>NC_140590.1:49716773-50954273 GCF_964204655.1 Triturus cristatus | reverse complement strand
AGAGCGAGGCTATGAGATAAGGATGTGAGAAGAAATAAATGGAGGTGAAGTGAAACATTGAGGTGAGGAGATAAGTGGGTGCGATGAAAAAGCAATGTGAGGAGAAACAGCAAGGTGAGGAGGTAAAAGAGTGAGGAGAAGCAGCAAGGCAAAGTGACAAGGGGGACAGAAGAAACAGTGAGGAGAGGATATAAAGGGAGGTGAGGCGAGGTGAAACAGTAAGGTGAGGAGATAAAGGAGTAAGTGAAACTAGTAGGTGTCGAGGAGATGAAAGGGTATGGAGAAAAAGGGAGGTGAGGGGATACATGGGTGCGATGAAATAGCAATGTGAGGAGAAACAGAAAGGTGAGGAAAAAAGAGTGAGGAGAAACAGGGAGGCGAGGTGACGAAGGGAACAGAAGAACTAGTGAAGACAGGATATAAAGAAGGTGAGGAGAAACAGCGAGGTGAGCTAATATAGAGGTGAGAAGAAACAGCATGCTGAGGTTAAAGGGATTGCGAGAAAATTCAAGGTGAGGAGAAATAGTGAGGTGAGGCAACAAAGGAGGAAAGGGGAAACAGCAATGTTGGAGAAACACCGGGCTGGGGAGATATATACGGAGTCACGAGAAACAGGGAAGGCAATAAAGGAGGTGAGGAGAAACACTAATATGAGGAGAAACAGCGAGGTGCGAAGGCTTATATGGAGTAAGGAGCGGTGGCGGCTCCTTCGCAATGGCGGAGGAGCGTCGCCCCCCTGCCTGGCGCAGAGCCATCAAAGGAAAAATAAAAGGATGCAAAAAGAATCCTAAATTTTTCGTTTGCCAACTGTGGCATAGGGATTGGCTGGGAGTCTGTCCCAGGGGCTGCTTGGACCAAGGAAATGGGCAGCAGGAAGACCTACCCCACCACGCTTTGTTACTGGTGGCCGCCACTGGTAAGGGGAAACACTCAGTCTGGAACATCTCCAGAAAAGTGCTGCAGGCCGGTTTTGGAATCGCTTACACTTACAAAGCTCTTTAGGGTTTAACTGTAATGCGTTTTTCTTCGAGGCCTCACTGCCAATGTGGGACCCCGCTGATGATAGATACGTCCTCTCGGACCCTACTAACAGTATCACAGTTCTGGATTTAATTCACTAGCGTTTCACAAAGTGTCCACACAGCCTTTGTGTACCTTTGCAGTGCTTGATGAAATGCAGAAGCGTTCCACAGTGTGCCCTCCAAGCCCATCTCACAGGCTTGCAATGTTGAATCAATTGTGGAAACATTCTGTAATGTATCCTCCCAGCCCCCCCTCACAGGTTCACAGCTCTAGATATACTGCGGAAGCATTCTGTAATGCACTCGTCCAACCACCCCCCCCCCAGGTTTGCAGCTCTAGATTTACTGTAGAAGCATTCTGTAATGAATCCTCCCAGCCCCCCCTTACAGGTTCGCAGCTCTAGATTTACTGTGGAAAAAGTCTGCTATGTATCCTCCCAGCCCCCCCTCCCCCACAGGTACATAGCTCTAGATTTACTGTGGAAGCATTCTGTAAAGGATCCCCCCCCCCCCACAGGTTCCCAGCTCTAGAGTTACTGTAGAAGCATTCTGTAATGTATCCCCTCCCAGCCCCCTCCCTCACAGGTTCGCAGCTCTAGATTTACTGTTGAAGCATTCTGTAATGCATTCTTCAGCCCACCCTCACAGGTTTGCAGCTGTAGATTTAAAGCGGACGCATTCTGTAATGTATGCTCCCAGCCCCCCCCCCCCACATGTTTGCAGCTCTAGATTTACTGAAGAAGCATTCTGTAATGTATCCCCTCCCAGCCTCCCCTCACAGGTTCGCAGCTCTAGAGTTACTGCGGAAGCATTCTGTAATGTATCCTCCCCCCTCACAGATTTGCAGCTCTAGATTTACAGCAAACACATTCTGTAATGTATCCTCGCGGCCCCCACCCTCACAGATTCGCAGCTCTAGATTTACAGCAGGCGTATCATGTAATGTATCCTCCCAGCCCCCCTCACAGGATCGCAGCTCTAGATTTACTGCAGACGCATTCTGCAATGTATCCTTCCAGTCCCCCCTTCCAGCTTTAGAGCTCCAGAAATAATGTGGAAGCATTCTGCCATGTATCTAGAAACCTGCTTCCAGTTCTGCAGTTCTGGATTTAATGTTCCGCAAAGTATTGTTCTGGATCTAATGAAGAAGCCATCCACCACCTGGAGGCCCCTTACAGTTCTACATTGAGAGACAGATTTAACAAACTTTCACGCAGCACAGCACAGCACAGCACAAGAAGCCACCTTGCTACAATGCGCTGCGTGAAAGGGAGAGGGCTGGAATGCGTTGTATTTAACATTATAAGGCGCATTCCTGCTTGCTGCCCGCGCTTGTCCAGGATCTGCTGGCTAGCACCTACGCAGTTACACTTTGTTGGAGACAGGATTGTTTTTGTGCAGGACGGGGCACCTTCCTGCACAAAATTAATTCTCAGAGGCTTTTTCCTCTCTTTAAGTGTTCTGATGGGGAGGCGTACAATTCTAATACATTCCCAGCTCTACCACTCTTTGCAAATCTGGGAAAAGCCATGATCCACCCATGCAATGCCTTCACCACACAGTGTAATGCAAGGCAGCGATTTGTGCTGCCTTGCGTTACAGTAGATTTACCAAGCCACGCAGGGTAGCCTTGTGTGGCTTGAGATTAGAACTCTTGTAGGTTTTCCGCCATGCTGAGTGTGCAGGGAGATGCAAATCCTATAATAAAGATACGTCTGAATGTAGCACTGTGTAAACGCGGACATCCTCCCAAGGACACCCCAGCTGCCCACTCTGCCTCTTTCCCAAGAACCCACAGACTATCTCCCCTCTAATCCTTCAGGAAAGCCTTTGACTTACAAGTTTAATGCTCAAGTGCAGTTTTCAAGTCTGTCTATAACATTTAGAAGCAGATTTCCTCACGTCACATAACACACCAAAGCTCCCTTCCAGTACACAATACTATGCTCACGCATGCTTTAACATGTTCCCCACTTTGTATGTTTACTGTAAAGTGCAGCAAACATGCAAAGTTTTAAAATCTAGAGGGGAATAAACCTTTCTTGTATTTGGCACTTTCCTCAAAGGGGTGTATTTTTTGGCTGAAAGGTCTGTCTTCTGTTGTCAGCAGATAACACTGTATATAAACAAAAGCATGAGTGGAAGCTTGGGAACGTCCATGGGATACCCCCTTAACGCAAAGTAGCTCAAAGTACCACAAAGCACTACCTTCTACTCTAGTGAACTATCCAGTGCAAAAAGAGCTTTGTGCTGGAAAGTAAATCACAACACACTTTGGACCAGTTTACGTCACTTTTGGTGACTTTACACAGGCATGAAGTGTTGCTTAATCAGGCCAAAAGTGTCTTTCTATTCTTACAAAGCGCACCAGGGGCATCTGACCTTTGAGATAGTTTTAACCCCCCCTGTGCCCGGTCCAGAAGAATGGGTTGCAAGGGAGAACCAGAAAGATGAGCATTATCAACAAAGCAGCATACAGAGCAAGAGAGCGGACAGTCTGGTTTCTTAGTGAATATTTACTTGTTAACCCTTGGGGGCCCAGATTGGAAACGGAGTTCTGGAGCCTGTGTCTGAACAGTTATTATAAGTTCAACAAAAGAACGCTGGCATAAAAGGATTGAGTGTCTGAAAGTACACCTTGAATTCTTTTATCTACATTTGTTCTTATCTATTATCTCACATGTATTTTTTGTTCATCTGCACCCCTGCACATGTCATTGATACTATCCCCTTCTGTATATTTTCAATTTTTTATTAACTCTGAAAAAAATGTTAAGGAGTGACACCAGCAGGAAAATGTTAGTCATGGCCACTGGGGGGCGCTGAAGAGAAATAAACCAACGTATTACTTTCTCTTTCAGATGGAGTCAGTAAAGCTGTTTTAGTGCGTGGATGGGGCCCCCTCAGAGAGAGCTCATCTGCAGAAAGCAGTTCCTGTGAGAGAGGAAGTGTGATCCCAGAAGAGACTGGCCCAGAGGGTAGAGGCCGCTCCAGCAACAAGAACTAGAAGGCTGTTGAGGACCGGTGCAAGTAAAGCCACCCAGAAAACTGGCACAGCTGCTGGTCTCCTGGGAAGAAGCTACAGAGCATAGCAGGGATGGTATTCATAAAGGCTCTAGTATGGAAGGACAAAGCTCTGCTCTCATAAAACAGCATTACGACAACACCTCTCAATTGAAAGAGATGAAGCTCTGATCGCAGCTCTGACTCATGCACACAGTGTGATTTCAGGTAGATGCCTGAAAAAGCTGTAATGGTCACTCTTCTTCAAAGTATAATGACACAAGCTCAGCCTGTGCTTTAAACATGTGCAGTGCATGTGTCCTAAGTGCAGTGCTTAATTTGAGCCAGTGGTTTCTGGTGCTCAAGACGGCACTTAATCATCAACACCGGCGCATTTTATGAGCACCAGTTATGGACACATTCATTTATGGTGGGAGATTAAGTGACTTGCCCAGAATCACAGGATGTTGAGCCGACACTGAGACTCAAACCTGGTTCTCAAGCTCCGAGGTCCACAGCTCTGGCCATTACACCACATTCTCTCCCTACTGTCATGTTTAGAAGTAGGTTCTGTTTTAGGCAGTGCTAACAGGAGAATGTGCTGGATATGCCCAGACATGGGTCCTTGCCTCACACTGCCACTGGATTCAAGCTAGACTGGCTGACGAGGAGTGTTACCCGAAAGCCGGTCCCAGGATGCTTGTTTCTGGTCCAGGAAGGACCTGGCTTGGCAGTTCGGGTTGGACTGTTCCCATGAGGCACAGGGTCAAGACTGATTTGCATATGGCTGGGTCCAAACTGGGGTGGCATGGTGAGCAGAAGAACGGTTGATTTAACCCAGATCCATTGACTGGGGGTGAATGTTTGATTTGCTCTGCATTCCAGCCATCCTCTGTGTGTCTTTTGCTTTCTCAACAGGAGAAATGGGCTGGTGCAAGCTGCCGCCTGACGAGAGTATTTTTTTTTTTTTACAAATTAACAACTGTGTAAGTGAGCAGCTGTTTGACACGTGGGTGTAGTGTTGTGCAAGTTAGCAATGACGGAACCCTTTTGGCTCCTGATGGAGCCCGTAGAAGTGTGACGTAGGTGTTAGAGCGAGGTGAAGTGAATGCAGATTTAGAATGTGGAGTTTGCTGTTACACGCAGACGAATAAAGACATGTAATACAAAGCTCTGTGTGTGGCGTTGCCATTAACGGGTGCCCAAACCTGGGGAGGTCGCTACAGTGGGAGAACTACTATCGGCCGGCAGCTTTCAGCCTGTGATACCGCACCACATTGCTAAGGGCTACTGCCTCCATCCAAGTAGGGTTTATAGGTCCCTTTAAGCTGATGAGGCCGGCCTATCTGGAAATCCAGAGGTTTTTGAGAACAGACTTGCACCTGTGAAGGGCCAGGATGGCTGGGGTTGAGTTTGCCAGATGGCATATGCCCCCACATGTGACTTACTCTACCCCAGCTCTCTCTGCATTTTAGAGGCAGCAATGTGACAGTAACCAAGTAACCTACTGGAAGTCACCAGAAAGGTGGCAGTGCTACAAGGCAGTGTAGGCTGCAAGTGCAAATAGAATGCCATAGAGTATCATGCCCAGATGTGCCAGTCTTATCCCTAACTGGCAGGGCACAAGTCCTATAAAAACAAGTGGGGGGACTGACAATATGCAAATGGCCTCATTATGTCACGTGCTGACCGTGTCCTGGTGTCTGAAAATTACTCCGGGACACCTTCAGCATATTTCTGTGGGGCCCAGCTTCTTGGCAGGGGGAGACGGTGTCCACCCTGTGAAAAGAGTGGGGTGACGCCGTGTTCCTGCGTGTACCCCCGACTCGAGCCATACTAACTGGGCTTGATAAGCTGCACTTATCACAGGATCTGCAAACACCTGTTCCATCTCCCCCCCAGGTGTGCACATAGTTGGTAATGCTAGACTCTTAAATTGTAATTGTATAGAGCTAATACCCCTGATGAGGCATCAAAGCGATTTGTGGCGACTAACACGCTACTCCAGAACCCAAAAAGATTTAGTGGTGAATAAGTTTAGGGAAATATGAATTAATTTGAGCGGTGGACATGTGAGTCTGTTGGTTGGATTGAAAAGATTAGTGGAGGGATAGAAGAGGGAAGAGTTTAGAAAGTGTTTATTGGGAGATCACATTCCTCAGCGGTGATAAATTCATAACACCGCATCACCAATGGCTCGAAACACGAAGGCCCTGGTTATCACCGGCTGGTTAGAATCCCCTTCATCCCCAACCCTTGGAGTTACCTTCGCCGGGAGTCTCACTAATTCCAAGGGGTGAAGGTGGAACAATGGGCTTACAGGAGTGAACTGGTGTCATTGTGCTGAATCTCACATGTTCTTCCAGGTGTTTCACACAGAGGTTTTGGGTGCTTCTCCATGTGAAACATCTACAATGTAGAATTGCACAGGGCTATTAACTCCAGTCTCCAAGCCACAGAACTTATGGGTCCACTTGAAATGAAGGTCGAAGGAATTTAAAAAGTGGCAGCAGGCAGGGTAAACTAATACATTGTCATGCAGCTCATGATAATAAATAGTGAACATATTCAGTTGAAACATGTCACTATTTAATGTCAACATGGTGGTTCTTCATAGGCCCGGATGCCACAAAAGAGCATGTCAGGAAAATAGGGGCTTAGTTAGAGTTTGTGTGGACAAAGGTCTCTCAGTTACTGGTCAGTTCTTTGCTCCTGCTGTCATCAGCTGGGCCTCACAATCATCTTCCCACTACTTCCGCATGACGTGCAAGGGCGGCACATCAATGCGTTTAGATTTCCACGGCTGGACCATGGGGATGCATTTTAGCTGGCACTTCCAGCATCCATCTTTTGGAAACACCAGTGTATCCAGAACCTTGCAGAGAGTGTTGTCTGCAACTTTTGGGAATGTGATTATCGCACCAAGAGCAGACTATGTTACAGAGGGTCAGCTTCATTTTATAAGGCACGGGGAGATTCATTGATTTGCCCAGAATCACAAGCTGCTGAGCAGATGCCGAGATTCGAACCTGGTTCTCCAGTTCCTAGGTAGACAGCTCTGACTGTGAGGCCACATCTCCTCCCCTTGCCACAGCACATTCTGTTTAAGGCTTTCTGCCTTGAATTTTATGCACATTACCTTCTCCAGTCCAAAAAAATGAAAGCTTTCCTCAAAGTCTCCAGCCGTAATGATGCCTCCGAGTTTAATCACACCCCCCAGGGCTTGCCCTGCCCTTTACATCTAATCACATATCTGGAGGGAAGTCTTTAAACCTTCACTCTTGTTGAACTCTCCTCGGGTTACTTTCTTCAAGTGACATTTCCAGAGAGCCTTCAGGCCTCTGTGTTCTCTGTAAGTGCTGCTCAGCCAATCATCTGTCCGGCCAATCAAGAGCGCCCCTTCGTTCCCGCTTTCAGCTGGGTGAAGCGCATGGGGTTGGAGAAGCTGGCGCAGCAATGTGTGCTGTATTGAGATAAAACATAGTATAGAAACTGGCACCCTGTTTCTAGACCACTGCATTCTGTGCGCGTCGCATGGGCGATTGAGAGCCATAATCACGCTTTGTTGTTCGGTAGCACAAGACCTTTCAGATAGTTATACAGACCTATCTTTTAACTCTTCCAGAGCTTGGTACGTCTCCATACCTATTTTTTCTGCATATTTTACATTAACCATCTAGCTAGGTTATTACCAATGCTTGTTTGTTGCTTGAATCGGGCATAGAAACACAGAATCCTTTTTGTCATCAATCAATCAATCAATCAGGATTTGTAGCGAGACTAATCACCCATGAGGGTCTCCTGGCTCTGGTTTGTTGCTGGGATCAGTCGAAGAGCCAGGTCTTGAATCCTTTCCTGAATTCAGGGAGAGGGTAATGTACGGCGGTGCAGGGGGCGGTCATTCCAGGACTTGGCGGCGAGGTAGGTGAAAGAGCGTCCTCCACTGTTGCTTCGCCAGTTCTGTTGGGTGTGGGTCCTAGTCAGAGGACCACCAGGTGTCGTCCCACAGGGAGCTGTTGTTCCCAACGATCAGCGCTTCTGTTATGTCCGCGTTGAGCTACAGGCAGTTGGTCTTCATCCAGGCGGTGATGATCATCATGAAGCAGTGGAAGTTGGTCCTGGTGGAGGAGGGGTCTTCTGACAGTGAGAGGATGAGCTGGGTGTCGTCTGCATAGAACATGATATTGAGGCCATGGGTTCTTACGATGTCGGCCGGGGCGTCATGTGCGTGTTGAACGGGATGGGGCTAAGGGATGAGCCTTGAGGGACGCTGCAGATGATGCTCTTCAGTTCCAAGGTAAAGGGGTGGGAGGCGGATCTTTTGGGTTCATCCTGTGAGGAAGGATGTGCTCCATTTAAGGGTATATCCATGGATCCTAATATGGCGGAGTCTTTTCATAAGGGTGTTGTGGGATACAGTGCCAACCGCTGCTAAGATGTCGAGGAGGAGGATTGTGGCCGCTGGCCCATTACACCTTTTGTGCACCGGACTACAATTTCCATAAAAATCTGGGGGGGCGTTCCAACCGCGGTAACATCAATACATCACCACACTTTTTATGGATGCCGTGGGAACAAGGACTTTTGAATGCCCAGGCTCACTGACATCAAACCATGACAGATCCAACAGGACAAGGAAACCATTAGGTATATGGGCAGCGTGACACCCTTGATGACGTGAGTACAGAATAAGGGTACGCTGGTCCCTACACTTTATCCAATGCCTACCATAACATGAGTAACTTTTTCTTTTGATTTCCACTCTGTTTATGGCTGAATCTCAACATGGCTGAACTTCACTCATTACCATGTTGCCTTCAGAGTTTCCCGAATAGGGTATGATCAATTTCTTGTTTAAATGTACACCCACTTAAATTTTAGCCATTTGTGAACAAATGTGGCTCCTCCACAGCATGAAAAAACCTTCCACACCCCTGAGATGCTAAATGTGAGTTATTATGTGTTACAGAGGACTCAGTGGTGTGCTAGAGATTATGATTTTCACTTGTTTTTCTGCACGACTACAATGGATTATACCACACTCATAAATATATTGAGCTCACATGAATGTATGTATATTTATATATGAATACACATGTCTGTCCCAACAAGAATGAAGGTTGAATATCGCTCCAATTGATTGGTCTAGTAAGCCAGATAATGCATGTAATTAGTGGTGTATGTTGTTGGTCACAACTGGTGGAGTGGGTGAACCACAGCTGCCTTAAACTAAATGCAGGAAAAACAGAGGTTTTGATTTTAGGGAAGCACCCATCGATCGGGTCCTCTGCGTGGTGGCCTGCTGTCAAAAACCTCAGCCTCTGGTTTGAGGCAAGTCTCTCATTGGATAGGCAGATCACCAATCTAGCTGGGAAATGTTTCGGGATCTAGAAAACTCTGAAAAAGGTTTGAGGTCGCTAGAAAGTCAGTAGTTTAGGCACTGGTGATGTCCAGACTGGACTACTGCAATGTGCTATATTTGAGAGTCACACAATGTAGACTGCAGACACTACAGGGGTGCAGAATGCAGCAGCTCATCTTCTGCTTAACCTCCTGAGGAGACCACCTCGGGTCCAGCCCTCGCCAAACTGCAGTGGCTGCCACTGGACAAGTGTCTTTTAAAGCTCTGTGCTACTGTCACAGAACCGTGAATGGGAAAGGGCCTGGCTGGCTGCCCTCTCTGGTCAGACCCTGGATGCCTGCAGACGGCTCGGGTCTGCAGGGCTCTTTTAGCGGCCGCCCCACTGTGAAAGGAGTGCGTGTGGGAGGATGTTCTCTTGGATGGTTGGCCTCCAAACAGTGACATGCCCTGCCCCTGGTACTTAGACAGGAGAGCAATGAACTGACCTTTCCTACGAATCCTAAAACCTGGTTATTAAGACAGATATGAATACTATCCTTAGAGTCTGCTTTATCGGTGCGGGTCCTCAGAGTGGAATTCTAAAGTGGGGACTCTTCAGTCGAAGTAACCAGGCGCTTTATAAATAATGTTGAATATTAGTATGTTCATCTGTCTCCCTTAATCAAAGAGGCAGACAGGAGATTTAAATTCTGTAGCACTTTTGTTGTCCTGATGAAAGCCCTGGACTCCATGCGGCTATCTTTTTATAAGCTGATACATATTGACAGATGAATAGGGTAACAGGGTCATCATCCCCCATTTTTACCCCCACACTTGTTTTTGAATCACACCTGAACAACTGCTATTAAAGGGATACTTTTGTGCTTCAAAGTATTTTTTTTTTTTTTAAGACCCCAGCTGGTATCTATATTCAAAGTGGCCCCTGGAACATGATCAAACCCATCCTGGTTTTTAGGGACCAGTGTGAGACCCGATGATGAAGCATGCCACTACTAAACTGGGTGAGGGTCTAACCAAAAACAGTTTTGCTTCCAGTGACTAGGACGACACACTCAAAGAAATATGACTCTGTTAGGAATATGTGCTGGATGTGGTATAGCCAGTGGTGTGTGCTAAAATATGCAGTGCAGCTACACACTGGCACTATGTGTAACCCGAGAGAAAAACACGCTCTTTTTCTTAGGTTCACACCACCAGAAGGAGAGGGAAGCAGAGGGGCCCCCTTTAGCCTTCTCCAGTGCTCAGACCTAGGTTAAACATCCCTTTACCCTCTTATAACATTAGACTGCTCCTAGCTATGGCTTCTCATCCCATACCGTGAGGCGCCCTGAAGCACCCCTAGACAGTCCACAGGCCACAGGCGCACTTGAGTCCGCAGGGCCCAGGGGGGACTCTGCTCTTCATCCTTAGGGATTCCATGTCGGCTTCTCAGATCTTTCCCTGAGGTGCTCCTCTGCCATGCTTCGCTTCAAGCAGCCCCTCTTATGTGTTTGCAAGACTCCAGGGTCTGCTGGGGACACTTCGTCATTATCCGCAATGACGTCATCAGACTAGCTCCTCCCTCTAAGAATCAGACCAACAGCAGGGTGAGGACACAGGTCGTCAGGAAGCCGGGTAGGTGGGTGAGATGATGCAGGGAAGAGAGACACTGTTAGACTTGGCATCTTTTGGCGTCTTTCGCCTGAGTGTTTGCTTTCTGACCTCCCGGTTTTGACTCTGTTTTTGCTGGTGTAGTGTCTCTGTGCACTTTTCTCACAACTGATCAGTGGTAAAGTGCAAGTGCTCCTGTGGTAAATTGTGTTATGGATTGGTGTTTCCATGATTGGATATTTGATTTACTTCTTAGTCTCTAGTAAATGCACTGAGTGTGCCAGGGCCTGTGAATCAAATGCTACTAGTGGGCCTGCAGCACTGATCGTGCCACCTACGTGATTAGCCCTGAAAAGGTAACTCAGACCCGCCATTGTGGAGTCTGCGCGCGGTTTGTAACTGCCATGTCGACTTGACCAGTGCACACTTGCCAGTCCCTCACCTTCCCTTTTCTTACATGTCCGCCATCCCTTAGGTAGGCCCAAGATACCCCTGTGGGCCAGGTGCAGTGTATGTGAAAGGTAATATATGCCCTGGTGTGTGTGGCATGTCCTGGTAGAGCATCACAGCCAATTTAGTTTTTCGCTATTGCAAGGCTACCTATTACCCATAGGAGAGAATGGGGAGTTTGTTGATAGCATCTTATAAACATAACTGGCCTGGGGAATTAGGTAAGAAAATAAAGTTTAGTATGCCTGAACTCAGAATCTAAAGATGCATCTTTTAGTGAAGGTGATTTTAGCATTCTGTGTTTGAAAATACCACTTTTGGAAAGTGGGTATTTTCTTGCTCAGTCATCCCGTGTGCCTCTTTTGGAATGTGGATTGCCTGTCTGGGTTTTGGATGACAGAAGGTTGGGGAGCAGGAGTGGCTCCAGATAGTCTAGTTGGGTCAGAAAAGGGCTGAATAGACCTGGGCTGCAATTTGGGAAGGGGAAGGAGATTTCCTTGCACCTCAAATGGCCTGGTCTTCCTTTGACCATGCCGTCTCCACCTCCTGCCAGGAAGTCACACCAGAGAAGGCAGAACTGGTTCTGGCTGGGCACAGACTCTCTATGCCTAAGAGATCAAAGGATTTTGGGATATAAATATTGGGGCCCAGACCTCTGAACTTTAGAACTCTTTTGGACCAAGAAGACTGCCAAGAAGAAGAGCTGGAGCAGCTGTGAGGAGGGACTACCACTTTACTGTGTGGTTTGCTGTGTTGGCCTGCAGTGGCTGCTTCTGTCTTGGGCAGTGAAAGGACTGGACTGAACTTTCTGCAATCTACTTTGTAAGTTTCTCCGAGGGCTTGGGGTAGTGTTTGCCCACTGTTCAAGAAGTCTCACGAACAGCATAGACTTCAAGCTCTTCTGCCCTCAACACTGGGGACTGTGTGTTTTATGCTGCAACAGAAGAAAAGCAACCCAATGACGCCTACGATGCCGCTGCCGACTCCGTGTCCTGAAGGAAGCCACATAGGGCACCGCCACAACGCCGCACTGCGACCCTGGTCTCACCGACGCTTCACGACGACGACGCTCCACAACGAAATCTATGCCGCTGCTTCCACCATGTGGTTTGAAGGCAAAGCTCATAAAGTGACATGACGCACAACCCTCATCCTGCACCGCAGCCATAGCCTACCGACTCCGGCGCCATCGACTCCAGTTCATCAGCCGACGACAGTTCTTCAGCCACGATGACCCCACTGCTTGCACCGTGACCTGTCAGCACTGTGACAAGCACTGCATTCACCTTGCACCATGACCCTGGTCTCACTGACGACGCCATCTGACGCCACCACCGAGCAGCTGCTCGCACCGCTACCCGAGGGCACCGCACGCCGCACCACTGCACTTTGCACCACATGACGTGACGCCTGCCGACACCAGCGTTCCAACAGAGAGGGGATTGATCTGCAACCCGTGTGACTTCGAGGGCCCCGACGACTCCTGCACCGACCTCCAGAACCGACGCCTGCGGATGCTGTGCTTTCGGAAGCTCAACGAAAGGTCGCCGACGCCCTCTATTTCTAAAAGGTACTTTTTGCGGGTCTTCCCGAAACCGTAGCTGGCCCGCAATACCGCAGTCAGCCGGAACTGTTTGGATCTGTTTGCTCACAACGCCGTTATAGCCCCGGACAGAGCTATCACCATCAAGGAACTGTTTTTCAAGCATATTTTGATAACCGAAGATTTTTCAGTATTGTATTGTGAATTTATATCGCATTTGGTCTTGTCTTAAGTATATAGAAATATTGGATATTTTTCTAAAGTGTTGTGGTGTCCTTTTGTAGTGTTTACACTGTATAACTGTTGGTTATGTGCAAATGCTTTACACGCTGCCTCTAAGATAAGCCTGACTGCTCGTGCCAAGCTACCAAGGGGGTGAGCAGAGGTTATTTTAGGAGTGTAACTCCCTTATCCTGAATGGTGTGGTGGTTTTTGCCTGACTTTGGCACATGCCCTAGCCGACCAAAAATCCCATTTCTAACAGACACATACAAAGCAGAGTGGGAGGGGGGCAGTGAGCATTCAGAGGGACAGGGTTTGCAAAATGAATAATAATCCAGTCCACATGCAAGAGATGCGGCTGTAGTTCATCATCTGTCAAGTATATGTCATCGACGTACGAGAAGGCATCGGGTCGATCTCATACAAAAGGGACAGTATGCGTGCCGCAAACACACCAGGGCTATTCTTATATCCCATAGGCAATCTCGCATATCGGCGCTGATTGCCCAACGCACAGAATGCGGTCAAATCATGGCTCTCAGGAGCCAAAGAGTAGCTGAAGAAGCCGTTGGAAATATCCAAAGTTGTTTTGTAATATTTTCGAACAATGTTGTTCACTAACGCAGAGCTATGTGTGTTCTGAACCCCAAAAGGTACGAACATGACGGTTCAAATGTCTGAGGTCTAAAAGTACACAATATAAACAGATATGAACTGAGATAGTAGGATGGAGGGGAGTTACAGAGCAGTATCCTAAGGAGACTGGTAGGATGTGAGAGACACAGAGCAGTATTCTAAGGAGACAATTGGATGGGGGAGACACAGAGCAGTATCCTAAGGCGTATGGTAGGATGGAGAGATACACAGCAGTATCTTAAGGAGACAGTAGGATGGGGAAACACAGAGCAGTATCCTAAGGAGACAAGAGGATGGGGGAGACACAGAGCAGTATCCTAAAGAGACAATCCTAAAGAGAGTATCCTAAAGAGACAATAGGATGGGGGAGACACAGAGCAGTATCCTAAGGAGTATGGTAGGATGAGGAGACACACAGCAGTGTCATAAGGACACAGTAGGATGAGGGAGACATGGAGCAGTATCCTAAGGAGTATGGAAGCATGAGGAGATACACAGCAGTGTCATAAGGAGACAGTAGGATGGAGAGACACAGAGCAGAATCATAAGGAGACAGTAGGATGGGGGAACATGGAGTAGTATCCTAAGGAGACAGTAGGATGGGGAGACGCAGAGCAGTATCCTAAGGAGACAATAGGGTGGGGGAGACACGGAGCAGTATTCTAAGCAGACTGGCAGGATGGGGGAGACACAGAGCAGTATCCTAGAAAGTCTGGTAGGATGGGGAGATACACATGCAGTATCCTAAGGAGACAGTAGGATGGGAAGACGCAAAGCATTATCCTAAGGAGACAGTAGGATGGGGAGACGCAGAGCAGTATCCTAAGGAGACAGTAGGATGGGGAGACACAGAGACATATCCTAAGGAGACAGTAGGATGGGGAGACGCAGAGCAGTATCCTAAAGAGACAATAGGATGGGGAGACACAGAGCAGTATCCTAAGGAGACTGGTAGGATGGGGGAGACACTAAGCAGTAGCTTAAGGAGAAAATAGGATGGGGGAGACACAGAGCAGTATCCTAAGGAGGCTGGTAAGATGGGGGAGACACAGATCAGTATCCAAAGGAGTCTGGTAGGATGGGGAGAAACACATGAAGTATCCTAAGGAGACAGTAGGATGGGAAGACGCACAGCAGTATCCTAAGAAGACAGTAGGATGGGGAGACGCAGAGCAGTATCCTAAGGAGAATGTAGGATGGGGAGACGCAGAACAGTATCCTAAGGAGACAGTAGGATGGGGAGACGTAGAGCAGTATCCTAAGGAGACAGTAGGATGGGGGAGACACAGAGCAGAATCCTAAGGAGTATGGTAGGATGAGGAGATACACAGCAGTGTCATAAGGAAACAGTAGGATGGGGAACACGGATCAGTATCCTAAGGAGACTGGTAGGATGGGGAGACACGGAACAGTATCCTAAGGAGTATGGTAGGATGGGGAGACGCACAGCAGTATCCTAAGAAGACAGTAGGATGGGGAGACGCAGAGCAGTATCCTAAGGAGAAAGTAGGATGGGGAGACGCACAGCAGTATCCTAAGAAGACAGTAGGATGGGGAGACGCAGAGCAGTATCCTAAGGAGAATGTAGGATGGGGAGACGCAGAACAGTATCCTAAGGAGACAGTAGGATGGGGAGACGTAGAGCAGTATCCTAAGGAGACAGTAGGATGGGGGAGACACAGAGCAGAATCCTAAGGAGTATGGTAGGATGAGGAGATACACAGCAGTGTCATAAGGAAACAGTAGGATGGGGAACACGGATCAGTATCCTAAGGAGACTGGTAGGATGGGGAGACACGGAACAGTATCCTAAGGAGTATGGTAGGATGAGGAGATACACAGCAGTGTCAAAAGGAGACAGTAGGATGGGGAGACACGGAGCAGTATCTTAAGGAGACTGGTAGGATGGGGAGACACAGAGCAGTATCCTAAGCAGACTGGTAGGATGGGGAGACACAGAGCAGAATCCTTAGGAGACAGTAGGATGGGGGAACACGGATCAGTATCCTAAGGAGACAATAGGATGGGGGAGACACAGAGCAGTATCCAAAAGAGACAATAGGATGGGGGAGACACAGAGCAGTATACTAAGGAGACTGGTAGGATGGGGGAGACGCAGAGCAGTATCCTAAGGAGACAGTACGATGGGAAGACGCAGAGCAGTATCCTAAGGAGACAAGTGGATGGGGGAGACACACAGCAGTATCCTAAGGAGACAGTAGGATGGGGAGACGCAGAGCAGTATCCTAAGGAGACAAGAGGATGGGGGAGACGCAGAGCAGTATCCTAAGGAGACAGTAGGATGGGGAGACGCAGAGCAGTATCCTAGGGAGACAAGAGGATGGGGGAGATGCACAGCAGTATCCTAAGGAGACAGTAGGATGGGGAGACGCACAGCAGTATCCTAAGGAGACAGTAGGATGGGGAGACGCAGAGCAGTATCCTAAGGAGACAGTAGAATGGGGAGACACAGAGCAGTATCCTAAGGAGACAGTAGGATGGGGAGACGCAGAGCAGTATCCTAAGGAGACAGTAGGATGGGGAGACACAGAGCAGTATCCTAAGGAGACAGTAGGATGGGGAGACGCAGAGCAGTATCCTAA
The DNA here is from genome assembly GCF_964204655.1 of Triturus cristatus. Classification (NCBI taxonomy): domain Eukaryota; kingdom Metazoa; phylum Chordata; class Amphibia; order Caudata; family Salamandridae; genus Triturus; species Triturus cristatus. The sequence continues at coordinate 50,937,842 of NC_140590.1, read as the reverse complement.
GGAGATAGTAGGATGGGGAGACACAAAGCGGGTTCCTAATGAAACAGTAGGATGGGGAGACGCAGAGCAGTATCCTAAGGAGACAGTAGGATGGGGAGACACAGAGCAGTATCCTAAGGAGACAGTAGGATGGGGAGACACAAAGCGGGTTCCTAATGAAACAGTAGGATGGGGAGACGCAGAGCAGTATCTGAAGGCGACAGTAGGATGGGGGAGACACAGAGCATTATCCTAAGGAGACAGTAGGATGGGGAGACACAGAGAAGTATCCTAAGGAGACAGTAGGATGGGGAGACACAAAGCGGGTTCCGTATGAGACAGTAGGATGGGGAGACGCAGAGCAGTATCCTAAGGAGACAGTAGGATGGGGAGACACAAAGCGGGTTCCTAATGAAACAGTAGGATGGGGAGACGCAGAGCAGTATCTGAAGGCGACAGTAGGATGGGGGAGACACAGAGCATTATCCTAAGGAGACAGTAGGATGGGGAGACACAGAGAAGTATCCTAAGGAGACAGTAGGATGGGGAGACGCAGAGCAGTATCCTAAGGAGACAGTAGGATGGGGAGACACAGAGCAGTATCCTAAGGAGACAGTAGGATGGGGAGACGCAGAGCAGTATCCTAAGGAGACAGTAGGATGGGGAGACACAGAGCAGTATCCTAAGGAGACAGTAGGATGGGGAGACGCAGAGCAGTATCCTAAGGAGACAGTAGGATGGGGAGACACAAAGCGGGTTCCTAATGAAACAGTAGGATGGGGAGACGCAGAGCAGTATCCTAAGGAGACAGTAGGATGGGGAGACACAGAGCAGTATCCTAAGGAGACAGTAGGATGGGGAGACACAAAGCGGGTTCCTAATGAAACAGTAGGATGGGGAGACGCAGAGCAGTATCCTAAGGAGACAGTAGGATGGGGAGACACAGAGCAGTATCCTAAGGAGACAGTAGGATGGGGAGACGCAGAGCAGTATCCTAAGGAGACAGTAGGATGGGGAGACACAGAGCAGTATCCTAAGGAGACAGTAGGATGGGGAGACGCAGAGCAGTATCCTAAGGAGACAGTAGGATGGGGAGACACAAAGCGGGTTCCTAATGAAACAGTAGGATGGGGAGACGCAGAGCAGTATCCTAAGGAGACAGTAGGATGGGGGAGACACAGAGCATTATCCTAAGGAGACAGTAGGATGGGGAGACACAGAGAAGTATCCTAAGGAGACAGTAGGATGGGGAGACACAAAGCGGGTTCCGTATGAGACAGTAGGATGGGGAGACGCAGAGCAGTATCCTAAAGAGACAGTAGGATGGGGAGACACGAAGCGGTATCCTAAGGAGACAGTAGGATGGGGAGACGCAGAGACGTATCCTAAGGAGACAGTAGGATGGGGAGACACAGAGCAGTATCCTAAGGAGACAGTAGGATGGGGAGACGCAGAGCAGTATCCTAAGGAGACAGTAGGATGGGGAGACACAGAGCAGTATCCTAAGGAGACAGTAGGATGGGGAGACGCAGAGCAGTATCCTAAGGAGACAGTAGGATGGGGAGACACAAAGCGGGTTCCTAATGAAACAGTAGGATGGGGAGACGCAGAGCAGTATCCTAAGGAGACAGTAGGATGGGGGAGACACAGAGCATTATCCTAAGGAGACAGTAGGATGGGGAGACACAGAGAAGTATCCTAAGGAGACAGTAGGATGGGGAGACACAAAGCGGGTTCCGTATGAGACAGTAGGATGGGGAGATGCAGAGCAGTATCCTAAAGAGACAGTAGGATGGGGAGACGCAGAGAAGTATCCTAAGGAGACAGTAGGATGGGGAGACACAGAGCAGTATCTGAAGGCGACAGTAGGATGGGGAGACACAGAGCAGTATCCTAAGCAGACTGGTAGGATGGGGCAGACACATAGCAGAATCCTAAGGAGACAGTAGGATGGGGAGACACAGAGCAGTATCCTAAGGAGACAGTAGGATGGGGAGACACAGAGCAGTATCCTAAAGAGACAGTAGATTGGAGAGACACAAAACAGTATCCTAAAGAGACAGTAGGATGGGGGACACAGAGCAGTATCCGAAGGAGACAGTAGGATGGGGGAGACATGGAGCAGTATCCTAAGGAGACAGTAGGATGGGGAGACTCAGAGCAGTATCCAAAGGGGACAATAGGATGGGGAGACACATAGCAGTATTCTAAGGAGACAGTAGGATGGGGAGACACAGTGCAGTATCCTAAGAAGAATGAGAGGATGAGGGAGACAAAGAGCAGTATCTGAAGGAGTTTGGGAAGTTGGGGAGACGCACAGCAGTATCCTAAGGAGACGCGGAGGTTGGGGAGACACAGAGCAGTATCCTAAGGAGACCTGTGGGTTGGGAAGACACATGGCGAGGGTCAGCGAAAGGATTGAGAATCACAGCGGCAGACGAGAGGCACAGTAAGGTGTCTCTCGACTCTCATCTCTGCTCTTGATTCTAAGGGAATGAGGAACGGCTGGACTCAGCATGACCAACAATGCACTGAGCACCGAAGAAAAGGAAATTACTGGCTGCTGACCTCTGCAGTTACGGGCCACTGCTTCTTCAGCAACCAATTACTGGGAAACAAACAGACAAGCAAGCGGTGCTCTCTGTATGGTGTGCTTTACAAATGGACTGTGTGACTGTATACAGCAAGGCGCAGCACTGCCAGCAACAAGGAAATGCACTGTTTGACTGTGCAGGAGGGCTCAGCACTGCCAGTAAAAAGCAGATGCACTGTGTGACTGTGCAAGAGGGCTCAGCACTGTCATTGAAAAGCAGATGCACTGTGTGACTGTGCAAGAGGGCTCAGCACTGTCATTGAAAAGCAGATGCACTGTGTGTCTGTGCCGGAGGGCTCAGCACTGCTGGTGAAAAGCAGATGCACTGTGTGACTGTGCAGGAGGGCTCAGCACTGTCAGTGAAAAGCAGATGCACTGTGTGACTGTGCAAGAGGGCTCAGCACTGTCAGTGAAAAGCAGATGAACTGTGTGACTGTGCAGGAGGGCTCAGCACTGCTGGTGAAAAGCAGATGCACTGTGTGACTGTGCAGGAGGGCTCAGCACTGTCATTGAAAAGCAGATGCACTGTGTGACTGTGCAGGAGGGCTCAGCACTGTCATTGAAAAGCAGATGCACTGTGTGACTGTGCAGGAGGGCTCAGCACTGTCATCGAAAAGCAGATGCACTGTGTGACTGTGCAGGAGGGCTCAGCACTGTCATTGAAAAGCAGATGCACTGTGTGACTGTGCAGGAGGGCTCAGCACTGTCATTGAAAAGCAGATGCACTGTGTGACTGTGCAGGAGGGCTCAGCACTGCTGGTGAAAAGCAGATGCACTGTATGACTGTGCAGGAGGGCTCAGCACTGCTGGTGAAAAGCAGATGCACTGTGTGACTGTGCAAGAGAGCTCAGCACTGTCATTGAAAAGCAGATGCACTGTGTGACTGTGCAGGAGGGCTCAGCACTGTCATTGAAAAGCAGATGCACTGTGTGACTGTGCAGGAGGGCTCAGCACTGTCATTGAAAAGCAGATGCACTGTGTGACTGTGCAGGAGGGCTCAGCACTGTCATTGAAAAGCAGATGCACTGTGTGACTGTGCAAGAGGGCTCAGCACTGCTGGTGAAAAGCAGATGCACTGTGTGACTCTATGCAGCAGGGCTCAGCACTGCCAGTGAAAAGCAGATGCACTGTGTGACTGTGCAAGAGGGCTCAGCACTGCTGGTGAAAAGCAGATGCACTGTGTGACTGTGCAAGAGGGCTCAGCACTGCTGGTGAAAAGCAGATGCACTGTGTGTCTGTGCAGGAGGGCTCAGCACTGTCATTGAAAAGCAGATGCACTGTGTGACTGTGCAGGAGGGCTCAGCACTGTCATTGAAAAGCAGATGCACTGTGTGACTGTGCAGGAGGGCTCAGCACTGCTGGTGAAAAGCAGATGCACTGTATGACTGTGCAGGAGGGCTCAGCACTGTCATTGAAAAGCAGATGCACTGTGTGACTGTGCAGCGGGGCTCAGCACTGTCGGTGAAAAGCAGATGCACTGTGTGACTCTATGCAGCCTGTGCACAGCATTGCTAGGGACAAGCAAATGCACTCTGTGACTCTATGCAGCAGGGCTCAGCACTGCCAGTGAAAACACTATGCCGATACACCTTCCTGCATGGGCAGAGAGACTGGGCACTTCCTAGGCATGCCACAAATCCAGTAAATCCAGTCTCTCCAAAGGAAGATCAGCACCGAAACAGCGGGTGTGCCACGCTCAGAACATCTCATGAGGCAACGCTTCCAGACGAGAAGGCCAGCATGGACTGAGCCTCAACATTAATAGTTACAGTGCAGGTATGGGGCAACCCTGCAGGCTTCTGTGAGGGGGTGCAGTATGTGGACTGCACCCATGTGAAAAAATAGGTAGCTGGTTGAGGGGGCTGATAAACTACTCAAGCAGCATCCACAATGCTTGTCAGAGTGAACCACAAAAAGTCGCTAAACTAACCCGTGCTTACCTTCTGGTAGCTGGGCCCAACAGCCATCAGGCTTAACTTAGAGGCAACATGTAATTTTGTATGCAGCACTTAAACAGTAATATACTGGAAACACAGCAGAAGAAAAATCCCACACTAATTTAGAAAAACTAGAGTAGATTTTAATAAATTGCTTGACACCAAAATGACAAAAATCCAATCAGCAGAACTTAAGTCATGAATTTTTAAGGTTTAAAGTGTAAAATAGCACCTGAAAGATCACAGCACCAATCGCAGACGTCTAATCGCATGAGAACGGGGCAAATTCGAAAGTTATGGCCGACTGCAATGGAGCGTGGGTCGGACATATGGAGTGGATTGAGACAGGTCTCATCTCACCTTAAGATTTAGAAGACATTTTAAAGAAAAATGTCTGAGATGGTAAAGTTAAGCAGGGAAAGCCAGCTGGTGGAGACCAAGGAGGAGACATTGTCATCGGGAAGCCAGTGGATGAATTCACGGTGAAGATTTTTATGTTTTGACTTAGTCTCTTTTATGGAAGTTGAAAATCTCCAGCGGAACAAAGCTGAAGGCTGTTGCTGGCAAGAGCTCCACGAGGCCCAATACCCTTTCTGCGAGGAGCTGCTGAACAGGATTTGCTGCTGCAAAGATGAAGATACCGGGAGATGCTGCAAATTCAGGCCGACCTGCAATGCACCCTGGGAGGCTCGGGGAATAGGTAGGTCTCCTCTCAGAGCACCTTTTGGCAGAAAATGTTTCAAGTCCAACGTTTTCGAATTGAGCTATCTGGGCACCTGTAGCACCACTTTGAAGGGTCCAGGGCTGAAGGGGCAACACTTTGAGGGACATAACTAACTTAGGCTGGGTCCCACTGCGGTTTCAAGATGGTTTGAGCCTTTTCTGTCCCATAGGCTCTGATCAAGAGGGCAGCTAGCCATCCTTTGGAGTCACTCTGGAAGTATTGGTTCAAGCAGAAAAGCAAGTCTAAAGCAGCAGGGAAGTCCTCTGAGGGCACAGGGCAGGCTTTAGGCAGCAGGGCAGTACTTGTAGTACAGCAGGACAATCCTCTGAAATACATATTAGGCCACAGGCAGCAGGGCAGTCCTCTGAGAGTCCTTCCACAGGTTCAGAATTGAACTGAAGAGTGGGTCGCAGAGCCCTATTTTTACAACTTGTGCCCGCTTTCAAGTGGAAGAAACTTCTGGAGTTTCCCCTGTACAGAAGTGCCTGGAGTGTTCTGCCTCCCTTCCCTGGCCCCAGTCTGTCTGCAATCACAATAGGCTAGTATGAATTCCTTTGTATGGGAGCTGAGGCATTGTCTTTGAAGCACAAATAGGGCTGTGAACAGCTCTCCTCCCCATCCAATCTTGGATGGCACATCCTGCTAACACCCAGTGCCTCTATTGTGTGGCTATGTGGGAGGAATCCACAAAGGCCAACTGCCTACTACACCTAGCCATGTGACCAAGAAAATAGACTACAGGCACCAAATGGTTAGGTCAAGAAAATGCCAACTTTCAAAAGTGGCATTTTCAGAATTTTGACTTAGAATCCGACTTTACCATTAAGGGGTATTATAAATTACAATCCCCTAAACAGTGAACAAGATATTTCTACCTGCTTCCAAACAAATGTTATAACTTATTAAATTCAATAAAGCAACCCAATGTTATCCTAGGGGAGAGGTGTGCCTTACAGTAGTAAAAAGTGAATTTAGGAGTTTTTATCACTACTAGGACATGTAAAACTTAAAAGTACAGGCCCAATTTTTTAAATACAATACACAATGCCCTATGGGAAGTCTATGGCTTATATTAGGAGTGACGTATATGCAACAAAATTTCCAGTTTCAAGCCTGGTCGGGAATTCTTTTTCCAAGTCAAGTTGGCATTTTAAAACTGCCCACAGGCTGCAAATAGCGGGCCTGAGACATGTTTAAAAGGCTACTTAAGTGGGTGGCACAATAAATGCTGCAGGTCCACAAACAGCATTTAATTTATCATCCCTGGGTTTATGTTATACCACTTTACAACAGATGTATAAGTAAATTAAATATGCCAATCAGGTGTAAGATAATGTTACCATGTCCTTAAGGTTCTGGTGGTCACCTGCTCACAAATATGAAGCAGTGGTGACATATCGTCTTACATCATGAATGGTCTCTACCTCTCTCCAGCACATGCAGTAAGGCTGCTGCCTTACTTCAGCTTACTAAAACGCTACATGGGACAGCAGGGTTTGAGGTTTACCCGGGCCATGAAACCGATCACTGTTGCTTCTGATATTCCTGATATGACGTCACAAGAAGGTCAGTCGATGAGCTGCCCTGAGGATGGAAGTGCTGCGTTTAGACAAGTGTAAGTAAGACTTGTGAAAATGTAGAGCTTGTCGGGAGTATCTTTATATCAGCTAATTTATATCATGAAAGCACTTCAGAGAGAGGCCTGCCGCTCTCATCTCAGAGGGGTCCTTTCATACTGAAGAAAGGTGGGGGCAAGAGCATCAGTGGGGCTCATTCACTCCTGACTCCCATTATCATGACAAAGAGGCCTTGAATGGTGGGGGCAGACAGAGGAGAGCGGCGGAAACTCTGAGGTTAGGAGATCAAGGGAGTACATGAAAGAGCAGAGGAGGGAGAGATCTAGGCACACTTCAAAGGGGGTGGATGGCATCTTTCTGGCACTGCCCCTCTGGGAGCCCGGCTCATGTCAGACCTGGGTCTCCATCAGCAACACACTGCCTTCCGCTGGCTTGTCATTGTTGTGCGGTCATGAGGTTGTGGTCTCACTGTCAGCGCTGTGGATGTCATGAGGTTGTGGTCTCAGTGTCAGCGCTGTGGTGTCAGTGTCATCATTGTACATTCACGAGGTTTTGGTCTCAGTGTCAGCGGTGTGTGTGTCATGAGGTTGTGATCTCAGTGTCAGTGTTGTTCGTGTCATGAGGTTGGGGTCTCAGTGTCCGCGTTGTGCGTGTCATGAGGTTTTGGTCTCAGTGTCAGAACTGTGGTCCAAGTGTCAGCATTGTGTGTGTCATGAGATTGGGGTCTCAATGTGAGCGTTGTGCATGTCATTATGTGGTCTCAGTGTCAATGGTGTGCCTGTCATGAGGTTGTAGTCTCAGTGTCAGCGCTGTGCATGTCATGATGTGGTCTCAGTGTCAGAGCTGTGCATGTCATGATGGGGTCTCAGTGTCCGTGTTGTACATGTCATGTGGCTGACACGCTATTCACCCCTGAGGCGGAAGCCGGGGGTCTGCTTCTAAGCTTTTTAAAACTGTATTTTTGCACTGTTTAGTTAGATTTTTATCGCAATTGCTGTCTTACCTGCTGCTTTTGCTTCGCGCATTGCTGGGGGAAGGTCTACCTCCTGGCACCGTCACCTCTCACGTGACCCGGGGCCACGCCCCTTTTGATTAGCCACGCCCCCTCCGGAGGCTTGAAATCACCGCGCCGAGCTTCTACAGGTGCTGACACGCTATTCACCCCTGAGGCGGAAGCCGGGGGTCTGCTTCTAAGCTTTTAAAACTGTATTTTTGCACTGTTTAGTTAGATTTTTATCGCAATTGCTGTCTTACCTGCTGCTTTTGCTTCGCGCATTGCTGGGGGAAGATCTACCTCCTGGCACCGTCACCTCTCACGTGACCCGGGGCCACGCCCCTTTTGATTAGCCACACCCCCTCCTCCTCCCCTTTACTATGTTCATTGTTCGGAAGCGCAGCGGACGGGCGCAGCGGGCACTTCCTCGGCACGCCGAAGACACGCCAAAGACTAGCCCGTCTGTGCCCGTCCGGGCCCGGACGGGCATAGGGCAGACCACTCTGCTTAACACGCCTAGCCCCCGGGCCCCGTCACACAGGTATTCGCGGGACACACTGCTTGCACTACGCACGGCCAGACACTCCAGCTGTTGCTACTATTGGACTGAAGGTTCCATATTTAGACATTGTCGTGTCTGTCGCCCGCATAACACCCGTAAGGATCCTGACCCATTAACTATGGCTCTGCTTAATTGCAGATCACTTCCTTTTCATGCTACGGAGGTTCACTCCGTCCTTGTGGACCACAGTCTTGATGTTTTATTCCTGACGGAAACGTGGCTGACTTTAGGTTCCGATCCCGACATCATCAACGCGCTCCCCCCAGGATACCTCATGTTCCATCTTGATAGGCCGGATGGGAGAGGGGGTGGAGTGGCCATTGTCTATAGAGACACACTCTTATGCAAAGCGGTAGACTGTGGCATCAACAACGCTGAAAGTTGTCAGTTTACCCTTTGCGTCTCCTCCACTGTCTCTATCTCTGGTCTCCTTGTTTATCGGCCTCCCGCTACGTTAGGGAACTTTGTGGATTCTTTCATGGAGGCCGTTATCCCCTTGGCTGCTGCTTCGTCCTACTTTGTCATTCTTGGGGATTTCAACTTCCATTTTGACGACCCCAATGACGTAGTAGCAAGGGATTTTTTAAGTTCGCTCAGGGCATTGGACCTACATCTATTTAATATGGGAGCCACTCATATTAGAGGTCATCAGCTTGATGCGGTTTTTGCCAATTCTGCGAACCTACTGGCTCTCCAGACGCTGGCTCTCCCTTGGACTGATCATCATCTTATTCCGTTTAGCTGGTCGCAGGAGAACCGGAGTGACCCCGCACCTAGACAACATATTGTGGAACGACTCTGGTCGAAGCTCCCGGTGGACAGTTGGGCGGAAGAACTGGCTAAAACCTGTCCTCATCCTGTAGATGACCCCAACATTGCTGATCAGCTCTTGGGCGAATGGCTGACTAATTCTCTGGACCTTCTGATCCCGAATAAAAGGAGACTTGTCAGGGAGAGAAGAACTGGCTCTGCCCCCTGGTATACCCCTGAACTTAGGTGCATCAGAACCTCTTGTAAAAGGCTTGAGCGTGCTTGGAGGAGAGAGCAGACGGAAGAAAGCCGGGCCAATTACAAAAGGGAGCTGAGGAAATATAAAAGCGCACTGAAGGACGCTAAAAAGATTTTCTTTAGTAACAGGATCAAGAGAGCAAGCAATTCTTCTGGAGAATCGTTTAAAATCTTCAAGGAACTCCTCAAAGCCCCAGTTCCTCCAGTACGGCATGATAACCCCAAAGAAAAATGTGAGGAACTGGCTAGTTTCTTCCATTCTAAAATAGAGAAAATCTTATTTTCCTTACCCACTATTCCTCATTGTCATGAACCGGTTACTAGCCGCTCATGTCACTCGATTGAGCTAGCATCTTTTGGCCCCTTCTCGGAGGAGGAGGTGACAAAAGTCCTGTTGGAGATGAAGAGTGGCTCCCCGAGTGACCCTGTTCCCATAAAACACCTCAAGTTCGTGGCTAACACCTTGTCCACTCCTCTTACTGATCTCTTGAACCTCTCACTCGCTCAGGGCACAGTGCCCCAGAGATGGAAAAAGGCTGTGGTGAAAGCCCTATTGAAAAAACCAGGACTGGATCCATCCAATTTGACCAACTTCAGGCCTATTTCACTTCTGCCTGGTTTTTCTAAAATTGCAGAAAAGTTGGTCAACCGTCAGCTCTCTCACCATCGTGAGTCTAACCACCTGCTAGGGGACTCCCAGACTGGTTTCCGCCCCGGCCATGGAACAGACACTGCCCTGCTGGCAGTAGTGGAGGAGGCAAGGAGCACTCTGGATACAGGAGGGTCAGTGGCAGTGATCCTCTTGGACTTGAGTGCTGCCTTTGACACCGTGAGTCATCAGGTGCTCCTCCAACATCTGTCAGAGGTAGGTGTCTCAGGGACGGCCCTGAAATGGTTGGAATCTTTTCTTTCTGACCGTTTCTACCAAGTCTGGGAAGGGTCAGAGCAATCTGCCCTAATCCCTCTTCAATGTGGAGTCCCGCAGGGCTCATCATTGAGCCCTACCTTATTTAATATATATATGACTCCACTTGAAAGAGTGGTCGCCCCCTCGGGGGTGAAGATCATCAGCTATGCTGATGATACTCAGCTGGTGGTGGGCCTCACTCAGCTGGCGGAACATCCTGAGGTGTTACACGACTGCCTTGCCAATGTTTTTCGATGGATGTCTATCTCCGCTCTCAAGCTTAATGGAGGTAAAACCGAGCTGATGCTCCTGGGCAACTCCAGCCCCTCCATTATTGCTAGCTGCTGGCCCCGGTCTCTTGGCGACCCACCATCCCCCAAGAAGGAGATCAAGTCCTTGGGAGTATGGTTGGAAGAAGACCTGTCCTTCAGGACTCATGCCAGGAAGACTGCAGGGGTTTGCTTTGGCTTACTGAGATCAGCCCGAAAGGTGCTACCTCTGCTTCCTGATTCAGCAAGGAAGCTATTGATACATGGCCTGATTCTATCGAGGCTCGATTATGGGAATGCGTTGTTTCTCGCTGCTCCTGAAGCGACCTTCAAAATTCTCCAACAGGTGCAAAACGCAGCTGCGAGAGTCCTTATGGATGTTCCCAAAAGGCAGTCTGCTGCTCCGGCCCTCAAAGCGCTTCACTGGCTCCCCGTGAAAGAGCGGGTGAGATTTAAAGCGCTATGTACAGCCCACAACATTCTACATGGCAAAGGCCCCCCCATCCTTGCGAATATGGCCCGTTCTTACAAACCCCCACGTCTGCTACGCTCGGACCAAAAACACCTTTTGCAGTCAGCGAGAGTAAGAAGAGCTCGTTCTGGGGGCAGGCGCTTCTCTGTGCAAGTGGCCTCCCTCTGGAACTCTCTCCCCCTCAAGATTCGCTCAGAGCCTAAGATCCTATCTTTTAGGAAACTTCTTAAGACTCATTTGTTTCCTTAGCAGTGATTAGCTGTGTCTTTCCTTCTGATCTTTTGCGCCGGGATGCCCCCGGGTAAGCTGAGCGCATTACAAATTTCATATTATTATTATTATTATTATTGTTGTGGGGTCAGCATTGTGTGTACCATGATGTGGTCTCAGTGTCAGCATTGTGCATGTCATGAGGTTGTGGTGTCAGTGTTGTCCATGCCATGAGTTTGTAGTGTCAGTGTTGTGTATGTCAAGAATGTGCTCTCAGTCTCAGCATTGTGCATGTCATGATGTGGTCTCAGTGTCAGCGTTGTGCGTGTTACGGGGTTGTGGGCTCAGTGTCAGAGTTGTGTGTGTCACGAGGTTGTAGTCTCAGTGTCAGCATTGTGCATGTCATGATGTGGTCTCAGTGTCAGCGTTGTGCGTGTTACGGGGTTGTGGGCTCAGTGTCAGCATTGTGCATGTCATGATGTGGTCTCAGTGTCAGCGTTGTGCGTGTTACGGGGTTGTGGGCTCAGTGTCAGCATTGTGCATATCATAAGGTTGTGGTCTCAGTGCCAGCATTGTGCATGTCATGATGTGGTCTCAGTGTCAGAGTTGTGTGTGTCACGAGGTTGTAGTCTCAGTGTCAGCATTGTGCATGTCATGATGTGGTCTCAGTGTCCGTGTTGTGCGTGTTACGGGGTTGTGGGCTCAGTGTCAGCGTTGTGCATGTCATAAGGTTGTGGTCTAAATGTCAGTGTTGTGCATGTTACAGGCTTGTGGTCTCAGAGTCAGCGTGTGTGTATCATATTGTGGCCTCGGTGTCAGTGTTGTGCGTGTCACAAGGTTGTGGGCTCAATGTCAGTGTTGTGAATGTTACAAGATTGCGGTCTGAGTGTGAGTGTTGTGCATACCAGGATTTGGTCTTAGTGCCATCTTTGAGCATGTCATGAGGTTGTGGTCTCAGTGTCAGCATTGTGTGTGCCAAGAGGTTGTAGTCTCAGTGTCAGCATTGTGTGTGTCACGATGTAGTCTCAGTGTCAGCGTTGTGCGTGTCATCAGGCTGTGGTGTTAGTGTTGTGCATACCATGATGTGAGCTCAGTGTCAGTGGTGTCTGTGTCATGCTGTGGTCTCGGTGTCAGTGTTGTGCGTGTCAAGTATTGGGGAAGAAGGCAGACCATTGGGTAAAGACTAGGGTGACTGAAACTTCCACTGGGGGTGACCAAAAGAAAGGGGTTATCAAGGAGTGATCCCCCCAAAGACAAAAACAACCAGCCCTGGTGTGGTACCTGACTGGCTCCCAGCCATCTGCCACCAGACAGGTTTCTGAACCCCTGGGTAGAGAGCCTGAAACAAAGCACATCCTGGGCAGAGGCGTCATTCCTCCCCGGGATGGGCAGGGTCCATGAAGGGGAAGTTTCAAAGGCTTGCTGCATTTGTTAGCTACCCCCAGCCTCTGCTGCTATCAGCAGCTGGCTTCTACCAGTTTTGATCCCACTCTGCGGGGATTATTGGTGGGAAAACCTAGTGAGAAAGGGAGGGGTGCCTTCCTTTGCCAACCCCACCTCTCAGGTGGGGGAGGCGAAGTGAAAAACACATCCCAGTCCCCTCCATCTTGAAAATTAGGGAACTCCCCCAATCAGGACGAGGCAAATGCCCCCCTCCCACTGGAGGGTGGCATAAGAGGGGGTGTAGACACCCCAGGGAAGGAACCCATTGGTCTCAACCTGAACGCCCTTGTAACGCCTCTATATCTAGTATTTAGGAGCACCCCTGAACCTTGGTCCTTAGATTTGACAAGACAAGAAGAGAAAGGACCAAAGAGACGTGCTGCAGAGGAGAGGACAGTGACAACTGATCTGGCCACAGCCCTACCAGCCTGTCTCCTGCTTCGGAACCCTGCAAGCTGAACCTGGCGTGTCCTGCAGCCAGCAGCCTCCAAGAATCATGGGGACCAGCAATGTCTTCGGGGAAAGACTCTGATCTCCTGTGGACACCGGATTTGTCTAACAATCCACTCCATCTCAGACACCGGATCCGGACGGAACTGCGAGTCTGCACCACTCTGCACCTGATGCCCATGGCCCATGTCTGAGGGGCCAATACCACATTGAGGTCCGCCCGGCGATCCTGGCATGGGATCTGGCATTGGACGACCTCCACTGGCACGGCTGCAGTCTCATCTTGAAGGCTCCCTCCAACCGCGGCTGGATCGAAGGAGAAAACCCAACACTAAAGGACATCCCTGCACCCATAGTCCCCTGGCCTTGGGGTGCCTGACTGAGGGTCTCCTCATGCCCAGCAACACTCCAACTTCGCCTTCCAGTCACTGGATCCCTTCTCCAAGTCTCCAGTGCCGAACTTGCAGGATTTCTTCACAACCAACATCCCCCATTGGTTCACATTGGGAGCCCGACACCTACTATGCGCCCTGCACCCAGCCGTCCGTGCGCTGCTGAAAGTGTGCTCTTGCTACCTACTTGTGGCCCCCTTTGTACCTACCTCTGATGCCTGGGCCCTGACCCAGAAACTGCTGGTACCTACCTGTGACCGGTGCACTTCAGGGTTCCCTCTGTCTCCTTAGCACTACATTGGGCCCGACCTCTCCTTTGACCTCTGCACCCAGCCGCCACTCTCTCGTGTACTCTCTTTACCTGCTTGACCCCTAGCCTGTGTAAGTGCTACCTCCTCGAGGCAGAACCACAAAACCAAGCACTTACCTGTAAAGTCTCTAACCTTGTTTTCCTCAATAAGAATACACTGCACTGTATCCTTACATTGCATTGCATATATTTGACCTTGTAAAGTCTTAAACTGTATTTGATTTACGTTTACAGACAGCTTTCTTAAAACTGTATAGTATTTACTGCATTTACAAAATCATACTGCATTCTTGAAAAGCATTGTCAGTGTTACAAACTGTATAACTTAACTGCACTAAGTGATTTTAGGTTCTAGTAATACAACAACAAAGTAACACCTTTTTGTCATACATCAATTGGTCTGGAATTCAGTCTTTGAGCGTGTCAATTATTTTCTTGCCTGAGTGTGTAGAACAAATGCTTAACACTACCCTCTGATAAGCGTAACTGCTCAGCCCAGCTACCTCTACCTTGAGAGTAAGGTATTATCTACTTTAACCTCTGCCATACTTTCGGACACTCACTAGACTATGTGCACACTATACCTCTTTTTGGTGTAGTGCATACAGAGCCAGCTACCTACAGAGTGTATATTATAATGAAAAAAACTGTGCCTGAAAGATAAGCAGTGGGAGGGAACAAGCAATGAGGCCATGCTCCAGGGGAGGGCCCAACACAGGAAGAGGAAGTAAAACCCATACAAGCTGACAAATATAATGCAAGCAAATGAGACTGACAAAAAAGTCAACCAATGGTAAATATGTGGGAAGACTATAGGTCCACTGAAAGCTGACAACAGGGCTTTTCACAAATAGACAGCTGAAAATCCACCGGGTGCTAGATCGCACGGGTGCCCAGGTCCCTATGAGGTGAGACCTGAGTAGTTAAACAAGTCTTCTGACACTGTATGTGATCTTGTGTGAATTTTCTATCTTCTGGTGTCTCTCTGGAGTGCTGCGGTGCAGGAACTTCTCCACAACAATGTATATTCAGTAATCAGCATTCTCAGATTTTTTCAGAGTATGACAGGAAAGAGCAAAACTAGAACAAGACACTTCACTTTAGCTTCAAACCTGACAGAGCAGGTACCGTTAGCTTTGTGTGATGTTTTTCCCTAAGGGTAGCTTGACCTAACAGTAAGGGTGATCACCCCACTCCAGTCATCAGAAACACTCTCTCCAGTCCAGAACTTTTCCCCCTCGATTCATTGTTTTCAGGTGTATTGATCTAAAAAGTACAAAAGGAGCAAAACAAGACTACAATACCCAGAATGCATTACGGTATCACACAAAAGTCCCAGCCGCCTACAGATGCCACACTGCCCCTCCTCCAAAGGCTTCTTTGTTTATATTCTACATGACGTCAGGCTTCTTGTCCTGTCCACCTTGCCTAGCTTTGTGTCCGAGTCTGGGTAGCTCTGACTAAAGCTGAGTTCACATGCTCAGACCTTGTGTCCCTGGAATACTTGTAACTGCCATATGGCACCACCCAAGAGGCCATAAGAAGAGTTAGGATTGTAACAACTAACCTCAAAACTGACATCATTGCTAGATGAGAGAGAGCACCTAAACAGCACAATTGCACTTTTCTTAACTCGTTAAAGTCCTGGCACTGGGGCTGCTGGTCTGTGCATGGGGAATAGGTCCTTATGGACCTACTCCCTCAATGCTCCTTCAAGGTGAGGATTACTACCAGGGGAAACAGTGTCATCTTAAGGATGTTGGGGGGCCTGAGCAAGACATATTTTGGGGGCCACTGTATGGAACAAGATTGTATTTTATTACATGTTTCCTGCTAACTCAAGCGGTCTGATGCCAAACAATAACGGATTATATATTAAACATTAACAGGGTCACAAAAACTGTTGAAATATGTCTTACCCCAACAATCCTTAAGGAGACACTCGTTAGAGATAAGCCTGGATGGAGTTTGCAGAGTTCTGCTATGCGGAACTCCACGAAGTGCAAAAAAAAAACCTCTGCTGCGCTACGCAGAGCTCTGCAACCGGCAGAGTGCTTTGGATAAATGCAGTTCGCAGTGGATTTCAGTGCCAGGTGCTTGTCTGCACTGTGCAATCATTGCAAACTGCATCATGCACAGCGCACACGGGCTCTGCCGCTCGAGTAGATTTTTACTCGAGTGGAAGCTTACTCAAGCGAATGGACAGTTTGTCAACGTGAGCGGTCGTGAGCATACGCAACCACTCGCAATGAGAAATCTGACCACTTACATTGAGAAATCTCACCAGGAGGTTGATTTTCCATGCCTGCGCTCGCCAACTTGATGTGACGTACGCGAGCGGGGAAAAAACTCTGCGTGCTCTGCGTAACGTGGAGTGCGGAAATCTCCGCAAACTCCACAACGGGAGCGGAGTTCACCGCCCAGACTTAGTTAGAGAGACAGAACCACTGTAAATGTAGGTAGATGTAGGCACAAGGGGATTAGAGGGAGGAACAGAATAGGCAGTAGTGTGAAAGTTCGGTTTCCCAGGGGACCCCTTGGAAGGTAGGGACAAGGGGCCCTGGACAATGGTCCGCTCTGCCCATGCCTAAATACCCCTCCGTGTGGGAACCCAATCCAACTAAAAATAGTTTAAACATGCCCGAAGTCACTTCAAAAGCCAGTGCAGAGCCTGGCCCCTTTCCAAAGAACACACTATGAAACTGGTTCGAATATACTTAATATATGTGGTAAAATGACCAAAACATACATCCCTCCCTTCATGTGGGAAGTACCATTAGCAGTGGTAATATGTTTATCCCTAAAGGCAGAACAGAGGAGGCAGAACGTCAGCAGCAGCGCCTCTCCCTTCGGCAACTTCCAGAAGGAGAAACTGTACCTCCCCTCGCACACAAGTACAAGACACGCCCACCAGAGCAGGATTGACAGACAGCCTAGCCAATCAGATACCAAATCACCTTAGGCACTATAAGAACCATCAGGCATTCAGGGACCTAGCGGGTCATACACACCTTCAGATAGTCCACATCCTTCCGGTTACGTCACAGATGGCATCACAGTCAGCATCGTGCTCCCAAGAGAGAATCTGCGCCGTCAAACATCCGCCACTAGATGGTGCTCAACTTGTCAATGCAGCTCCGCTTGGAAATGTGTCTAATCCTGCCCACAGAAGGACAAAGTAAAACTCCACCAGGAGGGGGCGATACACCCAGGCCATCGCAAAGAAAGGAGGAACAGATATGTCAATAATCAATATATCCCAACTCCTTTGTTTTTGTTGTGCCCTGCACTCGTGCTGCAATATTATATGAAAGATTTCAAAGCACCCTTATCCCTTTTACTAGTGATCTGGCAGGTAACATGTCACCTTCCACTAGATGGCGTCAGATGCTGTGTTTTTGTCTTTCCATGCACAGCACATTGCTTGGACCTTGCATCAGAGCCTGTAACTATTGGGCCCTCGCTTCAGTTTGTTGTCCCAGGCCCTGCAATATCTCTGACATTCTTTGGAGCACCAGTGACCACCCCAACAACACACACAAATAAACAGCTAATTGTTCATATTCGTTGCCCTTTCCTTGCCTCTCAATATGACGCAGCAGCATTTTCTACAGTGACATTTGTATCCAGTCTCAAAGGCTAGAAATGTGTAATTTGTGCCACCCTCCACCAGGCGGCGGTGGTACCGGGAGGGTGCGCGAGGAATCTCCCAGTTTCTGAAGTTCTGTTGCTTTTAATTTGTCTTATTCGCTACCATTCTAGGGCGGGTGTAAGCTCGGAGATCAGGGCATGTTACTGAAGCTATGCCCTGGATAAAAAAATATATATCTATAGCTATATATATATGTACCATGTCGGCCGAGGTGGTAAGAGCGCGGGAGATGGCAGCTGTGGCGATGTTCTCCGATACCCTCCCAACACCAAGTAAAGCTACGGCATCAAATAAAGAAAACCCGCAGTGCAACAACACAGTGAAAGATCTGTTCAAAAAGCTCGAGAAAAAAATTAAATCCGAACAAAACAAATGGTGGCAATCAAGATCATCGCAAAAATATATCGACGTTGAAAGGATACCGAGAGGTCTGCGCATCTTAACTGCACCGAGTTATGATGATCCGAATCCAGAGCTCATGAAAGAATGGGCTGCATCATCACGAAAACTTACGCTCATTCTTATAAAATATGCTGACAGTGATAGAGCCAAATTATTAAAAGAGATCGATGAAGTCGAGGCGGAATTAGAAAAACTTAATCACAAGGAAGAACAAACAAAATTAAGAAATGATATGACAGTCAGACTAAAGAAGGAAGAGGACAAGATTAAAGCCCGAAAGACATTTAAGTTTCAGAGAGACAAAAACGATTATGATTTAGGGCAGATTTTCACGTTTGCCAAACGTTATGACGCCATCAGGAAATCAAAATGTCAACAAGGCAGTGGATCAACAAAAATATCCACAATCGCCACAACCACACTATCGGAAATGAGTGCCGGGGGAAGGGAATCGGAATCAGACATGCGCAGTGTAGTGGCGGCACGCCAGAAACCTATACCTTCGCCAGGGGAAGAATTACATTTTTTATGCGAAGAGCGACGCCAAACATTGCGACCAAGGCCGCCAAGGAACCTCGAAGTACAAACTTCAAACGGCGGCAGAGGCGCAAGGCAAACACAAGGAGAACAAAATTCATCCAGAAAAAGAGGAAGGGGGTATTGGAAGAACAAACCTCAGAATTAGATGATAATCACGACACTATTGTCAATCTTGCCAATATTAACTAGACCAAACAAGAAGAGAGGATCTTAAAATTAGGACTATCATATGCTCCACAAACTGACTTTGATTATACTTCTGCGAGACTAGATCTCTATAAAGGGCTACGAAAATTAAAATTAAAGAAACATTTTATTGTCAACAAAACCACCACAGAAAGAACATCAAACACAATGCCCTCAGGTGGCGGGACATTGGAGCTAACACAGTCCGATCGAGTGTGCCGACAAACAATGCAAGATCTGTATGAGGAAAACAGCGTTGAATCAAATCTGGGCAATTCAATACCAACATATATAGAACGTACCATATTTATTGGTCCCTATTCTAGAGCGCGTCATGTGATCAAGCTCGCGTGTGCGAGCGAAATGCGTTATGGCGGGTACTAAGAGCGAATATTCCTGGATGTAATTTGGAAAATAAATTTTGCACCGCTCACCGCAACATTTTTTGTTGTTTGGATTTCCTGTGGAGATTTGAAGAGGGCCCATGGCAGCTGAAATGTGATGCCGGCGAAGCCCACTGGACATAATTATAACTATGAAATGAAATAGACGCTCACTCAGGGATATTTTGTCCGCAAAGATTTAATCACCAGTAACGCGTTTCAGAGAACCACGCCTCCTTGTTCACAATGTCTCCTTGTTCACACACAACAGGAAGACGTGGTTCTCCGAAACGCGTTACTGGTGATTAAATCTTTGCGGACAAACTATCCCTGAGTGAGTGTCTACTCCGTTTCATTCATATATATATATATATATATATATATATATATATATATATATATATATATATATATATTTCCAACGAAGAGGGAGCTCCTTCTGGATTACCGGGACCCTTGAAGGTTGGCATACACTCCGGCGGAGCCAGCCGGCGAAAATATCAAATTTAACACAACGATCCAGTATGCTCTCAGTAAAGCAAGACAAAATCCCCAAAGTAGTGGAAGATCAAGTGGTTTAATTCACACAACGCGTTTCAGCACACAGCCTTGTTCACGTGTGAACAAGGCTGTGTGCTGAAACGCGTTGTGTGAATTAAACCACTTGATCTTCCACTACTTTGGGGATTTTGTCTTGCTTTACTGAGAGCATACTGGATCGTTGTGTTAAATTGTATATATATATATATATATATATATATATATATATATATATATATATATATATATAAAGGAGTGTGCTCATATATATATATATATATATATATATATGTAAATTTTTGCAAAGCATTATGGATATTGTGGTCCGCACGTTACTATTGAATGGATGTTTTCATTGACGATGACTCCTCAAATATGCTACTCCAGCAATACTAATTGGTCTAATGAAGACCGGGGTACTAAGAACTGAGACTCTCACTGATCATCAGTATATCGACATTAAGCAGTTACTATGACTTTATGATCATCTTGTGCCGACCCAATCCGTGCAAGAGTCCTTCCATAGTGTCTACTGATGAACAATGTATTTAAAGGAGTGTGCTCAATCACACAGCATTACCGCATGATGAAGACCGGAAGAGAAGGTCGAAACGCGTAGCGGATTTATGTCCATGGACTCTTTGAAATAAAGAGGTTTTGACGAAATCCAGGCTGGTGGGCTCGAGTGCTTTTCTGAAGGGGAAGAGTGTGCCGTTTGAAAAAGAAAGATATATATATATATACATATATACACACACACACATCAGGAAAACCTATTTGCACTGTTATTATTTGCGTAAAATGGAATGGAGCGAACCTCCATCCTCATTATGGAAATATTTCCTGCCAGCTTATAATGCTGACATATATAGTGAAACCCTTGCTATGTTATGTAAAAGACATGTTTGCTTATAGTCATCTTACCCGTCCGCTTCATCGAACGTTTAAAGAATAAACTTCAGTCCCTGAATGCACTCTGTTCTTGAATATTTGTTTAAGCTGATTGTGTGCTGCTGTTCCTGCTCATATAATGAAGGTGAAATACACTGATTTCATACACTCTGCCATCTCCGGCACTCGTCTTCCCTGATTCTTTTATTATGACGCAAATCTGCCCAAAAGACATTAGAGTGCTTTGAAACTTTATGAGGGATGAGGTGATCTACCCAGAACCACATGGATTAAAGTCAAGCGCTGTGACTGGGATTTGAACCCGTGTCAACATGTTTAAAGGTCACTGGGTCTAGGCAGTAGGCTGCACCCCTCCCCCTCTTCTCAAGACAGCACAAATAGTGTGAAGTCAGTGCGTTCACTACTCTACTTACGGTATTTACTGTCTGCGTGAGTGAAATTTGCATTACGCAGGTGTAAATGGTGTAATATAGGTAATTATGATTTATTCTTGTTACACAAATTCCTGTAATTACGGTATTACACCACATTGCATAATTACGCACCATTCGCTATAAAAATGGACCACAAATGCACAAATTGCCCGTAAAAAGTTGACCACATGCGCACAGGAACAGCGCAAGCCAGAGGGCCGGAGAGGCTGCGGTTCACCGCACTCGGGGGCTTGTGCCCCTCAATGGGCCTGGTCCAGTCATTGGATCACTGGATGCGATTCCTGGACCAGGGCCTTAGGTGGGGGCACAAACGTGTCTAGACTCGGGGGCTTATGCCCCTCAATGGGCCTGGTCCAGTCATTGGATCGCTGGATGCGATTCCTGGACCAGGGCCTTAGGTGGGGGCACAAACGTGTCTAGACTCGGGGGCTTATGCCCCTCAATGGGCCTGGTCCAGTCATTGGATCGCTGGATGCGATTCCTGGACCAGGGCCTTAGGTGGGGGCACAAACGTGTCTAGACTCGGGGGCTTATGCCCCTCAATGGGCCTGGTCCAGTCATTGGAATGCTGGATGCGATTCCTGGACCAGGGCCTTAGGTGGGGGCACAAACGTGTCTAGGTTATGGTCGGGTCTGACCAGTGGCATCCTGAACACCCGCTTCAGCAGCTGAGGTGGGGGCAGCCACTAAACGTCTCATTAAAAGTTGCTCAATTCTACATTTGTGTCTCCAGTCTGTCTGGCTGCAGACGAAAGGATCTCATGGAAGAGCAGGGCAGGGCTGGAGTCCTTGGTCAAGAGCTGGAATGTAGGCCAAGTTAATCAAATCAGAACAAGATGAAAATGATGCAAACAAGGACAAGACGGACAGAGACAGCAGCAGATAGTGGGAGGAAGGCAAGTAGGAACAAGCATTTGCAATGCAATAGGTCACACATTACTGATAGTTTGAGGTATTGGAGTTGCAAATAATAATGCAACGCCAATAGCTCATACTTTCAGTAATGAGAGACCTAGTGCATTGCAAATGCTTGCATAGTGAGCCAGGAATCAGCATTGTATGTCTCGGTGCAGTACCGCAAGCTGTTCCTAGAGGTCCCTAGTGAGCTAGGCACCAGCACTGCACGTATCGGTGCAGGACCGCAAGCTGCTCCTAGAGGTCCCTAGTGAGCAAGGCACCAGCACTGCTTGTCTAGGAGCAGTACCGCAAGCTGTTCCTAGAGGTCCCTAGTGAGCAAGGCACCAGCACTGCTTGTCTAGGAGCAGTACCGCAAGCTGCTCCTAGAGGTCCCTAGTGAGCAAGGCACCAGCACTGCTTGTCTAGGAGCAGTACCGCAAGCTGTTCCTAGAGGTCCCTAGTGAGCAAGGCACCAGCACTGCTTGTCTAGGAGCAGTACCACAAGCAGCTCCTAGAGGTCCCTAGTGAGCAAGGCACCAGCACTGCTTGTCTAGGAGCAGTACCGCAAGCTGCTCCTAGAGGTCCCTAGTGAGCAAGGCACCAGCACTGCTTGTCTAGGTGCAGTACCGCAAGCTGCTCCTAGAGGTCCCTAGTGAGCAAGGCACCAGCACTGCTTGTCTAGGAGCAGTACCGCAAGCTGTTCCTAGGGGTCCCTAGTGAGCAAGGCACCAGCACTGCTTGTCTAGAAGAAGTACCGCAAGCTGTTCCTAGAGGTCCCTAGTGAGCAAGGCACCAGCACTGCTTGTCTAGGAGCAGTACCGCAAGCTGTTCCTAGAGGTCCCTAGTGAGCAAGGCACCAGCACTGCTTGTCTAGGAGCAGTACCGCAAGCTGTTCCTAGAGGTCCCTAGTGAGCAAGGCACCAGCACTGCTTGTCTAGGAGCAGTACCGCAAGCTGCTCCTAGAGGTCCCTAGTGAGCAAGGCACCAGCACTGCTTTTCTAGGAGCAGTACCGCAAGCTGTTCCTAGAGGTCCCTAGTGAGCAAGGCACCAGCACTGCTTGTCTAGGAGCAGTACCGCAAGCTGTTCCTAGAGGTCCCTAGTGAGCAAGGCACCAGCACTGCTTGTCTAGGAGCAGTACCGCAAGCTGCTCCTAGAGGTCCCTAGTGAGCAAGGCACCAGCACTGCTTGTCTAGGAGCAGTACCGCAAGCTGTTCCTAGAGGTCCCTAGTGAGCAAGGCACCAGCACTGCTTGTCTAGGAGCAGTACCGCAAGCTGCTCCTAGAGGTCCCTAGTGAGCAAGGCACCAGCACTGCTTGTCTAAGAGCAGTACCGCAAGCTGTTCCTAGAGGTCCCTAGTGAGCAAGGCACCAGCACTGCTTGTCTAGGAGCAGTACTGCAAGCTGCTCCTAGAGGTCCCTAGTGAGCAAGGCACCAGCACTGCTTGTCTAGGAGCAGTACCGCAAGCTGTTCCTAGAGGTCCCTAGTGAGCAAGGCACCAGCACTGCTTGTCTAGGAGCAGTACCACAAGCTGCTCCTAGAGGTCCCTAGTGAGCAAGGCACCAGCACTGCTTGTCTAGGAGCAGTACCGCAAGCTGTTCCTAGAGGTCCCTAGTGAGCTAGGCACCAGCACTGCATGTCTCGGTGCAGTACCGCAAGCTGCTCCTAGAGGTCATTAGTGAGCATCATAAACTTTGAAGATATGGTAAATCCACCCTGCCCATAATGCATTGCACGCAAGACAGTACCACCAGTACATTCAAATAGCTATGTCCATATATACCATTAGTAGCTTTGAAATGTGACAAAATAATTATTATATTAATTCCGGATTAGGTAAAAAGTCTTTATTTTATACCACATTGGTGTGATGTTTCCATTGGCTGCCGCTGTTGCCAATACACTTACCAATTTTACCCAAGTTTCGCAATGGAGCGAAATAATTTCCTACAATTATTTTAAAACACTGTGGCTGTCTCACAATACCCTTGTCTTTGCCACCAGCTGATCCGTTTTTTAAACTATAAACAACTTCCTCTTTCCAATTTGCAAAGACCATGTTTGTATCTAATTTCCATATGGCGTGATGACGACCATCAAATCCTTCCTTGACACACAGTTGGGTATCCCCTTGTTTGTGAAGGGTCTGTACTCTGTGTCCAGCCCGGCCTTGGGGCTGTTAGGATACACGGGGTTTCCAGAATCCAGACCCACAAGGGCTGCCCGGGAGGTGCACCTCCTTGTGAAGGGTCTGTACCCTGTGTCCAGCCGGGCCTTGGGGGCTGCTAGTATACACAGGGTTTAGACCCACAAGGGCTGCCCGGGCGGTGCACCTCCTTGTGAAGGGTCTGTACCCTGTGTCCAGCCAGGCCTTGGGGGCTGCTAGGATACACAGGATTTAGACCCACAAGGGAGGCCCAGGCGGTGCACACGCTTGTGAAGAGGCTGTCCCATGTGTCCAGCCGGGCCTTGGGGGCTGCTAGGATACACAGGGTTTAGACCCACAAGGGAGGCCCAGACGGTGCACACGCTTGTGAAGAGGCTGTCCCATGTGTCCAGCCGGGCTTTGGGGGCTGCTAGGATACATGGTGTTTATAGACACACAAGGGCTGCCCAGGCGGTGCACACGCTTGTGCAGAGGCTGTCCCATGTGTCCAGCCGGGCCTTGGGGGCTGCTAGGATACACGGGGTTTAGACCCACAAGGACTGCCCAGGTTGTGCACCCCTTCGCTTGTGAAAAGGTTGAACCCTGAGCACTGGCGTAACGAAACTTGAGGGCCCCCCTGCAAGGTACACGAGGGGACCACTCCTGACTAAATCGGGAGCTCGCCTGCCCGAGCACTGTGCTGAGGGCCGACCCCCCAGCTTGGGGCCCCGGACAGCGGGGGGGGGGGCCCTGTTACGCCACTGACCCTGAGCCCATACTGAGCCGCGCAGAGCCCCCGATCCCGGCGCCGGCCGACGCACGTGTTCCCCTGGGCAGGGACACGAGGACCCGCGCACTTGCTTTATTATAATGGGCACTTCCGTCCCGGCTGCCCCAGAAGTGCGAGGCCCGGGACCCATCATTCACGCGGGCCCGAGGCGCAGCGATAAACGAGGCCGGCACTGAAAGGCCAAACCAATATGGATGAGAAACGACAAAGCGTTCCGAGCCGCCTCGAGGAGCCTGGTCCGAGAACGGAAAGCAGAGTGGACAACATATCACCGGCAAACAGGCAGCTGTCGGAGGCGGGGGCTGGGAGTCTGCAGACTGCACCAGCCTGTTCCCGAGCCAAGGGAGCTGCCTGCTCTAATGGACTCAGAGCACACGTGTTGTAGCAGTGCGGGCTGCGCCCCTTTCACGGGAGCAGAGCCGAGACTCATTTACATGTGGTTCAGCTCTGTCCGTAGCGGTCCTGGAAGCAAAAAACAATGGACTGGAATGTGGCCCGGCCTCTTCTTACCAGTGGATGAGGTTAACTCAAGGGTCCCATCCATCAGAGTCGTGTGGGTATGTCTCTCTACCTGGGAGGGGTGTCGAGATGTGGCTAAGACCTCAAGGTGCCACAGAAGCCACACTGCACCTGGCGGGTGGAGCCCGCCGTGGCAGGAACTGGGCTTCGTGTTCCTGTTGGGAGGAGGCCTGGGAATCTGGTCTAGACTCTCCCTTGGGTTGGGGCCAAGACTTATTGGCATAAACATACTCACTGTCTTTTAAGGTGCATAGAATCTAAAAAACGATAGAGCGGAATGTGTCCCAGAGTGAATGGGCAGTGGATGAGGCTAAGGACAGCGCCCTGCCCATGCCGTCTGAGGCCGGGCTTCGAGGCGCAGCTCTTACAACACCTGTTTTAGTCAGGGCTCAAAATGCAAGCCATACGTGTTGGCGTGTCCAATGCTTATTTATTTCTGGCATCCAATATACTCCGCACTAAATGTGAAAAACCCCTTCTTTCGCACTCTACAAACAGTGGTCGACCACCCTCCCTGTTAATACTAGGCCTGGGCGGAGTTCACAAAGTTATATAAAAACTCTGCCAAGCCACGCAGAGTTCCCCGAGCGGCGCAGGGCATTACCTTGCGCCATTTGCACTGATTTTTAGCACCGGGTGTTTGTCCTGCACTGTAAATTCAGCATGAACGGCATCATGCGCAGCGCAATAGGGTGCAGCTCCTTTCTGCCGATTGAGTAGAAGTTCTACTCGAGGGGCAGCTTCCTCAACGCGAGCGGAAGGTTTCTCAGTGCGAGCGGTGGTGACCATCTGGGACCGCCTGCTTTGAGAAATCTCACAGGGAAGCGGTCCATCGTTGGATCTTCCTCGCTTCGCTACATTGGCAATGCAGCGCGCACAAAGTAATTCATTTTATTTATTCATTTACTTAACTGCGGACGAATGCCGGAGTTTACTACCCTCCACCCTGCCCCTCCGCCGCCACGCCCCACCGTCCCGCACCACTCACTCGAGGAGCCGCCACTGCGTGCTAGTGTATGTTCACCAGCCACTAGTGAATGCTGCACACGTGCTTGTGTATGTTCTCCAACTCCCAGTGAATGCTGCACACATGCTTGTGTATGTTCTCCAGCACCTAGTGAATGCTGCACATGTACCAGTGTATGTTCAGCAGCTCCTGGTGAATGCTGCACATGTACCAGTGTATGTTCTCCAGCTCCTAGTGAATGCTGCACACGTGCTTGTGTATGTTCTCCAACTCCCAGTGAATGCTGCACATGTGCTAGAGTATGTTCACCCGCTCCCAGTAAATGCTGCCAGTATATGTTCAGCACCTCCCGGTGAATGCTGCACATGTACCAGTGTATGTTCATCAGCTCCTAGTGAATGCTGCACACGTGCTAGTGTATGCTCACCAGCTCCCGATGAATGCTGCACACATGCAAGTGTATGTCTTCCAGCTCCCAGTGAATGCTGCACATGTGCTAGTGTATGTTCACCAGCCACTAGTGAATGCTGCACACGTGCTTGTGTATGTTCTCCAACTCCCAGTGAATGCTGCACATGTGCTAGAGTATGTTCACCCGCTCCCAGTAAATGCTGCCAGTGTATGTTCAGCTCCTCCCGGTGAATGCTGCACATGTACTAGTGTATGTTCTCCAGCTCCTAGTGAATGCTGCACACGGGCTAGTGTATGCTCACCAGCTCCCGATGACTGCTGCACACGTGCTAGTGTATGTCTTCCAGCTCCTAGTGAATGCTGCACATGTGCTAGTGTATGTTCTCTAGCTGCCAGTGAATACTACACATGTGCTAGTGTATGTTCACCAGCTCCCAGTGTATGCTGCACATGTGCTAGTGTATGTCTTCCAGCTCCCAGTGAATGCTGCACATGTGCTAGTGTATGTTCACCAGCTCCAGATGAATGCTGCACACATGCTAGTGTATATCTTCCAGCTCCTAGTGAATGCTGCACATGTGCTAGTGTATGTTCTCTAGCTGCCAGTGAATACTGCACATGTGCAAGTGTATGTTCACCAGCTCCCAGTTAATGCAGCACATGTGCTAGTGTATGTCTTCTAGCTCCCTGTGAATGCTGCACATATGCTAGTGTATGTTCACCAGCTCCCGGTGAATGCTGCACACGTGTTAGTGTATGTTCAGCAGCTACCAGTGAATGCTGCACATGTGCTAGTGTATGTCTTCGAGCTCCCGGTGAATGCTGCACATGTGCTAGTGTATGTTCACCAGCTCCCGGTGAATGCTGCACATGTGCTAGTGTATGTTCCCCAGTTGCCAGTGAATGCTGCACATGTGCTAGTGTATGCTCTCCAGCTGCCAGTGAATACTGTATATGTGCTAGTGTATGTTCTCTAGCTGCCAGTGAATACTGCACATGTGCTAGTGTATGTCCACCAGCTCCCAGTGAATGCTGCACATGTGCTAGTGTATGTCTTCCAGCTCCCTGTGAATGCTGCACATGTGCTAGTGTATGTTCACCAGCTCCCGGTGAATGCTGCACACGTGTTAGTGTATGTTCAGCAGCTACCAGTGAATGCTGCACATGTGCTAGTGTATGTCTTCCAGCTCCCGATGAATGCTGCACATGTGCTAGTGTATGTTCACCAGCTCCCGGTGAATGCTGCACATGTGCTAGTGTATGTTCCCCAGCTGCCAGTGAATGCTGCACATGTGCTAGTGTATGCTCTCCAGCTGCCAGTGAATACTGTAAATGTGCTAGTGTATGTTCACCAGCTCCCGGTGAATGCTGCACATGTGATAGTGCATGGGCACCAGATCCCAGTGAATGCTGCACACATGCTAGTGTATGTTCACCAGCTCCCGGTGAATGCTGCACATGTGCTAGTGTATGCTCTCCAGCTCCCGGTGAATGCTGCACATGTGCTACTGTATGCTCACCAGCTCACGTTGAATGCTGCACATGTGCTAGTGTATGTGCTTCAGCTCCTAGTGAATGCTGCACATGTGCTAGTGTATGTTCACCAGCTGCCAGTGAATGCTGCACATGTGCTAGTGTATGCTCTCCAGCTGCCAGTGAATACTGCAAATGTGCTAGTGTATGTTCTCTAGCTGCCTGTGAATGCTGCACTTGTGCTAGTATATGTTCACCAGCTCCTGGTGAATGCTGCACATGTGCTAGTGTGTGCTCACTAGCTCCTGGCGAATGCTGCACATGTGCTAGTGTATGTGCTTCAGCTCCTAGTGAATGCTGCACACGTGCTAGGGTATGCTCACCAGCTCCCGGTGAATGCTGCACATGTGCTAGTGTATGTGCTCCAGCTCCTAGTGAATGCTGCACATGTGCTAGTGTATGCTCTCCAGCCCCCGGTGAATGCTGCACATGTGCTAGTGTATTCTCACCAGCTCCCGGTGAATGCTGCACATGTGCTAGTGTATGCTCACCAGCTCCTGGTGAATGCTGCACATGTGCTAGTGTATGTGCTTCAGCTCCTAGTGAATGCTGCACATGTGCTAGTGTACGTTCACCTGCTCCCAGTGAATGTTCCACACGTGCTAGTGTATGCTCACCAGCTCCCGGTGAATGCTGCACATGTGCTAGTGTATGTTCACCAGCTCCCGGTGAATGCTGCACATGTGCTAGTGTATGTTCCCCAGTTGCCAGTGAATGCTGCACATGTGCTAGTGTATGCTCTCCAGCTGCCAGTGAATACTGTATATGTGCTAGTGTATGTTCTCTAGCTGCCAGTGAATACTGCACATGTGCTAGTGTATGTTCACCAGCTCCCAGTGAATGCTGCACATGTGCTAGTGTATGTCTTCCAGCTCCCTGTGAATGCTGCACATGTGCTAGTGTATGTTCACCAGCTCCCGGTGAATGCTGCACACGTGTTAGTGTATGTTCAGCAGCTACCAGTGAATGCTGCACATGTGCTAGTGTATGTCTTCCAGCTCCTGATGAATGCTGCACATGTGCTAGTGTATGTTCACCAGCTCCCGGTGAATGCTGCACATGTGCTAGTGTATGTTCCCCAGCTGCCAGTGAATGCTGCACATGTGCTAGTGTATGCTCTCCAGCTGCCAGTGAATACTGTAAATGTGCTAGTGTATGTTCACCAGCTCCCGGTGAATGCTGCACATGTGATAGTGCATGTGCACCAGCTCCCAGTGAATGCTGCACACATGCTAGTGTATGTTCACCAGCTCCCGGTGAATGCTGCACATGTGCTAGTGTATGCTCTCCAGCTCCCGGTGAATGCTGCACATGTGCTACTGTATGCTCACCAGCTCATGTTGAATGCTGCACATGTGCTAGTGTATGTGCTTCAGCTCCTAGTGAATGCTGCACATGTGCTAGTGTATGTTCACCAGCTGCCAGTGAATGCTGCACTTGTGCTAGTGTATGCTCTCCAGCTGCCAGGGAATACTGCAAATGTGCTAGTGTATGTTCTCTAGCTGCCTGTGAATGCTGCACTTGTGCTAGTATATGTTCACCAGCTCCTGGTGAATGCTGCACATGTGCTAGTGTATGCTCACTAGCTCCTGGCGAATGCTGCACATGTGCTAGTGTATGTGCTTCAGCTCCTAGTGAATGCTGCACACGTGCTAGGGTATGCTCACCAGCTCCCGGTGAATGCTGCACATGTGCTAGTGTATGTGCTCCAGCTCCTAGTGAATGCTGCACATGTGCTAGTGTATGCTCTCCAGCCCCCGGTGAATGCTGCACATGTGCTAGTGTATGCTCACCAGCTCCCGGTGAATGCTGCACATGTGCTAGTGTATGCTCACCAGCTCCTGGTGAATGCTGCACATGTGCTAGTGTATGTGCTTCAGCTCCTAGTGAATGCTGCACATGTGCTAGTGTACGTTCACCTGCTCCCAGTGAATGTTCCACACGTGCTAGTGTATGCTCACCAGCTCCCGGTGAATGCTGCACATGTGCTAGTGTATGTTCACCAGATCCCGGTGAATGCTGCACATGTGCTAGTGTATGCTCTCCAGCTCCCGGTGAATGCTGCACATGTGCTAGTGTATGCTCACCAGCTCCCGGTGAATGCTGCACATGTGCTAGTGTATGTGCTTCAGCTCCTAGTGAATGCTGCACATGTGCTAGTGTATGCTCACCAGCTCATCATGAGGGGGAGGACCTCACGTGGCTTTGCCGGGCTGATGAAATCACTGCTCTCAGGGCCGTGAAATCTTCGGCCCAGCTCAGTTTGTCTCAGTGTGCCTGGCACCTGCGCATTAGCGCATCTAAACACCTGACTGCCTGACCCTGTCATGGGTGTCTTTTTGTCGGACCTTTTTTCCATCCTGACATACATTCATCATTCTTTGGGAAATGGAGGGGAGCAGAGCCCGTCACCCATGATGATGGGCCGCCCCTGCCTCTACAGTCCGAAGTGCTGCTCCATTCCCAGGCGAGAAGCCCTCCCAGGCCAGCTCCGCGTGATGCTAAGGTGGACAGTGGGCCTACGCGGAATGGCACCACCCGAAGTGTGACGTGAGTCCCTCTCTCCCAGGCCAGCTCCGCGTGATGCTAAGGTGGGCACTGGGCCTGCACTGATGACACCGCATGAAGGGTGACGTGAGTCTGTTCTCTCCCAGGCCAGCTCTGCGTGATGCTAAGTTGAACAGTGGGCCTACGCGGAATAGCACTGCTTGAAGTGTGACCTGTGTCCGCTCCCTCCCAGACTAGCTCCGCGTGATGCTAAGGTGGACAGTGGGCCTGCAGGGATGGCACCGCATGAAGTGTGACGTGAGTCCGCTCTCTCCCAGGCCAGCTCCGCGTGATGCTAAGGTGGACAGTGGGCCTGCACGGATGGCACCGCATGAAGTGTGACGTGAGTCCGCGCTCTCCCAGACCAGCTCCGCGTGATGCTAAGACGAACAGTGGGCCCACGCGGGATGGCACCGCATGAAGTGTGACATGAGTCCGCTCTCTCCCAGGCCAGCTCCGCGTGATGCTAAGGTGGACAGTGGGCCTGCACGGATGACACCGCATGAAGTGTGACGTGAGTCCGCTCTCTCACAGGCCAGCTCCGCGTGATGCTAAGGTGGACAGTGGGCCTGCAGGGATGGCACCGCATGAAGTGTGACGTGAGTCCGCTCTCTCCCAGGCCAGCTCCGCGTGATGCTAAGGTGGACAGTGGGCCTGCACGGATGGCACCGCATGAAGTGTGACGTGAGTCCGCGCTCTCCCAGACCAGCTCCGCGTGATGCTAAGACGAACAGTGGGCCCACGCGGGATGGCACCGCATGAAGTGTGACATGAGTCCGCTCTTTTCCAGGCCAGCTCCGCGTGATGCTAAGGTGGACAGTGGGCCTGCACGGATGACACCGCATGAAGTGTGACGTGAGTCTGCGCTCTCCCAGACCAGCTCCGCGTGATGCTAAGACGAACAGTGGGCCCACGCGGGATGGCACCGCATGAAGTGTGACGTGAGTCCGCGCTCTCCCAGACCAGCTCCGCGTGATGCTAAGACGAACAGTGGGCCCACGCGGGATGGCACCGCATGAAGTGTGACGTGAGTCCGCGCTCTCCCAGACCAGCTCCGCGTGATGCTAAGACGAACAGTGGGCCTGCACGGATGGCACCGCATGAAGTCTGACATGAGTCCGCTCTCTCCCAGGCCAGCTCCGCGTGATGCTAAGGTGAACAGTGGGCCTGCACGGATGGCACCGCATGAAGTGTGACGTGAGTCTGCTCTCTCCCAGGCCAGCTCCGCGTGATGCTAAGGTGGACAGTGGGCCTGCACGGATGGCACCGCATGAAGTGTGACGTGAGTCCGCGCTCTCCCAGGCCAGCTCCGCGTGATGCTAAGGTAGACAGTGGGCCTGTACGGATGGCACCGCATGAAGTGTGACGTGAGTCCGCGCTCTCCCAGACCAGGTCCGCGTGATGCTAAGACGAACAGTGGGCCTGCACGGATGGCACCGCATGAAGTCTGATGTGAGTCCGCTCTCTCCCAGGGCAGCTCCGCGTGATGCTAAGGTGGACAGTGGGCCTGCACTGATGACACCGCATGAAGGGTGACGTGAGTCTGTTCTCTCCCAGGCCAGCTCCGCGTGATGCTAAGTTGAACAGTGGGCCTACGCGGAATAGCACTGCTTGAAGTGTGAGCTGTGTCCGCTCCCTCCCAGACTAGCTCCGCGTGATTCTAAGGTGAACAGTAGTCCTACGCGGGATGGCACCGCATGAAGTGTGACGTGAGTCCGCTCTCTCCCAGGGCAGCTCCGCGTGATGCTAAGGTGAACAGTGGGCCTGCACGGATGGCACCGCATGAAGTCTGACGTGAGTCCGCTCTCTCCCAGGCCAGCTCCGCGTGATGCTAAGGTGGACAGTGGGCCTGCACGGATGGCACCGCATGAAGTGTGACGTGAGTCCGCGCTCTCCCAGACCAGCTCCGTGTGATGCTAAGACGAACAGTGGGCCTGCACGGATGGCACCGCATGAAGTGTGACGTGAGTCTGCTCTCTCCCAGGACTGCTCACACGGGAGGAGAGGTTCCAGCGTGCAGCAAAGGAGCGTCATTGGCGCCAACACAGTGCTTTTCTTCAGACGTTAGGCTGCTGGAGCTAGTCAAACCATGAGCTGCGCTGGTGAAGCTGCCGATGAGTAAAGCTTTGTCAGCTGGCCAAATAGATTCACAGAAGTGTTCATGTCTGTCAATTATCTGTGGGATCCGCAAATGGAACGCCCCCTCTGCCCTTCCCTCCTGCCTGATCAACGATTCTGAAAAGCGGAGCCATTAAAGTGCAGAGTGCAGTGAGAGCAGAGCGGGAAGCCATACTGTCCATGTGAAAAGTGCAGTCGGATAGGGAGGTGGTCTGTGAAGTGTTGTTATCATTAATAAAATTTCATTTCTCATACACCAACATCATATAAATGTGTAAATACAAAGTACGAATTACAGTTTGGGGTGGAGAAAGTTTAAACAAGCATTTGCAATGCAATAGGTCTTGCATTATCGAGATCTTTGGCACTGTAAATGACAATGCCTTTTATTTTATCGCCCTGACCGCCCTGCAGACGCGCCAATCGCGCTGTTTCAGGTGCGCTCCTACTTTGATGTCAACACCTGGAAAAGAAAAAAGAAAATTAAATTACAGCCTCCTAGCGAGGCTGGCATGATTAATGGCAGGCTGAGGGAGCGGTGAGCAAAGAGGCAGACTCCGCCGCTCCCCGGCCTTTTATTACCAAGATCCCAGCCAGGCCAGTTCTAACCGGCCTGGCGTTAGCCCAAGCGCGTGACCCGGAAGTGCTTTCAATCACTTCCGGGTCACGCCCCTATTTCAACCAAATAATGGCGAGGCGCGCCTGTCGCGTCATCACTGCGCGCAACAGACCCGCCCCTGTATGGTCGTCGGGGGCCGGCACGACCGCCATACCTTCGGCGTGGCCGATGTCGGTCCCGCCTTTCTATGTGAAAAGTGCAGTCAGATATGGAGGTGGTCTGTGAAGTGTTGTTATCATTAATAAAATCTCATTTCTCATACACCAACATCATATAAATGTGGAAATACAAAGTACGAATTACAGTTTGGGGCGGAGAAAGATTAAACAAGCATTTGCAATGCAATAGGTCTCGCATTTGCGAGATCTTTGGCACTGTAAATGACAATGCCTTTTATTTATGTTTTAAAAACCAAAACATAAATAAAAGTCATTGTTATTTACAATGCCAATAGCTGAAACTCGTGTAAATGCGAGACCTGTTGCATTGCAAATGCTTGTTGCAATCAGTCCTCAAGATATTGCACTGCTGCAATAAGGGAATTTATCCCATCAGCGACTAAACCAGTATTCTAACCTGCGGTTTGTAGAGTTTGGACATAAGCATAGATCAGAGATCTCAGTTGATAGCGTTAAGGACCCACATACATAAACTATCGCATTTCACACTGATAATCAGTTCAGTTTGAAAGCCATCCACAGATTGAGACACGTCACACCACATACATTCTATAACGCATTTTAAGCTCTAAGGAATCCCCAGTTCAAGCTCAGAAGGGTAATGTGCCCAGTCGTAACAAGAACAGGACAGCACAAGTCACGCATTCGCATGAAAACCCACTCATCACTTGTAATAAACCAGAGAGATCGGAATATATAAGTTACGGAAGAACACCAGAGAATTCGATTCTCCTATGAATGTGAGGGGGAGATTGTCTTGCCACTCGTGTCTGTTCACATCTGCGAGGGTCACACTCAGGGCTAATCACGGGTTATCTACGATATTCTTTAAGAAAAGAGAGTCCACTACAGCAAAAGTTGTACTGTTAACACGAATGCATTAATATGCTAATTTATATGCAGCAGTGTAGCCAATTGGTATCCCTCTTTGTAGTTTCTTCCCTTAAAATGACCGCCCACAATAGGTTCTATGTAGTTACAACATAAAGAACGGACAACATTGTATTCTCAGCAGATATCATAACAAGGATGAATAATGCACTATGTGGGTATCGTGTAATTGGCACTTTACAACTGTGTTTTCTAGTTCGTAGCTTCATTATGCGCATGCTAACGTGTGTGAACCGAGGGCGGTTCTGGGCGCTCCAGTATGCGTTTAGTCTCGGTTTCTTTTGTGCTGTGGGAGGGGGTGGGTGAAGGGGCCTATTTCACTTTGCTTAAAAGACACGTCTGCAGAGGTTTAAGGAATGTGCGCAGGCGGCTGTTGAGCTCCACGCCTCCACCTAACACTGGCTGGTGCAGCAGACCACTATGACTTTGGGAGGAGATATCCCAGATGTGCGCAGGCAGGCGGAGGAGGAAACAAAGGGCCGGGTGGACACGTGGGTATGAACAAAAAAGTGAGGCACATACCTGTCAACGCACACGCATAGCAAAAAATAAAAGGCGTTGCCCAATTCAAATGAAAGCAATAACATAGAAGATGAAGTTGGCTACTTATAGTGCAACCGATGGACTCCCTTTCCCCAAAATAGAATATTTGCTTTCTAAACAAGTAACCAGTCCATAAATTGTTCAGTTATGGAGTGATTCTACGTATTTACAGGGTCAATACGTTTGGAAATTGCCTGCTTGCCTCTGTGCCTCTGTGTCTCTCACTGCGGAATTCCATGGAGTTACATGAAACTGTGAATTTCTGCGGCGTTCCGCGAGCGTGCGTAATTCGGAACATCGCCAGTGACGGCTCCTACACTAAGGCAGAGGAGCGTCGCCCCACTGCTCAAAAGGAAAATAAAATGATAATAACGAATCGTTATTATCATATTCTTTTTCTTATTGCAGTCAGTGGCTCTGTAGCATGTGGGGTGGGGTTGGCCAGAACAAGGGGGAGGATTACTGGCACTCTCTAAGTGCACATGGCTGTTTGACCAGCTATCTTGGCTCGGCCAAATAGTCATGCGCACTTTGCATGTTCTCCACCAGGCTGTAATGCTCGGCAGAGTGGGGAACACGCACAGGCTTCCTGTCACTGTCTGAGCTCCCAACCCTGGCGCTTAGACCAAGCACAGCACTGCATCGCAGCATTGTGAATGGCTTTAGGGAGCTCGGGTGCTTCCTGCTGCCGGGACTGGAGACAGGAAGAAGGAAGATGAAGAGTACGGAGGAGAGGCGGTGGCTGGACGTTCCCAGGTCAGTGTTATTTTCCCGTTTTTATTATCCCCCCTGTCTCACTAGACCCAATCCGGTAACAGCTGCTACTGCACATCGCACACATTTTTAGAGCCAGCAGCTTGGCCTGCACTGTATAATCAGCGCAAACTGCATCCCAAGGTGCGCCAAAGGTCTCCGCATCTTTCTGCCACTTGAGTAGATTTTCTACTTGAGCGGCAGCTTTCTCAACCCGTAGGGCCGCGACCAGCCGCCAACACCTGCGTTGAGAAAATCCTACTGGATGGCGTTCTAGTACCCGAAAATCATGCTGGGGGATGCGCATTCTCGCTCACAAACTTAATGTTGGTGAACCACACGTGAGAAAAAACTCTGCCACACGGCAGTGGCAGAGTTTTGCCAGAAATCAACTAAAAGTTCCACACACTTCCCAGACGGAGCGCAGTTTATTGCCCATATATGAATTGTGCTGTGATCTACCATAAGAAACAAGGCATCAAACTAGAGGGGTGATACACAGTGTGCTGTGATCTACGATAGGAAACACTGCATCTCACTAGAGGGGTGATAGATACACAGTGTGCTGTGATCTACGAAGGGAAACACTGCATCTCACCAGAGGGGTGATACACAGTGTGCTGTGATCTACGAAGGAAAACACTACATCTCACTAGAGGGATGATACACAGTGTGCTGTGATCTATGAAGGGAAACACTACATCTCACTAGAGGGGTGATACACAGTGTGCTGTGATCTACGAAGGGAAACACTGCATCTCACCAGAGGGGTGATACACAGTGTGCTGTGATCTACGAAGGAAAACACTACATCTCACTAGAGGGATGATACACAGTGTGCTATGATCTATGAAGGGAAACACTACATCTCACTAGAGGGGTGATACACAGTGTGCTGTGATCTACAATGCGAAACACTGCATCTCACTAGAGGAGTGATACACAGTGTGCTGTGATCTACAAAGGGAAACACTGCATCTCACTAGAGGGGTGATACACAGTGTGCTGTGATCTATGAAGGGAAACACTACATCTCACTAGAGGGGTGATACACAGTGTGCTGTGATCTACGATGGGAAACACTGCATCTCACTAGAGGGGTGATACACAGTGTGCTGTGATCTATGAAGGGAAACACTACATCTCACTAGAGGGGTGATACACAGTGTGCTGTGATATAAGATGGGAAACACTGCATCTCACCAGAGGGGTGATACACAGTTTGCTGTGATCTACGATGGGAAACACTGCCTCTCACTGGAGGGGTGATACACAGTGTGCTGTGATATAAGATGGGAAACACTGCATCTCACTAGAGGGGTGATACACAGTGTGCTGTGATCTACGATGGGAAACACTGCATCTCACTAGAGGGGTGATACACAGTGTGCTGTGATATAAGATGCGAAACACTGCATCTCACCAGAGGGGTGATACACAGTGTGCTGTGATCTACGATGGGAAACACTGCCTCTCACTAGAGGGGTGATACACAGTGTGCTGTGATATAAGATGGGAAACACTGCATCTCACTAGAGGGGTGATACACAGTGTGCTGTGATCTACGATGGGAAACACTGCCTCTCACTAGAGGGGTGATACACAGTGTGCTGTGATATAAGATGGGAAACACTGCATCTCACTAGAGGGGTGTTACACACTGTGCTGTGAGCATCTCACTAGAGGGGTGATACACAGTGTGCTGTGATCTACGATGGGAAACACTGCATCTCACTAGAGGGGTGATACACAGTGTGCTGTGATCTACGAAGGAAAACACTGCATATCACTAGAGGGGTGATACACACTGTGCTGTGAGCATCTCACTAGAGGGGTGATACACAGTGTGCTTTGATCTACGATGGGAACACTGCATCTCACTAGAGGAGTGATACACAATGTGCTGTGTTCGACGAGAAGCTCCGTCTGCCACACAATAAGTGTGACACCTGGTGCACATTGGGCATGAGAGATAAAGCTCTGAAGTCTGTGGGAAAGCTTCACGCCTCACTAGAAGGGTTATATACAGTGTGTTGTCTTCTACGAGAGGTTTCTGCCGCTGAAGCGGCAATAGTTTTAACGCAGTGCTTGATAATATGCCCCTACGTTTGTTATGCTGTGTCCCCTGGATTGTACTCTCTCTAGTTCCGCCTTTGAGGAGTCGATACATACCCTACTCTGCATGTTCCGTCAGATCAATACTGTACCCTACTCTCCATGCCCCATTGGATTTATCCTGTACCCTACTATGCAGGTCCAGTCAAACCTATACCATACTCTACTCTGCATACCCCATCAGATCTATAGTGTACCCTACACTACATGCCCCATCAGATCTGTACTGTACCCTCTTCTGCATGCCCCGTCAGATCTACACTGTACCCCCTCTATATCTGTACTGTACCCTCCTATACACGCCCCATCAGACTTATACTATACCCTACTCTCCATGCCCCATTGGATTTATCCTGTAACCTACTATACAGGTCCAGTCGAACCTATACTATACTCTACTCTGCATGCCCCCTTCAGATCTATACTCTACCCTCCTCTACATGCCCCATCAGGCCTGCACTTTACCCTCCTGCACATGCCCCATCGGGTCTCAACTGTAGCCTACTCTACATGCCCTGTCTGATCTGTACTGTATCCTTCTCTACATGCCCCATCGGGTCTATACAGTACCCTCCTCTACATGCTGCATCGGATCTGTACTGTACCCTCCTCTACATGCCCCATCGGCTTTATACTGTACCCTCCTCTACATGCCCTGTGAGGCCTGCACTTTATCCTCCTGTACATGCCCCATCGGGTCTGAACTGAACCCTACTCTACATGCCCTGTCTGATCTGTACTGTATCCTCCTCTACATGCCCCATCGGCTCTATACAGTACCCTCCTCTACATGCTGCATCGGATCTGTACTGTACCCTCCTCTACATGTCCCATCGGCTTTATACGGTACCCTCCTCTACATGCCCTGACAGATTTATAATGTACCCTTCTCTGCATGCCCCATCGGCTTTATACTCTACCCTCCTCTACATGCCCCATCGGCTCTATACAGTACCCTCCTCTACATGGTGCATCAGATCTGTACTGTACCCTCCTCTACATGCCCTGACAGATTTATAATGTACCCTTCTCTGCATGCCCTGTTGAGGCTACACTGAACCCTCCTTTATGTTCTTCGTCAGTTCTGTATTGTGTTGTCTTCATTTCTTCTATGGCCTCTCTCCTACTTTCAGAAGTCTCTATTGTATTATTAGATTTATGTTTTCTCTATTTACATTGGTGTTAAGCTCATACAAACATTGACATAGCCTCCCACCCCATCCTCACCCAACACCAACTTTGGAATCCAAGGACATGCACTCTGATAGGTCTGCCCCTTCCGGACCGGAAGGACCACTCGGTCAGCCTGGTATCGTACACCTCGGAAGGCCCAACCTCATCTGTGGAGTTCTGCAAGGATCCACTCTAAGCCCGACCCTCTTCACCCCATACATGATCCCTTTAACGAGCATCACCCACTCGCAGAATATCAACGTCCTCTCCTAAATCGTTGACACACAAATCAAACTCTCTATAGTAATGAAGACCACACAGGTAAGATGTCATTTCAGTAGCTTTATTGGGATAAGTTACAAGTAGATGAGTTCTTGTGTGGCAGCCGGGCCAGGAGCAGCCTGCCTCCTGCTCAGCCCATCCTCAACTGACCACTCCCGCTCACAGGCACCCAATGTTCCAATCGCATCAGCACTCCAACAATCCATGCAGCACACCGCACTACACCCTGAGCAGGTGGTGATACAAAGGCTGGGTATTACCATGAACAGGCTACTACACTCTCCCTTACGGTCAACACACCCAGTAACCAGATCAAGTTCAAGGCCTACATGACTGAAACCACCCACTGGATCAAGCCCGACTGTCAGAAGCTAAACACCCCTAAGATCGTAATTGTTATCTTTGGGAACAGCACATCCCACTGGGACTCCGCCGGGCGGCCAACACAGCTTGGGCCTACACCAGCCCAAGCCAACAACCTCTGTAACAGCAACTTCAACACGACCACACAACTCAATGCCGTCACCGCCTACGGCATCCACAGCCTGAAAATGCTGGGGAAGATTTTCAAATGGCTCCCAATCAGCACACTCTGGCCACAAGCAAGCTGGACTACGGGAACACACTCTATGCCGGAATCAACGAAAAACTCACTAGACGTCTGCAGATCATTCAGAACTCGATGGCCAGAATCACTGTCAACCTCCCACGCGGCGCTCACTTCACAACAGACCTGAAGGAGCCCCACTGCCTCCTCCTTCACAGATGCGCCTCAGCTCAAACTCCTCACCCACACTTTCAAGGCACTACACAACACTGACCCAGCACCCCAAAATCACATCTGTTTCCACAAACATTCCAGACACCTCTGCATTTCTGGACGCCTACTTGCACATATCCCACGCATACGGAAACCCAGATTTCTTGGTTGAGCCTTCTCCTGCATTGCTCCTAAAGCGTGGAACGACCGCCACTACACAGAAGAGCCTCCTCCTCACTTCTTGACTTCTGCGAGCAGCTGAAGGCCGGGTTTTTCGAGTCGTCCCGCCAGGCCCTAGGTGTGGCTAGACTCACACCTCCTCAGCGCCAGGAACCCTACCAGGCGATAGTGCGCTCTACAAATCTGCACAACATAACACATTGTTACTGTTGTGTTCTGTAAAGTACGGAGGCACTCAGGAGCCTTTTAAGAACTATATAAACTGAAAAATAAATACATAAAAAGTTCCCAGTCTGCTGAGAAATATGAGGGTTCCCACACTCACAATAGGTGTGATTTACACGGCCCCCTCACCTTGGATCCTTAGAGTGGGGATGCCCAGTGTGCTTTGGTCTGTGAACGGATGCTCCATGCCTCATGCTCGCCTCTTGGCTTGTGGTCTGTGAGGGGTACCCCCGTCTCCCTGGAGCGGTGATGCCAGTACACCTCCCCGGAGGACGGATTCCCAGTGTGCTTTGGTCTGTGAACGGATACTCCATGCCTCATGCTCGCCTGGTGGCTTGTGGTCTGTGAGGGGTACCCCCGTCTCCCTGGAGCGGTGATGCCAGTACACCTCCCCGGAGGACGGATTCCCAGTGTGCTTTGGTCTGTGAACGGATACTCCATGCCTCATGCTCGCTTCATGGCTTGTGGTCTGTGAGGGGTACCCCAGTCTCCCTGGAGAGGTGACGCCAGCCCACCTCCCCGGAGGACTGATGCCCAGTGTGCTGTGGTCTGAGTGGTCACACCGTGCCTCATTCTCGCCTGGTGGGTTGTGGTCTGCGAGGGGTACCCCAGCGTCATTGGAGGGATGATGCCAGCCCACCTCCCCAGGGGACTGATGCCCAGTGTGCTTTGGTCTGTGAACGGATACTCCATGCCTCATGCTCGCCTGGTGGCTTGTGGTCTGTGAGGGGTACCCCCGTCTCCCTGGAGTGGTGATGCCAGTACACCTCCCCAGGGGACTGATACCCAGTGTGTTGTGGCCTGTGATTGGTCCCTCTGTTCCTCATTCTGGTGGCTTGTGGTCTGCGGGTGGTTCCCAAGCCTCCCTGAGGCAGTGCTGCCCAGCCCGCCTCCCCAGGGGACTGATGCTGAGGCACACACGCCTTCCTGTGATCTCCAGGGTTCGAGGGAGCTGATGCTGAGGCACACACGCCTTCCTGTGATCTCCAGGGTTCGAGGGAGCTGATGCTGAGGCACACACGCCTTCCTGTGATCTCCAGGGTTCAGAGGGACTGGTGCTGAGGCACACACGCCTTCCTGTGATCTCCAGGGTTCGAGGGAGCTGATGCTGAGGCACACACGCCTTCCTGTGATCTCCAGGGTTCGAGGGAGCTGGTGCTGAGGCACACACGCCTTCCTGTGATCTCCAGGGTTCGAGGGAGCTGATGCTGAGGCACACACGCCTTCCTGTGATCTCCAGGGTTCAGAGGGACTGGTGCTGAGGCACACACGCCTTCCTGTGATCTCCAGGGTTCAGAGGGACTGATGCTGAGGCACACACGCCTTCCCGTGATCTCCAGGGTTCAGAGGGACTGGTGCTGAGGCACACACGCCTTCCCGTGATCTCCAGGGTTCGAGGGAGCTGATGCTGAGGCACACACGCCTTCCTGTGATCTCCAGGGTTCAGAGGGACTGGTGCTGAGGCACACACGCCTTCCTGTGATCTCCAGGGTTCAGAGGGACTGGTGCTGAGGCACACACGCCTTCCTGTGATCTCCAGGGTTCGAGGGAGCTGATGCTGAGGCACACACGCCTTCCTGTGATCTCCAGGGTTCGAGGGAGCTGATGCTGAGGCACACACGCCTTCCTGTGATCTCCAGGGTTCGAGGGAGCTGATGCTGAGGCACACACGCCTTCCTGTGATCTCCAGGGTTCAGAGGGACTGGTGCTGAGGCACACACGCCTTCCTGTGATCTCCAGGGTTCGAGGGAGCTGATGCTGAGGCACACACGCCTTCCTGTGATCTCCAGGGTTCGAGGGAGCTGGTGCTGAGGCACACACGCCTTCCTGTGATCTCCAGGGTTCGAGGGAGCTGATGCTGAGGCACACACGCCTTCCTGTGATCTCCAGGGTTCAGAGGGACTGGTGCTGAGGCACACACGCCTTCCTGTGATCTCCAGGGTTCAGAGGGACTGATGCTGAGGCACACACGCCTTCCCGTGATCTCCAGGGTTCAGAGGGACTGGTGCTGAGGCACACACGCCTTCCTGTGATCTCCAGGGTTCGAGGGAGCTGATGCTGAGGCACACACGCCTTCCTGTGATCTCCAGGGTTCAGAGGGACTGGTGCTGAGGCACACACGCCTTCCTGTGATCTCCAGGGTTCGAGGGAGCTGATGCTGAGGCACACACGCCTTCCTGTGATCTCCAGGGTTCGAGGGAGCTGATGCTGAGGCACACACGCCTTCCTGTGATCTCCAGGGTTCAGAGGGACTGGTGCTGAGGCACACACGCCTTCCTGTGATCTCCAGGGTTCAGAGGGACTGGTGCTGAGGCACACACGCCTTCCTGTGATCTCCAGGGTTCAGAGGGAGCTGATGCTGAGGCACACACGCCTTGCTGTGATCTCCAGGGTTCGAGGGAGCTGATGCTGAGGCACACACGCCTTCCCGTGATCTCCAGGGTTCAGAGGGACTGATGCTGAGGCACACACGCCTTCCTGTGATCTCCAGGGTTCAGAGGGACTGATGCTGAGGCACACACGCCTTCCTGTGATCTCCAGGGTTCAGAGGGACTGATGCTGAGGCACACACGCCTTCCTGTGATCTCCAGGGTTCAGAGGGACTGGTGCTGAGGCACACACGCCTTCCTGTGATCTCCAGGGTTCGAGGGAGCTGATGCTGAGGCACACACGCCTTCCTGTGATCTCCAGGGTTCGAGGGAGCTGATGCTGAGGCACACACGCCTTCCTGTGATCTCCAGGGTTCAGAGGGACTGGTGCTGAGGCACACACGCCTTCCTGTGATCTCCAGGGTTTAGAGGGACTGGTGCTGAGGCACACACGCCTTCCTGTGATCTCCAGGGTTCGAGGGAGCTGATGCTGAGGCACACACGCCTTCCCGTGATCTCCAGGGTTCGAGGGAGCTGATGCTGAGGCACACACGCCTTCCTGTGATCTCCAGGGTTCAGAGGGACTGATGCTGAGGCACACACGCCTTCCTGTGATCTCCACGGTTCAGAGGGACTGGTGCTGAGGCACACACGCCTTCCTGTGATCTCCAGGGTTCGAGGGAGCTGAGCTCAGCACTTGGACACATTAGGAATTCCTCGCTGCTTTATCTTCCTCTCCCAGGCTCCTCCGGCTCCAGATGAGTGATGCCCAAGGGTACCGACAAGGACTCTTCCCCCTGCAGCTTGGCAGCGCGGTAATAGCCCCACGCAGCTGCCAAGAGCACGGCTCGCCCCTCCTCCTCCTCCGAGGAGAGCAGGTGTGACCGTGGGCTGGGTGTCCTAGCCCTGGGGGAGCCCACGGCAAAGCTGTGTTGTTCATGAGTACATCTACCAGACTAGTTTGGAGAGGAAGGTTTGAAATCGCCATCAGGTTGGTAATTCGTGTTAGTATACAATGAAGTTGATGAGTCATGTTAGCAGTCCATGAAATAGCTGAGTCATGTTAGTGTGCGACGCACATTGTAAGCCCTATTAGTTTACGCTGCGGCTGATGCGTCATGTTAGTATGTCATATGTTTGGCCAGTCATGTTACTCTAGAATGCAGTTTATGAGCCATGTTATTGTTCAACGAGGTTGGGGAGTCCTGCTTCTATACCATTCGATTTAAGAGTCATTATTACTATGCCAGTTGGTTGTCGACACGTTAGTGTGCCAGGTGATTGACGAG
Source organism: Triturus cristatus (assembly GCF_964204655.1). Classification (NCBI taxonomy): domain Eukaryota; kingdom Metazoa; phylum Chordata; class Amphibia; order Caudata; family Salamandridae; genus Triturus; species Triturus cristatus. The sequence goes on along the minus strand of NC_140590.1, from coordinate 50,893,662 downwards.
TCATTGTTGCTGTGCTATGTGGCTGATGAGTCACTGTGATCGTAACATGTGGGTGATAAATCATTGCAACAGTACCATGTGGGTGATGAGTCATTGTAACAGTACCACGTGGGTGATGAGTCATGGATACTACCATGTGGCTGATGTCATTGTGATCATAACATGTGGGTGATGAGTCATTGTAACAGTACCATGTGGGTGATGAGTCATTGTAACTGTACCACGTGGGTGATGAGTCATTGTAACTGTACCACGTGGCTGATGAGTCATGGATACTACCATGTGGCTGATGTCATTGTGATCGTAACATGTGGGTGATGAGTCATTGTAACAGTACCATGTGGGTGATGAGTCATTGGAACTGTGCCAGTGGCTGATGAGTCATGGATACTACCATGTGGCTGATGTCATTGTGATCATAACATGTGGGTGATGAGTCATTGTAACAGTACCATGTGGGTGATGAGTCATTGTAACTGTACCACGTGGGTGATGAGTCATTGTAACTGTACCACGTGGCTGATGAGTCATGGATACTACCATGTGGCTGATGTCATTGTGATCGTAACATGTGGGTGATGAGTCATTGTAACAGTACCATGTGGGTGATGAGTCATTGGAACTGTGCCAGTGGCTGATGAGTCATGGATACTACCATGTGGCTGATGTCATTGTGATCGTAATATGTGGGTGATGACGAGTCATTGTAACAGTACCATGTGGGTGATGAGTCATTGTAACTGTACCACGTGGCTGAGTCTTTGATACTACCATGTGGCTGATGAGTCATTGTAATTGTACCACGTGCTTGATGAGTTATGGCTATTGAACCATGTGGGTGATGAGTCATTGTAACTGTACCACGTGGATGATGAGTCAAGGATACTACCATGTGGCCGATGAGTCATTGTAATTGTACCACGTGCTTGATGAGTCATGGCTACTATACCATGTGGATGCTGAGTCATTTTTACTGTACCATGTGGCAGATGAGTCATTGTAACTGTACCACGGGGGTGATGAGTCATGGCTACTGTACCATGTGGCTGGTAAGTCATTGTTACTGTACCATGTGGCTGATTATTCATGGTCGTATTCTGAATGTTTGATGAGTTAGGTTTGTTTGCTGTGTTGATGAATGTTTTAGTATCCATTGTAGTTAAAATATATTATAGATGACAATTGATGAGTCATGCGTGCACTATGTGGTTGACGAGCCAATGTTACTATGCAATGTATGTGAGTGAGTTGTGTTTTAGTGATTTTAAGTTTTGATAGTTTACCTTTTGGTGGATATGTTGCGTCGCTGTGATGTGTGGTTGCTGAGTCATGTTAGTTTATAATATAGTCCATGATGAGTTAATTTAGTGTAACATGTGGCCAATGGTTAATGTTTGTGTATGTTGTCTGAGATGAGTGCAGGACACCACATTGTTAAGGCAGCACACTGAGAGAAGCACCAGTCTTGCGATCTGTGGCTGACATCTCACAAGGCCAGAATAATGTGACACTTAAAAGGCAGACTCAATTCTTTGACAAACACCGCCTCACTCTTGGTACCTTGCCTCAAGCAGCAGGATTTCCTCAGAGAACTGCATGTGTTACAGATGCAACATCAACAAAACAACTGTTTACACCCAAGATGGAGAGAAAGAGAGACTTCAATAAGACAAAGTTACACAAAACAGAAAAACATTGGAAGTAGAGATCAGTAGTTATTGAGAAAGCAAAACATGTTTTCGACAAAACAAAGGCACAGTAAACTGTACTGGGATTTTATGGGGTTCAGGAGACTGAGACGGGGGCACCGGTAGGTGCAGGTCCTCGGGGCAGCAGTCATGTCAAGTGTGGTGGTTCACCTCAGTCAAACTCTTTGCCATGGGAATTAGAACGAGTCTTGGGGTGTATCATCATTAGGGGAAAAGGATGACAGCTGTGCCAAAAAGGGCATTCAAGATTAGACAGGCTGTCTCTGCTCCCCCACTGTAGACTTGAAGTTTATGGCCAAAGCTAAGAGTAGGACTGCTCAAATACAGCTGTTAGGGCTGTGTCACTCACTGGAGAGCAGGACTGCTCAAATACAGCTGTTCGGGCTGTGTCACTCACTGGAGAGCAGGACTGCTCAAATACAGCTGTTCAGGCTGTGTCACTCACTGGAAAGCAGGACTGCTCAAATACAGCTGTTCGGGCTGTGTCACTCACTGGAGAGCAGGACTGCTCAAATACAGCTGTTCGGGCTGTGTCACTCACTGGAGAGCAGGACTGCTCAAATACAGCTGTTCAGGCTGTGTCACTCACTGGAAAGCAGGACTGCTCAAATACAGCTGTTCGGGCTGTGTCACTCACTGGAGAGCAGGACTGCTCAAATACAGCTGTTCGGGCTGTGTCACTCACTGGAGAGCAGGACTGCTCAAATACAGCTGTTCAGGCTGTGTCACTCACTGGAAAGCAGGACTGCTCAAATACAGCTGTTCGGGCTGTGTCACTCACTGGAGAGCAGGGCTGCTAAAAAACAGCTGTTAGGGCTGTGTCACTCACTGGAGAGCAGGACTGCTCAAATACAACTGTTCGGGCTGTGTCACTCACTGGAGAGCAGGGCTGCTAAAAAACAGCTGTAGGGCTGTGTCACTCACTGGAGAGCAGGACTGCTCAAATACAGCTGTTCGGGCTGTGTCACTCACTGGAGAGCAGGACTGCTCAAATACAGCTGTTAGGGCTGTGTCACTCACTGGAGAGCAGGGCTGCTAAAAAACAGCTGTTGGGGCTGTGTCACTCACTGGAAAGCAGGAATGCTAAAAAATAGCTGTTCGGGCTGTGTCACTCACTGGAGAGCAGGGCTGCTAAAAAAACAGCTGTAGGGCTGTGTCACTCACTGGAGAGCAGGACTGCTCAAATACAGCTGTTAGGGCTGTGTCACTCACTGGAGAGCAGGGCTGCTAAAAAACAGCTGTTAGGGCTGTGTCACTCTCTGGGAGGGTTGCTACCTTGTCCCTCAGACAGATGTTTTCTTCCAACCTTAGGAAACGTTGTGTCATATCCTAACTGCACACTTTCAAGAAAGTTTCTTGGACACTAGTCCACTACAAGTTCCACGGGCGATCCCCTGAATTCCAGTTCAGATCCATTGTAAAATGTCCAGTTGCAACTGGTTCCTGGTATTTCCCTGCAGCATCGGCTCCCTTTCCTACAAGGTCTTCTGCGCCCCTGAGGCACCGGGCGGAGGCCTCACAAGAGCAGGCAGGAGAAGCACCACTACTAGTCTTTCTCTGAGTCCAGAACTGTCTGCCCTCTCCAGTCACAGGCCAGAAGCTCTGCACGGTGGCCACCTCCCCTGGACTCACATGTCCATAATGACGACCAAGCAACAAGCAGCCATGACATTTAAAACTGCATTTCAGACCCGGGGACTACAGGTGCAGCTACTAAGGCAGGTGTTCAAGCTGCAAACTGGAACATCTCGGAAAGGCTTTTTATTTTGGGGGTAGCCATTTCTTGGGTGAGAGGTGGCCAAGTATGGAAATGTAAAGGTATGCCTGTGAAAAGGGTACGGGATATAAAAGGTAACAGGAGATAAAAGGTATGCCTGTGAAAAGGGTACGGGATATAAAAGGTAAGCCTTTGAAAAGGGTACAGGAGATACAATATAAGTTCGTGAAAAGGGTACAGGAGATAAAATATAAGCCTGTGAAAAAGGTACAGGAGATAAAAGGTAAGCCGTTGAAAAGGGTACAGGAGATAAAAGGTACGCCTGTGAAAAGGGTACAGGAGATAAAAGGTAAGCCGTTGAAAAGGGTACAGGAGATAAAAGGTAAGCCGTTGAAAAGGGTACAGGAGATAAAAGGTACGCCTGTGAAAAGGGTACAGGAGATAAAAGGTAAGCCGTTGAAAAGGGTACAGGAGATAAAAGGTAAGCCGTTGAAAAGGGTACAGGAGATAAAAGGTAAGCCGTTGAAAAGGGTACAGGAGATACAATATAAGCTCGTGAAAAGGGTACAGGAAATAAAAGGTAAGTCTGTGCAAAAAATCAAACAGGGGCAGATAATGAAGCAGTCCTCAGGCACAGAAAAATCAAAGAAATGGAGGGGGTGGATCAGGGGAAGGGGCGGAGCTCCACCCATCAAGAGTAGATTGGATGCCATCAGCGGCTGACTGCAGCCTCATTTTAAAACTCTTACTTCCGGTGCTTGACATGTAAAGAAGGAAAGCACCAGGGGGCACAAGGCATGAATGTCACACGAGGCCACCGCATGTTGTTTCACCCACAGCCCCAGACAGATCTGCCAAATGCTGGTGCCGTCATTGGCCACCACTAACCATCAGACTCCAGCACACGTCACACCTTCGACGAGTCCACCTCACCCAATAAAACGCCAGCTCACCCGGGCTGTGAGAATGGCCTGTATGGTCTGATATTGTTATTTTTTGATGCATATTCAATTATTACACACTGTTGGGGATGTGCGCTGCAAAAAAAAATGGACAGACAGCGTCACCTTGTGGTGGACTGTCACAGATAAGTGCCAGTGTTAAGAAATAAAGTGATGTTGCCAAGCGCTGTCAAACACTGGCACAAATTAAACACTGCACACTTCTCATCTGCTACTAACAGTGCTTTAGATTAGACCCTTTGCAATGTTTTGAAGACGAGAAAAAGGCAAAAAACCTTCCAAAAAGAAGGGTCTGGAGTTCATAGATCATGGGTGTTAAACATAAACCCTCACGTCAGATCTGGACCATATTTTCCGTTTATCTAGACATGTTAATAACACAAAATATATATATGGAGGAGCCTAGCGCGCAACCAAGATGGCCGCGTAGGTGCGAGGCTCCCGAGGACCTCCGCAACCTCCTACGATTATCCTGAAATTATCCTGCCCTGGATGAGGGGACTATGTTGGTGAACCTGAGCTGAGGTGGCACCCGTTTCCCGCTTCCGAATTGGACCTCGGACACCGGAGTGAGCACCGATTGAGGTTTGCGGCCTTCCCCTCGCCGGACCCCGGATTTGCGCTGTGGGGTGATCCAGTGACAAAGTGAACAACAGCGGCAGGCAGGGCCTGGCGACTCGCGTACCCCGCACTTTCGCTTTCGCTTTCACACCCCCTTGCCGTCTCTGCGAGGTTGGGTCGCGGAGCCCTTGGTGTTGGTGTGGCCTTGCTGGGAGACCCTGCCTGCCTGCAGGCTGTGATCCACCCCGCTGCTCTGAGGTGGCCCCCCCCGGAGCTCGTGGCCCTGCTTTCCTGCCCTACACAACGTGGCTGGTGCGACTGGGAGACTGGTGGCAATGGCCACGAAACAAGATGGAGACCGGGCAAAGACCAAATCGACCCGGCGTGGCGCCGTCCATCAGGCCAACAGTATGGACCGCTATACCCTCCAGAAGGGATCTCCCGATGGACCGCGCAAGTCCCCTGAGAGCCCTCCTGATGCCCCAGACCTGCCCGCAGATCTGACTCTGCGAGATGTCATGGGCGCCATTGCCGAGATGAAGGCCTCGGTGGGCCAGCGGTTTGATACACTGGCGCAGAAGATCGACTCGGTCCTCGTGGATGTTGGCCTGGTGAGGGCCGATCTTTCCAAAACCAACGACCGAGTAGATTCTTTGGCCCACACCGCATCGGGCCTAACGACAGATGTGGCGGCCTTGCAAACAGAGGTGCGCCGGCTTAGTCAGGCGAGTGCGCTTATGGATCGACGCCTGGAGGACTCCGAGAGTCGGGCACGGAGGAACAACATCCGCATTATCGGGGTGCCCGAGGGACGCGAGGAGGCGTCGGCGGATCTCTTTGTGGAGGACCTGATTTCTACCCATCTCCAGCCACGGGGGCTGAGCAAACTCTTCGCTGTGGAGAGGGCCTACAGGGTTCCCGGGGGAAGGCCGAAGGTCGGAGCCCCTCCGAGACCTCTCATCGCCCGGATTTTCAATTTTCGGGACAGAGACGCTATCCTGCAAACCTCCAGACTGCATGGACCGGTCAAGCTTGACAATATGGAGGTAAATTTTTATCCTGATTTCACCCCAGCGGTCCAGAAGCAGAGACTGAGCTTCCTGGGCGTCAAACGCCGTCTTCGGGACCTAAACCTCAAATATGCCATGCTCTTCCCAGCCAAGCTGCGAGTGGAGGTGGATGGTCACACGCACTTCTTTGATCGTCCCGAAGCGGCCGGGGACTGGCTGGATACTCTGCCCGGGGATCGTGATCGGGGGAGTGGGGGGGGGGGCGGCGGGGGGAGACGGCACGCTGGATCGGGACTGAGGGTTTCATATTGGGCCTCACTCTGGACGAAAATGATGCCACTTTCGATTCTGCGTCAGTTTTTGTAAGTTCCCCTCCTATGGAGGTTGTGTTGGGTCTATTGGGGGTTCTCCCTCCTCCTCTAGGGGGTCTAGTTAGTTTAACTATATATGGGGCGACAGGCACACTGCACGTTGGGGGGGCTGTTCGGGCTCATGCAGGGGTGCAGGGAGGGGGGAGTTCTGTTGGGGTGGGTGGGTAGGGATGGGGTGTTGTTCGTTTTTATCACAAGGCAAACGTATTTTTGTGTTAGTTCTAAAGTGCTCTCCGGGGGACGAATGATGGCTTCTGTATATGATGGGGGGTAGGGAATTAACTTTGTTGTCTTGGAATGTGAATGGACTGGGGGACAGGATCAAACGAGGTGTGGTCCTGCAGTTTTTGAAGCGAATCTCGCCCGATGTAGTCTTTCTGCAGGAGACACACCTCATTGGCAACTCCTTCTGCGCCATGAATCGGCGTGGCTATCGCCTAGTGGCTCACTCGGGCTTCACGTCTGGCTCACGGGGTGTGGGCATCATGGTGAAGAACTCGCTCCCGTTGGAGATTGATGAGGTGCTCCACGATGACAGGGGACGTTACACGGTCTTGGTGGGAAGACTGGAGGGCAAAGTGGTTGTCTTTGTGTCAGTATACATCCCACCGGGGCTGCAGTCGACCACCTTTGCAGACCTGGGGCGCCTTCTCCTTGGCCTTCCGGGGGGGCTTTTAGTTGTGGGGGGGGATTTTAATGCGGTGGTATCTGGGACTGTGGATCGTCACCCCCCTAGGGACCTCCCCCGGGCACAGGCGTGGCTACCCGGCCTCTTGGATACATTTGGATTAGTGGACTGCTGGCGTTTAAAACACCCCACGCAGCTGCAGTACACTTTCCACTCGGGAGCCCATGGTAGTCTCTCACGACTAGACTATGTCCTTGTCCCGGCGGCCTATGTTGGGAGGGTGGGAGAGGTGCGCCATTTGCCACGGGGTATTTCGGACCACTCCCCGCTCCTACTGCACTTTGATGTCTTTCCGAGGGGTGATGGTAGGGTGGTCCCAATCAATCCTTGGTACCTGCGCGACCCCACCATTCGCGCTGAATTGATTAAATCCCTTCAGCGATATTTTGATGAGAATGTGGGGTCCGTGCCTTCGGCTGTACCGCTATGGGAGGCCTTCAAGACAGTAATCCGAGGGGAGGCCCTATCCCTTATTTCCCACGCCCGGAGGCGCGAGCGGGAGGAGGTGACCCGGATGGAGGCTGAAATAGCCGAGTTGGAGGGTAATTTAGAAGGTGGGGTGACGGATGCCGCATTACATGTCCTCCAACTCAAGCAAGCGGCCTATAGGGCCCTCGTCACGGAGGCGGCCAGGGGCCTCAGTAGAGAGCAACAGGGGCGACTGTATGATGTGGGTGATAAGGCTGGTAAACTTATAGCGTGGTTGGACAAAAAAGAGAGAGCGAATCGTGTGGTCCCGCTGATTGAGAAAACGGATGGTGTGTGTGTAACTGAGCCAGAAGAAATCGTCTCCTGTTTCGCGGATTATTTCCGTGGGGTGTATTCCCCGGTGTCTCCCTGCTCGGAAGAGGATTCCCGTGCCCTGCTCAGTGATATCGCGCTGCCGTCCCTTTCCGGGGATGACAGGGTGTCGCTGGACGCCGCTCCCACCTCCGACGTGATCGCCCTCGCCATACGCTCGGTCGCTTCCGGCAAGGCCATGGGTCCGAATGGTCTCCCTATCGAGTTGTACAAGCTGCGACCGGATACGCTGGCACCCCACCTCCGGGCTATGTTCCTGGCGGCACACTCGGTGGGCTCCCTCCCGCTGGACCAGCGTCTGGCTACAATCGTGGCCATCCACAAGGAGGGGAGACCTCGGGACCGGGTTACATCCTATCGGCCCATTTCGCTACTGAACGCGGAGCCCAAGATTCTCGCCAAGGTACTGGCCAATCGGCTGGTCGGCGTGGTGGGCGATTTGGTTCACCAGGACCAGTCCGGCTTTATTCCCCATCGCAACACAGCCCTTAATCTGCGGCGTTTGCACGGTGTGCTCGCACGTGTCCCGTTCATAAGGGAGCCGGCCATTTTGGCGTCCTTAGACGCCACCATGGCGTTTGACACGCTTGAATGGCCATATATCTGGGCGATGCTTGCGAAGTTTGGATTTGGCCCAGGGTTCATCAGTTGGGTCAAATTGCTGTATTCGGGCCCATTGGCGCAGGTGGTGGTGAACGGAAGAGTGTCGGCTCCGTTCGAGCTGGGCCGGGGCACACGGCAGGGCTGCCCCTTATCGCCGCTCCTCTTTGCACTTGCCTTGGAGCCCCTGGCGGAGTGGCTGCGGTGGGAGCCTTCCATCCGTGGTCTCCGCTGGACCCCTGAGTATGAGGACCGCGTATCCCTATACGCTGATGACATCCTCTTGTACCTAGCTTCCCCACGTAAATCACTCATAGTACTGGTTGATGTTTTGCATTCATTCGGTCGTAACTCCGGTCTGGTCATCAACTGGGCTAAATCGTGTGTGTATGTTCTCTCTGGGGAGGCTCCTATCCTCCCGCGGGGCTGTCCGATCCAGGTCGCCCCGCAGGGATTTAGGTACCTGGGTGTCTTCATTACTCTGGACCCGGAGGCTCGGTATGATCGGAACTTGCTTCCCCCCCTCCAGCGTCTGAAAGAGGATGTCGCGCGCTGGCGGCGTTTGCCGCTTTCGCCGCTCGGCCCGGCGGCATTGTTTAAAATGATGTCGCTGCCGCGTTTCCTGTACGCGTTGCAGAACACTATGGACCTAGTCCCAGCGCGCTACTTCCGCGAAGTGGAGAGTTTGCAGCGCCGCCTGTTCTGGGACGGGAGGCCACGTATTGCCCTGGCTAAGCTGACGCTCCCATGGAATGATGGGGGGATTGCCCTCCCGCATATTAAACGGTACTATTGGGCCTCCCAGCTAGCTGCGATTAATCAGGGCCTATATGGGCCCGCCTTAAACCCGGCGTTTGAAATGGATAGGATGCTACTTCCAGGTGGTGACCATAATCGAGCGCTCTACTCTAGCGCGCCCGACGCTCGCCTAACGGGCCCCACGCGTGTCATGGTGCGAGTGTGGCACGCGGTCAATGCAGCTATGGGGTGGAAGGACCGTTTGACCCGGGCGTCACCACTATACGCGTCTGAGCGGTTGGGCTCCTTGTGGACCTAGAAGGGCTTTGAGAAGTGGGACTTAATAGGCATTAGCAAAGTGGGGGATCTCTGGACGAGGGGAGGATTTAAAACGTTCGAGATGCTGCAGACGGAATTTCAGTTGCAGGGCAGCGAGTACTTTCGGTATTTGCAGATCCGGCATGCGCTGGGCTCCGTCTTTCCGGACGTTGCCTCCATCCCGGAGTGTTCCCCCCTGGAGGATAGAGTGCTGGATGGACACGTCCCTGACAGCACGATCTCACTGATCTACAAAAAACTGATCAACGACCGCTCAGACTTGTTGACTGCCCTTCGTGAGGCTTGGGTAGCCGATGGGCTGGAGCTGGACGACGAGGACTGGATCTCCGCGGTGGCCTCCCCGAAAGAGGTGGCCATACCGGCTCGCCTTCGTTTCGTCCAGCTCAAGATACTCCACAGGGTCTACATGACGGGGCCAAAGCTCCTGCGTATGGGCTATGCTGAGGACGGTTTGTGTAAGCGTGGGTGTGGTGCGTTGGGGACTTTTCTGCATATCTTGTGGGAGTGCCCGGAGGTGGAGGGGTTCTGGCGTGGTGTGCATGAGGTGCTGCGAGTGGTTACGCATGTGGCGCTGTTGCCCGAAGCGAGGAGATGCCTGTTGAATGTGTGGGAGCCTACCGATTACTCGGTGCCGCAGACGTGGTGGGTGACTCTGGGGTATATGGTTGCGAAGCGTGATATTGCCCAACTGTGGGGATCCCAGAGGCCCCCGACTGTCTCGGCCTGGAAGGAACATATGGATTGGTGCATGTTTCGGGAAAAGGTGGTGTATGTGGCGAGAGGTAAGCCTGGGACATGGGTGAAAGTATGGGGCCCCTGGAACGCCTACCGCGGGGGAATCTGTGCTCCACCGTTATTGCCTGATCCGTCGCCGGCCCCGTCCCCTTAGCCAACTCATCCCCCTGGTACCTGGGCATTGGGTGTACCCAGCCCTAGTTCTGATCTCTCCCCCCTCTTGAGATTCCTATGGATAGCTAGGATCCCCCCTCTAGGGGAGCACGTGTTGCTATTTCCGATTGAGGATTGCCTTGTGGGTTTGTTTGTATTTGTTGTTCTTTAAGTTTAAAATGGAACCGTATAGTGGGGTCTGGATAGTGTGGCTCGCAACGATGTTAACGCCTTTGCATGCTCAGCCGCAGCACCATGTGTTTTATAAATGTATATCGTATGCTCCTTTCATTGCTAGCGGCCGGCCGGAAGGTTGTAGGCCCATATTTGTATATTTTTGAGTCTTGTAATAAACGGTTTCAAAAAAAATAAATAAATAAATAAATAAATAACACGAAATATCATTAATTTACATAGTGGTCAGCTTAGATGTGTTTAATTATTTTTTTTTAGATTTAAAGACACATAAGTAGGCTTGTGCGTGAAATTCCCCTCCGCTCGCAGAGTTTTCCCACTCTGTACTCCGCGTAGAGCGCAGAGTTCCGAAAAACTCTGCATAGCGCAGCAGAGTTAATTCCTCGCTCGCGCTCACCAACGTTAAGTTGGCAAGCAAGGAAAATTGTACTCCAGACCACTGCCCGGTGAGAATTCTCAACGTAGGCGGTCGTGGATGGTAACTGCGGCTTGCGTTGAGAAACCTTCCATTCGCGCTGAGGAAGCGGCCGCTCTGGTAGAATATCTACTCGAGCTGCAGAAAGAAGCAGCACCCTCTGGCACGATGCCAAGTGCCACCCGCGCTGATTTTACAGCGCAGGACAAACACCCAGCACTAAAAATCAGTGCGAATGGTGCAAAGTAACGCACTCCGCCACGTGCGGACCTTTGCGTAGCGCGGTAGAGTTTTTTTGGTCACTGGCGGAACTCTGCGAACTCCACCCAGCCCTGCTCATAAGTGTCCTTAAACTGGTTCAAGTCTCCGTTCTGTCATTAAGATGTACGCCCCTCCTTCCCACTGCGCTCTGACTTAGAATCTTACAAAGCCCATCACTGCACTGACTTCTCTTTTGCTGTAACAAATTAACAAGTATTGGCAAAGCCAATTGGTCTCACCTTTAGCCTGCCAGTGCAGACCTACCGGCTTTGACACTACTTTTAGCCAATGCTGATCAACATTAAAAAAGAAAATAAAAAGTGCTTTTTGCTAATGCTCTGCATAAGTTCTGCTCCAGGACAGGGACAGACACAAGAAGGGGGAGGGGAGCCATCGAATAAGAAGCAAGCAAATGTGATTGTCAAGAAAGCCAGCCAATGTAAAGAAAGGGGTTGGTCCAAAGCCCATAGTGGTGTTGGCATTGGCCACAATATGTTTTCGACGAAAAGACAAGCTGTGGGCAATCTCTCAAAGTTAGGGTAGTTAAGTTCTCACCTTGAACCTCACCTACTCAATAAACCTCAACTTCCTGCAGAGCTCATTCGTATTGTTGCTTTCATCTTTACACATGATAGTAAAGCAGCTTTGTACATTCTCTGCAGAGGGTGCCCGTAGGGTGGCGGGAGGGGGAGGGTGGTCCTCACCCAAGGGAGCAGCCCTAAACCATCAGAGGGCAGCCCAGGAGGTTAGATACAACTGGCCAGCCAGGCAGTTCCCTATAACTTCAATGACCAGTCCTCACCTGCTGACTAACCCTCTGCAGACAGAACTCCCCCTTCCATCCACTTGAAAAATTAGAAAATAACAATTTGTAAGTAGAAAATGGATGCATTTTCATGATAATTAAATTCATATTTTAATGACTCACTTACATATAATTGTGGTGTTATGGATTTTTAGAGACCTTTCTGAAAAGTAACCTTCTACCTAACATGCAACTGATGCTGACCCAGCTCTGCCGCCTTTTGGAAAGATCCCAAAGTCTCTACTGGTCAGCGGCAAAGAACCGACCCCTCACATGACTGTGCCCCACCAACCCCAACAAGTGCAGGACCATCGCCCTGTCCTGTTTCCAAGATAGGAAGATGTCTTACATCATCAACAAAAAGAGGCGGGCGAGCCACTAAAAGCTCGAGCCAGGCCCATATAAGGATCCTCTTGAAGACTCGACCCCAAAACGAGACGAGCTTTCGTGTGGCTTCTGCTTGCTTCCCACGCTGTAACCTCATGCGCCAAGAATGTAATGCAAAACATTAACTTTAATTTAAAACAGGAGCGTGAGAAAAATACCTATCTAGTGCCTGAATAGCAGTGGCGGCTGGTGACATTTGAAAGTGGTGAGGCATAAAATTATTGTCATACTGCACAGCGGCGAGCGAGCCCAAACAACCTATGGGGGTCTGCACAAATGGTGCATTTTCAAGCAAATTTGAGAAAGCAGGAAGGTTAATAAAGCAATACGATTTAATTATTTATCATTAAAGAAATTGCCCATTTGTATGGGCTATAGAGGACAATCTTTGCGTATGCTGATGTTATCATTTGCCCATATTAACTTTTGAACACAATGATACACTTGCAATGGTTTTAACTATACAATAAATACATTCATTGGCTGTGCGGTGCTGTACATCTATTTACTTAAATTACTTTTCTGTTTTCATGCAAAAAACACCATTAAAAAGTGCAGAAAATATTAATGCATTTCAAGTAGTACTCTGTGTGAAAAATGCCTGCGTGTAACAGCAAAGGCTTCCCATGTTATCGTTTCTACCGGTGGAGACGCCACACACTGAAACAACACGCGACAAAACTGGTCTCCAGTCACAATTTTGACCCATACATGGAGGCCCTTGGTTAGGAATTCTTTAACTGTCCCCTCCTTCTGAAAAGATTTACCTGTTTCTGTGCCCTCTTCTTGATAGCCTTCTACGTTTTCTCTTAGAAGAACTTTTATTTTCTGAACAGCTTGGACAAGCTGGCTGCATGCTGGACTTCACTACACCCATTCTGCACATGACCTGAGGGGCACTTCCCATACAACTCCAGAAAAACAAACACTACATTCCTCGCTTCGTTCGTATGTCTGTTTCACACACAATTCAACAAAAATGATCAATTTGTGAAATATTTGTGAATATGTAGACGCACGATTTCTCGAAGGCTTTATTTCCGCAACATAGCAACTGTTCTTAACAGAAGTCTCCTTTGTCTTCTGCAGCTGTTAAAAATGTAGCTCAGTTAAAAGAATATGTTGTCTACCTTTGGAACAGCAAGTTGTGGAAAACACACAATACCAACATTTTTAACAATGGGCAAAGGGAGTGCGAAGTTATGATTTTTTTTTTTTTTAAAAGAAGAAAAGTGTCCATAGAACACAACGTAAATCGCAAAAGTCAATGTTATTTTAGGAGGCTGTACTTTTTACAATATACATCAGAGTTTCGGTGGGCGCTCCAAATGCTCAGAAACTCTCAGGAGCTCCTCTGTGCGACAAAACGTGCACTGTCCCCAAACACGTGCGAGTGAGAAGTAATCTTCACCATCCACCGTATCACCATGCTAATAGGTATGTGACTGAGTGCAACTTTTCAAATAACCCGTTCCGAGAAAACTAAAAACGTGAGCACGTGAACAATGCTACTATAATATTCTGTAAACAAAACAAAAACACTTAAAGTTCAGACGCCAATTTCAATCATGTGCCCAAGTTGGCACGTACCTGTATATACCCACACAGTGCCTTATCGATCAGTCCTCGCGGCGCGCACCTTCCCAGCACCTGATACTCCGCGTACATTCACCCGGATGAAACAACTTCTACTCCAAATTACCCGCCATTCAAAAAGCATTGATAAGTATAGCTCTGAGCATCCAATAATCCTCTAAAACTCTAAACTGCAGTCGCGGCTCCCAATACTCGCGGGTTGGGGGGCTCACAGGGGTTACCGCAGGGGGGTGGTGTTAAAATAAAAATAAAACGTATCTGACCGGGCCCCGTGCCGCGTTTCCCTGCTCAACAGAAACAGGAACAGGCATGCTCCCTCCCCCCCTGTAAGCCGATCACAATGCTGCAATTACAGCGTCGTGGACAGCCCCCAGCCGGGCACCTGTAGGGAGGCCATTTTCTCTATGTAGGCTGCATGCAGCCTACATTGAGAAAATGTAGAGTGCGCATGACTGATTTGGTCGGCCCCAGGGCCGACCAAAGCAGTCAGGGCTCAAAGTTGTGCAAGCTACTCCGCCCCGACCCACCCAACCGCACGCCCCCAGCCAGGCATATCTTCTCGCCTGCCCCCAAACAGGCATACCCCTGTTATCAGCTTTATTGAAGCGAGAAGCAGACACATAAAATGGTATTATGTTATGTTTGTGCTTCTAGCACTTCGAATAAACAGTTGGGTGGCGCTCCTCTGCCCTAATGGAGGAGCCCCCCCTGCTGAATAGTGCAATGTGAAACCAAAAAATCTGAATCAATCCAGGGGTCACCACTTGACCAAATTGTGTGATCTGAGGCAAATAGCTTATTTCACTGATTCTCCTTTTGCATCATTATCACATAGGAGAGTGAGTTCAGGGAGTGCGCTCTAGAAACATCTCTTGGGTTTGATTAAACAGACTATAAGAATCTATGTCACATATGGGGCACACATGGCAAATGACCTGCCTCTAGGCTCATTTTTAGGTCTTGCCTGAGCCAGCGCATGCGCTGATTTGTGAGACATTTAGTAAGTGGGTTTTCAAAGTGATACCCACCAGCTTTTGCTGGCTTAAAGCTTGCGTTGACGCGAGCGTGAACGTGCACAGCGGCCAGCTTTCAGCGCCCGAGGGGCCATCTGGAGCGTGATTACTTTCACTTTTGGTGCTGCTGCGCGTGCACCACTCGCGTGTTTGCCGGTGCGCGCGCGCATGCACTCCCCCACCCCTCCCACTTGTTTACTTCTTGCCACGCGGCCGCGTTACTTTTACTTCTCTTATCTTGCTTAGCGCACACGCGTGCACTTCCCCACCCCTCCCACTTGTTTACTTCTTGTGGCGCGGCCGCGTTAATTTTATTTCTTTTATCTCCCATGACCCATTTTAACTTTAATAATGGCGGCCGCGTGGCTTCATATAAAGCGGGTCACTTAAATCAGTTTAACGTCACAAATGCACTTCAGCATGCAAGACCATGTTTTCGAAAATGGCACTTCATAGATGCATGACTCACAGCCTTCATTCATGTTTCCATCTGTAGGTAGAAACATAGCAAAGCAGACATTCCTAGAGACATTGCAGGACAACCTCATTGAATGGACATTCTCACCTCCTCCCGACATGACGGTGCTTACGATGGGCATGTGATCCGCTTATGTAGTCATCTTCATTAATGGCATCTCATTAATATGCTGATACACGCCATTTCATTGGCTTACTTTGCACTCCATAAAGGCCTTGTATTGGGAATCGTTTCAAGATGGCCGATCTGTTGCTGAGAATTGGACTCTTTCCAGTCTGAAGCACTGTGTGTTTTAATAGAGTGTATCACATTGCACTTGAGGAACAGTGTTAACCTTTCTGTCTTGCAGGTTTCTTGAGTGTGTTAATTTAGCTTCTGTATTTCATCAATGTGGAGAAATTAATTGGAGAATGTAAATCATTTTTGGCTATGATGGAATTTTAAATGGAGCAGATCGCAACAGTCCTTCATAGGAAACGCCAATCTTTTCTTGTTATATTACTCGACTGTACCACCTGTTATTCTTTGACCTCTCCGCCGAGGTATAATCCAATTATTTTGGAGTTTAAATATGTAGCAAATTGCTTGAGGCCGGGAACGGGGGAGCGCGTTTACCAGAGGGAGGGAGGCGAAGGTTTCATGCTAATGCTCACATTAGAATTTACCATCGTTTTCTACGTCGTTTCTTTAAAAACGTCAATGCATTCTGGGAGTTACCGTTTCTGTGTGCTTTAATTGTTACAAATTAATGATATCACCTAATAAGCACAACTAGTTACCATATGGCTCCAAGCCTTCTGCAGACGAGTCCTGCCTTTTTAGTCAGCAGCACTTTACATGCTTTCAAGGGTGAAATGGAATGCATTAATGCCACAGAACTCACTTTACGTTGTACTCGGATTTAGTCCTCTGTAGCGGCGTGTGACGCAACTCAAGAGCCTTCTCGTTCTCTGAAAAGCAATGGATCGGCTATGGTTACTCTTATCTGCAAGAGTGGAAACCGTACCCCATATAGGGTGAGACCCCCCACCACATATAGGGTGATCCCCCACCACTCCAGGTCATCAAGGACTCTTCCTAGTCCTGACCTACAAATCATTGATTGCATTTGTGTTACTCGGATTAGTTCCAGAAGTGCACAACAAGACTACAACTCCCAGAATGCATTCATCTATCACACAGAAGTTACGTACTGGTTGGTATCCGTACCGAGCTGGAGTGAGGTTGTCGTCCTAACTCCACATGACACGTTGAGGTTAGCTTTTGGGACTACTATACGAGGAACGCTTTTTTGAGATCTAGTTTTCAGGAAGTTTAATTTCGATTTTCTTTTCATTAAAAGAGGGGGCCACTGCTGCACCCCTAACCGACTTCCAACTTAACCTTAAACCAAGACCCACCCCTAGCAGTTTCCGGGCCCCCGACCACGTCCTCACCCCAACTCGAAACCTTAGTCAGACCCCTACCTTGGGTTATACCAACCCGACCTTAACCCCAGCACTCACCCTGACCCTTACCTCATACCCAACCTCCTCCCTCTCCTCAACTCTGCACTTTATCCTAACGCTGATCTTGCACCAGCCCTCACACTGACACTCACCTCATACCCCACCTCCTCCCTTTCCTCAACTCTGTACTTTATCCTAACGCTGATCTTGCCCCAGCCCTTACACTGACATTTACCCTGCACGAGGTCTCTGGTCGAATGTTTTTGCAGTCCAGGTTTTTTCCCTAGGGTTTTTCACATGAGAAAGTGAACTTTCACCTTAGTCAGCACATCACCCGGCCCGATTCGGGATTTCTCGTTCCTCTCCCCTCTTGCCTAGTGGACCAATGCACCTACTGCGCATGTCTCTGCAACCGGCTGCTTAGAGGCTCCCCCCCCCCCTCCCTTCCCGGGGATGCTCTGCATTAACATATGGTAACGGCCGATGCTTCTGGCAACCTGAATCCGAACAACTTCATCGACTCGCACTATTTAAAGGAAACGTATTCTAAACGCTCGGAAGGGGCCAACTGCGAGATATGCCCCTTCGAGGTTTGTCAGCCCCGCCAAGTGCCACGCATCGCCGGTTACATTGACTCATCTCAGTGCAGATCCCCGCATTGCCGCACTGGAATGCAACGTCACGCCACTTTAGTAGCGCCTGTCCGCCGGCGCGTTTCCTCTGCTTTCAGCACAGCCTTGCATCTGTCAGCGCGAGGTCTGCCGTCTATGGTCGAGGAGAGATGCGGACAGCGTATCGCGCTTTGATATCTCCCTGCTTCCACGCCTACATTTAAGTCCTGAGGTAGTTGTGTGTTCCTTTCTGTGTTTTTTCTTGTCCATTACACACACAACGCACATATTGCTTTAATGGGTAATATCTGCTCAAAGTTCGTATTTGGTATAGGATTATTATTTCTTAAATTGAAACATTCTGTTTTGCAGTTAGTTTAGACAGAGATAATTTTGCACTGCTGGAAGTATCTTTTCAATATGTATATGGCACTCAGCGAACAGCCATCTGAGTGGAAATGACATTCAGTTTATTTTTCAGTTAATAACAACTCATGTATTAACGCCAGCACTGTAAGCAGCAGTGGTAACCGAGCAGAGTGCTGGATTACAAATATGGGAGGGTTGTTGTTTTGGCCCTGGTAACTGTGCCCATAATGCCAACAGGTGTTTACTGACTCAACAAGCGCCCAGCAGGTGCCACTTGAATGACTTTTTACAGCAGCAGAAAAGATACTGTGGTTCCCCACACCCTGTCTCGCCTTAAAGTGCAGCATTATGTAGCCAGACGGCTTCCATATGTGCCGCTTGCAACTTGCTCTGCTTCTTTAACCTCCTACAAGCTTTCATAACAAAACTACAAGTCCCAGGAAGCAACTTTGCTGATGTCATAAAAAAAAAGTAATGACTGAAGGTGCCACTCAATACGTTTCTGACAATTCTCGTTTCACTTGCATGACCGCTGCGCTTTATTATTCAGTGTCACTCGGAAAACATTTGAATGTCACGCATAATCACACAGAAAGCATCCAAATGTCACCCACCAGCAGTCTGAAAACTTGGAAGCTATGCGTTCTGCTTCACGACCGTACACATTTGTAGGTTCACGTGACAGACAGGTACTGGCCCTTTAAAGGGGCCGCTGAAGCCTGAAATCACTCTGGCTTTAGGCGCAGTTTGAAAGGAGCAGGGAGCCCTTGTGGGCCAAGAACATTTTAATTGGGCGATGAGACGTCAGAGAATGAATCGCGAATGACCGTGAAGATGCCAGTCAGACTGAAATGTGAAGGGGGAGGTGAGGAGGGCACAGCAACCCAGGGCCTGTGACGGAAGCAGCACAAAATACTTCCACAGAGGTAAACGAGCTGCGAAAATGTACGGGACTGGCAAGGCACAATGGGAATGAATACCTCTGCCACACTCATTTCAGAAGGGTTCCCTCACCCGCTGTCACAGACACGAACAGCAATGTAAGCAATTCCAAAATTATTTTAAATTGGATCCGAAATTTTCTGAAATAGAACTTTTCTACTTCCATAAAAAGTTGCTTAAGGAAAGCGTTGGTTAATCTACCCAGAGCTATCCGCCCCTCCTACTCTCACCAGAGTTCGCCCACTGACCGCTCTTCCCTGCTGCAACAAGGAATAATAAAGTTTGACTTTTTTAACATAATCATTCCTGCATCAGTGCCTGACTCTCACTGACTGACTCTCTCGCTCACTTACTGACTCTCTCAATCTCTCTCTCACTGACTGACTCACTGACTGACTCTCTCTCTCACTGAGTGACTCTCTCAATCTCCCTCTCTCTCACTGACTGACTCTCAATCTCTCTCTCACTGACTCTCTCACTGACTGACTAACTGACTGACTGACTCTCACTGACTGACTCTCTCGCTCACTTACTGACTCTCTCAATCTCCCTCTCTCTCACTGACTGACTCTCAATCTCTCTCTCACTGACTCTCTCACTGACTCTCTCACTGACTGACTGACTGACTCTCACTGACTGACTCTTTCTCTCACTGAGTGACTCTCTCAATCTCCCTCTCTCTCACTGACTGACTCTCTCAATCTCTCTCTCACTGACTCTCTCACTGACTGATTCACTGACTGACTGACTCTCACTGACTGACTCTCTCTCTCACTGATTGACTCTCTCACTGACTGACTCTCTCTCTCATTGTCTCTATCTGACTCTCTCTCTCACTCACTGACTGTCTCTCTCACTCTCTCACGGTCTGACTCTCACTCTCTCTCTCACTGACTGACTAACTGACTGACTCTCTCACTGACTGTTATACAGGTACTATTTCCCAACCTTCACCCTCCCGTTATTTATGACCCCATAACAAAAAAAACCATAACAAGCAGCCATTGGGACAGGCAGATAGAAGTTGCCAGCATTGAAAGGACAGAAAAACTCAAGACATTATTTGTTGTTAATACTTTTTTAATATGGTCGTTCACTTGTACATCATGCTTTCTCGGTCATATATAAGGTAACAAAAATGCTTCTGACACTTCTTTATTATAACTTTTCAGCATGCTGCAGACTTCGGTACGGCACAGTTTAAAGACACAGGCAAAGACGATATCTCTGGCTGAACACTTATAAGGTCCCAAAGGCGAGACCTATTGGCTATGCCAATGCTTGTTAGATTTGTTTCAAGAGTGGAGGGCAGGAATGTTTCCAAGTTTTAAAAACGCTCACTTTTAAAAAATGCCTCCCACTGCAGAGATGTAGTCTGATGGGCTACCGACAAAAGCTTCCTTGTGTTAAAAAATACACTTTT
This sequence comes from Triturus cristatus, assembly GCF_964204655.1. NCBI lineage: Eukaryota > Metazoa > Chordata > Amphibia > Caudata > Salamandridae > Triturus > Triturus cristatus. The sequence goes on along the minus strand of NC_140590.1, from coordinate 50,873,335 downwards.
TGAAATTTGAGAAGGCTTCATTAGAATTCTGCTTGATGTTGGTTGCATGATTTACATGCCAAATGTTTTCTCGGCTCGTGCTGGGCTCTGACAGCCATGCGCGGTGTAGCTCGCTCTTTAAATTTGTCGGAATGTCCATCTCTATCTACACAAATGGCCAGCATTGGGGTTCAGATTTCAACAAATGCACTAAAAATTGCCTTGTTGCTAGGAAAATAGGGAGCCCCCAAAAGGCAAAACCTTATTTAGCTTGGAGCTCCAACGCAGTCCACGGGGCTGCCTGGGAGCAGTATGTGATTAGCTTCGATTCTTTGTATTGCATCCCTCCCCCACTCCACCCCCCCCCCCCCCGCGCACCCCCCCAATCATCTTCAAAGGAAGGAAAAGCACTGGAGGAGCTGAGCTGGCTGAGGGTGACCCCGAGGTGAGGAGCAGTAGAGAAGAGCCTGGCTCATCACTGCTCCTCTACCGAGGGAGGGGCTGGGGCGAGAGAAAGTGAGGAGAAGGAAGGGAAAACAAGCACTGGTAATGCATTGCTTTCGCCTATGTAATGAATAAAGAGCTATTTTCATCAATCATCGTCCATGACAGCTGACACAGGAGTGGAGAGGATATGGCGCAGTGAAGAGAGCTGCTGACTTGAGAGCTGGGGATCCCGGTTCGACTCTCGGCAGTGCCGCGCAACATCCAGTGATTCTATGCAAATCACACAATCTCTCCGGTGATAAATTGTTATATAAATATGTTGCAAGAGTAAAAGGCAAAACTTTATGAAAATATAGTTCCATCAAAGAGGATGTTAACAGTATTTCGGTGGCGGGAAACTGATAAGAGAAGCAGATGAGGAACAAGCACTGATAAATGCAGGAAAATATGCTACAGCCAATAGAAATGGAGGAAAGGTACGTTGTACGCACTGGAACCAATGACAAGAGAGGAGGCAGGATGTAAGTCCCTTTTAAGTTTGTATTAAAAACAATTTATTTCTCTGGCACAGCGCAAGCGCTTTGCAGGCTAAACCTAAAAGTAAGATGGGGGAGGGGAAGAAAAGCAGGGAATGAGGTCAAGAATTGAGGAGTGAAAGTGGGAGCTGGAGGGAGAGACTGCTTTCAGATATTGATTGAGAAGCCCTTTCTGGAGGGACGAGGTAGCCTCTGGGCCTCCTTGTGTGAGCACACGTCAGCTTCCGGGTACCTCAAGGCAGAACCAGGGGTTGGCGTAACTTGTGTAATTCCGTATAGGGTAATCATGAAAAATTACTTAGAAAACCTGTGAGAATCCACTGAATTACACACAAGAGTAATTCTGCATTTGTACAATCTCTAAGTTCAGCGCTTTTTGCGCTAAGAAATCCATGTATATGTAACAGAACACAAACAGTTAGTGTAAGCAGCTGCTCACACTCACTAAACGTGCACTTAGGGTAGGATTTCCCCCAATTTACTCACAGCATTTACTGCTATTTTCTTAGAGCAAAATACACCCTTGGGCCCACAATGTACTCAAGGATGCATTTTGCGCAAAGTAATAGCGCCAAATGCAGAAAAACACGAATAGCAGCACTAGTGACCGCCAATGTTTGTACATGCAATCCTGATGTATCCTGTGCTCACAAGGGGTAGGGGTGCAGCCACTGTTACATCACACAAATCATTGGGACTGTGAAAAATCACAACAGCGTCACACTTAAAACAAATGTCGCGAACGAGCCCCGACATATTCAGCAAGGAGGGTGGTACGGATGTATCCTGTGGCTCGCAGTGCATCTGGTTACTAAAGCATACTGTGGCAACGCATAGTCATTTACAGATGCACACTTCCCACTGACATGCCCAATAGAGCAGCGCAAAGTACTTGAACTATATGCACAAACAATGCGTTGAAGATGGGATTCAGCGACTGTTCACCACTTGTGCTACACCTAGAAAAGTGCCTTGATTCATTCTGATCCTGTGAAACTCTTTATTTCCATCAAACTTCAGGATTAAAAATGTGTCTCATTTGTGTTTTTCTTGCTGCTGATATATTTTGAACATTTGTACAGTTCATTTACAGGTATTTAAAAGTTGTGTGTGTGGCATCATACCTCCTTTCCTTTCACACGCTCCCTGCGCCCTAACTTGGTAGTGAGAGAAAGAAAAGTAAACACCAAGATCCCTTTTAAAATAATAAGCTGCTATTTGTCCGATTCTATAGCCTGACATTTGACCCCTGTCTTTGAAGGTGTTGCACGTGCACAAGGTAACCAGAGAATGTAAAGGCCTCTTTATTGATCTTTCACTTCCTGACCTCCGGCATGGTAGTTTTGGGGTCGCCGCAGCACCCCCTCCACACCTCTCCTTCCAGAGCCTATGTTTCCAGTATGTACTGAGGGTCTTCTCACACAGTGAGGGTCTCTTGGATTCATTCTTCAGTGCCAGTGCTACAGCACCAAAACCTGTAATGTGGTGTTATCCTGTAGTGCTGAACACTCCTGTACTCATTGGAGGGTGGTAAACACCTGTACCATTACTGTTATCCTCCGGTGCTGTATATTTCTGTACTCCATTCTCAATTAAATGGCTTAATTCGCCTGTACCAATCGCTGAATTCACCTGAACCATTGGGTAAATATACCTGAATTCACCCAGACCAATGGCTGAATTCCCCTGGACCAATGATTGAATTCACCTGTACCAATGACTGAATTTATCTGTAGCAATCAATGCATTTACCTGGACCCCTGTCCAAATTCACCTGTACCAATGGCTGAATTCACCTGTACCAATCAATGTATTTACCTGTACCAATGTCTACATTCCCCTGGAGCAATGACTGAATTCACAAGCACGAGTGGCTTAATTCCCCTGGATCAATGACTGAATTCACCAGCACCAGTGGCTTAATTCCCCTGGATCAATGACTGAATTCACCAGCACCAGTGGCTTAATTCCCCTGGATCAATGACTGAATTCACCAGGATCAAAGGCTGAATTCCCCTGGACCAATGATTGAATTCACCTGTATCAATGAGTGAATTTACCTGTACTAATGATTGAATTCACCTGTACCAATAGCTGCATTCACTTGTGCTGATGGGTGAATTAACCTGTACCGATGGCTGAATTCACCAGTACCGATGGCTGAATTCACCAGTACTGATGACTGAATTCACCAGTACCAATGACTGAATTCGTCTATGCCAGTGACTTGAATTCACCTGTGCCAGTGACTGAATTCACCAGTACTAGTGACAGAATTCACATGTGTCAGTGACTGAGTTCACCTGTACCAGTGACTGAATTCACCTGTACCAAACAATGTATTTACCTGTACCAATGTTTACATTCCCCTGGATCAATGACTGAATTCACAAGCACGAGTGGCTTAATTCCCCTGGATCAATGACTGAATTCACCTGTACCAATGTCTAAATGTACTACTTACCATTGACTGAATTCACCTGTACCACTCAATGAATGTACTTGTACAAATGTCTGAATTCATCTATACCAATGACTAAATTGACCAGTACCAATAGGTGAATTCACCAGTACCAATGTCTGAATTTATCTGTACCAATGACTGAATTCCCCTGCACCAATGATGGGTGAATTCAACTGTACTAATGTCTGTATTCGCTTGAAGCAGTGACTAAATTCACCTATACAACTGGCTGAATTCACCTGTATTAATGGGTGAATTCACCTGTACCAATGACTGAATTCACCTGTACCAATAGCTGAATTCACCTGTGCTGATGGGTGAATTCAACTGTACCGATGGCTGAATTCACCAGTACCCATGACTGAATTCACAAGCACCAATGACAGAATTCACATGTGCCAGTGACTGAGTTCACCTGTACCAGTTATTGAATTCATCAGTACCGATGACTGAATTCACCAGTACCAATGACTGAATTCGTCTGTGCCAGTGACTTGAATTCACCTGTGCCAGTGACTGAATTCACCAGTACCAGTGCCAGAATTCACATGTTTCAGTGACTGAGTTCACCTGCGCCAGTGACTGAATTCACCTATACCGAACAATGTATTTACCTGTACCAATGTCTACATTCTCCTGGATCAATGACTAAACTCACAAGCAGGAGTGGCTTAATTCCCCTGGATCAATGTCTGAATTCACCAGCACCAGTGGCTTAATTCCCCTGGATCAATGACTGAATTCACCTGTACCAATGTCTAAATTTACCACTTTCCAATGACTGAATTCACATGTATCACTCAATGAATGTACTTGTACAAATGTCTGAATTCATCTATACCAATGACTAAATTGACCAGTACCAATAGGTGAATTCACCAGTACCAATGACTGAATTTATCTGTACCAATGACTGAATTCACCTGCACCAATGATGGGTGAATTTAACTGTACTAATGTCTGCATTCACCTGTACCAGTGACTAAATTCACCTATACAACTGGCTGAATTCACCTGTATCAATGACTGAATTCACCTGTGCTGATGGGTGAATTTACCTGTACCGATGGCTGAATTCACCAGTACCCATGACTGAATTCACTGGTATCAATGACAGAATTCACATGTGCCAGTGACTGAGTTCACCTGTACCAGTTATTGAATTCACCAGTACCAGTGACTAAATTCACACGTGCCAGTGACTGAATTCACCTGTGCCAATGACTGAATTCACTAGTACAAGTGACTGAATTCACCTGTACCAGTGACTGAATTCGCCTGTACCAGTTATTGAATTCACCAGTACCAGTGACTAAATTCATCTGTGCCAGTGACTGAATTCACCTGTTCCTGCGACTGAATTCACCAGTATCAATGACTGAATTCACCTGTACCGATGGGTGAATTTACCTGTACCAGTGGCTGAATTCACCTGTATCAGTGACTGAATTCACCTGTACTAAGTGCCGCAGTGCCCTTCTTATCTTATAGTACCCAGTACCTGCACAGGAAGAGTACTCCACACTGTTCAGTACGTAACAGCCCCACTGTTACACAGACACAACTTCTCTATGTGGAGATCAGGCCTCCAATTCAACTGTACCAATGAATGAATTTACCCGTACCAATGGGTGAATTCAATTCAATTCAATAGTTCTTTATTCGATGGTTAAAAATCATCATAAAAGAATACACATGTATACAGTTAAAACAGTATTAAATCAATATACAGAACATTGAATGAATCTATGTACATACAAATAATTCATTGTTCACATATAATCCTCATGGATAGCTTCCTGAGACTAACAGTTTAGAAGATCTACAGTATTCATAATTAATACTGGCCTCTAGATACTCTGAGTCTGAGTGCAAATTTCAAGAAACTTATCACCGCACATAGTATTAACGGGTCACTAGCCATTTGTAAAAAGGTCAATGCCTCCATGGCTCGAGTGAATCTTGCCTTTTTCAAAATGTCTTTTAAAAATCTGCGTCTTGGTATGGTATAAATGGGGCATAAAAGTACAAAATGAAGGGTGTCCTGCGGAGACTTATTGTCGCAGCCGCAGGCACCCTTCTGCTCAATTGATTTACTAAAACCTGCTGGTTCGGCTAATAAATAAGGTAAAAAATTGAGCCTAAAACGTGACATTAAAAACCTCTCTTGAGCATTATAGAGGACACAAAGGTACGGTTCCATCCCGACAGTAGTTTCAAGCCTACTATAGGTGCTCACAGTGCGTTTACTCCCTTCTAGTGTACTCCTGGCCGATACTCTTGATTCCAGGAAAATTCTCTTTAATTTAGGCTTGTCCTGAGCATTGATCAATAAGGGATTTAAGTACAGCTCTTGGTGACCCATATTTTCTAAGGTAGTCTTAACATAATTGATCCATGGAATTTTCAGATGTTTATCTCTGCCCAGGCAATCTTGTATGATCAGCCTGCTCAGTGCAGCATCAGGGTTTGACCATATTTTAAGCCAGGCCAAAATTGGTCTAAGCTTAATCAGATCCTCTAAGTAGGGTCTTCCAAGTTCTTCATGGGCGATAATAGCTGGTGTGCAGTTGGGGACTTTCAATATTGAGAGAAATATTTTGTTTTCTTCCCTTTGCAAACCGTCCAAATTTATAAATCCCCATACTTCTGAGCCGTACATAGTTTTTGGGCAACACATTGAGCCGTACAGGTTCATTGTTTGTTCTGGACACCAGCGGCCGACTTTCCTCCCGTAACCAGAAATTGCACCAAAGGATGCCACCAATTTTCCACACCTTTCTTGCACAAGAGATGTGAATTTTAAAGACTCATCAAAAAGCACCCCTAAATAAGAGAATGTTTGCACCCTTTCAAGTGTGTGGGTGCCAATTCTGTAGGTGAAACCAGTCCGTGGCTTTTGGCCTGCTGTCATTACATACGATTTTTTTAAATTGACGGACAGGTCTATTGCCTCCATAAATTTGACGAACCCATCAATGAGAATCTGCAAACTTTTCGGGGTCCGTGCCAGGAGCACCGCATCGTCTGCGTACAACAGCACTGGGATGTTACGTGTCCCTACCCTTGGGCAATCTACATTTAAATTATTAAGCGATTGTTCCAAGTTATTAATATACAGCGAAAACAAAAAAGGGGCTAATATACATCCCTGCCTCACCCCGCTTGTGCAGCTAAAGGATTCTGTCAATCCCCCGTCTTTGTTATACCGTACCCGTGCGGAGGTTTCTCTGTGCAATTCCCTCAATATGTGGATTATCCCAGGGTCGATTCCGAGTTGGTTCATCATTACCCATAGCTTATTCCTATTGACATGGTCAAACGCAGCGGCCAAGTCCATGAACCCCAGATACATAGCTTCATTGCTGGTTTTGGTGTACTTTGCTATCAGCATGTATAGGTTCAGGCATTGGTCGCTGGTAGACCTGCCGTTCCGAAAACCGTACTGGGCATCTGAAATGAAATGATATTTTTGTCCTCAGCCCACTCGGTCAATCGGTTCAGGATTACTCTTCCCAGGATTTTGGCAGTGACATCTATCAGGGAATTGGGACGGTAACATTGGGGGTCATCTTTGTTGCCTTTTTTAAAAATAGGTACTATGATGGCCGCTGACCAAGACCGTGGCAGACCGACCATTATAGTTGCGTTTAATACTCGAGTTATAATGGGGGCCCATAGATCCACCTGGCTCAGGAACAGGTCCGGGGCTTTGTTTTTAGTGAGACCCTCGATGCCCATTCTAATCTCTTCCAAGGAGAATACCACCCGATTGCACGCTAAATTCATCCCCCTCTCCTTTATTGAATCCTCCTCCCCATGGTTATACAGGCCCTCAAAATGAGCAATCCACTGTTCTGGGAGAATGTTTGATGCAACCTCAGGGGCGTTGTTATCTTGAAAACAAGGGGAGTTTATTAGTCTCCAAAATTCTGTGATATCCCTATTATCAGAGGCCTCCCTCAGGGCTACCCATGCTTCCCCCTGCAGTGTAACTTTCCGTCTTTTTAACTCCTTTCTATATGTTGACCTACATATTTTGACTTCTGCTTGGTCCCTTGGTATACCGCTAAGGGCCATTTTTAGGTTCTTCAATGCACGTGTACAACCCTTGTCAAACCATTTCGGTGAGTTAAAATAAGTTTTCTTGGGGGCCTTAACCAACAATAACTCATCCACCAGACTCGTTATTTGTCCAAACACTTTTATAAGGCGAGCCCCTGCCACCAAGGGGTCTAGGTACTCATCAATAAGAGACTTGCCGCTTTCCATCAGGGATTTGTAAAATCTAGCCCCGTCTATTTTTGCCCACTTGAGTCTTCTGCCCTGAGCCGTCACACATTCAATAATACCATCCGCAGACTTAATCTTTTGCTTACCCTGGTGCAGGAGCTCCATAACCAAAGGATTATGGTCGCTAAACGGACTCCACTCGATTTCTACTTTAGTGATCCGATTTTTTAGGCCTCTTGAGACAAAGATATAGTCTATGTGGGACGAGCACCCTCTCCCTTTGAAAGTAGGGGGGAGTGTGCCATCCTGTCCCAAAGGCATCATGTCAACTGTGTGCTCGAGGTCATAAGAATGAATCAACTTACCCCATTCTATGCCACTTAGGGTGTGGCTGAAATGGGGACCTTTTTCTATGGGGCATTTTGACCAGTTAGCACTGATCGGAAACAACCCCGGACATAAGTGACAATTCAAGTCACCCATTACTAGTATCAAAGGGGCCACAGCGCCATGGGCGGGAGCAAGTTCTAGTTCCAGCCTAGCGTCCAGTTCCCTCATAGTAATGAAGTCATTTTCCGGAGGAATGGCGTTATACACATTGAACAAAACGAGACCCAACCCTTTATTACTAAATCTCAGTGCCTGAATGTTCCATGCGAACCAGTCCACCTTAGACCATTTGCCTTCTATGTTTAGATCAATGTATATGATCAATCCACCCTTAGCCCTACCTGAGGGGTTTTTTTGTGCAGGTGTGAAAAAGCATTTATAGCCGACCATATGAAGGTGGGTATTATCCAGGGCCCAGGTTTCTTGTAGACAAATTATATGGAAATGGGCCATATACTGTCGCCATTCCTTGTTGTTAAATTTCCCTGCAATACCTGCTATATTCCACGAAATAATTTTCAGGCCCTCTTTCTCAATAGTAACAGGCCCTACAGCTACCATTTCATGAGTGGTGTTAGCCCACCCCCCTTTCCTTCTGGGGGATTGTTTCTGCATATCGTTATTCTGATGTCTTGATTCTGTAGCTATGATTCCTGTCCCTGAGGGTGTTTGTACACAACCCCCAGCGAGAGGGTCTGGGACTCCTGTGGTGTTTGCTAAGATCCCGCACCCACCTCCCCCCGGTAATGACTGCCCATCTTCATTGGTCAAACCATATCGGGGGGAGGTTCCTTCTATCAGGTCTACCTGATCAGGTGTAATCTGTTCCGTGTCAACCTGTACTAGGGATAAGTGTGAATTAAATAGTCAGTCAATCTCCTCTAGTGACCTTAGTGGGGTAAACCTATTTGCCCAACATGGGTGTCTTCTATCCCAGAGGCCTGTCACTTGTCGAGGAAAATTTAGACCTCCATTTAAACTTAAATTTCGTCCCTCCACACTTCTCCCTACATTGTGCTGTCCCTCTTTTAACACCTGCTGCCTCGAATAGAAATAACTAAGTGACAATGGCCTTATACCCGTCATGCGTCCAGGTGGTCCCTGGCACAGAATATGCTCAGCCACCCTCCTGTCCCTAAAATTAGCAATAATGCAGTTTCCCTCGATATTTTTAGGCCCACTCCCTAACCAATTCACACGTCTAACCAAGAGAATTTCCCCTTCCTGGTTATTGGGTATTGGTCTGTTTTGATTGAGCCAAAAAATGAGTTTATTTTTTAACTCCTTGTGGGATTCTTTCTGGGCCTCTTTTAATTCTGGGACCCCGGCAAAAACAACAACCAGCGGGCACGCCTCGGGGGGAAGATTTATGGTGGGGAATCTCTTGTGCGTTAATGTGGACCTATCCTCGTGGGTGACTGCGTCATTTATAGGGTCAGCAGGGGGTTGGGGCTGTTTATCCGGCTTCTGTTTGCCTGATTCATTGTTGGTGCACAATCCGCTCTCACTGGAAATGTCTTTACCAGGCGCTTGTCCATGGGGAACCGGTACATCATGAATTTGTGCAGATATTGTTTGTACATTCCTACTATCGCTAAAATTATTCACCCTTAGGATTACTGGGTTAGACTCTAGGATGCTAATGGGATTACTTGGAGCACCTGATGAGCTACCTTTTGTCACACTATTCTTTAATTCACTTAAGATTTTGTCCAGCCTACTTGTCACCGGCTTCAGCTGATTTATAACCAATATTTCTAACTGGGCCTGTAGGTCTGACATAATCTTATTTAACCAGATTGGGGGATCTGCTTGAGAAGGTGTCTGTGTAGCTCGATCAGTCCCAATAACATTTTTGCTGGGTGGATTGGTGTAGGTGATTACACTATTTATGTTCTTGCGCTTTTTTTGAGCGCATTTCTTCTTTTTGTGTACAATAACACGTTTGGTGGGGCCTTGATCCTCCTTGTTACTAGTGGAGATGGGTTGGGCACATGAAATATCCCTCTCGCTAGTTTCTGAGGGGCTAGGGGGTGAGATTAGCACAACCTCCTGCTCTTGATCTTGTGTTGTTAGGAGAGGATCAAAGTCAGGGGTTAAAGACAAGCGCCTCTCAGTGCGCTCAATTTCGCTTGACACGACCCCTAGCGCTCTTTTTAGCATGCGATCAATGGCAGTAGGCTGCATAATAACAGGGAATACAGAGCTACTGTCCTCTTTATGTGCCAGAGAAGCCTCGGCAATACTACGCTTCGCTCTTGACGAGCGTGTCAGTGTTTTGCCTACCATACTTCCCCCTACTGCAGGTCAATGCCTATGCAACTGTCCTGATTTGTTTTGTTCGCCCACCCACTGCCACACTATCACTGTGCCTCAAGAAAAAAAAAAAAATATATATATAAAAAAAATAATAACGTAATGGTCCTCTCCACCTCTTGTCACTGCTTTCATAAATAATGGACCCAGCATCTGTTTATAGTCCGATGGTACAGTCACAGGATAATAAAGTGATGTCTATCCTCTATTGCCCCAGAGTCCCACCGACCGTTACTCACATGTAGGTGTCCAAAGTGAGCTGATCAGAGGGGTGGCCCGGCCCGGCCTCCTTTGGCCTCTGACGGCCACAGACGGCCCGCCCTCTGCCCGGGCTCAGCCCGCGCGCGTCCCGCGACGCGGAGGGAGCCTCCGATGATGTAGCGCCTCCGGGCGCGCTTATCCGCCGGAAGTGGGCGAGCCGAAGGGGAATGCTGGGTGATGTAGTCTCCCCCTGCAGCGGCCTCTAGAAACGGGAGGCGGCGGGGGAGACAAACTGCTACAGAGCTCTGGAGCCAGGTAGGTGCTGTGTGGTGCTGCTGGGCTCTGTTTCTGAGCAAGGACCCCCCGCTCCACCGAGGGAGCCTCCGATGATGTAGCGCCTCCGGGCGCGCTTATCCGCCGGAAGTGGGTGGGCCGAAGGGGAATGCTGGGTGATGTAGTATCCCCCTGCAGCGGCCTCTAGAAACGGGAGGCGGCGGGGGAGACAAACTGCTACGGAGCTCTGGAGCCAGGTAGGTGCTGTGTGGTGCTGCTGGGCTCTGTTTCTGAGCAAGGACCCCCCGCTCCACTGAGGGAGCCTCCGATGATGTAGCGCCTCCGGGCACGCTTATCCGCCGGAAGTGGGCGGGCCGAAGGGGAATGGTGGGTGATGTAGTCTCCCCCTGCAGCGGCCTCTAGAAACGGGAGGCGGCGGGGGAGACAAACTGCTACGGAGCCAGGTAGGTGCTGTGTGGTGCTGCTGGGCTCTGTTTCTGAGCAAGGACCCCCCCGTGAATTCACTTTTGCCAATGGATGAATTTGCTTGTGCCAATTGGTGAATTTATCTGTAGCAATGGCTGATTTCACCAGTATCATTGGCTGAATTCACCTGTACCAGGGACTGAATTCACTAGTACAAGTGACTGAATTCACCTGTACTAAGTGCTGCAATGCGGTGCCCTCAAGTTCTTATTTTATAGTACCCAGTACCTGCCCAGGAAGTGTACTCCACACTGTTCCGTACATAACGACCCCACTATTACAGAGACGCAATTTCTCTGAGTGGAGATCAGTACTCCAATTCACCTGTTCTAGTGACTAAATAACCTGTGCTAGTGACTGCATTTACCAGTACCAGTGACTGAATTCATCTGTGTCAATGACTGAATTCACCTTTACCTGTGGAGACAACTACTCTAATTCACCGGTACTAGTTACTGAATTCACCAGTGGCTGAATTAATCTGTGCAAGTAACTTGAATTCACCTGTACCAGTGACTGAATTCACTGGTACCAATGACGGAATTCACATGTGCCAGTGACTGAGTTCAACTGTACTAGTGACTGAATTCGCCTGTACCAGTGACTAAATTCACCAGTACAAATGACTTAATTTATTAGTACCAGTGCCTGAATTCAGTTGAATTCATTTGTGCCAATGGGTGAATTTACTTGTGCCAATGGGCGAATTTACCTGTACCAATGGCTGAATTCACCAGTATCAGTGACTGAATTCACCAGTATGAGTGACTGAATTCACCTGCAACAGTGACTGAATTCACCAGTAACAGTGGCTGAATTCACCTGTACTAGTGACTGAATTCACGTGTACCGATGACTGAATTCACCTCTACCAATGGGTGAATTCACTTCTGCCATTGGGTGAATTTACCTGTACTAGTGACTGAATTCACCTCTACCAGTGACTGAATTCACCTGTACCGATGACTGAATTCAACTGTACAAATGGGAGAATTAACTTGTGCCAATGGATGAATTCACTTCTGCCAATGGGTGAATTTACCTGTACCAATGGATGATTTCACCTGTACCAGTGACAATTAATCTGTGCCAGTGACTGATTTCACCTATACCAATGGCTGAATTCGCTCGTAGCAAAGAGTGAATTTACTTGTGCCTATGGGTGAATTTATGTGTGCTAATTTGTGACTTTACCTGTACCAGTGGCTGAATTCAACAGTACATTGGCTGAATTCACCTGTACTAGTGACTGAATTCACCTGTACCGATGACTGAATTCACCTGTACCAATGGGTGAATTAACTTGTGCCAATGGGTGAATTCACTTGCGATAATGGGGGAATTAACCTGTACCAATGATTGAATTCACCAGTACCAGTGACTGAATTCACCAGTGCCAGTGACTGAATTCACCTGTACTAAGTACTGCAGTACTGTGCCCTCTAGTTCTTAGCACATAGCAAAAAGTGCCTTCACGGGAAGTGTACTCCACACTGCTCACCACGTAACAACCCCACTGTACCACAGACACACCTCCTCAGTGTGCAGATCAGCCCTCCAATTCAGCTGTACTAATGACTAAATTCACCTGTACCAATGGCGTAATACACTTGTGCCAATGAGTGGATTCACTTGTGCCAATTGGTGAATTTACCTGTACCAGTGGCTGCATTCACCAGTACCAGTGACTGAAATCACCTGTACCAGTGACTGAATTCACCTGTACCAGTGACCAAATTCACCTGTACCAATGGGTGATTTCACTTTTGCCAATGGGGGATTCACCAGTACCAGTGACTGTATTGACCTACACCAATGGCTGAATGCACCAGTACCAGAGACTGAATTCACCTGTACCAGTGACTGAATTCACCAGAACCAGTGACTGAATTTTTTGCGAGGGGGTCGGGGTAGTGCTGTTGTAAGGATGCCCTGCTCCAAAAGTGTGGGAGCAGAGGGCAGTGCCTCGCGATGGCTGCGGAGGACACAGGTGGGAGTAAGCCAGATACAGGAGTTAATAAAAAGCACTGTGACGTGGTCAGATTTTATTGTTTCCGTTAGTGACTATAGCCTATCCTGTATCTGATATGTGGGTGTATTATCACAGTTTGGGGAAAAAACTCTTTAGACTGCATGAATTTCAAAGACACCAGCTTTGTAATTGCTTGTTTAATAAGTGAAACGATGTGGAAAGAGCATGAGGCGGAGAGAGCCGGTCAGCAGATGCACTCATATGGAGTGCTAGATAGCAAATTAAAAAATAAAAGTACATTCTGAAGTGGGTACCCAGTGGAAGGACACCTGCCACTAGCCACTGGCCAGTGACTGGAAGCAGTACTTGGGCCAAGCTCCACAGCATGGACAGACAAAGCAGGAAGACGTACAAAGTGTAAGCAGGCGGCATGCTGACCAATCCGAATCAAGGTAACAAAAGCGACGGAGGACCAATCAATAGTAAGTTCAGGTAAGTAATGGGCGGGCCCTAAACCCCTTTTAAGATTTTTATTTTCTAATACAAGAAATTTTGCAAGCACAAGCATACCTAGAAATAGACTCAACTATATTTCCAAAATATTTCCCTCCCCATGAGCAGGGTTGGACTGAGGCAAAAAAAATAGGCCTGGGAACCAAAATAAAAGTGGCCCCCATTAGTAAACCATGGGGAACATTTACAAGAACTTATGCATCTCTGCATATCAGCAGGGATATGCCAGTTAATTTGCGTCACGCAAAAAAACCCTAGTTCCACCATGGATGCGTCGCATTTACAATGCGGCGCACCGTGGGGCAGGGATTGATAGATGTGTGACGCATCTATTGTGTAAAGGCAACGCATTGCTGGAGTCGTGTCGAAAGCATGATGCATCTCCAGCAATGCTTCATAATGCCTATTTCTATTATGCTGCGTCACTCCTTACGCCTGCTTGAAGCAGGCGTAAGGTTTTGACGCAGTGGCATCATAAAAGTGACTCCGTGAATAGATTGCACTGCGTCACTTTTCCGAGGCTTTCTTGCGTCGGAACGCCCACCCTGCATACATATTACTTGACGCAGGTTTACTGTAGCGCAGGGCTTTACAACGTGACGCATCTCCCTAGATGCGTCACGTTGTAAATGTGTTGCAGCGTGGCGCATTGTTCACAACGCCGCTGCGTCACAAAAGTGATGCAACAGCGGCGTAAAAATCTCGCAAGGGGCTTGTAAATCTGCCTCCATACAGCTATAAAAGTGGGCCACATTTGCAAGTCTGGCCACTTTTGGACTTGGAAAGGTAAGCTGTAGGGTGTTTTGCGAACATCTGTGTTTGCTGCAGGCAATGATTGTGGTAATATCGGGGAAATGAACAGTAAAAACCGGTCTGACAAGCAGCCAACAACCAGCCCACACACACTGACCTGGGAGACCAGCCATCAGGCACTGCCTGACTGCCCTGTGGGCCAGTCCGACACGACCACGAGGTGCCTGACTGCCCTGTGGGCCAGTCCGACACGACCACGAGGTTCCTAATCCAGCAACCTTCTGGAGGAAGTGACTGTCTTTCATTTTCAACAAAAAAACTCCTGCGTGACTGTTGGACAGGCCACACGAAGGGCTTGCTCCCTCCCCGCACGACAGGGCCCGAGCTCCGGCCCACCAGGCATAACCCACAAAAAGCACCTGTACCCCGTCTCCCGACGGATCTTCTGCCCTCGGACCTCTACTCATCACGGGGCCCAGCCCCACCGGCTCCCCCGGCCGGTTCAAGCCGCCATCTTGGGCCCTGCACCACGAGGCCGCGTGGCCTCGCCCCGACCCTAACCCCGGGCCTGACCGGCCCCGACATCCCGGCACCACCATCCACCCGGGAGGTGAGCGGACCACTTGGCAGGTCAATGGGAGGACGAAGTGTCAAGAGCTCTTCCCCCGCCAGGTGCCGATCGCCTCCAGCTCCCCCAGGCGCTGGCTCCACCCCCTGCTGGGTGTCTGGACACCTTCATCCCGGGCCCTCCGACCTCCAAGTGCGAGGGTCCGGACATCAAAGAGCGCCTGCCCTATAACTGGGGCAACTCCGGAGCAGGAAGGCAGTTGTATCCTGGAGTCGAGAGACACCGAGAGAACTCAGCCTTGACGGACTACTGGCGCTGCCGTAGCCCGCTCTTGTGAACCATCGTCCTGCCTGCTGGCGCTGCCGCGGCTTTCTACCACATCCATCCTCGTCGGGACCTGCTGGCGCTGCCGCGGCCCGTTGTAACGACCATCCTCACCGGGACCTGCTGGCGCTGCCGCGGACCGTACATCGACCATCTTTCCGGGACCTGCTGGCGCTGCCGCGGCCCGTTGTAGCGACCATCCTCACCGGGACCTGCTGGCGCTGCCGCGGACCGTACATCGACCATCTTTCCGGGACCTGCTGGCGCTGCCGCGGCCCGTACCAACTAAGCTCGAGGATTGTGAGCTAATCATCATCTCATCCAAACTACCTGACTGGTAGACAGACTGTCCCGCTACCCCTTACCCTGCTTTGAGAGACTTGAATCGAGGGGACCCCTGAGTCCAGACCTCCTTGTACCATTCAACCGTACCTTAAGAAGTGCTTATAAAGAACACTGAACCTTATCCGTGTGTGGTATCTGTCTGTGGGGGGGAAGTTACTTGTCTGTACGATCGCTGGAGACGGCTCTCCCCGGAGACCTCTCCTCCTGACCCCGGCCGACCCTCCCGGTCCGTCTATCCTTTCTAACATTGGTGGCCAGCGGCGCGATCCGAATCAACGCGTAATCGTACAGAGAGTAGCTCACCCCACGACAAAAACACGATGTCAGCCAAAGATAGCAACTCCACCGAGAAATTCCAAATGGATAAATTAGAAGAATACAACCACCGCGAACTGAGACAATTCTGCATAGAACTTGGCATTGCTACCACCGGCCTGAGTACCAAAGAGGATCTAAAGCACGCCCTAGAGTCGTGGACAGAAACTGGGGTCGCCGGACCCTCCGACCAAAGCAGCATCACACCAGAGGGGAACGCCACGGCTCCCGAGGAGCGGGGAACGGGCCTCTCGCAGGAGGAGATCCGAGAAAGAGAAAGAACCAGATTGCACGAGTTGGAAATGGCACGACTCAAGATGGATGGGGAACTCAAGTTAGCTGAACAGAAACTCAACCTCGAGCACATGCGGCTCCGAGATGAACGAGAAGAGAAGCAGAGACAGAGAGAGCTGGAGGAGAAAAAAATAACGCTCGAGCACGAGCGCAAACTGGCGGAAATAGAACTTCGGAAACAGAATAAAGAACTGGGGGTGCCTGAGCGACCACACACCCCGGGGCCAATCGAGAAAAAAGTCCACATCCCCAAGGATGTTGTCCGCGAGTATGTCCGAGAAGACGACATACAACAGTGGTTTAAAGCCTACGAGATCGCCATGACCTCCCACCGGATCGACCGGAGTGATTGGGGAGCCGGACTCTGGGGGAGGTTTATCAACGAGGGGCGCGATGCCCTACTGCAGCTCCCAGATCACCAAATGTCGTCCTACGACCACATGAAGGCTGCCCTCCTCACCCGCTACGGCCTCACACCCGAGATGTACCGCCAGAGGTTCAGAGATTGCACCCGGATCCCAGGTACAACTTGGGTAGAATACGTGAACTATTTTAGCCGTGCCTTCGAGGGTTGGATCAAGGGGAGCCATGTCACCACCTACGAACAACTCTTTAACCTGATGGTATGGGAGCACCTGTCGAACAACTGCTTCGTCGAGCTCAGGCAGCACCTCCTCGACAGCAAGCTGACTGACCCCCGGCAGCTCGCCGCCGAAGCTGACCGATGGGAAAGCACCCGAGTGGGCCGGAGGGGGCCACACGACCAGAACAGAAACAACCAAGGCCAGCACCGTCCTCGGGGAGGAGGAGGGGGCCAGGGGCGAGGGAGAGACGCCTTGCCCGCAACACCCGTGGCCAGCACCCCGGCTCCGGCCGGTCGGGGCAACCCCCGTGGCGTCCTGGGGTCCGAGCCAACGTCACGTGCCACCGATGCCAGCGAGTCGGCCACTACGCCAATGACCCGAGCTGCCCGCAGAACCAAACACCCAAGCCCCGCCAGGTAGCTGCCGCCGCCCTGGGGGAAGAGCGATCATTGGAGGAACCAGAGGAGTATGAGCCGGCCCAGCAAGAGTGGGAACCGGCCGCCATGGTCCTGGCGTGCTTAGGGGGAAGAGACATGGTCCCGCGGGCTCCCCTACCCGCTAACACCAGGAAATACGGTCAGTGGGTGACCATTAATGGACAGCGAGCCGAGGCCTTGCGTGACACAGGCGCCAGTGTGACGGCCGTCCGCTGTCACATGGTGAAGCCCGAGCAGATCCTACCGAACATTCTCTGCCCCGTCCGCTCGGCAGACAACTCTGAAAGTATGTGTCAAATGGCCTGCGTTCCATTCGAATGGGGAGGGGTCTCCGGCCTGTTGAAGGTGACGGTCCGGGACGATGCCCCCGTGGACTGCCTCCTGGGGAATGACCTCGAGAATTCCCCGTGGGCCACCGTTGAGAGAAGAGAGCACCTGGGGATGCTGGGCCTCCCGGACTGGGCCTGCATAACCACCCGGTCCATGGCCGCCCGTGCCGTCCCTCGATCAGAAGAACCAGAATGGCCAGCACCTCCGCCCCCAGTCGCCCCAGTAGAAGACAACGACGAGGCCAGCCTCCCAGACCCGACGGCCGAAGGGGACGCGCAACTCCAGGACCTTCCTAACCTGGCTCAGTGGCGAAAAGAGGGGGGGCCCACCCAAGCACAGTTCCGCCAGGAACAAAAGACCTGTCCCTCCCTCGAGGGACTCCGCCAACAAGCCAGCGCCCAGAACGCAGGGGACTCCACCGGAACTCACTGGGTCTACTGGGATAACGACCTGCTATACAGCGAGCAAAGAATCGCCGAGCTGGGGGCCGGTCGAGTACTGGTGGTACCTCTCCGCTTCAGAGACTTTCTGCTCAACCTGGCCCACGATGTCCCCCTGGCTGGACACCTGGGCCAAGATAAAACGTACAGCCGCCTAGTGACCCACTTTTTCTGGCCGAAGATGAGGAACGACGTCCTGAACCACTGCCGATCTTGCCCCACATGCCAAGCCAGCGTGAAGAGTGGTCGGAAGCTGAAAGCCCCTCTGCAACCCTTCCCTGTGGTCACCACCCCGTTCGAGAGGGTGGGGATAGACATCGTGGGGCCTCTGGACCCCCGCACGGCGCAAGGACACAGGTTCATCTTAGTACTGGTGGACCATGCCACCCGCTACCCCGAGGCGGTGCCCCTACGGACCGTGACAGCTCCGGTGGTTGGCCGGGCCCTAATGGGGATCTTCTCCCGGGTAGGCTTCCCCCGAGAAGTCGTCAGCGACCGAGGCACGAACTTTATATCCAAATACATGAAGTCCCTCTGGCAACAATGCGGGGTCACCTACAGATTCACGACCCCCTATCACCCCCAAGGGAACGGACTAGTGGAGCGTTTTAACCGCACCCTCAAGGGGATGATTGGGGGATTGGAAGAGCCCCTCCGTCGCCAGTGGGATGTACTACTCCCGTGCCTCCTCTTCGCCTACCGCGAAGTTCCCCAGAAGTCCCTCGGTTTTAGCCCTTTCGAACTCCTGTACGGGCACCCTGTGCGAGGGCCCCTCAGCCTAGTAAAAGAAGGTTGGGAGATGGCCCCCCTAAAGACCCCTCCAGACGTCTTCAAATACCTCCTGGCCCTACGCAATCAGACCCGGCGCTTCAGAGAGATGACCAGGGCGAACCTCGAGGCCAGCCAGGAGGACATGAAGAAGTGGTATGATCACAATGCCTCCTCCGTTGAGTTCGAGCCTGGACAACAAGTATGGGTGATGTCCCCCACCGAACCATGTGCCTTGCAAGATAAGTGGACGGGGCCCTTCAAAGTGGTCGAGCGCAAAAGCCCCGTCACTTACCTCATCGACCTGGGGACCTCCCGGAACCCCCTTCGGGTCCTCCACACCAACCGACTCAAACCACACTTTGTGCGCTCAGAACTCAGCCTCCTGATGGCTACGGACAGTGGGGCAGAGGAAGACTCCGAACCCCTCCCGGATCTTCTGAAAACTCAGGAGAATGACGGCTCCGTGGACGGGGTCCGGCTCTCTGACGCCCTCACTTCGGAGCAACGCCAGGGCTGCCGGAACCTCCTGCTGCAGTTCGCTACCCTGTTCTCCCTCACCCCCGGGGTCACCCCTTGGTGTTTGCACGACGTGGACACCGGGGACAGTCCCCCTGTCCGACACCGGGCCTACCGCGTACCAGATCGGGTACGGGCCTGCATACAGGAGGAGGTGGCCAAGATGCTCACAATCGGGGTCATCGAGCCCTCGGACAGTCCCTGGGCCAGTCCGGTTGTATTGGTCCCCAAAGCCGCTGCCCCCGGCACCGCACCTGAACTGAGATTCTGCGTCGACTACCGGGGCTTGAACGCTGTCACCCGGACCGACGCTCATCCGATCCCCCGAGCAGACGAGCTGATCGACCGGCTGGGGGCCGCCCGCTACCTCAGTATCTTCGACCTAACAGCGGGCTACTGGCAGATCGGCCTCACACCCAGGGCTCAGGAACGGTCAGCCTTCTCTACCCCCGATGGCCACTACCAATTCAAGGTCATGCCCTTCGGCATGAAGAATGCCCCCGCCACGTTTCAACGCCTCGTGAACCAGGTCTTGGCGGGGCTCGAAGAGTTCAGCGCTGCCTACCTGGACGATATCGCTGTATACAGCCGCCACTGGCCCGACCACCTCCGTCACCTCCAAGAGGTCCTACAGGCCCTCCAGCGGGCCGGCCTCACCATTAAGGCCGGCAAGTGCCAAATTGGCCAAGGGTCTGTGACCTACCTTGGGCACCAAGTGGGAAGTGGGCTGGTGGCCCCGCTACAACTTAAGATTGCTGCCATCCAGTCCTGGCAGCCCCCCGTCACCCAGACCGAGGTCCGAGCCTTCTTGGGGCTCACCGGCTACTACCGGCGGTTCGTGAAGGACTACGGCAGCATCGTGGGGCCCCTCACGGGTCTCACGTCCAAGAACCAACCGAAGCGGATTAACTGGACCCCCGATTGTCAAGCGGCCTTCGAGAAGCTGAAGGCCGCCCTGTGCACCGCCCCTGTGCTCCAGGCCCCCGATTACAGTCGAGAATTCGTGGTACAGACCGACGCCTCCGACCACGGCATCGGAGCCGTCCTTTCTCAGTTAAACCCCGAAGGTCATGACCAGCCGGTGGCCTTCATCAGTCGACGTCTCCTGGCCCGAGAACAGCGCTGGAGCACCATCGAGAGGGAGGCCTTCGCAGTGGTGTGGGCCCTCAAAAAGCTCCGGCCCTATCTCTTCGGTACCCACTTCCGGGTACAAACCGACCATCGACCCCTGCAGTGGCTGATGCAGATGCGGGGGGAGAACCCAAAACTCTTGCGCTGGTCCATTTCCCTGCAGGGAATGGACTTCACTGTGGAGCACCGACCAGGCCAAGACCACGCCAACGCGGATGGCCTGTCCCGCTTTTTCCGCCTCGACGAAGAGAGTCCCCAAGGAGATGGGTGACTCTCCCCGCCTTCAGCTGGGGGGGACGCATGTTGGACAGGCCACACGAAGGGCTTGCTCCCTCCCCGCACGACAGGGCCCGAGCTCCGGCCCACCAGGCATAACCCACAAAAAGCACCTGTACCCCGTCTCCCGACGGATCTTCTGCCCTCGGACCTCTACTCATCACGGGGCCCAGCCCCACCGGCTCCCCCGGCCGGTTCAAGCCGCCATCTTGGGCCCTGCACCACGAGGCCGCGTGGCCTCGCCCCGACCCTAACCCCGGGCCTGACCGGCCCCGACATCCCGGCACCACCATCCACCCGGGAGGTGAGCGGACCACTTGGCAGGTCAATGGGAGGACGAAGTGTCAAGAGCTCTTTCCCCGCCAGGTGCCGATCGCCTCCAGCTCCCCCAGGCGCTGGCTCCACCCCCTGCTGGGTGTCTGGACACCTTCATCCCGGGCCCTCCGACCTCCAAGTGCGAGGGTCCGGACATCAAAGAGCGCCTGCCCTATAACTGGGGCAACTCCGGAGCAGGAAGGCAGTTGTATCCTGGAGTCGAGAGACACCGAGAGAACTCAGCCTTGACGGACTACTGGCGCTGCCGTAGCCCGCTCTTGTGAACCATCGTCCTGCCTGCTGGCGCTGCCGCGGCCTTCTACAACATCCATCCTCGTCGGGACCTGCTGGCGCTGCCGCGGCCCGTTGTAACGACCATCCTCACCGGGACCTGCTGGCGCTGCCGCGGACCGTACATCGACCATCTTTCCGGGACCTGCTGGCGCTGCCGCGGCCCGTTGTAGCGACCATCCTCACCGGGACCTGCTGGCGCTGCCGCGGACCGTACATCGACCATCTTTCCGGGACCTGCTGGCGCTGCCGCGGCCCGTTGTAGCGACCATCCTCACCGGGACCTGCTGGCGCTGCCGCGGACCGTACATCGACCATCTTTCCGGGACCTGCTGGCACTGCCGCGGCCCGTACCAACTAAGCTCGAGGATTGTGAGCTAATCATCATCTCATCCAAACTACCTGACTGGTAGACAGACTGTCCCACTACCCCTTACCCTGCTTTGAGAGACTTGAATCGAGGGGACCCCTGAGTCCAGACCTCCTTGTACCATTCAACCGTACCTTAAGAAGTGCTTATAAAGAACACTGAACCTTATCCGTGTGTGGTATCTGTCTGTGGGGGGGAAGTTACTTGTCTGTACGATCGCTGGAGACGGCTCTCCCCGGAGACCTCTCCTCCTGACCCCGGCCGACCCTCCCGGTCCGTCTATCCTTTCTAACAGTGACCCCCGGGCAATCTGTTTTTTTTTAGGGCCAATGATGACCACAGCCGCCCGATGCCCCTCCCATTCCTAATGGGTTACAACGCATACTGACGCAAGCATTGGGCTGCAGGGCTGTTACAGTACTCTATGCAGCGCTGCGAGAGGGGGATGCGGACCTGGCGCTGCTCGGCAGACCCACGAGGGACGCATGTCTGGGCACTGTGCTGACTCCTAAGCAGGGAGGATGGCGCGTGAGCAGGTGGAACGGGTTTCCCATAATGCTCATTTGAAGTTCACCCAGATTAATTCCTTGCATCAAACTTACCTCACCGCACACCGTCTCAACAGAATTTCCCCGGGAGTGGCAAGGCCCGTGTGCCCTAGATGTGGTCACCAAACTTGTATCCACATGGTGTGGGAATGCCCCCCATTGCTGCAGTTGTGGGGACACGTCATGGGCCCATATTTCAGAGTTCACTGATATGCACTTACCGACGTATGCCCTGATTTGTTTATTAAGTATCAGAAAACGCATGACGCGCACTAAATATTACTTAAAACTAGCCGATCTGGGCGTGGCCCTCTTCAAGCGCCCATAGCTGTGCCATGGAAAGCCACGCCGCCGCCTTGGATCGATTGCTGGCGCCGGGTGGTGCTGAAAGGGCGTCGGCTGAAGCCGATGTTATGGCAAGGGAGGCACGTGTGCGGGTGGGGCTGGGGCTGCCACCCTCTGGCATACCTGTGTACAAGATACGTCGGTTGCCTCCACATGCTCACTGCTAGATTCCAATGTGACTTCGGCTCGCCACTCTCCATGAACTGACCACCAATGTAGGACTTTCAGAGGGTCCAGGGGTGGAACTTGTTACCCCCCCCCCCCCCCAATACATACATGATATGTGTGACGTCCCTCCTTTTCTTTCCCGCGGCTCTGAAGCTAGACGGGCAGGAGAGTGCCGGCTCACGCATGCCCAGCTCATGGTACCCCTGCTGCCCCCCCCCACCCCTTAGCTCCCACTCAGCCAGTTCCCCTGCTTCGCTTCGATTGCCCCCTGCTGCTCAGATTGATGTATATCTTGAATTATACACTTTATCGGTCATTGTTGTCGAATAAGCACAAACCGTATGAATGTAATGTCATTTCCCCCCCCTCCCTTCCACAGGAGTTGAAATCCATTTTTCTGCCTTCAGGACATTTTTCCTTACAAATGTTCCTCAGAGATGCCTCTTACTTTAATTTTCTCAAGCTATGATTTTTGCTATTTCGCGAGCTGATGTAACCAACATGCCTTGTACATGATACCAATCTTGATTATTGATGTGCTGCCATGATGTTAAAATGCCAATAAAGAACTATAAAAAAATATATAATGGCCACAACCACCCATGTGGACTTTTGGAATGACCCCCCAAGAGTGGGGGTCTGTTGACTGTTTGTCGATGATGCTGGGTCTCCTGGGGCATTCCATTGTTAGAATGATTACCCACTGCCCTTTTCTCTTTCCGGGGCATCAGCAGGTCACCTTGAGCCAGTCCATCTCTGAAGAAGAGTTCTTGAACTGTGACTCCTTTTTCAACCAAGCCACCAATGTCCGACTGTTTACCGGCACCACTCAAGTATACATCGAATTATAGCGCCTTGTTGATTTGTAAAACGATTCAATCATATCCAGGGCTTGGTAGCTGCTAACAGCCTTCAGGTTTCTCTCTGACCTGTCCCTTACCACCCACAGGAGAGCCCGTGTTATTTTCTGATAGTTCATGCAAGCCCCTTTCATTATTTATTTACATAAACAGCGACCTGAGGTCTTTTGGTAGCTTCAGAGCGCTAGCAGGAATAAAGAACAAACTAAGGTTGGAAGGGAACGTCAGAATCTAGTTGGGTGGGTGGATTAACCATGTTCAGTGTTCTACTGTGTGAACTTTGTTCCAAGACAATGTCAGTTAAGGGGAAGTCTGACAAGTTTTGTTTTGTATAGGGATTTTTTTTTTTTTGTTTTTGTTTGAAAAAGCTTTATTGAGATAATATTATACAGAAAAATATCAGCAAGAGAGAACATAAAATAGTAAACAAGTAACACAAGATATGAACATAGCTGATATTATTTTAAAAACCGAAAAAGCTTTTTTTATAAATTTTTAAGGGGGAAAAGAGGGAAGAGGGAGGGAGGGAAAAGAAAGAAAGTGGGAAAGTGGAAAGAAGAGGAAGGGAAAATAATATTTAATACTAAAACATGTCAACAATAATCATTAAGGAATGCAAAACAGGAGTGATCCATGGTCAGTACATAAAATATAAGATATAATACATTATAGATAATAAACCAGAGGACTAAGCAAAAGGTGATAGAAAAGAAGAGAGTCAAAAAATATTTCAAGGTGGTTTAAAGTTCTCCGAATTAGCTTGTGAAACCTTCTTCGTGATCAAAAGATCTAAATATGAAGTGAGAGGTAACCAGACAAGTTCCACATTGCGAGGTGGCTTACAGCGGGATTTGTTTTTTGTAATGCTATTGGAGCGCTTTACATGAGCACCAGTTACAATACACAAGGACACATTCCTATTTTTCGGCGGCAGGGGGAGATCAAGTGATTTTCCCAGAATCACAGGATGTTGAGTTGACGCAGGGACTCATCACTCAAACCTGGTTCACCAGCTCCAAAGTTTGTAGCTCTGGCCGTTACGCCACACCCTCTCTCCTGTCGAACTTCAAGTCGTCATGCATGGGTCGAGTCCACCCAGAGACCTGCTACCATGTTTCATCCCTTGAAGTCTGTGGTTGATCTGATGTACAGGCATTAAGTACATCTCCGGTGGAAATGTTGTGGTTCTGAGTTTCTGCCAGACCTTGACTTTTTAGTTAGTACACAAGAACTTTAACTTAATCATCACTTTTCCGGGAACCAGATGAAAGCTTAAAGATCTGGTTTGATGTGGCTCTACTGACACCTTGTGGCTTCTTGGCTCAAATGTGTTTGGAGCCTTCAATGAGTTTCTTGGGTGGACCAGACCCGGAGTCACGCAGTACGTCTCTTGGGTCGACCAAAGCTGCAGCCAGGACAGGCATTTTTTGGGCAGAACAGTGTTGGAGCCAGGCAAGGAGTTTCTTGCTTAGATCAGAGCTGGAGTCAGGCAATTAGTTTCTTGGGTGGATCAGTGTTGGAGTCAGGCAATGAGTTTCTTGGGTGGACCAGTGTTGGAGTCAGGCAATGAGTTTCTTGGGTGGACCAGTGTTGGAGTCAGGCAATGAGTTTCTTGGGTGGACCAGTGTTGGAGTCAGGCAATGAGTTTCTTGGGTGGACCAGTGTTGGAGTCAGGCAATGAGTTTTTTGGGTGGACCAGTGTTGGAGTCAGGGAATGAGTTTCTTGGGTGAACCAGTGTTGGAGCCAGGAAGTGAGTTTCTTGGGTGGACCAGTGTTGGAGCCTTGCAATGAGTTTCTTGGGTGGATCAGTGTTGGAGTCAGGCAATGAGTTTCTTGGGTGGATCAGTGTTGGAGTCAGGCAATTAGTTTATTGGGTGGACCAGTGTTGGAGTCAGGCAATGAGTTTCTTGGGTGGACCAGTGTTGGAGTCAGGCAATGAGTTTCTTGGGTGGACCAGTGTTGGAGTCAGGCAATGAGTTTTTTGGGTGGACCAGTGTTGGAGTCAGGGAATGAGTTTCTTGGGTGAACCAGTGTTGGAGCCAGGAAGTGAGTTTCTTGGGTGGACCAGTGTTGGAGTCAAGCAATGAGTTTCTTGGGTGGACCAGTGTTGGAGTCAGGCAATGAGTTTCTTGGGTGGACCAGTGTTGGAGTCAGGCAATGAGTTTTTTGGGTGGACCAGTGTCGGAGTCAGAGAATGAGTTTCTTGGGTGAACCAGTGTTGGAGCCAGGAAGTGAGTTTCTTGGGTGGACCAGTGTTGGAGTCAAGCAATGAGTTTTTTGGGTGGACCAGTGTTGGAGTCAGGGAATGAGTTTCTTGAGTGAACCAGTGTTGGAGCCAGGAAGTGAGTTTCTTGGGTGGACCAGTGTTGGAGCCTAGCAATGAGGTTCGGGCGTGGACTGCATCTGGAGACAAACATTTGTTTCTTGGGAAGGCCACACCTGGAGCCTGGCAATTAGACTCTTGGGTAGACCGCAGCTGGAGCCAAGCAATGAGTTTCATGGGCATATCACACCTGGAACCAGAAAATGAGTTTGTTGGGTAGACCAGAGCTGGAACCAAGCAATGAGTTTCTTGGTTAGACCACAGCTAAAGTGCGGCAATACACTTCATGTGAAGACCAGATCTTGAGCCTTCAAAGAGTTCCCAGTTCAGACCAGAGCTGGAGTCAGGCAGTATGTTTATTGGGTGGTCCAGAGGTGCAAACAGGCAATGGATTTCTTGGGTGGACCAGTGTTGGAGCCAGGCAATGGGTTTCTTGGGTCGACCAGTGTCAGAGCCTAGTAATGAGGGTTTAGGGTACACCACATCTGGAGCCAGTCAGTGAGTTTCTTGGGTAGACCACATCTGGAATCAGGCAGAGTTTCTTGGGTAGACCATATCTGGAGCCAGGCAACAAGTTTCTTGGGTAACACAGTGTTGGAGTCAGACAATTTGTTTCTTGGGTGAACCAGTGTTGGAGTCAGGCAATTAGTTTCTTGGGTGGACGAGTGTTGGAGCCTAGGAATGAGGTTCTGGGTTAGATCACATCTGGAGTCAGGCAATGAGTTTCTTGGGTAGACCACATCTGGAGCCAGGCAACAAGTTTCTTGGGTAACCCAGGGTTGGAGCCAGACAATGAGTTTCTTGGGTGGACCAGTGTTGGAGCCAGACAATTAGTTTCTTGGGTGGACAGGTGTTGGAGCCAGGCAATGAGTTTCTTCGGTGGACGAGTGTTGGAGCCTAGGAATGAGGTTCTAGTGTAGACAACATCTGGAATCAGGCAGAGTTTCTTGGGTAGACCACATCTGGAGCCAGACAACAAGTTTCTTGGGTAACCCAGTGTTGGAGCTAGACAATTAGTTTCTTGGGTGAACCAGTGTTGGAGTCAGGCAATTAGTTTCTTGGGTGGACAGGTGTTGTAACCTAGTACTA
The DNA here is from genome assembly GCF_964204655.1 of Triturus cristatus. NCBI lineage: Eukaryota > Metazoa > Chordata > Amphibia > Caudata > Salamandridae > Triturus > Triturus cristatus. Next base: position 50,846,131 of record NC_140590.1, on the reverse strand, counting down.
AGGGTCTAGGATACACCACATATGGAGCCAGGCAGTGAGTTTCTTCGATAGACCACATCTGGAGGCAGGTAATGAGTTTCTTGGGTGGCCCAGTATTGGAGCCAGGCAATGAGTTTCATGGGTGGACCAGTATTGGAGCCAAGCAATGAAGCTCTAGGTTAGGCCACATCTGTAGCCAAAATGTGTTTCTTGTATAGACCAAAGTTGGAGCCAGGCAATTATTTTCTAGGGTAGAGCCTGGCAGTGACTTCCTCGGGATGAGCCTGGCAGTGACTTTTTTGGGTAGAGCCTGGCAGTAAGTGTCGTAGGTAGAGCCTGGCAGTGAATGTCTTGGGCAGAGCCTGGCAGTGAGTGTCTTGGGCAGAGCCTGGCAGAGAGTGTCTTGGGTAGAACCTGGCAGTGAGTTTCTTGGGTAGAGCCTGGCAGTGACTTCCTTGGGTAGAGCCTGGGCGTGACTTTCTTGGGTAGAGCCTGGCAGTGATTTTCTTGGGAAGAGCCTGGCAGCGATTGTCTTGGGTGTAGCCTGGCAATTAGTTTCTTGGGTAGAGACTGGCAGTGACTATCTTGGGTAGAGCCCAGCAGTGAGGGTCTTGGGTTGAGCCTGGCAGTGAGTATCTTGGGTAGAGCCTGGCAGTGATGTCCTTGAGTATAGTCTGGCAGCTAGTGGATTGGGTAGAGCCTGGCAGTGAGTGTCTTGGGAAGAGCCTGTCAGTGACTTCCTTGGGTAGAGCCTGGTTGTGACTTTCTTGGGTAGAGCCCGGCAGTGAGTGTCTTGGGTAGAGCCTGGCAGTGAGTGTCTTGGGTAGAGCCTGGCAGTGACTTCCTTGAGTAGAGCCTGGCAATGAGTTTCTTGGGTAGAGCCTGGCAGTGACTTTCTTGGGTAGAGCCTGGCAGTGAGTGTCTTGGGTAGAGCCTGGCAGTGACTTCTTGGGTAGAGTCAGGTAGTGAGTGTCTTGAATAGAGCCTGGCAGTGAGTGTTTTTGGTAGGGCCTGGTGTCTTGTGTAGAGCCTGGCAGTGAGTGTCTTGGGTAGAGCCTGGCAGTAAGTTACTTGGGTAGAGCCTGGCAGTGACTTCCTTGGGTACAGTCTGGCAGTGACTTTCTTGGGTTGTGCTGATTAAATGAAAATGTTTTGAAATTTTGTTTGTGCTTTGTTCTTGTGTTAAGCTAGCATTCACAGCACCACTTTATGTTCCGCCGCCATTTTGAATCAGGTGTCAGCTACGTATTCTCTGACTCGAGAAGCAGGCTGTGGAAATGTTAATTTCTCCAAGGTTAGGCCTTGCTCTACTAATGAATACACTGTTCTTCTTAACACATTCCTTTCCCATACATAGAGGCCTTCTCCCACTAGCCTAGCGATAGACACATACAGAACGACCTTCGCGGTCTCAGAGTCGAAACTCGTCTTACTGTACTTCTTTGTTTTAGCTGCACCTGATAGTAGATTTCCATTAGGGGTGGGACATTCTTGGTTCAGAAATGTACATAATGTATCTCTATGTTTGCTGAAGTCAGTCCATCTGCAGCAATCCTAGGAGGCTATTCTGCCTGGACTCCGCTCGAGTGTACCTGAATAAAATATACCTGGTTTGTATTCTCTACTGTCTGCCTGTCTCTTCATTTATATGGAAGGCTGAGAGGTGGTCGCAAGTGACCCAGGTGGCCCTAATTGGGACTCTTCCTCCAGTTGTCGCCCGAACAGGGACTCCATCTGGTGACCCATTCTCGCACGCGGACGGGTGTGGAGGTCAGGGCCATCGGCGTGTCGGCTGGGCGGGCCAGGGATCCCTGCACAAGAGAGTTCTAAACTCGCAGCTGCCCCGTCTGTCTGGTCCGGCAGTGCCTCGCCCAGTGGTCATTCCGACTGGGGCCCTGAACGGCGAAACCTTGGATTTGACAGTTTGGTCCGAAGAGTCGGCAGTGGAGAATAAATTTGTTTGACCTGTGTGCACCAGGTGAGTTTGTTTTGGTTCTTTGTGGATATGGTACCATTTTGATTTGTCTTTGGTACGGTCTGAGGACCGATTTTGGTTTGCATTTGGTAAGGCCTGAGGACCAATTTAGATACAAAGTGTTTGTGAACACTTTGGCAGAATAACGAATTTGGCTTACTTTTGAAAATGCGGTGTTCAGTCGCTTTTTAGTTTCTTGTTGTCGCTGTTGTTCTGCTGATGCTCGACTGAAAGAAAGTCAGCCAGCGTATCCAGGAGGCACTCTAAATTTTTATATGTATGTAAAACATGGCCTTGGCCCTATTATGTTTAGTACGTTATGGTACAAATATACGTGGGACAATGCCGAGTTGCAGTGGCTATTGACGGGCACTTTTGATGAACAAAAAATTGGGATTTTACAGGAGAAGTGTTTGCGAGAAGAAGCAGGCAGTCTATGTTTGATTTCACCAGAACATGGTAAAAAGAGGTTAAACACAGGTGAATGATAGAAAAAAAAGAGGCCCGGAAGGAGAGAATGCAAACATTGACTCAGAAAGCTGTAGTGCATGATAGAGAGAAGCAGGAGATAGGAATTGAACGTGAAGATAGGAGGTTTCGACTGAATATTGATAAATCTTATGTAGCCCGAAAAGAAAATTATGCTTTTATGGAAGAATTACTAGATGCTCGACCCCCACCTCCGTATGCCCCGCAGAGGGAATATCCTGCTCTTCCCTCACAGGCCCAGCTATTCGGTTCTTCTGTTTCTGCTGTTTCTGCTTCTGTTACTGTTGATCCGACTGCCTTGCCCACAGCACCTCCTGTCCTTTCTAGGTCTTCACCATCTGTGGCAACTACGACTGTTACCATTTCTGCAACACCTATTCCTTTGGCATCCCTTTCGCCAGCTCTTACACCCACGACCCAGCCAGCAGCAACGTTAATGGCCACTACCTCTGTTATCACTCCCACTGTGTTCCTCCATTCCCCGACATTACGGAGTGGGGGGACGCCAGTACGTGGCCCTGAGGATACAGACTGGATGACATTTAAGGAACAATTGGGACGAACGTTGGTGCGATCTGATATGGGAGAGGCAGAGAAGCAAGTAGTGGCTAACCAGGCTGGACAGTGGGCCCGAAGCCCCATTTATGGTGCGGAGGATGTGTGGAGTGTGATGAAAGATTATGAGCCTTTTGTACAACAGCATGCTCTCAAGCACATGTTGGCTACTTTGATCAGACTTTGGGAGCAGTGTTTCAATGATGCAACACCACAGATTATATATGATATTAAGGATTACGTATACGTTGCTGACATGGCACCTGGTCAAGGGGCATATGTATCAAACGATTTTTTAATCGCAAACTCTGCGATTCACAAAATAACAGCGTTTGCGATTAAAAAATCGGTAATCGGGATGTATGAGCCAAATCCCATCGCAAAATTAAGGAATTGCTAATTTAGCGATTTCTTAATTTTGCGTAAGCATTTAAGAAATCGCAAATTGCGATTTCTTAAATGATATGTAAAAAGCACCCAAGTTGTGCGAATTATCCTTAAGAAATCGCAAATTACCACCAACTTCCAGTTGGTGGTAATTTGCGATTTCCTTTCAAAAAGCACTTTTTTGAATTTTACAAAGTGCCACGTGGCGCTCATACATGCCCTTAGGGCATGTATGTGCGCCATATGCACACACATGCTCATTTCAGGGGTGCATCAGGGTGTCATCATGACACCCTTGCACCTTTGAAATTATTCTCAAATTGCGATTAGCAAATTGCGATTCGCTATTTGAGAATTACTTCCCATTCATTCCTATGGGTCTCCTGGCCCATAGAAATGAATGGGCAGGTATTCCTTAATTGCGATTTCGCAATTTGCTAATCGCAATTAAGGAATTTTAAGAAATCGCAAAAAGTTTGCAATTTTTTAAATACATCCCGTTTTACAATTCTCAAATAGCGATTCTTTAAAAATCGCTATTTGATAATCGCAAATGGTGATGTTGATACATATGCCCCCAAGTGTTTAGTAATGTAGCGACGTTGTTTGCTTATCAGGGGAGGCTGCTTGAGAAGAGCCCGAAGACAGTATCTCAATTTCCAACGATGGCGGTCCACCCCATATATCACCCTGAAATACCAGCGCTGCGGGATCAGCATAATGTTGTTACTAGACCACGGGTAGCGGCACATTTCCAAGAACAGTGAGTTTATACTGCATGGAAAAGGAGTGAGGTCTTGTCCCTTAAGACTCAGTTACCTGACCCTAGGAAAAACCCTAGTGCATATTACAAAGAATTGATTGAGGCGGCCTCTTCAATCGTAATGACCCTTGCGTATATTGAAATGTTCTTTGGTTTGTTGGTTCCGGTTGATATTTGGAGACAGGTACTCACACAGGATCACGTTGCAGAATTGGGTGGTACCTGGGATCAGATTAAAGTATGGGACCAGGAGAGGAAGCCTGTCGAGAAGCCTAATGCAGAAATACTTGCTTTTCCCGGTCATATCATTACGTACATGCATTCTCTTATCCCACCCAGAAAGGTTGATTGGGACAAGCTCTCGGCTTGTCATCAGAAGAAAGATGAGAGTTTCTTAATTTTTTCACTCGGTTTGAAGGTGTGTTTTTAGATTATAGTGAGCAGGACTTGTCGATCGAAGTCTGAATTGTCACACTTGTAGGAGTGTGATGGTTAGTAGTTGTGTTGGTACTGTCATTGGCAGCACTGGCAGGGGTAATGTGTGGTGCAAGCTGCAGTGGTCTCTTGACAAAAGCCCTTGCGTTTATTGTTTTACAAATCAAGCGCAGGCTGTGCCTCGAGATGGGGTTAAGACGATAGCCGAGGAAGCTTGAGCTGTTATTGATGAATATCGGATGGGGCAGGGCTTGGAGAGGGCCTGACCACTCCTACCCTGGACCAAACCCACAAAAAACGTGTGAACTGAAGCCACCTGTGTGTCTCCAGGGTAGCTGTGAAATCATGCGAAGCCTCCACAACAGAGCTGGAAGCCCACTCTGTGAAAGGGTCTCCACTCAGCTACCCTGCTGCTCATTGCGTTTTCACCAACTGAAGTGTGCTCATGGATCAATGTCTGGCAGTGCATGAACTCGGCACAGGGGCATTGGAGGGATTACATTACACAAGGTGAGATTAATTTTATTCCTGGCACTGGGAGAGTAAGTAGTTAAGAATTAAAAGAGTGGAGGCCTGATTAGGTGTGGGTCGGTCAATTTTGACCTGTGGGTAGACCCTGTTTACTCATGAGTCGCAATTACGAGTTTGAAGGTATTAAATGCATCTGAAAATTATCGGCTGCACTAAATAAATCAATATTCATTACATTTTCCGAAATATAATGCGGAAAACATACAGTATTTACTGAATCATGTGGATTCTGGTCCGTTAAACACCAAAATCCACATCTTATTCCCCAATAGCGTGTAATAAGTAGGTTTGTGTGGAAATCTCTGCTCCACCAGTGGAGTTTGCAAAGTTTTGCAAAAAACTCTGAGCCAACCGCCATGTGGTGGACTTAACCAGGGCCCACTCTTACGAGGAGGGAGGTGCTCTGAGGAACCAAACAACTTGAGTTCCAATCTTGACTTACTTATTTGACCACGTTCTGTGATCCTGAGTGAATCCCCTTTATTTTCCTGTACGTCCGCTACCTTTGCTACCAAAATTATGAGCGCTCAGAAACTGGTAAATGCTGTTTTTTGAGCGCTACAATATGAACTTGGTACAGTTTTCTCGACACTACAGATGATGTCCTGTTCCAAGTGCCTGCGACAGGCAGGGGTAGAGGCCAAAAACTTCCTGTCGGACACCTTCAACACAGTGCTGTTTAACTGCGATGGGGTCACTGGCATGGGGACCAGGTGGTCCCACAGGTCATCAGTGGCAAGCACGACTTCATCACTAACAAGAGCACCAAGACCCGGCACATGTACGCCGAGAAGCTGTCCGCGATGGGCTTCAGCGTCCACAAGGAAGATGTCTTCGGCACTGCCCTTGGACCGCTGCCTACCTGCGCAAGATCCCCAAACGAGAGGGTAAGGTCTACTTGATCGGCGGCACAGTACTCAGCCAGGAGGTGGTATGGGCGACTGGGCTGTGATGAGCCGCAACCCTGATGTGAGAGTCGTGGTGGTGAGCTACAACGAGCACTTCTGCCACATGAAGGTCACCAAGGCACTGGCCTCCCTACAGGACCCACCCTACCACTTCCTGGCCACCAACGCAGACACCTGGCTCCCAATGGAAGGGGGGAGAGCTAGACCAGGGAAACACAGGGGCTGGCAAGATTTGCCATAACACTCTAGCTGTGTTCATGTAAGTGAAAGGAATCGGACTATAACTCCCAGAATGCACTGCTGAGCTAAATTTAGAAAAAAGCTCACCTAGAAAAGTAGTGTTTTGTCCACGCGCACTGTCTGGCATCTCAAGAGCAGAGTGGAGCATGTGTGATAAGGATTAGTACACTTAGCTGGCAACACTTCTAACCTGAATTGTGACAATGTTTTGAACTCACTGCACTCATTTCATTGCATGTAGTGGCCAGCAGCGGTATAACTACCCTGTATTCATATAACATAGCGCTATTGAATGTATGATGTTTCTACGTATACATTCACCACGCATTGCTTTACAACGCGGTCGTTACAACAACCGCGTTGTTACCACGTGTGTCATTACATCGCAAGTCGTATCAATGACTTGCTGTAGGGGGCGCGCTGGACTTAGGAATAGTATTAATTACTATTCCTACTCCAGTTTGTGCAACAACAGGGAAGGTGTTGGATTTAAAATTCAACACATTCCCTGGTGTTGCAAGCCCCCTACAGGTGGTCGTTGATATGACTTGCGATGTAATGGAACGCGTGGTAAGAACGCGGTTGTTGTAATGACTCCGTTGTAAGGTCATGTGTTGTGGAAACAGCATTGTAAACACTGTTTCCCGCGCTATCTGTAGTGCATACTTTTTCCTCTGAGCTAACCTGTCTTCTTGTGCTCGACACTCTGCTTAAATTACCGAGAGTTCCGTATTTCGACAAGGGAAAATTAATTATTTATTGAATTTTCCCCCGTCATCCTCTGTCGAAATCCCAGCCTCGGCCCACTGCACTTACCTGCACAGGCCGTGGCTGCTGTCAGTCCTAGCTCTGAAAGGAATGGGGCATTTGTGCCTTAACTCAGCAGTGTGTTCAGAAATAAAATTCAGCATAGTGCGCACTGCCACTGAAAACAAGGACTACTGCCCTTAAAAATATGTCTGGAACAAGACTGGTCCACACCATGTTTTGGATGTATTAAACATGCTAATAGCAAACTTTCCATGAAACTCCAAGAAAAATAAGAGCCCCTGTGACACTCTGGTTATTCTGCACCAATCCAAGCATTTACTCCGCTGTCATGTCCATGTACCGTGGCCCCTCTGCCGGACGCAACCCAGGCCAATACGATTACAGTTCTGCGGGACCAGTGGGCTCGAGGCAGCCAGGCTATATGTCAGGCTGGCCATCGCAGGACAGCTGGCCAATCCGAAATGTACATTGGCAGCAGTCATCCTGCGATTGCAGCATTCAGCCCCGCCCCCTGCCCTTACACTTGAGCCATTTTATTTATTTGTTTACCTGCTTAGCTCACAGCAGGTGGGGCGACACTCCTCCGCCCTTTAGGAGGAACCGTCTCTGCAGGTCACCAACTTTTAGAAGATCCCTTAGAACAGGGGCTTTCACATCTCTTTTCCTAAATTCCTGCCCGTCTCTCAGTTTAGTGCTCCACAGTGCACACAGCAAAGACTAGCTATTCTCTATTGGTTGATTAATAACAATGATTACAAATAAAACATTGATGCCACATATATAAACCAATGTATTAAACATGTTAAGCATAAAATGTGTCAATTAGCTAAGACAATCTAGCAATTCCATAAAACTCTAATTTAGGCAACAGAACGATAAGATTCTTCGGAGGTTACACACTGTACTGGGACATTGATACCACACATACATATCTTAAACACAGCAGTTCATTGGTCATAATAGAAATAAGACTAGTAATTAGCTAGCACCGTAAACAATTCTATAAAACTGTAAACATTATGAGTCATTGTGAAATGAGCGATAAACTGCTGCGGTGCTCACACACCGTCCATAAAAGCAGATCTCAAAATAGCGGTACAGTGACCAAAATAGAACCATAATATATGTCATTACATTGCTGAAAGTACTAAAATGAAATGACTGCTCCACAAGGGTCTGTGAAGATTTCAAACAGAACTCAGCATATTATCAGCTAGAACCATAAACGTGGTAAATGGGCCAATTAAACGGGTTGATCTCCCATATAAACAACTGACTATAGCTTGGCGGCATGTTCTCCCTCCATAGTCGTTAAACAAAGGTTTTAGCAAAGTTTGCCGTGCTTGAAATAGGCGAGGGGAGACACACACTACATGCAATGAAGATTCTTCAGAAAAACCACAAAGTCTACAACAATTTGCTGACCATTGTTGTATCCATCATGGGGTGCCATCCTTTGTTGGATATCTACCAAATCCCAGTTTAAGAAATAAATCCCTTCTAAAAGTTTACAGATCAGCCCTTAGATAAGCTTCAATCTCAAGTTTCTCAAACGTGTTAATAACAGCCCAATTATGCTTTTTTACTGCTAAGAACTCTTTATCCTGCATGAAAGATAGAAGTTTTGTTGATGGTTTAATACGTACTTGATCGAGGCTTTATTTACATCCAAATGGCCGACAGGCTGAAGATCACAAGTATGTAGACTCTCTGATAAAGAGGATCTCCAAACACTTGTAGGATCATATTGTGACAGTTTTTGCCAACACAAATTTGCAAGAGTGCCTGGGTCAGAGAAAAACAAGAAATGTACATTTTTAACACAACAGATTGTCTCACTGGGTTGTGGCTAGTCAGGCCAAACTCTAATCGGATTTCTGTATGAACAATCTTCTTCGGATTCTTAAAAATAGACTTAAAAGCTCTAATTTGTAACTCATCCAAGAGTTTGGAATCCTTGCCTCGGAAGGTTACTATTCAATAGGCCAACGAAGGAATCAACTTCGCCTCATAACTTTTACTAAGTGTTCATAGCTGGGGCATAAAAGCTTGTTGCGCAGAATTCTAAAAGCAAAAATAAGTGAAGTAGTTTTAGCTTTTAGAATATTAAAATGACATTTAATAGACACTGTCATCAAATGTAATTCCTAGATACCTATGAGTCTTGACTGATTCAGTCACTGGTCCATTTACTTTCCATTCTTGCAGCCTTGATTTAAATCTGACTTTAGACATCATTTTGGTTTTCTGTATGTTCGTTTGTAAACAGTTTGCTGTAACAAATTTGTTGAAGGATTCTACTAGTCCCTGTAGACCTATTGGTGTATGGCTAAGTGTTATGGTATCATCAGCATATTGTAATTATTTTATATCATAACCGGAGAGGTTTGGAGAATGAGCATTGATATTTTGCAGCTGGAGCGGTCGGTCAGCCGTGAAGAGGTTGAAAGCCTTATTTTTAGGTGATAATAAAAATCCTTGCTTTTAATCCGCTGGAAGTTTTGCAACTCCGGGTCAAACAAATGGCATCCCCCAATTTCACGTGGACCTATTTATTTGTTTCTAACAATATAATCATATCTAGTAGTTTTTGTGGCACACCCCATGCTGCCAACTTTGGCTATAGCAACTTACGTGGGACCGTGTCCTAAGCAGTTTTCAAGTCGACAAAGCAGTGTGTAGCTTTTGGTTTTTGTATATCGCCCTCTCTGCCATCAATGTAAGAGACAGTAAATTTGCATATGTTGACTGGACTCTTCGGATTCCTGATTGATATATTGGTATTATGTTCATTAAAGTGGGCCATTCTTCAAGGCCTTTATGTAGGCATGATTCGAAGACCTTCGCACCCGCATCGGTTAGGGCTAGGAGCCAATTGTTAGCCGGATTGTCTGGAGGGCCACTTTTATAAATGGACTGCAAGATACTCCCTTGCGACAATTCTGGGACCACCTTTGTTGGTACAACATCTTTTAATAATGGAGTCAAAACTCTTGCCCACAATTCTGGATTAACTTAAAAAAAGGCATTAGAAATACAGTGCGGGCCGGTGCTCCATGGGATCTGACCCCCACCTATAGTTGTTATTCTCCTTTCCTCCTTATCTTTGTGCGAGCCTTCACTCCCCATATGATGAGAGCGTGTATCTCTTAGAGTGGCTGGGATATTCCGTTGTACTTGTTTCCTGTATGTATTTCAGGGAGGACCCCGTACAGACTGGAAATAAGTGACCCTGCCAGATTCAGAGATATTTGCGCTATTTGCCCGCCTGCAAATGGTTCCCCAAAAAGCTTTCATATTGTTAGTTTTTCAAACATAATGTAGCTTAGACCATAATTCCTCATGGTAAGCCCTTTTAGCTTCACAATCTCCTGTTAGTATGCGCTCTTCAAATGTTTCCATGAATGTTTTCTGGCAAAATTTGAATCTCAGATTGGTTGCTTATATACTGCCCTTGTTGCTTTATTGAGAGCCTTCTCTTGTAAATAAAGCTAATGCGAATACCAACTGTTATAAATGCCTTTCATAGGGTTTCCCCTAGCTGTACTTTTACCTGGAAATGTTTCTATTAAAGAGGAGCATAAACAAGACCAGACATCTACCGTGGGTTTTCCATTTTGAGATTCGCGATGGGCACATTCTATTTGATTCTCCACAAATGTCATTATTTCCGGCTGCTTTGTCGATTGCCACATCATCCTTTTCAGGTTAAAAGCAGTTGGAATTTGTTGTAAGTTATTTGCCTTCAGATGATAGTAAGATGCTAGCACCAGTGTTAAATGGTAGCGGCAGTTTCAGTCGGTATCCTTTCAAGTATTTGCCCGGCGGTAATCGCCTCTCATACCACTCGATAATTTACCAATAAAAGAGGCAGGCGCCGGAGACTGGAAGGCAGGAAACAAGGTTTTATTCCGTCGGAGCAGAACACATCAGATCAGACAGCAAGGTATCGTCACGAGGTGCTCTAACTGCATCTCTGAGACCTGGTCTCTTATACACTGGTTTATTGCTTTATTATACATAGTACATTCTTGAGATTCCCTTGATGTGCGGGGAAATATCCCCTGAAGCCCCGGCTCAGATCCTATCCCACACATGGTTACAGTAGAGGTTCCCACCCTACCCGCAGTGGGAGATGGCTATCGCGCAGCAGGGAATTCCGCTAATTCCCGGGGGTGTGTGCAACCGGCCGGGTCTCAGGGGGTAGGGGCTTTGATTCTACTGTAATCCCTTTGATGTGGGGTGTTTCCCTTACAGTAGGGGCAATAAACTGCATCCGCAGGGCTAGGTGATGGCCTGGGACCAGTTCAGACAATGGGGCGCAGAGGAAGGGGGTTATCAAAGGAGAGGCATGACCATGTATGGGTTGTCGGTCGGAAGTGGTTCCGTAGCAGGGTCGCGCAGAAGGAGAGGGTTTATGGCCTGTATGAGAGAGCGGGGGTGGCCGGCGCGCGGGGGATGCTCGCAGCGCTGGGGGAAAGCGCTGGCGATCGAGAGTGAGCGGGGAGAGAGAGTGGGGTGCCTAAAATGGCGGCCGTGCATTTGCTATGCGTGGCGCTGGGGAGAGGCAAGATGGCGCAGATAATGTTCAGTTTGCACGCTAAATTTCCACAGTCCTCCCTTTTAACATGTCTCGCCAGCTTGCCTAGTTTGGATCTATCCCCATAATACCCCGTACCTCCACCTCATTCAGAGCTTTCATCCGCTCAGTTTCAAAGTCCAAAGTCTTAGGGCAGATGCAGTTCATAAAAAGCGAACATAAAGGTGGCAGACACTGAATCCCCAAGCAACATCCACATAGTATCATGATTGGTATGAGGATAAATGAAAACAGCCTCCATCCCCAACCTTTAATAGCGTCCCAAAACCAACTCCCCAGTGACCATTCTTCTTGTTCTTGATGGACCTCTGTGGACAGTCTGTGGAGGTGTTCAATTGCTTTGTAGACTGAGGGTGAGTTATCCGGTACGTAGGTACAACAGCTGGACCCAATGATGCGGCATGCTCCTCCGCGGTCAGCCAGAACCACATCTAGAACAAGGCGGTTCTGGAGAGCCACCAGGCGGACGGCCTGAAGCTCAGCGGTGTTGTTGGCGAGGGCGCCAGCTGTAATGTTCATTGCTGTTTCGACTGCCTGGGTTAAGTGGCGGATGGCACGGCTGTTTGCCATCGGACCCCAGAGCGGAACAAGACCCTTTACTGCGTCCATGAACTGTGCTCTGGTGGAGTCGGTTTGTACAATGTCTTTGGCACGTTTCTGTCGGTGATGGTTTGCTGGAGCCACATACGTCGGAGGAAGGACAAAGGCGATGTAGCAGGTGCCTCCCCAACCTTTCGGGAGCCAGGTGTAGGCCTTAGTACCACACACGAAGTACATATTCGGGGAGGCAACAAAGGAAGGTGGGTCAACTGAGTCCAATGTTCGGGTGATGAGGCAGGAGCTGTGGCCCACCAGCTGTGCCCCCAGGCCTTCGAGGCATACAGATCCAGTGATGTTGATGACGGACAGGGCCACTGTTAGGGTGGCGGCTGTCCGTTTTCGGAGGTAAGAGAAGGTGGGTCTGGCTGGATTGTTGAACACTTGCATTTCAATTCGTTCTTTGGCGGGGATGTCCATGTGAAAGGAAGTGTTCGATCTCAGAGGGCAGAAGAGGGCGGAGGTTCTACCAGTTTTGTTCAGCCAGAACCCATGGTAGAAGTGTGACATGGTTCTGCCGGAAGTGGCATTGTCCTTGTAGCTCTCCTGCAGGAGGATCAGCCAGGCGAGGCAGGAACCATGGACGGAAAAAGGTGAAGGGATGAAGGGGATTGAGTGCCCAGTGGCATGGGGCAGCAATCCACAGATCCAGCAGTTAGTGGCGTTGGTGGCAAGATTGTGTTGGTGGAGTAACTGCACAAAAGAGTTATTCCAGAACTCCTTACGCCTTTCTCGGAGTTGGGGTGAAAGTGAGATCAGATGGTGTTCTTTCGTGGTGGTAGGTTGAACGGTAGTCAGCAATGTCTTATGAGCGGGTGTGCTCTCCTCCATGATCCAGAAGGTGACCACGAGGAGAAGGCAAAAGAGAAGGGAAATGAAAAGTGCTATTGTCTTAAAGCTGTGCATTCGGTCAGTCTTTGGGTTTTTGAAGTGGATCTTCGGACGTCCGGTTGCTTCCATCATCTTCATGTCGGGCGCTTCCATCACCTTCAAGAGACTCGGTAGCGGGCAGAACCACAGACTTTGTTTTAGTTTCTCTCCTGGTGGCCTTTGAGGTGACTAGGCTACCGTTCTGAGATTTCCACTTAGCCTGTGGTCTGCTTAGCCGAAGTTCTCTCCTTTCGTCGCAAGTTATACCCTTCTTTGGATGGCACAGTGGGATCGGGATATTCAATCAACTCAAGTGTCTCTGTATCCGGGCAGCGGCTCAGGGATGGTCGGTCTTTGTCCAGAAGTTCCTCTTGGGCGGTGATGTTGTCCGTGGTTGTCAGGGTCGGTGATACCTTCTTGCAGTGGTGTGCATGCAGCCAATTGCGTTTCCCCTCCACTCGAAGAGCTGTTCGGGTGGTGATCAGGACTTGCAGGGGGGCCCGTCCACCGGGGCTCCAGACTCTTGGTGCGCTGGAAGTTACGCACTAAGACGAAGTCACCGGGTTGGATGTCGTGTCCCGGGCCCCTGGAAACATCGGGAATGGCGTGCAGCACCTGCTGATGGATGACAGACAACGTTTTAGTTAGGTTATACAAATAGTCAGACATGAGGACGTCCGGGACGTCGTGGATGGATGATGGTTTTGGTGCAGTCCAAAGGTTCATGGGCCGCCCAAAGACGACCTCGTAGGGGGTTAAGTGGTGTTTGGTGGGGGTGGAACGCATTAATAGCAATGCTAGTGGGAGAGCGTCTGGCCATCTTAGTCCTGTGGTGGCGACTATTTTTGCTATCTTAAGCTTCAATGTGGCATTGTGTCGCTCAACCAGGCCTGCAGATTGGGGATGGAAGACCGCATGGAACTTCTGTTTTACACCCAACCCTTTTAAGATGAGTTGGATAACTTCGGCTACGAAGTGGGGGCCATTGTCGCTCCACAAAATTCGACAAAGGCCGTATCGGGGGAAGAATTCCTTCAGCAGTACTTTTGCAGTAGTCATAGCGGTGTTGTCATGGGTCGGGTAGGCTTCCACCCACTTGCTGAAGGCACACACAACGACAAGCACATACTTTAAACCTTGGCACCTTTCTAGCTGGACATAGTCCATTTGTAGGACTTCAAAGGGGTGATTGGGGACCCCAAACCCTCCCCGGGGTACAGCAGTTCCTTTCCCAGGGTTGTGTTGGAGGCATACTAGGCATTGTTGGACCAGACGTTTGGCTGAGTCTGGTATTCTGTCGTTGTGCCAGACTTTGGAGATGAGTTCGATCATGGGGGCAGACCCTATGTGTGCGGGGGAGTGTGCCATGGTCAGCATGGGGATCAAGTATGAGTCGGGTAGTAACCATTTGTTCGAGTCTTTAGTTCGCCAACAACCGTCATCGTCCTTCAATCCCACCCGGGCCCATTCAGTTAATTCGTGTGGTGTGCTGGCTAGTTGGATATCCCTAATCGTTTCCCTAGCATCCTTCCATTTCTCAGTTTGTGACCTGGTCACGTACATGCGGGTCGTGGACCTATTCTCGGCTGTGGTTCGGGCAGTAATGTCAGCTAGTGCATTTCCCTGACCTATAATGTCTGTCACCTTCTTGTGTGCCTGGCATTTGATCACAGCTATCCGTGTGGGGAGGAGGACTGCTTCGGTCAGGGCAGAGACTAGATCTCCATGCAGGATGGGTGTGCCATGAGAAGTCAAGAATCCCCTCTCTTTCCATAAGAGCCCGAAGTGGTGAACTACCCCAAAGGCATACTGACTGTCTGTGTAAATGTTTGCGGTTGTCCCTGCTGCCAGGATGCAGGCTCGTGTGAGGGCAATTAGTTCAGCCGCCTGTGCGGATCGCTGTGTGATGCGGGCTGTCTCAACAACTGTTCGAGCTGTGGTGACTGCATAGGCAGCTGAGGTGGTGCCATCAGGGAGCTTGATGCATGAGCCATCCACCCACAGTTCTCCGTCAGGGTCCGGGAAGGCAGTATCCCGGAGGTCAACCCTACTCTTGGTTTGTTCGTCGGTGAGGGTCACACAATCATGTATAGGGGATGCATTGGGGTCAGCGTCAGGGAGAGGTAGTAGAGTAGCTGGATTCAGAGTGGTGCATCGTTTCAATGTGATATGGGGTGCAAGCAGAGTCAGTTCATACCCAGTCAGTCGTGCGCTAGTCAGGTGTTGAGTCTTGGTTTGGTTCAGGAGGGTATCAACAGCATGGGGTACCAATACTGTGAGGGGGTTCGAGAGCACGATCCCCTCACTTTGCCGGATAGAGACAGCAGCGGCGGCTACTGCTCGAAGGCAGGCGGGCAAAGCTCTGGCTACGGGGTCAAGAGTGGCAGAGAAGTAGGCACAAGGGCGTTGCTTAGGGCCTATGGACTGGGTTAGGACAGACAACGCACATCCCTCCCTTTCGTGGGTGTAGAGGGAGAAAGGTTTAGTGTAGTCTGGGGTTCCTAGGACTGGGGCCGAGCAGAGGGCGTCTCGTAATTCTTTGAAGGAGGATTGGCATTCGGGTGTCCAGGGGAGGGGGAAGGGGACATCCTTAGCCAGCAGGGAAAGCAGAGGCTTTATGGTAAGACTGAAGTTTGGCAACCACTGTCGACAAAAGGAGGTGAGGCCCACTAGGGATCGTACTTGCTTCTGAGTTTTGGGAACAGGGGTTTCTAGGATGGTTTGAATTCGGTCAGGGGTAAGTTTCCTCCCGTCTTTGGATAGTAGGTGGCCTAGATAAGTTACCTGGGGCTGGCAGAATTGCAATTTCTTTCTGGAGACCTTGTGACCGTTCTCCGCAAGGAAGCGGAGGAGGTGAATGGTGGCTGTGACGGCGAGAGGAGTGGTGTCGGCCGCCAAAAGAATGTCATCAACGTACTGTATCAACACCACTCCATCGGGTAGTTGGACTGCATCCAGTTGCCTCTTGAGGGCTTGGCTGTAAATACTGGGACTCTCAGTGTAGCCTTGGGGTGCCCTGCAGAATCTGTACGAACGGGCTTTTAAAGTGAAGCCGAACAGGTAGCGGCTGTCTGGGTGGATGGGGATGGAAAAGAATGCGTTCTTGAGGTAAATAACAGTAAAGATGGTGGCAGTGGATGGAATCAGGGTGAGGATGGTGGTGATGTCTGAGACTACGGGGTACTGGGGTATGACTACTTTGTTAACCTCTCGCAAGTCAACAATGAAACGGTAGGCTTTCTCATCCCCCTCGCCTTGCTTCTTTACAATGGGTAGGATAGGGCTGTTGCAAACATTACTGACTACTTCTTCCACCACTCCTGCCTCGACCAGGGACTCGATGATTTCCACCAATGCCTTCTCGCCTTCGGGTGATATCCGATACTGTGGAAGCTTCGGGAGCACTGCGTCCGGTCGGACGGTTATGTGTACCGGGTCGATCACCATGCGCTCTACATCTGAGTCGGTTTTAGCCCATAGATGTGAAGGTAATGTGTCGAGTAGGGACATATCAGCATCGGTTATAGAGAGCATACGCCGTGTGTGACAGGGTCTGGACAGATCTGGGTTATCGTGTAGGATGACTCGAACTCCGTCTGGGGAGCATCTGATGGTGGCTCGAAAATGCTTTAGCAAATCAAGTCCCATAATAGCATCGGGGGTGTTGGAGGAGAGCAGAAAGGTCGTGTCAGTGGTGTTATCTTCTAAGTCAAAGGAGATTGGTGTTGATAAGGGGTTAGTGGAGGGCGTTCCGTCAAAGCCTATTGAGGTTACGTGTGAGCCAGACAAGGGTGCCCTAGGAATCAGTCGTTTAGATAACGCACTACGTGTCGTCCCAGTATCTACCAGGAACGGAGATTTTGTGCCCAAGACCTTAGCGGTAACGTAAGGACCTTGCTGGTCAACACGGAGTTCGACTGGATTCCTCCCTTGTCCCTGGCGGTCCTATGCGAAGTCATGGGTGCTTTCGTAGTCGGACTGCTGATACTGGTTTTGTCGGGGGCGATCAAAGGTGTTTGGTCTGCCTGGCCTGTCGTTGATGGTGTTGTTCGTGTGCCCTCGTCCCTGTCCTCTGTTTCTGGGGTCATATGTTGTGTCTCTGGGGTCCCTATTCTTGTTCATTTCCAGAAGGACCGGGCACTGGGATTTCCAGTGTCCGAACCCTCTACAGAACGCGCATTGATTCCCATCCAAGTCTCTCCGTCCGTTGTAGGGTGCAGGTGTATGGTCTCTAGGGGGTAGCTTTCTAGGGGCGGTTGGTTGGTAATTCTCTTTCGGGGGTTCCCTTCCTATGGTCACCCCTTGCAACTGTGCTATCATTACTCTCTCCTTCAGTTCCTTTTTCTTCTTCTCTGATGCCCTATCGTTCTCGTTTTTCTGATTTTCGTAGTATTGGGCCATCTGGAGAATCGCTGCGGGTTTGGAGGCTGCCCAACTACTCTCGCTGGTCTGTAGCTTCTGGGAAACTTCCTGTGACAGACCCTTTACATAATTCTGGACAAAGAGGTGGTGTCCGGTTGCGGTGGTCATGTCTTGGCCACTGTAATCGGAAAACACAGTCTCGAATCGAGAGAAGTATTCAGACACATCTTCCTGGGGTTTCTGACGGCAAGCCGTCACTATCGACCAGTCTACCTTTCTTTCTGGGATTAGAGTCTTCAGCCTTTGTACAATCTTGTCTGGGAGCTCTAAGATGGCTTTCGGGGGTTTCTGTCCTGGCTCTCGCTGTTTATCTATGGTATCGAGTTGTACCCAGGTATATCCGAACGGCTCAGCGTGGTCAACTTTCCGGATTTGTTTCCACACATCAGCCGGCAGACATAGCCCAAAGAACAAGTCGATATCTGCTAACGTCATTATCGTTGAGCCTAAGGCTGTACCCAATTCCGTGTAGAAGGCAGTCGGGTTCTTTCTTAAGTCGGGTAGAGTCTTTCTAAAAGTCAAAATATCTTGCCGGTCCCACGGCTGATAGACCCAGTTATATACAACCCTTCCCTTCGCATCTGGGTTGTTGATGTCGTCGTGTGTTCCCTGACCCCGTGGGGGGACCCAGTAGGGGGCAGCTTCTTTAATGGGCATCATGGCATCGGCCCTTCCTCCCTGGGGATTAATTGCTATGGGGGTTTCTGTTTTGGTGGTCTGTCCATGTTCTTTAAGGTGTCGGTAGACCTCGAGTGTACGAGTGAAGAGGTTCGTTACATCGCCCTCTCTTTCTTCCCCAATGTCTACCTTCCTATATAGGGCCGCTAAGCCTTCGGGACCTTTATCGTGGTACCTATCCTCATATGCATTCAGGGCGTGATAACAGAGCCGTACGACGAAGTGTCGTCTGCGGCTGTCGGCATACGAGTTATACACGTCTGTTATATACTCCTCACTTTCTTTTCGTTCCACCAGCGTCCCTACTATCTTGTCAATTCCTGCTCGTTCATCCTTAGTTAATCGATTCATTCTGGTGGACTCTTTCTTTCCTATCTCATGGTCGACTGGCGTTGTGGTTGACGTTGGGTTCGGCACAAGAGGCTCAGCCGGCGCGGAGGCCGTGAGGGCCGAGGCCCTTGTACTGCTTTCGCTCGTGTTCGGGGGTTGTGGGTGTTGTACTATTGATTGGGAGGGTGCATACGGAGGGGGCATGTAAATGATCGGAGGACCTAACAGTAACTCGTCATTCGTTCGCTGCTTGGAGGACAACTCAGGGTAGAGCAAAGAAGGGGTCCTAACAGCGTACTGGCCTGAGGTTTCGGGTTCCTGTCTTAGTTTAGTTTCCCTTCTCTCCTTTATGTCCTCTTCTAACTTTCTAGCGGCAAGGTGAGCTGCCTTTCGTAATTCCTTTTCTGCTTTTACTTCTTCCCTCTTTTTCCGTTGCGTTGCTTCTTTGCGCCACATGCCGATACTGTCAAGCATAGTAGGCGTCGTCTTATTGCTACGCAGAGCTATTTCTAGCGCTTCTATCTTATGGTCGTCGAAGGATCCCATCAGTGGCCACTGACTTTCGGGGTCCTTCTTGGTATATTTATGCCACAGCTTGCTATAGGCTACGGCGACTAGTCCATATTTAGTGAACATGTCCTTATTAGGGGTGCCTTCCAGTGGAGCCGGATGGTTCACCTCTAATAAGCGGTCCGGGCAGAACCAACTACCAATCAGTGGGGAGAAGATAGGCATGACGGGTTTCAACGGGGACAAAAGTCAGCACTACCTATCTTTTCACTGCTTGCAAAGACTAGACAGAATATCTCTATTCTTCGTTATTTGCAAGCAGAGAATACCTCCAAAGAACCAATATCGAACAACTAGTGTTCGGACAATCAATCAATCAATCAATGGGGAGATAAAGATAGGCACGACGGGTTTCAACGGGGACAAAAGTCTGCGTTACCTACCCTTCACTATTTGCAAAGACTAGACAGAATATTCCTATTCTACGTTATTTGCAAACAGAGAATATCTCAAAAAGCACTATTCTTCAAAACAATCAATGTTCGGACAATCAATCAATGGGGAGATAAAGATAGGCACGACGGGTTTCAACGGGGACAAAAGTCTGCGTTACCTACCCTTCACTATCTGCAAAGGGAGAGAGAGAGAGTATTTCTACTCCTCCCCGTTTGTAGACAGCGAATATCTCAAAAAAGAACAATCAATGAGCAATACTAAAATTTCCAAAGCTTCAAACAATCAATCAATTATTTCTCAATTTGTCGTGTATCACGACCTTACCCGGACCGCGTGGACAGTTTCTTGTCTTCCGCCTCCAGCGCCCGATCGTCCTCTACTCTCCGTATTTGCCGCGGCACTCCTGATGGTTCCCAGTCAGGACCGTAGATCACTCGAGAGAGGTCTGCTCGGAACCAGTGAAGTTCGGATGATCGGCTGCCAGACGAGGGTCTATTGGGCAGGAGCTCTCCCGATCGTTGCAGTCGTTCACTCTGTCGTCGGGACCTCTCCCACTGGATCCACGTGTCGCTGATGGGCCCCACGTTTGGGACGCCAATTGTTAAATGGTAGCGGCAGTTTCAGTCGGTATCCTTTCAAGTATTTGCCCGGCGGTAATCGCCTCTCATACCACTCGATAATTTACCAATAAAAGAGGCAGGCGCCGGAGACTGGAAGGCAGGAAACAAGGTTTTATTCCGTCGGAGCAGAACACATCAGATCAGACAGCAAGGTATCGTCACGAGGTGCTCTAACTGCATCTCTGAGACCTGGTCTCTTATACACTGGTTTATTGCTTTATTATACATAGTACATTCTTGAGATTCCCTTGATGTGCGGGGAAATATCCCCTGAAGCCCCGGCTCAGATCCGATCCCACACATGGTTACAGTAGAGGTTCCCACCCTACCCGCAGTGGGAGATGGCTATCGCGCAGCAGGGAATTCCGCTAATTCCCGGGGGTGTGTGCAACCGGCCGGGTCTCAGGGGGTAGGGGCTTTGATTCTACTGTAATCCCTTTGATGTGGGGTGTTTCCCTTACAGTAGGGGCAATAAACTGCATCCGCAGGGCTAGGTGATGGCCTGGGACCAGTTCAGACAATGGGGCGCAGAGGAAGGGGGTTATCAAAGGAGAGGCATGACCATGTATGGGTTGTCGGTCGGAAGTGGTTCCGTAGCAGGGTCGCGCAGAAGGAGAGGGTTTATGGCCTGTATGAGAGAGCGGGGGTGGCCGGCGCGCGGGGGATGCTCGCAGCGCCGGGGGAAAGCGCTGGCGATCGAGAGTGAGCGGGGAGAGAGAGTGGGGTGCCTAAAATGGCGGCCGTGCATTTGCTATGCGTGGCGCTGGGGAGAGGCAAGATGGCGCAGATAATGTTCAGTTTGCACGCTAAATTTCCACACCAGAGTTATGATTTGAGGATTGTGGTTGCTTTCCACTTGTGGAGCAACACAATACCCATCAATCCCAAACACTAGGGACCATATTATTAAGGAACGGCGATAACATTATCACTGCTTTAGGGGCCAGAAACTTCCTCTAAAGCTGCGATAATGGGCTTGATAATAATAAGCCCTTGTGAATTCCCATAGAAGCCTAGGTTCTGGTGTCAACATGGGCTTCTATGGGAATTCTCAAGGACATATTATCAAGCCCATTATTGCAGCTTTAAAGGAAGTTTCCGGCCGCTAAAGCAGCGATAATGTTTTCGCCGTTCCTTAATAATATGGCCCTAGGTCCTTTGTTGTGACAGTGTAATCAATTATAGAAAAGTGCTTAGTGCTTAGGTTGGTATATATACTGATTGGTGTAGTGGGTGTTCTCGCAGTAATATTAGGCCTGATGGTAATTGAGCACACCACACAGGTTGTGACACTATTTGCATTAGCTGAGGAATTTCTAATATCCATGTGCATATTAAAGTCAGGTCTGATACTTAGGCCAGTTTCTGGGTATTGATGAGCAAGAGTTTTGATTATTTCCCAAAGATGGTAATCTGGGTTTTTCGATTGATCTATTTGTTCTCAAGTATGCGTTCAATAAATGATTGAGGTTTGTAGATGTATTTGAATGCACTGAAGCCATGGTAATAGAAGATCAATTTCTTGAGGCCTGGTATCTAACTCAACAAAATGTAAACTGGGAGCACACTTTTCGTTCGGCCAAACGAAGATGAAGAAGTTGCAGGAATTCAATATTCTTGATACCCAATGATGGCGGTGTTATCCTCTTTCCAAGTTTCCTGGAAAATCAAAATGTCAAAATTCTGTAAGAAGACCGTTGTATCTCGATCTTCCAGCAGTCTTGTAAGGTCATGTACGTTCTAGGAACAGATGCCAATAGGCTTTAGCGATCTCGCAAAACAGTTCAACCATCAGGCGCTGCCTTCTTGTTTTCTCCTTGTAAGGATTGTTGGAAGCCAAGCCCAATCGTCCCTTAGACCCAGCTTTTTAGGAATTTGTTCACAAATGCTTGTGCCTGAGAGTGAACTTGTGATCATAATGCCTGAAGAGAATGCTGGGTTGAATAGCGGACTGATTGCTTCTTTTAGGACCTTAGACTTCTTACCAGTATTCCTGGTTGTCGTTGTTCTTAGCTGATCACTCATCTTCGCGACAGAGCTAGAAATCAATAAGGGGGGGTATTTTGTGACATTGCATTTCCTGATCTCTATCCCCCAATCTGCAAAATATGTGCCACTAGCCCTAATTTTTAACACTTTCTTTAGTGCGCTATGCGGTGCAGGTCATTTCTCATGGAGGAATCGTGAATCAAGTTTAAATTGGACATAATCCAAGGCGTCAGTTGATAAATGAACAAACACTGGTATTGAGGCTCCTAGTTCTGATATGTGGCCACGGTTAAGACGATCACACGGACTCCGTGAATCGTACTGAGGGATAAAAAGGATCTTTGCAGAAAAGGAAGGACAATTCTCCTGACTTGTGCTTCTGTTGTTCCTGTTAGGGTAGCCAGGACTTGCTATTGTACTTCGTGTCACCAAAACATGAGGGGATCTTTTTGCAATTGTACTCAGATATTTTCTGGCGGGGAGATGTGAATCATCGTTGGATTTGATACTGTACTTTGTTGTATCAATGGTGATATATTTTACCGAACCTCCTTCCTTCCCAACGAATATTTAGCCTTATCTCTGTCATTTTGGAATTGTCCTTGCTCATTTTCTAGACCGGATGAAGGATTAGCCAGGGCTCTTACACTATGATCTTCAGGTTGTTTTCCTGTTTAATCCACCAGAGGAATTAGCTGGATATGATTGGCTGGCGCTTCGGCCAACTCCATCTCAGTCGATTTTACTTATCGAGTTTCCAATGGAATAGATCCTTTGGTCTCTCAGCTGTACCCGTTTTGGCAGATTTTTTGTTTCATTACGTACCTTTCTTATCCTTTTGCGTGCTCTTTTAGTTACCCCATTTGTCTTTGAGGAGGTGGATGAATTTGTAATACTTATTGCATGGTTATCTTCACTATCATTCACTGGTGTTATTTTATATCTTCAATCTTGTTTATTTTCTCGGGAACTAAAAGGTCCTGTACTCTACATGATGTTCCTTGTCCTGCAATGGAACTTTTGATATTTAAAGTTTCCAAGATAGGTTGAATTATTGGTTGTTGTTGATCATCATGGACGTCGCACACATTATGTTTAGGCCCTGGATTTCCTTGGCAGGCCATGCTCATTTCATCATTTTGGACTTGTAGGATTAATTGGGCTATTGATTCTTCAACGACTTGACACGTGCATTGTCCATGTCCAACTCGAATAGCAGGCTCAGTATTTTGCTGTGAAGAGATAATTTTAACTTCATCTATAAGAGCCCCGAACTATGATCGGGGGATTTGAAATGTTATCTATGATGTGGGCATAGGTGCAAGTGATCCTTTGATTGTCTCTGTCTGATTGGACCTTTACAACTAGGTTTGTCAATTTAAATCATTTAGATTCTATCCCAGCGACATAGTGAGTGTATTAAGCAGCTCCACTTGTATATTCGATTTATCAAAATGATGAGTTAGAGCTGCGGTTATTGCATCTATGGTATTACGCATATTCCCCCGTATGCCAGTGTGAACCTGGGGAGGGTCATTAAGGGAGTTGACTTACTCAGTGGTGTTTTGATCATATTTTACCAGAAGATAGAGGTTGGATGACTCGAGGGAGTTATTTATAAAGTCCGCGTTCTCTTCCTCACAGTGACCTTGTACCAAGGGAACGTTCTCAAGGATAGTTTTCTCGGGAGGGAGAGTCGGTTTCTGATATACACAACCTGATTTCTTCCAATTACAAATACTGGACTAAAGGGATCAATTTCTATTCTATTCTTCAGAAGATCGGGGCTTGTTTTGTCTTGAACTTCTTGGTCCAAACTGTTATCTACCATATTCCTACCATCCAACTCTAATTTTGACGACGTTAATGATATCCGCTTTATCGAAGGCGAGAGTGTCTCTTGGCGTGCATTTGAAGCAGTCCCAGATGCTAGATCAAAAACCGTGTCATGCATGTTCAAACTAAGATCCAGGTCGGGAATGTAAAAGTGTTAGGTTCTGTCAGTAGTCCATTCTGAGGGCCACCCAGATTGTAAGTGACACATAGTTGGGTTGGTGTTGAAAGGCAGAAGTCTTGTTTACAATGCACTTTATTGTATTCTTACTATAGCACTGGACATTGGTTCCGAGGTGACCGTATCTCTACCTTTGACCTGTCTCTTCGGGATCATATCTCGGAGCTGCAGAAACATGTCATGTTCTATGTGCCTCATGTTTACGGCGCATGCGCCACAGGTGAGCCATGGAAGTCCAGAGTCCTAGTCTGTCCTCTGTGTTCACAGCGGGAAGTACCCAGGAGTGCAGCGCCACCTTTGGGCTGCTGGGGACCTCCTATCCATCACCATGCTTGAGAGGTGGGCTGAGAGCACAGGGCGTCTGTAAGACTGTAACAATCTATCTATTGATCAATGATCCGCCGCCGGGTCCAGACAGCAGCTGTCCTCTCGGCTCCAGGAGTCTGCCAGGATCAGCCGGGGGAGAGATCGATACCAGCCGAGCAGAGGAACAGTGTCATCAGCAGGGACTACTGGGGGCCCCACCCTGCCTATGTGATCTTAGGGCACCAGGGGGCATGAGAGCATGAATGCCCCCCTCCACAACCTAAAGAGAGGTGCCTGGCAGAACAAATCTCTGCTGACCTCAGCATGAAAAGTAGGTGTGATCAGCAGAGGTCACTGCCAGCTCTAGCCTGGGGAGGGGGGTCTCCACCCTGCCTGTGTGATCTGAGAGCACCAGGGAGGTCTGAGAGCAACAATGCCCCCCTCCAGCACCTGAAAAGAGGCCCTGGCACCACATATCTCTGCTGAACTCAGCATGAAGAGTAGGTGCCATCAGCAGATGTCACAGCCATCTCCAGCCTGGGGGGCAGGAGGGGGGTCTGGTGTCTCCACCCTGTGTTCTGTGTGATCTAAGGGCACCAGGGGATCTGACAGCACCAATGCCCCCCTCCAGCACCTGAAAAGAGGGCCTGTCTCAAAAAATCTCTGCTGACCTCAGCATGAAGAGTAGGTGCCATCAGCAAAGGTCACAGCCAGCTCCAGTCTGAAGGGGGGGGGGGGTGTTGGTGTCTCCACCCTACGTGTGTGATCTGAGGGCACCAGAGGTGTCTGAGAGCACCAATTCCCCCCTACAGCACCTGAAGAGGGGGCCTGTCACAACAAGTCTCTGCTGACCTCAGCATGAGGAGTAGGTGCCATCAGCAAAGGTCACTGCCAGCTCCAGCCTGGGGGGGAGGGGGCCTCTACCCTGCATTTGTGTTCTGAGAGCACCAAGGGGGGTCTGAGAGCATTACTGCCCCCCTTCAGCACCAAGAGAAAGGGCCTTGTACCACAGATCTCTGCTCACCTCAGCATGAAGAGTGGGAGCCATCACCAGAGTTCACTGCCAGCTCTGGGTAGGGGTGGTCTGGTGTGTCCACCCTGCCTGTGTGATCCGAGTGCACCAGGGGGATCTGAGAGCATCAATGCCCCCCTCCAGCACCTGAAAAGGGGGCATGGCAACCCATATCTCTGTTAACCTCAGCATGAAGAGTAGGTGCCATCAGCAGAGTTCACTGCCAGCTCCAGTCTGTGGGTGGGGGCTGGGGTCTCCACCCTGCCAGTGTGATCTGAGGGCACCAGGGGCGCCTGACAGCACAAATGCCCCGCTCCAGCACCTGAAGAGAGGCCCTGGCACCACAGATCTCTGCTGACCTCAGCATGAAGAGTAGGTGCCATCAGAAGAGGTCACTGCCAGCACCAGCCTGGGGCGGGGGGGGGTCTCTAACCTGCGTGTGTGATCTAAGGGCACCAGGGGATCTGAGACCATCAATGCCCCCTCCAGCACCTGAAGAGAGGCCCTGGCTCCACAGATCTCTTCAGACCTCAGCATGAAGAATAGGTGTGATCAGCAGAGGTCACAGCCAGTTCCAGCCTGGAGGTGGGGGCTGGGGTCTCCACACTGCCTGGCTTGTGTGATCTGAGGGCACAAGGGGGGTCTAAGAGTATCAATGCCCCCTCCAGCACATGGAGAGAGGCCCTGGCACCACAGACCTCTGCTGACCTCAGCATGAAGAGAAGGTGCCATCAGCAGAGGTCACTGCCAGCTCCAGTAAGGAGGATCTCCCACCTTCTCACTGCCCAGGGGGGTCTCTAGGGGCCTTTGTTAGCATTAATGGCCCCACCAGTACCCGAAGAAAGAGCCTGGTGCCAGAGATCACCTCTGCATCACCACAGAGAGTGGGTGGCATCAGCAGGAAGCTCTGCCAGCTCTAGAAAGGGGGTCTGATGCCTTCTCACTGCCAAGGTCCAACTGGGAACCCAAAGCAGCCCTGGCAAATTTGACCAGACCATAGTGGGCGCAGAGAACGAGTGCAGCTGTCGAGCATGGCCCCCGAAAGAGGGCTTGGGGGTCTCTGTAACTGACACTACCACTTCAGGGGACCGAAACTAAAAAACGGCCTATGGTAGCCTGAAACTGACCCCAGAGGGCACCAACCTCCCGGCGGATTGCCCGCTTGCCAGCCTGGCCTTGCTCACTGCCCAAGGGGGTCTCTTTGGGACTCTGGCAGCATTAATGGCCCCTCCAGATCTAGAAGACACGTCCTCACCAGGGATCACCGCTGACCTGTTGCGGAGAGGAGGTGAGACGTTCACTAGGATGAAGCTCCCCGGATTTGCACATCTGACACAGTTTTTTCACTATCAGGAATATGTTGTGTGTTTTCACATTGCTGTCTTTGAGGCCTGCAGAACAAGCCCCAGAGACGTTTGTTCTGGTTTCCTCTGGCCATTGCTCCACCCTTCAGAGCAGCCCTGTGATGAGCAAGCCTGGGCGGAGTTGGCAAAGTGCCACAACGCGGAGTTCCATGGAGTTGGAAAAAAACTCAGCTCCCTCCACACTCCCTAAAAGTAATAAAAAAACACTTACCTGCTGTCGGTGAGGACGGGTAGGAGAGGGAGACCAAGGAGAGGAGGAGGGCAGCCCGGAGACACCACAGCAGGTAAGTGTTTTTTTCTGCTTTGGGCGTAGGCAGGGGCCGGCTAACTCCGCTCCGCTGCAGAGTCGGAGTTTTGCCTGAACTCCATGTTCTCAACAGAGCGCGGATTGGCAAAACTCCGCAAACTCCGCTGGCGGAGCGGAGTTCTATGCCCGGGGCTAGTGATAAGGGAATTGCCTTACACGGTTTGACATGAGAGACAGCCAGTGACAGCAGTGACTCCTGCAGGCAGTGGCCCGGTGACTGATGCATGAGTGAGTAAGTCAGGTTCGTTCCTTCATAGAGAATCTTACACTATCACACCTTTGTGCGACAAGACTACAATACAACTTACAGTTATCAACATATGTAAAGTGTATACTGAGCAGAGTTAATATTCCTGTGTCAGTGTCAGCGGTTTCAACTAATGCGTTGACATATTTTACGCACTGGGAATCTGAGACTTTTATGAAGTTTTTGATAACTGTCGCCAACAGATAGATATGAGAGAATTTCATTACCTTCTTTCCTTTCTCTCTCTCTATCTCTCTGTTTCTTTCTGTCTTTCTTTCCTTCTTCCTTTCCTTTCTTTTCTTCTTTCCTTCTCTCTTTCCTTCTTTCCCTCTCTCTTTCTATCTCTTCCTTCCTTCCTTCCTTCCTTCCTTCCTTCGTTTCTTTCTTTCTTTCTTCCTCCCTTTCTTTCTTTCTTTCCTTTCTTTCTTTCTTTCCCTCTTTTCTTTTCTTTCTTTCCTTCCTTCCTTCTTTCTTTTCATCTTTTCTTTCCTGCTTACCTTCTTTCTTTCTTACTTCCTCATTCTTTCTTTCTTTCTTCCTCTTCCTTCCTCGTTCTTTCTTTCTTTCTTCCTTTCTTTCTTTCTTTTTTCTTTCTTTCCTTCCTTCTTTCTTTCCTTCTTTTCTTTCTTTCTTTCTTACCTTCTTTCTTTCTTTCTTCCTCTTCCTTCCTCGTTCTTTCTTTCTTTGTTTTCTTTCTTTTTTCTTTTTTCTTTCTTTCTTGTTCATTCTTTCTTTCTTTGTTTCTTGGTTTGTCTCTTTGTTTGTTTGTTTGTTTCTTACTTTACTTCCTTCTCCCCCTGAAGGACCCACTTCAGACTGTGTTGGTTGCACACGGAGGCTCAGGCATGAAGTTCACAGGTCCGGTGCGTGGGACGGTCTAGCCCGGTTTCTACCTCTGATGGTCAGCGGATGTTTGCACGCACCTCTTGGAAGTGCCAGGTTTCGATCTTAAGCTTAGACTTGGAATGACTTTATATTGGGTGGAGATGCACCCTAATGTGTGCCAAAGGGTCTTTAGTCCTTTCCCAAATGTAAGGCTTTTCTCCGAGTCTTACGTCTTGTTTTTTATCCCAAGATGGATGGAGGTGACGTCACACCACTGTCTCTGTGTCTTGGAGAGAGAGAGGGAGGTTAATTACGAAGAGCAGATCCTGCGAGTGGACCTTAGAGCCTCTAAGGACAGACCTGGCAGGGAGGGGGCCTGAGGCCCAGGAAGTGCAGATCCTGCGAGTGGACCTTAGAGCCTCTAAGGACAGACCTGGCAGGGAGGGGGCCTGAGGCCCAGGAAGTGCAGATCCTGCGAGTGGACCTTAGAGCCTCTAAGGACAGACCTGGCAGGGAGGGGGCCTGAGGCCCAGGAAGTGCAGATCCTACGAGTGGACCTTAGAGCCTCTCTAAGGACATACCTGGCAGGGAGGGGGCCTGAGGCCCAGTGAGTGCAGATCCTACGAGTGGACCTTAGAGCCTCTCTAAGGACAGACCTGGCAGGGAGGGGGCCTGAGGCCCAGGAGGTGCAGATCCTGCGAGTGGGCCTTGGAGCCTCTAAGGACAGACCTGGCAGGGACGGGGCCTGAGGCCCAGGAAGTGCAGATCCTGCGAGTGACCCTTAGAGCCTCTCTAAGGACAGAACTGGCAGGGAGTGGCCTGAGGCCCAGTAAGTGCAGATCCTGTGAGTGAACCTTAGAGCCCCTCTAAAGACAGACCTGGCAGGGAGGGGCCTGAGGCCCAGTGCGTGCAGATCCTGCGAGTGACTCTTAGAGTCTCTCTAAGGACAGACCTGGCAGGGAGGGGGCCTGAGGCCCAGTGAGTGCAGATCCTGCGAGTGACCCTTAGAGCCCCTTTAAGGACAGACCTGGCAGGGAGGGGGGCTTAGGCCCAGTAAGTGCAGATCCTACGAGTGGACCTTAGAGCCTCTCTAAGTACAGACCTGGCAGGGAGGGGGCCTGAGGCCCAGTGAGTGCAGATCCTGTGAGTGGACCTTAGAGACTCTAAGGACAGACCTGGCAGGGAGGGGGCCTGAGGCCCAGGAAGTGCAGATCCTGCGAGTGGGCCTTGGAGCCTCTAAGGACAGACCTGGCAGGGAGGGGGCCTGAGGCCCAGGAAGTGCAGATCCTGCAAGTGGACCTTAGAGCCTCTCTAAGGACAGACCTGGCAGGGAGGGGGCCTGAGACCCAGGAAGTGCAGATCCTCCAAGTGGACCCTAGAGCCCCTCTAAGGACAGACCTGGCAGGGAGGGGGCCTGAGGCCCAGGAAGTGCAGATCCTGCAAGTGAACCTTAGAGCCCCTCTAAGGACAGACGGGGCAGGGAGGGGGCCTGAGACCCAGGAAGTGCAGATCCTCCAAGTGGACCCTAGAGCCCCTCTAAGGACAGACCTGGCAGGGAGGGGGCCTGAGGCCCAGTAAGTGCAGATCCTACGAGTGGACCTTAGAGCCCCTCTAAGGACAGACCTGGCGCGGAGGGGGCCTGAGGCCCAGTAAGTGCTGTGTGTCATAGATGCTCTGGTGTTTGTTTCCTGCAGGCTGGGGCGCACCTTGCAGCTCCACCGATGCAGTGTGGGTGCCGGTGACAGTAGAAGTTAGAACTCCTTATGTTACCTCATTAGTAGAACACGGACATGAAGCGAGGGCTGGACGCTTTGAATGAACTCGACGGTTTTCAGTCAGAACGCACAGGGTTACAGAAGGGAATACATTAGTCTGTGGTAAGAAAGGGTAGGAGCTGCCAGGGGGGTTTAGGACTGACTGGACAGCTGTTCTGGTCAGACTGAATCAAAGGTAAGCTAAGGATACCTTGCAGGGAACACTGCAGGAAAATATGTTTACTTGCGGGGTGGACCGTGGAGCTACACCAAGATGGTCCTTTTATGGTATATAAACTGTCGCCCCACTCCCTTTGTGTACTCACATCCATCCATTAATCCATTTAGCTTTAGCGTAGTGCATTCCATCCATCCATGCATCCCATCCATCCAAGCATCCATCCATGCATCCATCCACCCATCCATCCATCCATCATCCATCCATCCACCTATCCATCCATCCATCTATCCATCCACCCATCCATCATTCATCCATCCATCCACCTATCCATCTATCCACCTATCCATCTATCCATCCATCCATCCACCCATCCATCCATGCATCCATTCATCCATCCATTCATCCATCCATCCATCCATCCATCCATTAATCCATTCAGCTTTAGCTTAGTGCATTCCATCCATCAATCCATCCATGCATCCATACACCCACCCATCCATTCATTCCCTGGGGACATGCCCGGTGTAATAGAGGCCAGTCCGACCCTGCTTCACGGAGGTTGCAAAGTTCCGCAAGTCACCAATTCCTTTGCCTTCGCCCAAACAAAGCTTTTGTTTCGGGTTGAGAGACGTTTCCCCACACAGCGAGACATTGTTCTTTATAATTGAACCCACCCAAGCTTGAAACCTATGTCGATTTTTTATCTGTAAGTTGAAAAGATTTTCTAGGCACAGTGGCAAATGTCTGCACGTTTTTTTCATCGCAAATTCATCTTTTGTGGGATTTTCCTGTGTACAATGGCATTATTCAGAAACTGAACACTGAGGGACTAAGAGGGCCGCACAGGTATCTGCAGGTAAAGAGCCACTCGCCGAAGACCGTTTCTACACCCAGTTCTTAATTGCATATTTCTGATATTTGCAGGTCGTGGTAATGGCTGTGTAGGGTTTTAACTATGCACACGTTGTCCTGCATTGTGGGGACTCGCTTCCAACAATACAGAGTGAGGTGCTCTGAGAGTCTCTGACTTACTGGAAGTTACAGAAGTCAGAGAGAAAAGAGATTTTTAGAAGCAGGCAGTCCCGTTGCGAATCACCGGTTGCAGGAAATGTTGAAAGGAGCAAGTTAAAGCCGTGTGGGTTCACGGGCAGAGGTGTCCTTTATGGGGCAGGAGCAGTCATGGACAGTATCGGTGCTGTGCTCACATGGCCCACGGGTGGGAGAGAAATGAAGAAACCCAAATGAGCTGCCACCAAGTGGGGTGGTCCACACACTCCTCATTTGTACTTTCTTGCTGTCAGAAAGGTCTCGGGTGAATACTTCGCAGGCTCACCAGCACATTTTACGCTGCCTGGTCCTAATTCTGGTGTAAGTATATTTGCTCTTAAGTCTGGATTTACAAGTGAGTTCAGAAGAGCTAAATGCTTTCTATCAAACAAAAATATTCTGAGGAACCATTTTCTTAGCGTTAAAAGAAGGGTATTAACAACACAAATGCGACCACAAGGGCCTCTTTCATTTATATCCGGAGAGTTCAAACGAGGTTAGTGCGCCCCCTTCGGGGAAGGGCGGCTCTTCAGTCCAACATACACAGACACTCACACACACAACGCTCACACCCACTCATAAACACACCCAACGACACGCACTCACTGCACACACACATTCATAAACACACCCTGGGCAATTTTAAAGTAAGGAGGGTGGTCCGCGCAGCACCTCACTTATTTTACAATTAGGGCTCCCGGTTTTATGGTATTTATTGAACATTTCCATCTGTACTCATCCATACTTATTTTTTGGCCACCTTATTGGTATTTATCCATATTTATTGTATTTATTTTATGTTTTGAGAATAAATAGGGGCGTAAAATGGTATATTTCCACATTTATTTGAATGATAAACATGCCCTCCTCCTATTCTGCCTGACGTGTTTTAGCAAATTAAACAGCCAGATATAGTGAAACTCCACACCCACAGGTAAATATCAGCGTTATAAGACAAACATATGTTAACGTATGCCTGTAATTAGGGAAATCCCACCCTGTTTTCCAACTTTCCATGCTATCCATCTGCTCAGCTGTTGTCCTGGAAATCATGAGGAAGAATGGAGAGTCGCCCACATGAAACATAATTTTCTGCATTTTCACCCCTTTTAAAAATAAATACAGAAAGGAACCACATTTTTTTTGTCTGTATTTATGTGTAAAAATCAGTAAAAACTGAAAACTAGAAGTCTTATTTACAATTAAGACCCGGGGAGGTGGTGGTCCCTGGGACCATAAAAGGACTACGGATGGGGCTGCACATCCCAACTCCTTATATTTTCATATTTCCATTATCGCCTAGCCCCAGGGAGTTGGAGGTCCCCATGGCCCATATCGGCAATGGACAAAATATATATAAAACCAAGCCCCAGGGACCTGGACAACCCGGGGCTAAAATACAATCAAGCGCTACACTTTTCTTCTATTTTTCTAGTTTTCGCAGGGATTCATGAATCCTCACAATTTTAATGAAAGAATTTAAACAAAAAATGCTTTTTGGCCCTGGTGCTGTCCCTGGGGGAGCCCACCACCAGGCCTAGAGGGTCAGGGCATTCATACCCAGCCCCCGTCTCTTTATTTTTACCTTTTTGTTTGGGACTCAACTGAGCCTGAGTCCTAAAATTGCTGCCAACACTTGTTGGTTGAAGTGTTGGTAGCCAATCAGATCTCAGCATGAGATCTGTTGGATTTGTGAAGGGACAGCGCCTTTAGATAACTATATTTCATTTTCCTTTAATATTTCAAAAACTACTGAAAGGATTACCACATATCACAAAAAGACGTTTTTTCTGGGCCAAGAACTACCTCTCTGCCAAATTTGATGTAATTCCGTCCAGCAGTTCGGGTCGTAGTCGTGCCTAAAATGTCTATAGGAATTAACATGAGAAATGCACATTTTATGACCCTCCCCCCCTTTTCCTCATCCCCCACTTGACGGATCACCCCAAAACTTTCCATGTGCAAGTAGAAACAGGAGTCACTTTTGCTGGAATATTTTGCGAAGATTTGTCAAATGGTGCCACAGTTATAAGCAAGTCAAAAACACTTTTCCTATGGAAAACTAACTAAACCTACCTACATATGTATATGTGTGTGTATATATGTGCGTATATATATATATGTGTGTTTACCAATGTGACCCATGGCTCGGTGCGCTCACCAGCTGGTGCTCTACGTAGGGGTCGGATCCAGACCCAATTCAATGAAACAAGGCAAGGAACGTGGCACTCTGGAACTGGTTTTGAGCATATATTTATTCTTTCCACAACCTCCACATATATATATATATATACACACATATGCAGGAAGAGTAAAACCGAGAAAACAATGGCACAGGCGATAAATGAGAATAATAAAACGGTTGTCAATCTCTCATCAACAGTGTTGACTAGCGCAGAAACCCAAATACTAGCTCTTGGACTGTCTTACTGCCCAGAGAGCAGCTTTAATTATGGAAGAACGCGAGTCGACATCTATAAGTATATCAGAAAACTTAAACTTCAGAAATTCTTCACCAGTAAAAACGGAAATAAACAAACAGAGACACAGGCCAATCAAGGATTTATGAACAATGCAGGCAACTTCAATCCACAAGCATCTGATGCAGCCACAATGCTGGCTATGAGTGAGTCGAATAACGAGAATCACCAAGAAGAAGTGGCAGACTATAGCCTGGTGTCAACCCAGGAGAGACTGGTAGCCCATAACCTAGTGCTGGGATCAGCCCATTCAAAGCCAAACCTAAATTCTACCCCATGATGCCGAAAGACGCAATCGATATCTTTCATGAAAGAGTGACTGATGAAATGAAGAAACTATATCAGAAAACAAACCACAGCAAAGCAAGGTTAAAACATAGTAACATACAATATGAGAATCTTATTCGGAAATTGAAAAATAACGCTGATATAGTCATTAACAAATCAGGTAAGGGTGGTAACGTTGTAATCTGGCCACGTGATCAATACACCCATAAACAACAGTCCAACACAGACTGCTATGCTAAAACCACTCTGGCAGAATACCACAAAGCTAAAGACACCCTCAAGAAAGACCTCATGGGATGGAAAAGGCAAGGACTGATCTCCAATCAGGAATTCAAGTTTATGATGAATGATTTCCCCATAATACCAACATTGTATTTAATACCGAAAATTCATAAAGAGACAAACCCCACACCAGGCAGACCTATTATTTCATCCATTGGTGGTATGAGCGAACACATCACACAGTATGTGGACCATTTTTTGCAAACTTTTGTGCAGACACTTCCCTCATATATTAGGGACACAGGGGATTTCTAAGATAAAATATATATCAGTCTCAACCGGAGTGGCTCGTTCTTTCACAGGAAAAGTGAAGTTGTTTGTTAGTATATATACATATATATATATATATATATATATATATATATATATATATATATATATATATATATATTCACTTAAAAAACATAGGTTTCACACAGGTTATAGTTAGGTGGACATTTCACTCGTAAAAAACCAATGAAATTCCCCCGTTATAGTTAGTTCAGATAACTATAACTCGCGCGCCCGCAATCCACTGCTGATGACGTCACATATTACATCACTCATTACATGGTCAGTGGCATCACTCATGACATCACTGATGACATCATCCTTGTGATAGAGTGGCGGTCGCGCGAGTTATAGTTATCTGAACTAACTATAACGGGGGAATTTCATTGGTTTTTTACGAGTGAAATGTCCACCTAACTATAACCTGTGTGAAACCTATGGTTTTTTAAGTGAATTTGCAAGTTTTTTTAAATGCTAATTCCTAACTATAACGTGTGTGAAACCTATGGTTTTTTAAGTGAATTTGTACGGTTTTTTAAATGCTAAGTTATGTATTTATTAATATATATATATTTTTTAAGGCTTCTTCACCGTGCGCGCACCGTGCGCGCGCCTTGGACGCACGGTGCGCTTTGCGCACCGTGCACCGTGCGCGCACCGTGCACGCACCCCGCGATCTGTGACCACCTGACAAAGGCTAGGGGGTCAGGAACTCTCTTCCCTGCCCCATTTTCACGTTTTCCACCTGTTTTCCCCCTTTCCTTTTCAGTGCGAGAGACAAAATGGCAGCCGACACTTCCTGATTTCGACCGATTCGAATGTTGACTGACATCTAACAACCAATCAGAATTTTGCTCGCGCACGGCACATGCTTTTAAATGCTATTTTCTCAGGAAATACTGAACAGATTGACACCAGACCTGCAAAAGGCACTTCCCTGAACTGAGGACTACCTCTCTGCCAAATTTCAAGTAATTCTGTTCAGCCGTTCGGGCTGTACCTTCGACTAAAGGTCCTATGGAAAAATGCATGGGGAAAACGCGTTTTGGGACCCCCCTTTTTTCTCGGCCCCCGCTTGACGAATCACCCCGAGACTTTCAGGGTAGGAGCTGAGCGGAGCGCCCCATTAGTTTTGGAAATTTCGCGAAGATTCGTCAACCGGCGCCAAAGTTATTCAAAATAGAATTTTGAGATTTCCTATGTAAACACGGTCCTAACTATAAATATCTTCTGGCGACCGCCAGTAGATAATATATATATATATATATATATATATATATATATATATATATATATATATATATTCTTAATACAAAAGGATGCACTGCACTCCAGAGAGTGATTGTGAATGCTTAATTTATTTTAAGCACAAATTTCGCCACCATGGTGGCGAAATTTGTGCTTAAAATAAATTAAGCATTCACAATCACTCTCTGGAGTGCGGTGCATCCTTTTGTATTAAGAATTTTTTACGAGGTTTTGTCTGACCTCGACACCAGCACACGCTAGATCAGAGTGCATCAGCTACAGACTCTTTGTTTCAAGCATATATATATATATATATATATATATATATATATATATATATATATATATATCGCCAAACAAAGGGACCCAAAGTTCCGGGGCACACTGGCAGCGGGTGCTCTGCATACGGGCCGGATCCAGGCCCCAAAGTCAATTATAAATCCAAAGATGCGGCACTCAGGAGAGAGATTTTTCAAAAGTTAATTTATTTGCAACACAGCTCCACCAACGCGTTTCAGCCAACAAGGCCTTGGTCACGGTCAGTGAGTCCTTTCTCTATTGCACCTTATATACATCCACTAGATCGCAATGTTGCATTGTGGGTGATGTAGTGCATTAAAAAACAAAACTGTATTTAGATCCAAAAGGGTACTCATATTCGACTGTTAAATAACAGGAAAAGAAACTTTAAACTGAGTTACGGTCTAGTACCAGACATTTCAAATGATTGTGAATTGAAGTGCTAGTAAGGAGACGATAAGTGACAGTACTATTATGATGTCTGACAGTGTAGATTACATGCTCGAGTAACTGTATAGTACAATTATTATACAAGCGGCATAGTTAATGTAGAATGCAAAGGTTTCAAAGTACTATGTTTTCATGGGCGGAAGTAGAAAGAAGAGAAGCACAAGCAAGAGAAGAAAACAAGTAAGGTGAGAGAGTAGAGGTCCCAATCAGGTTCATCGGAGGTCAACAAGTTCAACATGTAACGGGACATTATTCTAGGTGTACATAAAGTTCTTCGTCATTATTCATGCCTCTCGGGTTCTTTGTTCTGAGTTTAATTATGTAGCGTGATTCAAGTTGGCGAAGTTTCTTGATTCTGTTGCCGCCTCGCTCATTTGCTGGGATGGTGTCAATCCCATAGTAACACATTGATCTCCAGTTCCCCTTCTGGCAGAGTATCATGTGTTTAGCAGTTGCATAGGCAATGTCTTTATTTTTCACTGCTCGAATGTGTTCAAGAATACGCTTTTTTAGTGGGCAGATGGTGCTCCCCACATATTTCTGTCCACAGGTGCATTCAATGACGTAGATCACAAATTTAGTGTTACAGGTTATTCTTGTCCCTATCGTTACAACATTTCCGTTAGGCTCTGTAATAGTTCTTACGTTTTTGCCAATCTTGCATGCCTTGCATGAATTACATTTGGTAAATCCATTTTGTTTTTCTGTTAGCCAAGTTGTTTCTTCTTTTTGTACAAAATGGCTTTTGACAAGCATATCCCTGAGAGATTTGGTTTTTCTGTATGTGACAGTTGGTTTGGTGCCAACTAGTTTTCCTATGTCAGGGTCTTTCATGATTAAGTGCCAATGTTTTCTGATTTTACCCATGATGGTGCTGCTTTCTTTACTGTAGGTAGTTACAAATCTCGGTATTTGTTTTTCATCTTCAGGTATTGGTGTCATTTTGGGTATTAAGGTCTCTGCTCGGGTTTTATTGTCAATTCTTTTTTTGTTTTTCTTGAGAGTGAGTTCTGAGTAACCTCTCTCTCTGAACCTTTCCATGGATTCATAAATTTTGTC
The DNA here is from genome assembly GCF_964204655.1 of Triturus cristatus. Taxonomy (NCBI): domain Eukaryota; kingdom Metazoa; phylum Chordata; class Amphibia; order Caudata; family Salamandridae; genus Triturus; species Triturus cristatus. Next base: position 50,808,592 of record NC_140590.1, on the reverse strand, counting down.
TTCGGCATCTTCTGGTTTAGAACAGTTCCGTTTTAATCGCATAAATTCCCCATAGGGAATACTGTCCAAAAGGGGCTTAGGGTGGAAGCTAGTTCCATGTAGGATACTGTTTGTCGCTGTTTCCTTTCTGTATAGTGTCGAATGAATCTGATCGTTCTCAATGTAGATCAAAGTGTCCAGGAAAGGGATTTCTGACCTGCTCATACTGTATGTAAAGGATAGGCCGATTTCGTTGTTGTTCAGTTTATCAAAGTAATTTTTGAAATCCTCATCTGTGCCATTCCAAATTAAAAACAGGTCATCGATGTAACGAACCCATAAAACGATCTTTTCTAGTTCATCCTGGTTGTCTAGATTCCACGCAATAGTTTTCTCCCACCATCCCATGGTGATGTTAGCGTAGTTTACAGAAAAGGAAATGCCCATGGCTGTTCCGCACATTTGTTTGAACAGTTCCTTATTGAAACAGAAAATGTTGTTAGTGAGACACATTTCGATCATGCTGAGAAGCATTTCAGTATGTTTTTTTTCTGTGATTTTCCTTTGTCTCAAAAAGTAATTGCATGCTTCCAGGCCCACCTCATGTCGTATAGATGTGTATAATGAAACCACATCTATGGTGATTAGCAGAAACTGATTGTTCCAGGATATCCCATTCAAGACACGCAAGAAGTCTCCGGTGTCCCTAATGTAGGAGCTCATGCTGCGGGCTATTGGGGCGAGAAAATGATCCACATATTCTGATACGTTCTCAAACATAGAATCACATGTGGATACGATCGGTCTGCCCGGTGGATGGTTCAGGGTTTTGTGGATTTTAGGCAGGAAGTATATAGTTGGAATAGTTGGGAATTCATTCGTCATGAATTTCAATTCCTCTGCACTGATTAAATTTTCGTTATGCCATTTGATTAGTTTTTCACTAAGGTTCTTTATCATTGTGTTCATTGGATTAGTAGTAATCCTGTTGTAGTTTGAGGTATTGTTCAATTGTCTATATGCTTCATTTAGGTAATCTTCAGTGTTTAGAAGTACCGTATTGCCGCCTTTATCCGCCGGTTTTATTATCAGATTTCTATTTTGCATTAGGTTTTTGATTGCTTCTCGTTCTTTTTTGCTCATGTTCTCTCTATGTGTGACATTTCTGGTATTTGTAATTTTATCCAGTTCTTCAATTACTGCCTCGCTGAATTGGTCGAAGCGATTTCCGGGTGGTAAGACAGGGCAATACTTTGATTTCTTCTTAAGTCCACTGTCTGGTCTTTTGTCTGTTTCTATTGACAGATGTTCAAGAAGTTGTTCCTCAGTCATCTCATCATCATTTAGGTCAAATAAGAGATCAAAGATATTTTTTAAATCAGTTGCTTGGTCAATACTCAGCATGGGTTCCTGATTCGGAGGGGGTTCATCATTAGATATTTGTGCGCTCATCATCTCTTTAGAGGCTTTGTTCGCATGGATTTTAGCAAGTTTCAGTTTGCGAATATATTTATACAGATCGATCCTCACTTGAGTATGGTCAAAATGACTTTCTGGACAGAAAGATAATCCTTTATTTAGTGCGGATTCCTCCTCAGGTGTGAGTACATGTGTTGAAAGATTAATGATCAGGTTGACATTGTGTGTTTTTATTTTCGGTTCCGTAGCGAATATTGTCTTTTTCCGCTTAGCACGTCGGGTTTTTCTGGTGCTTGTGAGGGGTGTTCTCCCCTTCCTCGTCCGCGGTTTTGATTTCTTCCGCGGCCTCTTCCTCGTGTCAAAGTCTGATCTACATGCATCAGCCGCATTTCCTCTAAAAAATTCGTTTTTGGGCCCGGTGTTGTTCCAATGTTAGATTCTCCTTCACTGAGGTCTGATTCCCCTTCAGTTGTGCTGTCTGTTGATCTTGGAATCTGTGCGGGGTAATTTTTCTTCAATGTTTCGAACCTTTTGGCAAAAGTGAGGATTCTTCCATAACGATAGTCTTGTTCGTCTCGTATAAATTTTCGTTTTTTCCGTTCCTGAATTTCGTTCTCATATTTTTCCAGTCTTAACTCCATGTCTTTACGTAGTTTTGTAATTTCCTCCAAGTTTGAGTGTGCTTGTATCAATGTCTCTAATTCTTCAAGATGTTTTGTTATTTCCAGCAAGTCGATGTTTGCGTGTTTTATTAGGATGCGCATCATGTTCATGGAACATTGGGCGTTATTTTCTGCCCATTCTTCAAGTAGTTCAATTTTGGTATCAGGATGTGTTGGCATTGTGAAGATACGAAGTCCTCTAGGGACTCGTTTGACTTCAATATAATTTTCAAGTGCAAGTATCTCCCAACTTTTGTTGATTTCCCTCTTGTATAGTCTCTCCATTTTGTTGAATTGTTGTTTAATCGTGAGATCAGCCGGTGATGTCGTTACTCTGGCGGTAACGTCCTCTGTCTGTTCCGTAGGTTCCGTCACTTTAAATAAAGTTGCCGCTGTCATCGCTCGTTTTCCTTTACGAGCTTCCATTTTACAATTCCTGTTTTATTTAAGTCGAAAAAACACACTGGAGCTGTGTGTGAATTGTGGCATATATTGTTATAGTCTCTTTCCCAATGTGTCTGAGAGGAGGCTCCCGCTGTATCGGTATACAGATCGGGTCGTGTGCGTCCTACAACAAACAAACGATCGCTTCGAGAAATGCGCTGTGTATAAGGCAGTTGTCACTCACCCTGACGAAGACTCCCGTGCGGGCGGCGTCCTCCGACTCCGTCCTACGGCGCTTGCTCACAAGGCGAGTTGCTTTCATCCAACATGGAGGCGCGCATTTTCGGGTGCTCCCAGGTCAAGTAATCGCCAAACAAAGGGACCCAAAGTTCCGGGGCACACTGGCAGCAGGTGCTCTGCATACGGGCCGGATCCAGGCCCCAAAGTCAATTATAAATCCAAAGATGCGGCACTCAGGAGAGAGATTTTTCAAAAGTTAATTTATTTGCAACACAGCTCCACCAACGCGTTTCAGCCAACAAGGCCTTGGTCACGGTCAGTGAGTCCTTTCTCTATTGCACCTTATATACATCCACTAGATCGCAATGTTGCATTGTGGGTGATGTAGTGCATTAAAAAACAAAACTGTATTTAGATCCAAAAGGGTACTCATATTCGACTGTTAAATAACAGGAAAAGAAACTTTAAACTGAGTTACGGTCTAGTACCAGACATTTCAAATGATTGTGAATTGAAGTGCTAGTAAGGAGACGATAAGTGACAGTACTATCATGATGTCTGACAGTGTAGATTACATGCTCTACATCACCCACAATGCAACATTTCGATCTAGTGGATGTATATAAGGTGCAATAGAGAAAGGACTCACTGACCGTGACCAAGGCCTTGTTGGCTGAAACGCGTTGGTGGAGCTGTGTTGCAAATAAATTAACTTTTGAAAAATCTCTCTCCTGAGTGCCGCATCTTTGGATTTATATATATATATATATATATATATATATATATATATGACCATGTCATGAGTGATGTAATATGTGATGTCATCAGCAGTGTGTTGCGGGGGCACGAGTTATAGTTAGGTCAACTAACTATAACGGCTGAATTTCCCTGGTTTTGTACAAGTGAAATGTCCAACTAACTATAACGTCCCTGAAACCTGTGGTTTTTTCAGTAAATTTCTATGGATTTTTAAATGCTAATTTCTAACTATAACGTCCCTGAAACCTATGTTTTTTTCCAGTGAATTTCTAAAGTTTTTTTAAATGCTAACGTAGTAGTTGCGTTTGCAGAGTGGTGCAGAAAGTGGGCTGGGTCTCTGACCAGTGGTCAGAAATTCCACTGCGTAGGACTTACAGGAGGTACCAGGAGGGCTTCTTGGCCCCCAAAGTCCCTCAGGAGTAAAGTGGACTTCATCCCCCAACCCGTAGTGTGCCAGGAGGTGCGTTTGCAGAGTGGTGGAGAAAGGGGGGCGTGGCCTCCAAAGACTTCTTAGCAATCCCACTGTGTGGGACTTACTGGAGGTAAAAGGAGGAGGAGTTGCTCCCAAGGACATCATTGGGGGCCAACTACTCCTCCTATAATCTCCAGTAAGTCTCACACAACAGGATTGCTACGTTCTCATAGCAGGCCGTGCCCCCTTTGCCCACCACTCTGCAAACGTGCCTCCTGGCAGGCTCTTGGTTGGGGGATGAAGTCCCCTATGCTTGTGGGGGTCCTCTGGGGCCAACTAGCCTACCTGTTACCTCCAGGAAGCCCCCACACAGTGGGATTACTGGGAGGTGGACATAGGCCAATGCCCCTTTCTCCACCACTCTGCAAACACGCCTCATGGTGCACTCTTGGTTGGGAGATGAAGTCCCCTTGCCTCCTGAGGGTCCATGGGGGACAACTAGCCCTCCTGTTATCTCTAGTAAGCCCCACATAGCTGGATTGCTGAGAATGGTCTGAGGCCCTGCCCCCTTTTTACACCACTCTGCAAAAGCGCCTCCTGACACACTGCTGCTCGGGGAATGAAGTCCACTTTAGTCCTGAGGTCCTCAGGACACAAGAGGCCCTCATCGCCCCATCAGCAGTGCGCCAAGAGGCGCGTTTGCAGAGTGGTGTAAAAAGGGGCGTGGCCTTGGACCTCTTCTCAGCAATCTCACTTTGTGGAGATTACTGGAGATACATGGTGGTCTAGTTGGCACCTAAGGACCCTTAGTATTCAAGGGGTTTAATCCTCCAATCCAGAACACGCCAGGAGGCACGTTTGCCAAGTGGTGCAGGGGGTGGGCGGGGCCTCCGGTGTGTTGCCGGCTTTTTTTACATTTGCTTTTTGGAAGGGGGCTGTGTGCCCCGCTTCCCTTTATTATTTTTGGGCCCTGGAGACCCCATCCTCCAGGGTCTGGACATTTTATTTTAAACAGGAAGAGGGCCGCGTGACCCCTCTCCCATGACCCATTTCGGCAATGGGTATCTCATCCCTGGGGCATGGCCACATATTTAACTATTTAAAAAATATATTTTTAAGGAGGGGTGCTGCGCAGCCCCCCTCCTGAGGCCACAATTTGCCCTGGGAACCCCATCCCCTGGGGCTTTGCCTCGTTCTTTTTATTTTAAATTTTGAAGCACCACGGAGCTGCATTGCTGAGTGTTGTAAAAACGGGCGTGGCCTCTGAACACCTCTCTGCAACGCAGCTCCCTGGCGCATACTGGAGGTACCTGGTGGGCTAGTTGGTCCCCAGGGACCCTCAGGATTGAAGAGGAATTAATTCCCCAACTTAAATGCGCCACAGGGCGTGTTTGCACACATGTCACCTCAGGCCCCGCCCCCTTCCTTCACCATTGTGCAAACGTGCCCCCTGGCGAGTTGTAAGTTGGGTAAATAATTCCCCTTCAATACTGAGGGTCCCAGAGGGTCAACTAGCCCACCAGGTATCTCCAGTATTCGCAAGGGAGCTGCGTTGCAGACAGGTGTTCAGAGACCACGCCCCTTTTTACACCTCTCTGCAACGCAGCTCTGTGGCGCTTACTGGAGGTACCTAGTGGGCTAGTTTGACCCTAGGGACCCTTAGGATTCGAGGGGACTTAATTTTCCAACTTAGAACAGACATAGGGCGCGTTTACACAGTGGTGAAGGAAGGGAATGGGGCCTGAGGTGACGTGTGCAAACACGCCCTGTTGCGTGTTTTAAGTTGGGGAATTAATTCCCCTTCAATCCTGAGGGCCTCTGGGGGCCAACTAGCCCACCAGGTGCTTCCAGTAAGTGTCACTGCGCTGCGTTGCAGAGAGGTGGTCCAGGCCGTGCCACTTTTTACACCTCTCTGCAACTCAGCTCTGTGGCGCTAACTGGAGATACCTGGTGAGCTAGTTGCACCCAAGGGACACTCAGGATTCAAGGGGACTTTATCCCCCAAATTAAAACGGCCACAGGGCATGTTTGCACACGACAGCTCAGCCCCCCCTTCACCAGTGACAAAAACGCGCCCTGTGGCGTGTTTTAAGAGGTAGTTTTAATCCCACTGCCCTATTATGTAATAGGGGCTTACAGAGTAGGTCATTCTAATCACAGGGGTACCCCAACACATAGTGTTCCCTAGTGTATGTAGGTGTTTTAACTGTATTCTAAGTGTCTTTTAACATAGCACTGGCTATAGGACTGGTTAGTCAGACTCAGTTACCACCAGTATCCGTCTGAAAAAGTTGAGGGTACAGGATGATTTTGCAACAAGGCCTCTTTCTGCTCCTCTGTTTGTTCTTTCTGCATGTCTTCCTTCTTCCTGCACTTTTCTTCATCTTTGTGGACTTCTTTTGCTTCTTTCTGCATTTCTTTCTTCACATGTCCTACCTCTGTAGGCGTAGTTTGAAACTAGCATTTAAAACACCTTAGAAATCAACTGAAAAACATAGGTTTCAGGCACGTTATAGTTACAAATTAGCATTTAAAAAACCATTGAAATTTACTGAACAAACCATAGGTTTCAGGCACGTTATAGTTAGGAATTAGCATTTAAAAAAACCTTAGAAATTCACTGAAAAAAACCATAGGTTTCTTGGGGTGTTATAGTTAGCTGGACATTTCAGCCGTACGAAACCATTGAAATTCCTCCGTTATAGTTAGTTCTGCTAACGATAACTTGCGCGCCCGCAATCCACTGCTGATGATATCACATATTACATCATTCATGACATGGTCAGTGACATCACTGATGACATCACTGATGACGTCTCAAATGACATCACTGATGACATCATCCAAGTGACAATCAGATACACCTCATCATACACTAGCATAACCTTTCATCACTCACTGTAAAATACAGAGCACCATATTTGAATCCATTGACACACTAATACAAGTTTCTAAAAACCCACTCAGTGATTCCTAGATCTACACACACATCTAATCACTTACCTATAGATTCACTCATACATGCTGTAAATGATCTATAGAACACTATCAAATATACTTATACACCTATATCGACATTACACACCAGCACACATCCTATTCACTTATGCAGTCATCCTACTCACTTATCCAAACAATGGATCATACTTACATTTAGTCAGCTACACACTTATACAACCACAACTTCATTTATTCATATAGATAGTAACTCATACTTAGTGTGTTATAAAATCACTATTACAAGTATACAGTTATCCTTACAGTCACTAATACAATCACTGACTCTTATGTATAGTTATTTATATACAAAACTGTCACATACACTGCCTTTTATTTTTCTAGTTTGTTTCGACATGTACCATTGAGAGATATATTTGCTCATCACCACACCCATAAAGATATTCACTCACCCAAACAACTGTTATAGCATGCAGTCTTAACCTCATATACCTACTGAATCAACTATTCACACATCTTTGGGCAGTGACACCCCCCCACCGAACCACACACACATTCACTGTCCCATACAAATACTCAGTTAACTAATCAATAACTAATATAGACCTTCACGTAGCTAGTAACCAACTGGTGCAGCAGTTTACACAACAACTGACAAAGTGATACAGATATTCACACAGTTTAATCACTATCCAATATATTTAGTGAGACACTATAAATTAGTCAAGTAAACAGTCAATCACACTGCTACTAAATCCTCCATCCAGATATTTATATATTCACTCATTCTTCAATGCAGATTGCTATATATATAATACATATTTAAATAACGAACCAAACCACATTCACTGGATGATATCATCAGTGATGTCACTGACCATGTCATAAATGATGTAATATGTGACATCATTAGCAGTGGATTGCAGAACTAACTATAACGGAGGAATTTCAATGGTTTTGTACGAGTGAAATGTCCAGCTAACTATAACACCCCTGAAACCTATGGTTTTTTGAGTGAATAAAAAAAAAAAATATATATATATATATATATATATATATATATATATATATATATATATATATATATCCACAATGTTCCTGACACAAAGAATGCCTCTGCCTCTCGGATTCGGGGCCCGGTTGAGGTGTGTCAGACACCTCTTAGTAATCCACAGAAAAAACGCACACTTCCTCCAGCAGCGTCAAGCAGGCCACACCAACGATGCTTTCAACCAGCTCATTTATTTAAAACAAACCAAACAGGCATTACGCGTTTCGAGTCCTGCGACTCTTAATCATATGCCAAGCTAATATTACGGTGGGTTCGTTAGCTTTTAAATACGTAACTTGTTAGACATTGAGAAAGCACAATCTCTCCAATTAAAGGAACAGAATCTTTTTCAAGTGTTCAAAAAAATGCATCACTCATTAATACATTTTTGCGCAGCGAGGGTAAGTACCAACTTTTCATTATTCTTCAGGTTCATCCTTTACACCAAGTGGTTGTCATTCAATGTTAATCCTCGTTGACACATTTTATTTCATTATTGACTTTGTTTTAGGACTTCATATCCCACAACCACTGAGCTGCAACGGTGGTCGTGGGATTTCTCTGTTTAGAACTGTGGCCGAGGTATGGAACTTTCCTTTTATTGCTTGTTGGCACTCTGGACCCAGCGAAATCAGTGAAATTTTACCAATATCGACATTGGGAACCAGTAAAGCATTAAGGACAGATGTGAAGCATTGTGGGATATGAAGTCCTAAAACAAAGTTGGTACTTACCCTCGCTGCGCAAAAATGTATTAATGAGTGATGCTCAACTTCTGTTCCTGCTGTTAAGAGATGGTTTTTGAGAGAGCGTCATTTGAGCGCATACATTAATCACAGTGAAGTGCAGGCTCATCTCTTAACATCAGGAACAGATTACATAGAATTGACATCGGATTAACTTAGTTCCACTGAGGTTTTCATTTAAACACAACATTTCAACTTGTTTTGAACGAAAGAGAAGAATGGCAGTATCATGTACGTGCTCCTACATGTGTGTGAGTGCTGGTGCTTGTCTGTGTGAGGTGCCAGTGAGCCATGTAGTGTTGTCTTTGTCCTGGTAAGTGGAGGGATGGAGACTGAGGAATCACCTCAAGGCGCCCAGGTCAGCCATCTCTATGTATTTTAACTACCAGCACACACTTGATACTTATCCACTGGCTGTGTGTATTTCTCACACCATCAGCATCAGAGGATACAACTCTGGTGACGAGGATGCAATATAAATACAGCAGCAATGTATTGTGAATATTCAGTCTGCATCTTTGTACTGCTCAAGCCAACAAAAAGTGACGAAAGTAACAGAAAACATGCACACACACACAGCCATGTGTACATAGACATGCCTACTCTCTCTCACACACACCTACATAGGCACACTCACTCTCTCTCTCTCACACACCATACACTCGGGTGCATGGACAAACAAAACCAAACATATGCATGTCCACACTCAAATGCACACACATAAATGCATCCATGCACATGGACAAACACACTCATACATACATACAAAAGCATATATCAAAGGGGGATGAAGACCTCGATATTTACAGAGATTCTAAGCCTATGCTCCTCCAAGAAGTAAACTACGTGACCATCAAATGAGGAGTAGTTCCTCATAGGCCAAGTGGTCACAAAGTAGTGAAACCATGAGGCTAGTAAGACTGCTGCGGGGAAAACAAAGGGTCACATTTTTTAGAAATGAGTTCTCATGCCCCTTATGGGTCACTACATCACTATTTTTGGTCCAGATGAAACTCTGACTGACCCTTTGGGAAATCAATGCATGAAACATGTCAGCCTCACGTTGCTGATAGCTATCTAGGTACATTGTGACCACACAATAGCACCACTGTTATGACTTAGTCCTGGTACCCTAACCCCATAAAAAAATTCTTTTAGTCTATTTTAGACACACCCCACTTCTCACTTTTCACTTGACACACTTTCGCACAGCCACCTTTCATCCATTCCCCTTAACAGCATATTTGAATCAAAAGATCTCCAGCGATGAGCCCCCAGGCCCCTCAGGTATTGCAGCGCCGGCCAGACGAGCAGTGCCAAAGATGAAGCATGGCAACCTAACAGGTGTGTGAGGGCATTAAGATCTGACCTTTTGGTCTCCCCATGACAGTCTTACTAGCCTTGCGGTTTCACCACTTTGTGACCACTTGGTCTATGATGAACTACTCCTACTTTGATTGTTAAATACATGCAAAAGCATACACACACATGCATGAACAAGCACATCTCTACACATGCACTCACACTCACTCACACTCACAAACATTCTAGGCTTACTAATACACTTATAACACACAACTATAAAGAAATCCCCCATAATATCACAAGAGCCTTCTTAAAAAGCCACACAGACTGGAACAGCTATATCATCTGAATTGTGTAATACGGGTAACTGGTTATTAAAAAAGATTGAGGTCAGGTGAATAGCTCCCTTTTTCTTTCAATGGGAGTTGCATCAGGTAGATATCACGTCTTTCCTTCTGATAGGAAGTCATCAGGGGGAAACATCATTTACAAGGCATGCATTACAACGCGTGTCATTACAACACATTTTTTACAACACGAAATCCAATACAATGCATGTCATTACATCCCATAATCCATTACAGCACATTCCCCAAAGTAACGCCCCATCGGAGTTAGAATAGTAATGCGTTGTATTGGATTATGAGTTGTAATGACATGCATTGTAATGGACGTCGCATTGTAAAATAAAAAAATTGTTGTAATGACACGCGTTGTAATACGTGTGTTGTAACATGTCCTATTCATCATCAGGCAGATATGTCCTCTTTCCTTCCAACAGGAAGTCATCAGGTAGATATCGCCCTATTTCTCCTGATAGGAAGCCCATCAGGTTGATATTTCCCCTTTGCTTCCATCAGAATGTTTATCAGGTAGATATTGTGTCTTTTACTCCGGCAGGAATTTTATCAGGTACACCTTTTGACAGCAAGGTTATCTGGTAGATTTTGTCCCTTCCTTCCGACATGATGTCCATCGGGTAGATATCACCCCTTTTCTTCTGACAGTAAGTCCATTGTAGATGTGTAGGATCTGCCTCTTATGGTTGCCCCCACTTTTTGCTGATGTATCACTATTTTCGACATAGACTGACTGGGATCCTGCTATTCAGGACCCCAGTCTAACTTCTTTCTCCTATAAATTGATTGCATGTACTTTAGGTACACTCCAGATTGGATTCTGGGGTACCCTTATCAGTCCCTAGTATATGGTACACCATGTACCCAGGGCAGAGGTACCCCAGAGGCCTCCCAGGGGCTGAATCATGTATTGTGCCACCCGAGAGGCCATTCAAAATGACACCACAGGTCTGCTACTGCAGCCTGTGTAATAATAATAATAATAATACACATTTGTAAAGCGCGAACAATCACCCGTAAGGGTCTCTAGGCGCTGGGGGCCGTCGGGAAGATTAAGCAAGCTATTGCCCAGAGTCACATGGTGCTGGGCTGATCAGCCACGGGCACCGGGGATCGAACCGTGATCCCCAGATTCCGGAGTCAGTCGCCCTGGCCGCGGCACCTTAAGGAGGTGCATGCACCCCTTACTTAGATATAGTTTCCCTATATCTATTCTAAATCACTGCACATATAAACCTATCATACACCCCTATGGCAGGCCTTATCAATCCTGAAGGCAGGGTGCTGGGTTTTGTGTGAGAGGGTGCATCTGCATGAGTAGGGTCCCTCTGCAGCCTTCGGAACCTATTCTCCGGGGTTGTCTGTGATGCAGCCAACCATATATATTTAAAGCATTATAACCTCGCGGTAAATGCTAACTTTAAAACGGCTGCTTAGAAACATGTCGTGTTTTGTGTCAAACACCTTGTAATCATACCTCCCCACCAGTAGCTGGCGGAGGAGGTATGATTCTACCCTCCTAGAGGGACTTATGTGAAACACCGGTACAAACAGAACCAGCTTTCTCGACCTGGGCATCACAAAATGGATGCTGCCAGCCACAGCCACGAGTCTGCCCTCCTGCTGCTGAGCCAAGCCCGAGCACAGGAAGGCCTGATAATAGGTTTCCTGTCACAGGGAGGTGTGACCACCTCCCAGACAGGCTTTAGTGTAATGGGGCTAGGTGGGTGCACTCTTAGAGTGCCAGAAAGTCTGCACTGGGGGCACATTTGGTATCCCCATTCATAGTCCGGCTCAAACCAGTTGCAGGAGCCATTTGCTCCTGTTCTGGCGTGAAACTGGACAAAGGACATGGGTGTAGCCACCCCTCTGTCCTGCCCCTCCCCTAGGAGGGTCCCCAGAGTCAGTTCAACCCCTTCCCTGGGTATAAAGTGAGAAACCTGACTACAGGACTTTGGATTTTACCTGGACTAAACTCTAAAAGCAGAAACCAAGTACTTTGATGGTCTACACTTCACTGGACGACAGAATAATCTCCCTTGGAGTAAAGGAGTTACTCCCCTGCAGCAGCAGGCACCTAGACGCATCTGACCCGTTTGCATCTCCCGAGCTCCTGAGGACTCTGAAGATTTCTGCAACACAGGAGGTTCCCGAGCGTCCCTGAGGTCGATCCTGAGACAGTATCCCTCGTGGGGACCGTGCAACCCGAACCCCTGTGCACTGTGTACTTTTGCAGCAGCAATATGCTTTTTGGCGATCCCTGAGGCTGTGCTTTGGACTACGTGTAGTCTCGACCCCGAACAGTATTTCCACCAAAGATCTCCGGCCTCCACTCCACGAGTGCTCTGTGGGCTGGTGCTTTGTGATTCCGATAGAGGTCCCTTTGCGATCCCTGGTCCATTGGCCTGTTGGTCCTGGTGAGGGTCACTTTGATTTTCCTTGGGCTTCTCTGGTTGCTCCAGACGTGCCCTGGCTCCCCATAGCTTGGAGAGTCTCCTGGACCTTGCTGGTCCACACCATAACCTGTTTCCTCTGCCCGCGTGGGTTGCCTTTGCCAAGGCTGGTTGGTGTTCAATCCGGACACTGACCCCGCAGGACTCGACATCCTTCGTGGGACAGCTCACCTCCGGACTTTGGTCATCATCGACGTCTCCTGGTGCCTGTGGCTGCAGAGTCAAGCATCCTATCTTCACACTTGAAGCACCCGATATCGGTGGGCATTCGTCTATTAAGCCCCTGGTCACCCTGAAGTGACCCAGAGGCTCTGTCCCCTCTGCTTTCAGGTTCTTCTTGATGGGGATCCAGGCTTGAATTCCCCCAGACACTTTTCATCTTCCCGGCATCAGCACTTCTTCGCATCACGCCATTGAAAACAATGAGGGTTTACGACACCACTTGACCCCTATGCACCCGGCTCCTCTGGGATAGGTAACACGGGTACCTCGGTACTCACAAGGGTGCTGGCCTTAGAACCTTCTATGTTCCAAAGGGTTTGCTTGAAGTCCTCTCCAAAGTGTCCTTAAACTGTAATTTTCCAACCAGGACTTTCCCATAGAGTAGTACGGAGCATGCGTCTGTGTTCTCACACTGCACCCGTCCTCCGTGGGCTCTCTGTGTCACTCCTTCATGTGGTTCCTTGGGGTCCCAGCAATTCTACAGGCTCTAGGACCTGTGTCTATTGAAGTCGTCGTTGTTATACCATTTTTTTAGTATATGATTCGGTCTCCCCCTGGAGCCTGCTTTGTATTGTGCTATTTACTGTCATTCTATTGTATAAGTATTGTGTGCTTTGTACTCTAATCTCGTATAGAGATTAGTAGAGAGTGTTTAGTAATAAATACATATATTTTATATAACACTTGTGTGGTTCTCCTTTCATTTGATCACTCAGGAGGTTCTGCTCTGGTAAAACAAGCTGCTTTACAATCCTTCAAGACTTAGCCTGAAGGCTGCACTCCATAGCTACCACTAGGATAGCTTTCTATAAAGGTTATCTTTGACCTAATCCCCATAATGGACGTTTGGACTGGTGCAAGGTGCCCACTTTAATTAGTGGACAGCATATAGCAGGCCAACTTCTCACATCCATTTCTTAGATATTACCCATTTTCTTCTGACAGGAAGTTCATCAAGCACATATCACCCCTTTTCTTTTCTTCCGACAGGAAGTTCATCAGGTAGACATTGCCCCTTGTCTTCTGACAGGAAGTCCATCAGGTAGACATTACCCCTTTTCTTCTGACAGGAAGTCTATGAAATAGATATGGCCCTTTTCTTCTGGCAGGAAGTTAATCAGGTAGATATTGCCCCTTCTCTTCCGACAGGAAGTTCATCAAGTAGATATTTCCCCTTTTCTTCCGACAGGAAATTCAACAGGTAGACATTGCCCCTTTTCTTCTGACAGGAAGTTCATCAGGCAGACATTGCCCCTTTCCTTCCGACAGGAAGTTCATCAGGTAGACATTGCTCCTTTCCTTCTGACAGTAAGTCCATCAGGTAGACATTGCCCCTTTCCTTCTAACAGGAAGTTCATCAGGTAGACATTGCTCCTTTTCTTCTGACAGGAAGTTCATCAGGCAGACATTGCCCCTTTCCTTCCGACAGGAAGTTCATCAGGTAGACATTGCTCCTTTCCTTCCGACAGGAAGTTCATCAGGTAGACATTGCCCCTTTCCTTCTGACAGCAAGTTCATCAGGTAGACATTGCTCCTTTCCTTCCGACAGGAAGTTCATCAGGTAGACATTGCCCCTTTCCTTCTGACAGGAAGTTCATCAGGTAGACATTGCTCCTTTTCTTTTGAGAGGAAGTTCATCAGGTAGACATTGCTCCTTTTCTTTTGAGAGGAAGTTCATCAGGTAGACATTGCTCCTTTCCTTCCGACAGGAAGTTCATCAGGTAGACATTGCCCCTTTCCTTGTGACAGCAAGTTCATCAGGTAGACATTGCCCCTTTCCTTCCGACAGGAAGTTCATCAGGTAGACATTGCTCCTTTCCTTCCGACAGGAAGTTCATCAGGTAGACATTGCCCCTTTCCTTCTGACAGCAAGTTCATCAGGTAGACATTGCCCCTTTCCTTCCGACAGGAAGTTCATCAGGTAGACATTGCTCCTTTCCTTCCGACAGGAAGTTCATCAGGTAGACATTGCCCCTTTCCTTCTGACAGGAACTCCATCAGGTAGATATTTTCCCTTTTCTTCCGCCAGGAAGGTTCATCAGGTAGACATTGCCCCTTTCCTTCTGACAGGAAGTGCATCAGATAGTTATCACCCCTTGTCCTCTGACAGGAAGTTCATCAGGTAGACATTGCCCCTTTCCTTCCGACAGGAAGTTCATCAGGTAGACATTGCCCCTTTCCTTCTGACAGGAAGTGCATCAGATAGTTATCACCCCTTGTCCTCTGACAGGAAGTTCATCAGGTAGACATTGCCCCTTTCCTTCCGACAGGAAGTTCATCAGGTAGATATTGCTCCTTTTCTTCTGACAGAAAGTTCATCAGGTAGACATTGCTCCTTTCCTTCCGACAGGAAGTTCATCAGGTAGACATTGCCCCTTTCCTTCTGACAGGAAGTGCATCAGATAGTTATCACCCCTTGTCCTCTGACAGGAAGTTCATCAGGTGGATGTCACACTGCCCTTTCGACAGGAATTTCAAATTTAGAAAGGAAGGAAAAAGTCCTGGGTGAACTTTTTGAGATGGCAAGGACCAATCTAGATCTGCATTATGTTCAGCATCAGAGCATACATGGGAATTACATCGAATTAATTTGTTAAACATAATTCATAGAATTTATTTTACACTCAAAACCAACGTAAGTATTAGAGTGATAAAATAAAGAGTTCCCCTGGATGTCTCAGGAATAGTGTACACTTAGCCGACATGTTCGGATTTTTTGTGTGAAGTTTGTTAGATGTTGGAACCTTGACTTTGGAATCATTTCTGGGACGCTGCAGTTAGATTCGTCTTCTTGTTCTTAAAAATGTTATTCTGCAGCGTCTGCTGCGGCTTAACCCGCTTCAAGTCGAAAGCAATGTTATTATAAGGAGTTGCTATGGCTGCAGAGAACAGATTCCACGGAAGTGCTTAAGTGAAAAAAGAGCCAGAGAAATTGATTTATTGGAAGAGCTGGATGTGCTAAGCTGCGAATTAATGATATTCGAGGGAATCAAATCAGATGTTTTAATGAATAAGAAGTGGGAAGAAATCCGAGCAGATTCGTCTCTTTCCTCAAGAGAAATTGGACTAATTGTCCCCTTCCCGTCCTCGCTTTTTGTTGAATATTTGTAGTGGGCTGAGCATAAGAATGCGCCGGAGAACGGCACGTGCGCGGGAGAACCGCACGTGCGCATGAGAACTGCACGCGCGCGGGAGAACCGCACGTGCGCGGTAAAGTGCACGCGCGCGGGAGAACCGCACGTGCGCGGCGCAGAGAGCACTATAACAGTACTGGGGGATTACAGAGGCAATTATGAGAACGCGGTATTGTGACGTGTGCCCGGCAGTGGGGGAGTGACGTGGGATCAGAAGACGCCTCAGCTTTATTCGAACGCATTTAAAATATTCGGTAACACGTGTATTGCAATCGACACAATACTAGTCAAGTTGCATTAAAGGTGTATTTGTATACGTTCATATTCATATATTTGATTTGCTAATGATCTGTTGTCTCATTTCTAACCGCATTATACATACAGTGACAAAGTGATCAGTGCAGGGGTTCTGGCTGCAAGGGTGCTACTGGCATCAGAAATCAGGGTAAGGGTGGTGGCTGCGGGCATCAGTGTGAGCGTGCACGCTATGGGTTGGCATCAGGGGTCAATATAAGGGGGCACCTGAATCGGCGAAAGGCTGCTGCCATGAGTGGTCTGGCATCAGTCAATAGTGCTATGGTGGCGGCCTCGAGGACACTGGCATCAGGAATAGATGAAAGGCTGCTGCTATGAGTCGTCTGGCATCAGTGAATAGTGTTAGGGTGGCGGCCGTGAGGACAGTGGCATCCAGTGGCGGCTCCTCCGCTATGGCAGAGGAGAGTAGCCCCACTGCTTTTAAGCAGTGCCAAGTAGAAACATAAAAAGATAATAACTTGGAGTTTTAAACATGTTTTGCTTGGTGTCCTGCTGCTTTGCAGGCAGGCAGGTGGGTGTGGCTGCTCTGCTCTCGGAGAGGAGTGGTTTGCCCACTCCTAAGTGCGCAAGGACTGTTGGTCAAACCACTCATGCGCACTTTCCCCGTTCTTGAGTTGTGGACTCGTCAGAGTAGTCAACAGATGAGAACTGGTGTCCTGCCAAGGTCTTTTTAAAACCCAATTAAAACATTTAACCCACATAGGAGATACTGATTTGTGTGTGGTGTGTCTGCACTTCGCAAAACCATGGATGATTGGTCAGTATACTCAAAGTCAGGCCCTTTGCTTGGTCTGCTGGACTTTTCCTTTTTTACATCTTGCCAACAGGTCTCTTGTGAACCGCACCTAAAAGTTAGAGTGGCCTTTGTGCCAGTCCATTTCCAACCATCTGTTCGCCTTCGACACTCTCTTTTGGTTGCTTCTTATCCAATGACTTCCCTTCCTATTCATATGTGTGTTCTTCTCCTGGGTCAGAGGTTTTAACTATATCTGTGGTTGGGTGACTTGCATCCTTTCGCTGCTCACATTCAGGGTACTACTTTTGTATTTTTCATTCAACATTCCATGGGAGTGCTTTCTGGCTCTCCCCCTTGTGTGCCGCTCCCCCTCAAACTTAAGCTGCCAGTGGTACTCCCCACCCTTCTCAGTTTGGCATGATGAAAGAATAGCCGGTAAACGTGTTTTTAGCTCCTGCAAGAAGGCGCAGTACTTTGTACACATAGGCAGTCATGGCGGTGGACGATGGGCTGGGTGCCCACACTGGGCTGGCATTGGAGGTAAAATGTGTCTTAACCATGGCTGGAAAGGAAATCTCTCTTCTCCTTAGGGCCCATACATCTACTCCTTGGCTACTGCAGAGGACCAAATGGCTGAGCATGTGTTTGAGTCTTGAGTGCTGCTGAAAGCAAATGATACCTTGAGAACCATTTTCCTTAAAATTCCGAAACTTCCTTATTCTTTTAAAAATTCTGTTCAGTGTTTCTTGAGCGGAACATATTTGAAAAATTAAACCATGGCACTTTTCAATATTGAAAATGTAAATTCCGTTTCTAGTTCTGAAATACTTTAAAATTTGTTTATTTTTCCTCCAGTATTACAAATTTTTGTTTCTTGTTTTCTTGTAAATAAAGTGTTACAAACAAACATTGGCAAAGCCAATAGCTTGACTCTTGCATTATAAATGCGAGACCTCTCAGCTTAGCCAATGCTTGTTTGGTGCAGGCGCTGACCTGCCAGTGATGGTGCTGGAGCAAACCTATCTCGGACTCACCCATGCGCAGGGAAGACAGCACTTGCTGGCTGGGCTCGGTTAGGCTGAGGATGAGCAGCAGCAGAAGGGCGGGAGGGTACAGCATCTTCTACTCTTCCTCATGGAGAAGGTTTGGGTAGCAGCCTCGCTGACGCCACCTGCAGGGCAAGAGAGGGAGCGCTTTCAGCAATCAGAACTCATCATAACCTCTGCCATGCAGCCCAGAATACCACAGAGATTTCACAGCATTGATGCACACACAAGAGACTTCACAGCACCCGTATACAGCTCCCCCAAAACAGTGACCCCATCCCTCAAATTCTCGAAACCGAGTGAATGAAATCAGAGTTGAATACACAGGTGCGGAAATGTTCTGGTCACCTACCTGCAAACCTGGCAGCACTAAGCGATGCACAACTGTCTGTGGTACTACAAAACCCTCATAACTCTTTGGGCCTGATGGCAATGTGTACCCCTCAAAACCTACACTCGGCTTGACGGCCATAAACAAGGGGACACGTGCAATGTATTTCAAAGGTGTAGGGAAACATTTTAAATTTGCTTCTGCACTCTTAAGGGGTAATCTGAGACAAAATCCTAACTTTCGGTATTCACAAAAGGCATTTAGTTTTAGTAGTAGTAAAGTTAGGAATCCTAACTTTACTACTCCTAAACTGAGACAAAATCCTAACTTTACTACTTTCGGTATTCACAGAAGGCATTTCGTTTTAGTAGTAGTAAAGTCAGGATTCCTAACTTTGCTTCTCCTAAATGCCTTTTGTGAATACCGAAAGTTGTAAAGTTAGGATTTTGTCTCAGATTACTTTTGTGAGTCGGGCCCAAGGAAATTGAGTGAAAACACATGCAAATGTCATGAAATACTTAATAAAATTGCTAAAATAGAGAAAAGATGAACATTTAAAATACACTGCTCAAACACCTAAACTGCCGAAACAAACCCCTGAAGCATATCTGTGCTCTTTTAAATTGAAAGTGATGCAACAAAGTGACATTTTATGCATTTTTACCAGTAAAATGAGTGAGTCTTTCTTAGGAGTAAAAATAAAAAGTTGCAAATTACTCTGTTTGTAGGAAATGGTTCCCATCCCCTCTGCCCCCCCCCCCCCAAAAAAAATGCTGGAAGAGCGTGTTAGAGGCGTAATTGATAAAAACAAATCTCCATGTTGCAGATCTATGTAGCGCAGAAATAAGAATTTCACACAAATCTGCAGATGAAGTGCAGTTCTTTGAAGGCTTTGTGTAATGCTGTTTACAACACACCAGAGCTTTAAATGGACTCGTGTCACACTGTGGATTGACAGGACAGGGTCTCTAGACCGACCCTGCACTGTCAATCAGGTGCGCCGCGACCATTCGGGTGAGAGTACTTCAGTCCCACCCAAAACACTGGTACATTTCTTGTTAACTTTAATATAAATACACACACGAAGAAAATAAACTGTAGCAGAACAACATAGCGTCCAGGTGGAAAACGTAGGGGAAGATTACAGCAGAGGGGAGAACAGGAGGCAAGTAGGGAGAAAACCAGTGAGGAATTGTAAGAGAGTTGTGGAGAGAGTAAGCGAGAAGTGGGAGCCAGAGGGGCAGAGCTAGCGAGAGAAGGGTAGAGGCTGGGTAAATATGAGAGGCGAGTGGAGAGCACATGTGGATGTAAAGCCGCGGAACCAGCAAGCGACAGGAAGAGCCTGTCGTAGGGAAAAGGGTAGTGGCAGTGCTTTAAATGGGCTGGTACTCATAGGTGCCGGGTACCAGCACATCTTTTTTTTTACCGGTGTTAGTACCAGCACATCTCTGCTGCCGAGGAGAGTACCGGTCCCCATGAGAGGTGGGCTCACTTGATGCAACTGCTGGCGAGCACCAGGCTGTCAGCGTTGGAACCTATCTGACATCCAAGGCCCTTCTGTGTTCCTGATCTGAGCTGCTGCTGAACTATCCAGTGTGGGCTTTTTTGCCTGATGTCCCTATGTTCACCATCACATTGTGTTGAACAGTGGACGGCCTATTCAGGCCCTGTGCTGTCAATCACATTCACACTATTGCGTGGATGTGTGCAAACACAGGTACAGAGCCAGCAGGCTGACAGCGGCTATTAAAAAAGCCATGGGAGGTAAGGAGTTTAAAATGGCTTTAATCTCACCCGAGACTTTGTGTGAGTGTTTGCATATGTCTGTGTGCTTGCCTGCTTGTGTGTGCCTGCTTGTGTGTGCCTGCTTGTGTGTGCCTGCTTGTGTGTGCCTGCTTGTGTGTGCCTGCTCTTCTGTGAGAGAAGGAGCGAGAGAAGCAGGACATTCTCAGGAGATATTTTATGGTGAAAGTGTGGAAAGCTTTGTGTACACATGTGCGTATTTCTTTTTGTGCGTGCACGCTTGAGAATTTGTAATATTGTGCCAAACAACAACAAACAACAGGATGGCATTAAGAAGCAGCGTGTATAGCAGAACAAGGACATGTTAACAGATCACCCTGTTTGCCTTTCATTTTGTGTAATGAGTCCATCTCTTTTGTTGACATAAATGCATTTCCCATTTTTGACATGTGCTGAAGAAAACGGGTACAGAAGTCCTTATGTCTGATCATATCTTGCCTGTAGCCCCGCCCCTAGCCCCGCCCACCAGCCACACCTCTGCTCATTTTAATGAGTACCTGCACTTCTTTTTTTCCATTTAAAGCGCTGCAACGCGCACAGCCTTCTTTTCGGCGTTTAGTGGAGGCCACGCTCTAGGGGCAGCGGGAGTTTTAGAGAAAACATGTTTGGTTTAACACAGAACCGGAGGCTCTGTGAGATCTAGTTAAAACCGTGTTACAGAACCCAGGATGCACTTAGGATGAGAGGGCGCGGACATGCACAGAGAGAGCTCCAGACAGGACACTGTGTATCGCTTCCTTACCCCACACATAGACACATTAAATGACAGAGGACCAGCAGAAAATGCTGTCTCGCTGTATAAATGAGGCGCAACAATTACACCAGGATGGCGCCATAAACTGCACTTTAATCCTACACTCTTGTCTCTGAGCTACAAACACAGTGAAAAATACAGGTACACATGTTTGAGGGCCCGGTTTTAATTCATTATAAAGGTTTCTTTCAGACCCTTGCACAAGTAACACTTTCCGTAGCCTGCATAGATGCATGGACGCGCAGAAGTAGAGATGTGCAGATCTATGGATGCATAGATGAGTGGTTGCATCAGCGCATGGATGCAAAGATGCATGGATGTATACACAATGGATGACTAGATGCATGCATTGATAGATGCATGGATGTATACATGATGTATGACTAGATGCATGCATTGATAGATGCGTGGATGCATACATGATGGATGTATACACAATGGATGTCTAGATACATGCATTGATAGATGCATGGATGTATACATCTATTGATGTATACATGATGAATGCCTAGATGCATGCATTGATGGATACATGGATGTATAGATGCATGGATGAATAAACGATAGATACCTAGATGCATGGATGAATACATGGCTGGATGTATACATGATGTATGTCTGGATGCATGCATTGACAGATGCATGGGTGTATATGCACATGGATATATACATGATAAATGCCTGTATACATGCATTGATAGATGCATGGGTGTATAGATGCATGGATGAATAAATGATAGATGCCTAGATACATGCATCGATAGATGCATGGGTGTATATGCACTTGGATGTTTACATGATAGATGCCTAGATGCATGAATCGATGGATGCATGGTTGTATACATGATGGATGCCTAGATGCATGCATCGATAGATGTGTGGATGTATAGATACATGCATTAATAGATGCATGGATGTATACGTGATGGATGCCTAGTTGCATGCATTGATAGATGTGTGGATGTATAGATACATGCATTAATAGATGCATGGATGTATACATGATGGATGCCTAGATGCATGCAGTGATTTCAGGAATTTCAACTAACAGGCAGAATACGAAATTCACAAAAGTACGTGCAATCTGCAGCATAATTTACATTTCCAGTTTGGAAGGATGGGCGAGTTTAGGAATGCGGCTTTGCATCTTCACACACCTCTGCCAGAGTGACAGCTGAAGGAAGCTGCAGGATTTCCCTGCACTTCAGTCAGGACTCTGCACACATCTTTGGAACACCTGGTGAGCCTTATGTGGACCACTCAATGCCGGGCGCGAGGTCTCAGAGTACTGGGGTACCGCGTAAGGCGGGGTCCTACCACATTACAATTGGGTAATACTTAGGACTTCACATTGAATCCTCTAGTGTGCAGGTGAAACCAAAGCAGGGATCCGGCACTGGGCACACATGATCCCTCCTACTGTCTGGGATCACCTGTGAATGTGTCCGTCTGCAACGCAACTGGTGCTCATGTAAAGCGCCCTGATCGCTTCGGGTCTGGTTCGCGCTGTATACAAGTAACTTGACACCTTTAGAAGGATGTGCATTGATGTCATTCGTGTCTTTATTATAAAATGAAGTTGTATTAGTCCAAAAACGATGGTCTATGAAGCTGTTGTATATTTGAGTGTATTCAAGAATTCCCAGCAATCTCTCTGCAGTACTTAGCTGTGCTCATATCTGTCCCCCAAAGAGTGACAGATGTGAGTGGTGAGGACACTGTGTGCAGAGCGCCAGATGTGAGTGGTGAAGACACTGTGTACAGTGCGCCAGGTGTGAGTGGCGAAGATATTGTGTACAGTGCACCAGGTGTGAGTGGTGAAGACACTGTGTACAGTGCACCAGGTGTGAGTGGTAAAAACGCTGTGTACAGTGCACCAGGTGTGAGTGGTGAAGATATTGTGTACAGTGCACCAGGTGTGAGTGGTGAAGACACTGTGTACAGTGCGCCAGGTGCGAGTGGTAAAAACACTGTGTACAGTGCACCAGGTGTGAGTGGTAAAAACACTGTGTACAGTGCACCAGGTGTGAGTGGTGAAGATATTGTGTACAGTGCACCCAGTGTGAGTGTTGAAGACATTGTGTTCACTGCACCAGATGTGAGTGGTGAAGACACTGGGTACAGTGCACCAGGTGTGAGTGGTGAAGACATTGTGTTCACTGCACCAGATGTGAGTGGTGAAGACACTGCTGTGTACAGTGCACCAGGTGTGAGTGGTGAAAACACTCTGTACAGTGCACCCAATGTGAGTGGTGAAGACACTGTGTTCCGTATGCCAGGTGTGAGTGGTGAAGGCGCTGTGTACAGTGTGCCAGGTGTGAGTGGTAAAAACACTGTGTACAGTGCCCCAGGTGTGAGTGGTGAAGACACTGTGTACAGTGTAACAGGTGTGAGCGGTGAAGACACTGTGTACAGTGCGCCAGGTGTGAGTGGTAAAAACACTGTGTACAGTGCGCCAGATGTGAGTGGTGAAGACACTGTGCACTGCTCTCACCAGGTGTGAGTGGTGAAGACACTGTGTACAGTGCACCAGGTGTGAGTGCTGAAGACACTGTGTACAGTGCACCAGGAGTGGTGAAGACATTGTGTGCTGTGCACTAGGTGTGAGTGGTGAAGTCACTGTGTGTAGTGCACCAGGTGTGAGTGGTGAAGACACTGTGTGCAGTGCACCAGGTGTTAGTGGTGAAGACACTATGTACAGTGCTACAGGAATTGCACCATGTGTAAGTTGTGAAGACACTGTGTGCACTGCACTAGATGTGAGTGGTGGAGACACTGTGTGCACCGCCCCAGGTGTGAGTAGTGATGACGCAACTGGTGCTCATGTAAAGCGCCCTGATACCTTCGGGTCTGGTTCGCGCTGTATACAAGTAATTTGACACCCTTAGAAGGATGTGCATTGATGTCATTCGTGTCTTTATTATAAAATGAAGTTGTATTAGTCCAAAAACGATGGTCTATGAAGCTGTTGTATATTTTAGTGTATTCAAGAATTCCCAGCAATCTCTCTGCAGTACTTAGCTGTGCTCATGTCTGTCCCCCAAAGAGTGACAGATGTGAGTGGTAAAAACACTGTGTACAGTGCACCAGGTGTGAGTGGAGAAGACACTGTGTACAGTGCGCCAGCTATGAGTGGTAAAAACACTGTGTACATTGCAACAGGTTCAAGTGGTGAAGACATTATATACAGTGTGCCAGCTATAAGTGGTAAAAACACTGTTTACAGTGCACCAGGTGTGAGTGGTGAAGATATTGTGTACAGTGCGCCAGGTGTGAGTGGTGAAGATATTGTGTACAGTGCACCCAGTGTGAGTGTTGAAGGCACCGTATACAGTGCTCCGGGGATTGCACCAGGTGTAAGTGGTGAAGACACTATGTACATTCCACCAGGTGCAAGTGTTGAAGACATTATATACAGTGCACCAGGTGTGAGCGGTGAAGACACTATGTCCAGTGCACCAGGTATGAGTGGAGATGACACTGTGTACAGTGCACCAGGTGTGAGTGGAGAAGACACTGTGTACAGTGCGCCAGGTGTGAGTGGTAAAACACTGTGTACAGTGCACCAGGTGTGAGTGGTGAAGATATTGTTTACAGTAGACCAGGCATGAGTGTTGAAGGCACCGTTTAAAGTGCTCCGGGAATTGCACCAGGTGTAAGTGGTGAAGACACTATGTACATTGCACCAGGTGCAAGTGGTGAAGACATTATATACAGTGCACCAGGTGTGAGCAGTGAAGACACTATGTCCAGTGCACCAGGTATGAGTGGTGAAAACACTGAGTACAGTGCACCAGGTGTGAGTGGAGAAGGCACTGTGTACAGTGCACCAGGTGTGAGTGGAGAAGATACTGTGTACAGTGCACCAGGTGTGAGTGGAGAAGACACTGTGCACAGTGCGCCAGGGGTGAGTGGTAAAACACTGTGTACAGTTAGCCAGGTGTGAGTGGAGATGACACTGTGTACAATGCGCCAGGTGTGAGTGGTAAAAACACTGTGTACAGTGCACCAGGTGTGAGTGGGGAAGATATTGTGTAAAGTGCACCAGGCATGAGTGTTGAAGGCACCGTATACAGTGCTCTGGGGATTGCACCAGGTGTAAGTGGTGAAGACACTCTGTAAGGTTCACCAGGTGTGAATGGTGAAGATACTGAGTACAGTACACCTGGACTACTGGAACTCTGTGTATAAGGTGTATCTGCTTCATTGCTGAAAAGATTGCAGCTTGTCCAAAACAATGCAGTCCCCATCTCCTCACCAGCTGGAGATCCAGCTCACCTTTAGGCCGCTATTGTCTGCTGCCTGTCTACCTGCTCTCCTCCTCTGCTTGTTTCTTGCTCTGTTTTGCCTTTTCTGCTCATTTTTCTGCCTTCCGTTTTGCTCGTTTTTCTGCCCTGTTTTGCCTTTTTCTGATCGTTGTCATGTTCTGCCTTTTCTGCTAGTTTTTCTGCCCTGTGTTTTGACCTCCTCTACTCTGTTTTGACTTTTTGTGGTTGCAGTGGCGGGTCCTCCGCTAAGGCGGAGAAGCGTCGCCCCACTGTGTTAATAACTTCAGGTTATTATCATTGTATTTGTTCCAGCTGTGCAGCTTTGCTGGGAGGGGGGGAGAGGGAGGGGCTGCTCTGTTCTCAGAGCAGGGGAGGTATGGTCTGCCCAATCCAAGTGCAGGGTGCACTACAGCCTGCTTGGAGAACATGCCCAGGCCCCATTCCCTGGCTGAGCACCGAACCATGGCGTTCGGACCAAACACAACGCTGCATTGCAGCATTGTGATTGGCTTAGGGGAGGGAGCCTGGCTGCTTCTTGTGCCAGCCTCTGAGAGACTGCGATGACATGGGAAGGAGCAGGAAAGCGGCAAGGAGGTACGCTCTTTTTTACAACTACCACCCCCTCTTCCCCCTGGACCGCCCGCCACCCACGATCCGTGCAGCCGCTACTGTCTAATTATTTTTCTGCCCTCTGTTTTTTCCTTTTCTGCTCATTTTTCTGCCCTCTGTTTTTGCCTTTTTTGCTCATTTCTTCCCTCTTACCACTGTTTCTTCAAGGCCTGGCTTTTTGACAGAGACCTCACAGTCCATCTCCCAGATACCACTGGGGTGACGGTGCCGCGCCCCACGAATGCTGATTGATTGATTGAGACTGCTCTTCGCTATCCCTCGCATCAGTCAATATCCCATCATCTGCACGCTCTGCAATGGCTCCCAGTAGAAGAGAGATGTGCGTTTAAGGCTCTTTGCATCTGTCTCTGGCTCTCTCAGATAAAGGACCGTCTGATAGAAGATCTCGCATCATTCGGCACAGTCCAAGGCACAGTGTGTGTTCGGCCTCCGCACGCCTGGCGACTGCTGTGAGAGTGCGAGAACCTGCCTGGGTGGCAGATCTTTCATCATCCTGGACTCAAACCTGGGAGAGCTTCTCTTGAACATCAGATCACAAACACGTTTGTTGATCTTTGAGGATAATAGCCCCTGCTTCAGGAGTGCCTGTCAATGGGAGAGGGATCTGGGAACCATGAGGCCGACAGGTGACATGCAGTCTTTGGTATTGAACATATGAAGGGAGGACTACAGACAGACATGAAGACAAGTTAGAGTAGCCAAAGCATTACTAGATATAAAGTCACAAAAACACATCTGGATAGATCACAGAAAAAGCAACATATCTCTCCACTTCAGGCATTATAATCCCAGAATCCCGAGACACATTCTTTGGTTGTGGTGCGAGGGCACAACCACAGGCGACCAGGGGCCACATACAGCGCCAGTGTCCACAGGCTGCAGACCGAGCAAGACACAGAAGGATCCTGTGACATCAACCAGTGAACAAGTACAGTGCCAGTGTCTACAGGCTGCAGAGGGAGCAAGACACAGAAGGATCCAGTGATCCCAAGCAGTGACCAAGTACAGCACCAGTGTCCACAGGTTGCAGACGAAGCAAGATACAGAAGGATCCAGTGATCTCAACCAGTGACCAAGTACAGTGCCAGTGTCCACAGGCTGCAGAATGAGCAAGACATAGAAGGATCCTGTGACATCAACCAGTGAACAAGTACAATGCCAGTGTCTACAGGCTGCAGAGGGAGCAAGACACAGAAGGATCCAGTAATTTCCACCTGTTGCCAAGCACAGCGCCAGTGTCCATAGGATGGAGACTGAACAAGACACAGAAGGATTTAGTGATCTCAACCAGTGACCAAGTACAGTGACAGTGTCCACAGGCTGCAGACAGAGCAAGACACAGAAGGATCCAGTGATATCAACCAGTGACCAAGTACAGCACCAGTGTCCACAGGCTGCAGACTGAGCAAGACACAGAAGGATCCAGTGATCCCAACCAGTGGTCAAGCAATGTGCCAGTGTGCACAGGCTGCACACTGAACAAGACACAGAAGGATCCAGTGATCTCAAACAGTGACCAAGCACAGCACCAGTATCGACAGGCTGCACAATGAACAATACACAGAAGGATCCAGTGTCTCAAACAGTGACCAAGTACAGTGCCACTGTCCACAGGCTGCACAATGAACAAGACAGAGAAGGATCCAGTAATCCCAACCAGTGGTCAAGCACTGTGCCAGTGACCACAGGCCACAGATGGGGAAGACAAGGAAGGATCCAGTGATCTCAACCAGCGACCAAGCACAACACGAGTGTCGATAGGATAGAGACTGAACAAGACACAGGAAGATCCAGTGATCTCAACCAGTGACCAAGTAAAGTGTGCCAGTGTCCACAGGCTGCAGAATGATCAAGACACAGAAGGATGCAGTAATATCAACCAGTGACCAGGTGCAGCACCAGTGTCCACAGGCTGCAGACGGAGCAAGATACAGAAGGATCCAGTGATATCAACCAGTGACCAAGTACAGCACCAGTGTCCACAGGCTGCAGATTGAACCAGATACAGAAGGATCCAGTGATCTCAACCAGTGACCAAGTACAGTGCCAGTGTCTACAGTCTGCAGATGGAGCAAGACACAGAAGGATCCAGTAATTTCAGCCTGTTGCTAAGCACAGCGCCAGTGTCCATGGGATGGAGACTGAACAAGACACAGAAGGATTTAGTGATCTCAACCAGTGACCAATTACAGCGACAGTGTCCACAGGCTGCAGACAGAGTAAGACACAGAAGGATCTAGTAGTATCAACCAGTGACCAAGTACATCACCAGTGTCCACAGGCTGCAGACTGAACCAGACGCAGAAGGATCCAGTGTTCTCAACCAGTGACCAAGTACAGTGCCAGTGTCCACAGGTTGTAGACTAAGCAAGACACAAAAGAATCCAGTGATCTCAACCAGTGACGAAGTACAGCACCAGTGACCATAGGGTGCAGACAGAGCAAGAGACAGAAGGATCCAGTGATCTCAAACAGCGACTAAGTACAGTGCCAGTGTCCACAGGTTGCAGTCAGAGCAAGACAAAGAAGGATCCTGTGATCCCAAACAGTGACCAAGTACAGCGCCAGTGTCAACAGGCTGCAGACACAGCAAGACACAGAAGGATCCAGTGATCTCAACCAGTGACCAAGTACAGCACCAGTGTCCACAGGTTGCAGACTGAACCGGACACAGAAGGATCCAGTGATCTCAACCAGTGACCAGGTGCAGTGCCAGTGTCCACAGGCTGCAGACGGAGCAAGATACAGAAGGATCCAGTGATATCAACCAGTGACCAAGTACATCACCAGTGTCCACAGGCTGCAGATTGAACCAGATACAGAAGGATCCAGTGATCTCAACCAGTGACCAAGTACAGTGCCAGTGTCTACAGGCTGCAGATGGAGCAAGACACAGAAGGATCCAGTAATTTCAGCCTGTTGCCAAGCACAGCGCCAGTGTCCATGGGATGGAGACTGAACAAGACACAGAAGGATTTAGTGATCTCAACCAGTGACCAAGTACAGCGGCAGTGTCCACAGGCTGCAGACAGAGTAAGACACAGAAGGATCTAGTGGTATCAACCAGTGACCAAGTACAGCACCAGTGTCCACAGGCTGCAGACTGAACCAGACACAGAAGGATCCAGTGATCTCAACCAGTGACCAAGTACAGCGCCAGTGTCCACAGGCTGCAGACAGAGTAAGACACAGAAGGATCTAGAGGTATCAACCAGTGACCAAGTACAGCACCAGTGTCCACAGGCTGCAGACTGAACCAGACACAGAAGGATCCAGTGATCTCAACCAGTGACCAAGTACAGCACCAGTTTCCACAGGCTGCAGACTGAACCAAACACAGAAGGATCCAGTGATCTCAACCAGTGACCAAGTGCAGCGCCAGTGTCCATAGGATGAAGACTGAACAAGACACAGAAGGATCCAGTGATCTCACACAGTGACCAAGTACAGCACCAATTTCCACAGGCTGCAGACTGAACCAAACACAGAAGGATCCAGTGATCTCAACCAGTGACCAAGTACAGCGCCAGTGTCCATAGGATGGAGACTGAAAAAGACACAGAAGGATCCAGTGATCTCACACAGTGACCAAGTACAGCACCAATTTCCACAGGCTGCAGACTGAGCAAGACACAGAAGGATCCAGTGATCTCAACCAGTGACCAGGTGCAGTGCCAGTGTCCACAGGCTGCAGACGGAGCAAGATACAGAAGGATCCAGTGATATCAACCAGTGACCAAGTACATCACCAGTGTCCACAGGCTGCAGACTGAACCAGACGCAGAAGGATCCAGTGTTCTCAACCAGTGACCAAGTACAGTGCCAGTGTCCACAGGTTGTAGACTAAGCAAGACACAAAAGAATCCAGTGATCTCAACCAGTGACGAAGTACAGCACCAGTGACCATAGGGTGCAGACAGAGCAAGAGACAGAAGGATCCAGTGATCTCAAACAGCGACTAAGTACAGCGCCAGTGTCCACAGGTTGCAGTCAGAGCAAGACAAAGAAGGATCCTGTGATCCCAAACAGTGACCAAGTACAGCGCCAGTGTCAACAGGCTGCAGGCACAGCAAGACACAGAAGGGTCCAGTGATCTCAACCAGTGACCAAGTACAGCACCAGTGTCCATAGGCTGCAGACTGAACCGGACACAAAAGGATCCAGTGATCTCAACCAGTGACCAGGTGCAGTGCCAGTGTCCACAGGCTGCAGATGGAGCAAGATACAGAAGGATACAGTGATATCAACCAGTGACCAAGTACATCACCAGTGTCCACAAGCTGCAGATTGAACCAGATACAGAAGTATCCAGTGATCTCAACCAGTGACCAAGTACAGCGCCAGTGTCCACAGGCTGTAGATGGAGCAAGCCACAGAAGTATCCAGTGATATCAACCAGTGACCAAGTTCAGTGCCAGTGCCCACAGGCTGCAGACTGAACCAGACACAGAAGGATCCAGTGATCTCAACCAGTGACCAAGTACAGCACCAGTTTCCACAGGCTGCAGACTGAACCAAACACAGAAGGATCCAGTGATCTCAACCAGTGACCAAGTACAGCGCCAGTGTCCATAGGATGAAGACTGAACAAGACACAGAAGGATCCAGTGATCTCACACAGTGACCATGTACAGCACCAATTTCCACAGGCTGCAGACTGAACCAAACACAGAAGGATCCAGTGATCTCAACCAGTGACCAAGTACAGCGCCAGTGTCCATAGGATGGAGACTGAAAAAGACACAGAAGGATCCAGTGATCTCACACAGTGACCAAGTACAGCACCAATTTCCACAGGCTGCAGACTGAGCAAGACACAGAAGGATCCAGTGATCTCAACCAGTGACCAGGTGCAGTGCCAGTGTCCACAGGCTGCAGACGGAGCAAGATACAGAAGGATCCAGTGATATCAACCAGTGACCAAGTACATCACTAGTGTCCACAGGCTGCAGATTGAACCAGATACAGAAGGATCCAGTGATCTCAACCAGTGACCAAGTACAGTGCCAGTGTCTACAGGCTGCAGATGGAGCAAGACACAGAAGGATCCAGTAATTTCAGCCTGTTGCCAAGCACAGCGCCAGTGTCCATGGGATGGAGACTGAACAAGACACAGAAGGATTTAGTGATCGCAACCAGTGACCAAGTACAGCGACAGTGTCCACAGGCTGCAGACAGAGTAAGAAACAGAAGGATCTAGTGGTATCAACCAGTGACCAAGTACAGCACCAGTGTCCACAGGCTGCAGACTGAACCAGACACAGAAGGATCCAGTGATCTCAACCAGTGACCAAGTACAGCGCCAGTGTCCACAGGCTGTAGATGGAGCACGACACAGAAGTATCCAGTGATATCAACCAATGACCAAGTATAGCGCCAGTGCCCACAGGCTGCAGACTGAACCAGACACAGAAGGATCCAGTGATCTCAACCAGTGACCAAGTACAGCACCAGTTTCCACAGGCTGCAGACTGAACCAAACACAGAAGGATCCAGTGATCTCAACCAGTGACCAAGTACAGCGCCAGTGTCCATAGGATGAAGACTGAACAAGACACAGAAGGATCCAGTGATCTCACACAGTGACCAAGTACAGCACCAATTTCCACAGGCTGCAGACTGAACCAAACACAGAAGGATCCAGTGATCTCAACCAGTGACCAAGTACAGCGCCAGTGTCCATAGGATGGAGACTGAAAAAGACACAGAAGGATCCAGTGATCTCACACAGTGACCAAGTACAGCACCAATTTCCACAGGCTGCAGACTGAGCAAGACACAGAAGGATCCAGTGATCTCAACCAGTGACCAAGTAAAGCGCCAGTGTCCATAGGATGGAGACTGAACAAGACACAGAAGGCTACAGTGATCTCAACCAGTGACCAAGCACAGCGCCAGTGTCCATAGGATGGAGACTGAACAAGACACAGATGGATCCAGTGATCTCAACCAGTGACCAAGTACAGCGCCAGTGTCCATAGGATGGAGACTGAACAAGACACAGAAGGATCCAGTGATCTCACACAGTGACCAAGTACAGCACCAGTTTCCACAGGCTGCAGACTGAACCAGACACAGAAGGATCCAGTGATCTCAACCAGTAACCAAGTACAGCACCAGTGTCCACAGGCTGTAGATGGAGCAAGACACAGAAGTATCCAGTGATATCAACCAGTGACCAAGTACAGCGCCAGTGCCCACAGGCTGCAGACTGAACCAGACACAGAAGGATCCAGTGATCTCAACCAGTGACCAAGTACAGCACCAGTTTCCACAGGCTGCAGACTGAAGCAAACACAGAAGGATCCAGTGATCTCAACCAGTGACCAAGTACAGCGCCAGTGTCCATAGGATGAAGACTGAACAAGACACAGAAGGATCCAGTGATCTCACACAGTGACCAAGTACAGCACCAATTTCCACAGGCTGCAGACTGAACCAAACACAGAAGGATCCAGTGATCTCAACCAGTGACCAAGTACAGCGCCAGTGTGCATTGGATGGAGACTGAACAAGTCAAGACACAGAAGGATCCAGTGATTTCACACAGTGACCAAGTACAGCACCAATTTCCACAGGCTGCAGACTGAGCAAGACACAGAAGGATCCAGTGATCTCAACCAGTGACCAAGTAAAGCGCCAGTGTCCATAGGATGGAGACTGAACAAGACACAGAAGGATCCAGTGATCTCAACCAGTGACCAAGCACAGTGCCAGTGTCCATAGGATGGAGACTGAACAAGACACAGATGGATCCAGTGATTTCAACCAGTGACCAAGTACAGCGCCAGTGTCCATAGGATGGAGACTGAACAAGACACAGAAGGATCCAGTGATCTCACACAGTGACCAAGTACAGCATCAGTTTCCACAGGCTGCAGACTGAGCAAGACACAGAAGGATCCAGTGATCTTAACCAGTGACCAAGTAAAGCGCCAGTGTCCATAGGATGGAGACTGCACAAGACACAGAAGGATCCAGTGATCTCAACCAGTGACCAAGCACAGTGCCAGTGTCCATAGGATGGAGACTGAACAAGACACAGATGGATCCAGTGATCTTAACCAGTGACCAAGTGCAGCGCCAGTGTCCATAGGATGGAGACTGAACAAGACACAGAAGGATCCAGTGATCTCACACAGTGACCAAGTACAGCACCAGTTTCCACAGGCTGCAGACTGAGCAAGACACAGAAGGATCCAGTGATCTCAACCAGTGACCAAGTAAAGCACCAGTGTCCATAGGATGGAGACTGAACAAGACACAGAAGGATCCAGTGATCTCACACAGTGACCAAGTACAGCACCAGTTTGCACAGGCTGCAGACTGAACCAGACACAGAAGGATCCAGTGATCTCAACCAGTGACCAAGTAAAGCGCCAGTGTCCATAGGATGGAGACTGAACAAGACACAGAAGGATCCAGTGATCTCAACCAGTGACCAAGTACAGCACCTGTGTCCATAAGATGGAGACTGAACAAGGCGCAGAGTTATCCAGTGATCTCACACTAAGGCAACTAGTAACCAAGTATAGTGCCAATAGGCTGCCAACAGGGAACAAGCAGAAGCAAACCCCGATACCCTATTTCAGAGAAGGAGGGATATAAGTCAGGCTACAGATCCTACAAGTAGATTTGTGTGCATTTAACACAATTTTTGTTTTATACATGCGTTGTATTCCGAACCAAACTACGGAAAGGTAATATCACCCTCCTTGCATTGGAAAGGAGATGCAGATAAACATGCAGAAACCCAGGGCCCGATTCACAGAACTAACTTATGACAAAATCCTAAACTTACTACCATTTTCGTATTCACAGAAGGCACTTACTCATTTTGGTATTCACAGAAGACACTTACTCACTTCGGTATTCACAGAAGTTAGGAGTCCTAAGTTTAGGACTCCTAAATGCCTTCTGTGAATACCGAAAGTCTTAAAATTAGAATTTTTCTCAGTTTAGGAGTCCTAAAGTTAGGACTCCTAACTTTACTACTACTAAACTGAGAAAAATCCTAATTTTAAGGCTTTCGGTATTCACAGAAGGCATTTAGGAGTCCTAAAGTTAGGAGTCCTAACTTTACTACTACTAAATTGAGAAAAATCCTAATTTTAAGACTTTTGGTATTCACAGAAGCCATTTAGGAGTCCTAAAGTTAGGACTCCGAACTATACTACCACTAAACTGAGAAAAATCCTAATTTTAAGACTTTCGGTATTCACAGAAGGCATTTAGGAGTCCTAAAGTTAGGACTCCTAACTTCTGTGAATACCGAAATGAGTAGGTGCCTTCTGTGAATACCAAAATGGTAGTAAGTTTAGGATTTTGTCTTAAATTAGTTCTGTGAATCGGGCCCCCAATATTTGCAAAGTATTACTCAGTGTTTTATTTCACAATTATTC
The DNA here is from genome assembly GCF_964204655.1 of Triturus cristatus. NCBI lineage: Eukaryota > Metazoa > Chordata > Amphibia > Caudata > Salamandridae > Triturus > Triturus cristatus. The sequence continues at coordinate 50,774,224 of NC_140590.1, read as the reverse complement.
AAGATCAATCTAAGTGGTTATATAATTACTGCAGTGCACAAATGACCCCAAATCACTCAGTAATATCTACATGAGAGACAGGGACATGTAATATAGGCAGGGCCACTGGAATTATGTGATTGTGCGGCTGCATATTTTTCCGCATAATTATGGATTTGCCACATTTGCCACATTATCCATCACCTGCTGCATAATCTGTACATTTTAACCAAAAAATCTGTTTCTAGCTCAAATGAAACAAGGGTTACTCAAAGCCCAGTGACCCTTGCTGCTGTGCAGGAGGAGGCCCTCTGCAAAGGTTGACTGGCCACCTCTCTGTTGCTTATCGGTGTATGTGAGACTAAACTGCTACTGATGATATGCAGCCAATGCCGCGACAGTGTTAACAAGTGTATAAATAACAAAATAATGAAGTGCTACTACCACTAAATGTTCTGCATCATGCCGCATAACTTGCCTTTAGGGGTGTATAATTTACTCAAACCTGCCAAGTAATTTGGCCCTCCCCTGCCGCATAATTCCAGTGACCCTGAATATAGGTAGTACATCTCTCGAATCCCCTCCTGGCAGAGGCAAGATATGTTCAGGAGCACCTGGAAGACAAGACTGTTTCCAAGGTGATGCCGCAACAGCCAGATAGAACCACCTGCATCCAGGAGGAGGGAATGGGCAAAACAGAACTCAAGATGGCGCCCAACACTGGAACAATCATGTGAGGCAGAAGAACATGCACAGCGATCTCTCAATATTGTTTGCTGCACTCCATGCATAAGTACAGCTATACACACGCAGCGGTGTAGTCAGGGCTTTAAGAGGGGTCTCTCAAAGGGGCGTGGCCAATGTAATTGACGGCGTGACTTAAAAGCACGTAAGGTAAAACTCTGTGCTTAGCATAGTGTGCCGATACAACAAGTGACATCATACCTACAACAAATACCTACAACAAGTCACGACTATTGGCTTTGTCAATGGATGTCAGTTGCATAAGATAAATAAGCAGGAACTATGGCTTGTATATAATATTGAAAATCTTCGACTTAAAGCCCTGGTGACACCACAACAATGTTGCTGCTCCTGAGTTTAAAAAAGAGAAGGGAAATCCAGAGAGAAAATGACTCTCTTTAAAGGATTTCCCTTCCCCAATAACGTTCACCTGGTTTGACGTCATGTCGTAACTTCTGCACTAGTGAGAAGTGAGCAGTTGGAGCAGCGCACATCGATGTGCCTGCTGTCACTGTAGTCTGGAAAAAAATGGACCACCTGTGCCAGGGCGCAAAACAGAGCCCAATAGAGACCCGATTTGGGGCCCCCTTCAAAAAACTGCTAGTGCTCAGCACCAATGAGACCCGGCTCACTTAAAGCCCTAGGTATAGTATATATGTAACCTGCCATGCATGCATGACACAAAAACACTACAGTGACACATTTCTTTACACCCACGGTGCTTAATTTGTAAAGAAATAAGTGCCAGGGCTCTCATCAGGAGGCCATTGCAGCTTGAATCACATATTGCCCTGCCATGCAACCAATGATAGTAACAGCACAACTGCTAACCATCACACTCTTATAAGTGTGACAGTTCAGGCTATTTCACGCCCCTAAAGCAATGTCATTTTTAATGTATTGTGAATTAATAATTAACTGGTGTTGTGGTAATCTCTAAATTAGTCAGACAGCGCCACTTTGTGGCAGATTGTCACAAGCACCGGTGTTGATGATTAAGTGCTGGTGCTGAGCACTGGAAACCGGGGGCACAAATTAAGCACAGTATCAATTTATACCTAAGCATCCTAACTCTCACCTTCTTACTCCGCTTGCATTATCACATACCAAGGTGCAGCAGCAAAAACACAATAATAGTACAACTGTGTTCCTCATAAATGACATCACCCAACCCTACTCAACTGTGGTACGCAATGGACAGACACCTACTCAACCAACCCTATGAAGGAGCATGTAACGCTTCCTCAAGTGCGCTTTGCACCTCGTCATGGTTATGAAGACTTTATAAAAGCAACTACAATATAATACAAGTGATGACAAAGCACAGGGAAGTCTGAGCAAGCTAGGGATTGAAGCAAGCAGAGACAAACGTGTGGATGTCAAAGGCAGAAGGATGTGATGAGTCCCGCCAGCTGGAGACAGAAGCAGACACTCATTGATCGGGCCCACATACACTGACAATGCTAAGTCTGCACTTTGGCTGGATACTGCATTTTGATTGGTTCCTTGCCGGTTGATATCTACCAGAGAGATTCATACCCAGAAGCTGAGATGATTTAAGCCCATGTATCATAAACTCTTGATTCCATAACTTCTGCCTGTGCAGATGGCAGGGATCCAATAAAGCGCTAGGCAGTAACCTATATCAGAGCGCGAGCGGCATTAGAAGATGTGCTGGAGAACAAACCTAAAATCCTTCACTTAACCGAAAAGCTAGACGACTAGGAAGATACATATGGATCTTGGCGAAACTGACACTAGTTGTAAAACTATAAGAAGAGACAAAAATGATCCTCCTTATACATAGCTAAAAGTGACTTCAGCAGTGCTTAATTTTAGCCGGTGGTTTCCGGTGCTCAGCACCAGCACTTGTTTGGTTTCTGTTGCTCGGTACAGGCACTTTAATTGTCAACACTGCACTTATGACACTCTGCCACATGGTGGCACTGCTCTTCTAATTTAGAGATGAGCAGAACAAAGGTTGTTTATGAATACAATGTACATAAAAAATGACGAATACCTGCCTCCCCAGCCATAGGCGTGGGGGACCTGGAATAATCTGAACCGTCTGTCGCACCGGCAGGCGAGAGGGACGGATAGTAGTTGTTTAGGCAGCGATGACAGGTGCGGTGGGTGGTGCAGGCTGCAGTGGCCTCCTGGTCAGAGCCCTGGCACTTAATATTTTACACCTTAAGCACTGGCCCTCAGTCTGCATTATACATTGAAACTCTGCAGCCCATCATTCTCTTTCACCCATTGTTTAGTAAACTTGCAGTTTTAAGAGATCATGTATTCACTGCTGGTTTAATTAGGTAACAGTTCTTTTTGTTCATTTGAAAGTGTCACAGTTTGGAAAAGTGTAGGTAAATAAAATGGAAATCAGGCACTTGAAGTGCATAATAACACTTCATTTTCCCAAATGTTTGTGTAATTACAGACAAGCAGATTACTTACATTTCAGACTCCCTTATAATAATTCATCTTCATAACAGGCTCACCAATACATAATTTTAAAATGTGATTTGAAGTAACTACAATACTTGTTTCCCTTTCCTCTTGTTGTGGCTCTCACAATCCCCCTCCCGAACGATTCAACAGAGAGACCATGTGACAGCAGGAGATACAACAGTGGTATCTCAGCCAAACAAAACATCAGCTCTCACAAAGCACTCCACAGAATGTGCAGTAACATGAAACACACACCGCACAGTCATATCGTGAATTACATCCAAAAGGACAGGGGTCTGATTTACAATAACAGTAGGAGGAAGCACTCCCGGCCAATCTGATTCACATGGCAATAGGGGGAAGCACTTCCGGGTAATCTGACACCAAATAGCAACTCGGGAAGCACCTCCGGGTAATCTGATGTATCATGGCAATAGGGGGAAGCCCTTCAGGGTAATCTGATTTACAATAGCAACAGGAAGAAGCACTTCCGGGTAATTTGACACCAAATAGCAACTCGGGAAGCACCTCCGGGTAATCTGATTTATCATGGCAATAGGGAGAAGCACTTCTGGGTAATCTGATTTACAATAGCAATAGGGGGAAGCACTTCTGAGTAATATGATTTACAATAGCAACAGGGAGAAGCACTTCTGGGTAATCTGGGTTACAATAGCAACAGGGGGAAGCACTTCTGGGTAATCTGATTTACAATAGCAACAGGGAGAAGCACTTCTGGGTAATCTGATTTACAATAGCAACAGGGAGAAGCACTTCTGGGTAATCTGGGTTACAATAGCAACAGGGGGAAGCACTTCTGGGTAATCTGGCATACAATAGCAATAGGGGAAAGCACTTCAAGGTAATCTGATTTACAATAGCAATAGGGGGAAGCACTTCTGGGTAATCTGGTTTACAATAGCAACAGGGGGGAAGCACTTCTGGGCAATCTGATTTACAAATGCAACAGGGAGAAGCACTTCTGGGTAATCTGGTATACAATAGCCATAGGGGGAAGCAGTTCTGGGTGATCAGATTTACAATAGCAATAGGGGGAAGCACTTCTGAGTAATATGATTTACAATAGCAATAGGAGGAAGCACTTCTGGGTAATCTGATTTACAATAGCAATAGGGGGAAGCACTTCTGGGTAATCTGATTTACAATAGCAATAGGAGGAAGCACTTCTGGGTAATCTGATTTACAATAGCAACAGGGAGAAGCACTTCTGGGTAATCAGATTTACAATAGCAATAGGAGGAAGCACTTCTGGGTAATCTGATTTACAATAGCAATAGGAGGAAGCCCTTCAGGGTAATCTGATTTACAATAGCAATAGGAGGAAGCCCTTCAGGGTAATCTAATTTACAATAGCAATAGGGGGAAGCACTTGTAAGTAATATGATTTACAATAGCAACAGGAAGAAGCACTTCTGGGTAATCTGGCATACAATAGCAACAGGGGGAAGCACTTCAAGGTAATCTGATTTACAATAGCAACAGGGAGAAGCTCTTCTGGGTAACCAGAGCTACAATAGCAATAGGGGGGAAGCACTTCTGGGTAATATGATTTACAATAGCAATAGGGAGAAGCACTTCTTGGTAATCAGATTTACAATAGCAATAGGGGGAAGCACTTCTGGGTAATCAGATTTACAATAGGGGAAGCACTTCAAGGTAATCTGATTTACAATAGGGGAAGCACTTCCGGGTAATCTGGCATACAATAGCCATAGGGGGAAGCACTTCTGGGTAATCTGTCATACAATAGCAATAGCGGGAAGCGCTTCAAGGTAATCTGATTTACAATAGCAACAGGGGAAGCACTTCTGGGTAATCTGGCATATAATAGCCATAGGGGGAAGCACTTCTGGGTAATCTGTCATACAATAGTAATAGCGGGAAGTGCTTCAAGGTAATCTGATTTACAATAGCAACAGGGAGAAGCACTTCCAGGTAATCTGACTCACAAAAGCAATAAGGGGGAACACGTTTGGGTAATGTGGATTTATTTATTAGGCCAATTAAAACCCATATAAATGGTAAAACTGAATAAGATTGTTAGTCACTTTAATTCTACTCCTGGGCCTTGCACCAGGAGGTAAGAAACAGCAAACAGGATAAACCTTGTGCCTTTAAAAGTAGCCAGCTATCACAAACTGATTATACTCTTAAAGGTCTTTATTCCAGAAACATAAAATACAATCCTTTGACGTACAGAATGCTTAGAGTGTGGCAAAGCCCCTTACCTCTAGGGCAAGCTGCCAAGTGTGGGAAGAGACTGAGAGCCAAGCTTAGATCCTCCCATGTCTGAGTATCTGGGGGCACCGTCCATTCATACCCGGTTCATGGGGTTGTAACAGGAGCACAGCTCATTGCTTCAACAAAGATTGTATCCAGGCACTAGGGGCCCGATTCACAGCAGTAATCAGAAACAAAAGTCTCACTTTACTACTCGTAGATGCCCTTTGTGAATACCGAAAGTCGTAAAGTTAGACTTTCATCTCAGATCTCAGAGAATTGGGCCCTAGGCTCTCTACTGAGGGCCCGGCAAATGCACAGAATATGCAATAACCATTCACTCGTACAAACACAGGCAGAATTCTCTTTTTTCAACTCAATGTCCACCTTCTGTGAACCCACCCAAGTGCAAGAGACAGATTCTTAGTGCAGGATGTTTATATTTTCACGTGAATGGTGGCAGAAAAGTACCTCGTTTGGGCTTTGCTCTATAATTTTGGCGACCAAGATGAACTATGCAAGTTTTTATTGAACAATGACTGTGAAAAATCGTCTTAAAAACATTGACAATCTCAACTTCTCTGCAGATAAAACAAAAAGACTATGACAACTCATCTTTGCCAATAACACCCTATATTCAGAGATTAGAGGGCTTCCATCAGATGTTTATTAATGTCATTATCATTATTTGCATAAGCATTAGTATTAGCGTGAGTATTAGTATTAACATTAGTATGAGTATTAGCATAAGTATTAGGATTAACATTAGTATGAGTATTAGCATAAGTGTTAGGATTAACATTAGCATGAGTATTAGCATAAGTATTAGGATTAACATTATTATGAGTATTAGTTCTAGTATTAGCACTAATATGAATATTAGTATAAGTATTCGTACTACTAGTAGTATTAGTTTTAGCATTATTACCAGTTTTAGTATTACTATTAGTATTAAGCACTCTTTCACCACAGCATCTTGGCTTAAGGAGCAGAGACAAAATAGTGAAGGGTGAGAAAATAAAAGATAAAAAAAAGAAAAATTGACATCAATGAAAATAAAAACAAATGTTCAGGAGAGGATCGCTGACAGAGTATCGGAAACACAAATATCGCGTGGACCGTATATCATATATCATTATCGTACATCAATATCAATGACCAAATTATCGAGAAGGGAAGTGCATACAGGTAAGTACAGATTTACTATTCTTAACTACACATCTCCGCACCTTGAAGATATATATATCCTCAAGGTACTTATAGTGGAGTTATAAATAGTACAACTTTGATCACCTAGTGAACCGTACCTTCACACTATTTTTGTCCTCGATATTCTTGACACAATATTTTTTCCACACAATATTTTTTCTCCAATATTTTGTCTGCACGCCCAGGAGAGCAGATAAAGGTTGCAGATTCTTTAACTCTACCTCCTTGGGAGGTTATTCTGTCCACAGAATCACTTTTAAGGGGTCGGGAGGTGCTTCTGGATTCCTACACCCAGCAGCTAACACACACCGCTTTCAGAGCCCGGGGCAGTTGTAAAAGCCACTCTGCGTACAGGTTGGACTGCGGAGGTAGGCAGAACAAATGGTAATCTGAGGAATATGGCTCTGCAAGAGATCCAGGCACCTCCAAAGCTAAGACTAAGATCTCACCATGAGAAATCCCTTTCAGTAGAAGTTAAAAACCTACTAGAAGCATGGTCTCTGAGGTTTATATCACAGGGGCGCCATGTAGAACACTGGAAATGATGGTAGCCGCACTAGTCAACTTCATACCGAGTACACGCCAGATACATCTCTCGGATAACTTCCAGAAAATGATAAACAGTCTAAACTCCACCTGTATCTGGAAAGACAACAAGCTAGAATCTCCCTGCAGAAGCCAAGAAGAAGCAAATCCGGAGGAGGGGTGGAACTCCCAATCGTCTCTCTGTGTCAGACAGCTGCCACGGCCAGACAGGCCTCCTGGTGGCCAACAGCGGGTTCTTCAAGCATCCCTCCGTGGGCAGCACAGAGGCTGACCTGGCTAAATTCCATTCCTCTTAAGAAGACTCACACAATACTCCAGAGAGTTCCCCATTTATCGACAATAATAAAATATTAATAGATGCCATTAAAAAGTTAGACAATGCTTTACCAATAAAATTAAAAGCTCCAACATCCCCTGACGTTTGGTTTAATCCACTCATTAAGCTAAACTTCCAAAATGTCTTGTGGGGGAAGTGGTATCCTCTAGTAATTTCTCCATCAAAGCTCAGGCTGCACAAGAAACCCCTCTTCATTTGCTATCCTATTAGAAAGCTTCCACCATCAGCCATCGGACTTTTATAGCTTCTTAAAGATAAAAGTTGCACTTAGGAAACTCGGTGTTATCCACTCCTCGGACTTCATAAAGTTCCTCCGAAATATTGCGACTAAAGGCAATATTCCATCTAAAATCTATGATTTATGGATAAGCGCACTACCCTGAACAACGCTAACATGCAAAGCTAATGGGACTGAATCATGTATCTCTCATAACATTCCCCTCACCCCCCAGACGACTGAGGAAAAATATGGAATCCCCAACTAAAATATAAAATATCTCCCTTTCTACCCAGCGTAAACACTGAGCAGTTCATAAATCTCTCTGGGCACCTAGGAAGCTGCACAGACTTGGGCTGACTGACAGGCTTATGCAGGCACTGTGGAGGAGTATCTGGGGATTTACAACACTTAGTACAAAATACTTATTTTCCATTTCCTGAATAGCGACTGTTTAGAAATCGCTATTTAGGGAATTCAAAATGGTGTGAACAAAAATAGAGATTAAATCATAGCAATTCCGACAGAGTAGGAATCACTGTTGAGAAATCGTTATTGAGGAAATACCAAGCCACTCATACCTGTGGGCCTTTACGAATGGTTTGGTATTTTCTAATTGGCAATTTCCTCTTAGGAAATTGCAAATTAGGAAATGCTAAAGCAAGGGTGATGTTCGGCCTAAAGCTCCACTTGCTGCACCCCGAAAAAAGTGGTGCCCATTTAAAGCGCACAAAATGCCCTAGGGTCATCTGTGCGCTTTATATAACTTTAAAAAAAATGCATTTTGGAATGCTTTTTAGGCCGAGCATTTAAGACCTCTTGTATATACGTTAGTATATACTTTTATGTGTATGTACTTTGTGGGCTCTGGAGATCAGCCCTAGGACTTGTCTGCTTCCGCTTAGGGACTTTTTTTTCTGTTCAACTGCCCCTATTTAACTGTCTTGATAGAAAACGACTAGTAGAGGTCAGTAAAATACCAGAATTGCTTTCTGCTTGTTCAACTGCCTCTGTTTAACTGTCTTGATAGAAAACAACCAGTGGTGGTCAGTACAATACCAGAATTGCTCTCTGCTGAGGGACTTTCTTTTTTTAATTTTTCTGGCAACTGCCTCTATTTAACTTTCGTGATAGAAAACGACCAGCAAAGGTCAGTAAAATACCAGAATCACTTCAGTATTCTCTAGATTCTAGTCCATAGAAAGGGTCTTCCACAAGCACCCGTGGGCAATATTTTTTTCAAATCTTGTATTTTCAGTGATATGACCACCTTAGGCTCTGATTTTATATTAAAAACAGAGCTTTGGACTATACAATTTCCAGCGGAAAGGCAATCTTTCTCTCCATGCGTTCCCATTGCTGGCGTGTCACGCAGTTTGGTGCTTTCTTCCCCTCAATGTTAAAGAACAGTAGATGTTTCAGCATCCGGGCTAATGTGCTGCATAGATAAATACATATAAGGTCCCAAAGGTGAGACCAATTGCATTGCAAATGCTTGTTTTATATAGACATGGTTACCATTCACTATGAGTCAATAGTAATTGCACTTCCTACATACCCAATTCGCATTTAGGAAATGCTTTGTACATGTGCTAAGAAATCACCAATAGGAAATCCTTATTTGCAATTTCCGATCTCTACTCGCAGTTTGCGATTCCCTAATGGCCCTTGTACATAGGGAACGGCTGGTTTGCATTTCTTAACAGGCCGAAATTGCAAATCACCCCTTTAAGAAATGCAAAAGGTCTTTGGACATCTGTCTCTCACTCTTGAATTGCAAACATATACATCTATATTGCAAAAAATAGAAACCATGAAAAATGATATCTTCAACACCCAGTTGTCACTTGACTACATAAGGGTCATCTTAGGACCACAGACAGTGACTAGAAAACCAACATCCAGCACATCTGATTATCACCTACTTGACTTACTACTAACTATTGGTGTTAAAACTATACTATCACTGTGGGACCACAGTAATAACACTTCCCACCACACATGGTAGGCACAGGTTTGCGATGTCAGTAGTGTTGACAACCATATACACAATAATAACCTCTTCTATGGAAGAAGTTGGACCTACGCCTAGAGAAGATTAAACCTCCAGGAAACATTGAAAGATATACTTACCTTGGGCCTGATTTAGAGTTCGGTGGACGGGTTACTCCATCCCAAACATGACTGTTATCCCGTCCGCCATATTACAAGGGCATTATATCCTTTAGCAGATGGACAGGATATCCGTCATGTCTGTGATGGAGGATCCCGACATCTGTGATGGAGTAACCCGACATCTGTGATGGAGTGACCCGACGTCTGTGATGGAGTAACCTGTCCTCTGAACTCTAAACCAGAGCCTTTGTCTCTTAACTAACTCTTCCTTCCTAACCTAGGAGTAGACTTTAGCTGTTCCTTTTGTTTTCCTCTAGTTCTACTTTCTTCCCCTTTACTCTAGTAGTTCTACTTTCTTCCCCTTTACTCTTTTTCTATATCCTTCTTGTCCTTACACGTTCTTCTTTTCAATTGTGTAATCACACAATCTGCTTAAGGACCATCAGGGTTTTGCGTGACTTATAACCAATTGTACATCAATCTATTGTTACAACCTCTGCTACCTATGCAAACCTGTAATAGACCATGCATAATCTCTTCTTGTGTTGTGTGCAGATTTAGATTCTGTATATAGTTTACCCGATTTATGCCCTTATATAGGTACAATTCACATTGCCCTTATTTGGACATAGAAATAAATGTAAATGTAAATGTTGTAGACTTGTAAAGCGCTCAGCTGCCCCAGCAACAGGGCGTCCCGGCGCTGTAGATCTGGCCCTTATTTAGACATTGTCCGTACAAACCAAATACAGGCATGGCCACCTACATCCGTCCATCCCCGTCACAACAAATTCTTGGAAAACCAGACCCTTAAGCCTTTAGGAATTTCCCTCAGCTTGAATATTGATTTCTCCAAGAACTCATTAAGTATGCATAAACATCAATTCCTTAGGGGTTCATTCATGAGGTTCCTCTGCCCAACTTTTACGTCAATACTGGCATTCCTAGACACCTTCAAGTTATAAATATACCAGCACTTGCCCTGGCAAATTGCGGTTCCCAGAGACCCAGACTACGCGGTTCACCACGGCAAGTTCGGAAGGAGATCGAGATCCAGCCTGATTCACTGACCTGACGCTGTCATCCTCCTCGCAGAGAATCCAGCTCCAGTGCTTTCTGACTTCCCTTGTGGGGGTTTAGACTATCGAGTCCAGAAAAGAGATTACAACCTCTCTCATTCTCAGGTATGGAGCTCACTAGAACTTAGATAAACTTTTAGCAACTCTTGGCTAAACTAAAATATAGCTAGCTATACTTTAGAAATAGCACCTACTTCAAACCTCGTATTGCACTTAGGTTAGGTACACTGGGTTAGAACAATTTAGAAGCATCAGATGAGTATCACATTTTAGCTTATGTTATTTATGTATGTATTTTGATTAATGTATGTCATACCTACAAACCATGCTATTGCAGTTTTATTTTATCTTACTGCTAACCTCATACATATTGTACTTCGCAGTCTGTCTTACGATTGTAGCAATTCATATCTCTTGCATGAGAACTAAGACTGTTCAATAAACCCTTTTATTGAAACGCCCGTCTCTCTATTTCTGTGCAACTCTGTAGAAACTAAGCATGCACGAGTGAAACTGTTATCTATTGTTTCCACGATTCTGAGACTGTTCCGATTCTAAAAGGGAAACAGTTGTCATGTTTATGCGGTTGTCAGAGACTAATCCCTTCTTGTATATTCAAGAAGTTTCTAGTGACCTCTGAGTTGGCTGGCACACACAAGTAATTAAGTTTAATATACTCGATAGAGACATACTGACCTCAGTCCTATGTCAAATCTATAGTTTATGTTATTCCAATGCACAGAGCCTATCAGGGATATAGGAACTACACTACACTTAGTGTTTCAACGAAAATTCTTCTGAAATAAAAAAGGACTAAATACCTCAAACTGGGGCTGTCAGCAGATTTTCTTTAATTACGGCCATGATAGACGTTCTTGTCCAGCTTGAGTCCTCATCGAGTTGCCCTTGACTTTAAACTAGCAGATTGCTTCTGGCAGCCACCCTTTATAAAACCACAGTCACAGGTACCTGTAAAAAGCTGCAGGTTCCACCTCCTGGCCATTTCCTGGCATTCCTGTGATAAAGAGACCCATCATGTTTATTCCACAATTTACCACCTATCTGTTTTACTTCGCTGTTCACTTCTAGACCAGAAATGACCCCTGAAGCGCTATGCCAGCGCAGTCTCAAAGCATGGGGTCACCTTCTTCAGCAGAATGCCAGCTGGCTGATTACCTGATTGCGGTGGAAACGCGCTCATCGGTGCCAGCACACTTCCCATCGCTGCTCTAGAAAGGCAGAACAGATGCGGTGATGACATGCAACCCTGCCTAAACCTTGATTTGTCTACATCTTTTCAAAGATGGCTTGGTTGTCCACTCCCCCCTAACCTCCTTCTGCTGTGACCCATGTGTCAATCATTCAATCATGGTATCTTGGTATAGCGCACAACTCACTCCCGGGAGTATCTCAGCGATGTGCTGCTCATGACAAGGAAGGACATTCTAAAACAGCCAGGTTTTCAGCATTTTCTTAAAGTTTGTACAGTCTGGGCCAGTGCGAATATGACATGGAAGTTTATTCCAGTGGTGTGGGAAAGAATAAGAAAAAGATATGCCCCCGAAACTTGAGGTACGGATGCGTGGGGTCAGCAGTAGCGCTCCGAGTCGGCTAGAAGGCAGATAGTAACTGAGTGGTGAAGATAAGAAGGTTGGCTGGGCCTTATAAAGAGTCTTATGTAGCCTCATTGTGGCCAACCTGGTGCCACATATGGCATTACCTTGATCTTTCATGGAGAGCGCCTCGTCTGTTTTCACATCCTGTCGGGCAGTGATGCTGTGGTGGCTTGAAACGATGATCCTGCATCACCTCGGGGCGATGACTGACCACACAGACCCCCAGCTACGCTCCTGGAGGCAGCCTTGAGTCTATAGAGAACGCACACAGTGGGTGTGCATCTAAGCTCCTTGGCGCAGCCTTGAGTCTATAGACCACGCGTACAGTGGGCGTGCATCTGCGCTCCTGGAGGCAGCCTTGAGTCTATAGAGCACGCACACAGTGGGTGTGCCTATACGCTCCGGGACGCAGCCTTGAGTCTTATAGAGCACGCGGACAGTGGGTATGCCTCTATGCTCCTGGACGAAGCCTTGAGTCTATAGAGCACGCGCACAGTGGGTGTGCATCTAAGCTCCTGGGTGCAGCCTTGAGTATTATAGAGCATGCGGACAGTGGGTGTGCATATATGCTCTGGGACGCAGCTTTGAGTCTATAGAGCACACGCACAGTGGGTGTGCATATACGCTCCAGGATTCAGCCTTGAGTCTATTGAGCACGCTCACAGTGGGTGTGCATCTACGCTCCTGGAGGCAGCCTTGAGTCTATAGAGCACACGCACAGTGGGTGTTCATATACGCTCCTGGAGGCAGCCTTGAGTCTATAGAGCACACACTCAGTGGGCGTACATCTACCCTCCTGGATGCAGCTTTGAGTCTATAGAGCACTATAGAGCACGAGGCAGCCTTGAGTCTATAGAGCACACGTACAGTGGGTGTGCATATATGCTCCGGGACGCACCGTTGAGTCTATAGTGCACGCGCACAGTTGACACACATCTATGCTCCTGGAGGCAGCCTTGAGTCTATAGGGCATGCGTACAGTGGGTGTGCATCTGTGCTCCTGGACGCAGCCTTGAGTCTATAGAGCACGCGCACAGTGTGTGTGCATATACGCTCCGGGGCACAGATTTGAGTCTATAGAGCACGCGCAAAGCTGACACGCATCTACGATCCTGGAGGCAGCCTTGAGTCTATAGGGCATGCGTACAGTGGGCGTGCATCTGTGCTCCTGGACGCAGCCTTAAGTCTATAGAGCACGCGCACAATGGGTGTGCTTCTACGTTCCTGGACGCAACCTTGAGTCTATAGAGCACGCGCACATTGGGTGTGCATCAGGCATCAGGGCTGCACTGGGAACAGAAACCGGCCCTGGTAAACTGCTCAGCTGCCCACCCCCCCCCCCCGGGTTAGGGGGATTGCAGCCGAGCAGTTTGCAAGGGCTGGTTTTGGCTGATTTTGTTACAGGGGCCGATATTGCCGACCCCCGGTAACAAAAACGGCCCCGGGGGGGCCAAAACCAGCCCTCACCCTAGCAGCCTACTGGGGAAACGCCCGGTCCCCGCTATGGCCAGTCCGGCCCTGGTGTGCATCTGTGCTCCTGGACGAAGCCTCGAGTCTATAGAGCACGCGCACAGTGGGTGTGCATGTACATTCCAGGATGCAGCCTTGAGTCTAGAGCACGTGTACAGTGGGCGTGTCTGTACGCTCCTGAACGCAGCCTTGAGTCTATAGAGCCCGCGCACAGTGGGCGTGCATCTATGCTACTGGATGCAGCCTTGAGTTGATAGAGCACGCGTACAGTGGGTGTGTCTCTGCGCTTCTGGAGGCAGCCTTGAGTCTATAGAGCCCGCGCACATGCAGCCTTGAGTCTATAGAGCACGCGTACAGTGGGTGTGTCTCTATGCTTCTGGAGGCAGCCTTGAGTCTATAGAGCACGCGTACAGTGGGCGTGTCTCTATGCTCCTGGATACAGCCTTGAGTCTATAGAGCACGCGTACAGTGGGTGTGTCTCTATGCTTCTGGAGGCAGCCTTGAGTCTATAGAGCACGCGTACAGTGGGTGTGTCTCTATGCTTCTGGAGGCAGCCTTGAGTCTATAGAGCACGCGTACAGTGGGCGTGTCTCTATGCTTCTGGAGGCAGCCTTGAGTCTATACAGCACACGCACTGTGGGTGTGCCCTTCTTGCCGACATCACTTGACTGATGACCAAGTAAAGAGGGAGGGGCCATAAGCTGGGGGCTGGCAGCACGAGCAGACATATAAACCAGAGCATGACAAGAGCTGTCAGCAGCTGGCGTGGGCCTTATGAAAAATGTCCTCTCCTGTCCTGGCGCGCCCGTTGTTTATAATGTTCCGGCCTGGGGAGGAAGAGAACAGAGGAGAGGGGGAAAGACACTGGAGGGAAGGAGGGCGCGGGGGATAAGGGAGAAGGGAACATGATATAAAGCGGCATTAGGATTGTGTTCTGGCACTGATAGCCCCAAGGGACCATTAAACCTCCAAGGAGGCTCTTAAGAAGGACAGATGGGGCATAAGACAGAAGGAAGGGGCTGTGAGAGCCATAGAGAGAGGTGGGGAGGGAGGGGCGGGGGAGCTGGGGTGAGGGATGCTGGAGGAAGCAAGAAGTGACACTGTCTTGAGAGATGTTTACCTGTGTGGTGAAGAAAGACCACATTTAAGCAGCAGACTTGGCAAGGAAGCGAGGGAGCTGAGGGGACTGCCATCTTCACACCTGCTTGAGTGCCCCTCACACTGGCACCGGTACGAGGAGCAACAGACTCTTAATAGGGCGACCCCCCTCAGGAGAGAACATTTAGCAGCAGAAACACGTCCCAGCATCCAACGACAAACCCCAAAGGTGGCAGAGGAATGCGGCAGAATATTTGTTATTCTGTGCCCCTGGCAGAGCGCCAAAGACTGGGGTAGAAATGAGACGTGAAATAGAACAGAGTGGGGGAGGGAGAGGGCGAGAGAGAGAAAGAGAGAGCGAGAGAGAGAGAGAGAGAGAGAGAGAGCCCTTGTAAGACTGCAAGCAAGGAGAGAACAGAGTAGGAGAGAGAAGGATAAGGAGAGAGAGAAAGAGAGATAAGAAAATAGAGAGAGAGAAACCTTGTAAGACTTCAAGTCACGAGAGAAGAGAGAGGGAGAAGAAGAGAGAGAGAGAGATAAGAAAATAGAGTAATAGAGAGAAACCTTGTAAGACTGCAAGTCACGAGAGAAGAGATTGGAAAAGAGAATAAGAGAGACAGAAAAAAACAAATAAAGCAATAGAGAGAGGCCTTGTAAGACTGTAAGTCACGAGAGAAGAGAGAATGAGAGAGAGAGAGAAAAAGATGAGGAGAGAATAAGAGAGAGAGATATAAGAAAATAGAGCAATAGAGAGAGGCCTTGTATCAAGTCTCGAGCTGCAGACCTGCCGGTTCATAGGGTTTACCACCGTGAGTCACACGGTAACAGCTCTCGTCTCACACAGTCTTTCGGTGAAAAGCCGGTATGACACGATGAGCACGTGATGAGGTGGAACCCCCTCAGAGGGTTTCCAGCTGGTGTGAAGGCTCTGTACATATCTTGAGGGGTTTTATCAACATTTCTGGGTCACTTGCAGAAGCATCTAGAGCCTGTTAGTGCCTCTGGGGTGGCGAGGAGTATGCTGAAGAGGCTCGCGTCTAGAACGTAAACGGTGCAAGGGCTCCCAGATTCCAGATAAAGACATTTACTTACACGCGCTCAAGGAGTACCACGGGCAGATCAGACTATCCCGGACTCAATTCTCCGCTCAAAAGATAGAAAGGGCGGGAAACTCCTCTTGTGAGATTTTCAGAATAGTCAAATCGCTCACGCCCTTAGAACGCGTGCCTGTGGTTAGGACCCCTACTATCGACAACTGTGATCAGATTGCTAATTTTTTTCTGGGAAAATCTCCTCCCTCTACACCTTGTTTCCGATAAAAAGTCAAGAGCTCCGATTCCGTCCTTCTGGAACATCACCCGTTCCCCACTTGCAGGATCCTTTAGTAGAGAAAACATTTGGGTAGGAGAAACTTGCTCCCTCCTGCTAAAATTAAATCATCACGGGCAACGCTGGAACGACGGCTCACGGCTATAGCCCCAACATTACGTACATGCTCAGCCCGCCTCTTGAATCAGGCCAACTACCCCTGCATTGGAAACACGCCATGGTGGTCCCCGCCTTAAGAAGCACTAATTGGACCCCTCTAAGCCAGAGAACTTTTGACCAATTTCGATGTTACCATTCTTTGTTAAAGTCGCCGAAAAACATGTAAATCAACAACTAATGAAGTTTATTGATGAGAAAGATCTCTTTCATGAGACCAAATCAGGTTTCAGACCGCATGACAGCGCCGGATCCACCCTCCTGCTAGCCGCAGAGACGGCACGCATCTTGGCAGGTGGAGGCAAGACTGCTGCTTAAGTTATGCTAGACTTAAGAGTGGCTTTTGACACCCTGCCCCAAGGCCTTCTTTTAGGACGGCTGTGGAAGCAGCTTATATGGGGACGATCCCTGAAATGATTTGCCGATTCTCTGCATCATCGCTCCTTCCAGGTGATTCAGAAGCCATGCGCCTCGGAAATCATCTCCTTGCCGCAGCGAGCGCCTCAGCGTTCAGCTTTGAGCCCGACCCTGTTTAATCTGTACCTGCGTGCCCTTGCGGACGTGATCGAACGCCACGGCGTGAGGATCGTGTCCTCTGCTGATGAAACTCAGCTGATCGTCACACTGGCGCAAGGTGAAGGTAGTGCCGCAGATAATCCCAAGACCTGTCTGGTGGACCCTGCGGCTTGGATGACCGCCAGCCGCCTGAGACTAAATACAGGCAAAACAGTGATTGGGAAACAGCCCTCACTATGGTCCTCTGCTTGGTGGCCTAGTGAACTGGGCCCCACTCCAAGTTAAAATCTGGGTGTCACATTTGACTCTTCCGTATCCTCTGACAGTCAGAATTCGGCCACTGTCGGCACCTGTTTTGGGGTACCAGAGATGCTCCATAAGATTACCGGAGTTAACCAAGAAGACGGTAATCCGGGCCCTGCTGGTATCCCGTCGAGATGATTGTAATGGACTCTACTTGGGGATCTCCAGAGGCAGCCCGGAGATGCTTCAAAGGGGGCCAAAGGCTGCGGCCCTTGTGTTACGAAACATTCCTAAACACTCTTCTGTAAGTTCTGGACTTGCCCAACTACCCTGGCTCCCTGTCAAGCACAGAGTCTCTTTCAAAGCGCTCTGCTCTGTTCACAGAATACTCAACCAGAGAGCCCCAGATATCTGTGTCCTCTGATCAAAGCTTACATTCCTAACAGGCATCTCAGGTCCTCTGGGGCTGCGCGGACCGGGATCTCGCTCCGGGGGCCGCCCCTCTGGATTCCTTGCTGCCAAACTCTCACTCCGTGCCATCAGATCTGAGAATGGAGCCATCCGAAATTGGGTTCTGGAAAAATCTAAAGACCTGGCTATTCAAGCAAAAGTAAGCCGTGTTGTAGGCCCCGGTGTATGAACACAACTTGAACAGGACAACAGGTCCTAGTGCTGAAATCCCAGCGTGAGGACACTCCATATGGAGTAACCAAGCGCTTTACAAACCCCCTAACATTAGAGCTTAACAGTCCAGACTCTATCCCCCACCCCTTCACGTTGGGCCTGCCCCCTCTGGTGTTGGACACACAGTTATGGCCTAAAGCACTACCCCATCAGGCTCCAACCCTCAAAGGTTCATCTCACTCCTCTCACACGTGAAAGTATTTTGAAAATTGGCAGGTTTTGTGCTGTGAGTGTTATACGGTGTCATTTCCATTAGTTAGTTCATCCTGTTTTGCATCTTACATTTTTCAGGGTCTGACTAAAAGGACATGATTCACAAAGGTGACTTACACTTTTGAGTAAGTTTACACTTTGGAGTAAGTTTACTGCTTTCCATATTCACAAACTCTCAGTGTAAGCTTCCCAAAAAAGCGTAAGTTACATGTCTCCACCCCAGATTAATGCCATTGCCTCACTCTTGTGTGAGTGGGGACATCCTCCCTAAATGCCTCTTTGACCCACCGTAAACCCCTCTTACTCCTGCCTAATCCCATCCCTGTGGTGTAGTAAGGGGGGACGGGGGGAGGTCCACCCCGGGCGGCATAGGTTTTGAGAGTAGCAGCCTCCCCCAGCTCTTCAACTGGCCGCCGAGAAGCAGCAAATAGAAAGAACTCCTGCCAGCCCCCCTCCCAACCCCCCCCCTCTTTGATTCGGCCGCAGCAGGGCAGCAAACACGGGGCTTGCCACAGGCGGCCAAAGGGCTTGCTACGCCACTGCCCCATCCGCTTTACTAGTAAATCTGCCTCCGTTCCCACCCACTCTCCCTTCCACATTTACTGCTAACACCTATACTTGCATTTGTGGGGCTGGGCAGTCGGAGCGCAGAACTCCACTCATACAAGTATATGCAAAATGTACACCTTGTAGTACGTTTTGTACTACAACAAAATGTTCTACAAAGTGCAGTTTGTGAACCAGGCCCAAAGAGACACAGCAGCAAATCTTCCAACTTCAAAAAAAGTTTCACTATGTGAGGAGAGGGCGGGGCGTCATCCTAAGGGGCACTTCTGCAGCCTCGCCGCCAATCTCCTCTGCACAAGAAACGCCAAAAAGAAACAAAAGCGTGCTAATGATACTGCCGCCAATGTCCTGGGATGTTTTCACAGCCCACTATGGGCACCGGCTGCTAAGAGCTGGACACCCTTTCAGTGCAAGAGATTTTAGCTTGCCTTTCCTGCCACCGCATGATGCCAGCCCTTCACCCTGTGACCGTGAGAAGGGAGCCGATATGGCACGACAAACCCTGGAACCGTGTGAGCTGGCAGGGCTGCCCCAAGGTGTCAGTTTCTGATGTGCCCCGCAGGAGCCTCAGATGTCTGCTAGTTGGGTTTGCCCAAGGGAAGTCTCAGCCAAGTGCCCAGCTGCAACCAGGGCAGGACTGCGATCGCAAACCAGCCCTGGCAATTGAGTCCGACCGGCCCGGGGGTGTGCTGGGGGCTCGCAGGAACACTGCTGCTGCTGCGCTTTTGTTACAAGGGGCTGATCTTGCAGCGCTGCTGCAAAACCAGCCCCCAGTATCAACAAGCATTTGCAATGCAATAGGTCGCGCATTTACGCGAGTTTAAGCTATTGGCATTGTAAATAACAATCTCTTTTATTTATGTTTTAAAAACAAAAACAAAAATAAAAGGTTTTGTTATTTGCAATGTGAATAGCTCATACTCGCCTACATGAGAGAACTATTGCATTGCAAATGCTTGTTCATTTCTGAGTTTGTGCTTCTCTAGACCAAGCACTCTTAAACTATGCTGCTTACGAGTATGGATGACATGTCACTCCAACACCTTATTGCTCTTTGGCTTTTGTAACATTTCCTATAAACTGAGTTACAAACGTATGACTGATAGTCTCTGTGTAATGCACGTGTGATGCGAAGTGCTCTTACACCCTACACTGGTATGAGTGGCGCTGTATAACTATTGACTGCATCTGAGAGAGAGGGGTTATGGAGACTTGAAGGGCACAGTTAAAAGGTAGTGTAGAGGGAATCCGTGGTGGAGGTGGTCCTTGGTGGGCGCTAACAAACAATGTTGCAAAGGGCACCACCAGCGCTAAAGCCGGTGAGTATAGTGCCCTGGTTAGTGTAGTGCCCTGGTTGGTGTAGTGCCCTGGTTAGTGTAGTGCCCTGGTGAGTGTAGTGCCCTGGTGAGTGTAGTGCCCTGGTTAGTGTAGTGCCCTGGTTAGTGTAGTGCCCTGGTTAGTGTAGTGCCCTGGTGAGTGTAGTGCCCTGGTTAGTGTAGTGCCCTGGTTAGTGTAGTGCCCTGGTGAGTGTAGTGCCCTGGTTAGTGTAGTGCCCTGGTGAGTGTAGTGCCCTGGTTGGTGTAGTGCCCTGGTTGGTGTAGTGCCCTGGTGAGTGTAGTGCCCTGGTTGGTGTAGTGCCCTGGTTAGTGTAGTGCCCTGGTTAGTGTAGTGCCCTGGTTAGTGTAGTGCCCTGGTGAGTGTAGTGCCCTGGTTAGTGTAGTGCCCTGGTTAGTGTAGTGCCTTGGTTAGTGTAGTGCCCTGGTTAGTGTAGTGCCCTGGTTGGTGTAGTGCCCTGGTTGGTGTAGTGCCCTGGTGAGTGTAGTGCCCTGGTTGGTGTAGTGCCCTGGTTAGTGTAGTGCCCTGGTGAGTGTAGTGCCCTGGTGAGTGTAGTGCCCTGGTTAGTGTAGTGCCCTGGTGAGTGTAGTGCCCTGGTGAGTGTAGTGCCCTGGTGAGTGTAGTGCCCTGGTTAGTGTAGTGCCCTGGTTAGTGTAGTGCCCTGGTGAGTGTAGTGCCCTGGTTAGTGTAGTGCCCTGGTGAGTGTAGTGCCCTGGTTAGTGTAGTGCCCTGGTGAGTGTAGTGCCCTGGTGAGTGTAGTGCCCTGGTTAGTGTAGTGCCCTGGTTGGTGTAGTGCCCTGGTGAGTGTAGTGCCCTGGTTAGTGTAGTGCCTTGGTTAGTGTAGTGCCCTGGTGAGTGTAGTGCCCTGGTTAGTGTAGTGCCCTGGTTAGTGTAGTGCCCTGGTTAGTGTAGTGCCCTGGTTAGTGTAGTGCCCTGGTGAGTGTAGTGCCCTGGTTAGTGTAGTGCCCTGGTTAGTGTAGTGCCCTGGTGAGTGTAGTGCCCTGGTTAGTGTAGTGCCCTGGTGAGTGTAGTGCCCTGGTTGGTGTAGTGCCCTGGTTGGTGTAGTGCCCTGGTGAGTGTAGTGCCCTGGTTAGTGTAGTGCCCTGGTTAGTGTAGTGCCCTGGTGAGTGTAGTGCCCTGGTGAGTGTAGTGCCCTGGTTAGTGTAGTGCCTTGGTTAGTGTAGTGCCTTGGTTAGTGTAGTGCCCTGGTTAGTGTAGTGCCCTGGTTAGTGTAGTGCCCTGGTTGGTGTAGTGCCCTGGTGGGTGTAGTGCCCTGGTTGGTGTAGTGCCCTGGTTGGTGTAGTGCCCTGGTGAGTGTAGTGCCCTGGTGAGTGTAGTGCCCTGGTGAGTGTAGTGCCCTGGTGAGTGTAGTGCCCTGGTGAGTGTAGTGCCCTGGTTTAGTGTAGTGCCCTGGTGAGTGTAGTGCCCTGGTGAGTGTAGTGCCCTGGTGAGTGTAGTGCCCTGGTGAGTGTAGTGCCCTGGTGAGTGTAGTGCCCTGGTTAGTGTAGTGCCCTGGTTGGTGTAGTGCCCTGGTGAGTGTAGTGCCCTGGTTAGTGTAGTGCCTTGGTTAGTGTAGTGCCCTGGTGAGTGTAGTGCCCTGGTTAGTGTAGTGCCCTGGTTAGTGTAGTGCCTTGGTTAGTGTAGTGCCCTGGTTAGTGTAGTGCCCTGGTTGGTGTAGTTCCCTGGTGAGTGTAGTGCCCTGGTTAGTGTAGTGCCCTGGTGAGTGTAGTGCCCTGGTGAGTGTAGTGCCTTGGTTAGTGTAGTGCCCTGGTTAGTGTAGTGCCCTGGTTAGTGTAGTGCCCTGGTTAGTGTAGTGCCCTGGTGAGTGTAGTGCCCTGGTGAGTGTAGTGCCCTGGTGAGTGTAGTGCCCTGGTTAGTGTAGTGCCCTGGTGAGTGTAGTGCCCTGGTGAGTGTAGTGCCCTGGTTAGTGTAGTGCCCTGGTTAGTGTAGTGCCTTGGTTAGTGTAGTGCCCTGGTTAGTGTAGTGCCCTGGTTAGTGTAGTGCCCTGGTTAGTGTAGTGCCCTGGTGAGTGTAGTGCCCTGGTTGGTGTAGTGCCCTGGTTGGTGTAGTGCCCTGGTGGGTGTAGTGCCCTGGTTGGTGTAGTGCCCTGGTTAGTGTAGTGCCCTGGTGAGTGTAGTGCCCTGGTGAGTGTAGTGCCCTGGTTAGTGTAGTGCCCTGGTGAGTGTAGTGCCCTGGTTAGTGTAGTGCCCTGGTGAGTGTAGTGCCTTGGTTAGTGTAGTGCCCTGGTGAGTGTAGTGCCCTGGTTAGTGTAGTGCCCTGGTTGGTGTAGTGCCCTGGTTGGTGTAGTGCCCTGGTGAGTGTAGTGCCCTGGTTGGTGTAGTGCCTTGGTTAGTGTAGTGCCCTGGTGAGTGTAGTGCCCTGGTGAGTGTAGTGCCCTGGTTGGTGTAGTGCCCTGGTTGGTGTAGTGCCCTGGTGAGTGTAGTGCCCTGGTTGGTGTAGTGCCCTGGTTAGTGTAGTGCCCTGGTGAGTGTAGTGCCCTGGTTAGTGTAGTGCCCTGGTGAGTGTAGTGCCCTGGTTAGTGTAGTGCCCTGGTGAGTGTAGTGCCCTGGTGAGTGTAGTGCCCTGGTGAGTGTAGTGCCCTGGTTAGTGTAGTGCCCTGGTTAGTGTAGTGCCCTGGTGAGTGTAGTGCCCTGGTTGGTGTAGTGCCCTGGTGAGTGTAGTGCCCTGGTGAGTGTAGTGCCCTGGTGAGTGTAGTGCCCTGGTTGGTGTAGTGCCCTGGTTGGTGTAGTGCCCTGGTGAGTGTAGTGCCCTGGTTGGTGTAGTGCCCTGGTTAGTGTAGTGCCCTGGTTGGTGTAGTGCCCTGGTGAGTGTAGTGCCCTGGTTGGTGTAGTGCCCTGGTTAGTGTAGTGCCCTGGTTAGTGTAGTGCCCTGGTTAGTGTAGTGCCCTGGTGAGTGTAGTGCCCTGGTTAGTGTAGTGCCCTGGTTAGTGTAGTGCCCTGGTGAGTGTAGTGCCCTGGTTAGTGTAGTGCCCTGGTTAGTGTAGTGCCCTGGTGAGTGTAGTGCCCTGGTGAGTGTAGTGCCCTGGTTAGTGTAGTGCCCTGGTTAGTGTAGTGCCCTGGTGAGTGTAGTGCCCTGGTGAGTGTAGTGCCCTGGTTAGTGTAGTGCCCTGGTGAGTGTAGTGCCCTGGTTAGTGTAGTGCCCTGGTGAGTGTAGTGCCCTGGTTAGTGTAGTGCCCTGGTTAGTGTAGTGCCCTGGTGAGTGTAGTGCCCTGGTTAGTGTAGTGCCCTGGTGAGTGTAGTGCCCTGGTTAGTGTAGTGCCCTGGTGAGTGTAGTGCCCTGGTTAGTGTAGTGCCCTGGTGAGTGTAGTGCCCTGGTTAGTGTAGTGCTCTGGTTAGTGTAGTGCCCTGGTGAGTGTAGTGCCCTGGTTGGTGTAGTGCCCTGGTGAGTGTAGTGCCCTGGTTAGTGTAGTGCCCTGGTTAGTGTAGTGCCCTGGTTAGTGTAGTGCCCTGGTTGGTGTAGTGCCCTGGTGAGTGTAGTGCCCTGGTTAGTGTAGTGCTCTGGTTAGTGTAGTGCCCTGGTTAGTGTAGTGCCCTGGTGAGTGTAGTGCCCTGGTTAGTGTAGTGCCCTGGTGAGTGTAGTGCCCTGGTTAGTGTAGTGCCCTGGTGAGTGTAGTGCCCTGGTTAGTGTAGTGCCCTGGTGAGTGTAGTGCCCTGGTTAGTGTAGTGCTCTTCCATTTCTGGTGCTTGCAACAATTTTAAGATCTTCTTAGAGTTGCTGGTTACACCAATGGGTGTTGTTTCTGATATCAATATGTTTCCCCGTCTTCATTGCATAATTTTGCTTGCGAGAAAGTGTCACTCATAGTTGTTGAAATGTCACTCATAATTACACTGAAATTATGAAAATCTCACACGTAGCAATCGGAAACCTTGGCAGCTATGCAAGAGGCTGACAAAACTGCCGGACCTACAATTAGGGACACGGAGATGGCCAAGAATCGCCCTCCAGGCAGCTAATTCAATATGCTGTTGGAGCCAGAACTGTGACGGGAGTCCAAGAGACAAGGCACCAGGGCGGGCTCTGAGGCTCGACGAGGGACTGAGGCAGTCGCGAGAATGAGTACCTGCAGATTTTCATTACAAGCAGTGGTCTCTGAGACGAAGCGGACTGCAGTTTCCAGAATGAGACTGATCAATAGCGCTACAGCTGCGAATACTTTATTCCAGCGCACATGAACGCAACCAGGGAGGCTGACAGAAGGTTCCATCCCTCAGCCCAGCACCACGTGCCTCTGGGCAATAGCTCGGTTCATCTTCCCAACAGCGCCTTGAGACCCTTAGGGGTGATTAGTTTGCACTTTATAAAATACTGGGATAACGTGGCATTTTGGTATATATTGGACGCAATTCGTTTTTTGCTTCATTACAAAACAAAAATAACTTACAGAAGTTTTTCGCGTACGCACTGAAGGGTTTTTATACCACTCCACAGAGGACGTGTCTGAAAGAAGTGTTTAGAGAGCGGTGAGACCTTATGTTTTTTTTTATATTAAAAATAGCATGGAAGGCGAGAAGCGCTGCTTCTAAAGTTAGAAAAGGGGTGGAGCCGCACCGGGCAGCTGAGGAGCACGCTCCACGAGGGCGTGTCACTGGCATGTGCAGAATGTACTCTGCTCGACCCCTGGCCAGACCTAGAGTCCGCTCTCTCCATGTCCCGTGTACTTTACAGCTTGGAAGCCGCTGGGTTCAGCACCGCGGTAAGATACCTCTAGCTTACCGCTATCACACTCGCTATATTAACGCTCACTCTTTGAAAGCACATTCAGCCTCTTAAAAACACGCTGCACTTTAACCTCCCAAAACATCCTCGAAATGTTAAAACACTCCCATCCTCTGAAAACACCTGCCAACTAAAAAAAATCACACATTCAAAAAAATGATCTTCTAAAAACTCTTCTATGTACTAAACACTCCCATCCTCTAAAAATCACCCCTGAAGGAAAAGAAACTCATAAAAAGACACCACAACCCGTGGAAAAAAATCTCCCATCCTCTTAAACTCCCTCACTCTCTCTAAGCACAAGGCCCAGTTCTGAAAAACCTTCCCATCCTCTAAAAAACCTTACCCGCTAAAAAACACTCAGCCTCAAAAAATTCCCACACCAGAAAAACTCTCACCCTCTCAAAATATGCTTCTTACCCGCTAAAAAAATGCTCACATCCTCTGAAACGCTCTGATTCTCCACAGAACACTCTCGCGCTCTAAAAACACTCACCGCCGTGTGTGTCAGTAATGTGTCTGTATGAACCGCATTCCAACGTGATATGAAGTTAGGGTGGTAGGAGCGTGGCGTAGTGAGCTCCCGGTGTGATTGTGTGCTATTGTGTGTTGTACCCCGCAACTTTCTTTTGGTGTCTCCTGCATGGACGTCGCTGTCAATGATACATCAGGTGCAGTGGCACCAGGGCCAAATTAACCCTACATATTACTACCCTAACGATACTCAGGGGACATTTCCTTGCTTGCAGTAGAGCCCGTAGCATCCTTGTCGCTGGATTCCTGTCCTCTGTATTAGCTCTGGTGCAAGTAAGCAAAATCACCTTTTTGACTACTTCTTGGGGCAGTAAACTGCAGCATTATCAGGGTACAATTACCACAGGTGCCACTGTACCTTCTTCACCAATTGTAGTTACGCCCCGGCTGCTAGGTGTTTACGGGCCGTGCACCCCCTGCAGTGCACGGAGACTGCATGAGAGCATATTCTGTCCGCAGCTCTCACCTTTCTCTGTCTGTGGTAACAATAGAGCCCGCAGCAGGCCGCATGGCTGCTCGATATGTAATGAGCCTGGCACCGGCTGCAGCGAAACAATCAGAGCTGCAACGAGCCCAAGGGACAGACTCGTCTTGTTTATATTCAGAAGCATTTGTCCCCTAAACTCCCCCACATTCACTGGCAACGCAACATTGCCAACACGTGTCATCGGAAGTGCCTTAGATTCAATAACACACGAGTGGACCTGCACTTATGAATCTTTCCCAGTTGTTTTGGGATAGTCTCAGCTTAAAAACACAAGTCGTGCATGCCCAATCCTTCACTTCCTAGCGGCAGACATGCGCAGTACAGCGCATCTTGGCTCGAACATGCACGATATCAGACCTGCGTAAACAGAAAGCATGTAATGCGTACGTTGAAGCCATGATGTAAGCGGAGGGCCCCTCCTTCGATCCCCCAGTGACCCGCTTACAGCACCGTCTACACAGGAATCTGACCTGGCCCTTCTGCTGGGTGCAGGCTCAGCAGCTGCAGGTGCTTCATGGGAAGCTATAAATACCAGAGAAAAGTACATTCAAGATCGCCCTTATCTTTTAACTACCACAGAAAGCGAACAGCGTAATAGTTCTCTAAGAGGAAAGGTTATGTGTTAAGAGGCATGGGGGGGACTGTCAAAAGGCCCGAGTTGGCACTAGGCCTGGGCGGTAAATTCCGTTCCGCTCGCGGAATTTGCGGAATTTGCGTAATTTCGCGTTCCGCGGAGAACGCGAAATTGCTCAAAAGGCTGCTTTCCGCGATTTCGCGAAATTTTTGCTTGTTCGCGTTCTCAATATGCGTGTTCGCGAGATATTTCTCCCCGAGCACGCAAACAGCAATTGTGAACAGGGAAAAAACATCGCGAACAAGCAATTCCGCGTGTTCGCGGAATTTCTGCGTGTTCGCGGAGATTTTTTACCGTTTCGCGGAGATTTGCGAAACGCAATTACGCAAATTACGCCCACCCCTAGTTGGCACCCATGTAGATACGTTATGCTAAAAATTTTTAGTGCTTACCGACTAGTTAAAGGAGACAGTGTAACGCAGCAAGTAAAAGATCTAGTCTGGTGGGTGGGGCCAGAAGGAGACAGGGCGGTAACAAGGAGGGACTAAAAAGTCTCACTTACAATCGAAAGCCAGCATTTAGCATGAACGATGACGCAAGCCAATAGAAAGAAGGGGCGGAGCCTACACTCCACTTCTGAAATCTGCTTGATTACAAGAAGCCTTGCAGAGCGAGCAACGCATGCGCGCTGCAACGCAGGTCTGTGAGACCTAAAAACGGCCCCCACCGGTCCAAAACCGGCCCCCACCCTTCTGGCTGACTGGGGAAACACCCGGTGCCTGCTACGGCCAGCCCAACCCTGGCTGAAATGAACAATTTTTACACTGTGGGCAGCTGTAGTTGATCACTGATAGAATATCAGATACAAAAATAATGTGCGGACAGAATTTTGTGTCAAAAATATACAATATTAAAATATTGAGAATGTAATTTCAAAGAGGTAAGTATAGATTTTCTATTCTTAACTCCAGATCTACTAAACTTGAAGATATATATATTGTCATGTTACATATACGTGTAGTTATATGTAGTAAAAATATGCTTACCTATAGAAACTTACCTTCACAAAATTTTTGTTCTCGATATTCGTGACACGATAATTTGTCCACACAGTATTTTTTTCCCGAAATGTTGGCTTAACACCGCTGTACCCAGGGTTGATCACACTCGGCCGCCCCAGAGGCATCAAGGAAGCAGCAGTAACCAAACATTGTTCCCCTTGAACCATCGCACATGGTGAGTAGAAGATGATCAACACCTTTTACTACGATTGGATGTGTGGACAGTAGCTGCCTCGTCTATAGGGAGGTCACAAGACCCACATATGAGCATGCAACACCATTTACACAACCTTCCATCCCCGGAGACAATGCTGAGCTCGACCTCACCATATATGGAGTTGATACCGTCTATCTGGAAGGTCTTGGGAACCTTGGTTGAATACATAAACCTTTGCACCAAACAAAACTCTGTGAGAATATCACTGTAAAGACTTTAGTGGAAAGTGCACATGATCCAGAGTGTCCAACACCTCTAAATTATAAATGCCAGGAATGTGATAAAAATGGGTTTTGGTCTGACTCCTAACTTCCTCTACACATTGGGCCTCTGTGCAAAGAGATCCAAGCTGCTCCACTTGGTTGCAGCCATTTCAAAGTGGTACCTGGTGGGGGCTCATTTCCGTGCTCAGGTGTGGTAAGTGGACAACATACCCTTAGGGCAAAGAGACCCTGAATGGAGATGGTCCGGTTAAGCCCTAGTGGTCTAGTCCACTCCCGGGCAGGAGGACCACATTACGCACCGACAAACTGCATGTGAGTAAGGATGATGCCACTAACTTACAATATCCTCCTCAGTATAGTAAATTTACCTCGACATCCAGAGGTGGTGATCCGCCTCACAAGACTAAGTGACTGCACCTTAAGGTCTGCCTCAGCCTACTCTGCTAGAACCTGCCTCTAGGGCTCCCTCCTAGGTCCCTCATAGCTCCAGACACTCCGCCTCATCAAGTAATAGTAAGAAGTCACCATCTTAACGTCCAAAACTAAGTGCCTTGTTGGCTCCTACATTTTCAGGGATTCATTTGGTGTGGCAACATTGATTTCCGAATCTTCACGTGCAGTTGTTGCTCTGAAGCCCCTGCTTCCAGATCTTCCAGAAGAGACTTTTTGCGGAAGTGGCAACGCCTCATGGCGTCCACATCCGGCATCTGCAAAGAGGGCCACACCTCAGTAATATGGGTGTATGTTTGCCACCCGCTCCTTCATCCCGGAAGCGACAGACCTCCGATCATACTCAGCGCTGATCCAGAGGGTCTCCCGTGATGGAAGAGACACAGGAGTACACAATTGCCTTCAATTAATCAGCAGAGAGTGGTTCGAAAGATCACAATCACAAGCGTTCCAACACTTGCCAATCGACAAGCAATAGATTATCCATGACAACATGTCCCTGAATATGGCCCTTTTTACCTACAAGACAACACTGTTCTATTGACTTCAGTGCACAATCCGCAAGTGAGTATAAAACGGGACACTTCGACGTACCTGAAAATCTTACGGTATAAGCCGCATCACGGAAGCCCCTAACCAGACGAGCAACCTCTATAAAATGTTCAACCGAATCACAATAACAGAGCGAACAAAAATACCCTAGCTGACAGCCAGCAGCGCTGCAAAGAATTTCTCAATTTTTTCAGTTCTAAATTTGTCAAATTTAATTCAAACATTTGGGAAACACTTAGCCAAGTTTCATTCAAACCAGTGAGTACATTCACTCAGGCAACTCCGCCAACAGCAAGTCCTACACCAAGTGAAATGATCCGTGTTTTACCTTAGCAACCAATCCCATCCATGCAACATTCATCAACGATTACATGAACAGAGAGGACAAGGCAACGTATATTTATTGACTTTGTCAGTTTGACAAACCCCAAAAGCTTTAAATAATGCAACCAGAACACAACTACTGAAAAATAAAAAATCGGACACCTGACAGAAGAGACAACACGTCTGTAGTGTATCTAAACATTTATCTACACATTGTATGCATAAATATTAACACAGTATTTTTAGTTTCTTGTTTTTCTTTCTTTATTCCTATAGTTTCTCTTCAGCAGGCACTTGTTTCGTTGCATACAATGGGAAATCGTCCCGCGACTTTCTCACGGCTCTACAATCTTTGGTATATTCCTTTCTTATGTGATCAATAACAAACTGGACACTTTGTGAAAAGGTATTTGAGCAGGATCACACACTTTGGTCAAACATGGACTGAGCCTACTTTTTCCAGTTACACACTGAGCAATTCAGCCACCAGATTTATTTGTAGGCACTTTTACGTAGCGAGAACCTAAGGCAGATATAACCAGCGCTTACATTGAGGTCCTAACGTGCTCTTCTTGTATCACAAAAGGGATTTACAGCAAAAGACATCATTGCATTAAATGTATATAGGCAGGAATCCCTTTAAGGATTGGCTTTAAAAAGGCCCGCAAAAAAGATTCAGTGAGGACCCGTGGATATCTTGGCACTGAAAACATGGAGTGAAGATTTCCTTCTCAGAGACAGCAATCAGGGGCTCACTGAGTGCTTACAAACAAGCAGGCCTTCTAGTTTGGGATGACGCAACATGGTTTCTGCATTAAAAGAGGGGGTAGCGAGTTTGGCAGCCGCACCAGACAGCCCCCAACAACCCGTGAATCTGCGGCACAGCATCTATGGAGCTGCCAATCATGTGCGGAGGGCGGGGACAGACTGAAGTGAGACGAAACCGCAGACCCACTGGGAGCCTGGTGGAGGTGAACCAAACGGCAAACTCGTCTGCGCCCATCCGTGCCCAAGTGCATCCGGCAACCAGCCGCACTGCCCCTTCATCCAGAAGATCCCATAGGGTCTACCGAACCATATACTGAAACCGGCAAGTCATTCCCTCAAATGGGAATCTTAGTTTGGAAATGGTAGAGAGACACCCGCTGTTAAACATAGATGACTCTATTCCACTGACCGCGGCTGACTCTCACTCGTAAAGAGGCAGAGAAGGCTTGAACATGGGATGGGAGGAGGGCAGGAGTAACAGCTCACTTGTAACAGCAGCTTTATGTAATGTGAGGTCAGCCGTGGACGTCCGAGCTGCTGTAAACACCTGATTACCAAAGAGAGGCTTCAACTGAAGCATGGCTGAGGGGGAACGGTAACTCACTGATGGAGACCCCGACCCTCCACACTCTGAGACCCCGACACCCCCAGACTCTGAAACCCTGAGCCCCCCTAGACTCAGAGACCCCGACCCCTCAGACTCTGAGACCCCGACGCCCCTGGACTCTGAGACCCCGACCCCCCTGGACTCTGAGACCCTGTCCCCCCAGACTCTGAGACCCCAACCCCCCAGACTCTGAGACCCCGATCCCCCAGACTCTGAGATCCCGACTCCCCCAGACTCTGAGACCCCGACCCCCCAGACCCTGAGACCCCGACCCCCACAGACTCTGAGACCCCGACCCCCAGACTCTGAGACCCCCAGACTCTGAGACCCCGAACCCCCAGACTCTGAGACCCTGTCCCCCCAGACTCTGAGACCCTGTCCCCCCAGACTCTGAGACCCCGACCCCCCCAGACTGTCAGACCTCGACCCCCCAGACTGTCAGACCCCAACCCCCCAGACTCTGAGACCCTGGCCCACCACACTCAGAGACCCCGATCCCCCATACTCTGAGACCCCGACCCCCCCAGACTCCAAGACCCCAACCCCCCCAGACTCTGAGACCCCGACCCCCCCAGACTCTGAGACCCAGACCCCCCAGACTCTGAGACCCCGACTCCCCCAGACTCTGAGACCCCGACTCCCCCAGACTCTGAGACCCCGACCCCCCAGACCATGAGACCCCGACCCCCACAGACTCTGAGACCCCGACCCCCAGACTCTGAGACCCCCAGACTCTGAGACCCCGAACCCCCAGACTCTGAGACCCTGTCCCCCCAGACTCTGAGACCCTGTCCCCCCAGACTCTGAGACCCCGACCCCCCCAGACTGTCAGACCACGACCCCCCAGACTGTCAGACCCCGACCCCTCAGACTCTCAGACCCTGACCCACCACATTCAGAGACCCCGATCCCCCATACTCTGAGACCCCGACCCCCCCAGACTCCGAGACCCCAACCCCCCCAGACTCTGAGACCCCGACCCCCCCAGACTCTGAGACCCGGACCCCCCAGACTGTCAGACCTCAAACCCCCAGACTGTGAGACCCCGACCCCCCCGGACTCTGACACCCCGACCCCCCCAGACTCAGGTACTCTGACCCCCCCAGACTCTGAGACCCCGACCCCCCCAACCCCCCCAGACTTTCAGACCTCGACCCCCCAGACTGTGAGACCCCCCCAGACTCTGAAACCCCGACCCCCCCCAGACTCCGAGACTCTGACTGCAAGGATTCTATCAACTGAAGCATGGCTGAGGGGGGGACAGTAACTCACTGATGGAGACCCTGACCCTCCAACACTCTGAGACCCCGACTACCCCAGACTCTGAGACCCCGACCCCCCGGGACTCTGAGACCCCGACCCCCCAGACTGTCAGACCTCGACCCCCCCAGACTGTCAGACCCCGATCCCCCATACTCTGAGACCCCGACCCCCCCCAGACTCCGAGACCCCAACCCCCCCAGACTCTGAGACCCTGACCCCCCCAGACTCTGAGACCCGGACCCCCCAGACTGTCAGACCTCAAACCCCCAGACTGTGAGACCCCGACCCCCCCAGACTCTGAGACCCCGAGCCCCCCAGACTCGGGTACCCTGACCCCCCCAGACTCTGAGACCCCGACCTCCCCAGACTTTCAGACCTCGACCCCCCAGACTCTGAGACCCCCCAGACTCTGAAACCACGACCCCCCCCAGACTCCGAGAGTCTGACTGCAAGGATTCTATCAACTGAAGCATGGCTGAGGGGGGGACAGTAACTCACTGAAGGAGACCCTGACCCTCCAACACTCTGAGACCCCGACCACCCCAGACTCTGAGACCCCAACCCCCCGGGACTCTGAGACCCCGAACCCCCAGACTCTGAGACCCTGTCCCCCCAGACTCTGAGACCCTGTCCCCCCAGACTCTGAGACCGTTACCCCCAGACGATGAGACCCCCCCCTACTCTGAGACCCCGAACCCCCCCCAGACTCCAAGACTCTGACTGCAAGGATTCTATCAACTGAACCATGGCTGAGGGGGGGACAGTAACTCCCTGATGGAGACCCTGACCCTCCAACACTCTGAGACCCCGACCACCCCAGACTCTGAGACCCCGACCCCCCGGGACTCTGAGACCCCGAACCCCCAGACTCTGAGACTCCGACCACCCAGACTCTGATTCCCTGTCCCCCCAGACTCTGAGACCGTGACCCCCCAGACACTGAGACTCCGACCCGCTGGGACTCTGAGACCCTGAACCCCCAGACTCTGAGACCCCGACCACCCCAGACTCTGAGACCCTGTTCCCCAGACTCAGAGACCACAACCCCCTGGACTCTGAGACCCCAACCCCCTGGACTCTGAGACCCCGATCCCCCCAGACTCTGAGAACCCGATCCCCCCAGACTCTGAGACCCCGATCCCCCCAGACTCTGAGACCCCGATCCCCCCAGACTCTGAGACCCCGATCCCCCCAGACTCTGAGACCCCGACCCCCCCAGACTCTGAGACCCCGACCCCCCCGGACTCTGAGACCCTGTTCCCCAGACTCAGAGACCACAACCCCCCAGACTCTGAGACCCCAACCCCCCCGGACTCTGAGACCCCGATCCCCCCAGACTCTGAGACCCCAATCCCCCCAGACTCTGAGACCCCAACCCCCCCGGACTCTGACACACTGACCCCCCAGACTGTGAGACCCCGATCCCCCCAGACTCTGAGACCCCGACCACCCCAGACTCTGAGACCCTGTTCCCCAGACTCAGAGACCACAACCCCCCAGACTCTGAGACCCCAACACCCCCGGACTCTGAGACCCCGATCCCCCCAGACTCTGAGACCCCAACCCCCCCAGACTCTGAGACCCCGACCCCCCCGGACTCTGACACACTGACCCCCCAGACTGTGAGACCCCGATCCCCCCAGACTCTGAGACCCCGACCACCCCAGACTCTGAGACCCTGTTCCCCAGACTCAGAGACCACAACCCCCCAGACTCTGAGACCCCAACCCCCTGGACTCTGAGACCCCGATCCCCCCAGACTCTGAGACCCCAACCCCCCCAGACTCTGAGACCCCGACCCCCCCAGACTCTGAGACCCCAACCCCCCCGGACTCTGAGACCCTGTTCCCCAGACTCAGAGACCACAACCCCCCAGACTCTGAGACCCCAACCCCCCCGGACTCTGAGACCCCGATCCCCCCAGACTCTGAGACCCCAACCCCCCCCCCGGACTCTGAGACCCCGACCCCCCCGGACTCTGAGACACTGACCCCCCAGACTGTGAGACCCCGATCGCCCCAGACTCTGAGCCCGGACCCCCCCAGACTGTCAGACCTCGAACCCCCAGACTGTGAGTCCCCGACACCCCCCCCGGACTCTGAGACCCCGACCCCCCCAGACTCGGGTACCCTGACCCCCCAGACTCTGACACCCCGACCCCCCCAGACTGTCAGACCTCGAACCCCCAGACGATGAGACCCCCCCCTACTCTGAGACCCCGAACCCCCGCCAGACTCCAAGACTCTGACTGCAAGGATTCTATCAACTGAAGCATGGCTGAGGGGGGGACAGTAACTCACTGATGGAGACCCTGACCCTCCAACACTCTGAGACCCCGACCACCCCAGACTCTGAGACCCCGACCCCCCGGGACTCTGAGACCCCGAACCCCCAGACTCTGAGACCCCGACCACCCAGACTCTGATTCCCTGTCCCCCCAGACTCTGAGACCGTGACCCCCCAGACACTGAGACTCCGACCCGCTGGGACTCTGAGACCCTGAACCCCCAGACTCTGAGACCCCGACCACCCCGGACTCTGAGACCCTGTTCCCCAGACTCAGAGACCACAACCCCCCAGACTCTGAGACCCCAACCCCCCGGACTCTGAGACCCCGATCCCCCCAGACTCTGAGACCCCAACCCCCCCAGACTCTGAGACCCCGACCCCCCCGGACTCTGACACATTGACCCCCCAGACTGTGAGACCCCGATCCCCCCAGACTCTGAGACCCCAACCACCCCAGACTCTGAGACCCTGTTCCCCAGACTCAGAGACCACAACCCCCCAGACTCTGAGACCCCAACCCCCCCGGACTCTGAGACCCCGATCCCCCCAGACTCTGAGACCCCAACCCCCCAGACTCTGAGACCCCGACCCCCCCAGACTGTCAGACCTCGAACCCCCAGACGATGAGACACCCCCCCCTACTTTGAGACCCCGAGCCCCCCCAGACTCCAAGACTCTGACTGCAAGGATTCTATCAATCAAAGCATGGCTGAGGGGACGGTAACTCACTGATGGAGACCAGGACCCTCCAACACTGTGAGACCCCGACCCCCCCGGGACTCTGAGACCCCGACCCCCCGGGACTCTGAGACCCCGAACCCCCAGACTCTGAGACCCCGACCACCCAGACTCTGAGACCCTGTCCCCCCAGACTCTGAGACCTTGACCCCCCCAGACACTGAGACTCCGACCCGCTGGGACTCTGAGACCCTGACCACCCCAGACTCTGAGACCCCGACCACCCCAGACTCTGAGACCCTGTTCCCCAGACTCTGAGACCCTGTTCCCCAGACTCAGAGACCACAACCCCCCAGACTCTGAGACCCCAACCCCCCCCGGACTCTGAGACCCCGATCCCCCCAGACTCTGAGACCCCAACCCCCCCAGACTCTGAGACCCCAACCCCCCCCGACTCTGAGACACTGACCCCCTAGACTGTGAGACCCCGATCCCCCCAGACTCTGAGACCCGGACCCCCCAGACTGTCAGACCTCGAACCCCCAGACTGTGAGTCCCCGACACCCCCCCGGACTCTGAGACCCCCCCCAGACTTGGGTACCCTGACCCCCCAGACTCTGACACCCGACCCCCCCCAGACTGTCAGACCTCGAACCCCCAGATGATGAGACCCCCCCCTACTCTGAGACCCCGAACCCCCGCCAGACTCCAAGACTCTGACTGCAAGGATTCTATCAACTGAAGCATGGCTGAGGGGGGGACAGTAACTCACTGATGGAGACCCCGACCACCCCAGACTCTGAGACCCCAACCCCCCCAGACTCTGAGACCCCGACCCCCCCAGACTCTGAGACCCCAACCCCCCCGGACTCTGAGACCCTGTTCCCCAGACTCAGAGACCACAACCCCCCAGACTCTGAGACCCCAACCCCCCCGGACACTGAGACCCCGATCCCCCCAGACTCTGAGACCCCAACCCCCCCCCGGACTCTGAGACCCCGATCCCCCCGGACTCTGAGACACTGACCCCCCAGACTGTGAGACCCCGATCGCCCCAGACTCTGAGCCCGGACCCCCCCAGACTGTCAGACCTCGAACCCCCAGACTGTGAGTCCCCGACACCCCCCCCGGACTCTGAGACCCCGACCCCCCCAGACTCGGGTACCCTGAACCCCCAGACTCTGACACCCCGACCCCCCCCAGACTGTCAGACCTCGAACCCCCAGACGATGAGACCCCCCCCTACTCTGAGACCCCGAACCCCCCCCAGACTCCAAGACTCTGACTGCAAGGATTCTATCAACTGAAGCATGGCTGAGGGGGGGACAGTAACTCACTGATGGAGACCCTGACCCTCCAACACTCTGAGACCCCGACCACCCCAGACTCTGAGACCCCGACCCCCCGGGACTCTGAGACCCCGAACCCCCAGACTCTGAGACCCCGACCACCCAGACTCTGATTCCCTGTCCCCCCAGACTCTGAGACCGTGACCCCCCAGACACTGAGACTCCGACCCGCTGGGACTCTGAGACCCTGAACCCCCAGACTCTGAGACCCCGACCACCCCAGACTCTGAGACCCTGTTCCCCAGACTCAGAGACCACAACCCCCTGGACTCTGAGACCCCGATCCCCCCAGACTCTGAGACCCCGATCCCCCCAGACTCTGAGACCCCGATCCCCCCAGACTCTGAGACCCCGATCCCCCCAGACTCTGAGACCCCGACCCCCCCAGACTCTGAGACCCCGACCCCCCCGGACTCTGAGACCCTGTTCCCCAGACTCAGAGACCACAATCCCCCAGACTCTGAGACCCCAACCCCCCCGGACTCTGAGACCCCGATCCCCCCAGACTCTGAGACCCCAACCCCCCCAGACTCTGAGACCCCGACCCCCCCGGACTCTGACACACTGACCCCCCAGACTGTGAGACCCCGATCCCCCCAGACTCTGAGACCCGGACCCCCCCAGACTGTCAGACCTCAAACCCCCAGACTGTGAGTCCCCGACACCCCCCCGGACTCTGAGACCCCGACCCCCCCCAGACTCGGGTACCCTGACCCCCCAGACTCTGACACCCTGACCCCCCCAGACTGTCAGACTCTGACTGCAAAGATTCTATCAATCAAAGCATGGCTGAGGGGGACGGTAACTCACTGATGGAGACCAGGACCCTCCAACACTGTGAGACCCCGACCCCCCCGGGACTCTGAGACCCCGACCCCCCGGGACTCTGAGACCCCGAACCCCCAGACTCTGAGACCCCGACCACCCAGACTCTGAGACCCTGTCCCCCCAGACTCTGAGACCTTGACCCCCCCAGACACTGAGACTCCGACCCGCTGGGACTCTGAGACCCCGACCACCCCAGACTCTGAGACCCCGCCCACCCCAGACTCTGAGACCCTGTTCCCCAGACTCAGAGACCACAACCCCCCAGACTCTGAGACCCCAACCCCCCCCCGGACTCTGAGACCCCGATCCCCCCAGACTCTGAGACCCCAACCCCCCCAGACTCTGAGACCCCGACCCCCACCGACTCTGAGACACTGACCCCCTAGACTGTGAGACCCCGATCCCCCCAGACTCTGAGACCCGGACCCCCCCAGACTTTCAGACCTCGAACCCCCAGACTGTGAGTCCCCGACACCCCCCCGGACTCTGAGACCCCCCCCCAGACTTGGGTACCCTGACCCCCCAGACTCTGACACCCCGACCCCCCCCAGACTGTCAGACCTTGAACCTTCAGATGATGAGACCCCCCCCTACTCTGAGACCCCGAAGCCCCCCCAGACTCCAAGACTCTGACTGCAAGGATTCTATCAACCAAAGCATAGCTGAGGGGGGACGGTAACTCACTGATGGAGACCAGGACCCTCCAACACTGTGAGACCCCGACCCCCCCAGACTCTGAGACCCCGACCCCCCGGGACTCTGAGACCCCGAACCCCCAGACTCTGAGACCCGACCACCCAGACTCTGAGACCCTGTCCCCCCAGACTCTAAGACCGTGACTCCCCCAGACTGAGACCCCGACCCTCCGGGACTCTGAGACCCCGAACCCCCAGACTCTGAGACCCCGACCACCCCAGACTCTGAGACCCTGTTCCCCCAGACTCAGAGGCCACAACCCCCAGACTCTGAGACCCCAACCCCCCCGGAATCTGAGACCCCAATCCCCCCAGACTCTGAGACCCCGATCCCCCCCAGACTCAGAGACCCCCCCCAGACTCCGAGACTCCGATCCCCCAGAGTCTGAGACCCCGACCCCCCAGTCTCTGATACCCCAACCCCCCAGACTCTGAGACCCCGACCCCAGACTTTGAGACCCCAATCCCCCCCAGACTCTGAGACCCTGACCTCCCCAGGCTCTGAGACCCCGACCCCCCAGACTCTGAGACCCCGACCCCCCAGACTCTGAGACCCTGTGCCCCCAGACTCTGAGATCCCGACCCCGCCAGACTCTGATACCCCGACCCCCGCAGACTCTGAGACCCCGATCCCCCCAGACTCTGAGACCCCAATCCCCCAGACTCTGAGACCCCGATCCCCCAGACTCTGAGACCCCGATCCCCCAGACTCTGAGACCCCGAACCCCCAGACTCTGAGACCCCTGAGACTTGAATCTATTTCAAAATCAAGTCTCCCAGCGACATCCAACACCTCAATGCCACTCTAACCGAGATCCAAATTTGGTTCAACGCTAACCACTTAAAACTCAATCCAGATAAAACAGAACTAATCCTATTCTCTCCAAAAAGCAACCATCGTCCAATCCAAGAGTGGCTCATGAATCTGGTCGCCCTAAACTGCCCCATCATCCTATCCGACTCAGTTAAGTCTCTAGGCATCACCCTTGACAAGAACTTATCTTTGGAGGCCCACATCAAAAAGTCTGCAAAAAGTGCTCTTTTCTCTCTAAAACACCCCAAGAAATTGAAACCTTTTCTTCCCCATGATGACCTCAAGACAGTAGTCCAATCCCTAGTGCTCTCTAAAATCGACTACGGGAATGTCATCCTAACAGGGACTCCAAAAGCTCACCTAGCCCCTCTAAAGGCAGTGTTGAACATGGCTGCTCGAGTCGTATCTGGAGTAAAAAGATTTGATCACATCACTCCAGCTCTCAACTCCCTCAACTGGCTTCCCATGGAAGGGAGGTGTATTTACAAACTGGCCTGCATCACACACAAAACCCTTCACTCTCCGGCCCCTCACTACCTGAACAACCAACTGGTAAGAGCAGGTCAATCCAGATCGCTGAGAAGCTCCAACTCACTCCTTATTCCTCCGAAACTGAAAAAGAAAATCACACAATGCCGATCGTTCTCTGGCAACGCTCCCAGGATGTGGAATGCTCTCCCTAGAGTCCTCAGATGAAACTCCTCCTTCTCCTGTTTCAAAAGGGACCTGAAAATCCATCTCCTTAACAAATACTTTCCTGACCAGCGTCAACTAACCTAGACTTCAATATCCGAGTTTACTCTTCTCTCTTGACATTCAAGGATAGTTGGCGACCGGACTGTGTTAACCACCTTATCTTCCATGCTGTATTTTTTTTATCCCTGGTTTTGCTTCCTTACTGCCTGCCTACTATGTAATGCAATTTCAGTCTGTTTTTCTTTACAGTATGTATGTAAAGCACTCTGATACCTACGGGTCAAGCTAGCGCTATATAAAACTTTTCAAATAAAAAAATAAAATAAACCCCGACCTCCCCAGACTCTGAGACCCCAAAGCCCGAGACTCTGAGTCCCCGACACCCCAGACTCTGAGACCCTGATCCCCCCAGACTGTGAGACACCAAACCCCCCAGACTCTGAGACCTCGACACCCCAGACTGTCAGACCTCGACCCCCCCAGACTCAGTGACCCCGATTCCCCAGACTCGGAGACCCTGACCCCCCCCAGACCCTGAGACCCAAACCCCCCCAGACTCTGAGACCCCGATCCCCCCAGATTCTGAGACCCCAATCCCCCCAGACTCTGAGACTCCGATCCCCCCAGACTCTGAGACTCTGATCCCCCCAGACTCTGAGACCCCGACCCCCCAGACTCTGAGACCCCGACCCCCCCAGACTCTGAGACCTCGACCCCCTCAGACTCAGTGACCCCGATTCCCCAGACTCGGAGACCCTGACCCCCCCAGACCCGAGACCCTGACCCCCCCAGACTCTGAGACCCCGATCCCCCAGACTCTGAGACCCCGATCCCCCCAGACTCTGAGACCCCGACCTCCCCAGACTCTGAGACCCTGACTCCCCCAGACCCTGAGACCCCGACTCCCCCAGACCCTGAGACCCCGACCCCCCCCGGACTCTGAGAGTGGAGGATGGAGGCGTCAACGACTGTGGGGTGGACAGCGCTGCCAGTATTCACAGCTCGCTGGGGGTTATTAACAAGTGCTAAAATCAATATGAACGGACTAACGCGTTGCTCTAAGAGCTCGGCAATAAAGGGAGGATGACAGGCTGTGTTTTGATTTATTGCCCACAGTTTTTAAGCCATCTCTTTATTGACTGGCTTGATGAACTGGTGACCCAGTCTCTGATAACATGAAGTCCATGGCTGATGTTAATGTCTGGGCAGACTCAGTTGAAGACGCCTAAGCCCTTAATGTTATTGAATCATTGGTCCTGCTGGCTTTTAACAGGGGGAACTGCGCCCACACTTAAAGCCGCACCTATTCTTCAATATGATTTTTAAGTTAAGGTAGAACGTGGAGTATTGTTGCGGCAGACCTCTTGGACTGGTCACTTCTAAGTGTACATTGATATCAACATAAGACATCTTTGCTAATCCAACTTGCGTTCTGGAAGAGGTTTTAAATCTGAAAACTACGTTGCAAATTTTTAACAAGGCAGCATCACTTGCTTTAGATGAAAGCACCCAATTAAAGACAGTTTTCTGTAACCTAAATTCAGCAAGCGTCAGTGGTTTACTCTTGAGCTAAGACAGCAGAAAAATCAACCAAAAAAGATCGAAGTAATTTGCAAAATAAACTAAGATCAGACTGATAAACCTGGATTTACGCAAGCTGTACGCAAGGGTAACTATTCGATCAGCACTGCGAAGAAGGGATATTAGTCTAAAAGAAATCGACATCTAAAAATGCCTCCAAGGAAATCTTTAAGAGGCTTGGGAGACTAAATAATCCAGTTGAGGTGGGAGATGAATTTAGCCCCAACAAACAAGTTGTCAATGATCTAATTTTTGTTGTGCACCAAGAAGGTCGAGCAGTAGAGACCCTTGAGCAGCCCGACCCATACTGGTGGAGCACGGACAGTTTATTGAGTTTCTTCACATCTCAGTGAATAAACGTATAACTTTGATCGGATGCCAGAGACATCTGGTGCTCCGCTGCATGACTGTGGCTCACCTGCTAAAAGATACCATCTGAGTGGTGGCCCCTTTTTAGGTCGAAGCCTACCAGACAGCGCAGCAGTCTGGTTTGCTAAAAATATCTTGAGGACATTCCGAAAGCTTCCCTGGGAATACATTCCACCCATTGCTTACCATTAGCTTTGAGGTTTTTAACTCACATTTTCTATCATTCTCTCTGCTGGCTTTATTTGTTTTAGGCTGTTCGGCATGAGTTTGTCTCTCCCACAGAACAAAGACTTTTCACACTACCTCTCCTTGTACTCTTCCGAGAGCTCCTTTCTGTAAACAGGCCTGTAAATATTGTTCTTATCTTGTCACATGTGCTGTGTGCTCAAAGACTGAGGTCAATGTAGGCTCTGCCTTCAAGGCAGCTTGGTGTTTACTTTTCTTTCTTTATATTTAAAGTGAGAGGGATTATGTGACAATCGTGCTGGATCCTGAGGGTAGGAAAATGTTTTTTTTCTTATAGAGCACAACATTTACATGAACTGTGCAAGTATTTCAGAATATATCAGAATTCGGAAAGTACAAATGAAGCAATTTTTTTGTTAATTCTGGTGTGTTGCAAACAAATACTTTAATATAATCAAATCAAATCAATACACTAAGTGCTGTCATTTCCACACATTCTCATTTGTACGCTGTGTAGTTTTATTAGTAAAACTGTATATCTGTGCAAGTGTAATGGTCATTCCAATTGAAAATGAGTTATATGTATTGACAGTGTGCTATCACTTCATGCACACTCCACTCTTTGCCACTCCACTCTATTCTACACCACTGCACTCTACTCTGCACCACTCCACTTTACACCACTCCATGCAACCGCACTATACTTCACTCTGTACCACTCCACTCTACGCCATTGCACTCAATGCCACTTTACTCTACGCCATTCTACTTACACTACAGGCAACACAAATGCACTCTACGGCACTCTACTCTACACCACTGTACTCTAGGCCACTGTACTCTACACCACTCCAGTCTAGGCCACTCCACTCTTCTAACCACATCTCCACTATACACCACTGTACTCAATGCCACTGCACTTTACTCTACACCACTCTACTCTATGCCACTGCACTCTACACCCCTGCACACTACAATACTCTACTCTGAAACACTGCACTCTATACCACTGAACTCTACACCACTCTATTCTGCACTATTACAGTCTATGCCAATGCACTCTACAACACTGCACTCTGCAGCACTCACTCTACGTCACTGCACTCTATGCAACTGCACTCTACAACACTAAACTCTACTCTGCACCACTCTACAACATTCTATTCTGCACCACTCTACACCACTGCACTCTGTCACTCTACTCTACACCATTGCACTCTATGCTGCTGTACTCTATGCCACTTTACTCTACTCTTCACCACTACAGTCTGCACCAATGCACTCTACACCACTGCAGTCTACTATGCAACACTCTAATGTACAACACTGCATTCTATGATGCTGCATTGTAATCTGTTAAATTCTATGCCACTCCATTATACACCACTGTAAACGACTCCACTCAATGCCACTCCAATACATGACACTCTACTCCACTCTCCTGTACTCCACTAACTTTTAGCCATGCTGAACATCAGGCACACTTGTGTACAACATGGCTAAAACACATTATAAAGCCAATAGCTCTTGCATAGTGAGACCTATTGGCTTTGCCAATGGTTGCTATTAATGGCATTATTA
The DNA here is from genome assembly GCF_964204655.1 of Triturus cristatus. Classification (NCBI taxonomy): domain Eukaryota; kingdom Metazoa; phylum Chordata; class Amphibia; order Caudata; family Salamandridae; genus Triturus; species Triturus cristatus. The sequence goes on along the minus strand of NC_140590.1, from coordinate 50,731,215 downwards.
TCTTTGAAGCCCAGTGGTTGTTCCTGGGGGAGATTAATAAAGCTATCATGCATCCTCTTGTTAGGGTGTACATTTTGATGACCCCACAAATGTATGACCAATTTATTTTCAGTAATTGAGAAAGATATTGGAGAAATTAGTGACATCCCAAATGCAACAATATATAAGGGGAAACAATGTCTTGGAAGAAGACCATGCAGGACTACCTCTGGTTGTTAGATTAGAAACAAAGGTAACATCCATAGCAGATGATCTGAGGATAACCCAGACAAGTGTCACTCAGACGTGGTCATCTTGTTAGATTTGTCAGCCATCTTTGATACTGTTGAATGAAACATTTCAATTTAAAGGCTAGCTGAGACAAGGGTCATTGGTCCTGCCCTCAGTTGATACTCATCCTTCCTTGAAGATCTGGCTTAAGCAACTCACCTCAGCTCATTCAGCTCAGAGGCGAAAGAACTAAGAAATAAGATGAGGTGGTAAGGCCTCTCAGTCAATACCACCTCTCTGATCCAGCCTCTATCTTCAGCCATTGGTAGTGGTAGTGCAGGACTCGAAGTTGACTACCTTTATGGATGCCGACGATACCCAGCTGGTGGCCAGCCTTACAATTAATCAGGCTGCCATTAGCCAGAAGCAATCAGGAGTGTGTCAAGAGTCCGATGGCTAGGCATTGCCATTAACTGTTTTTGAGATCTTTCTTTTCACTGCTATAGTCAACCTGGGGAGGCCTCACTTTGGCTTCTATATATGGGAGTTTGTGGCCCTTCCCTTAGTGTCGGCAGTAAGGAATTTAGAGATCTTTTTTTTTTTAAAGATTATTTTTATTGTATATTCGGTTAACTTGCAACAGTTTGTTTACAAAATACTAAATATATATACATGCTTCACATCACAAACAGCCTCTTCCGGAGAATTATACAATCATTACATTTAAATTATAATTAAGTGAATAACACTGTTCCGCCTCCTTTATTCACTGATGTCCGTTGCTGACTCGTCAGGAGGTGGAGCACAAATATTCCCTCTAAAGTTGTTCCACTTTCCCCATACCCACTTCCACTTCTTAGGGCACCCTCTATGTGTATATACTGCCTTCTCTGCCACCATGGCTCCGTCCATATCGCCACACCATTCTCGATGTGTTGGAGTAACTTGTGCTCCCCGGTGTTTAGCGATGTTACGTTTGGCAAACATCAGACCCAGCATTGCCCAGTCTTGAGCCGTGTGGTTAAGATCTGTTGCTTCCCAGATGTTTAGGAGACATCTCCTGGGTTCTGGAGACACAGTGGCTCTGCTAACTTGTGTAATTGTATGCATAATTGCTCCCCAATATGTCGCTATCTCCGGGCATTCCCACAATGTATGGTAAAAGGTGCTGATTGCCCCGCAATTCCTTAAGCAGAGTTGGTTATTAGTCCTCCCTATCTTATGCAGGGCTAGCCTAGTGTAGTAGATTCAATGGAGTATTTTTAACTGCACTAGCCTTAATTTTGAGGGTATCGCCTCTTCCCGTGGGGACGCGAGTGCCTCCTGCCAATCTGTCTCGTTCAGCTCTCCCACATCGGACTGCCATTTTTCTCGAAGAGTTTTTGTGGGGTCTGGTTGGTGGTCGATAATCTTACAAGAAGTTAGGGAAATGGCTTTCTTATCCATATATTCTGTCAGGAGCCTATCTTCTAATGGGGAGGCCTCTGGGAGTATAGTGCCTGATGGGATGCCCGTCTTGAGTGCATGCCTGATCTGAGTGTAACGGAATATTTCTGGAGGCTCCATCTCATACTCATCTTGAGTAAAGGCGATGACCTCTCCCTTACTCCAGAGATCCCTAACTCTTGAGATTCCTACTAAGTCCCATTGTTTGAAGCCTTTACTACCGCTGAGTCTACCCAGCCTTTTGGTTTCCCAGAGTGGAGTCACTTGTGTTATAAAACTATCCCAGCCTAGCTTTTTGAGTGCTACATGCCATATTCAAACTGTATGTGTGGTTGGTCCCGTTAGGGGTGCCTTTCGGGATTTATTGCAGAGCGCTCTCATGACTCCTCCCTCTCCCAGGACATATCTATCCATGCGGAATGACGGTTCCGTTTGAGGGGCGTGGAGCCACTGATTGAGCACGATCAGTTGGGAGGCCCAATAGTATGTTTGTATGTTTGGGAGGGCGATTCCGCCATCATACCATCGCTTAACCAATTTGTGCATGGCTATGCGGGCTGGTTTTCCGTCCCAGAGGACGTTACATAATTCCGCTTCAATTGCCTTGATGTGAAGGGAACTGGAAATGGGGTATTCTGCAGGGCGTAAAGAAATCTAGGGAGTGTCATCATCTTGAAGAGTGAAGCTCTTCCCAGCAGCGTCAATAGTAGGGATTGCCAGTGTTTGGTGTCGTGGCGGAGCCTTTTCAGGGGTTCTAGGAGATTTTTTTCCATTAATTCCTCAGGCAGTGGTGTGATATAGAGTCCTAGCTATTTGAAACTTCCCTCCACGACCTGCACCGCATTTCCCCTCGGCAGTTGCGGCAGGGAGCTGCTTAGGACATATAAAACAGATTTATTCCAGTTGATAGTGTATCCGGAGAACCTACCATATACCTCACAAATGTCCAGGAGCCTGCTGAGCGAGCGCCTGAGGGATGCTATGTACAGCAGAACATCATCCACATATAGGGAGATGCGGTCTTGTCATCCCTCCGTCCATCGGAACGCACGAATAATCGGGTCTCTCCTTATCCAGGCTGCCAGCGGTTCTAGCACTAAGGTGAATAAGAGCGGTGACAGGGGGCAGCCTTCTCGTGTTCCACACCCTAGGAGGAAGTCAGCCGAGATTTGGCCGTTTACCACTATGTGTGCCAAAGGCTTTGTATATAGCAACTGGACTCAGGCGCAAAACTTGGGGCCGAAGTCCATATGCTTAAGGACGGCAAAGAGGACGGTCCACTCGACCATATCAAAGGCCTTACACACGTCCAAGGATAGGATGATAGCGTCCTCTTGGATGGTAGGTATACGGGCCATTTACACTATGTAGGCGTCTCAGGTTGAGTGCCGTGTTTCTCCCCGGCATGAACCTGGATTGATCTGGGTGTACTCATTTTGTATGATAGTGTTGCCATCTGGTGGCCAGAGTTTTAGCCAGTATTTTGGCCTCTGCATTAAGAAGTGATATTGGCTGTCAGGACATGCAGTCCTGTGCTGGCTTTCCAGGTTTGTGAATAGTAACTATTGTCGCAAGTCACTGGTCCCTGGGGAGTTCCCCTGCTTCTAATCTGGCCTCATACATGTTGAGCAAGTGTGGTGTAAGCTTAGTTGCTGCTTTTTTGAACAGTTCAATGGGTATATGTTGGACTTGGCCCTTTTTCCAGAAATTTTTTGCTTTTCTGGGAAAATAAATGTGTAAATGGAAAGACTGAATGTGTGCAGACTGAGTTTCCCCATTTTAAAAATGTAATTTAAGATGGATGCCAAAGCTGTGTGGTTGCGCCGTTTGACTGAGCTAGGTTGACAGTCTAGGCGTTATTTCCCAGCAGCCCCAGCTTTTGGAGGGAAGCCTGGCACCCAGGGTGCTCTACCCCTCCCCCTAGGCCAGTTAGAGCCAGTTTCCCCAGATGCTTCTAGAAGCTTCTGGCACTGTCTGGAAGGTGGGGTGAGGGGCGTCTAAAGGGAGGAGCTGGGTTGCCATGCAGTCAGTCAGAGGGTGGAACAGGGAGAGAGGGGACCTGCTGCCAGGGGTTACCGCCACATAGGCCTGTGTGCTGGGCCCTGAGCCTACCTACCCCCCCCCCCTACGGTCCACAGGGCGAGGGAAAGATATAGTTGGGACAACGCAAACCTGGAGAAGCCCTCGCAGGAGTTTTAGGCGGTAGGATCAGTCAGGGACCTATGCCTCTGAAGGTGACAGGGTCTAGGCACTGCCCTTTAAGTGAGTGAGGGATCCTGAACTACCCACTGATCTGGCCCGGCGAGAGGAAAATCCAGGGACGACAGGCAGAGACTGAGTAGTCCGTCTGCAGCCCCCAACGCAACTTCCCCCCCCTCAAGAAACCCTCAATCAAGGGGCAGGGACCAGAGAACGCTATCTACAAGCTCCCTGGAAGGAGAGCGCTATTTACAGCTCCCTGGAAGGAGAGCGCTATTTACAAGCCCTGGAAGGAGAGCGCTATTTACAAGCCCCTGGAAGGAGAGCGCTATTTACAAGCCCCTGGAAGGAGAGCGCTAGGTTTGGTGAGCGCTATCTTGGAAGTGACTGTGCACTGCCCCTAAAGCTGGTGGGACCGCCTAGCGCCTGCAAAGCGCTACACCTCGTGGCCCAAAGGAGGTGAGGAGTGTGTGGCCAGGGAGAGCTGGGCGCTGAAAGACACAGCGGTAGCCTACCCCGTGTGCCAGCCTACTGAGGAGGCCAGCGGGAGCCCACCCCGCGTGATATCGCCGTCGGCGCGAGTGCCAGCTGCCTCGGTGCTTATTCACGACATCGGGAGCCTACCCCGTGTGTGTGCCGCCACGCGGTGTGTGGAGTTAGACCACGGGAGCCTACCCCGCATTGCCCCCGCGAAGAGAAACTGACCAAAATCACCGCCGTCGCCCGGGCGCTGGGGGAAGGAGGTGCCGGGCCTGGGCCGCGCGAGTGCGCGTTGCCCAGCAACCAGGGCGCTGGCCGCGTCGTCGGCCGCACCCCCGTGACGCCAGGAGGCCGCCCAGGAGAAGAAGTCCGGGGAGAGCGGGAGCCTACCCCGCCTCCCCTCTGGCGAAGAGGTGTTCACGTGGCGGTGGGGGCTCCCCGGGAGGAAAGGAGAGCCCCGCGGAAGAAGCCCTGGGTCCCCGGAGGGGGCCCGGGCGAAGACCCGACCGCTGCCTTGGTGGGCGGGGCCCTCGCGAGGTGACGAGAGCCCCGCAAGCACAGCGAGGGAAGAGTCCTGAAGGAGCAGGGGACTGTCGAGGCAACGATCGGTGCCTGTCCCCTGCTGGAGGGAGTCCGAGGGCCCAAGGAGCTCTCCAGCGAACTGGTGAGTGGGGCCTGGGGTTTTGCTCGGTGGGGGTGTGTCGGGGCACATTGCCGGTGCCCGCCCCCAGTGCCCGGACTGGTGCTCCCCGCTGCCCCGTCTGACAGAGGGCAGCGGCAACGAAGCCCAGGAGTTGGAGGAGGGGGGGGCAACGGGGTACATTGCCGGTGCCCGCCCCTGGTGCCCGGAGCCTGCACAGCTGCCCCACCTGTCAGCGGGCAGCTGCAACGAGCCGGCCTCAGAGCCTGGGAGCCCCTTTCAGGAGCAAAGGCTCCCCTTCACAGCACAGCCATAGACAGGGCCTTTCTAGAAGCGGGGGAGTGAGGGGGCGACGGGGCACATTGTCGGTGCCCGCCCCCCCCCCCGTTGCACCAGTGTGACTCTGTCCCACAGCGGGACACGGGAAGAAGGGACCCGGGGAAATATTCCCCAAAGAAGGCTCCAAGCCAGAACCAGAGGTAGCGCTTGGTTCCCTGACATTGGGAAGTGCTGTAGGAGCTTGCAAAGTCTACTGCTCCAAGAGCTTGCTATGCTGAATGCTCCCAGTGAGGGCCATATATGAAGCGCCAGTTTGCCAGGTGTAGCACCATGCTATAGTGCCATGTTCAAAGCGCTATGGTAAATGAGGGTTGCTATGCTAATGTTCAGGCCTACTATCACACTAGGATGACCTCAGGTAGTTCATGCCTGCCCTAGGGTGTTTAGACCCCATACTAAAGTGAACTATGCAGATGCGTTTATACCCAGTGATGATGCCAGAAGGTATACGTAATGTATTGATGCCTGTTTTCACGCGCTATGTTTACTTGCCATGCCCTGTTTGAAGCGCTAATAGATTGATAGGCGTAGCCCTATGTTTAGATGCCTGATTTAAAGTGCTAGTCATTTGTTCTGTGCAGCGCTAGTTTCAGAGGCCAGGGTTTGATGTATTGGTGCACTGCCTACCCTAATTTCCTGCCTAAGGGGATGCCCAGGACGGTCAGGTATATTGTGATGCAGTGAGGTTTCCTTTACAGGTGTGCCGACCTAATGTTCAACGTCATGCCCTGATGTATTTTATTGCAGGTTGCAGCTAATGGACTTACGTTTAGTATCTGCTAGATCGCAATGATTCCGGTAGGGGCCCGATTGGCCCTGCCCTGTATATAATTCCCCCCTGTAAATTTGACCCCCGCGCCAGTTGGCGCAGTGTAGAGATTACCTGACACCTTGTGGTTTTGGACAATACAATAGTTCTTTTACCTAAACTGGTGTAGTGTGTCTTTTTGTAGTGTGCCTTGTGTGTCGCCTGTGTGTACTGCGTGGATGCTTTGCACATTTCCTCCGGAGTTTGGCCCGCCCGCTCTGCACCACGCTACCCGTTTCCAACATTGGTGTTCAGCGGTGGGATAGGACTTGTGTTTGCGCAGTACCGCAGCGACCACGGGTTGCACTGCAAACTGAGGATTGAAGGAATCTCAGGTTGTGGGGAATTATTGTTTTTTTTCCTTGATTGTGATTTCCTCCTGGAAGTGTGTTTTTAAATTGTGTCCCCCTGTTGCACTGTGGGTGGTGTGTCCCGGGTGTACCTTGCCAGGATGGGGTTGACCTACGAGGAGGTTTGCCTGATGGAGTACACGGAGCAGGAAGTAGTGGATTTCTGCAGGGAGAGAGGGATACCCCCAGTAGGCGACACACGCAGGAAGTTATTTCTCTATGAGGCCCTCAAGAGGGGGGAACCCTTAGAGATCGGGGGGGACCTGTCAGATTACCCCTCAGCATATTTAAAGGGTGGATTTAGTGGAGACCCGGAGGAGGACCTCCAATGTAGGGAGGACTCCGAGAGTGAGGGGGCCCAGTCCATAACCCAGGAGGGGGGTGACACTGATGAGGAGGAGGAAGATGACCGGGGGGAGACGCCAGCAGCGAGTAAGGACACCAGAGTTAGGGAGTCCCGCGCTGGGTCCAGTCCCGGGGGCACTGCCCCGTCCCTTTCCCTGTCCCCAGAAGAGTGGGTAGATAGGAGGGAAGAGAGGGAGCATCAGCTGGCGCTGGGAAGGCTCAAGGTGGAGCTAGCGCGGCTGAGTGTGCAGGAGAAGAAGCTAGAGACGGAGAAGGTCCTAGCGCAGGAGAGGATGGCGGAGGAAGAGAGGGCCTTTGCCACGGAGAGACCAGCTCGGGAGGGTAGTTTGTCCCCGGAGAGTGGTTTCTGTGGTCTGGATTCACCAGTGAGGGTGGGATCCAGTGGTGGCAGCGAGAGTGGTTCCAATGTAGGGTGTCCCGCTCCCAGAGCCCAGGAGACGGTGCCTGATTCCCAGGAAGAGGGGGACAGGTTAGAGTTCAGGGGCAGGGGAAAACTGTCCCACCAGTCCTGGGGGGAGTTTGCGGAGGTGTGTGGGACTGCATTGGAGGATTGGGTGGTGAGGAGTGCAGTGAATGAGTGGGAAGGGCTGTGCCAGGTAGTCATCCAGGAGCACATGCTGAGGAATTGTTCCCCAAGGTTGCGTCACCACCTAGTACAGTGTGGGTTCTCCGACCCCAGGGAGCTTGCACAGGAGGCAGACCTCTGGGTGAGGGCCAGGGTGTCTGAGGAGGCATTGGGGAGTGACCCTGAAGAGGATGGTCCAGGGATCTTCCAACCCAGCGAGGTGGGAGAGGTGGCGAATAGCCCAGCTAGGTCCCCGGGAAGAGAGAGGGTTGTAGGGCCTCAAGAGTCCTATCCATAGGAAGGAGTGAGACGGGGAGGTGTCCCGAGGTGCCCCAACCGCAGTCTCAGGGCCTGGAGAGTTCCGTAAGGGAGCCCCAGGTTGGGAGCCTAGGCTGTCCTGATGTGCCGCCCGGTGAGGGGGAGCCCCTAGTGTCAGGAGGACCCGGGGCATCTGTAATCAGAGCTCCTGAGGTCCTGGGGTTGGCCCAGTTGCAGGGTTTAGATCCTGGGCTGGGATGCCAGGTTCAGGGGTTGCCTGACCTGGCGGGTGGGGCATCTGTTAACAGTGTCCCCCCAGAATTGACTTCCAGGGGTACTTCTCCAGGTGGGAGGGTGCGGAACTCTGGAAGGGGGTGCAGAGGGAGGAAGGTCTCACCTCGGGCACCGGCTCAGTCACAGGGCTTAGATCCTGGGTTGGGAGGCCAGGGATGGGTACTGCCTGACCTGGCGGGTGAGACATCTGTTAACAGTGTCCCCCCAGAATTGACTTCCAGGGGTACTTCTCCAGGTGGGAGGGTGCGGAACTCTGGAAGGGGGTGCAGAGGGAGGAAGGTCTCACCTCGGGCACCGGCTCAGCCACAGGGCTTAGATCCTGGGTTGGGAGGCCTAGGGATGGGTACTGCCTGACCTGGCGGGTGGGACATCTGTTAGCAGTGTCCCCCCAGAATTGTCTTCCAGGGGTGCTAATCCCGTTGGGAGGGTGCGGAACTCTGGGAGGGGGTGCAGGGGGAGGGAGGACTCGCCCCTGGCACCGGTGCAGCCTAAGGGTTTAGACCCTAGGCTGGGGAACCAGTTGAAGGGTCAAGGCCCTGGACTGGGGAGAGAGTGGTGGTCTGAGGGTGCCTCGCATGGGAGTAGGGTGAGGAACCCCAGAAGGAGAGGTAGGGGGAGGAGAGCCTCGCCCCTGAGGGCTGGTCAGCCTGAGGGTGCGGACCCCAGGTGGGAGGACCAGTGGCAGTTCGGAACTGCAAGGAGGAGGAGGAGAGTGGTCAACGGGTACTACGGGCCTGGGGTTACTGCCCCCCACTCTGTGAGACCGCAAGGGCCAGAGATATCTGGGTGGCCTAGGGGCCAGTCTTGGCCACAACCAGCTAAGGAACCCCCGGGTGGTGGCTCAGTCGGTCGAGGAAGGTTTGAGAGAGGGAACCTTCAGGTTCCAGAGTGGAGGAGAACCTGCGTGTGCTCCTGCAGTTGCGGGCCTGCGTCCACCTTTTCTCGCCCTAAGCAGGGAAGCCCATCAAGGCATTGATCGGTCTACCCTGGCTTTTGGCTGGAAGGGGGTTGTGTTGGACTTGGCCCTTTTTCCAGAAATTTTTCGCTTTTCTGGGAAAATAAATGTGTAAATGGAAAGACTGAATGTGTGCAGACTGAGTTTCCCCATTTTAAAAATGTAATTTAAGATGGATGCCAAAGCTGTGTGGTTGCGCCGTTTGACTGAGCTAGGTTGACAGTCTAGGCGTTATTTCCCAGCAGCCCCAGCTTTTGGAGGGAAGCCTGGCACCCAGGGTGCTCTACCCCTCCCCCTAGGCCAGTTAGAGCCAGTTTCCCCAGATGCTTCTAGAAGCTTCTGGCACTGTCTGGAAGGTGGGGTGAGGGGCGTCTAAAGGGAGGAGCTGGGTTGCCATGCAGTCAGTCAGAGGGTGGACCAGGGAGAGAGGGGACCTGCTGCCAGGGGTTACCGCCACATAGGCCTGTGTGCTGGGCCCTGAGCCTACCTACCCCCCCCCTACGGTCCACAGGGCGAGGGAAAGATATAGTTGGGACAACGCAAACCTGGAGAAGCCCTCGCAGGAGTTTTAGGCGGTAGGATCAGTCAGGGACCTATGCCTCTGAAGGTGACAGGGTCTAGGCACTGCCCTTTAAGTGAGTGAGGGATCCTGAACTACCCACTGATCTGGCCCGGCGAGAGGAAAATCCAGGGACGACAGGCAGAGACTGAGTAGTCCGTCTGCAGCCCCCAACGCAACTTCCCCCCCCTCAAGAAACCCTCAATCAAGGGGCAGGGACCAGAGAACGCTATCTACAAGCTCCCTGGAAGGAGAGCGCTATTTACAGCTCCCTGGAAGGAGAGCGCTATTTACAAGTCCCTGGAAGGAGAGCGCTATTTACAAGCCCCTGGAAGGAGAGCGCTATTTACAAGCCCCTGGAAGGAGAGCGCTAGGTTTGGTGAGCGCTATCTTGGAAGTGACTGTGCACTGCCCCTAAAGCTGGTGGGACCGCCTAGCGCCTGCAAAGCGCTACACCTCGTGGCCCAAAGGAGGTGAGGAGTGTGTGGCCAGGGAGAGCTGGGCGCTGAAAGACACAGCGGGAGCCTACCCCGTGTGCCAGCCTACTGAGGAGGCCAGCGGGAGCCCACCCCGCGTGATATCGCCGTCGGCGCGAGTGCCAGCTGCCTCGGTGCTTATTCACGACATCGGGAGCCTACCCCGTGTGTGTGCCGCCACGCGGTGTGTGGAGTTAGACCACGGGAGCCTACCCCGCATTGCCCCCGCGAAGAGAAACTGACCAAAATCACCGCCACCGCCCGGGCGCTGGGGGAAGGAGGTGCCGGGCCTGGGCCGCGCGAGTGCGCGTTGCCCAGCAACCAGGGCGCTGGCCGCGTCGTCAGCCGCGCCCCCGTGACGCCAGGAGGCCGCCCAGGAGAAGAAGTCCGGGGAGAGCGGGAGCCTACCCCGCCTCCCCTCTGGCGAAGAGGTGTTCACGTGGCGGTGGGGGCTCCCCGGGAGGAAAGGAGAGCCCCGCGGAAGAAGCCCTGGGTCCCCGGAGGGGGCCCGGGCGAAGACCCGACCGCTGCCTTGGTGGGCGGGGCCCTCGCGAGGTGACGAGAGCCCCGCAAGCACAGCGAGGGAAGAGTCCTGAAGGAGCAGGGGACTGTCGAGGCAACGATCGGTGCCTGTCCCCTGCTGGAGGGAGTCCGAGGGCCCAAGGAGCTCTCCAGCGAACTGGTGAGTGGGGCCTGGGGTTTTGCTCGGTGGGGGTGTGTCGGGGCACATTGCCGGTGCCCGCCCCCAGTGCCCGGACTGGTCCTCCCCGCTGCCCCGTCTGACAGAGGGCAGCGGCAACGAAGCCCAGGAGTTGGAGGAGGGGAGGGGCAACGGGGTACATTGCCGGTGCCCGCCCCTGGTGCCCGGAGCCTGCACAGCTGCCCCACCTGTCAGCGGGCAGCTGCAACGAGCCGGCCTCAGAGCCTGGGAGCCCCTTTCAGGAGCAAAGGCTCCCCTTCACAGCACAGCCATAGACAGGGCCTTTCTAGAAGCGGGGGAGTGGGGGGCGACGGGGCACATTGTCGGTGCCCGCCACCCCCGTTGCACCAGTGTGACTCTGTCCCACAGCGGGACACGGGAAGAAGGGACCCGGGGAAATATTCCCCAAAGAAGGCTCCAAGCCAGAACCAGAGGTAGCGCTTGGTTCCCTGACATTGGGAAGCGCTGTAGGAGCTTGCAAAGTCTACTGCTCCAAGAGCTTGCTATGCTGAATGCTCCCAGTGAGGGCCATATATGAAGCGCCAGTTTGCCAGGTGTAGCACCATGCTATAGTGCCATGTTCAAAGCACTATGGTAAATGAGGGTTGCTATGCTAATGTTCAGGCCTACTATCACACTAGGATGACCTCAGGTAGTTCATGCCTGCCCTAGGGTGTTTAGACCCCATACTAAAGTGAACTATGCAGATGCGTTTATACCCAGTGATGATGCCAGAAGGTATACGTAATGTATTGATGCCTGTTTTCACGCGCTATGTTTACTTGCCATGCCCTGTTTGAAGCGCTAATAGATTGATAGGCGTAGCCCTATGTTTAGATGCCTGATTTAAAGTGCTAGTCATTTGTTCTGTGCAGCGCTAGTTTCAGAGGCCAGGGTTTGATGTATTGGTGCACTGCCTACCCTAATTTCCTGCCTAAGGGGATGCCCAGGACGGTCAGGTATATTGTGATGCAGTGAGGTTTCCTTTACAGGTGTGCCGACCTAATGTTCAACGTCATGCCCTGATGTATTTTATTGCAGGTTGCAGCTAATGGACTTACGTTTAGTATCTGCTAGATCGCAATGATTCCGGCAGGGGCCCGATTGGCCCTGCCCTGTATATAATTCCCCCCTGTAAATTTGACCCCCGCGCCAGTTGGCGCAGTGTAGAGATTACCTGACACCTTGTGGTTTTGGACAATACAATAGTTCTTTTACCTAAACTGGTGTAGTGTCTCTTTTTGTAGTGTGCCTTGTGTGTCGCCTGTGTGTACTGCGTGGATGCTTTGCACATTTCCTCCGGAGTTTGGCCCGCCCGCTCTGCACCACGCTACCCGTTTCCAACAGTATGCCATTAGGTCCTAGAGTTTTCCCTGATTGTATGGTACCTATGGCTAATGCTAATTCTTCTGATGTAAGATCTGCCTCGAGCATCTGGGTGTCGTCAAATGCAAGCGTGGGCATCGAATATCTCTGAGGAATGCTAGTGCCTCTTTGAGTGTAGCTGTGGTCGTCGGGGTGTATATCCTCTCATAGTGGAGTGCCAGTGTGTTTACTATCTGTGGCAGGTCTGTTATGCTGTCTCCATTGTCTAATTGTAACTGTGCCACCCAGCGACTAGCTCGTTCTCGTTTATCCAGCCAGGCAAGAAGCTTGCCCGCTTTATCACTGACTGCGTAGACCTTATGCTGAGTGGCTATAAGCTTGGCTTTTGCTTCTTCCCACATGTAGTCTCTATACTCCTGCTTTTTCAAGTTCAACTTGTGGGCATTGGTTGCATTGGGAGTCTGGGAATGTGTGACCTCCGCCTGACTCACCTCCTGCTCAAGAGCCTCTACTTGTTTCTGTTTTTCTTTTTTGTGACCCGTAATTAACGAAATTGCCTGGCCTCGCAGAACTGACTTATATGCTTCCCATAAGACTGTCGGGGAGGTTACTGAGTGCTCATTTTCGCTAAAATAGTGTTGGGTAGTTTTGGTTAGACCTTTCCAGATCCCGAGTTTTTTAAGAAATCCTGGATATATTGGGAACATACGTCGCTGGCCTCGATCATGCGACATGTATTTGACAAAGACCGAGGAATGATCGGAGATGCCCCTAGGTAAGTGTATTACCCCCTCTCCGTTTCCCAATTATCTGCCAGCGTAAGTATGTAGTCTATCCTAGAGAGAGACTGTTATGCACCCAAGAATAAAAGGTGTACTGCTGTTCTTGTGGAAATCGGGAACGCCAAACATCTATGAAGCCGAGTGCATCGAGGAATTCCGCAAATCGGGAATTTGCACCATGTTGGTCCCTAGGGGGGCTTACGGTCGAGAGTGTCATCTACCATGGTGTTGAAGTCTCCACCTATGAGAAGTTCCTCCTGTGGAAGTGGAAGTAAGAAGGTGCTGATGGCTGGGAGTGCCACTGAGTGCAGTGCTGGAGGAATATACACAGATACTATGTTGTACGCACGTCCCTCCCATTGGTATGAGATGGCTGCGAACCACCCCTGGTCATCTGTCCATGTCTTGTTATGGATGAGCGGAAATTGCTTTCGCACCAAGATATCCACCCCTCGTGAACCTGGGGTGAACTCAGAGTGTGCCACCATCCGGAAACCCCACCTGTCCAGGGCCTTAAATGCTGATCCCACTCAGTGCACCTCTTGGATCAGGGCCACCGCTGGTGCCTGACGTTATGGAAGGAAAGCCAGCTGGATATTGCCTCTACTCTTAATATCACCAGGAATAGCATGGAGTACTTGAGTTCACGGTTCCTCAGTTCTTTCCTAACTTCAAGAACGCTGCAGTGCTGTTTTGTCACCATTGCCGTATAGTCCGGAAAGAATGTCACTGTACTATGCTCGAGTCGTAGTGGAGTGGTGACTCGAGCTGTATGGGGGATGAATTCACGATCGCAGAAGTTGAAGATGCGAGCAAGTATGGGCCGGAGGAGGGCCCCCGGTGTGGGTCTGCCTCCTGGAACACGGTGGGACCTTTCCACCGAGATGTAGTCGGACAGACCCCGTGGCTGCAGCTGGTTCTTGATGAGGTCTTTGACAAATAGGTCCAGTGCTGGTCCCCCGTCCCTTCCGGCATCCCAATAATTCTGATGTTATTGAGCCTCGAGCGGCCTTCATGATCGTCGAGTTTGGAGGCCATAAGCTTGTTATCTGCTTCTAGTTGTCGTACTTGGCGCTGAAGAGCAGTCGTGTCTTTGGAGAGGTTGCTGTTATGGCTTCGACCTCCGTCACTCTCGTAGCCATTTTGTTTTAATCTGCTCGGATTAGGGAGAGTTCTATGGAGATCGACCCTATTCGGGAGTCTAAGGAGGTATGCACATTGGTCAATGTAGTCATAATGCCCTGCAACGTGAACTCTGGTGCCTTCGAAGTTGTAGGGCTCGTTACCCTGGCATTTTCGTGTTCTGACAGTTCTGGTTGATCTTTGGCGCAGGCATATTTGTCCAACTTCGTCTGATATGTGCTGTGCTGGCCCCTTCACCCCATCGCAACAAGTCCTATGAGGCCGGACTGACCTTCTCGTAGACTGCATCTGGCTAGCGCACGGTCGAGCCGGTTCACCGTGCCCCACAGGGACCCCGGTACGCCGCTCCGGGATGCGCCACGTCAGACCGATCAGGAGACTGCCGCTATTGAGCCCCGGTGGCACGTCCGGATCGTCTCTGACCTTCGCTGGGCGTCCGCCGCCTCTGGCTGCACTAGATCTTGCCTCTGGGCCAAGGGCTCACAGTCTCCCCGCTGCTCGGCCGCTGCTGCACTCGAGACCCCGGCAGCAGTTCACAGCTCAGGCCGCGCCTCTTCACTGCGACGCAGTCTTGCAGGTGTTCACTGTTTGGGGTGTACGGAAAGCGTGTCCGATTCTGAACCGCTTCTGCCGCTTGGCCCACTACTTTTAAGGCGTTCACGCCAGCGGATTAATTGTCGGATCTATGGGGATGTTGGTTGAGTCACGGATCCTCTCTAGGCAGCGGCCATTTCCTTCAGCTGCTAGCCACACCCTTTAGAGATCTTGGGTGATTCAAATGAAGACTTTAATCAGCGTGTCGCTTCTATAATTAAAAGGTGCTTCTCAATCTTGAGAAATTGTGAGGAATCCTTCCTTTCCTCTCATTTCTCCCAGGGTTTATTGTAGCAAACAACTTTGTATTGTAGTTTTATACAGCCCAGTGTTACCCCCAGAATGTCCAAGTCTTGGTGGAAGGGTCAATGCCACTGACCAGTGGAAGAAGTAAATAAGAACATTCAGGTTTTGGGTTTCTTGCTTAAGCTGGAGTGGTTTAAGGTGGTTTTAAGGTCTAGGGGCAGGGAGTTACAAAGTTTGGGTGAGAAATGGGAAAATGTCTGGACTCCTGATCTGTTTTTTCCTGACAAGGGGTTGAATAACAGCTTTGAAAGAAGAGGAGTGGAAGTTGAGAGACAGGACATAAGTCTATAGGTGTTGAAAAACATTGATCATGTTAAAGCTCTCACTATATGTTACGAACTACCTCTATTTAAATGTCAGCCATGTTCTTGGATTCTCCACCAGTATCTGATGGAATGCAGAGTGGGATATACATCAAATTAACACCTTAGGCATTATACGTGTAAAGTTATGACCATGCCCACGCCCTCCATATTTCATCAGACGCTTCTTCATGTGGATGTCGTGAGTAAGAAGAATCTGGTCTTCATAACCTGCGACTCTGCGCAATCACAGCTCGATTTTGGCAATTCCATTTATTGGGGACTACCCAAGAAGCAATCCGAAACATGTTGGTGGGTCTGGTTTTCAATCAGCCTTTGGGGTTCTAGCAGCGGAGTTGTAGAATAGTATTGCACTAGATGTGCAAGTTAAACCCACTCTCCTAATTAGGGAGAAGCTGAAAACATGGCTTTTTACAGAATATCCGATGATAGCTAACCAGGAGACGGCTCTCCCTGCTTTGTCCGAATCCGGCTCCCATCTTTTAGAGCTGATTTCCTGAGGAAGCCCCAAAAGACTATTATTATTTTATTGAGTATTTACAACTCCAGAAACTCAAGTTAACAATTTCAAATGTATGATGACGATACACACATTTATTTTCCACTAGGAAAACATCCTCAAAGGGGAAACAGCATCTCATATTGTTTGGGACACATCTACTGTTGCATTAAAAGAAATTATCTTTGACTAATTAGACCCAAGATGGACGTCGTGATGGCAGCACCTTGTCTAAATCTATCTCACCATGTGTTTGGACAACATAGATGGTTGTAGCCTCTTTGCGGCACATCTGGTTAGACCCAGGGAGTCTGTTTTGACCAGGAGCCGCCCTTTGGCCAACATAGATGGTTGTGGCCTCCTCGCCAGCATATATGGTTAGACCCGGGGAGTCAGTTTCAACCAGTCACCGCACTTTGGCCAACAGAGATGGTTGTAGCCTCCTCACCAGCATATCTGGTTAGACCCGGGGAGTCAGTTTCGACAGGGCGCCGCCCTTTGGCCAACATAGATGTTTGTAGCCTCCTTGCCAGCATATATGGTTAGACCCGGGGAGTCTGTTTCGACCGCGAGCCGCCCTTTGGCCAACAGAGAGGGTTGTAATCTCCTCGCCAGCACATCTGGCTACACCCGGGGAGTCAGTTTCAACCGGTCACCGCACTTTGGCCAACAGAGATGGTTGTAGCCTGCTCACCAGCATATCTGGTTAGACCCGGGGAGTCAGTTTCGACCGCGAGCCGCCCTTTGGCCAACAGAGAGGGTTGTATCCTCCTCACCAGCATATCTGGTTAGACGCTCAGAGTTTGTTTCGACCGCGAGCCGCCCTTTGGCCAACAGAGAGTATTGTAGCCTCCTCGCCAGAATATCTGGGTAGACCCTCGGAGTTTGTTTCGATCGCGAGCTGCCCTTTGGCCAACAGAGATGGTTGTAGCCTCCTCGTCAGCATATCTGGTTAGACTCAGGGAGTCTGTTTCGACCAGGAGCCACCCTTTAGCCAACAGAGAGTGTTGTAGCCTCCTCGCCAGCATATCTGGGTAGACCCTCGGAGTTTGTTTCGATCGCGAGCCGCCCTTTGGCCAACAGATCACAACCTTGAGACAGAGCATCCAACCTCCTGCTCATGAGAAGCAGAACAGGTCTCTTATGACTTCAACTAAAGAATAGAACTGAACAGTTTGGGCACAGCTGCTGCATCATTTCGACTACTGCAATTTCATCTATACCAAAGTAGGGCATTGGAATCTCCACAAGGTTTAAAACTAAGCCGACATACTTTATCAGAATTTGAGACCACCTCATAGCATCAGCTTTGAGAGAGAACAACTCTAACCAGTGCAACAAAGGGATCCATCCAAAGTGCTGCACATTGTGTACAAATGTATTAGGAGAAACGGCCCGAGTACCTCTGAAAACTCACTCCCTGTCTTATTCACAGTCATAATTTCAGATCCAGCAACACAAGATCCAGCAACAAGTGTAGACGTAAAAGAAAGGAGCACAGCAGAGGTCGGGGCTCACAACTTTGGAAGTTCTTGGCCCCCATCCTCGTCGCCAGTGATGTACAATACGGTAGACGAGAAGTTCATCCAAGGATATATGTATTCCATTGAAGCAGCAGGGGAGGCGGGAGACAACATCTCAAGCACCCGCGTCAGGCCCGGACCAAGTGACTCTGACTAGGTTAACCGTTGTCCTGGAATCTTATTCGCGAACCTGCCGGACAGGAACCCTTGTGCACACAACACCAAGACACAGCACCATGCCTGGCTTAGCAGCTTTCAAACAGCATCCAGGCCACCTTGTTCAAGGACAAACCAAACTCAACGAGGACTCCACCCTGGTGGGACTGGGCCAGCATCAAACCTGGGAGTCTGGGACCGCTCTCATCAGCCGAAGGCCACCCTAGGTGTCCACTCACCATCACTGACCCTTCAGCCCGAACCTGACACTCACCCAGCTTTCTTAGCACTGGCAAGTTGCTTTTGTGACATTTTCAGTACTATGTATAAAATTCAATATCTAAGATTTTCCGTCAATTGAAAACGCTGGCTCTCCACTGTTGTCTGCCCGAGCAATGACCCACATTTGTATATGGGAAATAAATGTTGGAGGCTCGTGGCCAGGGGCAGTTTGAACATTTCCCTCAGAATGTGACTTTTCTTTTGTTTAGTTGTCCCTAGATTTTGAATTTAGGTATAAAGTTCCATGCAGACAGAATGTGAAGAGAAGCTTCAGAAAGGAAAGAGAAGGGACTGGGGCCAAGAGGCGGGGCTGCAACAGCTGGTGCCAAAGCAGGTAAGTGTGGCCCTGTGAACTGCTCGAGGAACTACCGTCCTGAGTGACAGTTCAGAGCTGTGGGGTGGCCAAGCACCGGGCTCCTGCGCTTCAATCAATCAATCAATCACTGCATTTGTAAAGCACGCTACATACCCGAGAGGGTCACAAGGCGCTGGGGAGGGGGGGTGCTACTGGTCGAGGAACTACCGTCCTGAGTGACAGTCCAGAGCTGTGGGGAGGCCAAGCACCGGGCTCCTGCGCTTCAATCAATCAATCAATCACTGCATTTGTAAAGCGCGCTACATACCCGAGAGGGTCTCAAGGCGCTGGGGAGGGGGGGGGGGGGGTGCTACTGGTCGAGGAACTACCGTCCTGAGTGACAGTCCAGAGCTGTGGGGTGGCCAAGCACCGAACTCCTGCACTTCAATCAATCAATCAATCACTGCATTTGTAAAGCGCGCTACATACCCGAGAGGGTCTCAAGGCGCTGGGGAGGGGGGGTGCTACTGGTCGAGGGACTACCGTCCTGAGTGACAGTCCAGAGCTGTGGGGTGGCCAAGCACCGGACTTCTGCGCTTCAATCAATCAATCAATCACTGCATTTGTAAAGCGCGCTACATACCCGAGAGGGTCTCAAGGCGCTGGGGAGGGGGGGGGTGCTACTGGTCGAGGAACTACCATCCTGAGTGACAGTCCAGAGCTGTGGGGTGGCCAAGCACCGGACTCCTGCGCTTCAATCAATCAATCAATCACTGCATTTGTAAAGCGCGCTACATACCCGAGAGGGTCTCAAGGCGCTGGGGAGGGGGGGGTGCTACTGGTCGAGGAACTACCGTCCTGAGTGACAGTCCAGAGCTGTGGGGTGGCCAAGCACCGGACTCCTGCGCTTCAATCAATCAATCAATCACTGCATTTGTAAAGCGCGCTACATACCCGAGAGGGTCTCAAGGCACTGGGGAAGGGGGTGCTACTTCTCGAGGAACTACCGTCCTGAGTGACAGTCCAGAGCTGTGGGGTGGCCAAGCACCGGACTCCTGCGCTTCAATCAATCAATCAATCACTGCATTTGTAAAGCGCGCTACATACCCGAGAGGGTCTCAAGGCGCTGGGGAGGGGGGGGTGCTACTGGTCGAGGAACTACCGTCCTGAGTGACAGTCCAGAGCTGTGGGGTGGCCAAGCACCGGACTCCTGCGCTTCAATCAATCAATCAATCACTGCATTTGTAAAGCGCGCTACATACCCGAGAGGGTCTCAAGGCGCTGGGGAGGGGGGTGCTACTTCTCGAGGAACTACCGTCCTGAGTGACAGTCCAGAGCTGTGGGGTGGCCAAGCACCGGACTCCTGCGCTTCAATCAATCAATCAATCACTGCATTTATAAAGCGCGCTACATACCCGAGAGGGTCTCAAGGCGCTGGGGAGGGGGGGTGCTACTGGTGGAGGAACTACCGTCCTGAGCGACAGTCCAGAGCTGTGGGGTGGCCAAGCACCGGACTCCTGCGCTTCAATCAATCAATCAATCACTGCATTTGTAAAGCGCGCTACATACCCGAGAGGGTCTCAAGGCGCTGGGGAGGGGGGTGCTACTTCTCGAGGAACTACCGTCCTGAGTGACAGTCCAGAGCTGTGGGGTGGCCAAGCACCGGATTCCTGCGCTTCAATCAATCAATCAATCACTGCATTTGTAAAGCGCGCTACATACCCGAGAGGGTCTCAAGGCGCTGGGGAGGGGGGAGGGGGGGGGGGGTAGGTGCTACTGGTCGAGGAACTACCGTCCTGAGTGACAGTCCAGAGCTGTGGGGTGGCCAAGCCCCGGACTCCTGCACTTCATTTCATTGCTAGATTTTCCCGCAGATTAAACAGCTTTTTCCATGAATCAGTAGGTTTTCATGTAATATAATATTTTACCGCTGTGCTTTTCCCAAAGATTTGGACATTTTTCAATGAAGATTCTGTGCTTCACGTTTAAAACTGATTTACCAGCCTGCGTTTGCCACCCTAATTTTACTCCTGTGTTTACCTCTTCTATTGCATTAATCTATGTTATCGGCATGATTTTACCACTTCATTTTCAGAACCCTATTTTCCCGACTCGCAATTTGAACTTCTCTTCTACTTTCCCCTTTTTACTTTGTTGTGATCTCTGTAGGAAGACACCTGGAGCCAGGAGGTATTCTTAAGCCATCTTTATTCAGTCTCCAGTTCAGGTTACATCTGTCTCTACTCCAGCCAGCCTAGTGTGGTACCAGCCCCACCAGGAGCAGCCTCCCTAGCTGCTCAGCCCATCTTCAACTGCCAACACTCATCCACTCAGACACCCAGGCATTCCATGCATCACAGGCACACCAACATTCTATGACCATCTCACGCTCTGGCTGAACAGCTAGTGGCAGCAGGGCTGGACTAAAATGATAATCAATTAAGTAGGATATAACAGAACTTCTCTTCTACTTTCCCCTTTTTACTTCTTCGTTCCTGGGCCCTTTCTTTAACTACTTTGGTTTTATAGCCCCATATTTACTGATTTATTTTCCAATCCTGCTTTTTCTTATTTTTTTTTTTTTCTTTCTTCACTTCTTCGTTTTTATCGCTGCACTTTCAGAGTCCTTTGTTTACTGGAACTTTACGGCTCCGTTTTTAGTCCTCTGCGTTCACTGCTTCCCTGTGTTTAATGCTTTGTGCCTTTTTTGCTTCGCTTTTGCACTTCCCTTTTACTTCCCTGTGCTTTACTGCCCTGTTTTCAACGTTATGGTTGTACTACCTCTTTATAGGGAAATCAATCTCGCTGCCATGTTTACCCATTCTTTTGTTCTGCACATCTGGGGAGTTGGACCTCGGCCGCCACACATGCTCTTCATGAATTGACAAACATTTTATTCAAAATTTCCAACACCGTCCCTCGGCTAAATCAACTGTCCATATGAGGGTTTGGAGAAAGGATAAGGCAACAATCTATATGGAGTGACGCCATAATTGTGCGCCTGGCACGAAGCTTTCACTTTTATTTGCAGACCGAGTGTAGCGCAGTCAGTCGATTCCAGTCGGAGATCCATCTGGGACTTCAGATTAATATAACATTACACAGACTAAAAATGAAGGGTACACAAACACAAAATATCAGTGCAAGAAGGGGGAGCAGAGGCGGTCACTCGAGATCCCACTGACTCTCCTGTGAGCTGAGGCCGACAATATCTGTCAACCGCAGAGGGGCAGGAGCGGGGGTTCTTGCCAAGGCGAACCTGTGCGGAGAAGGGCGGAGCTGAGGCGCCCCACATGCTAACATTTGTAAACATGAGAACCTGTGCGGAGAGGGGCGGAGCTGAGGCGCCCCCCACATAACAACATTTGTAAACTTGAGAACCTGTGCGGAGAGGGGCGGAGCTGAGGCGCCCCCACATGGCAACATTTGTAAACATGAGAACCTGTGCAGAGAGGGGCGGAGCTGAGGCGCCCCTCACATAACAACATTTGTAAACATGAGAACCTGTGCGGAGAGGGGCGGAGCTGAGGCGCCCCCCACATAACAACATTTGTAAACATGAGAACCTGTGCGGAGAGGGGCGGAGCTGAGGCGCCCCTCACATAACAACATTTGTAAACATGAGAACCTGTGCGGAGAGGGGCGGAGCTGAGGCGCCCCTCACATAACAACATTTGTAAACATGAGAACCTGTGCGGAGAGGGGCGGAGCTGAGGCGCCCCTCACATAACAACATTTGTAAACATGAGAACCTGTGCGGAGAGGGGCGGAGCTGAGGCGCCCCTCACATAACAACATTTGTAAACATGAGAACCTGTGCGGAGAGGGGCGGAGCTGAGGCGCCCCCCACATAACAACATTTGTAAACATGAGAACCTGTGCGGAGAGGGGCGGAGCTGAGGCGCCCCTCACATAACAACATTTGTAAACATGAGAACCTGTGCGGAGAGGGGCGGAGCTGAGGCGCCCCTCACATAACAACATTTGTAAACATGAGAACCTGTGCGGAGAGGGGCGGAGCTGAGGCGCCCCCCACATAACAACATTTGTAAACATGAGAACCTGTGCGGAGAGGGGCGGAGCTGAGGCGCCCCTCACATAACAACATTTGTAAACATGAGAACCTGTGCGGAGAGGGGCGGAGCTGAGGCGCCCCTCACATAACATTTGTAAACATGAGAACCTGTGCGGAGAGGGGCGGAGCTGAGGCGCCCCCCACATAACAACATTTGTAAACATGAGAACCTGTGCGGAGAGGGGCGGAGCTGAGGAGCCCCCCACATAACAACATTTGTAAACATGAGAACCTGTGCGGAGAGGGGCGGAGCTGAGGCACCCCCACATGCCAACATTTGTAAACATGAGAACCTGTGCGGAGAGGGGCGGAGCTGAGGCGCCCCCACATGCCAACATTTGTAAACATGAGAACCTGTGCGGAGAGGGGCGGAGCTGAGGCGCCCCCCACATAACAACATTTGTAAACATGAGAACCTGTGCGGAGAAGGGCGGAGCTGAGGCGCCCCCACATGGCAACATTTGTAAACATGAGAACCTGTGCAGAGAGGGGCTGAGCTGAGGCGCCCCCACACATGCCAACATTTGTAAACATGAAAGGGGGAGATTGTGAAGAAAGAAACAGGGGAATTTGTTTTTTTACCACTGACATGCATTGATTGGGAGAGTATTTAGGTAGAAGAAAGCTAAAATAAAGCCCTAGCTAGCTTTAACATTCAGGGGTCTCCCATACATGCCAACAGACCAAAACTAGAACGTGGGAGATTTTTGAAAACAAAAATCAGGGGAATGTATTTTCCCCATTGATTTATATTGAAGGAGAGTCAGTTTAGGCAACAAATAGTTAAAGACATTTTAGGATTTAAAAAATCGGGAGGATCTCGCCTGCATCTGGTCTGTTGACATGTATGCCGACACCCTGAGGGGAGCAGATGGACGCCTGCACTGAGAAGGGCAGAACAGAGGTGTGCTTGCACTAAGGGGGTTAGGGGCAAGACGCACCATAACTGTGAGGGACAGAGCCAAGGCGCACCAGAACTGAAAGGGACAGAGCCAAGGCGACCAGACATGAGATGGACAGAGCCAAGGCGCAACAGCACTGTGAGGGACAGAGACAAGGCGCACCAGAACTGAAAGGGACAGAGGCAAGGCGACCAGACCTGAGAGGGACAGAGCCAAGGCACACCAAACCGAGAGGGACAGAGCAAAGATGCACCAGCACTGTGAGGGACAGAGACAAGGCGCACCAGAACTGAAAGGGACAGAGCCAAGGTGACCAGACCTGAGAGGGACAGAGCCAAGGCACACCAGACCGAGAGGGACAGAGCAAAGACGCACCAGCACTGTGAGGGACAGAGCCAAGGCGACCAGAACTGGGAGAGACAGAGCCAAGGCACACCAGACCTGAGGGGGACAGAGCCAAGGCGACCAGACATGAGAGGGACAGAGCCAAGGTGCACCAGCACTGTGAGGGACAGAGCCAAGGCGCACCAGAACTGAAAGGGACAGAGCCAAGGTGACCAGAACTGAGAGAGACAGAGCCAAGGCACACCAGACCTGAGAGGGACAGAGCAAAGGCGACCAGAACTGAGAGAGACAGAGCCAAGGCAACTAGAACTGAGAGGGATAGAGCAAAGGCGCACCAGCACTGAAAGGGACAGAGCCAAGGCGCACCAGCACTGAAAGGGACAGAGCCATGGCGCACCAGACCTGAGAGGGACAGAGCCAAGGCTCATGAGACCTGAGAGGGACAGAGCCACGGCGCAACAGCACTGAAAGGGACAGAGCAAAGGTGTACCTGCACAGAGAGAGACAGCCAAGGCACACCAGCACTGAGAGGGACAGAGCCAAGGTGCTCCAGCACTGAGAGGGATGGAGCCAAGGCAACTAGAACTGAGAGGGACAGAGACAAGGCGCACCAGCACTAAGAGGCACAGAGCCAAGCTACCCCAGAAGTAAAAGGGGAAGAGCTATGGTGTACTAGAACTGAGAGGGACAGAGCGAAGGTGCACCTACATTGATAGACAGGACCAAGGCACACCTGCAGGGAGAGGGGCAGATCCGAGGTGCACCTACATTGATAGACAGGACCAAGGCACACCTGCAGGGAGAGGGGTGCAGCTAAGGTGTACCTGCTTCGAGAAGAACGGAGCCAAGTTGCACCAGAACCGAAAGGGGCACGGCAGGGAGGTCAGAGTTGTAACTGCACTGAGAAGGCAGAGTAAAGGCACACCTACATGGAGAGGGACAGGGCAAAGGCGTACCAGCACTAAAAGGGACAGAACCAAGGCGCACCAGCGTTGAGAGGGGCAGATCCGACGTGCACCTACATTGATTGACAGGACCAAGGCACACCTGCACGGAGGGGGGCAGAGCCACGGTGCACCTACATTGTGAGACAGGAGCAAGGCACACCTGCAAGTAAGGGGCAGAGCCAAGGTGCACCTACATTGATTGACAGGACCAAGGCACACCTGCACGTAAGTGGCAGAGCCAAGGTGCACCTGCACTGATAGACAGGACCAAGGCACACCTGCACGGAGAGGGGTAGATCCGAGGTGCACCTACATTGATTGACAGGACCAAGGGACACCTGCACGGAGAGGGGCAGATCCGAGGTGCACCTACATTGATTGACAGGACCAAGGCACACCTGCACGGAGAGGGGCAGAGCCAAGGTGCACCTACATTGTGAGACAGGAGCAAGGCACACCTGCATGGAGAGGGGCAGATCCGAGGTGCACCTACATTGATTGACAGGACCAAGGCACACCTGCACGGAGAGAGGCGGATCCGAGGTGCACCTACATTGATTGACAGGACCAAGGCACACCTGCATGGAGAGGGGCAGCTCCGAGGTGCACCTACATTGATTGACAGGACCAAGGTACACCTGCACAGAGAGGGGCAGTTTCGAGGTGCACCTACATTGTTTGACAGGACCAAGGCACTCCTGCATGGAGAGGGGCAGAGCCACAGTGCACCTACATTGTGAGACAGGAGCCAGGCACACCTGCACGGAGGGGGCAGATCCGAGGTGCACCTACATTGATTGACAGGACCAAGGCACACCTGCACGGAGAGGGGCAGAGCCACAGTGCACCTACATTGTGAGACAGGAGCACGGCAACCTGCATGGAGGGGGCAGATCCGAGGTGCACCTACATTGATTGACAGAACCAAGGCAGACCTGCACGGAGAGGGACAGAGCCGAGCCGAGGTGCACCTACATTGATTGACAGGACCAAGGCACACCTGCACGGAGAGGGGCAGAGCCACGGTGCACCTACATTGATTGACAGGACCAAGGCAGTCTTGCAATGGAGAGGGGCAGATCCGAGGTGCACCTACATTGATTGACAGGACCAAGGCACACCTGCACGAAGAGGGGTAGAGCTGAGGTGCACCTACATTGATTTACAGGACCAAGGCACACCTGCACGTAAGGGGCAGAGCCGAGGTGCACCTACATTGATTGACAGGACCAAGGCACACCTGCACGGAGAGGGGCGGATCTGAGGTGCACCTACATTGATTGACAGGACCAAGGCACACCTGCACGGAGAGGGATAGAGTCAAGGTGCACCTACATTGATTGACAGGACCATGGCACACCTGCACGGAGAGGGGCAGATCCGAGGTGCACCTACTTTGATTTACAGGACCAAGGCACACCTGCACGGAGAGGGGTAGAGCCGAGGTGCACCTACATTGATTTACAGGATGAAGGCACACCTGCACGGAGAGGGGCGGATCCGAGGTGCACCTACATTGATTGACAGGACCAAGGCACACCTGCACGGAGAGGGGCGGATCCGAGGTGCACCTACATTGATTGACAGGACCAAGGCACACCTGCACGTAAGGGGCAGAGCCGAGGTGCACCTACATTGATTGACAGGACCAAGGCACACCTGCACGGAGAGGGACGGAGCCACAGTGCACCTACATAGTGAGACAGGAGCAAGGCACACCTGCACGGAGAGGGGTAGAGCCGAGGTGCACCTACATTGATTTACAGGACCAAGGCACACCTGCACGTAAGGGGCAGAGCCATGGTGCACCTACATTGATTGACAGGACCAAGGCACACCTGCACAGAGAGGGGCGGATCCGAGGTGCACCTACATTGATTGACAGGACCAAGGCACACCTGCATGGAGAGGGGTAGAGCCAAGGTGCACCTATATTGTGAGACAGGAGCAAGGCACACCTGCAACCAACTGGCCATTGAGTTATCAACCTGCCTATCTGCTCTTCAAATCAAACAGAAAGGCTTTGCCCCGACTCATGATAAAGGTCATCTCCTCGACCCAGTGTTTAGCAATGATCAGAAGCTATCGGTCGGGGCTCCCATCCCTCTCCCTTGGACTGACCATTCGTTAGTTCCCCTGTTCTGGGAGACCTGGGCACCTAACCCCTCCTACAAGACCACTCTGAATCTAGAGAGGAAATGGTCAAATCTATCTGTTAGCCAATGGATCAAGGTCCTTAATGCCACCAGACCACACAACGTCCCTAACCCGGAGCTGGCAAACAGTAATTTCAACTCATGGATCCTTAATTCTCTGGACACGCTCCTGCCAAAAAAATCATCTCATAAAAAAGTTAGGGTGAAAGCCTCCCCTTGGTTTACTCCTAAGCTAAGGAAACTCAAACAGTCTTGCAGACAACTAGAAAGGAGATGGAGACAGAATTACGAAGAAGATAGGAAAACGGAATATAGAGAAACAATAAGGACCTATAAAGCAGAGATTAAAATGGCACAATTAAACTTTTACGAGGGAAAGATTAATGCAGCTGCCAACGCTCCTAAAGAGATTTTCCGCATTGCCAAATCTCTGGCCACCACACCGCAGGAACTCCCCAGAGAGGAGGAGGCCCCACAGCGCTGCAACGACTTGGCCGAATATTTCCATCACAAAATTCAACTGATATGTTTGCCATTTTCTCCTTATGTGCCGGAACCCATCATCCCTCGCACAGAAGCCAAAACGAAGAGCTTTCTAGGAGAATTCCCTCTACTTAATGCAAACTCTCTGGACACTCTTTTGTCCAAAGTAATTTCTGGTTCCCCGACGGACCCCGCCCCTCCACAATACCTCTCACTTGTATTCAAGACTATCGGCCCAGTCATACGAGACATACTAAACTCCTCCATTACATCCGGCACAGTACCGCGGGCATGGAAATGTGCTCAGGTTAGAGCCCTCTGGAAAAAACCCAACCTCGATCATTCCAATATGGCTAACTATCGCCCCATCTCTCTTCTCCCTTGGCTGAGCAAGCTTATTGAAAAACATATCAACTCTACATTAGTCCACTACTTGGAAGCCAACAATCTGCTTCATGTCTCACAAACAGGGTTCCACCCTCAGTTGGGCACAGAGACGGCCCTGCTAGTGGTGACTGAAAAAGCCAGAAGACTTCTGGACCATGGCGGCTCGGTAGCTATCATCCTGCTAGACCTCAGCGCCGCCTTCGATACTGTCAATCATAACATCCTGCTTGAGCGGCTGGCAGATATGGGAGTTGGAAACTTGGCACTCACTTGGTTTCAGTCCTTGTTAAAGGATCGATTCTTCCAAGTGTTTGAGGGAACCTCCACATCCAATCGATGGCCCCTCAGCTGTGGGGTTCCACAGGGTTCATCCTTGAGCCCCACGCTTTTTAATGCCTATATGGCACCACTTGCTAAGATAGTCCTCCCATTCGGTATAAAAATCATTACCTACGCCGACGACACCCAATTGGTGGTGGCGCTGAACCACCCTGAGGACTCTTCCAGCGCTCTAGGTCTTTGCCTAGAGGTGGTAGCTCATTGGATGGACCATTCCCATCTCAAGCTAAATGGGGACAAGACTGAACTTATGTTCTTGGGTAAAAGTTCTTCACCAACCTCGTCACTCACTTGGCCGACCTGTCTTGGCCCCATGCCCATCCCCAAGCAACAGATCAAAAGCCTTGGCATATGGTTTGACAGCTCCCTCTGCTTCAACCATCAGGCAACTAAGCTTTCTGCTACCTGCTTTGGACTGATGCGGATGCTTAGGAAAATTCTTCCTCTGCTCCCTTTCCAAGCTAGGAGGATTATGGTTCAGGCCCTAATTCTGTCCCGCCTGGACTACGGGAATGCACTATATCTAGGTGCCCCTCAGTCCACTCTCCATAGACTTCAGGTTATCCAAAACTGTGTGGCGCGCCAACTGCTCCAGATTCCTGGTAGACAAACAGCAAAACCAGCTTTGAGGCACCTCCATTGGCTGCCCATCCGAGCCAGGATTCATTTCAAAGCTATGTGCCTGGCCCACAAAGCTATCTGGAAAACTGGCTCTCCCATTCTTCAGTCCTTGGTCACCTCCTATCATCCCTCCAGGACTCTTTTTTCCAGTTCTGCTCTTCTTGCCACTCCCTTAAAAGTCCGAAGATCTAGATGGGGTGGACGCTCTTTGGGAGGCCCTCCCCCCCCACTCTTCGGGGAGAATCTGACCTCTCGGCCTTCCGGAAACTGCTCAAAACAAACCTTTTTCTCTCAGCATTCTAACGTGAGCCTCTCTCTCGTCTTGTCTCGCTGCTCCGCAAAGCGCAAGGAGGCCTCAGGGTAGCTAAGCGCTACATAAATGTAATTTCATTCATTAACAGAGAGGGGCAGATCTGAGGTGCACCTACATTGACAGCACCAAGGCACACCTGTACGGAGAGGGGTAGAGCCGAGGTGCACCTACATTGATAGACAGGACCAAGGCACACCTGCACGGAGAGGGGCAGAGCCATGGTGCACCTACATTGATTGACAGGACCAAGGCACACCTGCACGGAGAGGGATAGAGTCGAGGTGCACCTACATTGATTGACAGGACCAAGGCACACCTGCACGGAGAGGGGCAGATCCGAGGTGCACCTACATTGATAGACAGGACCAAGGCACACCTGCACGGAGAGGGACAGAGCCACGGTGCACCTACATTGATTGACAGGACCAAGGCACACCTGCACGGAGAGGGGCAGAGCCACGGTGCACCTACATTGATTGACAGGACCAAGGCACACCTGCACGGAGAGGGGCAGATCCGAGGTGCACCTACATTGATAGACAGGACCAAGGCACACCTGCACGGAGAGGGGCAGATCCGAGGTGCACCTACATTGATTGACAGGACCAAGGCACACCTGCACGGAGAGGGGCAGATCCGAGGTGCACCTACATTGATTGACAGGACCAAGGCACACCTGCACGGAGAGGGGCAGATCCGAGGTGCACCTACATTGATAGACAGGACCAAGGCACACCTGCACGGAGAGGGGTGCAGCTAAGGTGTACCTGCTTCGAGAAGAACGGAGCCAAGTTGCACCAGAACCGAAAGGGGCACGGCAGGGGGGTCAGAGTTGTAACTGCACTGAGAAGGCACCCCTGCATGGAGAGGGGCAGGGCAAAGGCGTACCAGCACTAAAAGGGACAGAACCAAGGCGCACCAGCGTTGAGAGCGGCAGACCCAAGGCACTCCTGCACGGGACCAGGATGAATGATTCACTGCACACGTCTGAATTACAGTGAGGTGCCCAACTCATGTTTGACTTTGGAGAACAAATGTACAAAAGGGCCTTTTCGTGGAAACGTGAGTACCAAAGACCAGGGATGGTGTTCTCTCACATGGCTGAGAGTAAAGCTTGCGCACTCATCAAAGACGTACTAGCCACAGAGAAGTGACCCAAGAAGGCCTCTCCTGGCCCGGCATCTGTCCGTGCCGATACTGCTGGAAAGCATTCGACTGAAAGGCTCTGAAGGAGGGACTCAGTGATTCCAGAGGTGGGCAGCGCCTCAGCTCACACGGTCACGTGACACGTTGGTGCTCAGCGGCAAGAGATACTGATGGATGAACCTGTTTGTGGCCTTGGCAACAGCAACACACAGAACCTGAAAGTAGTTTTGTCTTGCGGATGCACATAACTGAGTGAGGCGTTAAACATTCATGCACATCACGCACAGGAAGCTGTGGGTGTGAGGGCAGACAGCACTGTCCTCGGTGGAGAGGAGCAACATCGTCTGCAGTTTCACACCCTCTGCGCATGCGTCATATGCTGATGGGAAAGTGCGACCTGTATTCAAAGAGAGCTCACCTGCAGAGAGTGCCAGTGACCGCAGATGCAGCATAGTCCATGAGCGATCTCCTGCAGAGAGTGCCAGTGACCACAGATGCAGCATGGTCCATGGGAGGCCACCTGCAGAGAGCGCCAGTGTCCACAGATGAAGCATGGTTCATGGGAGGCCACCTGCAGAGAGTGCCAGTGACCGCAGATGCAGCATGGTCCATGGGAGGCCACCTGCAGAGAGTGCCAGTGACCACAGATGCAGCATGGTCCATGGGAAGCCACCTGCAGAGAGCGCCAGTGACCGCAGATGCAGCATGGTCCATGGGAAGCCACCTGCAGAGTGTGCCAGTGACCACAATGCAGCATGGTCCATGGGAGGCCACCTGCAGAGAGCGCCAGTGTCCACAGATGCAGCATGGTCCATGGGAGGTCACCTGCAGAGAGTGCCAGTGACCACAGATGCAGCATGGTCCATGGGAAGCCACCTGCAGAGAGCGCCAGTGACCGCAGATGCAGCATGGTCCATGGGAAGCCACCTGCAGAGTGTGCCAGTGACCACAATGCAGCATGGTCCATGGGAGGCCACCTGCAGAGAGCGCCAGTGTCCACAGATGCAGCATGGTCCATGGGAGGTCACCTGCAGAGAGTGCCAGTGACCACAGATGCAGCATGGTCCATGGGAAGCCACCTGCAGAGAGCGCCAGTGACCACAGATGCAGCATGGTCCATGGGAGGCCACCTGCAGAGAGCGCCAGTGACCGCAGATGCAGCATGGTCCATGGGAGGCCACCTGCAGAGAGTGCCAGTGACCACAGATGCAGCATGGTCCATGGGAGGCCACCTGCAGAGAGGACCATTGACCACAATGCAGCATGGTCCATGGGAGGCCACCTGCAGAGAGTGCCAGTGACCACAATGCAGCATGGTCCATGGGAGGCCACCTGCAGAGAGTGCCAGTGACCGCAGATGAACCATGGTCCATGGGAGGCCACCTGCAGAGTGTGCCTGTGATCATAGATGAAGCATGGTCCATGGGAGGCCACCCGCAGAGAGTGCCAGTGACCGCAGATCCGCATGGTCCATGGGAGGCCACCTGCAGAGTGTGCCAGTGACCACAGATGCAGCATGGTCCATGGGAGGCCACCTGCAGAGAGATCCGCATGGTCCATGGGAGGCCACCCACAGAGTGTGCCAGTGACCGCAGATCCGCATGGTCCATGGGAGGCCACCTGCAGAGTGTGCCAGTGACCACAGATGCAGCATGGTCCATGGGAGGCCACCTGCAGAGAGTGCCAGTGACCGCAGATCAGTCATAGTCCATGAGCGATCAGCTGCAGAGAGCGCCAGTGACCACAATGCAGCATGGTCCATGGGAGGCCACCTGCAGAGAGTGCCAGTGACCGCAGATGCAGCATGGTCCATGGGAGGCCACCTGCAGAGAGTGCCAGTGACGGCAGATGCAGCATGGTCCATGGGAAGCCACCTGCAGAGTGTGCCAGTGACCGCAGATGCAGCATGGTCTATGGGAGGCCACCTGCAGAGAGTGCCAGTGACCGCAGATGCAGCATGGTCCATGGGAGGCCACCTACAGAGAGTGCTAGTGACCGCAGATGCAGCATGGTCCATGGGAGGCCACCTGCAGAGTGTGCCAGTGACCACAGATGCAGCATGGTCCATGGGAGAACACCTGCAGAGAGTGCCAGTGTCCACAGATGCAGCATGGTCCATGGGAGGCCACCTGCAGAGAGCGCCAGTGTCCACAGATGCAGCATGGTCCATGGGAGGCCACCTGCAGAGAGTGCCAGTGACCACAGATGCAGCATGGTCCACGGGAGGCCACCTGCAGAGTGTGCCAGTGATCTCAGATGCAGCATGGTCCATGGGAGGCCACCTGCAGAGAGTGCCAGTGACCACAGAAGAAGCATGGTCCATGGGAGGCCACCTGCAGAGAGCGCCAGTGTCCACAGATGCAACATGGTCCATGGGAGGCCACCTGCAGAGTGTGCCAGTGACCGCAGATGCAGCATGGTCCATGGGAGGCCACCTGCAGAGTGTGCCAGTGACCGCAGATGCAGCATGGTCCATGGGAGGCCACCTGCAGAGAGTGCCAGTGACCGCAGATCCAGTATGGTCCATGGGAGGCCACCTGCAGAGAGCGCCAGTGTCCACAGATGCAGCATGGTCCATGGGAGGCCACCTGCAGAGAGTGCCAGTGTCCACAGATGCAGCATGGTCCATGGGAGGCCACCTGCAGAGAGTGCCAGTGACCGCAGATGCAGCATGGTCCATGGGAGGCCACCTGCAGAGTGTGCCAGTGATCTCAGATGCAGCATGGTCCATGGGAGGCCACCTGCAGAGAGTGCCAGTGACCGCAGATGCAACATGGTCCATGGGAGGCCACCTGCAGAGAGTGCCAGTGACCGCAGATGCAGCATGGTCCATGGGAGGCCACCTGCAGAGAGTGCCAGTGACCACAGATGAAGCATGGTCCATGGGAAGCCACCTGCAGAGAGCACCAGTGTCCACAGATGCAACATGGTCCATGGGAGGCCACCTGCAGAGTGTACCAGTGATCTCAGTTGCAGCATGGTCCATGGGAGGCCACCTGCAGAGAGTGCCAGTGACCGCAGATGCAGCATGGTCCATGGGAGGCCACCTGCAGAGAGTGCCAGTGTCCACAGATGCAGCATGGTCCATGGGAGGCCACCTGCAGAGTGTGCCAGTGACCGCAGATCTGCATGGTGAATGGGAGGCCACCTGCAGTGTGTGCCCGTGACCGTAGATCAGTCATAGTCCATGAGCGATCACCTGTAGAGTGTGCCTGTGACCACAGATCTGGCATGGTCCATGGTAGGCTATCTGTAGAGTGTGCCAGTGTCCACAGATCTGGCATGGTCCATAGGAAGACACCTGCAGAGTGTGGCAGTGACCGCAGATCAGTCATAGTCCATGAGCGATCACTTGCAGAGTGTGCCAGTGACCACAGATGCAGCATGGTCCATGGGAGTCCACCTGCAGAGAATGCCAGTGACCGCAGATCCGCATGGTGAATGGGAGGCCACCTGCAGAGTGTGCCAGTGACCGCAGATCCGCATGGTGAATGGGAGGCCACCTGCAGAGTGTGCCAGTGATCACAGATGCAGAATGGTCAATGGGAGTCCACCTGCAGAGTGTCCAGTGATCTCAGATGCAAAAGACACACAATTGATGGACGGAATGCAGAACAAATCAAAACATTCACCCCCAGTCAAGAGATCTGGGTTAAATCCATCATTCTTTTGCTCACCATGCCACCCCAGTTTAGACCTGGCTATATGCAAATCAGTCTTGACCCTGTGCCTCATGGGAACAGTCCAGCCCGAACTGCCAAGCCAGGTCCTCCCTGGACCGAAAACAAGCATCCTAGGACCGGTTTCGGGGTTTCACCTCTCTTCAGCCAGGATAGCTTGATTCCAGTGGCACAGTGAGCCCAGGACTCACGTCTGAGCATACCTGGCACACTTAGGGCGAGAAAGCAAAAGACACACAATTGATGGACGGAATGCAGAACAAATCAAAACATTCACCACCAGTCAAGAGATCTGGGTTAAATCCCTCATTCTTTTGCTCACCATGCCACCCCAGTTCAGACCTGGCTATATGCAAATCAGTCTTGACCCTGTGCCCAATGGGAACAGTCCACCCCGAACTGCCAGGCCAGGTCCTCCCTGGACTGGAAACAAGCATCCTAGGACCGGTTTCGGGGTTTCACCCCTCTTCAGCCAGGATAGCTTGATTCCAGTGGCATGGAGAGCACAGGACTCATGTCTGAGCATACCCGTCCCACTCGGGGTGACAAATGCAAAAATAATTATTGATTTTTCATCGGTTTTTTGCTCACCTTGCCATAACAGTTTGGACCCAGCCATATACAAATCAGTCTTGACCCTGTGCCCAATGGGAACAAACACTCCATCCATCATCCCCTTTGGTTTGGCTTTGTTCGCCCTAAGTTGTCAGGGTATGCCCAGACGTGGGTCCCTTGCTCACTTTGCCACTGGATTCAAGCTAGCCTGGCTGATGACGGCTGATTAGCCAGAAACCGGTCCCAGGATGCCTGTTTCCGGTCCAGGGAAGACATGGCTTGGCAGTTCAGGCTGGACTGTTCCCATCAGGCACAGGGTCATACTGATTTGCATATGGCCATGTCTGAACTGGGGTGGCGGAGTGAGCTAAAGAATGATGATGGATTAAACCCAGATCAGTCGACTGGGGGTGAGTGCTTGCAATGTTCAACACTCCGTCCATCATTCCCTTTGGTTTTGCTTTGTTCGCCCTAAGTTGGCAGGGTTTGCCCAGACGTGGGTCCCTTGCTAAACTTTGCCACTGGATTCAAGCTAGCCTGGCTGATGATGGCTGATTAGCCAGAAACCGGTCCCAGGAAGCTTCTTTCCGGTCCAGGGAAGACATGGCTGTGCAGTTCATGCTGGACTGTTCCGATGAGGCACAGGGTCAGACTGATTTGCATATGGCCATGTCTGAACTGGGGTGGCGGAGTGAGCTAAAGAATGATGATGGATTAAACCCAGATCAGTTGACTGGGGCTAAGTGCTTGCAATGTTCAACACTCCGTCCATCATCCCCTTTGGTTTTGCTTTGACTCAAAATGAGGCACCTGGTAACTGATGCCATATGTCCCCATAGTGATGGAAAGCGAAAAGGGGACAAGCTAGGTGAAAAGTGAGAAGGATACCAGTACCCAACTCGAGCAGCTGCCATCTTGAAGTGGAGGAAAGGAAAGCTCATGATTGTATAAAAGTTATCGACCCAAGTGGAAGAGTGGTCAATTGTGAAGCGGGTGAGCAACCTTACACGAGTATATAGGTTGAAAAGAAATGCAATACAACTGCAACATATTACAAATTAATACAATGCGATCCCAAATCGAGTTATTTGTGCAAAAACATAATGAAATATATGACATTACAAGATGATAGACGGAACAAGTGTCAGGACTGCAGCCTCAAAGATACCCCTCCCCAAACCTTCTCATTCCAAATAACTGACTAGCATATCCACCACTCAAATTGATTTCATGTTTCACAATACTAATTTAACAGTAATCCTTATGGGTTCCAGAGTAGCCTCTGCGTGCTACTCGAAAAAAAGTGCTTCAAAACCCCATCAGGGGTAGCAAGCACTATATAAATACAAACCTCTTTCCCTCTTTTATCCCGCCACCTACCCTTCTCTATCTAAATAACTGAATAACATATTCACCACTCAAATTACTCCATATTTCACTATACTAATTTTCAACACTAATCCTTTATGGGTTCCGAAGTAGTGTGCTACTCGCCAGAAAAGTGCTTCAACACCCATCAGGGGTAGCGGGTGCTATATGAATGAAAACCTTTCTTCCCCTTCTATCCCTCTGCTATCCTTCTCACTCCAAATAACTGACTAATATCCACCAGTCAAATTACTTTCACATTTCACCATACTAATTCACCTCTAATCCTTTATGGGTTTCCAGACTAGCGTGCTTTAACACCTCATCAGGGGTACCAAGCGCTATATAAATACAAAACTTTTTTCCTCTTCTATCCTTCTGAAGCCAAATAACTGACTAACCTATCCACCACTTAAAAATGTACTTGCATGTTTCTCTATACTAATTCAACACTAATCCTCTATGCGTCCTGGAGTAGCATGCTACTCGCTGAAAAGGCGCTTTGACACCTCGTTAGGGGTAGTACGCGCAATTCAAATGCGATTACAATACAATACAGATCCAGCATTGCCCATGGGGGTCCACCTGCAGAGTGTGCCAGTGATCAAAGATCCGTAAGGTCCATGGGAGGCCACCTGCAGAGTGTGCCATTGATCACATATCCAGCATGGTCCATGGGAGGTCACCTGCAGAGTGTGCCAGTGACCACAGATCCGTATGGTCAATGGACGGTCACCTGCGGAATGTGCCTGTGACCGCAGATCCGTATGGTCCATGGGAGGACAGCTGCAGACTGTGCCAGTGACCGCAGATCTGTATGGTCCATGGGAGGCCACCTGCAGAGTGTGCCAGTGACCGCAGATCTATATGGTCCATGGGAGGCCACCTGCAGAGTGTGCTAGTGATCAAAGATCTGTATGGTCCATGGGAGGCCACCTGCAGAGTGTGCCAGTGACTACAGATCCGTATGGCCCATGGGAGGCCACCTGGAGAGTGTTCCAGTGACCGCATATCAGGCATGGTCCATGAGAGGTCACCTGCAGAGTGTGCCAGTGACCGCAGATGCAGCATGGTCCATGGGGTGGCACCTGCAGAGTGTTCCAGTGACCGCAGATCAGGCATGGTCCATGGGAGGCTACCTACAGAGTGTGCCAGTGATCACAGTTCCAGCAAGGTACATGGGAGGCCACTTGCAGAGTGTGCCAGTGACCGCAGATGCAGCATGGTCCATAAGAGGTCACCTACAGAGTGTGCCAGTGAGCGCAGATGCAGCATGGTCCATGGGAGGACACCTGCAGAGTGTTCCATTGACAGCAGATGCAGCATGGTCTCTGTTCGCACACTCCACCCGTCCTCCGTTGGTCCCCTGTGTCACTACTTTGGGTGGTTCCTTGGTGTCCCAGCAATTTTACATGCTCTAGACACTGTGCTAGTGAAGTTGTTGTTGTTATACCATTTTTTTAGTATATGGTTCGGTTTCCCCCCTGGAGCTCGCTGTGTATTGTGCTATTTACTATTGTTCTGTTCATTCAGTATTGTGTATCTTGTGCTCTAATCTCATAAAGAGTTTAGTAGAGAGTGTTTAGTAATAAATACACATACTTTATATATCTCTTGAGTGGTTCTCCTATCATTTGGGCATTCAGGAGGTTCTGATCTGGTAAAACAAGCTGCTTTACATTCCATAGAGACTTAGCCTGAAGGCTGCTCTCCACAGCTACCACTAAGATAGCTTTCAATAAAGGTAGTCTTTAACCTAATCATCAATAAGGGTTGTTTGGACTGGTACCAGGTGCCCTCTTTAATTAGTGGACAGCATATACCAGGCCAACTACCCACACATATGGTCCATGGGAGACCACCTGCAGAGTGTGCCAGTGACCGCAGATCCAGTATGGTCCATGAGAGGCCACCTGCAGAGTGTGCCAGTGATCAAAGATGCAGCATGGTCCAAGGGAGGCCACCTGCAGAGTATGCCAGTGACCATAGATGCAGCATGGTGAATGGGAGGCCACCTGCATTGTGAGCCAGAGACCGCAGATCCAGTATGGTCCATGAACGGTCACGTGCAGAGTGTGCCAGTGACCGTACATCCGTATGGCCCATGGGAGGCCACCTGCAGAATGTGCCATTGACCGCAGATCCAGCATGGTCCATGAGCGGTCACCTGCAGAGTTTACCAATGACCGCAGATCCGGCATGGTCCATGGGAGGTCACCGGCAGAGTGTGACAGTAATCACAGATCCAGCATGGTCCATGGGAGTCCACCTGCAGTGTGCCAGTGATCACAGATACAGCATGGTCCATGGAAGGCCACCTGAAGAGTGTGCCAGTGACCGCAGATCCATATGGTCCATGGGAGGCCACCTGCAGAATGTGCCAGTGACCACAGATGCAGCATGGTTCATGAGAGCTCACCTGCAGTGTGTGCCAGTGACCGCAGATCCATAAGGTCAATGGGCAGTCACCTGCAGAATGTGCCAGTGACCGCAGATCCATATGGTCTATGGGAGGACACCTGCAGAGTGTGCCAGTGACCTCAGATCCATATGGTCCATGGGAGGACACCTGCAGAGCGTGCCAGTCACCTGCAGAGTGTGTCAGTGATCACAGATGCAGCATGTCCATGGGAGTCCACCTGCAGCGTGTGCCAGTGACCACAGATCCGTATGGCCCATGGGAGCCCACCTGCAGAGTGTGCCAGTGACAGCAGATCCGTATGGTCCACGGGAGGCCACCTGCAGAGTGTGCCAGTGATCACATATCCGTACGGTCCATGGGAGGCCATCTGCAGAGTGTGCCAGTGACCACAGATGCAGCATGGTCCATGAGAGCTCACCTGCAGAGTGTGCCAGTGACCGCAAATCCGTATGGTCAATGGGCGGTCACCTGCGGAATGTGCCTGTGACCGCATATCCGTATGGTCCATGGGAGGACACCTGCAGACTGTGCCAGTGACCGCAGATCCGTATGGTCCATGGGAGGTCACCTGCAGAGTGTGCCAGTGACCGCAGATCTATATGGTCCATGGGAGGCCACCTGTAGAGTGTACAAGTAATCACAGATCCAGCATGGTGAATGGGAGATCAATTGCAGAGTGTGATAGTGACCGTAAATCCAGAATGATCTATGGGAGTCCACCTGCAGAGTGTGCCAGTGACCACAGAGCCGTATGGCCCATGGGAGGCCTCCTGCAGAGTGTGCCAGTGACCACAGATGCAGCATGGTCCATGAGAGCTCACCTGCAGAGTGTGCCAGTGACCGCAAATCCGTATGGTCAATGGGCGGTCACCTGCGGAATGTGCCTGTGACCGCATATCCGTATGGTCCATGGGAGGACACCTGCAGACTGTGCCAGTGACCGCAGATCCGTATGGTCCATGGGAGGTCACCTGCAGAGTGTGCCAGTGACCGCAGATCTATATGGTCCATGGGAGGCCACCTGTAGAGTGTACAAGTAATCACAGATCCAGCATGGTGAATGGGAGATCAATTGCAGAGTGTGATAGTGACCGTAAATCCAGAATGATCTATGGGAGTCCACCTGCAGAGTGTGCCAGTGACCACAGAGCCGTATGGCCCATGGGAGGCCTCCTGCAGAGTGTGCCAGTGATCACAGATCCAGCATGGTGAATGGGAGGCCACCTGGAGAGTGTACCAGTGACCGCATATCTGTATGGTCCATGGGAGGCCACCTGGAGAGTGTACCAGTGACAGCCAATATAACAAAGGGGAACCCCTGACAGATTAATTAGGTAAAGAATCAGGGGAAAATTGAAAATTCACAAAGAAAAAACCTTTCTCTACCTATATATTTCAATATGTACACCGTATCATCTATTTAAGCATTGACACTCTGACTGGACCAACGAACAGAACATTTAACACATCAGGAGGAATCTATTTATTCCTAGATTTTATTTTTCATTTTTTTCTTGGTCAAAAAGATCAGTTCCTATGCAATCATATATTAACAATTTATAGATAATAATACATTAAAATGACAAAAAGATTTTTTATATACAGCAGTGTTGATCAAACCCAGAGAGAGGTCCGATTGACAATCAATCATTCACAGCACACACTCAAACTCAAACCAATGTCATACAACACCACCAATACATACGTCACACTTATGCCAACAATAACCTAAATATGCATGAAGGCCCCATATACAATGAAATCAATATTCGAAAATCAGTTAGTCAATACTGTACATGATTATACATATTTTGTTATAATTTAAAAAAAAAATATTTGAAAGATGAAAGAAGATGAGGGGGCCTCATTAAAGCGCCGACACGCTTTCGGTGACCACACCCTAATTTGTGTACCAGTGACCACAGATCCAGCATGGTGAATGGGAGATCAATTGCAAAGTGCGATAGTAACCGTAGATCCAGAATGATCTATGGGAGGCCACCTGCAGAGTGTGCCAGTGACCACAGATCCAGCATGCTCCATGGGAGGCCACCTGCGGAGTGTGTCAGTGACCGCAGATCTGGCATGGCCCAGGGGAGGCCACCTGCAGAGTGTGCCAGTGACCACAGATCCGCATGGTCCATGGGAGGCCACCTGTAGAGTGTGCCAGTGACCACAGATGCAGCATGGTCCATGGGAGGCCACCTGCAGAGTGTGCCAGTGAGCACAGATGCAGCATGGTTCATGGGAGGCCACCTGCAGAGTGTGCCAGTGACGGCAGATCCGACATGGTCCATGGGAGGCCACCCGCAGAGTGTGCCATTGACCGCAGATCCGCATGGTCCATTTGAGGTCACCTGCAGAGTGTGCCAGTGACCGCAGATCTGGCATGGCTCCACAGGAGGTCAGCTGGTCCCTCCAAATTAGACACAGACCCTGGTGGGCTTGACCAGGCACTGACAGTACCAGGACTTCTCCAGTGGAGGTCCTTGAATCATTGTTGTTTGACTTGTGCACAGATGCAGCAGTACCGTTAGTGCCAATGGAGCAGGAGAAATGGGCTAATCTGAAACAGTTCTTTTCAGTGATGCAGAGCTGATAAAAGTCCCACTGGAGCAGCGTCATTAAGCCCTAAGGGTCTGCGTGGGATGAAGTGCAGAATTATGGAGGAGCAGAATGCTAGCTCTATGCTTGGCAGAAACTGGTTCCAGACATTAAGCACGCATAGTGGGAAAGACAACATTACAATGCTGTGCTGAAAACTGAGAAATACCCAAGGGGATCAGTAGCGCGTCTGAATTAAAAGTTAACCACTGCCTGCAACCTTGAAAAGAAAGATAAAGTGCAGGTGGAACTGCATCCGGAAATACACCAAAAACTTCTGAAAGGGCAAACCAGCTCCAATTTCACTAAGGATGTAAGGTATATTGAAATACAGGCATGGGAAGCACAAGGTAGCTCTCAAGATAGACCAGACTTAGAAGGCATCACCCATTGTATTGGTATGAAAGAAGCATGGTGTCATCCAGGTGTGTGGAAACCTTTATACGACCCTAAACAGTCAACTGAAAATTAACTGTTTACTTACTTATTTACTTCTGCTTATCAAGATATAATCCAATAAAGCAGTAAAACCAAACGTTAAAAGGGGAAAGAAAATAATAGGTAATGAGTAATAATATATAATTGTTTAAAATTTACAATAAAAAATCTGGTTGTACCAAGATTCACATCTCCATTGGCACGATGAGAGAACTTAATAAAATATGGAATTGTGTATGACACACAACCATATTTTCTAAAAACATTTGCTAAAATCTCTTTTCACAGATCTTTAAATATAAGTCCGTCCATCAAATTTTGTAGTGAGTTTAACTTAATCTTCAACCCACAAGGACAAACCCTATTCACGTCTTGCGTTAGTCCATGGATTCTGCAGGTAGGGTTTGCACCTACTCAATTGTAAAACTTCTTTATGTATGTTTTTATCATGGAGAAGGCTCACATATGGATAAGGAAGCTCTTCCCCCAACTGACCCAGAAATGAAGCAACAGAACTTTTCTTTGTTAGATAATCAATGTCTGCATTTATCCCTTTTGATTTGATTCAGGATCTAAAGTAGGGGTGGGTGGAATACGTGGAGTTTGACTCTGTGGAATTCCACGGGTTACATAAAAACTCCGTGAAATTTTGCAGAGTTCCATCAATGGGCAGAAATAGACATGTCACGTTGCTCAAGCAGCAGACAGCACAGCTCCTCGAGATGATTTTGCTGCCACTTGGGTAGATTTTGTACTCAAGTGGCAGTCTTCTGACCGTGAATGGTCGCGACTGCCCATATTATAAAAATCTCACTGGATGTCCTCCTAGTGACTAGAAATCTTGCTCACGCTCGCTTACAGTTCTGGAGCCACGTGCAAGGAAAAATTCCGTAGTGCTCCAATTGGCAGAATTTGGCCAGAACTCCGCGTTGCAAGAGTAATGCGGATTTATCAAACTTCTGCCAATTCCGCCAATAAAGTGGTGAACCTCAAGGGTAACTGGGCGGCCCAATCTCCTATGAATGCGAAGAGACTCCCTGCGGAAAGCCTGCCAATGGGCTACTGGGATAATTTTCCCAGTTCTTTAAGCAAATATCACTATCCTGCACAAGGTGCTGGTGCTAAAAGGTTCCCCTCCGTTACCTGACATTCAAGCCCAGGGCTTGCATCACAGCCTTGAAAAAGTGAGAACAGTGTTTTGAAACTCCAGTTTTCACGATCCTTCCACTGATCTCTGTTCTCAAGCACTACAAATTCTGCCCCATACAGACCCTGCAGGATTACCTTCCCATCGATTGAGTTAACAATGGGAAAGATGGAGAAGCCACATCATTTGGTTTTTTTAATCAATACTTTTGAGAGCATTATTTGCACTGTTTAAGTTTTGTTATCACCACTGAAAGATGGAGGTCTCATGGTGGATTATATGAAAAGACTAAGCGCACATAGGTGCGCACGGAAACCTGTGCGAGTCGACTCCCTTCCAGCCCCAAGGCCCCTTTCTTTGTCTTTAGCCAACAGTAGTACTTGTGTTTCATCCGTGCTGATCATTAACGTGTTGTTGTTGCTGACAATGTTCTTTGTGACCCAACTTGGCAGTGGCCTATCACGACTATATTGACGTCACATAGCAGACATGTAATGCGTGTAGACTAGTGCAGAAAACTGGCACCTTAGAAGAAGCATTCGTGAAGTCAGCTGAATATATGATATATAAAGTTGGCGCCACTACTCACCCCTGCCCCATGACACTATTTACAGCGACACAAGGGGTCAGACTTCCACCCTGAATGCACCCTTCCTGAGCCCGGGAGTCTGAATGTAGTCTTGAAGAACAGCCAAAAACCACTTGGGGTAATCCGTGCTCTTAGCTTGTCCTGTGGTGTCTTTTGATCCTTTACATCACATGAAGAATGAAAGCCCACAAAGCAACCATTGTAGACGACCACCATGGTCTTCATATACCCTGGGTGCTGCAGCCACAACATGTTTGCTGGAGTTCAGGAGCCCTGAGCTGTGGACCTGTGAGTGTCAGGGGGTCACTCCAGGTATCCCAGGACATGATCATAGCATCCTGAAGTCTGGTGCAACATGGTTCAGAAATGCAACCTGATAAAGCTCGACTTCCCCCTCTGGACCACCGATGCTCTCCAGACCAGACGATGCTTCCACCTGGCACTTTGAGTCAAACTGACCGCAAAGGTGATTGGAGAAAACCATCGAGGGGGGGACCAACGAAGCATTACAACCGATGCTGCCCCAGGTCTGCGTCCCTCCATGGGGCAGCACACGTGTCGGCTGTCCGTGTAAAGAACCTCATCTGTGTTACAGAGAAGAGAAGCTACAAGGGATCTCTGGAGGAAACCACGAAGAGGAACTATAAAGAAACTACCACGTGAGTGATGCCTTCACAAACACATTCCTTGGCATGAACTTATGTGAGTCTCACTATGACATCTGGTAGCTACATCACAGCTGGTATATATCAGTGGGATGCACCTCTTCGCCTCACAGACCGGGCAGTGGTGGCAAACACACTGATGATACGACAAAGGCGCCAGTGGATGGAGACCAGTTGCAAACAAGTAAACAAGCACTGGTAACCAACTGCTAACTAGAGATTATTTCCTTCTGCCTTCATACGAGGACTATTCCCCTCGCGACAGACCAAACACCCTTCCCTTACATTTTCAGTTTCCTGTTTGACGATATACATCATATCTTGGGGCCTGCCATTATGAACCCAATGACGCCCACCTGGCACCTGTCCATGCCTTCTCCTCATTTGTGGTGCATGCGGTACCGTAGCACACACGTGGGCCGCGTCTCAGATGGCACCAGGACACAGGGGCCACCCTACTACAAGTGAGCGGTGGTATCAGATGGCACCAGGACACAGGGGCCACCCTACTACAAGTGAGAGCTGGTATCAGATGGCCCCAGGACACAGGTGCCACCTTACTACAAGTGAGAGCTGGTATCAGATGGCATCAGGACACAGGGGCCACCTTACTACAAGTGAGTGCTGGCCTCAGATGGCACCAGGACACAGAAGCCACCTTACTCAAGTGAGCACTCGTATCAGATGGTACAAGGAAACGGGGGCCACCTTACTACAAGTGAGCGCTGGTATCAGATGGCACCGGGACACAGGGGCCACCTTACTACAAGTGAGCGCTGGTATCAGATGGCACCGGGACACAGGGGCCACCTTACTACAAGTGAGCGCTGGTATCAGATGGCACCGGGACACAGGGGCCACCTGACTACAAATGAGCACTGGTATCAGATGGCACCAGGACACAGGGGCCACCTTACTACAAGTGAGCGCTGGTATCAGATGGCATCAAGACACAGGGGCCACCTTAATACAAGTGAGTTCTGGCCTCAAATGGCACCAGGACACAGAGGCCACCGTACTCAAGTGAGCGCTGGTATCAGATGGCACCAGGACACAGGGGCCACCTTACTATAAGTGAGCACTCATATCAGATGGTGCAAGGAAACGGGGGCCACCTTACTACAAGTGAGCGCTGGTATTAGATGGCACCAGGACACAGGGGCCACCTTACTACAAGTGAGCGCTGGTATTAGATGGCACCAGGACACAGGGGCCTCCTTACTACAAGTGAGCGCTGGTATCAAATGGCATCAGGACACAGGGGCTACCTTAATACAAGTGAGTTCTGGCCTCAGATGGCACCATGACACAGAGACCACCTTACTACAAGTGAGCACTGGTATCAGATGGAAGCAGGATACAGGGGGCACCTTACTGCAAGTGAGTGCTGGCCTCTGATGGCAC
Source organism: Triturus cristatus (assembly GCF_964204655.1). Taxonomy (NCBI): domain Eukaryota; kingdom Metazoa; phylum Chordata; class Amphibia; order Caudata; family Salamandridae; genus Triturus; species Triturus cristatus. The sequence continues at coordinate 50,686,755 of NC_140590.1, read as the reverse complement.
CAGGACACAGAGGCCACCTTTCTACAGGTGAGCGCTGGTCTTAGATGGCACCAGGGAACAGCGGCCACCTTACTACAAGTGAGTGCTGGTATCAGATGGCAGAAGGGTATAGGGGCCAACTTACTACAAGTGAGCCCCGACCTCAGATGCCACCAGGACATGGGGACCACCTTACTGCAAGTGAGCACCAGCCTCAGATGGCACCAGGACACCACGGGGTCCACGTTACTACAAGTGAGCGCTGGCCTCAGATGGCACCAGGACACTGAAGCCACCATAATACAAGTGAGTGTTGGTATCAGATAGCACCAGGACACATTGGCCACCTTACTACAAGTAAGAACTCGTATCAGATGGCACCAGGGCACAGGGGCCACCTTACTACAAGTGAGTGCTGGCCTCAAATGACACCAGGACACCGGGCCACCTTACTACAAGTGAGTGCTGGCCTCAGATGGCACCAGGATACAGAGGCCACCTTACTACAAGTAAGTGCTCGTGTAAGATGGCACCAGGGCACAGGGGCCACCTTACTACAAGTGAGCGCTGGTATCAGATGGCATCAAGACACAGGGGCCACCTTACTACAAGTGAGCGCTGGTATCAGATGGCATCAAGACACAGGGGCCACCTTACTACAAGTGAGCGCTGTTATCAGATGTCACCAGGACACAGGGGCCACCATACTACAAGTGAGCACTGGTATCAGATGGCACAAGGAAATGGGGGCCACCTTTCTACAAGCGAGTGCTGGCCTTAGGTGGCACCAGGACACAGAAGCCACCTTACTACAAGTGAGCGCTGGCCTCAGATGGCACCAGGACACAGGGACCATCTTACAAGTGAGTGCTGGCATCAGATGGCACCAAGACACAGGGGCCACCTTACTACAAGTAAGTGCTGGCCTTAGATGGCAATAGGACACAGGAGCCACCTTACTACAAGTGAGCGGTGGTATCAGATGGCATCAGGACACAGGGGCCACCTTACTACAAGTGAGCGCTGGTATCAGATGGCACCAAGGCACAGGGGCGACCTTACTACAAGTGAGCGCTGGTGTCAGATGGCACCAGGACACAGGGGCCACCTTACTACAAGTGAGCGCTGGTATCAGATGGCACCAGGACACAGGTGCCACCTTACTACAAGTGAGCGCTGGTATCAGATGGCACCAGGACACAGGTGCCACCTTACTACAAGTGAGCGCTGGTATCAGATGGCATCAAGACACAGGGTCCACCTTAATACAAGTGAGTGCTGGCCACAGATGGCACCAGGACACAGAGGCCACCTTACTCAAGTGAGCGCTTGTATCAGATGTCATCAGGAGACAGGGACCACCTTACTACAAGTGAGTGCTGGCCTTAGATGGCACCAGGACACAGGGGCCACCCTACTACAAGTGAGTGGTGGCCACCGATGGCACCAGGACATGGGGACCACCTTACTACAAGTGAGCGCTCATATCAGATGGCACCAGCACACAGAAGCCACCTTACTACAAGTGAGCGCTGGCCTCAGATGGCACCAGGACATGGGGACCACCTTACAAGTGAGTGCTGGCCTCAGATGGGACCAGGACACAGGGGCCACCTTACTACAAGTGACTGCTGGTATCAGATGGCACCAGGACATAGAGGCCACCTTTCTACAAGTGAGCACTTGCCTCAGATGACACCAGGACACTGGTGCCACCTTACTACAAGTGAGCGCTGGTATCAGATGGCACCAGGACACAGGGGCCACCGGACTACAAGTGAGCACTGGTATCAGATGGCACCAGGACACAGGGGCCACCGGACTACAAGTGAGCACTGGTATCAGATGGCACCAGGACACAGGAGCCACCTTACTACAAGTGAGCGCTCGTATTAAATGGCATCAAAACGAAGGGGGTACCTTACTACAAGTGAGCACTGGTGTCAGATGGCACCAGGACACGGGGACCACCTTACAAGTGAGTGCTTGCCTCAGATGGCACCAGGACAGAGGGGCCACCTTACTACAAGTGAGCACTGGTATCAGATGGAAGCAGGATACAGGAGGCACCTTACTACAAGTGAGCGCTGGCCTCTGAGGGCACCAGGACACAGAGGCCACCTTTCTACAGGTGAGCGCTGGTCTTAGATGGCACCAGGGAACAGGGGCCACCTTACTACAAGTGAGTGCTGGTATCAGATGGCAGCAGGGTACAGGGGCCACCTTACTACAAGTGAGTGCTGGTATCAGATGGCAGCAGGTTATAGGGGCCAACTTACTACAAGTGAGCCCCGACCTCAGATGCCACCAGTACACGGAGACCACCTTACTGCAAGTGAGCAATGGCCTCAGATGGCACCAGGACACCACAGGGTCCACCTTACTACAAGTGACCGCTGGCCTCAGATGGCACCAGGACACCGAAGCCACCATAATACAAGTGAGTGCTGGTATCCGATAGCACCAGGACACAGGGGCCACCTTACTACAAGTAAGAACTCGTATCAGATGGCACCAGGGCACAGGGGCCACCTTACTACAAGTGAGTGCTGGCATCAAATGGCACCAGGACACCGGGGCCACCTTACTACAAGTGAGCGCTGGTATCAGATGGCACCAGGACACAGGGGCCACCTTACTACAAGTGAGCGCTGGTATCAGATGGCATCAAGACACAGGGGCCACCTTAATACAAGTGAGTGCTGGCCTCAGATGGCACCAGGACACAGAGGCCACCTTACTACAAGTGAGCGCTTGTATCAGATGTCATCAGGAGACAGGGACCACCTTACTACAAGTGAGCACTCTTATCAGATGGCACCAGGACACGGGAGCCACCTTACTACAAGTGAGTGCTGGCCTCAGATGGCACCAGGACACAGGGGCCACCTTACTACAAGTGAGCGCTGCTATCAGATGGCACCAGGACACAGGGGCCACCTTACTATAAGTGAGCGCTGGTATCAGATGGTATCAAGACACAGGGGCCACCTTAATACAAGTGAGTGCTGGCCTCAGATGGCACCAGGACACAGAGGCCACCTTACTCAAGTGAGCGCTCGAATCAGATGTCATCAGGAGACAGGGACCACCTTACTACATGTGAGCGCTGGTATCAGATGACACCAGGACACAGGGGCCACCTTACTACAAGTGAGCACTGGTATCAGATGGCACAAGGAAACGGTTGCCACCTTACTACAAGTGAGTGCTGGTCTTAGATGGCACCAGGACACAGGGGCCACCTTACTACAAGTGAGCGCTGGCCTCAGATGGCACCAGGACACGGGAACCACTTTACAAGTGAGTGCTGGCCTCAGATGGCACCAGGACACAGGGGCCACCTTACTACAAGTAAGTGCTGGCCTAGGATGGCAACAGGACACAGGAGCCACCTTACTACAAGTGAGTGCTGGTATTCGATGGCATCAGGACACAGGGGCCACCCTACTACAAGTGAGTGGTGGCCACCGATGGCACCAGGACATGGGGACCACCTTACTGCAAGTGAGCGGTGGAATCAAATGGCATTGGACACAGGGGCTACCTTAATACAAGTGAGCACTGGTCTCAGATGACACCAGGATACTGGGGCAACCTTACTACAAGTGAGCGCTGGTATCAGATGGCACTGAAACACAGGGGCCACCTGACTACAAGTGAGCACTGGTATCAGATGGCATCAAGACACAGGAGCCACCTTACTACAAGTGAGCACTCGTATTAGATGGCATCAAAACACAGGGGCCATCTTACTACAAGTGAGCACTGGTGTCAGATGGCACCAGGACACGGGGACCACCTTACAAGTGAGTGCTGGCCTCAGATGGCACCAGGACAGAGGGGCCACCTTACTACAAGTGAGCACTGGTATCAGATGGAAGCAGGATACAGGGGGCACCTTACTACAAGTGAGCGCTGGCCTCTGATGGCACCAGGACACAGAGGCCACCTTTCTACAGGTGAGCGCTGGCCTCAAATGGCACCAGGACCCCTGGGGCCACCTTACTACAAGTGAGAGCTGGTATCCGATGGCACCAGGACACAGGGGCCACCTTACTACAAGTGAGCGCTGGTATCAGATGGCACCAGGACACAGGGGCCACCTTACTACAAGTGAGCGCTGGTATCAGATGGCATCAAGACACAGGGACCACCTTAATACAAGTGAGCGCTGGCCTCAGATGGCTTCAGGATACAGAGGCCACCTTACTACAAGTAAGTGCTCGTGTAAGATGGCACCAGGGCACAGGGGCCACCTTACTACAAGTGAGCGCTGGTATCAGGTGGCATCAAGACACAGGGACCACCTTAATACAAGTGAGTGCTGGCCTCAGATGGCACCAGGATACAGAGGCCACCTTACTACAAGTAAGTGCTCGTGTAAGATGGCATCAGGACACAGAGGACACCTTACTACAAGTGAGTGCTGGTCTCAGATGGCACCAGGCTACAGGGGAACCCAAGAGCATATATTAGCACAAGATATATTAATGCCCTCACAAGCCCACTTTTTCATACAAGATACAATAACCTTCTTCAAGGCCGCTCTAGGCCTCAAGATACGATAACGCCCTCACAGTCCAGCTCTTTCACAAGACAAAATAACGCCCTTTCAGCCCAGCTCTTTCACACAAGATAAAGAAACACACTCGTAGCCCAGCTCTTTCACAAGACAAGACTACACCCTCACAGCCCATCTCTTTCACAAGATACCGTAACACCCTCAAAGCCCAGCTCTTTAACAAAATAGAATAACGCCCTCCCAGACCAGCTCTTTCACAAGATACCGTAAAACTCTCACAGCCCAGCTCTTTCACAAGATACAAAAACACCCTCACAGCCCAGCACTTTCACAGATACCATAACACCCTCACAGCCCAGCTCTTTCACAAGATTCAATAACATCCTCACAGTCCAGCTCTTTCACAAGATACAATAACACTCTCACAGCCCAGCTCTTTCACAAGATACAATAACACCCTCACAGCCCAGCTCTTCCCAAGACATGATAACACCCTCACATCCCTGCTCTTTCACAAGATACAATACACCCTCACAGCCCAGCTCTTTCACAAGAACAGTAACGCCCTTGAAGCCCGGCTCTTTCACAAGACACAACAACGCCCTCACAGCCTGGCTCCTTCCCAAGACTCAATAACTCCCTCGTAGCCCGGCTCTTTCACAAGATACAATAAAGCCCTCACAGCCTAGCTCTTCACAAGACACAATAACGGCCTCACAGCTCAGCTCTTTCCCACAAGATACAATAACGCCCATGAAAGTTAGATCTTTCATGATATACAATAACACCCTTTCAGCTCAACTCTTTCACAAGATATAATACCACCCTCACAGTCCAGCTCTTTCACAAGATACAGTAACACTCTCAAAGTCCGGCTCTTTCACAAAATAGAATAACACCCTCCCAGCCCAACTCTTTCACAAGATACAGTAACACCCTCACAGTCCGGCTCTTTCACAAAATAGAATAACGCCCTCCCAGCCCAGCTCTTACACAAGTTATAATAACGCCCTCTCAGTTCGGCTCTTTCACAAGACACAATAACACCCTCGCATCCCAGCTCTTTCACAAGACACGATAACACCCTCACAGCTCAGCTCTTTCACAAGAACAGTAACGCCCTCGAAGCCCGGCTCTTTCACAAGACACAATAACACCCTCACAGCCTGGCTCCTTCCCAAGACACGATAACTCCCTCATAGCCCGACTCTTTCACAAGATACAATAAAGCCCTCACAGCCTAGCTCTTCACAAGACACAATAACGCCGTCACAGCTCAGCTCTTTCACACAAGATACAATAACGCCCAAGCACCTTAGATCTTTCATGATATACAACAACGCCCTTTCAGCTCAGCTCTTTCACAAGATATAATACCACTAAGCCTGGGCAAAGCACTACGCTACGCTCGCGTAGTTTACGAAGTTCGCGCTACTTCGCACTACGCGAACTGCACGTAGCACAGTGCGAACACGCGTAGCGTAGTGTTGCGTAGTGCTGCGGTCATTTTTTGCTTGCTCGCGGTCCTCAACGTCAAGTTGGCGACCGCGAGCAAGCAAAATGACATCCCGGCGAGACTTTTTCCTTGTTCGCGATCAGCAACTTCAAGTTGGCGATCGCGAGCATGGAAAATAAACCTCCCGGCGAGATTCCCAACGCGAGGTGGTCAGGTTTCTCATTGCGAGTGGTCGCGTATGCTCGCGACCGCTCGCGGTGAGAAACTACCAGTTCGCGTTGAGAAAGCTGAAGCTCGAGTAAAAATCTACTCGAGCAGCAGAAAACTACAGCTCGCACTGTGCAAGATGCCATTTTCAATGATTGCACAGTGCCGGTTGCTTGTCCGCACAGTGCAATTATTGAAAACGACATCTGGCACAGTGCGAACAAGGTACTACGCAGTTCGCGAAGTGCTACGCGTAGCTCGCGTAGTGCGAACTTCACTTTGCGTAGCTTCGCGAAGTGCTACTTCGCGAACTACGCCCAGGGTTAAATACCACCCTCACAGTCCAGCTCTTTCACAAGATACAGTAAACACTCTCACAGTCTGGCTCTTTCACAAAATAGAATAACGCCCTCCCAGCCCAGCTCTTTTACAAGATACAATAACGCCCTCTCAGTTCGGCTCTTTCACAAGACACAATAACACCCTTGCAGCCCAGCTCTTTCACAAGACACAATAACACTCTCACAGCCCAGCTCTTCACAAGATACCATAACACCCTCACAGCCCAGCTCTTTCACAAGATTCAATAACACCCACACAGCCCAGCTCGTTCACAAGATACAATAACGCCCTCTCAGTTCGGCTCTTTCACAAGACACAATAACACCCTCACAGCCCAGCTCTTTCACAAGATTCAATAACACCCACACAGCCCAGCTCGTTCACAAGATACAATAACACCCTCACAGCCCAGCTCTTTCACAAGAAACAGTAACGCCCTTGCAGCCGGGCTCTTTCACAAGACACGACAACACCCTCACAGCCTGGCTCCTTCCCAAGACACGATAACTCCCTCATAGCCCAGCTCTTTCACAAGATACAATAAAGCCCTCACAGCCTAGCTCTTCACAAGACACAATAACACCCTCACAGCTCAGCTCTTTCACACAAGATACAATAACGCCCATGCAACTTAGATCTTTCATGATATACAATAACGCCCTTTCAGCTCAGCTCTTTCACAAGATATAATACCACCCTCACAGTCCAGCTCTTTCACAAAATAGAATAACGCCCTCTCAGCCCAGCTCTTTCACAAGATACAATAACGCCCTCTCAGTTCGGCTCTTTCACAAGACACAATAACATTCTCACAGCCCATCTCTTCAAAAGACACAATAACACTCTCACAGCCCAGCTCTTTCACAAGATACAATAACACTCTCACAGCCCAGCTCTTTCAAACGATACAATAACGCCCTCACAGTCCGGCTATTACATAATTTACAATAACACCCTTGCAGTCCGGCTCTTTTACGAGATACAATAACACACTCACAGTCCGGCTTTTTCACAAGATACAATAACGCCCTAGCAGTCCGGCTCTTTCACAGGATACAATAAGGCCCTCGCAGTCCGGCTCTTTCACAGGATACAATAACGCCCTCGCAGTCCGGCTCTTTCACAAGATACAATAAAACCCTTGCAGTCTGGCTCTTTCACAAGATACAATAACACCCTCACAGTCCGGCTCTTTCACAAGATACAATACCGCCCTCGTAGCCCAGCTCTTTCACAACAAGATACAATAACACTCTCACAGTCTGGCTCTTCACAAGACACAATAACGCCCTCACAGCTCAGCTCTTTCACACAAGATACAATAACGCCCATGCAACTTAGATCTTTCATGATATACAATAACGCCCTTTCAGCTCAGCTCTTTCACAAGATATAATACCACCCTCACAGTCCAGCTCTTTCACAAGATACAGTAACACACTCACAGTTCGGCTCTTTCACAAGACACAATAACATTCTCACAGCCCATCTCTTCAAAAGACACGATAACACTCTCACAGCCCAGCTCTTTCACAAGATACAATAACACTCTCACAGCCCAGCTCTTACACAAGATACAATAACGCCCTCACAGTCCGGCTATTTCACAAGATACAATAACACCCTCGCAGTCCGGCTCTTTTACAAGATACAATAACACCCTCGCAGCCCAGCTCTTTCACAAAATACAATAACACCCTCGCAGTCCGGCTCTTTCACAAGATACAATAACGCCCTCGCAGTCCGGCTCTTTCACAAGATACAATAAAACCCTTGTAGTCTGGCTCTTTCACAAGATACAATACCGCCCTCGTAGCCCAGCTCTTTCACAACAAGATACAATAAAACTCTCACAGTCTGGCTCTTCACAAGACACAATAACACTCTCACAGTCCAGCTCTTTCACAAGATACAATAACACTCTCACAGCCCAGCTCTTCCCAAGACATGATAACACCCTCACATCCCTGCTCTTTCACAAGATACAATAACACCCTCACAGTCCGGCTCTTTTACAAGATACAATAACACCCTCGCAGCCCAGCTCTTTCACAAAATACAATAACACCCTCGCAGTCCGGCTCTTTCACAAGATACAATAACGCCCTCGCAGTCCGGCTCTTTCACAAGATACAATAACACCCTTGCAGTCCGGCTCTTTTACGAGATACAATAACACACTCACAGTCCGGCTTTTTCACAGGATACAATAACACCCTCGCAGTCCGGCTCTTTCACAGGATACAATAAGGCCCTCGCAGTCCGGCTCTTTCACAGGATACAATAACGCCCTCGCAGTCCGGCTCTTTCACAAGATACAATAAAACCCTTGCAGTCTGGCTCTTTCACAAGATACAATAAAACCCTCACAGTCCGGCTCTTTCACAAGATACAATACCGCCCTCGTAGCCCAGCTCTTTCACAACAAGATACAATAACACTCTCACAGTCCGGCTCTTTTACAAGATACAATAACACCCTCGCAGCCCAGCTCTTTCACAAGATACAATAACGCCCTCGCAGTCCGGCTCTTTCACAAGATACAATAAAACCCTTGTAGTCTGGCTCTTTCACAAGATACGATAACACTCTGGCAGCTCAGCTCTTTCCCAAGATACAATATCACCCTCACAGCCCAGCTCTTCCCAAGACACAATAACACCCTCACAGTCCGGCTCTTTTACAAGATACAATACCGCCCTCGTAGCCCAGCTCTTTCACAACAAGATACAATAACACTCTCACAGTCTGGCTCTTCACAAGACACAATAACACCCTCGCAGCCCAGCTCTTCCCAAGATACGATAACACTCTCACATCCCTGCTCTTTCACAAGATACAATAACACTCTCACAGTCCAGCTCTTTCACAAGACACAACAACACCCTCACAGCCTGGCTCCTTCACAACTCACAATTACACCCTCGCTGCCCAGCTCTTCCCAAGACACGATAACACTCTCACAGCCCAGCTCTTCACAAGACACGATAACACTCTCACAGCTCAGCTCTTCACAAGACACGATAACACTCTCACAGCCCAGCTCTTCCCAAGACACGATAACACTCTCACAGCCCAGCTCTTCACAAGACACGATAACACTCTCACAGCTCAGCTCTTCACAAGACACGATAACACTCTCACAGCCCAGCTCTTCACAAGACACGATAACACTCTCACAGCCCAGCTCTTCACAAGACACGATAACACTCTCACAGCTCAGCTCTTCACAAGACACGATAAAACTCTCACAGCCCAGCTCTTCACAAGACACGATAACACTCTCACAGCCCAGCTCTTCACAAGACACGATAACACTCTCACAGCTCAGCTCTTCACAAGACACGATAAAACTCTCACAGCCCAGCTCTTCACAAGACACGATAACACTCTGGCAGCCCAGCTCTTTCACAAAATACAATAATGGCCTCACAGCCCAGCTCTTTAATACAAGATACAGTTACAGTTACGCCCTTTCCACACGATAACGCCCTCGCACCACAGGGCCCACGCCAGTGGCGTAACGAAAGTTCAAGGGGCCCCCCTGCAATATACACGGAGGGGCCCCCCTCCGGATTTTTTCCGAAGCGCACAGGCAGAAGTACTGTGCCGAGGGGGCCCCCTGCAGCTCGGGCCCCCCCGCACAGCTGGGGGTGCGGGGGCCTGTGTTACGCCCCTGGCCCACGCCCCTCACAGGCTGCCGTATGCTAATGCAGGGTGCATCGCTGTGGGTGTTCATGTTACATGAGCGGCCATTTACCGGCGGAGACAATTAAACATCCTTTCTTCCTGTGAAGCAAGCCTCGGTTTCCCTCCCGCTGAAAGGAACAAGACAAGATGAACAGCCCTGCCAGGAAGACGCCGCCGCCGCGGCAGAGGGCAGATTACCGAGGACGGGAGGAAAGCGCGGGGCCGTTAATGAAGCTCGTATGTGAGGCCCGAGCTCTCTCTCCTGACCCCTGCGTGACCCCGAGGCTCAGTGCCTTCAGACTACTCCTCTCGAGTCGTCCCACTCTAGAAGGGACACCTGCTCGGTGCACCCTCATCCGCTCCCCCCCGTCCGCCCCCACCCCACACCATAGCGCCGAGAGGCGGCTAGTGCTGGAAATGGGATGAAATATTTGGGACCCCAGAAACTGGTGGAGGGGGTTAAAGGCCGAGCCAGCATGAGGGTGGGGGTCATTGATAGACACCGACGATGATGAAGTGCGTGTTAAGACGAGTGCCGAATAACAGACAGCCTTTTTGTGAGAGCCGGGATTATTACCGCCGCAACACAGAAGAAAGTGACACGGAGCGGAAGACATGTTAGCAAAGCGCCCCTCGTGATCACACCGGCTACAAATGGAAAATATTTTTAAGAATAAAGCCACATTCTGCAGAGATGATGTAGGTATCATGAAGTCTCGGCTTAAATAATAGAGGGGAGGTAGTTTAGGAGGTGAATGTGCCCGCTGCAGAGCAGCCACGTAACACGTAAGTCACACACACGCTGAGTTACTAACTATATGTATTGCAGACAGAGGCGCAACTAGAGACACATATCGGGGGGGGGGGGGGGTAATAATTTTTTTGGGGGGAAGCTAATTCTTCAAGCAATCGGCAGAGTGGAGCTGCAGGGGCTCTATGAAGGCATGAAAACATAACAAACCCTCCCTAACAAGTAGATGGTCTTTTAAAGATCTGTGAAGTACTGGGGTGGGCTGTGTGTGTGTCCAGGAAGCTGTCTGAGCCCGGGCTGGCACACACGATGGGGGGGGGGGGGGGGAGGACGTGTGGGGGAGGTGGGTATGAAGCCCTTTGAGCCCAATGGGCGTTGCGCGTCTGATGGCAGGAATCGTGTAACTCGATTCGAACAGGGCAATCATGGTAACATAGCTAAGTGCTTTATGCACCAGCTGCAAACAGCTGCATGTACACGGCGAAAGGCGGGCTTTAACTCAGCCTTTCCTTATTCTCAGAATGATCCTTTGGGCTCCATCGAGTTGCAATAAACACCTTTTTCTCGTCGTCATGAGGCGCCCAGCTGAGCGTTTCCGTTTGAACTGTTAAATTCAAACCAAGAGAAGTGACGCTTTGTCAGCCTTGCGGCGATTTGAAGAATACGAGGGTCACCAGTGACCCCGCCTTGCAGACTGCTGCTCCCCTGTACACATGGGGGCAGATTTACAAGCCCCTTGCGCCACTTTTGCGTCACTTTTAACATAAAAGTGGCGCAAGGGGCTTGTAAATCTGCCCCATGGTGCCAGGCAGGTGTCCCAGTGCGTCATGTAGCGCCTACAAGCCTGTTCCAGTTTAATGATAGCCACTGGATCGGAAACTGAACACTTCCCACACTGTTCCATCACTCATGACAGAAGCTGAGTGACACAGTACAAGCAAACCGCGGAGTCAGGCAGGGCGGACTTCAGGCTAGCCCTGGACTCAGCCTTGTGCTGTCCTGCGGCATGTCTGCCTAAAAAGGCGGCTGCTGAACTTTGAACTAGCAGCATTAAGAACATGGGGTCCCCCTGTTTCCCTAGGAACCTGGGTGTTGATGTATGAAGCTACAATTGGTTCCCTTGGATAAGAGCTGAAAATACCTTCTAGAAGCAAGACATTCCCTCATAAGAACAATAAACCTCAAATGGAAACATTCATAATAGTTAACAAAACGACAAACAACACGCCTCCTACAATTTACAAAAAAAATATACATTTATTTTTAAACTGAATTTTTTATCACATAAAGTTCTTCACCAAATTAATTAATACAAGCTGTCAGAAATAAACCACACAAAACACAGTAATAATACAAAAACAATTCAATAAGTGACTGAAGTGACAAAATTACAACAAATAACGTATCAAATTCAAACAAAATAAGACAATGACATAAATGACCTGTCCTTCTCTGGTCTTTCACTCTCCCACGCACTGTCTGTTTGTTTCCTAGCTATAGTGAGCCTGGACATGAGCCAGCTTCACGTCAAAATGACAGCTCATATGAATTAATTTCCTGAAGAACTGTATGTGATAAAAAAATTCACTGAGCCGCTTGCAAGAAAAAACTCTGTGGAATTATTCAGAAAACCTGCGCCCCAAGAACACAGAGTGAGCAAAAAGTCTGCGAACTCCGCCTACTTTTTAGGTCTCGCCTGACCCAGCGCATGCGCTGGTCTGGCGAGACATTTTGTGAGGGCTCCAAAAAGTGCTACCAGGCCAGCCTAGAACTACAGTGCATGTGCGCGGGCGCGCGCGCCGCGCTTGACCGAGCTTACTTTCACTTTCGCGGCCGCTTTGGTGTTTTATCGCAATCGCTTTTACTTTCGTAGGAAGTAACCCCCTGGATCTAACCAGCTGATAAAGCAAGGGAGCCTGGATTCCGCTGAGGATTTGGGAATCTCCTGCCAAGAAAACATTGGTAACAGCAGGCCCAAACGATGAATTTCATCGCCCCGAGTTCACATCAATGCTCTAAAAAACTGTAGGTCTAGAATGGGCACCGGTGAAGCCAAGACCTCACTTAGAAGCCAAAGCATTGGACACAAACATATCAGGGTGCAAAACGCCACGGGTATAATCTTGACAACCAGAAGATCATGAAGGAAAGAGTATATTGGTAAGTACAGATTTATAACCTTTACCTCCACATCGTCATACCTTGACGAGACACATATTTCAATATGAAACATTGCAGCTATACACTGATTGGCCTAAGACAATCTCGAACAGCAGCGATGTCCAGGGATGGAAATGAGACATCAGCTGTTGCGGCAACTAGAAGCCGAGGAGATAAACTGACAGTTGTCACACATAGGATCACAGGAAGATAACGACAGCAGTGACACCTAGCCATCAGGGAGCGGTACTGCAGCTGCGACGGCTAGTGGTTCAAAGGAAACCTGTACTGCAGCGACACCTACTGATCAACTGAGGCGACAGCAACAGGAAAACCTAAAGATATGATGATATGAGTGGCCCAGTAAATGGGCGGGAATTTCCACACCCCCGGACTTACCAATACGGAGGGAGGTACTGGCAACTCCGGGGGTGTGGAAAATCCAGCCCATTATGCGCTGGACAATCAAACCCAACTAAGAAATGACGAGTTACTGGGTCAATCAGTATTTATTGGTCCTATTCCCCCAGTGATTCCTCATTTTGGCAGAACTTTCACCCTGAGATTTCAGCTGATGTCGGGGTGAAAGATAAGGTGAAAGTTAAGAGCGCTGCAGTGTTCCCACAGACCTCTTACTCCAGTCAGGCCGGTAACTGTTGTTATTGACCCCATCGTAATTAAGAGGTCACACATAGTGAGGAAATTAGTGTTCAAAGACGGACACTCATGATATCCAAAGACAAGATTGGCAGTGCCTTGCGACCTAAAGGACGCTTTAACAGTAGACACAATGGCGAAAGAGAGGCAAAGGTAGCAGTGATCCATAGTGACTATAGAGAAGCCCCAACAGCAGTGGCACCAAGTGACCATAGACAGGCCTCAACAGCAGTGGCACCAAGTGACCATAGAGAGGCACCAACAGCAGCGGCACCAAGTGACCATAGAGAGGCCCCAACAGCAGTGGCACCTAGTGACCAACAGAGGCATCGATAGGAGTGACACCTAGTGACCACAGAGAGGCATCAACAGCAGTGATACCTAGTGACCAAAGAGAAGCACCAACAGCAGTGGCAGCAAGTGACCATAGAAGAGGCATCAACAGTAGTGGCACCAAGCGGCCATAGAGATGCATCAAGAGCAGTGACCCTAGTGACCATAGAGAAGCACCAACAGCAGTGATCAATAGTGACCACAGAGAGGCGCCAACAGCAGTGGCCCCTTGAGACCATAGAGAGGCATTAGCAGCATTGGCACGGTCTGACCACAGAGAAGCATTGACAGCAGTGACACCTAGTGACCAAAGAGAGGCATCAACAGGAGTAACACCTAGTGACCATAGAGCGGCATCCACAGCAGTGGAACCTAGTGACCATAGAGACGCATCAACAGGAGTGACACCTAGTGACCATAGAGAGGTATCAACTGGAGTGACACCTAGTGACCAAAGAGTGGTGCTGACAGCGATGTTACCTAGTGAGCATAGAGCGGTATCAACAGCAGTGGTCTCTAGTGACCACAGAGAAGCATCAACAGCAGTGGCCCCTAGTGACCATAGAGAGGCATCAACAGCAGTGACACCTAGTGAACATAGAGAAGCATCAACAGCATGGGCACCGAGTGACCATAGAGAGGAATCAACAGCAGTGGCACCGAGTGACCATGGAAAGGCTTCAACAGCAGTGACACCTAGTGACCCATAGAGAGGAATCAACAGCAGTGACCCTAGTGACCATAGAGAGGCACCAACAAAAGTGGCAGCAAGTGACCATAGAAGAGGCATCAACAGTAGTGGCACCAAGGGGCCATAGAGATGCATCAAGAGCAGTGACCCTTGTGACCATAGAGAAGCATAAACAGCAGTAGCACCTATTGACCATAGAGAGGCATCAACAGCAGTGGTACTAAGTGATCATAGAGAAGCATCAACAGCAGTGGGACCTAGTGACCATAGAGACACATCAACAGCAGTGGTGCCTCGTGGCTGTAGAGAAGCATCAGCAGCAGTGGCCCCTAGAGACCATAGAGGGGCATCAACAGGCATGACCCTAGCAACCATAGAGAAGCATCAGCAGAAGTGGCACCTACTGACCATAGAGATGCATCAACAGCAGTGACCCTAGTGACCATAGAGCGGCATCAACAGCAGTGACCCTAGTGACCATAGAGGGGCATCAACAGCCGTCTCACTAGTGACCACAAAGAAGCATCAACAGCAGTGGCACCTAGTGACCATAGAGACGCATCAACAGCAGTGGTGCCTCGTGGCTGTAGAGCAGCATCAGCAGCAGTGGGCCTTAGAGACCAAAGCGGGGCATCAACAGCCGTGACCCTAGTGAACATAGAGAAGCATCAACAGCAGTGGCCCCTAGTGCCCATAGAGAAGCACCACCAGCAATGGCTCCTAGAGACCATAGAGAGACATCAACAGGAATGACTCTGTGACCATAGAGAAGCATCAACAGCAGTGGCCCCTAGTGACCATAGAGAAGCATCAACAGCAGTGGTCTCTAGTGACCATGGAGAGGCACCAACAGCAGTGACGCTAGTGACCATAGAGACACATCAACAGCTGTGGCCCCTAGAGACCATAGAGGGGCATTAACAGCAGTGGCCCCTAGAGACCATAGAGGGGCACCAACAGCACGGGAACCTAGTGACCATAGAGCCGCATCAACAGCAGTGACACCTAGTGACTATACAGGGGCATCAACAGAAGTGGCCTCGAGTGACCATAGAGAAGCATTAACAGCAGTGACCATAGGGAGTGCTGGAGCAGGTAATTCAAAAAATGTTGTATACCCTCCCCATTTTTGCATGTTTATGCTAATTAAATTAATTACTCAATTATAATCAAACTAATGGATTGAAGTGGAAATTATTAATCAACCTTATTAATGACTGAAAGACACGTGGGATTGCTTTTCATGACTTTATTAATTCGTAAACTAAATTATGTACGCTTACTAATGATAGACAATTAGAATATTGTATGATATGTGTTGCTTTTGTGATGTATTTGTGATTTGTGCTTTATTTAGTAAGTATAAACCGCTTGAGTGTTGCTTATTGCTAGATAAATACATACACATATGGGTATTAGCGAGGGAATAACATTTTATTAGTTATTTTTATGTATTACTTGCGTTTTGTGTTTCTTTTGCTTAAGTTGACCATTTGGGCCGGCCACAAAATGGCTGCCTCCAGTATCTAATTTGACCGTCGATGCTACATGAGGTTTGGGGTGAAGTGCGCCTGCGCTAACGCCAGCTACAGTGGCCTCGTCATGACCCTAACCAGACTGTACCCACCAAGGTCGCCCTGGGAAGCAAGCCAGCTTTTCAGAAAAGAACAATAAGACGCCTCTTAAAACCGGAACAAGCAAGACTGATGATCTAAGAGACATTATTTTGTGAGAACCCTGTCAGATGATTTTCGATTGTCCAATCAGAGGAGCTGAAAACCCATACTTGTTACATTTTGTCAATGATTTTTACTATAAATTATGGTAGAATAGAGAGGTTGGTGCGGGTTCGTTTCTGGCTTTTCTCGATTTCCTGACGTTATGCTGACGGAGAGGACGGTGACGCTGCAGGACAGCTGTTTCCCTGAATCTTTGACGGACTGAATTAATGCCCAAACTCCTGATGAACTGGAATTACTAAATTTGATGGGCATAGATTTGCGAGACTACCAGATTTGACTTAGAGGACGACAATTAGCCAGAATAGGTAAATATGATTGGCGACTTGATTAAATGAATGATTTAATTTGCATTAATTTGATAAAGATTGAATTGATCAACTACAGAATGAGTTGGGTTGTTTATTCATTGAAAATGTATTAATTTAAAGGTAAATTAGAGAATTGGAAGTCAACCTAAACCTGCAACTAACTGATCCATCCCGATTTATGAGAGGAATACTAAAAGTGAAGTTCAGTGCCTTATGAGTATCAGAAGGTTGCGTAGATTTGTTAATCATTAGAGTAAAAAGGTGTTAGAAAGGGTAGACGGACCGGGAGGGTCGGCCGGGGTCAGGAGGAGAGGTCTCCGGGGAGAGCCGTCTCCAGCGATCGTACAGACAAGTAACTTCCCCCCCACAGACAGATACCACACACGGATAAGGTTCAGTGTTCTTTATAAGCACTTCTTAAGGTACGGTTGAATGGTACAAGGAGGTCTGGACTCAGGGGTCCCCTCGATTCAAGTCTCTCAAAGCAGGGTAAGGGGTAGCGGGACAGTCTGTCTACCAGTCAGGTAGTTCGGATGAGATGATGACTAGCTCACAATCCTCGAGCTTGGTGGTTTAGTTGGTACGGGCCGCGGCAGCGCCAGCAGGTCCCGGTTGAGATGGTCGGTACACGGTCCGCGGCAGCGCCAGCAGGTCCCGGAAAGATGGTCGATATACGGTCCGCGGCAGCGCCAGCAGGTCCCGGTGAGGATGGTCGATACAACGGGCCGCGGCAGCGCCAGCAGGTCCCGACGAAGATGGTCGTTACAACGGGCCGCGGCAGCGCCAGCAGGTCCCGACGAGGATGGTCGTTACAACGGGCCGCGGCAGCGCCAGCAGGTCCCGACGAGGATGGATGTTGCAGAAGGCCGCGGCAGCGCCAGCAGGCAGGACGATGGTTCACAAGAGCGGGCTACGGCAGCGCCAGTAGTCCGTCCAGGCTGAGTTCTCTCGGTGTCTCTCGACTCCAGGATACAACTGCCTTCCTGCTCCGGAGTTGCCCCAGTTATAGGGCAGGCGCCCTTTGATGTCTGGACCCTCGCACTTGGAGGTCGGAGGGCCCGGGATGAAGGTGTCCAGACACCCTGCAGGGGGTGGAGCCAGCGCCTGGGGGAGCTGGAGGCGATCGGCACCTGGCGGGGGAAGAGCTCTTGACACTTCGTTCTCCCATTGACCTGCCAAGTGGTCCGCTCACCTCCTGGGTGGATGGTGGTGCCGGGATGTCGGGGCCAGCCAGGCCCGGGGTTAGGGTCGGGGCGAGGCCACGCGGCCTCGTGGTGCAGGGCCCAAGATGGCGGCTTGAACCGGCCGGGGGAGCCGGTGGGGCCGGTCCCCGTGATGAGTAGAGGTCCGAGGGCAGAAGATCCGTCGGGAGACGGGGTACAGGTGCTTTTCGTGGGTTATGCCTGGTGGGCCGGAGCTCGGGCCCTGTCGTGCGGGGAGGAAGCAAGCCCTTCGTGTGGCCTGTCCAACATGCGTCCCCCCCAGCTGAAGGCGGGGAGAGTCACCCATCTCCTTGGGGACTCTCTTCGTCGAGGCGGAAAAAGCGGGACAGGCCATCCGCGTTGGCGTGGTCTTGGCCTGGTCGGTGCTCCACAGTGAAGTCCATTCCCTGCAGGGAAATGGACCAGCGCAAGAGTTTTGGGTTCTCCCCCCGCATCTGCATCAGCCACTGCAGGGGTCGATGGTCGGTTTGTACCCGGAAGTGGGTACCGAAGAGATAGGGCCGGAGCTTTTTGAGGGCCCACACCACTGCGAAGGCCTCCCTCTCGATGGTGCTCCAGCGCTGTTCTCGGGCCAGGAGACGTCGACTGATGAAGGCCACCGGCTGGTCATGACCTTCGGGGTTTAACTGAGAAAGGACGGCTCCGATGCCGTGGTCGGAGGCGTCGGTCTGTACCACGAATTCCCGACTGTAATCGGGGGCCTGGAGCACAGGGGCGGTGCACAGGGCGGCCTTCAGCTTCTCGAAGGCCGCTTGACAATCGGGGGTCCAGTTAATCCGCTTCGGTTGGTTCTTGGACGTGAGACCCGTGAGGGGCCCCACGAGGCTGCCGTAGTCCTTCACGAACCGCCGGTAGTAGCCGGTGAGCCCCAAGAAGGCTCGGACCTCGGTCTGGGTGACGGGGGGTTGCCAGGACTGGATGGCAGCAATCTTAAGTTGTAGTGGGGCCACCAGCCCGCTTCCCACTTGGTGCCCAAGGTAGGTCACAGACCCTTGGCCAATTTGGCACTTGCCGGCCTTAATTGTGAGGCCGGCCCGCTGGAGGGCCTGTAGGACCTCTTGGAGGTGACGGAGGTGGTCGGGCCAGTGGCGGCTGTATACAGCGATATCGTCCAGGTAGGCAGCGCTGAACTCTTCGAGCCCCGCCAAGACCTGGTTCACGAGGCGTTGAAACGTGGCGGGGGCATTCTTCATGCCGAAGGGCATGACCTTGAATTGGTAGTGGCCATCGGGGGTAGAGAAGGCTGACCGTTCCTGAGCCCTGGGTGTGAGGCCGATCTGCCAGTAGCCCGCTGTTAGGTCGACGGTACTAAGGTAGCGGGCGGCCCCCAGCCGGTCGATCAGCTCGTCTGCTCGGGGAATCGGATGAGCGTCGGTCCGGGTGACAGCGTTCAAGCCCCGGTAGTCGACGCAGAATCTCAGTTCAGGTGCGGTGCCGGGGGCAGCGGCTTTGGGAACCAATACGACCGGACTGGCCCAGGGACTGTCCGAGGGCTCGATGACCCCGATTGTGAGCATCTTGGCCACTTCCTCCTGTATGCAGGCTCGTACCCGATCTGGTACGCGGTAGGCCCGGTGTCGGACAGGGGGACTGTCCCCGGTGTCCACGTCGTGCAAACACCAAGGGGTGACCCCGGGGGTGAGGGAGAACAGGGTAGCGAACTGCAGCAGGAGGTTCCGGCAGCCCTGGCGTTGCTCCGAAGTGAGGGCGTCAGAGAGCCGGACCCCGTCCACGGAGCCGTCATTCTCCTGAGTCTTCAGAAGATCCGGGAGGGGTTCGGAGTCTTCCTCTGCCCCACTGTCCGTAGCCATCAGGAGGCTGAGTTCTGAGCGCACAAAGTGTGGTTTGAGTCGGTTGGTGTGGAGGACCCGGAGGGGGTTCCGGGAGGTCCCCAGGTCGATGAGATAAGTGACGGGGCTTCTGCGCTCGACCACTTTGAAGGGCCCCATCCACTTATCTTGCAAGGCACATGGTTCGGTGGGGGACATCACCCATACTTGTTGTCCGGGCTCGAACTCAACGGAGGAGGCATTGTGATCATACCACCTCTTCATGTCCTCCTGGCTGGTCTCGAGGTTCGCCTTGGCCATCTCTCTGAAGCGCCGGGTCTGGTTGCGTAGGGCCAGGATGTATTTGAAGACGTCTGGAGGGGTCTTTAGGGGGGCCATCTCCCAACCTTCTTTTACGAGGCTGAGGGGCCCTCGCACAGGGTGCCCGTACAGGAGTTCGAAAGGGCTAAAACCGAGGGACTCCTGGGGAACTTCTCGGTAGGCGAAGAGGAGGCACGGGAGTAGTACATCCCACTGGCGACGGAGGGGCTCTTCCAATCCCCCAATCATCCCCTTGAGAGTGCGGTTAAAACGCTCCACTAGTCCGTTCCCTTGGGGGTGATAGGGGGTCGTGAATCTGTAGGTGACCCCGCATTGTTGCCAGAGGGACTTCATGTATTTGGATATAAAGTTCGTGCCTCGGTCGCTGACGACTTCTCGGGGGAAGCCTACCCGGGAGAAGATCCCCATTAGGGCCCGGCCAACCACCGGAGCTGTCACGGTCCGTAGGGGCACCGCCTCGGGGTAGCGGGTGGCATGGTCCACCAGTACTAAGATGAACCTGTGTCCTTGTGCCGTGCGGGGGTCCAGAGGCCCCACAATGTCTATCCCCACCCTTTCGAATGGGGTGGTGACCACAGGGAAGGGTTGCAGAGGGGCTTTCAGCTTCCGACCACTCTTCCCGCTGGCTTGGCATGTGGGGCAAGATCGGCAGTGGTTCAGGACGTCGTTCCTCATTTTCGGCCAGAAAAAGTGGGTCACTAGGCGGCTGTACGTTTTGTCCTGGCCCAGGTGTCCAGCCAGGGGGACATCGTGGGCCAGGTTGAGCAGAAAGTCTCTGAAGCGGAGAGGTACCACCAGTACTCGACCGGCCCCCAGCTCGGCGATTCTTTGCTCGCTGTATAGCAGGTCGTTGTCCCAGTAGACCCAGTGAGTTCCGGTGGAGTCCCCTGCGTTCTGGGCGCTGGCTTGTTGGCGGAGTCCCTCGAGGGAGGGACAGGTCTTTTGTTCCTGGCGGAACTGTTCTTGGGTGGGCCCCCCTTCTTGACGCCACTGAGCCAGGTCAGGAAGGTCCTGGGGTTGCGCGTCCCCTTCGGTCGTCGGGTCCGGGAGGCTGGCCTCGTCGTTGTCTTCTACTGGGGCGACCGGGGGCGGAGGTGCTGGCCATTCCGGTTCTTCGGATCGAGGGACGGCACGGGCGGCCATGGACCGGGTGGTTATGAAGGCCCAGTCCGGGAGCCCCAGCATCCCCAGGTGCTCTCTTCTCTCAACGGTGGCCCACGGGGAACTCTCGAGGTCATTCCCCAGGAGGCAGTCCACGGGGGCATCGTCCCGGACCGTCACCTTCAACAGGCCGGAGACCCCTCCCCATTCGAATGGGACGCAGGCCATCTGACACATACTTTCAGAGTTGTCTGCCGAGCGGACGGGGCAGAGAATGTTCGGCAGGATCTGCTCGGGCTTCACCAGGTGACAGCGGACGGCCGTCACACTGGCGCCTGTGTCACGCAAGGCCTCGGCTCGCTGTCCATTAATGGTCACCCACTGACCGTATTTCCTGGTGTTAGCGGGTAGGGGAGCCCGCGGGACCATGTCTCTTCCCCCTAAGCACGCCAGGACCATGGCGGCCGGTTCCCACTCTTGCTGGGCCGGCTCATACTCTTCTGGTTCCTCCGATGATCGCTCTTCCCCCAGGGCGGCGGCAGCTACCTGGCGGGGCTTGGGTGTTTGGTTCTGCGGGCAGCTCGGGTCATTGGCGTAGTGGCCGACTCGCTGGCATCGGTGGCACGTGACGTTGGCTCGGACCCCAGGACGCCACGGGGGGTTGCCCCGGCCGGCCGGAGGCGGGGTGCTGGCCACGGGTGTTGCTGGCAAGGCGTCTCTCCCTCGCCCCTGGCCCCCTCCTCCTCCCCGAGGACGGTGCTGGCCTTGGTTGCTTCTGTTCTGTTCGTGTGGCCCCCTCCGGCCCACTCGGGTGCTTTCCCATCGGTCAGCTTCGGCGGCGAGCTGCCGGGGGTCGGTCAGCTTACTGTCGAGGAGGTGCTGCCGGAGCTCGACGAAACAGTTGTTCGACAGGTGCTCCCATACCATAAGGTTAAAGAGTTGTTCGTAGGTGGTGACATGGCTCCCCTTTATCCAACCCTCGAAGGCACGGCTGAAATAGTTCACGTATTCTACCCAACTTGTACCTGGGATCCGGGTGCAATCTCTGAACCTCTGGCGGTACATCTCGGGTGTGAGGCCGTAGCGGGTGAGGAGGGCAGCCTTCATGTGGTCGTAGGACGACATTTGGTGATCTGGGAGCTGCAGTAGAGCATCGCGACCCTCATTGATAAACCTCCCCCAAAGTCCGGCTCCCCAATCACTCCGGTCGATCCGGTGGGAGGTCATGGCGATCTCGTAGGCTTTAAACCACTGTTGTATGTCGTCTTCTCGGACATACTCGCGGACAACATCCTTGGGGATGTGGACTTTTTTCTCGATTGGCCCCGGGGTGTGTGGTCGCTCAGGCACCCCCAGTTCTTTATTCTGTTTCCGAAGTTCTATCTCCGCTAGTTGGCGCTCGTGCTCGAGCGTTATTTTTTTCTCCTCCAGCTCTCTCTGTCTCTGCTTCTCTTCTTGTTCATCTCGGAGCCGCATCTGCTCGAGGTTGATTTTCTGTTCAGCTAACTTGAGTTCCCCATCCATCTTGAGTCGTGCCATTTCCAACTCGTGCAATCTGGTTCTTTCTCTTTCTCGGATCTCCTCCTGCGAGAGGCCCGTTCCCCGCTCCTCGGGAGCCGTGGCGTTCCCCTCTGGTGTGATGCTGCTTTGGTCGGAGGGTCCGGCGACCCCAGTTTCTGTCCACGACTCTAGGGCGTGCTTTAGATCATCCTTGGTACTCAGGCCGGTGGTAGCAATGCCAAGTTCTATGCAGAATTGTCTCAGTTCGCGGTGGTTGTATTCTTCTATTTTATCCATTTGGAATTTCTCGGTGGAGCTGCTATCTTTGGCTGACATCGTGTTTTTGTCGTGGGGTGAGCTACTCTCTGTACGATTACGCGTTGATTCGGATCGCGCCGCTGGCCACCAATGTTAGAAAGGGTAGACGGACCGGGAGGGTCGGCCGGGGTCAGGAGGAGAGGTCTCCGGGGAGAGCCGTCTCCAGCGATCGTACAGACAAGTAACTTCCCCCCCACAGACAGATACCACACACGGATAAGGTTCAGTGTTCTTTATAAGCACTTCTTAAGGTACGGTTGAATGGTACAAGGAGGTCTGGACTCAGGGGTCCCCTCGATTCAAGTCTCTCAAAGCAGGGTAAGGGGTAGCGGGACAGTCTGTCTACCAGTCAGGTAGTTCGGATGAGATGATGACTAGCTCACAATCCTCGAGCTTGGTGGTTTAGTTGGTACGGGCCGCGGCAGCGCCAGCAGGTCCCGGTTGAGATGGTCGGTACACGGTCCGCGGCAGCGCCAGCAGGTCCCGGAAAGATGGTCGATATACGGTCCGCGGCAGCGCCAGCAGGTCCCGGTGAGGATGGTCGATACAACGGGCCGCGGCAGCGCCAGCAGGTCCCGACGAAGATGGTCGTTACAACGGGCCGCGGCAGCGCCAGCAGGTCCCGACGAGGATGGTCGTTACAACGGGCCGCGGCAGCGCCAGCAGGTCCCGACGAGGATGGATGTTGCAGAAGGCCACGGCAGCGCCAGCAGGCAGGACGATGGTTCACAAGAGCGGGCTACGGCAGCGCCAGTAGTCCGTCCAGGCTGAGTTCTCTCGGTGTCTCTCGACTCCAGGATACAACTGCCTTCCTGCTCCGGAGTTGCCCCAGTTATAGGGCAGGCGCCCTTTGATGTCCGGACCCTCGCACTTGGAGGTCGGAGGGCCCGGGATGAAGGTGTCCAGACACCCAGCAGGGGGTGGAGCCAGCGCCTGGGGGAGCTGGAGGCGATCGGCACCTGGCGGGGGAAGAGCTCTTGACACTTCGTTCTCCCATTGACCTGCCAAGTGGTCCGCTCACCTCCTGGGTGGATGGTGGTGCCGGGATGTCGGGGCCGGCCAGGCCCGGGGTTAGGGTCGGGGCGAGGCCACGCGGCCTCGTGGTGCAGGGCCCAAGATGGCGGCTTGAACCGGCCGGGGGAGCCGGTGGGGCCGGTCCCCGTGATGAGTAGAGGTCCGAGGGCAGAAGATCCGTCGGGAGACGGGGTACAGGTGCTTTTCGTGGGTTATGCCTGGTGGGCCGGAGCTCGGGCCCTGTCGTGCGGGGAGGAAGCAAGCCCTTCGTGTGGCCTGTCCAACAAAAGGTAATTCCTTTCATGCCAGCGTTTGGAAGATCATCGCCTCGCGAGAAACACAGTTTGAGGGTGAGTGAATGTTGGTGTTATGGGCCCCACCAGCGAATGTATGAATAGTGTATGTTTGTGAGATCTTTGGTCTGTGACGGAGGGAGGGTTTTTGTACTCCACGCTGGAGCAGGAGGCATCAACAGCAATGGCACATAGTGACCATAGAGAAGCACCAACAGCAGTGACCCTAGTGACCACAGAGAGGCACCATCAGCAATGACTCTAGTGACAACAGAGAGGCATCAACAGCAATGACTCTAGAGACCGTAGAGAAGCATCAACAGCAGTGGCACCAAGTGACCATAGAGAGGCATCAACAGCAGTGGCACCAAATGACCATAGAGAGGCATTAACAGCAGTGGCACCAAATGACCATAGAGAAGCATTAACAGCAGTGACCATAGGGAGGCACCAACAGCAGTGGCACCTAGTGACCATAGAGCATCATCAACAGAAGTGTCATCTAGTGAACGTAAAGAGGTATCAAGAGCAGTGACCCACGAGAGGCTTCGAAAGCAGTGGCACCGAGTGACCACAGAGAAGCAGTGACGGCAGTGACACCTAGTGACCACATAGAGACATCAACAGCAGTGATCCTAGTGATCATAGAGCGGCATCAACAGCAGTGACCCTACTGACCATAGAGGCGCATCAACAGCAGTGGTAATAAGTGACCATTGAGACAGATCAACAGCAGTGACCCTAGAGACCATAGAGGGGTATCAACAGCTGTCGCCCTAGTGACCATAGAGAAGCATCAACAACAGTGGCACCTACTGACCATAGAGGCACTTCAAAAGCAGTGACCCTAGTGACTATAGAGCACATCAACAGCAGTGATCCTAGTGACCATAGAGGGGCATCAACAGCAGTGGTACTAAGTGCACATAGAGACAGATCAACAGCAGTGACCCTGGAGACCATAGAGGGGCATCAACAGCTGTCACCCTAGTGACCATAGAGAAGCATCAACTGCAGTGGCACCTAGTGACCATAGAGACACATCAACAGCAGTGGTGCCTCGTGGCTGTAGAGAAGCATCAGAAGCAGTGGCCCCTAGAGACCATAGAGGGGCATCAACAGCCGTGACCTTAGTGACCATAGAGAAGCATCAACAGCTGTGGCCCCTAGTGATCATAGAGATGCATCAACAGCAGTGGCACCTAGTGACCATAGAGAGGCATCAACATCAGTGGCACCAAATTACCATAGAGAGGCATCAACAGCAGTGATGTATAGTGACCATAGAGAAGCATCAACTGCAGTGGCACCTAGTGACCATAGAGACACATCAACAGCAGTGGTGCCTCGTGGCTGTAGAGAAGCATCAGCAGCAGTGGCCCCTAGAGACCATAGAGGGGCATCAACAGCCGTGACCTTAGTGACCATAGAGAAGCATCAACAGCTGTGGCCCCTAGTGATCATAGAGATGCATCAACAGCAGTGGAACCTAGTGACCATAGAGAGGCATCAACATCAGTGGCACCAAATTACCATAGAGAGGCATCAACAGCAGTGATGTATAGTGACCACAGAGAGGCATCAACAGCAGTGTCACCAAATGACCATAGAGAAGCATCAACAGCAGTGACCCTAGTGACCATAGGGAGGCACCAACAGCAGTGGCACCTAGTGACCATAGAGCGTCATCAACAGAAGTGTCATCTAGTGAACGTAAAGAGGTATCAAGAGCAGTGACCCACGTGACCACAGAGAAGCATCGACAGCAGTGACACATAGTGAACATAGAAAGGCTTCGACAGCAGTGGCACCGAGTGACCACAGAGAAGCATTGATGGCAGTGACACCTCGTGAACACATAGAGGCATCAACATCAGTGATCCTAGTGACCATAGAGGGGCATCAACAGGTGTGACACCTAGTGACCATAGAGAGGTATCAACAGGAGTGACACCTAGTGTCCAAAGAGTGGTACTGACAGCAGTGGCACCTAGTGACCATAGAATGGCATCAACAGGTGTGACACCTAGTGACCATAGAGAGGTATCAACAGGAGTGACACCTAGTGTCCAAAGAGTGGTAATGACAGCAGTAGCACCCAGTGACCATAGAGAGACATCAACAGCAGTGGCACCTAGTGACTATAGTGAGGCATCAGCAGCAGTGGTCTCTAGTGACCATAGAGAGGCACCAAGAGCAGTGACAACTATTGACCGAAGAGAGAAATCAACAGCAGTGACATCTAGTGAACATAGAGAGGCTTCGACAGCAGTGGCACTGAGTGACCACAGAGAGGCATCAACAGGTGTGACACCTAGTGACCATAGAGAGGTATCAAGAGGAGTGACACCTAGTGTCCAAAGAGTGGTACTGACAGCAGTAGCACCTAGTACCCATAGAGAGACATGTTATGTTATGTTATGTTATGTTAAATTGGATTTGTTGAGCGCTTAATACCGAAAAGGTATCAACAGCAGTGGTCTCTAGTGACCATAGAGAGGCACCAAGAGCAGTGACAACTATTGACCGAAGAGAGAAATCAACAGCAGTGACATCTAGTGATCATAGAGAGGCTTCAACAGCAGTGGTACCTAGTGACCATAGCGGGGAATCAACAGCAGTGACCCTAGTGACCATAGAGAAGCATCAACAGTAGTTGCATCAAGTGACTGCGTCTGTCTGTGCCTGAAGGGGACCAGGGGCCAGGAACCCTGCTCTTTCTCAGCGTGAATCCAGTAGCCACCACCGTTACTCTAGGGAGACGCTTTTTGAGTTAGCCAAGCCCCTGTCACATAATGAGGCACTCTGTGCCAAGATATCCTCAGGGGGCACGGAGGGCCCATTCTCCTGCTTCAATTGTAAGTGGGGTAGCCAGGCAATGACAGAGCAGCACCCCAGAAAAGTTGACAGCCAGAGTGGGCCTCAACTGAACTGCATTTACTTCAATTCAAGGTCGTTGCCCAAACACTGTCTCGAGATCTGGAATATATTATCTGACAAAAAAACAGACCTAGCCTTCATTACACAATCCTGGCTAGATGACACCAATACCCCTGATATTCCTGCCGCCCTTCTTCTTGGCTATAAACTGCTAAAACAGGATGGATTGGAATGGAAGGGAGGCGGAATAGCCATTCTTTTTAAAGACTGTTTCACTTGTCTCCCCGAGTTTGTGACTGCACCAGGCGAACATGAGATTTCAGCATTCCAGGTGTCCAGTGGTGATCACAAAATACTTGGGGGAGGAGTAATCTACAGTCCCCTGGTCACAAGCCTGAATTTAGTGCCAAACTATTGTCTGAACTATTCCCTACCTGCCTGAAACATTAGGGCAATTTTAATGTGCATTTCCAAAAATACGGAAAATTCTGTGGTTAAACATCTGGAAAGGGACATGCAGATCCTGCAGTTAAAACAATGGACCAAAGGACCCACTCACATCGCCGGGCATGCACTTGATCTCCTGTTTTCTATCACAGAATCTACTATTGTCTCGGGGATTACGCCCCTTTCCTGGACCGACCACTCTCTGATCTCCTTTGCCTTAACTCTGCCGATAACCAGCCCGATCACACCTTTAACAGTGGTGAAAAGAGAGTTAAAACGTATCTCCTCTAATTTCTTTGCCTCCCACTTCTCTTTAAATGATCCAAGTGCTTTAAGGACACTCCCTGAACAGGTAGAGGCTGAAATTGTAAATTCAGAAATTATTAACACATTGGATGAATGTGCCCCTAGGCTGGGAAGCAAAACAAATAGGAAAATACCACCTGTAAAATGGTATTCGCCAGAACTCAGACTACTAAAAAGAACATTTAAATCACTGGATCACAAGTGGAGATTGTCTAAAGAAAACAGTGACAGACGATCATATAATGTGGAGCTAAAGATCTATCACAAGGCCCTTAAATGCGCCAAGAAAACCTACTTTGTGAAACGAATAGCTGATAACAGCACTTCAACTAAAGAGCAATATAAAATAGTGAAGCAACTTTGTAAACCAACTAGTATGACCCCCTCGGCAGACAACTGTGAGAAAATCAGCAACTTCTTTGTTGATAAAATCTCCAAAATCTACTCCTCATTTAAAAACGAAACCACCATAGATGAATTAGACTTGGAACCTCTGGACCCCACCCGAAGCGCGCTCCTACTTGAGTAACTTTGTCCCCTTCTCAGAAGAGCCGGTCGCGAAAGCAATGACTGAGGTCAATTTGGGATCCCTGCTTGACCCGTGCCCACACGTTATCTTTTCTCGTCTTACATCGGTTTCATGCCCTTATGTAACCCACATTTTTAATAAGTCCTTAGATTCCTGTGTTCCCGGATATTTGGAAGCAAATTGTTAAAAAAAGCGGGTACTGAAGTCTGCAATCCTGCAAACTAGTGACCAAACTTTCAGCTCCCATATCTGCCCAAAGTACTAGAGAGGTTGGTCAACAAACAACTAGTCAACGTTTGAGAATCTAATGAGCTCCTGGACCCTTCGCAGACTGGCTTTAGAGCTATGAACAGCACGGAAGGCACCTTACTAGCGGTATTAGATAACATCAGATTCCTGGTGGAACTGGGCAAAGCTGCTGCCCTGATCCTCCTGGACTTGTCGGCGGCTTTCGATACCGTATCTCATGGCCTCCTGCTGAGCATTTTACACGCAAAGAGGCTACACTGCAAAGCTTTTCGATGGTCTAGCTGCTTCCTCGGAAATAGGACTCACAGAGTACAAATGGCCCCTTTTCCTCTAACCCAAAAACAATCAATTGCGGTGTCCCGCAAGGAGCCTCTTTGAGTCCAACCCTTCTCAATGCTTATGTCTCCTCACTGGCCAAGATCGGCAAGAAATGGGGCTTTAATATCTGCTCCTATGCCGATGACACGCAGCTGCTGGTAGCCATTGATGAAGGACACAAGGATTAACTTGATAAACTGTCTCTCACTGCCTGAAGCTAAACTCCAAGACGCTGAGGAGTCCGAGATCCTGCTTTTTGGAGGAGCTCACCTAGTTTGGGATGCTACATGGTGGCCCCAGTCACTAGGATCTGCCCCTGAGCCCAAACGGGTTGTAAAAATGCGGGCGTCCTTGTGAGAATGCATTAACCATGCAAGAACAAGTCCGAGTTCTGTGTGGGAAATGCTTTGCTATGCTAACTGTTGGACATGCCTCACAGACGGCTCGCTCCCTCCCCGCTCGACGGGGCCCGAACCCCGGCCCACCTGGCATATCCCCGCAACAAGCACCTGTACTCCGTCTCCCGACGGATCCTCTGCCCTCGGACCCCTACTCATCACGGGGTCCAGCCCCACCGGCTTTCCCGGCCGGGTCAAGCCGCCATCTTGGGCCCTGCACCACGCGGCCGCATGGCCTCCCCTCGACCCTAACCCCGGGCCTGGCCGGCCCCGACATCCCGGCACCACCATCCACCCAGGAGGTGAGCGGACCACTTGGCAGGTCAATGGGAGAACGAAGTGTCAAGGGCTCTCCCCCGCCAGGTGCCGATCGCCCCCAGCTCCCCCAGGCACTGGCTCCACCCCCTGCTGGGTGTCTGGACACCTTCATCCCGGACCCTCCGACCTCCAAGTGCGAGGGTCCGGACATCAAAGGGCACCAGCCCTATAACTGAGGCAGCTCCGGAGCAGGAAGGCAGTTGTATCCTGGAGTCGAGAGACACCGAGTGAACTCAACCCTGACGGTCTACTGGCGCTGCCGTAGCCCGCTCTTGTGAACCATCGTCCTGCCTGCTGGCGCTGCCGCGGCCTTCTGCAACCTTCACCTTCCTGGGACCTGCTGGCGCTGCCGTGGCCCGTTGTAACGACCATCCTCACCGGGACCTGCTGGCGCTGCTGCGACCTTCTGCAACAGTCATCTTCCTGGGACCTGCTGGCGCTGCCGCGGCCCGTTGTAACGACCATCCTCACCGGGACCTGCTGGCGCTGCCGCGGACCGTATATCTTCCGGGGACCTGCTGGCGCTGCCGCGGCCCGTTGTATCGACCATCCACACCGGGACCTGCTGGCGCTGCCGCGGCCCATACCACCTAACCACCAAGCTCGAGGATTGTGAGCTCATCATCATCTCATCCGAACTACCTGATTGGTAAA
Organism: Triturus cristatus; assembly: GCF_964204655.1. Lineage (NCBI taxonomy): Eukaryota > Metazoa > Chordata > Amphibia > Caudata > Salamandridae > Triturus > Triturus cristatus. Next base: position 50,656,255 of record NC_140590.1, on the reverse strand, counting down.
TAGACTGTCCCGCTACCCCCTTCCCTACCTTGCGAGACTCTAATCGAGGGGACCCCTGAGTCCAGACCTCCTTGTACCATTTAACCGTACCTTAAATAAGTGCTTATAAAGAACACTGAACCTTATCCGTGTGTGATATCTGTCTGTGGGGGGGAAGTTACTTGTCTGTACGATCGCTGGAGACGGCTCTCCCCGGAGACCTCTCCTCCTGACCCCGGCCGACCCTCCCGGTCCATCTCCCTTTTCTAACATTGGTGGCCAGCGGCGCGATCCGAATCAACGCGTAATCGTACAGAGAGTAGCTCACCCCACGACAAAGCACGATGTCGACCAAAGATAGCAGCTCCACCGAGAAGTTCCAAATGGAGAAATTAGAAGAATACAACCACCGCGAACTGAGACAATTTTGCATAGAACTTGGCATTGCTACCACCGGCCTGAGTACCAAGGATGATCTAAAGCGCGCTCTTGAGTCATGGACAGAAACTGGGGTCACAGGACCCTCCGACCAAAACAGCGTCACACCAGACCAAAACAGCATCACACCAGAGGGGAACGCCACGGCTCCCGAGGAGCGGGGAACGGGCCTCTCACAGGAGGAGATACGAGAAAGAGACAGAGTCAGATTACACGAACTAGAGATGGCACGACTCAAGATGGATGGGGAACTTAAGTTAGCTGAACAGAAAATCAACCTCGAGCATATGCGGCTTCGAGAGGAACGAGAAGAAAAGCAGAGACAAAGAGAGCTGGAAGAGAAAAAAATAACGCTCGAGCACGAGCGCCGACTGGCGGAAATAGAACTGCGCAAACAGAATAAGGAACTGGGGGTGCCTGAGCGACCACACACCCCGGGGCCTATTGAGAAAAAAGTTCACATCCCCAAGGATGTGGTCCGCGAGTATGTCCGAGAAGACGACATACAACAGTGGTTTAAAGCCTATGAGATCGCAATGACCTCCCACCGGATCGACCGGAGTGATTGGGGAGCCGGACTTTGGGGGAGATTCATCAACGAGGGTCGCGATGCCCTGCTGCAGCTCCCCGATCACCAAATGTCGTCCTACGACCACATGAAGGCTGCCCTCCTCACCCGCTACGGCCTCACGCCCGAGATGTACCGCCAGAGGTTCAGAGATTGCACCCGGATCCCAGGTACAACTTGGGTGGAATACGTGAACTATTTCAGCCGGGCCTTCGAGGGTTGGATCAAGGGAAATCAGGTCACCACCTACGAACAACTCTTCAACCTTATGGTATGGGAGCACCTATCAAACAACTGTTTCGTCGAGCTCAGGCAGCACCTACTCGACAGTAAGCTGACTGACCCCCGGCAGCTCGCCGCCGAAGCTGACCGGTGGGAAAGCACCCGAGTGGGCCGGAAAGGGCCACACGACCAGAACAGAAGCAACCACGGCCAGCACCGTCCTCGGGGAGGAGGAGGGGGCCAGGGGCGAGGGAGAGACGCCTTACCAGCAACACCCGTGGCCAGCACCCCACCTCCGGCCGGCCGGGGCAACCCCCCGTTGCGGCCTGGGTACCGAGCCAACGTCACGTGCCACCGGTGCCAGCGACTAGGCCACTACGCCAACGATCCGAACTGCCCGCTAAACCAACCACCCAAGCCCCGCCAGGTAGCTGCCGCTGCCCTGGGGGAAGAGCAATCATCGGAGGGACCCGAGGAGTATGAGCCGGACCAGCAAGGGTGGGAACCGGCCGCCATGGTCCTGGCATGCTTAGGGGGAAGGGACATGGTTCCGCGGGCTCCCCTACCCGCCAACACCAGAAAATATGGTCAGTGGGTGACCATTAATGGACAGAGAGCCGAGGCCTTGCGTGACACCGGCGCCAGCGTGACGGCCGTCCGCTGTCACCTGGTGAAGCCCGAGCAGATCCTGCCGAACATTCTCTGCCCCGTCCGCTCGGCAGATAACTCTGAGAGCATGTGTAAGATGGCCTGCGTCCCGTTTGAATGGGGAGGGGTCTCCGGCCTACTGAAGGTGACGGTCCGGGACGATGCCCCCGTGGACTGCCTCCTGGGGAATGACCTCGAGAGTTCCCCGTGGGCCACCGTCGAGAGAAGAGAGCACTTGGGGATGCTGGGCCTCCCGGACTGGGCCTGCATAACCACCCGATCCATGGCCGCCCGTGCCGCCCCCCGATCAGAAGAAACCGAATGGCCAGCACCTCCGCCCCCGGTTGCCCCCGTAGAGGACAACGGCGAGTCCGACCTCCCGGACCCGACTACCGAGGAAGACGCGCAACACCAGGACCTTCCGGATCTGGCTCAGTGGCGGCAAGAAGGGGGGCCCACCCAAGAACAGTTCCGCCAGGAACAAAAGACCTGTCCCTCCCTCGAGGGACTCCGCCAACAAGCCAGCACCCAAACCGCCGGGGACACCACAGGAACCCACTGGGTCTACTGGGATAACGACCTGCTCTACAGCGAGCAAAGAATCGCTGAGCTGGGGGCCGGTCGAGTTCTGGTGGTACCGCTCCGCTTCCGAGACTTTCTGCTCAACCTGGCCCACGATGTCCCCCTGGCTGGACACCTGGGCCAGGACAAAACGTACAGTCGCCTGGTGACCCATTTTTTTGGGCCGAAAATGAGGAATGACGTCCTGAACCACTGCCGATCGTGCCCCACATGCCAAGCCAGCGGGAAGAGTGGCCGGAAGCTGAAGGCCCCTCTACAACCCTTCCCGGTGGTCACCACCCCGTTCGAGAGGGTGGGGATAGACATTGTGAGACCTCTGGACCCCCGCACGGCACAAGGACACAGGTTCATCTTGGTACTAGTGGACCATGCCACCCGCTACCCCGAGGCGGTGCCTCTACGGACAGTGACCGCTCCAGTGGTTGGCCGAGCCCTGATGGGGATCTTCTCCCGGGTAGGCTTCCCCCGAGAAGTCGTCAGCGACCGAGGCACGAATTTCATATCAAAGTACATGAAGTCCCTCTGGCAACAATGCGGGGTCACCTACAGATTCACGACCCCCTATCACCCCCAAGGGAACGGACTAGTGGAGCGTTTTAACCGCACTCTCAAAGGGATGATTGGGGGATTGGAAGAACCTCTCCGTCGCCAGTGGGATGTACTGCTCCCGTGCCTCCTCTTCGCCTACCGGGAAGTGCCCCAGAAGTCCCTCGGTTTTAGCCCCTTTGAACTCCTATACGGACACCCTGTGCGAGGGCCCCTCAGCCTAGTCAAGGAAGGTTGGGAGATGGCCCCCCTAACGACCCCTCCAGACGTCTTCAAATACATCCTGGCCTTACGAAACCAGACCCGGCGCTTCAGGGAGATGGCCAAGGCGAACCTCGAGGCCAGCCAGGAGGACATGAAGAGGTGGTATGATCACAATGCCTCCTCCGTTGAATTCGAGCCTGGGCAGCAGGTATGGGTGACGTCCCCCACCGAACCATGTGCCCTGCAAGATAAGTGGACGGGGCCCTTCAAAGTGGTCGAGCGCAAAAGCCCCGTCACTTACCTCATCGACATGGGGTCCTCCCGGAACCCCCTTCGGGTCCTCCACACCAACCGGCTCAAACCGCACTTTGTGCGCTCCGAACTAAGCCTCTTGATGGCTACAGACAGTGGCACAGAAGAAGACTCCGAGCCCCTCCCGGACCTCCTGAAGACTCAGGAGAAGGACGGCTCCGTGGACGGGGTCCGGCTCTCGGACGCCCTCACTTCAGAGCAACGCCAGGACTGCCGGAACCTCCTGCTGCAGTTCGCTGCCCTGTTCTCCCTCACCCCCGGGGTCACCCCCTGGTGTTTGCACGACGTAGACACCGGGGACAGTCCCCCTGTCCGGCACCGGGCCTACCGCGTACTAGATCGGGTACGGGCCTGCATACAGGAGGAAGTGGCCAAGATGCTCACGATCGGGGTCATCGAGCCCTCGGACAGTCCCTGGGCCAGTCCGGTCGTATTAGTTCCCAAGGCCGCTGCCCCCGGCTCCGCCCCTGAACTGAGATTCTGCGTCGACTACCGGGGCTTGAACGCTGTCACCCGGACCGACGCTCATCCCATCCCCCGAGCAGACGAGCTGATCGACCGGCTGGGGGCCGCCCGCTACCTTAGTATCTTCGACCTAACGGCGGGCTACTGGCAGATCGGCCTCACACCCAGGGCTCAGGAACGGTCAGCCTTCTCTACCCCCGATGGCCACTATCAATTTAAGGTCATGCCCTTTGGCATGAAGAATGCCCCCGCCACGTTCCAACGCCTTGTGAACCAGGTCTTGGCAGGGCTTGAAGAATTCAGCGCTGCCTACCTGGACGATATCGCTGTATACAGCCGCCACTGGTCCGACCACCTCCGTCACCTCCAAGAGGTCCTGCAAGCCCTCCAGCGGGCCGGCCTCACCATTAAGGCCGGCAAGTGCCAGATTGGCCAAGGGTCTGTGACCTACCTTGGGCACCAAGTGGGGAGCGGGCTGGTGGCCCCACTACAACTTAAGATTGCTGCCATCCAGTCCTGGCAGCCCCCCGTCACCCAGACCGAGGTCCGAGCCTTCTTGGGGCTCACCGGCTACTACCGGCGGTTCGTGAAGGACTACGGCAGCATCGTGGGGCCCCTCACGGGTCTCACATCCAAGAACCAGCCGAAGCGGGTCAACTGGACTCCTGATTGTCAAGCGGCCTTCGAGGAGCTGAAGGCCGCCCTGTGCACCGCCCCGGTGCTCCAGGCCCCCGATTACAGTCGGGAATTTGTGGTGCAGACCGACGCCTCCGACCACGGCATCGGGGCCGTCCTCTCTCAGCTGAACCCCGAAGGTCATGACCAGCCGGTGGCCTTCATCAGCCGACGTCTCCTGGCCCGAGAACAGCGTTGGAGCACCATCGAGAGGGAGGCATTTGCAGTAGTGTGGGCCCTCAAAAAGCTCCGACCCTATCTCTTCGGTACCCACTTCCGGGTACAAACCGACCATCGACCCCTGCAATGGCTGATGCAGATGCGGGGGGAGAACCGAAAACTCTTGCGCTGGTCCATTTCCCTGCAGGGAATGGACTTCACCGTGGAGCACCGACCAGGCCAAGACCACGCCAACGCAGATGGCCTGTCCCGCTTTTTCCGCCTCGACGAAGAGAGTCCCCAAGGAGATGGGTGACTCTCCCCGCCTTCAGCTGGGGGGGACGCATGTTGGACAGGCCTCACAGACGGCTCGCTCCCTCCCCGCTCGACGGGGCCCGAACCCCGGCCCACCTGGCATATCCCCGCAACAAGCACCTGTACTCCGTCTCCCGACGGATCCTCTGCCCTCGGACCCCTACTCATCACGGGGTCCAGCCCCACCGGCTTTCCCGGCCGGGTCAAGCCGCCATCTTGGGCCCTGCACCACGCGGCCGCATGGCCTCCCCTCGACCCTAACCCCGGGCCTGGCCGGCCCCGACATCCCGGCACCACCATCCACCCAGGAGGTGAGCGGACCACTTGGCAGGTCAATGGGAGAACGAAGTGTCAAGGGCTCTCCCCCGCCAGGTGCCGATCGCCCCCAGCTTCCCCAGGCACTGGCTCCACCCCCTGCTGGGTGTCTGGACACCTTCATCCCGGACCCTCCGACCTCCAAGTGCGAGGGTCCGGACATCAAAGGGCACCAGCCCTATAACTGAGGCAGCTCCGGAGCAGGAAGGCAGTTGTATCCTGGAGTCGAGAGACACCGAGTGAACTCAACCCTGACGGTCTACTGGCGCTGCCGTAGCCCGCTCTTGTGAACCATCGTCCTGCCTGCTGGCGCTGCCGCGGCCTTCTGCAACCTTCACCTTCCTGGGACCTGCTGGCGCTGCCGCGGCCCGTTGTAACGACCATCCTCACCGGGACCTGCTGGCGCTGCCGCGGCCTTCTGCAACAGTCATCTTCCTGGGACCTGCTGGCGCTGCCGCGGCCCGTTGTAACGACCATCCTCACCGGGACCTGCTGGCGCTGCCGCGGACCGTATATCTTCCGGGGACCTGCTGGCGCTGCCGCGGCCCGTTGTATCGACCATCCACACCGGGACCTGCTGGCGCTGCCGCGGCGCATACCACCTAACCACCAAGCTCGAGGATTGTGAGCTCATCATCATCTCATCTGAACTACCTGATTGGTAAATAGACTGTCCCGCTACCCCCTTCCCTACCTTGCGAGACTCTAATCGAGGGGACCCCTGAGTCCAGACCTCCTTGTACCATTTAACCGTACCTTAAATAAGTGCTTATAAAGAACACTGAACCTTATCCGTGTGTGATATCTGTCTGTGGGGGGGAAGTTACTTGTCTGTACGATCGCTGGAGACGGCTCTCCCCGGAGACCTCTCCTCCTGACCCCGGCCGACCCTCCCGGTCCATCTCCCTTTTCTAACACTAACGCTACCAAGGAGACTTTTTTTATGGATTCCTCTGAACTGTAGGAAAACCATCACCCAGGCTTGATTATCCAGCAAATTGGATTATGGGAATTCGCTCTTTGTGGGCATGGCAGACTACCTATTTTCTTGATAGCAGACGATTCAGAATGCGGCTGCCAAGCTTTTATGTAATAAAACAGATACAGCTCGGCTTCAGAGTGTTTGAGTGAGCTTTATCGGCTGCCTTTGCGCCAAAGAGCCAAGTTCAAGCTCCTGTGCTGTGCACATAGCGCGTTCCACAAATGTGGCCCCAGAATCCTGCAGGACAAAATCGAATTCTATGTTCCCACTCAAACGGCGGTCTCGCTATCACTCCCTGGCTAAAACCAGATGCACTAGGAAAGTCAGAGCAGGGGGCCGCTCCCTCTCTTATTTTGGGGCCACTCACTGGAATGAACTTCCTGGGCCTTACTGATGACTATATGCTATTTAGGAAGAGGCTGAAAACGCATCGATTTCCCAGGATGTCATTGTGGACTTTCCGCAGTCTGTCGCTTAGGTTCTTCTGCTGATGTCTTTGGCATCGTATCATCTTCATTCAGGCTACAGCTTTCCTAGCGCCGTGATATCCCTTTGGGATGATTGTCGGACTTAACAAATACAATACTGACACCATGTGTCATATTTACAAGGGGATATCGTCACCAGAACGTCACTCGTACTTACATTCTGGTGGCGATATCCCCTCCTCCTTATTTACTTAGCGTGGCTTAAGACCTCCTTGTAAATACAGCCCCTTTTCAGCGTCACTTAGCGTGAAGGGGCGTGCAATGGGTGTTGCAGACGGCATTCCGCTGCAACAACCATTGCTTTTGACGCTGCCCCAGATTTACAAGGCTAGGGCAAAAACTAGGGGTTTACCAGGTATGAGGACGGCGATACGAGGAGAAGTTATTCATTTCTCCTCATTTTTTCCTCTTTCCATGTGTGCTGCATACGGCAGCACACATAAAAACAGCAAATCGCATGTAAAGATTGTTTATGTGCAGGAAGGTGTCACGTCCTGCACATAAACAATCACCCCGGCAGTGCAGGCGCCCTCGCACCAGGGCGGCAGGGTGTCTACGCTGGCTTTGGACGACAGCTTTATTAGCACCAGCGCTCGGGGAAACTCAGGGGTGCGCCGTATTTTTGCGCTCAGCATTTTAAAAATGTTGGAGTGCTACCTTACTAATTTTGGTGTAACGGGGCGCTCCGACATTTAGTTGTAAATGAGCCCCCAGTTTTAGCTTGGTAGAGGTGGGGGGGAATTGACTCTGCCCCTCTGTGTCATCTCGTTTCCCGACCCCTGCATCCTCTCCGAGCCCGTACCTTGCTGTATAAGGTTTGCTGTATGTTTGATTCTGCAGACAGGCTCTTTTTCCTCCTGGCTGAGGGTGACCTCTGACCCTTTGGCCTCCACTTCGGATGCTCGACGCTGGGCCGGCCCCTGGGTCCGACCCTTCTCGGCGCCGAGCGCTGGACGTCGATAGCGCCGACGCTCGGGGAAGCGTTTTGTCGAAGCACAAAGACCTCTTACTTGCTTCCAATCTGCTGAAAATCAAATGGAAAGTCAATAATGTTCATAAAAAGGCTGCAGAGGCTATTACTGCTTTTGACAAATTGAAGCTAGCTCCGAGGACGGCGCGGGCTCCGATAGGCCGCCTGGCGCTATTTTAAAATGTGTTCAAACAGGGATGGGGGGCGTCGGGGGGGGTGATGGGAGCCGCACGTCTGCAATCTCCCCAGATGCTCCCGGCGATCATGAGACATTAGCACACAGCTCACAGTTGTGCTACGTCCCAATAAGTGGCAGAAAATCACACTTTCCTTCCCTAATATTAGAGAGAGACTCGTAAGTAAACTAAAAATGTGTAAAATATGTTTTTTTTTCCCAACGTCCTTCTGTGTCATCCTGAGGAATCGTCTCTGTCTCTCCTCATGCAATGGAGACGTCGGGTGCTCGCGGCAGGATAGCTCGGAGGGTTGAGCAGTTGCTGGGGGGCTCTATGGATGCTGCCATGAACTGGCCTTTAGGGCACTGCCTCCCACAGTCCGGGCTGCCGAGGAGGAGGGGGGTCGGTGGCCGCACTCGAGTAACGTGGCGTCAACAAAAGAGTTAAAGTCTTGGGGTGCGTGGCTTCACACAAGAGTTACACTCTGGGGGTACGTGGCTTCACACAAGAGTTACACTCTGGGGTGCGTGGCTCCAACACAAGAGTTAAACTCTTGGGGTGTTTGGCTACAACACAAGACGTGCACTCTGGGGGTGTGCCTTCAACACAAGAGTTACACTGTGGGGGGTGCGTGGCTTTAACACAAGAGTTACACTCTGGGGGTGCGTGGCTTCAACACTAGAGTTACACTCTGTGAATGCCTGGCTTTAACACAAGAGTAACATTCTGTGTGTGTGTGGCTTCACACAAGAGTTACACTCTGGGGGTGCATGGCTTCAACACAAGAGTTAAACTCTTGGGGTGTTTGGCTACAACCCAAGACGTGCACTCTGGGGGTGCGTGGCTTCAACACAAGAGTTACACTGTGGGGGGTGCGTGGCTTCAACACAAGAGTTACACTCTGTGAATGCCTGGCTTTAATACAAGAGTAACATTCTGTGTGTGTGTGGCTTCAAAACAAGAGTTACACTCTGGGGGTGCGTGGCTTCAAAACAAGAGTTACACTCTGGGGGTGCGTGGCTCCAACACAAGAGTTAAACTCTTGGGGTGCATGGCTTCACACAAGAGTTAAACTCTGAGAGTGCGTGGCTTCAATTCAAGAGTTACACTCTGGGGTGCGTGGCTTCAACACAAGAGTTTCACTCTGGGGGTGCGTAGATCCAACACAAGAGTTACACTGTGGGGGGTGCGTGGCTTTAACACAAGAGTTACACTCTGGGGGTGCGTGGCTTCAATTCAAGAGTTAAACTCTGGGGGTGCATGGCTTCACACAAGAGTTACACTCTGGGGTGCGTGGCTTCAATTCAAGAGTTAAACTCTGGGGGTGCGTGGCTTCACACAAGAGTTACACTCTGGGAGTGCGTGTCTTCAACACAAGTTATACTCTGGGGGTACGTGGCTTCAACACAAGAGTTACTCTCTGGGGGTATTTGCCTACAACACAAGACGTGCACTCTGGGGGTGTGCCTTCAACACAAGAGTTACACTGTGGGGGGTGCGTGGCTTTAACACAAGAGTTACACTGTGGGGGGTGCGTGGCTTTAACACAAGAGTTACACTCTGGGGGTGCGTGGCTTCAACACAAGAGTTACACTCTGGGGGTGCGTGGCTTCACACAAGAGTTACACTGTGGGGGGTGCTTGGCTTCAACACAAGAGTTACTCTCTGGGGGTGTTTGCCTACAACACAAGACGTGCACTCTGGGGGTGTGCCTTCAACACAAGAGTTACACTGTGGGGGTGCGTGGCTTCAATACAAGAGTTACACTCTGTGGATGCTTGGCTTTAACACAAGAGTTACACTCTGTGGATGCTTGGCTTTAACACAAGAGTTACACTCTGGGGGTGCGTGGCTTCAACACAAGAGTTACACTCTGGGGTGTGTGGCTTCAAAACAAGAGTTACACTCTGTGAATGCCTGGCTTTAACACAAGAGTAACATTCTGTGTGTGTGTGGCTTCAAAACAAGAGTTACACTCTGGGGGTGTGTCGCTCCAACACAAGACTTGTACTCTGGGGGTACGTGGCTTCAACACAAGAGTTACACTCTGGGGGTGAGTGACTTCACACAAGAGTTACACTCTGTGGATGCTTGGCTTTAACACAAGAGTTACACTCTGTGGATGCTTGGCTTTAACACAAGAGTTACACTCTGTGGATGCTTGGCTTTAACACAAGAGTTACACTCTGGGGGTGCGTGGCTTCAACACAAGAGTTACACTCTGGGGTTTGTGGCTTCAACACAAGAGTTACACTCTGTGAATGCCTGGCTTTAACACAAGAGTAACATTCTGCATGTGTGTGGCTTCAACACAAGAGTTACACTCTGGGGGTGAGTGACTTCACACAAAAGTTACACTCTGGGGGTGTGTGGCTTCAACACAAGAGTTACACTCTGGGGGACTGTGGCTTCAACACAAGAGTTACACTCTGGGGGTGCGTGGCTTCACAAAAGATTTACACTCTGGAGGTGTGTGGCTTAAACTCAGGAGTTACACTCTGGGGTGCGTGGCTTCACACAAGAGTTACACTCTGGGGGTGCGTGGCTTTACACAAGAGTTAATCTCTGGGGGTGCATGGCTTCACACAAGAGTTACCCTCTGGGGGTGCGTGGCTCCAACACAAGAGTTACACTGTTGGACAGGCCTCACAGACGGCTCGCTCCCTCCCCGCTCGACAAGGCCCGAACTCCGGCCCACCTGGCATATCCCCGCGACAAGCACCTGTACTCCGTCTCCCGACGGACCCTCTGCCCTCGGACCCCTACTCATCACGGGGTCCAGCCCCACCGGCTTTCCCGGCCGGGTCAAGCCGCCATCTTGGGCCCTGCACCACGCGGCCGCATGGCCTCCCCTCGACCCTAACCCCGGGCCTGGCCGGCCCCGACATCCCGGCACCACTATCCGCCCAGGAGGTGAGCGGACCACTTGGCAGGTCAATGGGAGACCGAAGTGTCAAGGGCTCTCCCCCGCCAGGTGCCGATCGCCCCCAGCTCCCCCAGGCACTGGCTCCACCCCCTGCTGGGTGTCTGGACACCTTCATCCCGGACCCTCCGACCTCCAAGTGCGAGGGTCCGGACATCAAAGGGCACCAGCCCTATAACTGAGGCAGCTCCGGAGCAGGAAGGCAGTTGTATCCTGGAGTCGAGAGACACCGAGTGAACTCAACCCTGACGGTCTACTGGCGCTGCCGTAGCCCGCTCTTGCGAACCATAGTCCTGCCTGCTGGCGCTGCCGCGGCCTTCTGCAACATTCATCTTCCTGGGACCTGCTGGCGCTGCCGCGGCCCGTTGTATCGACCATCCTCACCGGGACCTGCTGGCGCTGCCGCGGCCTTCTGCAACATTCATCTTCCTGGGACCTGCTGGCGCTGCCGCGGCCCGTTGTATCGACCATCCACACCGGGACCTGCTGGCGCTGCCGCGGCCCATACCACCTAACCACCAAGCTCGAGGATTGTGAGCTCATCATCACCTCAACCGAACTACCTGATTGGTAAATAGACTGTCCCGCTACCCCCTTCCCTACCTTGCGAGACTCTAATCGAGGGGACCCCTGAGTCCAGACCTCCTTGTACCATTTCACCGTACCTTAAATAAGTGCCTATAAAGAACACTGAACCTTATCCGTGTGTGATATTCGTCTGTGGGGGGGAAGTTACTTGTCTGAACGATCGCTGGAGACGGCTCTCCCCGGAGACCTCTCCTCCTGACCCCGGCCGACCCTCCCGGTCCGTCTACCTTTTCTAACATTGGTGGCCAGCGGCGCGATCCGAATCAACGCGTAATCGTACAGAGAGTAGCTCGCCCCACGACAAAGCACGATGTCGACCAAAGATAGCAGCTCCACCGAGAAGTTCCAAGTGGAGAAATTAGAAGAATACAACCACCGCGAACTGAGACAATTTTGCATAGAACTTGGCATTGCTACCACCGGCCTGAGTACCAAGGATGATCTAAAGCGCGCTCTTGAGTCGTGGACAGAAACTGGGGTCGCAAGACCCTCCGACCAAAGCAGCGTCACACCAGACCAAAACAGCATCACACCAGAGGGGAACGCCACGACTCCCGAGGAGCGGGGAACGGGCCTCTCACAGGAGGAGATACAAGAAAGAGACAGAGTCAGACTACACGAATTAGAGATGGCACGACTCAAGATGGATGGGGAGCTCAAGTTAGCTGAACAGAAACTCAACCTCGAGCATATGCGGCTTCGAGAGGAACGAGAAGAAAAGCAGAGACAGAGAGAGCTGGAAGAGAAAAAAATAACTCTCGAGCACGAGCGCCAACTGGCGGAAATAGAACTGCGCAAACAGAATAAGGAACTGGGGGTGCCTGAGCGACCACACACCCCGGGACCAATCGAGAAAAAAGTTCACATCCCCAAGGATGTGGTCCGCGAGTATGTCCGAGAAGACGACATACAACAGTGGTTCAAAGCCTATGAGATCGCAATGACCTCCCACCGGATCGACCGGAGTGATTGGGGAGCCGGACTTTGGGGGAGATTTGTCAACGAGGGTCGCGATGCCCTGCTGCAGCTCCCCGATCACCAAATGTCGTCCTACGACCACATGAAGGCTGCCCTCCTCACCCGCTACGGCCTCACGCCCGAGATGTACCGCCAGAGGTTCAGAGATTGCACCCGGATCCCAGGTACAACTTGGGTGGAATACGTGAACTATTTCAGCCGGGCCTTCGAGGGTTGGATCAAGGGAAGTCAGGTCACCACCTACGAGCAACTCTTCAACCTTATGGTATGGGAACACCTGTCAAACAACTGTTTCGTCGAGCTCAGGCAGCACCTACTCGACAGTAAGCTGACTGACCCCCGGCAGCTCGCCGCCGAAGCTGACCGGTGGGAAAGCACCCGGGTGGGCCGGAAAGGGCCACACGACCAGAACAGAAGCAACCAAGGCCAGCACCGTCCTCGAGGAGGAGGGGGCCATGGGCGAGGGAGAGACGCCTTACCAGCAACACCCGTGGCCAGCACCCCGCCTCCGGCCGGCCGGGGCAACCCCCCGTTGCGGCCTGGGTACCGAGCCAACGTCACGTGCCACCGGTGCCAGCGAGTAGGCCACTACGCCAACGATCCGAACTGCCCGCTGAACCAAACACCCAAGCCCCGCCAGGTAGCTGCCGCTGCCCTGGGGGAAGAGCAGTCGTCGGAGGGACCCGAGGAGTGTGAGCCGGACCAGCAAGGGTGGGAACCGGCCGCCATGGTCCTGGCATGCTTAGGGGGAAGAGACATGGTTCCGCGGGCTCCCCTACCCGCCAACACCAGAAAATACGGTCAGTGGGTGACCATTAATGGACAGAGAGCCGAGGCCTTGCGTGACACCGGCGCCAGCGTGACGGCCGTCCGCTGTCACCTGGTGAAGCCCGAGCAGATCCTGCCGAACATTCTCTGCCCCGTCCGCTCGGCAGATAACTCTGAGAGCATGTGTAAGATGGCCTGCGTCCCGTTTGAATGGGGAGGGGTCTCCGGCCTACTGAAAGTGACGGTCCGGGACGATGCCCCCGTGGACTGCCTCCTGGGGAATGACCTCGAGAGTTCCCCGTGGGCCACCGTCGAGAGAAGAGAGCACTTGGGGATGCTGGGCCTTCCGGACTGGGCCTGCATAACCACCCGATCCATGGCCGGCCGTGCCGCCCCCCGTTCAGAAGAAACCGAATGGCCAGCACCTCCGCCCCCGGTTGCCCCCGTAGAGGACACCGGCGAGTCCGACCTCCCGGACCAGACTACCGAAGAAGACGCGCAACCCCAGGACCTTCCGGATCTGGCTCAGTGGCGGCAAGAAGGGGGGCCCACCCAAGAACAGTTCCGCCAGGAGCAAAAGACCTGTCCCTCCCTCGAGGGACTCCGCCAACAAGCCAGCACCCAAAACGCCGGGGACACCACCGGAACCCACTGGGTCTACTGGGATAACGACCTGCTCTACAGCGAGCAAAGAATCGCCGAGCTGGGGGCCGGTCGAGTTCTGGTGGTACCGCTCCGCTTCCGAGACTTTCTGCTCAACCTAGCCCACGATGTCCCCCTGGCTGGACACCTGGGCCAGGATAAAACGTACAGTCGACTGGTGACCCACTTTTTCTGGCCGAAAATGAGGAATGACGTCCTGAACCACTGCCGATCGTGCCCCACATGCCAAGCCAGCGGGAAGAGTGGCCGGAAGCTGAAGGCCCCTCTACAACCCTTCCCGGTGGTCACCACCCCGTTCGAAAGGGTGGGGATAGACATTGTGGGACCTCTGGACCCCCGCACGGCACAAGGACACAGGTTCATCTTGGTACTAGTGGACCATGCCACCCGCTACCCCGAGGCGGTGCCCCTACGGACAGTGACCGCTCCAGTGGTTGGCCGGGCCCTGATGGGGATCTTCTCCCGGGTAGGCTTCCCCCGAGAAGTCGTCAGCGACCGAGGCACGAATTTCATATCAAAATACATGAAGTCCCTCTGGCAACAATGCGGGGTCACCTACAGATTCACGACCCCCTATCACCCTCAAGGGAACGGACTAGTGGAGCGTTTTAACCGCACTCTCAAAGGGATGATTGGGGGATTGGAAGAACCTCTCCGTCGCCAGTGGGATGTACTGCTCCCGTGCCTCCTCTTCGCCTACCGGGAAGTTCCCCAGAAGTCCCTCGGTTTTAGCCCCTTTGAACTCCTATACGGACACCCTGTGCGAGGGCCCCTCAGCCTAGTCAAGGAAGGTTGGGAGATGGCCCCCCTAACGACCCCTCCAGACGTCTTCAAATACATCCTGGCCTTACGAAACCAGACCCGGCGCTTCAGGGAGATGGCCAAGGCGAACCTCGAGGCCAGCCAGGAGGACATGAAGAGGTGGTATGATCACAATGCCTCCTCCGTTGAATTCGAGCCTGGGCAGCAAGTATGGGTGATGTCCCCCACCGAACCGTGTGCCCTGCAAGATAAGTGGACGGGGCCCTTCAAAGTGGTCGAGCGCAAAAGCCCCGTCACTTACCTCATCGACATGGGGTCCTCCCGGAACCCCCTTCGGGTCCTCCACACCAACCGGCTCAAACCGCACTTTGTGCGCTCCGAACTAAGCCTCTTGATGGCTACAGACAGTGGCACGGAAGAAGACTCCGAGCCCCTCCCGGATCTCCTGAAGACTCAGGAGAAGGACGGCTCCGTGGACGGGGTCCGGCTCTCTGACGCCCTCACTTCGGAGCAACGCCAGGACTGCCGGAACCTCCTGCTGCAGTTCGCTGCCCTGTTCTCCCTCACCCCCGGGGTCACCCCCTGGTGTTTGCACGACGTAGACACCGGGGACAGTCCCCCTGTCCGGCACCGGGCCTACCGCGTACCAGATCGGGTACGGGCCTGCATACAGGAGGAAGTGGCCAAGATGCTCACGATCGGGGTCATCGAGCCCTCGGACAGTCCCTGGGCCAGTCCGGTCGTATTAGTTCCCAAGGCCGCTGCCCCCGGCTCCGCTCCTGAACTGAGATTCTGCGTCGACTACCGGGGCTTGAACGCTGTCACCCGGACCGACGCTCATCCCATCCCCCGAGCAGACGAGCTGATCGACCGGCTGGGGGCCGCCCGCTACCTCAGTATCTTCGACCTAACGGCGGGCTACTGGCAGATCGGCCTCACCCCCAGGGCTCAGGAACGGTCAGCCTTCTCTACCCCCGATGGCCACTATCAGTTTAAGGTCATGCCCTTTGGCATGAAGAATGCCCCCGCCACGTTCCAACGCCTTGTGAACCAGGTCTTGGCGGGGCTTGAAGAATTCAGCGCTGCCTACCTGGACGATATCGCTGTATACAGCCGCCACTGGTCCGACCACCTCCGTCACCTCCAAGAGGTCCTACAAGCCCTCCAGCGGGCCGGCCTCACCATTAAGGCCGGCAAGTGCCAGATTGGCCAAGGGTCTGTGACCTACCTTGGGCACCAAGTGAGGAGCGGGCTGGTGGCCCCACTACAACTTAAGATTGCTGCCATCCAGTCCTGGCAGCCCCCCGTCACCCAGACCGAGGTCCGAGCCTTCTTGGGGCTCACCGGCTACTACCGGCGGTTCGTGAAGGACTACGGCAGCATCGTGGGGCCCCTCACGGGTCTCACATCCAAGAACCAGCCAAAGCGGGTCAATTGGACTCCTGATTGTCAAGCGGCCTTCGAGGAGCTGAAGGCCGCCCTGTGCACCGCCCCGGTGCTCCAGGCCCCCGATTACAGTCGGGAATTTGTGGTGCAGACCGACGCCTCCGACCACGGCATCGGAGCCGTCCTCTCTCAGTTGAACCCCGAAGGTCATGACCAGCCGGTGGCCTTCATCAGTCGACGTCTCCTGGCCCGAGAACAGCGTTGGAGCACCATCGAGAGGGAGGCATTTGCAGTAGTGTGGGCCCTCAAAAAGCTCCGACCCTATCTCTTCGGTACCCACTTCCGGGTACAAACCGACCATCGACCCCTGCAATGGCTGATGCAGATGCGGGGGGAGAACCCAAAACTCTTGCGCTGGTCCATCTCCCTGCAGGGAATGGACTTCACTGTGGAGCACCGACCAGGCAAAGACCACGCCAACGCGGATGGCCTGTCCCGCTTTTTCCGCCTCGACGAAGAGAGTCCCCAAGGAGATGGGTGACTCTCCCCGCCTTCAGCTGGGGGGGACGCATGTTGGACAGGCCTCACAGACGGCTCGCTCCCTCCCCGCTCGACAAGGCCCGAACTCCGGCCCACCTGGAATATCCCCGCGACAAGCACCTGTACTCCGTCTCCCGACGGACCCTCTGCCCTCGGACCCCTACTCATCACGGGGTCCAGCCCCACCGGCTTTCCCGGCCGGGTCAAGCCGCCATCTTGGGCCCTGCACCACGCGGCCGCATGGCCTCCCCTCGACCCTAACCCCGGGCCTGGCCGGCCCCGACATCCCGGCACCACTATCCGCCCAGGAGGTGAGCGGACCACTTGGCAGGTCAATGGGAGACCGAAGTGTCAAGGGCTCTCCCCCGCCAGGTGCCGATCGCCCCCAGCTCCCCCAGGCACTGGCTCCACCCCCTGCTGGGTGTCTGGACACCTTCATCCCGGACCCTCCGACCTCCAAGTGCGAGGGTCCGGACATCAAAGGGCACCAGCCCTATAACTGAGGCAGCTCCGGAGCAGGAAGGCAGTTGTATCCTGGAGTCGAGAGACACCGAGTGAACTCAACCCTGACGGTCTACTGGCGCTGCCGTAGCCCGCTCTTGCGAACCATAGTCCTGCCTGCTGGCGCTGCCGCGGCCTTCTGCAACATTCATCTTCCTGGGACCTGCTGGCGCTGCCGCGGCCCGTTGTATCGACCATCCTCACCGGGACCTGCTGGCGCTGCCGCGGCCTTCTGCAACATTCATCTTCCTGGGACCTGCTGGCGCTGCCGCGGCCCGTTGTATCGACCATCCACACCGGGACCTGCTGGCGCTGCCGCGGCCCATACCACCTAACCACCAAGCTCGAGGATTGTGAGCTCATCATCACCTCAACCGAACTACCTGATTGGTAAATAGACTGTCCCGCTACCCCCTTCCCTACCTTGCGAGACTCTAATCGAGGGGACCCCTGAGTCCAGACCTCCTTGTACCATTTCACCGTACCTTAAATAAGTGCCTATAAAGAACACTGAACCTTATCCGTGTGTGATATTCGTCTGTGGGGGGGAAGTTACTTGTCTGTACGATCGCTGGAGACGGCTCTCCCCGGAGACCTCTCCTCATGACCCCGGTCGACCCTCCCGGTCCGTCTACCTTTTCTAACATACACTCTGGAAGTGTGTGGCTTCACACAAGAGTTACACTCTGGGTGTGTGTGGCTTCACACAAGAGTTACCCCCTGGGGGTGCGTGGCTTCAACTCAAGAGTTAAACTCTGGGGGTGCGTGGCTTCAACTCAAGAGTTAAACTCTGGGGGTATGTGGCTTCACACAAGAGTTACACTCTAGGTGTGCGTGACTTGAACATAAGAGTTACACTCTGGGGTGCACGGTTTCACACAAGTTACATTCTGGTGGTGCGTAGCTTCACACAAGAGTTACACTTTGGGGGTGAGTGGCTTCACACAAGAGTTACACTCTGGGTGTGCGTGGCTTCACACAAGAGTTACACTCTAGGGGGGTGTGGCTTCAACTCAAGAGTTACACTCTGGTGTGCGTGGCTTCACACAAGAGTTACACTCTGGGGGTGCGTGGCTTCACAGAAGAGTTACACTCTGGGGTGCGTGGCTTCACACAAGAGTTACACTCTGTGGATGCCTGGCTTTAACACAAGAGTAACATTCTGGGGGTGTGTGGCTTCAACACACAAGTTACTCTCTGGGGGTGTTTGGCTCCAACACAATAGTTACACTCTGGGGATGTGTAACTTCAACACAAGAGTTACACTCTGGGGGTGTTTGGCTTCAAAACAAGAGTTACACTCTGGGGGTGCGTGGCTTCAACACAAGAGTTACACTCTGGGGGTACGTGGCTTCAACACAAGAGTTACAATCTGGGGGTGCGTGGCTTCAACACAAAAGTTACTCTCTGGGGGTGCGTGGCTTCAACACAAGAGTTACACTCTGGGGGTGCGTGGATCCAACACAAGAGTTACACTCTGGGGGTGCGTGGCTCCAACAGAAGAGTTACACTCTGGGGTGCGTGGCTTCAACAGAAGAGTTACACTCTGGGGGTGCGTAGATCCAACACAAGAGTTACACTCTGGGGGTGCGTGGCTCCAAGAGAAGAGTTACACTCTGGGGTGTTTGGCTACAACACAAGACGTGCACTCTGGGGGTGTGCCTTCAACACAAGAGTTACACTCTGGGGTGCGTGGCTTCAACAAAAGAGTTACACTCTGGGGTGCGTGGCTTCAACACAAGAGTTACACTCTGGGGGTGCGTAGATCCAACACAAGAGTTAAACTCTGGGGGTGCGTGGCTTTAACACAAGAGTTACACTCTGGGGGTGCGTGGCTTCAAAACAAGAGTTACACTCTGGGGGTACGTGGCTTCAACACAAGAGTTACACTCTGGGGGTGCGTGGCTTCAACAAAAGAGTTACACTCTGGGGGTGCGTAGATCCAACACAAGAGTTACACTCTGGGGTGCATGGCTTCAACAGAAGAGTTACACTCTGGGGGTGCGTAGATCCAACACAAGAGTAACACTCTGGGGTGCGTGGCTTCAACAGAAGAGTTACACTCTGGGGGTGCGTAGATCCAACACAAGAGTTACACTCTGGGGTGCGTGGCTTCAAAACAAGAGTTACACTCTGGGGGTACGTGGCTTCAACACAAGTTTTACACTCTGGGGGTGCGTGGCTTCAACAAAAGAGTTACACTCTGGGGGTGCATAGATCCAACACAAGAGTTACACTCTGGGGTGCGTGGCTTCAACAAAAGAGTTACACTCTGGGGGTGCGTAGATCCAACACAAGAGTTACACTCTGTGGTGCGTGGCTTCAACAGAAGAGTTACACTCTGGGGGTGCGTGGCTCCAACAGAAGAGTTACTCCCTGGGGGTACGTGGCTTCAACACAAGAGTCACTCTCTGGGGTGTTTGGCTACAACACAAGACGTGCACTCTGGGGGTGTGCCTTCAACACAAGAGTTACACTGTGGGGGTGCGTGGCTTCAATACAAGAGTTACACTCTGGGGTGTGTGGCTTCAACACAAGAGTTACACTCTGTGAATGCCTGGCTTTAACACAAGAGTAACATTCTGCATGTGTGTGGCTTCAACACAAGAGTTACACTCTGGGGGTGAGTGACTTCACACAAAAGTTACACTCTGGGGGTGTGTGGCTTCAACACAAGAGTTACACTCTGGGGGACTGTGGCTTCAACACAAGAGTTACACTCTGGGGGTGCGTGGCTTCACAAAAGATTTACACTCTGGAGGTGTGTGGCTTAAACTCAAGAGTTACACTCTGGGGTGCGTGGCTTCACACAAGAGTTACACTCTGGGGGTGCGTGGCTTTACACAAGAGTTAATCTCTGGGGGTGCATGGCTTCACACAAGAGTTACCCTCTGGGGGTGCGTGGCTCCAACACAAGAGTTACACTCTGGAAGTATGTGGCTTCACACAAGAGTTACACTCTGGGTGTGCGTGGCTTCACACAAGAGTTACCCCCTGGGGGTGCGTGGCTTCAACTCAAGAGTTAAACTCTGGGGGTGCGTGGCTTCAACTCAAGAGTTAAACTCTGGGGGTATGTGGCTTCACACAAGAGTTACACTCTAGGTGTGCGTGACTTGAACATAAGAGTTACACTCTGGGGTGCACGGTTTCACACAAGTTACATTCTGGTGGTGCGTAGCTTCACACAAGAGTTACACTTTGGGGGTGAGTGGCTTCACACAAGGGTTACACTCTGGGTGTGCGTGGCTTCACACAAGAGTTACACTCTGGGGGGGGTGTGGCTTCAACTCAAGAGTTACACTCTGGTGTGCGTGGCTTCACACAAGAGTTACACTCTGGGGGTGCGTGGCTTCACAGAAGAGTTACACTCTGGGGTGCGTGGCTTCACACAAGAGTTACACTCTGTGGATGCCTGGCTTTAACACAAGAGTAACATTCTGGGGGTGTGTGGCTTCAACACACAAGTTACTCTCTGGGGGTGTTTGGCTCCAACACAAGAGTTACACTCTGGGGATGTGTAACTTCAACACAAGAGTTACACTCTAGGGGTGTTTGGCTTCAAAACAAGAGTTACACTCTGGGGGTGCGTGGCTTCAACACAAGAGTTACACTCTGGGGGTACGTGGCTTCAACACAAGAGTTACAATCTGGGGGTGCGTGGCTTCAACACAAAAGTTACTCTCTGGGGGTGCGTGGCTTCAACACAAGAGTTACACTCTGGGGGTGTTTGGCTACAACACAAGATGTGCACTCTGGGGGTGTGCCTTCAACACAAGAGTTACACTGTGGGGGGTGCGTGGCTTTATCACAAGAGTTACACTCTGGGGGTGCGTGGCTTCAACACAAGAGTTACACTCTGGGGGTGTGTGGCTCCAACAGAAGAGTTACACTCTGGGGTGCGTGGCTTTAACAAAAGAGTTACACTCTGGGGGTGCGTAGATCCAACACAAGAGTTACACTCTGGGGGTGCGTGGCTCCAACAGAAGAGTTACACTCTGGGGTGCGTGGCTTCAACAGAAGAGTTACACTCTGGGGGTGCGTAGATCCAACACAAGAGTTACACTCTGGGGGTGCGTGGCTCCAACAGAAGAGTTACACTCTGGGGTGTTTGGCTACAACACAAGACGTGCACTCTGGGGGTGTGCCTTCAACACAAGAGTTACACTCTGGGGGTGCGTGGCTCCAACAGAAGAGTTACACTCTGGGGGTGTTTAGCTACAACACAAGATGTGCACTCTGGGGGTGTGCCTTCAACACAAGAGTTACAATGTGGTGGGTGCGTGGCTTTAACACAAGAGTTACACTGTGGGGGTGCGTGGCTTCAACACAAGAGTTACACTCTGGGGGTGTGAGGCTCCAACAGAAGAGTTACACTCTGGGGTGCGTGGCTTCAACAAAAGAGTTACACTCTGGGGGTGCGTAGATCCAACACAAGAGTTACACTCTGGGGGTGCGTGGCTCCAACAGAAGAGTTACACTCTGGGGTGTTTGGCTACAACACAAGACGTGCACTCTGGGGGTGTGCCTTCAACACAAGAGTTACACTCTGGGGTGCGTGGCTTCAACAAAAGAGTTACACTCTGGGGTGCGTGGCTTCAACACAAGAGTTACACTCTGGGGGGTGCGTAGATCCAACACAAGAGTTAAACTCTGGGGGTGCGTGGCTTTAACACAAGAGTTACACTTTGGGGGTGCGTGGCTTCAAAACAAGAGTTACA
Source organism: Triturus cristatus (assembly GCF_964204655.1). Taxonomy (NCBI): domain Eukaryota; kingdom Metazoa; phylum Chordata; class Amphibia; order Caudata; family Salamandridae; genus Triturus; species Triturus cristatus. The sequence goes on along the minus strand of NC_140590.1, from coordinate 50,634,384 downwards.
CTCTGGGGGTACGTGGCTTCAACACAAGAGTTACACTCTGGGGGTGCGTGGCTTCAACAAAAGAGTTACACTCTGGGGGTGCGTAGATCCAACACAAGAGTTACACTCTGGGGTGCGTGGCTTCAACAGAAGAGTTACACTCTGGGGGTGCGTAGATCCAACACAAGAGTAACACTCTGGGGTGCGTGGCTTCAACAGAAGAGTTACACTCTGGGGGTGCGTAGATCCAACACAAGAGTTACACTCTGGGGTGCGTGGCTTCAAAACAAGAGTTACACTCTGGGGGTACGTGGCTTCAACACAAGAGTTACACTCTGGGGTGCGTGGCTTCAACAAAAGAGTAACACTCTGGGGCTGCATAGATCCAACACAAGAGTTACACTCTGGGGTGCGTGGCTTCAACAAAAGAGTTACACTCTGGGGGTGCGTAGATCCAACACAAGAGTTACACTCTGGGGTGCGTGGCTTCAACAGAAGAGTTACACTCTGGGGGTGCTTGGCTCCAACAGAAGAGTTACTCTCTGGGGGTACGTGGCTTCAACACAAGAGTCACTCTCTGGGGTGTTTGGCTACAACACAAGACGTGCACTCTGGGGGTGTGCCTTCAACACAAGAGTTACACTGTGGGGGTGCGTGGCTTCAATACAAGAGTTACACTCTGGGGTGTGTGGCTTCAACACAAGTGTTACACTCTGTGAATGCCTGGCTTTAACACAAGAGTAACATTCTGCATGTGTGTGGCTTCAACACAAGAGTTACACTCTGGGGGTGAGTGACTTCACACAAACGTTACACTCTGGGGGTGTGTGGCTTCAACACAAGAGTTACACTCTGGGGGACTGTGGCTTCAACACAAGAGTTACACTCTGGGGGTGCGTGGCTTCACAAAAGATTTACACTCTGGAGGTGTGTGGCTTAAACTCAAGAGTTACACTCTGGGGTGCGTGGCTTCACACAAGAGTTACACTCTGGGGGTGCGTGGCTTTACACAAGAGTTAATCTCTGGGGGTGCATGGCTTCACACAAGAGTTACCCTCTGGGGGTGCGTGGCTCCAACACAAGAGTTACACTCTGGAAGTATGTGGCTTCACACAAGAGTTACACTCTGGGTGTGCGTGGCTTCACACAAGAGTTACCTCCTGGGGGTGCGTGGCTTCAACTCAAGAGTTAAACTCTGGGGGTGCGTGGCTTCAACTCAAGAGTTAAACTCTGGGGGTATGTGGCTTCACACAAGAGTTACACTCTAGGTGTGCGTGACTTGAACATAAGAGTTACACTCTGGGGTGCACGGTTTCACACAAGTTACATTCTGGTGGTGCGTAGCTTCACACAAGAGTTACACTTTGGGGGTGAGTGGCTTCACACAAGAGTTACACCCTGGGTGTGCGTGGCTTCACACAAGAGTTACACTCTGGGGGGGTGTGGCTTCAACTCAAGAGTTACACTCTGGTGTGCGTGGCTTCACACAAGAGTTACACTCTGGGGGTGCGTGGCTTCACAGAAGATTTACACTCTGGGGTGCGTGGCTTCACACAAGAGTTACACTCTGTGGATGCCTGGCTTTAACACAAGAGTAACATTCTGGGGGTGTGTGGCTTCAACACACAAGTTACTCTCTGGGGTTGTTTGGCTCCAACACAAGAGTTACACTCTGGGGATGTGTAACTTCAACACAAGAGTTACACTCTGGGGGTGTTTGGCTTCAAAACAAGAGTTACACTCTGGGGGTGCGTGGCTTCAACACAAGAGTTACACTCTGGAGGTACGTGGCTTCAACACAAGAGTTACACTCTGTGAATGCCTGGCTTTAACACAAGAGTAACATTCTGCATGTGTGTGGCTTCAACACAAGAGTTACACTCTGGGGGTGAGTGACTTCACACAAAAGTTACACTCTGGGGGTGTGTGGCTTCAACACAAGAGTTACACTCTGGGGGACTGTGGCTTCAACACAAGAGTTACACTCTGGGGGTGCGTGGCTTCACAAAAGATTTACACTCTGGAGGTGTGTGGCTTAAACTCAAGAGTTACACTCTGGGGTGCGTGGCTTCACACAAGAGTTACACTCTGGGGGTGCGTGGCTTTACACAAGAGTTAATCTCTGGGGGTGCATGGCTTCACACAAGAGTTACCCTCTGGGGGTGCGTGGCTCCAACACAAGAGTTACACTCTGGAAGTATGTGGCTTCACACAAGAGTTACACTCTGGGTGTGCGTGGCTTCACACAAGAGTTACCCCCTGGGGGTGCGTGGCTTCAACTCAAGAGTTAAACTCTGGGGGTGCGTGGCTTCAACTCAAGAGTTAAACTCTGGGGGTATGTGGCTTCACACAAGAGTTACACTCTAGGTGTGCGTGACTTGAACATAAGAGTTACACTCTGGGGTGCACGGTTTCACACAAGTTACATTCTGGTGGTGCGTAGCTTCACACAAGAGTTACACTTTGGGGGTGAGTGGCTTCACACAAGGGTTACACTCTGGGTGTGCGTGGCTTCACACAAGAGTTACACTCTGGGGGGGGTGTGGCTTCAACTCAAGAGTTACACTCTGGTGTGCGTGGCTTCACACAAGAGTTACACTCTGGGGGTGCGTGGCTTCACAGAAGAGTTACACTCTGGGGTGCGTGGCTTCACACAAGAGTTACACTCTGTGGATGCCTGGCTTTAACACAAGAGTAACATTCTGGGGGTGTGTGGCTTCAACACACAAGTTACTCTCTGGGGGTGTTTGGCTCCAACACAAGAGTTACACTCTGGGGATGTGTAACTTCAACACAAGAGTTACACTCTAGGGGTGTTTGGCTTCAAAACAAGAGTTACACTCTGGGGGTGCGTGGCTTCAACACAAGAGTTACACTCTGGGGGTACGTGGCTTCAACACAAGAGTTACAATCTGGGGGTGCGTGGCTTCAACACAAAAGTTACTCTCTGGGGGTGCGTGGCTTCAACACAAGAGTTACACTCTGGGGGTGTTTGGCTACAACACAAGATGTGCACTCTGGGGGTGTGCCTTCAACACAAGAGTTACACTGTGGGGGGTGCGTGGCTTTATCACAAGAGTTACACTCTGGGGGTGCGTGGCTTCAACACAAGAGTTACACTCTGGGGGTGTGTGGCTCCAACAGAAGAGTTACACTCTGGGGTGCGTGGCTTTAACAAAAGAGTTACACTCTGGGGGTGCGTAGATCCAACACAAGAGTTACACTCTGGGGGTGCGTGGCTCCAACAGAAGAGTTACACTCTGGGGTGCGTGGCTTCAACAGAAGAGTTACACTCTGGGGGTGCGTAGATCCAACACAAGAGTTACACTCTGGGGGTGCGTGGCTCCAACAGAAGAGTTACACTCTGGGGTGTTTGGCTACAACACAAGACGTGCACTCTGGGGGTGTGCCTTCAACACAAGAGTTACACTCTGGGGGTGCGTGGCTCCAACAGAAGAGTTACACTCTGGGGGTGTTTAGCTACAACACAAGATGTGCACTCTGGGGGTGTGCCTTCAACACAAGAGTTACAATGTGGTGGGTGCGTGGCTTTAACACAAGAGTTACACTGTGGGGGTGCGTGGCTTCAACACAAGAGTTACACTCTGGGGGTGTGAGGCTCCAACAGAAGAGTTACACTCTGGGGTGCGTGGCTTCAACAAAAGAGTTACACTCTGGGGGTGCGTAGATCCAACACAAGAGTTACACTCTGGGGGTGCGTGGCTCCAACAGAAGAGTTACACTCTGGGGTGTTTGGCTACAACACAAGACGTGCACTCTGGGGGTGTGCCTTCAACACAAGAGTTACACTCTGGGGTGCGTGGCTTCAACAAAAGAGTTACACTCTGGGGTGCGTGGCTTCAACACAAGAGTTACACTCTGGGGGGTGCGTAGATCCAACACAAGAGTTAAACTCTGGGGGTGCGTGGCTTTAACACAAGAGTTACACTTTGGGGGTGCGTGGCTTCAAAACAAGAGTTACACTCTGGGGGTACGTGGCTTCAACACAAGAGTTACACTCTGGGGGTGCGTGGCTTCAACAAAAGAGTTACACTCTGGGGGTGCGTAGATCCAACACAAGAGTTACACTCTGGGGTGCGTGGCTTCAACAGAAGAGTTACACTCTGGGGGTGCGTAGATCCAACACAAGAGTAACACTCTGGGGTGCGTGGCTTCAACAGAAGAGTTACACTCTGGGGGTGCGTAGATCCAACACAAGAGTTACACTCTGGGGTGCGTGGCTTCAAAACAAGAGTTACACTCTGGGGGTACGTGGCTTCAACACAAGAGTTACACTCTGGGGTGCGTGGCTTCAACAAAAGAGTTACACTCTGGGGCTGCATAGATCCAACACAAGAGTTACACTCTGGGGTGCGTGGCTTCAACAAAAGAGTTACACTCTGGGGGTGCGTAGATCCAACACAAGAGTTACACTCTGGGGTGCGTGGCTTCAACAGAAGAGTTACACTCTGGGGGTGCTTGGCTCCAACAGAAGAGTTACTCTCTGGGGGTACGTGGCTTCAACACAAGAGTCACTCTCTGGGGTGTTTGGCTACAACACAAGACGTGCACTCTGGGGGTGTGCCTTCAACACAAGAGTTACACTGTGGGGGTGCGTGGCTTCAATACAAGAGTTACACTCTGGGGTGTGTGGCTTCAACACAAGTGTTACACTCTGTGAATGCCTGGCTTTAACACAAGAGTAACATTCTGCATGTGTGTGGCTTCAACACAAGAGTTACACTCTGGGGGTGAGTGACTTCACACAAACGTTACACTCTGGGGGTGTGTGGCTTCAACACAAGAGTTACACTCTGGGGGACTGTGGCTTCAACACAAGAGTTACACTCTGGGGGTGCGTGGCTTCACAAAAGATTTACACTCTGGAGGTGTGTGGCTTAAACTCAAGAGTTACACTCTGGGGTGCGTGGCTTCACACAAGAGTTACACTCTGGGGGTGCGTGGCTTTACACAAGAGTTAATCTCTGGGGGTGCATGGCTTCACACAAGAGTTACCCTCTGGGGGTGCGTGGCTCCAACACAAGAGTTACACTCTGGAAGTATGTGGCTTCACACAAGAGTTACACTCTGGGTGTGCGTGGCTTCACACAAGAGTTACCTCCTGGGGGTGCGTGGCTTCAACTCAAGAGTTAAACTCTGGGGGTGCGTGGCTTCAACTCAAGAGTTAAACTCTGGGGGTATGTGGCTTCACACAAGAGTTACACTCTAGGTGTGCGTGACTTGAACATAAGAGTTACACTCTGGGGTGCACGGTTTCACACAAGTTACATTCTGGTGGTGCGTAGCTTCACACAAGAGTTACACTTTGGGGGTGAGTGGCTTCACACAAGAGTTACACCCTGGGTGTGCGTGGCTTCACACAAGAGTTACACTCTTGGGGGGTGTGGCTTCAACTCAAGAGTTACACTCTGGTGTGCGTGGCTTCACACAAGAGTTACACTCTGGGGGTGCGTGGCTTCACAGAAGATTTACACTCTGGGGTGCGTGGCTTCACACAAGAGTTACACTCTGTGGATGCCTGGCTTTAACACAAGAGTAACATTCTGGGGGTGTGTGGCTTCAACACACAAGTTACTCTCTGGGGTTGTTTGGCTCCAACACAAGAGTTACACTCTGGGGATGTGTAACTTCAACACAAGAGTTACACTCTGGGGGTGTTTGGCTTCAAAACAAGAGTTACACTCTGGGGGTGCGTGGCTTCAACACAAGAGTTACACTCTGGAGGTACGTGGCTTCAACACAAGAGTTACAATCTGGGGGTGCGTGGCTTCAACACAAAAGTTACTCTCTGGGGGTGCGTGGCTTCAACACAAGAGTTACACTCTGGGGGTGCGTAGATCCAACACAAGAGTTACACTCTGGGGGTTCGTGGCTCCAACAGAAGAGTTACACTCTGGGGTGCATGGCTTCAACAGAAGAGTTACACTCTGGGGGTGTTTGGCTTCAAAACAAGAGTTACACTCTGGGGGTGCGTGGCTACAACACAAGAGTTACACTCTGGGGGTACGTGGCTTCAACACAAGAGTTACAATCTGGGGGTGCGTGGCTTCAACACAAAAGTTACTCTCTGGGGGTGCGTGGCTTCAACACAAGAGTTACACTCTGGGGGTGCGTAGATCCAACACAAGAGTTACACTCTGGGGGTTCGTGGCTCCAACAGAAGAGTTACACTCTGGGGGTGTGTTGGACAGGCCTCACAGACGGCTCGCTCCCTCCCCGCTCGACAAGGCCCGAACTCCTGCCCACCTGGCATATCCCCGCGACAAGCACCTGTACTCCGTCTCCCGACGGACCCTCTGCCCTCGGACCCCTACTCATCACGGGGTCCAGCCCCACCGGCTTTCCCGGCCGGGTCAAGCCGCCATCTTGGGCCCTGCACCACGCGGCCGCATGGCCTCCCCTCGACCCTAACCCCGGGCCTGGCCGGCCCCGACATCCCGGCACCACTATCCGCCCAGGAGGTGAGCGGACCACTTGGCAGGTCAATGGGGGACCGAAGTGTCAAGGGCTCTCCCCCGCCAGGTGCCGATCGCCCCCAGCTCCCCCAGGCACTGGCTCCACCCCCTGCTGGGTGTCTGGACACCTTCATCCCGGACCCTCCGACCTCCAAGTGCGAGGGTCCGGACATCAAAGGGCACCAGCCCTATAACTGAGGCCGCTCCGGAGCAGGAAGGCAGTTGTATCCTGGAGTCGAGAGACACCGAGTGAACTCAACCCTGACGGTCTACTGGCGCTGCCGTAGCCCGCTCTTGCGAACCATAGTCCTGCCTGCTGGCGCTGCCGCGGCCTTCTGCAACAGTCATCTTCCTGGGACCTGCTGGCGCTGCCGCGGCCCGTTGTAACGACCATCCTCACCGGGACCTGCTGGCGCTGCCGCGGCCTTCTGCAACATTCATCTTCCTGGGACCTGCTGGCGCTGCCGCGGCCCGTTGTATCGACCATCCTCACCGGGACCTGCTGGCGCTGCCGCGGCCTTCTGCAACATTCATCTTCCTGGGACCTGCTGGCGCTGCCGCGGCCCGTTGTATCGACCATCCACACCGGGACCTGCTGGCGCTGCCGCGGCCCATACCACCTAACCACCAAGCTCGAGGATTGTGAGCTCATCATCACCTCAACCGAACTACCTGATTGGTAAATAGACTGTCCCGCTACCCCCTTCCCTACCTTGCGAGACTCTAATCGAGGGGACCCCTGAGTCCAGACCTCCTTGTACCATTTCACCGTACCTTAAATAAGTGCCTATAAAGAACACTGAACCTTATCCGTGTGTGATATTCGTCTGTGGGGGGGAAGTTACTTGTCTGTACGATCGCTGGAGACGGCTCTCCCCGGAGACCTCTCCTCCTGACCCCGGCCGACCCTCCCGGTCCGTCTACCTTTTCTAACAGGGTGTTTGGCTACAACACAAGATGTGCACTCTGGGGGTGTGCCTTCAACACAAGAGTTACACTGTGGGGGTGCGTGGCTTTAACACAAGAGTTACACTCTGGGGGTGCGTGGCTTCAACACAAGAGTTACACTCTGGGGGTGTGTGGCTCCAACAGAAGAGTTATACTCTGGGGTGCGTGGCTTCAACAAAAGAGTTACACTCTGGGGGTGCGTAGATCCAACACAAGAGTTACACTCTGGGGGTGCGTGGCTCCAACACAAGATTTACACTCTGGGGTGTGTGGCTTCAACAGAAGAGTTACACTCTGGGGGTGCGTAGATCCAACACAAGAGTTACACTCTGGGGGTTCGTGGCTCCAACAGAAGAGTTACACTCTGGGGGTGTTTGGCTACAACACAAGATGTGCACTCTGGGGGTGTGCCTTCAACACAAGAGTTACACTGTGGGGGGTGCGTGGCTTTAACACAAGAGTTACACTCTGGGGGTGCGTGGCTTCAACACAAGAGTTACACTCTGGGGGTGTGTGGCTCCAACAGAAGAGTTACACTCTGGGGTGCGTGGCTTCAACAAAAGAGTTACACTCTGGGGGTGCGTAGATCCAACACAAGAGTTACACTCTGGGGGTGCATGGCTCCAACACAAGAGTTACACTCTGGGGTGCGTGGCTTCAACAGAAGAGTTACACTCTGGGGGTGCGTAGATCCAACACAAGAGTTACACTCTGGGGGTGCGTGGCTCCAACAGAAGAGTTACACTCTGGGGTGTTTGGCTACAACACAAGACGTGCACTCTGGGGGTGTGCCTTCAACACAAGAGTTACACTCTGGGGTGCGTGGCTTCAACAAAAGAGTTACACTCTGGGGTGCGTGGCTTCAACACAAGAGTTACACTCTGGGGGTGCGTAGATCCAACACAAGAGTTAAATTCTGGGGGTGCGTGGCTTTAACACAAGAGTTACACTCTGGGGGTGCGTGGCTTCAACAGAAGAGTTACACTCTGGGGGTGCGTAGATCCAACACAAGAGTAACACTCTGGGGTGCGTGGCTTCAACAGAAGAGTTACACTCTGGGGGTGCGTAGATCCAACACAAGAGTTACACTCTGGGGTGTGTGGCTTCAAAACAAGAGATACACTCTGGGGGTGCGTGGCTTCAACAAAAGAGTTACACTCTGGGGGTGCATAGATCCAACACAAGAGTTACACTCTGGGGTGCGTGGCTTCAACAAAAGAGTTACACTCTGGGGGTGCGTAGATCCAACACAAGAGTTACACTCTGGGGTGCGTGGCTTCAACAGAAGAGTTACACTCTGGGGGTGCGTGGCTCCAACAGAAGAGTTACTCTCTGGGGGTGCGTGGCTTCTACACAAGAGTCACTCTCTGGGGTGTTTGGCTACAACACAAGACGTGCACTCTGGGGGTGTGCCTTCAACACAAGAGTTACACTGTGGGGGTGCGTGGCTTCAATACAAGAGTTACACTCTGGGGTGTGTGGCTTCAACACAAGAGTTACACTCTGTGAATGCCTGGCTTTAACACAAGAGTAACATTCTGCATGTGTGTGGCTTCAACACAAGAGTTACACTCTGGGGGTGAGTGACTTCACACAAAAGTTACACTCTGGGGGTGTGTGGCTTCAAAACAAGAGGTACAATCTGGGGGTGCATGGCTTCAAAACAAGAGTTACACTCTGGGGGTGCGTGGCTTCACACAAGAGTTACACTCTGGGGTGCGTGGCTTCAACAAAAGAGTTACACTCTGGGGTGCGTGGCTTCAACAAAAGAGTTATACTCTGGTGGTGCGTGGCTTCAACAGAAGAGTTACACTCTGGGGGTGCGTGGCTCCAACAAAAGAGTTACACTCTTGGGGTGCGTGGCTTCACACAAGAGTTACACTCTGGGGTGCGTGGCTTCAACAAAAGAGTTACACTCTTGGGGTGCGTGGCTTCACACAAGAGTTATACTCTGGTGGTGCGTGGCTCAAGTGCCGTCGGTCACACGACGGGACATTCAAAAGAAACAACACATGCCTTCCAGATCCATTGGAAGTAAATAAACAAAAAGACCAATGCTTGTTGATTCTTCCAGAGAACGTTATGGATCCGCAGATTATCAAATGGTCACAATGGGGGGTAAGGGGAGGTGCATAAACCAAGCATCAATAATTACTGCTCAGGTGTGGCACGTGCTGGTGATGGGAGGCCATTTTCTACAGCGACTAGAGTAGATGTAGGTGACACTACTTCACGCACGGGCACACACTTGTGATGGGACTCTGTGTTCTACAGCTACCAGCGTAGACGTGGATTACACATGATTACAGTACTGCACACACCGGTCACAAGCTTGTGAAGGTGCGCTGTGTTCTACAGCTGCCAGCGTAGACGTAGATTACACATGGATTACACTACTGCACACACCGGTCACAAGCTTGTGATGGGGCGCTGTGTTCCACAGCTACCAGCGTAGATGTGGATTACACATGATTACACTACTGCACACACCGGTCACAAGCTTGTGAAGGGGCGCTGTGTTCTACAGCTGCCAGCGTAGACGTAGATTACACATGGATTACACTACTGCACACACCGGTCACAAGCTTGTGATGGGACGATGTGTTCCACATCTATCGGCGTAGATGTGGATTACACATGATTACACTACTGCACACACCGGTCACAAGCTTGTGAAGGGGCGCTGTGTTCTACAGCTACCAGCGTAGACGTAGATTACACATGGATTACACTACTGCACACACCGGTCACAAGCTTGTGATGGGACGATGTGTTCCACATCTATCGGCGTAGATGTGGATTACACATGATTACACTACTGCACACACCGGTCACAAGCTTGTGATGGGGCGCTGTGTTCTACAGCTACCAGCGTAGACGTAGATTACACATGGATTACACTACTGCACACACCGGTCACAAGCTTGTGATGGGAGGCTGTGTTCTACAGCTACCAGCATAGACGTAGATTACACATGGATTACACTACTGCACACACCGGTCACAAGCTTGTGATGGGGCGCTGTGTTCCACAGCTACCAGCGTAGACGTGGATTACACATGGATTACACTACTGCACACACCGGTCACAAGCTTGTGATGGGGCGCTGTGTTCTACAGCTACCAGCGTAGACGTAGATTACACATGGATTACACTACTGCACACACTGGTCAAAAGCTTGTGATGGGGCGCTGTGTTCCACAGCTACCAGCGTAGACGTAGATTACACATGGATTACACTACTGCACACACCGGTCACAAGCTTGTGATGGGGCGCTGTGTTCCAGAGCTACCAGCGTAGACGTACATTACACATGATTACACTACTGCACACACCGGTCACAAGCTTGTGATGGGGCGCTGTGTTCCACAGCTACCAGCGTAGAAGTGGATTACACATGGATTACACTACTGCACACACCGGTCACAAGCTTGTGATGGGAGGCTGTGTTCCACAGCTACCAGCGTAGACGTAGATTACACATGGATTACACTACTGCACACACCGGTCACAAGCTTGTGATGGGGCGCTGTGTTCTACAGCTACCAGCGTAGACGTAGATTACACATGGATTACACTACTGCACACACCGGTCACAAGCTTGTGATGGGGCGCTGTGTTCCACAGCTACCAGCGTAGATGTGGATTACACATGATTACACTACTGCACACACCGGTCACAAGCTTGTGATGGGGCGCTGTGTTCTACAGCTACCAGCGTAGACGTAGATTACACATGGATTACACTACTGCACACACCGGTCACAAGCTTGTGATGGGAGGCTGTGTTCTACAGCTACCAGCGTAGACGTAGATTACACATGGATTACACTACTGCACACACCAGTCACAAGTTTGTGATGGGGCGCTGTGTTCCACAGCTACCAGCGTAGACGTGGATTACACATGGATTACACTACTGCATACACCGGTCACAAGCTTGTGATGGGGCGCTGTGTTCTACAGCTACCAGCATAGACGTAGATTACACATGGATTACACTACTGCACACACCGGTCACAAGCTTGTGATGGGGCGCTGTGTTCCACAGCTACCAGCGTAGACATAGATTACACATGGATTACACTACTGCACACACCGGTCACAAGCTTGTGATGGGGCGCTGTGTTCCAGAGCTACCAGCGTAGACGTACATTACACATGATTACACTACTGCACACACCGGTCACAAGCTTGTGATGGGGCGCTGTGTTCCACAGCTACCAGCGTAGACATGGATTACACATGGATTACACTACTGCACACACCGGTCACAAGCTTGTGATGGGAGGCTGTGTTCCACAGCTACCAGCGTAGACGTAGATTACACATGGATTACACTACTGCACACACCGGTCACAAGCTTGTGATGGGGCGCTGTGTTCCACAGCTACCAGCGTAGACGTGGATTACACATGGATTACACTACTGCACACACCGGTCACAAGCTTGTGATGGGGCACTGTGTTCTACAGCTACCAGCGTAGACGTAGATTACACATGGATTACACTACTGCACACACCGGTCACAAGCTTGTGATGGGGTGCTGTGTTCCACAGCTACCAGAGTAGATGTAGATTGCACATGGATTACACTACTGCACACACCGGTCACAAGCGTGTGATGGGGCGCTGTTTTCCACAGCTACCAGCGTAGACGTAGATTACACATGGATTACACTACTGCACACACCGGTCACAAGCTTGTGATGGGGCGCTGTGTTCCACAGCTACCAGCGTAGACGTAGATTACACATGATTACACTACTGCACACACCGGTCACAAGCTTGTGATGGGGCGCTGTGTTCCACAGCTACCAGCGTAGACGTAGATTACACATGATTACACTACTGCACACACCGGTCACAAGCTTGTGATGGGGCGCTGTGTTCCACAGCTACCAGCGTAGACGTGGATTACACATGGATTGAACTACTGCACACACCGGTCACAAGCTTGTGATGGGGTGCTGTGTTCCACAGCTACCAGCGTAGACGTGGATTACACATGGATTACACTACTGCACACACCGGTCACAAGCGTGTGATGGGGCGCTGTGTCCCACAGCTACCAGCGTAGAAGTGGATTACACATGGATTACACTACTGCACACACCGGTCACAAGCTTGTGATGGGAGGCTGTGTTCCTCAGCTACCAGCGTAGACGTAGATTACACATGGATTACACTACTGCACACACCTGTCACAAGCTTGTGATGGGGCGCTGTGTTCCACAGCTACCAGCGTAGACGTGGATTACACATGGATTACACTACTGCACACACCGGTCACAAGCTTGTGATGGGGCACTGTGTTCTACAGCTACCAGCGTAGACGTAGATTACACATGGATTACACTACTGCACACGCCGGTCACAAGCTTGTGATGGGGCGCTGTGTTCCACAGCTACCAGCGTAGATGTAGATTGCACATGGATTACACTACTGCACACACCGGTCACAAGCGTGTGATGGGGCGCTGTGTTCCACAGCTACCTGTTTAGACGTAGATTACACATGGATTACACTACTGCACACACCGGTCACAAGCTTGTGATGGGGCGCTGTGTTCCACAGCTACCAGCGTAGACGTAGATTACACATGATTACACTACTGCACACACCGGTCACAAGCTTGTGATGGGGCGCTGTGTTCCACAGCTACCAGCGTAGACGTAGATTACACATGGATTACACTACTGCACACACCGGTCACAAGCTTGTGATGGGGCGCTGTGTTCCAGAGCTATCAGCGTAAACGTACATTACACATGATTACACTACTGCACACACCGGTCACAAGCTTGTGATGGGGCGCTGTGTTCCACAGCTACCAGCGTAGACGTGGATTACACATGGATTGAACTACTGCACACACCGGTCACAAGCTTGTGATGGGGTGCTGTGTTCCACAGCTACCAGCGTAGACGTGGATTACACATGGATTACACTACTGCACACACCGGTCACAAGCGTGTAATGGGGCGCTGTGTTCCACAGCTACCAGCGTAGACGTAGATTACACATGGATTACACTACTGCACACACCAGTCACAAGCTTGTGATGGGGCGCTGTGTTCCACAGCTACCAGCGTAGACGTAGATTACACATGGATTACACTACTGCACACACCGGTCACAAGCTTGTGATGGGGCGCTGTGTTCCAGAGCTACCAGCGTAGACGTACATTACTCATGATTACACTACTGCACACACCGGTCACAAGCTTGTGATGGGGCGCTGTGTTCCACAGCTACCAGCGTAGACGTGGATTACACATGGATTACACTACTGCACACACCGGTCACAAGCGTGTGATGGGGCGCTGTGTTCCACAGCTACCAGCATAGACGTAGATGACACATGATTACACTACTGCATACACCGGTCACAAGCGTGTGATGGGGCGCTGTGTTCCACAGCTACCAGCGTAGATGCAGATTACTCATGATTACACTACTGCACACACCGGTCACAAGCTTGTGATGGGGCGCTGTGTTCTTCAGCTACAAACGTAGACGCAGGTTACACTACTGCACACACGGGTCACGCTCTGGTGATGGGAGGCTGTGTTCTACAGTCACCAGCATAGATGTAGGTTACATGTAGGTTACACTACGGCACACACGAGTCACACGCTTGTGATGTGGCACTGTGCTTTACAGTTACCCGCGTAGATGTAAGTTACAATACTGCACACTCGGGGCACGGGCTGGTGATGGGACGCTGTGTTCTATAGCAACCTGCGTAGATGTGAGTTACACTACTGCACACCTGGAGCACGCACTGGTGATGGAACACTGTGTTCTACAGCTACAAAAGTGTGCATGGGTTACATTTTTTGAGATTATAAATACACCCGCAGGCGTGCATTCGGTAAGTGCCCCGTGTCTGTCACTGTATATGGGTCATCCGCAGAAGGAGTAGGGGTCTTGTCATGTTTCTGACCCTGTTATCGCGCACACTGGTGACGTGGGAGGCAGCGAGGAGAACACTGTTGTATGTACCGGTCCCATGATGACAAACATGGCTACTGCTGGGGCATGTGTGATGCTGCGGCAACAAATGATGGAAGTAATCTGAATAAATCAAACATTCACCCGCAGTCAAAAGATCTGGGTTAAATCCATCATTCTTTTCCTCACTATGCCACCGCAGTTTGGACTCAGTCATATGCAAATCAGTTTGACCCTGTGCCTCATGGGAACAGTCCAGACCACACTGCCAAGCCGGGTCCTCCCTGGACTGGAAACAAGCATCCTGGGACTGGGGTGAGCAAAATAACAATGGAATAAACCCAGACCTGAGACTGGGGGTGAATGTTTGCATTGTTCAGCATTCTGTTCATCATTAGTTCTTTTTGCATTTCCACCTAAGTGGGAAGGGTATTCCCAGACGTTGGTTCCGTGCTCACTGTGCCACTGGATTCAAGCTAGTCTGGTTGATGAGGGGTATTCCCCAAACCAGTCCCAGAATGCTAGTTTCTGGTCCAGGGAGGACGTGGTCTAGCAGTTCAAACTGGACTGTTCCCATGGGGAGCAGGGTCAAGACTGGTTTGCATGTGACTGGGTCCAAAGTAGGGTGGCATGGTGAGCAAAACATGGATTAAACCCAGAACTGTGACTGGGTGTGAATGTTTGATTTGTTCAGCATTCCGTCCATCATCTCCTCTATTTGCAGGTGTGATGGCAGAGTCTCACCAGACCGCATGGGTCACGGGGAGCCAGCGGGAGGCGATAATGGACTTGGCTTGTGCCCTCGCTACAGTAATGCACACTTGGCGGTGCCAGGCGTGAGAGATTAAGGGGTGAGCTTCACTGATCCCCCTAATGCGTGTCTGTAAACATTTAAACAGCACAAGATACACAACCGCTAAATAACAGGCTCACAGCAGGCTATGATCTGTGCCAGGAGCCCACCGGGGGTGCCCTGCTCATCCAGGATAAGCCAGGCTGGGACCTGTGGCTCGCCGGGTGGCACGATGCCTGCAGTTCACTGCCTGCTGTTGGCTCTTGGAATATGAAGAGCACAGTCATGCTAGGCCAGCACTTCCTCAGCTCTTTTCTGTTTTTGTGATTGTCATGTTTATACGTTGCTGTCCTGTAATGATCTCTAAATAGATACAATTCTATCTGGAGATGCTTATTCTCACTTTTTAATATCGAGGCTCAAATCCACAGGGTTAAATCATGTGGTAAAGGGGATAGGATAAATTGTGGACATCTCCCTCCACACTGTGTTAGTGCTCAACATGTTTCAGCCCCATAAATTGAAGCCGAGCAGACAAAGGGCATTCTTCAGGACTTTAAGAGATGCAGAATGCGGAGTTTCATTATACCAGGAGTCACTGACACTTGTAGAATAGGGGCATGTGGTCATGGTTCACGAGGAGTCAGTGAGGATTGTACAGTTGGGGCATGTGGTCGTGCTTCACCAGGTGTCAGTGACGATTATAGAGTAGGAGCATGTGGTCATGGTTCACGAGGAGTCAGTGAGGATTGTAGAGTTGAGGCATGTGTCATGGTTCATAAGGAATCATTCAGGATTTTAAAGTAGGGGCATGTGGTCGTAGTTCACCAGGAGTCAGTGAGGATTGTAGAGTAGGGTCATGTGGTTGGGGTACACCGGGAGTAATTGATGATTGTAGAGTAGGGGCATGTGGTGGTGGTTCACCAGGAGTCAGTGAGGCTTGCAGAATAGGAGCATATCGTTGTGGTTTACGAAGAGTCAGCGAGGCTTGTGGAGTAGGGGCATGTAGTTGTGATTCACCATGAGTCTGTGAGGCTTGTTGAGTAGGGGCATGTGGTTGTGCTTCACCAGGAGTCAGTGAGGCTTGTAGAGTAGTGATATGTTGTCATGGTTCACCAGGAGTTAGTGAGGCTGGTACAGCAGGGGCATGTGGTCATGGTTCACAGGGAGTCAGTGAGGCTTGTAGAGTAGGGGCATGTGGTCGTGGTTCACGAGGAGTCAGTGAGGCTTGTAGAGTAGGGGCATGTGGTCGTGATTCACAAGGACTCTGTGAGGCTTGTAGAGTAGGAGCATGTGGTCGTGGTTCATGAGGAGTCAGAGAGGCTTGTAGATTAGGGGCATGTGGTCATGTTTCACCAGGAGGCAGTGAAGCTTGTAGAGTAGTGATATGTTGTCTCGGTTCACCAGGAGTTAGTGAGGCTGGTACAGCAGGGGCCTGTGGTCATGGTTCACAAGGAGTCAGTGAGGCTTCTAGAGTAGGGGCATGTGGTCATGGTTCACCAGGAATCAGGGAGGATTGTAGATTAGGTGCATGTGGTCATGGTTCACGAGGAGTAATTAAGGATTGTAGAGTAGGGATATGTGGTCATGGTTCACCAGAAGTCAGTGAGGCTTGTAGAGTAGGGGCATGTGGTCGTGGTTCACCAGGAGTCAGTGAGACTTGTAGAGTAGGGGCATGTGGTTGTGGTATGTGAGGAGTCAGTGAGGATTGTAGAGTAGTGATATGCTGATATGGTTCACCAAGAGTCAATGAGAATTGTAGAGTAAGGGGCATGTGGTTGTGGTATGTGAGGAGTCAGTGAGGATTGTAGAGTAGCGATATGCTGTTGTGGTTCACCAAGAGTCAGTGAGAATTGTAGAGTAGGGGCATGTGGTTATGGTTCATGAGGAGTCAGTGAGGCTTGTAGAGTAGGGGCATGTGGTCGTGGTTCACCAAGAGTCAGTGAGGCTTGTGGAGTAGGGGCATGTGGTCGTGGCTCACCAGGAGTCAGTGAGGCTTGTAGAGTAGTCATATGCTGTCGTGGTTTACCAGGAGTCAGTGAGGCTGGTAGAGTAGGGGCATGGGGTTTGTCAGGAGTCAGTAAGGCTGGTAGATCAGGGGCATGAGGTCATGGTTCACGAGGAGTCCGAGAGGCTTGTAGAGTGGAGGCATGTGGTCGTGTTTCACTAGGAGTCAGAGAGGCTTGTACAGTAGGGGCATGTGGTCGTGTTTCACCAGGCGTCAGTGAGGCTTGTAGAGTAGGAGCATGTGGTCGTGGTTCACGAGGAGCCAGTGAGGCTTGTAGAGAAGAGGCATGTGTTCATGGTTCACGAGGAGTCATTGAATATTGTAGAGTAGGGGCATGTAGTCTTGTCCACGAGGAGTCAGAGAGGCTTGTAGAGTAGGGGCATGTGGTCGTGGTTCACGAGGAGTCAGTGAGGCTTGTAGAGTAGGGGCATGTGGTTGTGGTTCACAAGGAGTCAGTGAGGCTTGTAGAGTAGGGGCATGTGGTCATGGTTCACGAGGAGTCAGTGAGGCTGGTAGAGGAGGGGCATGTGGTCGTGTTTCACCAGGAGTCAGTGAGGCTTGTAGAGTAGGAGCATGTGGTCGTGTTTCACCGAGAGTCAGAGAGGCTTGTACAGGAGGAGCATGTGGTCGTGTTTCACCAGGAGTCAGTGAGGCTTGTAGAGTAGGGGCATGTGGTCGTGTTTCACCGAGAGTCAGAGAGGCTTGTACAGTAGGGGCATGTGGTTGTGTTTCACCAGGAGTCAGTGAGGCTTGTAGAGTTGGGGCATGTGGTCGTGGTTCATGAGGAGCCCGTGAGGCTTGTAGAGAAGAGGCATGTGTTCATGGTTCATGAGGAGTCATTGAATATTGTAGAGTAGGGGCATGTAGTCGTGGTTCACGAGGAGTCAGAGAGGCTTGTAGAATAGGGGCATGTGGTTGTGGTTCACCAGGAGTCAGTGAGGCTTGTAGATTAGGGGCATGTGGTCATGTTATGTTTCACCAGGAGGCAGTGAGGCTTGTAGAGTAGTGATATGTTGTCATGCTTCACCAGGAGTTAGTGAGGCTGGTACAGCAGGGGCATGTGGTCATGGTTCACAGGGAGTCAGTGAGGCTTGTAGAGTACGGGCATGTGGTCGTGGTTTACGAGGAGTCAGAGAGGCTTGTACAGTAGGGGCATGTGGTCATGTTTCACCAGGAGGCAGTGAGGCTTGTAGAGTAGTGATATGTTGTCGCGGTTCACCAGGAGTTAGTGAGGCTGGTACAGCAGGGGCAAGTGGTCAGGGTTCACAAGGAGTCAGTAGGGCTTGTAGAGTAGGGGCATGTGGTTGTGGTTCACGAGGAGTCAGTGAGGTTTGTAGAGTAGGGGCATGTGATCATGGTTCACCAGGAGTCAGTGAGGATTGTAGGTTAGGTGCATGTGGTCATGGTTCACCAGGAGTTATTGAGAATTGTAGAGTAGGGCTATGTGGTCATGGTTGACCAGAAGTCAGTGAGGCTTGTAGAGTAGGGGCATGTGGTCGTGGTTCACCAGAAGTCAGTGAGGCTTGTAGAGTAGGGGCATGTGGTCGTGGTTCACCAGAAGTCAGTGAGGCTTGTAGAGTAGGGGCATGTGGTCGTGGTTCACCAGGAGTCAGTGAGACTTGTAGAGTCGGGGCATGTGGTTGTGGTATGTGAGGAGTCAGTGAGGCTTGTAGAGTAGGGGCATGTGGTTGTGGTTCACAAGGAGTCAGTGAGGCTTGTAGAGTAGGGGAATGTAATCATGGTTCACGAGGAGTCAGTGAGGCTGTAGAGTAGGGGCATGTGGTCGTGGTTCATGAGGAGTCAGTGAGGCTTGTAGAGTAGGGGCATGTAGTCATGGTTCACGAGGAGTCAGTGAGGCTTGTAGAGTAGGGGCATGTGTTCATGGTTCACGAGGAGTCAGTGAGGCTTGTAGAGTAGGGGCATGTGGTCGTGGTTCACGAGGAGTCAGTGAGGCTTGTAGAGTAGGGGCATGTGGCCGTAGTTCACGAGGAGTCAGTGAGGCTTGTAGAGTAGGGGCATGTGGTCATGGTTCACCAGGAGTCAGTGAGGCTTGTAGAGTAGGGGCATGTGGTTCACGAGGAGTCAGTGAGGCTTGTAGAGTAGGGGCATGTGGTCGTGGTTCACGAGGAGTCAGTGAGGCTTGTAGAGTAGGGGCATGTGGCCGTGGTTCACGAGGAGTCAGTGAGGCTTGTAGAGTAGGGGCATGTGGTCATGGTTCACCAGGAGTCAGTGAGGCTTGTAGAGTAGGGGCATGTGGTTCACGAGGAGTCAGTGAGGCTTGTAGAGTAGGGGCATGTGGTTCACGAGGAGTCAGTGAGGCTTGTAGAGTAGGGGCATGTGGTCGTGGTTCACGAGGAGTCAGTGAGGCTTGTAGAGTAGGGGCATGTGGTCATGGTTCACCAGGAGTCAGTGAGGCTTTTTTTTTTTTTTTTTTTAAATTTTTTATTGAGCAGAGCAGAGCAACGACATAGCATCCAAATACAAAGTACAATTTATGATAACAAGATGTTATAAATACAAAGAATTCAATATTAGAAACCTCTAAAGAGTACTAAATAGCCTTCCCATCTTAGCTCCTTCCTTTATGTTGCTAAAAGTAGTAATCAGAAAAACTAATCCATAATGAGGAAGGGATGTAATGTACTAAACAGCAGACCATAAAATGCTAAAAGAACAGATATAATATCCGTTGTTAATAAGCAGCAATGTATAGAAAAAAAAAAAGTGCTAGTGCTTCTCAAGTATAGTCATTAGGAGACAGAAAAGTACAAGTGCGTCGATTTATGAGACGACGGTGGTAAAGTGCTTTGGGAAAAGATTTGATAACCATCATTATAGATTTGTAGCAGCAATTACATAGAAAAAAGAGGCTAGTGTTTTTTTGATTGTATAAAACTACTACAATTATTAACAGCCTGACCCAGACATTGTTCAGTTTCCTTTGTCTTTTTCCAGATCACTAAAATACTTCCAGTTTTTCTCAAATTTCTTAATGGCACCCACCCGGCCTGCATAAGCTCTTTCAAAATTACAAGTTCTTCTCATTTTCATCCACCATTTCAAGTGAGAGGGAGCATCGGTGGACTTCCAATTTTGTAGAATTAAGGATCGGGCAACCATACATGAAATAAATAGAAAAGTCTCTTCATCCCTATTAATTATCGTTCTGTTTTTCGCGATACCAAACAAAGCCGATTCGGCCTCTGGCTGAATATTTTTCCCGATTGCCCTTCCCAAATCCGCAAAAATTGTATTCCAGAATAGATTTAGTTTCGGGCAAGAGAAGAAAATATGGTGCCAGCCACCTTGACCATTAGCAAGACATCTAAAACACTTATTTTCAACTTCCGGGTAAATTTTCCCCAGGGCCTCCAGTGTCAAATAGGCTAACCAGCGTGATAAAAAGGCCATCCTTTTAAAGTTAGCTGCTCTTAGTGCTTTATTGCCTAAACGGCATATCGTCTCCCAGTCTTTATATTGAAGGCTGCATTGTGTCACGTGGTCTATTTTTCTTAGGTGGCTTTCAACCAGTGGCGTATGATTTTGTTGAAATAGCAGCCTATACCAATTCCCTATACCCATTATTTTGGCTCCGTATAGGGCTACAGCTAGTTCAGATGGAGAGTTAATAATACCATGTATTTTCCTTATAAAGTATACGATTTGTATATATTCGAAAAACGTAGGTCTATTCGGGCCGTTTGCTCTGGACATCACCTCTTGCCACGAAATTATTCGATTAAGAATGGAAAAGTGTCTTATTTCTTTTAGCCCGCACTTTTCCCATCTAATTAAATGACTTTTGTTTAGTTGGAGCCCGAGATCTAAACATTCCCTCAAACTCAAGAATTGCCAGCCGGAGGAGTCCATTTTTTTTGAAAGACACTGAAGTCTAGAATGATATTCCCTTAAGGTCTTATATCGGGTTTTTTTGGGATATTTGGAAGTCTTTAGGAACACTTGTAAATTGGAGCTATTTTCCTGAAGCATTTTTTCCAAAAAGAAACTGTCTCGCTTAGATGTCGAGCCCATCAGTCCCGCCACTATATCTAAAAAGGCGGCCTCATAATATATTTTCACAGCTGGTAGGGCAAGACCACCCTGTGAGGTAGATAGTTGTACTATTGGTAATTTGACCCTAGAAAATTTTTTCCCCCAGACAAAACTTCTGAACATCGTCTCAATTTCTTTAAAAAAGGAGAGCTTGACTTTTATAGGGATATTACTAAATAAAAATATAAGCAACGGAAGTATTGACATTTTGATAAGAGATACCCTGCCCACAATTGAGAGTGGTAATAAAAGCCACTGATCCAAAAGCTTCTTAATTTTATCTTTCATCCTGGTGTAATTTAATTCAAACAGCTGGTGGTAATGAGAGTTAATGTAAATTCCTAAATACCTAATCGGATCTTTATTGGCTGCTTGTGTTCTTAAGTCCAATGGGAGATAATTAATATCAGTATTTAAAGCTAGTATTTCTGTTTTATTGGAGTTTATTTTATAACCACCAATTTGTTCAAATTCTCTAAATTCTTTTAAAACACTCTCAATATTTTCTTTATCGGGCCTCAGATATAAAATAATGTCGTCAGCAAATAATTTTATTTTGGACATTCGGAAGACCGGTGATCGAATAGCAGCATTATTTCTAATCTTGATTGCTAAAGGTTCAATAAAAAAGGTGAATAGCAACGGAGAAAGAGGGCAACCTATGTGGTCATGGTTGACCAGAAGTCAGTGAGGCTTGTAGAGTAGGGGCATGTGGTCGTGGTTCACCAGAAGTCAGTGAGGCTTGTAGAGTAGGGGCATGTGGTCGTGGTTCACCAGAAGTCAGTGAGGCTTGTAGAGTAGGGGCATGTGGTCGTGGTTCACCAGGAGTCAGTGAGACTTGTAGAGTCGGGGCATGTGGTTGTGGTATGTGAGGAGTCAGTGAGGCTTGTAGAGTAGGGGCATGTGGTTGTGGTTCACAAGGAGTCAGTGAGGCTTGTAGAGTAGGGGAATGTAATCATGGTTCACGAGGAGTCAGTGAGGCTGTAGAGTAGGGGCATGTGGTCGTGGTTCATGAGGAGTCAGTGAGGCTTGTAGAGTAGGGGCATGTAGTCATGGTTCACGAGGAGTCAGTGAGGCTTGTAGAGTAGGGGCATGTGTTCATGGTTCACGAGGAGTCAGTGAGGCTTGTAGAGTAGGGGCATGTGGTCGTGGTTCACGAGGAGTCAGTGAGGCTTGTAGAGTAGGGGCATGTGGCCGTAGTTCACGAGGAGTCAGTGAGGCTTGTAGAGTAGGGGCATGTGGTCATGGTTCACCAGGAGTCAGTGAGGCTTGTAGAGTAGGGGCATGTGGTTCACGAGGAGTCAGTGAGGCTTGTAGAGTAGGGGCATGTGGTCGTGGTTCACGAGGAGTCAGTGAGGCTTGTAGAGTAGGGGCATGTGGCCGTGGTTCACGAGGAGTCAGTGAGGCTTGTAGAGTAGGGGCATGTGGTCATGGTTCACCAGGAGTCAGTGAGGCTTGTAGAGTAGGGGCATGTGGTTCACGAGGAGTCAGTGAGGCTTGTAGAGTAGGGGCATGTGGTTCACGAGGAGTCAGTGAGGCTTGTAGAGTAGGGGCATGTGGTCGTGGTTCACGAGGAGTCAGTGAGGCTTGTAGAGTAGGGGCATGTGGTCATGGTTCACCAGGAGTCAGTGAGGCTTGTAGAGTAGGGGCATGTGGTTCACGAGGAGTCAGTGAGGCTTGTAGAGTAGGGGCATGTGGTCGTGGTTCACGAGGAGTCAGTGAGGCTTGTAGAGTTGGGGCATGTGGTCGTGGTTCACCAGGAGTCAGTGATACTTGTAGAGTAAGGGGCATGTGGTTGTGGTATGTGAGGAGTCAGTGAGGATTGTAGAGTAGTGATATGCTGTTGTGGTTCACCAAGAGTCAGTGAGAATTGTAGAGTTGGGGCATTTGGTTATGGTTCATGAGGAGTCAGTGAAGCTTGTAGAGTAGGGGCATGCGGTCGTGGTTCATCAAGAGTCAGTGAGGCTTGTGGAGTAGGGGCATGTGGTCGTGGTTCTCCAGGAGTCAGTGAGGCTTGTAGAGTAGTCATATGCTGTCGTGGTTCACCAGGAGTCAGTGAGGCTGGTAGAGTAGGGGCATGTGGTTCGCCAGGAGTCAGTGAGGCTGGTAGAGCAGGGGCATGTGGCCGTGGTTCACGAGGAGTCAGGGAGGCTTGTAGAGTAGGGGCATGTGGTCGTGGTTCATGAGGAGTCAGAGAGGCTTGTAGAGTAGGGGCATGTGGTCATGGTTCACGAGGAGTCAGTGAGGCTGGTAGAGGAGGGGCATGTGGTCGTGGTTCACGAGGAATCAGTGAGGATGGTAGAGCAGGGGCAAGTTGTCGTGGCCACAAGCGTACCGCAGTGCACCCTGTTTGCCCCAGCACACCTCCCCCCGTCAGCCATGGCCATGGGAATGATTGCATTGCACAGCTGTAGTGTTTTTCATTGTTGCATTTTTCCACACTCACCCTAACAGAGGGCTATGGGGTGTAGGGGTGGATGTAACTGACGTAATTCTCTCTGGCGTAACTACCCATAATTACTGCAAAATATCTCATAATTATGGGTAATTGTGTGTGAAGCGCAATCTAGAATTTAACTCTATTTCTTTAGAACAGAATGCCTCCTTGTGTCCCAAACCCGAGCTATCTGGGCCAGTGTTTCACTCTGCAAGATAGAAAAGTCAGTGCTAACAGCATTGCTTTCCTTGCTTCCACACAAGACAACAGCGTTTTTGGGCGAGTAACATTTTTAATATGACGCAGTGAAACGGCACCTTTTCCTCCTCGTCATCAAAAATTCAAAACGGCTGCATAATATTGCTCCATACGGTGCTGTGTGTTTTGAATTTACTGAATAGTATGCAAAAAAAAGCAATTTTCTTTGCCACATAATTTATTTAACTCTGCCACATGGTTTGAGCCTCCAGTGCGTTATAATAAACCCAGGGTCCCCGGCTCTGGATGCAGCGCGTGCATGGCGACGGCAGCACACACAACCTGTCTATGTGCACTTCTGTAGCAGCTCAGAGAGGTCTGTGCTGGCTGGAGACGGCACTGTTTGCAATATTAATACATAGAGAGGAAGGTCTGTGCTCTGCCTTTTATCTTTATAGCTGCGAAATCCTCCAAGTATTTGTCGTGATAGGGTGTGGGATGTCGCGCCAGCTCCCGTCTCATTGGACGACCCGGAGAGGAGCCAAGCAGCAGATGCCTGGAGGAACCAGCCAATCAGAAGCGTCCACCATCAACCGCCGATGAAATCCCAAATTAGGGCTGCTCACCGGGGGCCTATTTTTAGAGGCGCCGTCGCCTCGCAATGTTTAGTGTTTAAATTTACCAAATGAGATGGATTTGTAAACACCTGCTGATTATGGGGATAAACACGTGAGAAGGGACAGGGGAGACAGCTATGAAAGAGAGGGAGGGGGCGTGAGAAGGAGGGAGGGCGCGCGTAATAGGACGGTCGGTGTGCGTGCGTTTCTGGGATCGGAGGAAGGACCCACAGCATCCTTTATTCTAGGATCTCTGCCCTCCTGTACTTCCGGGCCAGCTTGTGTCCAAGCCATCCCTCTGTCTTGGCCTGGGTGCCCTGCTTCACTCCACACTTCCTGCCCAGCCTCCGTGACCGGAAGTGGTGTCCTCTGTCCTGTTTGTAGGCCTGAGAGGATTCTGTCCTGCTGATACGATCCTCGGCGTAAATCACTATCTCCCCGCGCGTAAAAATGAAGGTGTCCTTGTGTAACATAACTGGTGCTCATGTAAAGCGCTCTGAATCCTTTGGGTCTAGTGTGCACTATATAAAAATCACCCCCCAAAAATAAAAATGTTGGGGTAGCCAGTGGGTAGATGGATGCATCTGGGTGGATGAGTGCATTGATCTGCCTGGAGGGATAGCTGGATGAGTGCATTTGGGTGGAGTAGCAAGGTGGATATGGGGAGGGGCATAGGAGACACTATATTTCAGGGGGTGCAGGGACAACCTTGTGGACTTTCAACTGACCCTATACAAATTGCCCCTTGCGTGAGACCGTACGTCCAATAAATTAATACAATTGCAACATTTTGAAGTGATATATTGAGAAAGGCAGGCATGTAGTAACAGTTTGCAAGTATGCTTTATTGTTATTTACATTCACAAAGTAATTAGACCAAAGGTGAGAAAAAGGTATATTTTTTTAAAGTGCTTCTCATAGTTCACTCTCACTTAGTTCTGTGTTCTGCAGGGTACATGTTTTTTGCAGCAGGCACGTGAACCCTCTGTGCTACTTTATGATGAGACAAAATTTCCAATAGACAAAATTCTGAACTCTCACTAGTAGGAACATTAGTCACCAGAGTTATCTTGACATTTTTATTGTTGCCTGAGGCACAAGAAAGTTCATGTACTTTTAAACCAAAAATTATTTTTAAACAAATCACCCCCCCACCAAAATCAACGCCAGGTGCAGCTGCACCAGTCACACCACCCTAAAGCCAGCCCTGCTCCCAGCAATGGGGCAGGACAAGCATTTGTGAGAGCTAATCTCATACCCATTATGTGAGGAACAAGATCTATGCAAGTGGTGGCATGTAATACTTCCCCCAAATTTCAGGAAGCAAAAAAATATAACAGATTTCTTGTAGATGATTTAAGGGAGAGTAGACTTCTCCCCCGAGAAATGTTTAACATTTTTGGGATCAAATTTCTAAAATGCTGCAGACCCCTGTGGGGCATTCGTGAAATACTCCCGTCCTTTCACGGTGCACCAGGGAAGCCTGGCTTTTCCTAGGAGTGCATCTGATTCTTTTTCAATTGTCTTCAGTCAGAAATTACTTCCGCTATAGCAAGGTCAGTATTTGTTCATGGGTGAGCCCCTTATGCCAAGGAGCACATTCAATCTGACAGTGCCAAAAATTTACCATGGATTCTTCAGCCACAGTCATGGGTACCGTTAAAGATTCCTCCGGTGGACAAGGGTCAGCATTTTGCCATTGACACCCTCTATAAAATGAGTAAAGAAAATGGAATGACAAGAGTTACCTCAAATATCAGTTCCAACATTTTTCTATGGATCCACCCCATATGCTAAGAATTATGTGCATCATGTTGGGGCCTTCAGCCAGGTGCGGTGGTGCGTGTTCTGTGTCCCTGCCGCAGGGTATGGCTGGGTTAACGGCTTTCTCAGACAGTTCGAGTCCCCACAGCCAATGATGGTGTCTTCATAGAAGCATGTCAGGGAATGCAATTTGCCATAAGTGACCCCTCCCATCCATAGGCTGTTAGTGCCCTTGTCCATAAGGCAAGAATAACCTCCAGTGTGCCAGTCCAGCAACACACTTGCATGCCTAACACACATACATTCACACACACACACACACACACATTCTCTCTCACACACATTCTCACTATATCTCTTGCACTTTCGTACCTTTGTACTGTCACACTCACACACACTGACACTCACACACACATTCTTTCACACATACATTCGCACTATATCTCTTGGACTCTTTTGTACACTTTTGTCCCACACACACAGACACACTGTCACTCATGCTTCCATTAGTCAATATGATTTTATTGTGTTAGAAAAGCTTGTCCTGCTGCTTCACTCTACCTGCCTGCCTTTTAGGGAATCTCAATTAAAACATATTCTCTGTACGCTATTTAAAAATAATAATATATTGTCTTGTCAATGTTTGTTACAAGTACGATATGAATGAAAAGTGCACTTCCTAAAAATAGCTGTGCGGAGCTTATATTTGGTTTCACGTGTGGATCAAGCAGATACAGTATTGGAAATTAACGAATCTATGCTCTAATACTTGATATCAGAGCCTCCAACTGACCTTATGAAATGCTTGACTTCTTTGGCAACCATGGATTTCAAAACTTAACATTTTTGGGTTTTTGAGACCCAACTTACATCCCAGAATGAAGCATTGTGGTGATTGGAAAGCCAGGAATGTCTGAAGGTGTCACCTGATCCTCAATCCATCGCCATACCCCAAAGCACCAGCCCTAGTCTCGCTTCTTGTGCCATCCCACATTCTCTGTCCACTCTCCCTTCTTGCACCAGCCCTGTTGTTGAAGATGGAATTAAGTAGGCATCTATTACTATGGTAAGAGCAGGTATTCTGCGGGTGCTTTTGTAGAGATATGTGTATTTTCATGAAATCTTTGTATTTTTGTATGTGCAGAGTAAGAGGTGTGCTCATGTAAGTGCTGAGTGATGGTGAATAGTGCGAGTTAGTGCAGCATGAGTGGTGTGAGTGTAGGGTGAAAAATGTGCCAAAGTGAGTGTTGGGTGCGATGCATGAATGCAGTGAGAGGAGGGCCCATGTGAGTGTCGGGTGAGAGGAGTGCGTGCAGAGTGAGAGTAGAGAGTGCAGGTTGGTGTGAGCAGTGTAAATGCAGGGTGAGTGGTGTGTCTGTATGTGGTGCCGGATGAGCGCCGAGAGTGAAGGGTGATCTGTGAGAGTGACTGGAGAGTGCATGGTGAGAGGAGTTAGTGCAGAGTGAGGGGTTTGTCCCTATGAGTTCTGGTAGACTATTGTCCCTGTATGAATGCAGGCTGAAAGGTTTGTCCGTGTGAGTGCAGGGTGAAAGGAGGAAATGCAGGGTGAGTGGTTTGACTCCACGGTGAGTGCTGTGCTTGTATGTGTGGTGTGAGTGCAGGGTGCGGGATGTGCCTATGTGAGTGAAGATGTGAGTGAAGATGTGTGTGAAGATGTGAGTGAAGGGTGATCTGTGAGAGTGACTGGAGAGTGCATGGTGAGAGGAGTTAGTGCAGAGTGAGGGGTTTGTCCCTATGAGTTCTGGTAGACTATTGTCCCTGTACGAATGCAGGCTGAAAGGTTTGTCCGTGTGAGTGCAGGGTGAAAGGAGGAAATGCAGGGTGAGTGGTTTGACTCCACGGTGAGTGATGTGCTTGTATGTGTGGTGTGAGTGCAGGGTGTGGGATGTGCCTATGTGAGTGAAGATGTGAGTGAAGATCTGTGTGAAGATGTGAGTAAAGGGTGAGCTGTGTGAGTGACAGAAGTGCGTATGTGAGTGCACAGTGAATGATGTGACAGTGTGAAAGTAGGGTGAGAGGAGAGGCTGCAGGGTGAGTCATGTGACATACAAGTTTGGGTGCAGATGAAAGTGCAGAGTGGGAGGAATGAACACATGGTGGGAAATGTGCTTGTTTGAGTAAGATTGCCAAGTGAGCAGTGAGAGTGACAGGCGAGTGAAGTGTCACATGAGTGCAGAGTGAGTGGTCTCCTCATGTAAGTGCAGGATGAAAAGCATGAGTGCATGGTGAGTGGTGTGAGTGCAATGTGATCAGTGTGCTGATAATGACTGTAGGGTTAATGGAGGGAGAACGGCATGAGTTCATGGTGCAGGGCATAAGTGCAATGTGGTCGCAGTGAGTGCAAGGTGAGCGGTGTGTTTATATGAGGACAGGGTAACAGGAGGATGAACAGTGTGAGTTTAGGGTAACAGAGTGAGTGAGGGTGATCACTGTGAATATAGGGTGAGGTGTGAAAGTGACAAGTGAGTGGAGTGTCATGTGCGTGCAGGGTGAGCGGAATGCTCATGTGAGTGGAGGGTAGGAGGAGGGTGATCGGTGTGAGTGCATGGAGAGCAGTGTGATCGCTGTGAGTGCAGAGTGAGCGTAAAAGGGAAGGATGAGTGATGAGAATGAGGAGTGAGTTGTCTGAATGCAGGATGTATTCCCAGACACCCAGAGTAACTCAGCATGGTATTGACGGCGGTGCAGGCTTTATGATATGTAAAACTATTGCTATTATGGCATCAATCAGGGATGGAGGGTGGAGGAAATACATAATGTGCTGATCCGGCAAAAAACTTTCAGTCTCCTGTTTAGGGTCACCGGCTGACCGGAGATCTCCCGGCACCACAGGTATTGGATGTTCCATCCAGTACACGAAATAAGCAAACTCACCTAAAGATGGTCTTTTTAGCCCTTATCTGTGCGCACTTCAAACAGCACATACAAGTAGAAAGCACTTTTAAATGTGTTCCAGTGCTGCATTAACGATCCATGACTAATAGTTTACGTTTATTATACATAAGGAAACAAAGTCGGAAAAATCATGTTACAAATGAATTCATACATTTTAATTATATCCCTATTTAGTTTCAACTTTCAAGTTGAGGCCTTTACACACTCTTTAAACAACAAATAGCCAGTATTTTTCTTCTGGAAAGGTGGCCTTGTCACTAAAGACATTCTCCCACTCTGTGACAGTAAAAATTGAATACAAATGTAAGGAATAGAGAATAGGCAGAGTGGGGCCCCAGGAGGTACTGAAACCAGTGAACAAAACAAACAAAGCCTCCTTAACTAGTTCCAGAGGGATGTAAATGATCTTTTAAAGACATGTGAAAAACTGGAGTGTGGGGGAGATAAGTCTCCAGACACTGCCCAGCCATGCCCACAGCAGCTCAAGCTGAGACACAGACCACAGGTAACTGGAGACAGGTCACAGGTCAGGTGCGCAGCCATTGCTCTTGTCTGTGCGAATTGGACCTGCAATTAACAGAAGGGGGAGGGGCACTCTTTTGTCCCCTTTTCCCCTCATCCTTGTCCTCCATGTCCACCCCACTCCAAAATCTGGGGGGGGGGGGGGATATAACCCCTGCGTCCCCCAGACTTCCTACGCCCATGGATGTGTGGCTGGACAGCTGGTGAATGAATGGATGGGTGGCTGGGTTCCAGTAGGGTGGACAGGTGGTTTTTATTGGATGTGTGGTCGATCAGCTGGGTAATGAATGGAAGGGTGGCTGGGTTCCAGTAGGGAGAACGGGTGGTTTGGGGTAGATGTGTGGCTGGACAGCTGCTGAATGAATGGATGGGTGGCTGGGTTTCAGTAGGGTGGACAAGTGGTATTGGCTGGATGTGTGGCTGGACAGCTGGTGGTGAATGAATGGATGGGTGGCTGTCTTCAAGTAAAGTGGACGGGTGCTTTTGAGTGCATCTGTGGCTAGACAGCTGGTGAAAGAATGGACGGATGGCTGTGTTCCAATAGGGTGGATGGGTGGTTTGAGATAGATGTGTGGCTGGACAGCTGGTGAATGAAAGGACGGGTGGCCTGGTTCCAGTGGTGTGGATGGGTGGTTTTGGGTGGATATGTGGCTGGACAACCGGTGAATGAATGGACTGGTAGCTGGGTTCCAGTAGGGTGGATGGGTGGTTTGGGTGGATGTGTGGCTGGACAGCTGGTGAATGAATGGATGGGTGGCTGTGTTCCAATAGGCTGGACCAGGGGTTTTGGGTGGATATGTGGCTGTACAGCTGGTGATTGCATAATGGATGACTGTATTCCAGTAGGGTGGAGGCTTGACTTGGGAGATAAACAAAAGGTGTCGAGTAGATGGCTGGGTGGGTTAGTGACCACGAAGGAACAAGAGAGTGGATTCCCTGATGAACCAAGTGCATCTTGACTCTATGGCTGGTTCACTGGACAACTCTGTATTGTTGATCTAGCTGGACGCACTTGCAGCTGTTAGACCCGCATCACACTCATCGCCCACACAGGAAACAGTTGCAGTACCTCCTTCTGCAGCTCACTTGCCTGCTCCCGACACTGAGGTAGAACTTATACCACCAACATAACTAGTTCTGAAGGCATGGGGACCACGCGCTCAACTCTTAGGAAGAAGGCTGACACTCTAGCAAACCAATCAGAACTTCTATCAGAACAAGTGACACTACTAAAAATATAAATACAGAATTATCTCTATCACAACTAAACCCTCAACCTACTGTGAGTATGGAGCAGGCTTTACAATCCTTTGGACAAAATATACACGGCCTGGCTCGGCTAGGCGACGTCAAAGATCTGATACAACTCTTTCTATGAAAATGATTTCAAAACGTACTGATCTAAAGGCCTCGTCTCAAGCACAATCACAAACTGAATTAAACACTAGCCTTATTACTTGGGAATCAAAACCCGCTATTACAACTTGTAATATGCATTACAAAAAACAGCAAGCGTCAGTAGGGAAACGCAAGCTTGCACAGAGAACTCCCTGTCAATGGGCAACCAACCACAAAAAATAGCCCCCTCGACTCAAAAACCCAAAGATTTCTCCAGTACAAAGCAAATCGAACGTAGATCCAAAGGCAGACAAAGAGGAGGCCATGACCAATCCCTCCCTTACATCACCAAACATTGACTAAAACAGCTCAGGAAGTGAAACAAAACTCTATCTGCAAAGTTCTTGACACTTGCTCGTCCAACTACGACAAGTAACCCAAAAAATCCCAAAACTCTTCCCGATGTTCAGTTCTGTTGAAAAGAGGCGCTCTAACTCAATTTGGTCCAATAACAAGTCAATTGAAATTACTAATCAATATCAACCCCAGTAACGACCCCAACAGAATATCTTTCAACTTACAACTCAACCCTCCCTTCCAACAGGTTCATCTCTCAAACCTACTTGCAGTCAAGTGGCTGCCAAGAACTCCACAGTGACAACAACCGGGGTAAAAAACCGAAGGACCCAACCAGATACCTGACGGCTTCTTAACTCCTGTATCAGATACCGTAAAAAATGTCGCTGAGGGCTTTACGCTCTTTATTAAAAGACTTACTCAAGACAGCAACTCATTGGTCTGCCAGAAGACTCGATCAATCTCCAACTTCCAACAGCTGACGTTCGCTTGACTTTACCACAAGTCCGTCCCTCCTACGTCCTGGAGTGATATTCCATTAACAACACCTATTTTTCCAGATAAACAAGTAAATTGTCCATCAAAGGCCACCATCTAAATATTAACACCGTAGAGGACAATAAGTTAGATTTTAGCCCTATGTACCAATAACAAGGGAGTCACAAAATCTTAAACCTTCACAACATCCTCACATTACTAAGCTATTTTCCAGAACTAAAAGATATAAAATCAGATGATTTAACCAGTGTGAGGCTTAGTAAAGGAATTAACTGAAACAACGAATGTATTTGCAACACGTGGTCAACTCACTCCTTTACTACTTAAATCTATGGATTTGGCAACATGGGACCATGTCAATACAAATAACAAACTTACATGTCCACCGCTCAAATCAATTTCATATTCCCCTATACTAATTCCCCACTAATCCTGTTTGGGTTCCGGAGTAGCGTGCTACCCTAGGAAAAGCACTTTAACACCTCATCAGGGGTAGCAAGCGCTATATAAATGTAAACCCTTCCCTCTTCAATCCCTCTACTATCCTTTTCAATCCAAATAACTGACTAACATATCCACCTCTCGAATCAGTTTCATATTTCCCTATACTAATTCACCACTAATCCTTTTTGGTTTCCGGAGTAGCGTGCTACTTGCCGAAAAAGCGATTTGACACCTCATAAGGGGTAGTAAGCAATATATAAATGCAAATATAATGACAATACTCATGGGGGCATCTGTCTTTTATCCTTCAGAACAAATAGAGCAAGGTTAAAAAAATCAAAATGGGACAAGAAAGTGGCACAAATCTTACCTTAGTTAAGAGCAACTTTCACATAAAGAGTCCATCCATCGGCCCAGCGTCCAATCACTTCTTAATCGTCCTATGTAAAAAGATGCAGAAAAAGAGGCGATTAATGAGTATCGCTAGGAACCTTCCTCCGAGAGCGACAGAAGACAATTCTGTGATACATTCCATTTTTGAAGATCTCCAAACCAGTCTTGACCTTGATGGAAATGCTACAATTATCCTGATGTGACTTTAACAAGAACCTTCTAGAAACCTCTTCAAGAGAACCACCAGGCGATGATTCCACTGATGGGGCTTAGAGCATCAAACCTCCGTTGTATGGTAACCCCAAACAGAAAATAACCAAAAATGCAAAGTTTAACTCTAACTTTCTTCTCACATCTGGATGCAGAGCATTTAATGGAAGATTAAAAAAAAAAAAACAACCAGTGAGGCCAACCTTTGTCACTAAGAATTGTAAAACTACCATTGATTATAGTTGTATGCACTACTTTACGTCTCATGTGTGTACAATTCCGAAATAAGAGACAAGAAACTGATAATAGCTCACTACAAATTTCTCTATATCTTCATCAAAAAGATTTAGAAGGCTCTTGTAAGGTAGATGCACTCAGATTTCTTCCACAAACAAGAAACTCATTGGAAACAGTTGTTTGAACTTCAAATTATTACAATTGAAGAAACAAGATTTTATTATCACTAGAATGTGACGCAGCCTTTCTTCAGTATTGAACCGAGGTGAGTTGGGGGATGGGTGGGAATCACTACGGTGGTTCAATTTGAAGTACATGTCCACCTGCGTGTCTTATCAAACTGGCAACTACCATCGCTTTAGAGCCAACAACCAACACTTCAATAAGACCTTCCATTTAAAAGCTTCAGGCAAAAGGCAGTTTTTAAAGTCTTGGAGGCACGCGCCATCACGACCACGCTCCGATGAGCGCGACAAACAGGTATAACAGCTAAAATATAAATACAGATCAATGACAAAACAGAACGAACAAGGACAATCATGGACACATCTTAGAGAAGCGATCAGAGCCAAAAATGTGAAACTTTGTTTGGTCCCTGATTGGGTCCAGCACCGCTTCCTACAAAATTACAAACGGTTACTTCATAGCGAAAGACATATGGGTAGATACAGGGACTCTTCTGAAGCACTAATCCATCCTCTTTCACTATGAGCACGTATGTCGACAGCTTCAGAATCCAGCAAGAAGAAATTCTCACCGCGATCTAAAACATCAGATCTTCTCGCGCTGCTGCTCTAAATGGCTGACCAGTTGCACCGTTGAGGCATGACTCAATCGTGATGGTACATTCCTATCTTACATGTTCAACCAAGTAATACGTACAGGACAGATTGCCCCATCATGACAGAGGGCAATATTTCACCCAAATTATAAAAAGGGCCGAGAAAATAATTTAAAAAAGAATGCAGAAACAGCATCCTTTTATGTTTCCTATGTATATTATGCAAAAGAAACAAATGATGGAGGGAATGTTGAAAAATGCAAACATTCACCCCCAGTCACAAAGATCTGGGTTGAATCTATCATCGTTCTTTAGCTCACCATGCCACCCCGGTTTGGACCCAGCCATATGCAATTTAGTCTTGACCCTGTGCCTTATGGGAACAGTCCAGCCCGAACTGCCAAGCCATGTCTTCCCTGGACTGGAAACAAGCATCCTGGGACCGGTATCAGGGCATCACCCTTCATCAGCCAGGCTAGCTTGAATCCTGTGGCGCAGTGAGCACGGAACCCATGTCTGGGCATACTCTTACCACTTAGGGCGACAAAAGCAAAAGAAAGAAATGATGGACAGAATGCTGAACTGGAATTGCACGGGGTGCAGAAAAACAATGGACTTAGGCTCAGATCTCCGTGCTGGGGTGAATGTATGACACTGTGCAGCATTCTGTCCATTAATTGTTCTTTTTGCATTTGTCACCCCGAGTGGGACGGATATGCCTAGACGTGAGTCCCGTGCTCTCGATGCCACTGGAGTCAAGCTATCCTGGCTGATGAGGGGTGATGCCCTGAAACCGGTCCTAGGATGCTTGTTTCCAGTCCAGGGAGGACCTGGCCTGGCAGTTCAGGCTGGACTGTTCCCATGAGGCACAGGGTCAAGACTGATTTGCATATGGCTTAGTCTGAACTGGAGTGGCATGGGGAGGAAAAGAACAATGGATTTAGGCCCAGATCTCTGTACCGGGGTGAATGTTTGTCATTGTGCAGCATTCTGTCCATCAATTATTCTTTTTCCTATGTATATCATCGCAGGGCTTTCGATAAGGTAAATCACATTTGTTTATGGGAGAGATTATCACACAAGGGTACAGGCCAATCACAAACACCTAATCATATCCCTGCATAAAGGAATCCGACTATGGATCAAACTGACAAGTAACTACGAAGTCTCTCTTGGAAGTACCCTGAAAAAGATGTCCAGCAAGGACGAGTGCTGGCTCCTCTGAGCTCTCCCGATACATCTTGGATCTTCTGAATTTCTTGAATTGTTCAGAAGGTGTTCCTCCGAAATAAGCCGCCCAAACCATTAGCCATTTGGCCTGTTTTAATGACCGGGTGTTCTTTTGGGAAACTCCTTCATGACTGCAAAGACAGTTATCAAGCTTGAACAAGTTAAACATTGAGTGTGGATTGGAAGTAAATGCCCTAGAAAACAAAATACTGGACTTTGGGCGAAAGGGAGGCATCTCGAATGGAAGGTTGGACAGAAACACATTGAGCCTGTACCTAAATACGACTACTCGGGAACGACCACCGATCCCAGAATATCTTGGCCAGATCACACACACAAGACAAAGGAAAAAGCTAACCTGGTAACCAAATCAGTAAACCGCTGGGTACCCTCACGGGTGACCAGTAGTGCTCTACAATCTACTGATTGATTGATTGACTTGCTACTGATGAAGATGAAAGAGCCATCAGCCCTTCCACCGTGACATCGACATCGAACGCTACGATCCCACCTATTCACCTATATTCGTCGTTTGCTCTCAGGGATAAACACAGTTACCCCTACATGCAAAACTTCAGATCACTGTTAAATCCAAGGACCACCACACCACAGCCGAGACTCCAGCTTCAATTCCACTTCCAATCACTGGCCCATCGCATCCGCGATCAGCTACGTCTGTGAGTGCGGACCCAAGGGTGGGGACACCCTGGAAAGGGTAATAAGAGATGGATGTAAAGTTAATCACTTAAACAAACTTGATTTTAACCTCCTTATTGTAGAGAAACATATCCAGGAAAACCATTGTCATTGGACTGAATGACATCCAACCAACCCTGCCGACTAAAAGCCGCGAAAGAGAGTTATCGACCTTTTTTGACAGAGAAGACACTGAATTAACTCTAGACTCCTTTTCTTTCATAAAACAACCGTACATTGGACTTAGAGCTTCCAAAAAGCTGAACTACCAATGGTTTCTCTTACTATATACCTCAATTTGCCAGTTTGAGGGTTCTTCGAAAATTCGATGAGATGGTCTCAAAAGCGGCAGACTATGGGGTCCGATTTATATATGGTGGAGGGGGGGGGGCTCCATTGCAAAGGCGACATAACACCCTCTCCACAAACATAGTGATCCGCCGCCACATTTACACACAGGCAGACCACTCTGCCTCTGACATCATGAATCCCCTCAGCGGCACTTGGGAGTAAGGGCCGTCGCAGAAATGGCTGCACGTCCACCCACCCAGTTTAGATGCGCGGACATGTAGTCATTTTATACGTTTCCCCTCCAGCAGGTAAAACCTGGCAGTAAAGAACAGAAAAACCATTCCAAACCCCCAACCCTCACCACGAGAGAAGGGTCCCACAGTGAGGAAGCATTCGCCTTTTATTTTCAAAAAGTAAAACCCGTTTTCAGATTTTCTTTCCGAAAATAAAAAAAGAAGCCGGTTTGCTAAGGGGGTGCGCCCTTCCGGCGCCGCCCTGCAGCGAACAGTAAAATGCGTTGACAGGAACGGTAGGCGCTCAATTATAAATCTGGCGAGCAGGGGAGACTCGGCCTGACGGACGTGAACTCCTCTGCAGCCCAAGGGAGAATACGCCATACTCCAGGAGTGTAATGGGCCCACGGACCACCAATGCGAACCTATAATGCGCATTATATGCATCTGCGCAAAGGTACAGGACGGACGGGGAAGGGGCTGCGTCTGTCCCATCAATTATCGACCAAAAGATGAGGCCAGTCGAGGAAGCAATCGATGTTGTTTTAATCTACAGGTTAGTGAAGGGTCTTGACTTAGCCAATCAGAGGCTTCAACACTCGAACCATGGCGAGGTCACAAGAGGTCACACGAACTAAATTCTGGGACGCCACGACTGGTACAGGAAGTCATCAGCTTACAAGCCATATTGTTTAATCATCTTTCTTTTTAGCGTTTTTTAATTTTAAACTTTATCTTTGTAATTAGTTTATTTAAAAACAATGAATACTTTACCTATTAGTCTCTGGTGGGCCACATGAATAAATAGATTAATTAATGGGCGGGTAGCAATTGTACAAAAACCCCACTCCGGCAGCGTTCGGCACGTGCCTCTGCGCACATCCGTAGAGGGGGCAGAGAGTGTGTGGAGGGGGTGGGCGAGGCAGCAGAGACACGGGTGGAGAGGAGAAGTGGCGGGGCGGGGAATGTCGAGGGATTGTATGAATACAGATCAGAGTCGGAAACTCAGAGTGAGGACGGCAGAGTGGGGAAACAGTGCGAAATGAGTGCCTTCGGAGGCGTCTTTCATTTAGCGGCTGATTAATGTATTCATAATTTGTCCTGATTGGCTGGATCTTGAGCTCTCGGAGCGCGAGGCCAGGTGCAGAGAGGCGAACACGAAGGCAGGAGGCGCACTGTGGGGCAAGATGGGTGGAGGGAGGCCTTCAGGGCCTCTGTTCAGGCGCCCCCTCTCCTGGCGGCCTCGAAGATTACTGCAGGCTGCTGAGCAGCTGGCCTGTAGAGCATACAGCGGTGCTTAAAGCTGGTCTGTAGAGCTAGCAGTGGTGTATAGAACTGGTCTGTAGAGCATACAGCGGTGCTTAGAGCTGGTCTATAAAGCTAGCAGCGGTGTATAGAGCTGGTCTGTAGAGCCAGCAGCGGTGTTTAGAGCTGGCCTGTAGAGCATACAGCGGTGCTTAGAGCTGGGCTGTAGAGCCAGCAGCGGTGTTTAGAGCTGGTCTGTAGAGCATACAGCGGTGTATAGAGCTGGTCTGTAGAGCTAGCAGCGGTGTATAGAGCTGGTCTGTAAAGCATACAGCGGTGCATAGAGCTGGTCTTTAGAGCCAGCAGTGGTGCATAGAGCTGGTCTGTAGAGCCAGCAGAGGTGCATAGAGCTGGTCTGTGGAGCCAGCAGCGGCGCATAGTGCTGGTCTATGTGGTGTTGGGCCTCAGGCCCACATGATGGCAATAAAAGACACAGACACCCAGTTATATGGTACAGTAAACTGGACATGAGCACGTGTACCCGGGCCCTTTTATTGGTGGGGCCATGTCACTCGTGACACCCGAGATGGATGGGTGGGGGTGTAAGTGTGTCCAGCCCTCAAGGAAGTGGCTGGGAAATACTAAAGCCTGCAAACACGAGAACGTGTCCTGCAGGACACTACAGTCTAAAGAGGCAGCAGCGGTGCATAGAGCTGGTCTGTAGAGCCAGCAGATGTGCATAGAGCTGGTTTGTGGAGCCAGCAGCGGTGCATAGAGCTGGTCTATGTGGTGTTGGGCCTCAGGCCCACATGATGGCAATAACTGACACAGACACCCAGTTATATGGAACAGTAAACTGGCCACAAGCACGTGCACCCGGGCCCTTTTATTGGTGGGGCCACGTCACTCGTGACACCCATGATGGATGGGTGGGGATTTAAGTGTGTCCAGCCCTCAAGGGAGTTGCTGGGAAATACTAAAGCCTGCAAACATGAGAACGAGTCCTGCAGGTCACTACATTCCTCCCCAACTTTATTGAAGAACAACAACAAACATTAGTTCAACCTGTGGGGATAATCAGTCAACTGAACACCACAGGGTCCATCAGCCTTATGAGTCAGGTGGGGAGAAGACGTCAGACATGGGCTGGTGACTCCGCCTGCTGCAGGACCATCTCGGCGGGCACTCGTAGTTTACCCTGAGGGGTTCAGGACACGACCGCTGGCTTGGAGACGTATGCTGCATACCGTCAGTTCACTGATGATGACATGTCTTGCAGTCTTGCATGGCTCCACTTTGCTGACGTTGGGGATGGTCTGTGGTGAGTTCTAACAGTTCATACAATGAGATGCGTCATGAGCATGGATGGAGTCCATGATGAGAATTCATGGAGGTGTTGCCTGATCAATTGTCTCTGTTGAACCGCTTGGATGTAACCTATAACCTGTTGGTAGGGCACTGTCTCTTCTCACTCTGCCGCCTGGTGAGTTCCGTTGTTGGGGTTGCTACGGGACTGCAGGAGTGCTGCGCTGGGGCTGCTTGTGTACCGACTGGAGGCAGCCACAGGACCACCGAGGATCCGTTACTTAGTCGCACGCACAACCCTCGAGGACTTTCGAGACCCTGTCTTCAGGCAGGTCACTCCCCCATGCCGCACAGCTCCACCAGTCTGACTGTGTGCCTCTGCTGCTTGACACCGCCGCTGCCGCAGGTTCGAGGCCCCTCTGCCTCGGTAGTCCGGTACTGTTGTATTCATTGTATTGCTGCCTCTTGTGTATTTTTGTCTCCCACTGACCTAACTTTGCCTTTTTTCCTTTCATTATCTCTGTGCCCCCCTTGTTTTTGCCTTCTGTGCCCCTTGGTGCCCTTTGCCTTATTTCGTCCATTTTCCTCCCGCTGCGTCCCCTACGGCCCGCCCCTCTGCACGCCCATTCGTCGCCCCACTCCTGTCTCCCAGGTGCTCCTCCCTCCCACCTCCCCTAAGGCAAGCCCTCCTCGGGGCCGGACATCGCCATAGCCATCCTGGATGGCTACAAGATCACATGCAGGGACCGCTCCAATGGAGTAGGTGGACGAATCGCCATCGTCCACAGGAACACCCTCAGGGTTTCGACCAGCACCGACGACACCCTCAGCACCGCCGAACACCTGCACTTCCAGATCCACACTGACCCCACCACCACCCTCAGAGGGATGCTCGTCTACAGAACCCCCCGGACCCCGGCCACAGTTCAGCGACTCCATCGCCGACTTCATCAGCACGCACGCCCTCGCCTCCACAGACTACATTCTCCTCGGAGACCTGAACTTCCACCTCGAGAACAACAACAGCAGCAACTCCACCAACCTGATCGACAACCTCGCCAACCTCGGACTCGTCACATGCCCACCCACTCCGCCGGCCACACGCTCAACCCCATCTTCTCCGCAAGCTCCCACGTCACCTTCAGCCACACCACCGAACTCCACAGAACCGACCATTGCTGCATCCACTTCACCTTCCAGAAACCCACCACCGCACTCAACAGATCCCCCGCCGCAGCTGGAGAAAAGTCACCGAAGACCAGCTCAACACCACCTTCGCCCGAAGCCCGCCCGCCGACCCCACAGACACCGCAGCCCGCAACCTCAGGCGGTGGATCGACGACTGCGCCAACACTCTCACCCCGATCAAGAAACCCTCCAACAGGAAAGCCAGATGGTTCACCGCAGACCTCCAGGCCTCCAAGCAAAACTGCCGAAAACTCGAGAAGGAATGGCACCGTGAAAAAACACCTGACAGCTATGCGGCCCACAAGAACGCCATCCGTAGACCCCATCACCTCATCCGATCCGCCAAAAGAGCCTCCTTCAAAGACCGCCTCGACAACAACGCACACAACAGCAAAGAGCTCTTCAACATCGTGAAAGAACTCTCCAACCCCAGTTCCAACACCAACGACATCCCACCATCGCAAGACCTGTGCAACTCCCTAGCCACCTTCTTCCATCACAAGATCGCAGACATCCACGACAGCTTCAACAACGAGACAGCCCTGACAGCCACCGACACCTTAGACCCTCCGGCCAACATCCACATCAACCCCCTGCTCGCCTGGACCAAAGTGAATGACGACAACACCATCAAAATCATGAGCACCATCTACTCCGGCTCCCCGTCAGACTCTTGCCCGCACCACATCTTCAACAAAGCCAGCGCCACCATTGCACCCCATCTCCGCAAGGTTATCAACACTAACCCTGGGTGTAGTTCGCAAAGTAGCGTTACGCATAGCTACACAAAGTGCACTTTGCACTACGCGAGATACGCGTAGCACTACACGAACTGCGTAGTGCGCTGTCCGCGATGATTGCACAGTGCCGGATGCTTGTCCGCACTGTGCAATCATTGAAAACGGCATCTTGCACAGTGCGAGCTGTTGTTTTCTGCCGCTCGAGTAGATTTTTACTCGAGCTGCAGCTTTCTCAACGCGGACTGGTAGTTTCTCATCACGAGCGGTCGCGAACATACGCGACCACACGCAATGTGAAACCTGACCTCCCCGCGTTGAGTATCTTGCCGGGAGGTTTATTTTCCACGCTCGCGATCGGCAACTTGATGTTGCTGATCGCGAACGAGGAAAAAGTCTCACCGGGATGTCATTTTGCTTGCTCGCGGTCGCAAACTTGACGTTGAGGACCGCGAGTGAGCAAAAAATGCCAACTGCGCTACGCTATGCGTTTTCGCACTATGCTACGTGCAATTCTCGTGTCGCGAAGTAGCACTAACTGCGCAAACTACGCGAGCGTAGCGTAGTTGTCTGCCCAGGGTTAATCAACACCTCCTTCGAGACCGCAACCTTCCCAGAGAGCTGGAAGCACGCCGAGATCAACGCCCTACTCAAGAAACCGAAGGCGGATCCGAGAGACCTCAGGAACGTCCGGCCCATCTCCCTGCTCCTGTTCCCGGCGAAGGTCATCGAGAAGATCGTCAGTGGACATCTGACACGCCACCTTGAGGAGAAAAACATCTTGGACCCATCCCAGTCCTGGTTCCGCAGCAACCACAGTACTGAAACCGCCCTCATCGCCCCCACCGACTACATCAGGGCCCTGCTGGACAATGGTGAAACCGCGGCCCTCATCCTCCTGGACCTCTCAGCCGCCTTTGACACAATTTGCCACCGCACCCTACGCACCTGCCTCCACAAAGCAGGGATCCGAAACAAGGCTCTGGAATGGACCACCTCCTTCTTCCCCGACAGAACCCAGAGTGTCCGCCTCCCGCCTTTCCGATCCAAAGCCTCCGAGATCATCTGCGGCATACCCCAAGGATCCTCCCTCAGCCCAACACTGTTCAATGTCTACATGGCATCTCTCGCCTACTTAGCCCGACTGCACAACCTCAACATCATCTCCTATGCCGACGACACCCAGCTGATCCTCTCCCTCACCAAGGACCCCGTCACCGCCAAAACCAACCTCCACAAAGGAATGAAGGCCGTCGCCGAATGGATGAAGAACAGCCATCTGAAGCTGAACTCTGACAAGACGGAGATCCTCATCCTTGGCTCCATCCCCTCAGCCTGGGACAACTCCTGGTGGCTGACCTCTCTGGGAGCAGCACCGACACCCTCCGACCACGCACGCAACCTGGGGTTCATCCTCGACTCCACACTCTCAATGTCCAAGCAAGTCAACACCGTCTCATCCTCCTGTTTCAACACCCTACGCATGCTCCGCAAGATCTACAGATGGATCCCCATCGAAACAAGAAGAACGGTTACTCAAGCCCTCGTCAGCAGCAGACTGGACTACGGAAACGCCCTCTACACAGGAACCTTAGCCAAACTCCTGAAACAACTACAACGCATAGAGAACGCCTCTGCATGCCTGATCCTCGGCATCCCTCGCCACAGCCACATCACACCCCACCTAAGAGACCTGCACTGGCTTCCCATCAACAAGAGGATCACCTTCAAGCTCCTCACCCATGCACACAAGGCACTCCACAACACTGGACCGGCATACCTCAACAGACGACTCAAGTTCTACACCCCGAACTGCCAACTCTGCTCTGCCGACCTCGCAACCATCCCCCGCATCCGAAGAACGACCACCTGCGGCAGATCGTTCCCCCACCTCGCCGCAAAGACCTTAAACACCCTCCCCATCCACCTGCAGCAGACCCAGGACCTACTTACCTTCAGGAGGCTACTCAAGACCTGGTTGTTCGAGCAGTAGCAGCACCCTTCACCCCCAGCGCCTTCAGACCCTCATGGATGAGTAGTGTGCTTTATAAATGCTCTGATTGATTGATGAGTCTTGGCCAAGACTTGCTCTCGCTGCCACAGTTCAGGTGTAGGCCAGGTTCACAGGTAGCCTCTGGTTTCTTTTGTCGGCTGGTGTGTAGGACTCCAGTCCATCGGTACTCTGAGAGTGGTGGTGTTTGACGGATGTGCTGAGGGCTGGTGTGATGGCAGTTGCCAGCTATTTGGTGGGTCGGAATGACAGGTGGTGGTGACTTGCTGGTAGAGTTGGATGTAAGGAGGGACTTAGCAGCCATGTGTCTCCGCCTTGCTGAGGTTGATCTTCGGTGACGGCTTGACAGGTAGAGTGTGCGAATCCTCTCCTGCCTGTCTTGGGGCCACTGCTGACTCCATCTTCTTGAGGCGGTGGGAGGAAGGACACTCGGTGCTGATCTTCATTCATGGCATCTGTGGTCAGGAGTAGGGATGCCGTTGGACTTCGACTGCTGACGCTCAGGATGGACTGCCGCCTGGGGAAGCGTTGGGGAGAGACGTGGTCTGCGTTTGCTGCGGCTTATGTTCGGTTCTCCTGTGAGGCTGTGTCCAGGGACGTCGGTCCGCCTTGGTGGCTATCTGGTATGTCTGGGTGTGCTCTTGGCTTGCTGTGCGAGTCCTCGTCGTCTCCCTTTGTTGGTCTATTCAGCGCATCTGTGTTCATTTGGTTCTTCGGGGTGACAGGGCTGTCACTCTTCTTCCCTCGAGGGCGTTGTGCTTGGACCTCGAGGCGGCGCCGTCGTGGCGCCTGCTTCTTCCTTCGTTCCGGTGTGCTTGTCAGGACTGGTCACTTCGTGTGACGTGCTCCTTGCTTGCTGTGCGACGTGACATCTGGCCACGTGTCGCCTGTTGTTGGAGCACATGTTGCTGTGGCAGCCTGCCACATGGAGTGTGCAACTCCTATCTTGCCTGTCTTAGGTCACCGACGACTCCGACTTGAGGCAGTGCGAGGGAGGACACTCTGTGTTGTCTTTGGCACGACTGCGGGGCTTCGCTGATGCAGTAGAGATGTAGCTGCTCTCCATGCAGCATTCAGCAGTGCTACTCTCTGGAGATGTCTTTATCTCTCGGGCGCCTGCCCGTGCTGCGCACCTCAGACTTAGTGCGCTCCGTCTTCTTCTTGGGCATCCTCTTCGGGCACTTGGTGTGTCTGTGTTGTAGCTTGCCGTTGTGTCTGTATACCAGGAGGAGCGAGTGATGCAATCTCTTCTCCGGCGGTGGCGTTGGGCAGCCACGTGTGGGGCACGCTCTGCACCAGTCTTTCTTGCGCTGTTGGTGGGGATAGCTCCCTTGACACATTGCTGTTCTGGCTGGTCATCCACTCTTGCTAGTGGGGGCTGGTGTTGCAGTGTCCTTGCTTGAGGGGGAGTCAGTCAGCCACCAGTGGTGCGCGCTTGGCACCAGTTTTGCTTGTGTCTCAAGGTGTGGCAGCTACCTGGAGACTTTGCTGTCTTTGAGGGTGTCCTTGCTGCTCTCACCTGCAGGGTGCAGAGGGCCACTCTCTGGGCATTCCTCTCTGAGGGCACGTCTTGCTGTGCCTGGTGCAGTCTATCTCAGCAAATGGGTTTGAGCAGGCAGTCTTCTCCTATTGGCGGTGTGCACTCTTGGACCTGGTGACTGTTTTTTCCTTGTTAGCAGGGTCTTGCGGTGCTTCAGGAACCACTGTGTTGCCTGT
Source organism: Triturus cristatus (assembly GCF_964204655.1). Taxonomy (NCBI): domain Eukaryota; kingdom Metazoa; phylum Chordata; class Amphibia; order Caudata; family Salamandridae; genus Triturus; species Triturus cristatus. The sequence continues at coordinate 50,589,803 of NC_140590.1, read as the reverse complement.
CTGCGATGAGAGGGGAGCTCTGTCTTACTCTTTGTTGATCAGGGTATGGTTGCACAAGGCTGTTAAAAATGTGGCCATTGATGTGTAGACTTGTGCTGTGCTCTGGTACCCTTGGCCTTTAGGTGGCACTGCAGCCACACCCCTCAATGCTGTGCCTTTGACTGAGCCTGGATCTTCCTACCAGAATCAGGGCTCTTTTCTGCTGACTCTGCACCTACAGGCAGCGTACTGGTGCAGCAGGGCCTTTCATACAGCCTGTCTCTACAGTCTGGGGAGAATAGGTTGTGAGGGCTCTGCTGGCAATTTGCTCAGGCCAGGCAGTATGTCTGTTTCTCAGCACGTTGCTTCTGGGAGGCCACCAGGTGGTGCTGTGGTCATTTCTTGGCAGTCACAGCAGTCGTACCTCCTGCTGGTGGCCTTGGGGGTGACTGAACACGCTGGGGCAGAGCCATGTGATGCAACACCAGGACAACTCCTCCTTTTTTCAAGATGGTCCTGGACGCACTCGATGACTTCCGGTAGGCAACTGCATTAGCTTTACATGTAAGCACCGTGGCAGTCTCCCTCGCGCTGCAGCCTTACTTTGCAGGGGGTGCACGTCTGCTGTTAATGTGTCAGGGAGGATTCACTTCCCCTCCAGTGCTCATGGGGCAGTGGCTGTGTGGCGCGCAGGTTTCTCGCTGGGTAGGTTCAGTCCTACCTCCGGTGATCACCGGCCTTTCCTTGCAGCGGGGGGTGCTGAGTGGGCAGGTGCTAGGTGACGCTGTGGGCCATTTGCCGCAGGCTGTCCGTTGTGTGGTGCAGGCTCCTGGAGACAGGAGCACTGGCCTGCAGTACCACTCTTGTCAAGGGCGCGGGAGGGCTCTACACTCTCAGGCCCACCTGCTGCACGGATGCATCACGCTGGATCATCTGCAGGGCCTCCTCTCTTGCCTTCACGCCGACGGCCGTCTTAGGTACGGGCCACTTCAGATACTGGGGCTTGCGGTGCTTGACGTCTTCCCTTCTGAAAGGCAATGTCTGGGACGAGTGCAGGGTAGGCACTTTCTCCTGCTATCTCCAGGGCCGCTGCACGATGAGCACCCTCGTCACTCCATTGTGGGCGCTACCAGGGACAGGCGCGGCCTCGCAGGATTGCACAGCGGGTCACTGTGAGGGAGGCAGAGCGTGCGGGGTGAGTAGCCGGTGCTGGCTTCCTTTCTTCGCCGCAGGGAGGGTGTCGTCAGGCAGGGGCACTGCTGGCTTGGTCGTGCTGGGAGGCAGTAGGAGCGCTGGAGGCACCGGAGCTGGCACACACCTCGTGGTGCGCTTCAGACCTGGTGGGGTGCAGGATCCTGGCTTGCTCGCTGCCCTGTGGGGTCATCTGGATACTCCTTACATGCGATGGAGTCCTCCTGGATTGACCCGTGGCAACCGATTCTCCTGGCCGGAGTTAAAGCCCGATCGGGGCAGGTGCAGCCTCCATTCTTGTTTCGCCGTGACGGCACTTAGCGCTGGATGGCAGGGTGACGCAGGCAGTGCTTATCTAACCTTTTGGAACCGGCATTCAGTGTTTCCCGGCTTCCGCCGATAGCGCTATTCGCCGTGTGTTCTGTCCAGAGCAGACGACAGTGTCCATGCTTTTGCAGTCAACCTCCTCTTTTCCTCCGACTGGTGGCTGTCGGATGTGGTAGAAACAGGCTAGGTCTCCACGGTGAGGAACCGCAGCGTCTCCGTCCACCAACATGCGGGGCAGACCCGCCTCGTCGCCAATGTGGTGTTGGATCTCAGGCCCACATGATGGCAATAACTGACACAGACACCCAGTGATATGGTACAGTAAACTGGCCATGAGCACGTGCACCCGGGCCCTTTTATTGGTGGGGCCATGTCACTCGTGACACCCGTGATGGATGGGTGGGGGTGTAAGTGTGTCCAGCCTTCAAGAGAGTGGCTGGGAAATACTAAAGCTTGCAAACACGAGAACATGTCCTGCAGGACACTACAGTCTAAAGAGGCAGCAGCGGTGCATAGAGCTGGTCTGTAGAGCCAGCAGATGTGCATAGAGCTGGTTTGTGGAGCCAGCAGCGGTGCATAGAGCTGGTCTATGTGGTGTTGGGCCTCAGGCCCACATGATGGCAATAACTGACACAGACACCCAGTGATATGGTACAGTAAACTGGCCATGAGCACGTGCACCCGGGCCCTTTTATTGGCGGGGCCATGTCACTCGTGACACCCGTGATGGATGGGTGGGGGTGTAAGTGTGTCCAGCCCTCATGGGAGTGGCTGGGAAATACTAAAGCCTGCAAACACGAGAACATGTCCTGCAGGACACTACAGTCTATAGAGGCAGCAGTGGTGCATAGAGCTGGTCTGTGGAGATAGCAGCGGTGCATAGAGCTGGTCTGTAGAGCCAGCAGCGGTGTATAGAGCTGGTCTGTAGAGCCAGCAGCGGTGTATAGAGCTGGTCTGTAGAGCCAGCAGTGGTGTACAGAGCTGGTCTATAGAGCCAGCAGCGGTGCAGAGAGCTGGTCTGTGGAGATGGCAGCAGTGCATAGAGCTGGTCTGTAGAGGCAGCAGCGGTGCATAGAGCTAGTCTGTAGAGCCAGCAGTGGTGTATAGAGCTGGTCTATAGAGCCAGCAGTGGTCCACAAAGCTGGTCTGTGGAGATAGCAGCGGTGCATAGAGCTGGTCTGTAGAGCCAGCAGCGGTGCAGAGAGCTGGTCTGTAGAGCCAGCAGCGGTGTATAGAGCAGGTCTGTAGAGCCAGCAGCGGTGCATAGAGCTGGTCTGTAGAGCCAGCAGTGGTGTATAGAGCTGGTCTATAGAGCCAGTAGTGGTGCATAGAGCTGGTCTGTGGAGATAGCAGCTGGGCACAGAGCTGGTCTGTAGAGCCAGCAGTGGTGTATAGAGCCATCAGTGGTGCATAGAGCTGGTCTGTGGGGATAGCAGCGGTGCATAGAGCTGGTCTGTAGAGCCAGCAGCGGTTTATAGAGCTGGTCTATAGAGCCAGCAGTAGTGAGTAGTGCATAGAGCTGTACTGTGGAGTTCGCAGCGGTGCATAGAGCTGGTCTGTGGGGATAGCAGCGGTGCATAGAGCTGGTCTGTGGAGGCAGCACAGTTGTATAGAGTTGGTCTGTAGAGCCAGGAGTGGTACATAGAACTGGTCTGTAGAGCCAGCAGCGGTGCATAGAGCTGGTCTGTGGAGATAGCAGTGGTGCATAGAGCTGGTCTTTAGAGCCAGCAGTGGTGTATAGAGCTGGTCTGTGGAGACGGCAGAGGTATATGGAGCTGGTCTGTAGAGACAGCAGTGGTGCATAGAGCTGGTCTGTGGAGATAGCAGCAGTGCATGGAGCTGGTCTGTAGAGCCAGCAGGAGTGTATAGAGCTGGTCTTTGGAGACAGCAGCGGTGTATAGAGCTGGTCTGTAGAGCCAGCAGGGGTGTATAGAGCTGGTCTGTGGAGACAGTAGCGGCTTATAGAGCTGGTCTTTGGAGCCAGCAGCGGTGTATAAAGCTGGTCTGTATAGTCAGCAGCTGTACATACAACTGGTCAGTAAAGCAAGCAGAGGTGCATAGTCTGGTCTGTAGAGCCAGTAGCGGTGCATAGAGCTTGTGCAACAAATGTGGCTGGTCTGTGGAAAGAGCATAGAGCTGGTGCGATGGCAGTTACTGGTCTGTAGAGCCGGCAGCGGTGCATAGAGCTAGTGCAATGGCTGGTCTGTAGAACCAGCAGTGGTGGATAAAGCTTGTGCGATGGCTGGTCTGTAGAGATGGCAGAGGTGCATAGAGCTTGTGCAACAAATGTGGCTGGTCTGTAGATCCAACAGAAGTGCATAGAGCTTGGGCAGTGGCTCGTCTGTAGAGCCAGCAGAGGTGTATAGAGCTGGTCTGTAGAGCCTGCAGCGGTGCATAGAGCTTGTACAATGGTGGCGGCTGGTCGCTAGAGCCTCTAGCGGTGAACAGAGCTTGTGCGATAGTTGCGGCTGGCCTGTAGAGCCAGCAGTTGTGCACAGAGCTTGTGCAATGGAGGTGGCTGATCTGTAGAGCCAGCAGCCGTGCATAGAGGTTGTGCAATGGTGGTGGCTGATCTGTAGAGCCAGCAGCGGTGCATATAGCTTGAGAGATGGAGGTGGCTGGTCTGTAGAGCCAGCAGAGGTGCATAGAGCTGGTCTGTGGAGCAACAGCGGTGTATAGAGCTGGTCTGTGGAGACAGCAGCGGTGCATAGAACTGGTCTGTAGAGCCTGCAGCAGTGCATAGAGCTGGTCTGTGGAGCCAGCAACGGTGTATAAAGCTGGTCTGTAGAGCCAGCAGTGGTGCATAGAGCTTTTGCGATGGAGTTGTCTGGTCTATAGAGCCACCAGTGGTGCATACAGCTTGTTCGATGGAGGCGGCTGGTCTGTAGAGCCAGCAGCGGTGCATAGAGCTTGTGTGATGGAGGTGGCTGGCCTTTTGAGCCGGCAGCGGTGCATAGAGCCTGTGCAATGAATTGGACTGCTTGTGCAAAGGAGGTGGCTGGTCTGTAGAGCTAGCAGAGTTGCATTTGTGCTTGTGTGATGGAGGTGGCTGATCTGTAGAGCCAGCACTGGTGCATAGAGCTTTTGCGACAAATGTGTCTAGTCTGTAGAGCAAGAGCAGTGCATAGAGCTTGTTCAACAAATGTGGATGTTCTGTGCAGCCAGTAGTGGTGCATAGAGCTTGTGCGAAGGATGTGTCTGGTCTGTAGAGCCAGCAGCAGTGCATAGAGCTTGTATGAAGGAGATGGTTGGTCTGTAGAGCCAACAGAGGTACATTTGTGCTAGTGCAATGGAGGTAGCTGGTCTGTGGAGCCAGCGGCAGGGCATAGAGCTTGTGTGATGGGGTGGCTGGTCTGTAGAGCCAGCGGCGGTGCATAGAGCCTGTGCGATGGCTGGTCTGTAGAGCCAGCAGCAGTGTATAGAACTTGTGTGATGGTGATGGCTGGTCTATAGAACCAACACCGGTGCATAGAGATTGTGCGATGAAAGTGGCTGGTTTATGGAGCCAGCAGCGGTGAATAGAGCTTGTGTGATGGAGGTGGCTGGTCTGTAGAGCCAGCAGCGGTGCATAGAGCTTGTACAATGGAGGTGGCTGGTCTGTAGAGCCTGCAGTGGTGAACAGAGCTTGTGCGATGGTTGTGGCTAGCCTATAGTGCCAGCAGCTGTGCACAGAGCTTGCACAATGGAGGTGGCTGGTCTGTAGAGCCAGCAGCAGTGCATAGAGCTTGTGCAATGCTGGTGGCTGATCTGTAGAGTCAACAGCAGTGCATAGAGCTTGTGCAATGGTGGTGGCTGATCTGTAGAGCCAGCAGCGGTGCATAGAGCTTGCACAATGGAGGTGGCTGGTCTGTAGAGCCTGCAGCCGTGAACAGAGCTTGTGGGATAGTCGTGGCTGGCCTGTAGAGCCAGCAGCAGTGCATAGAGCTTGAGCGATGGAGGTGGAGGTGGCTGGTCTGGAGAAACAGCAGCAGTGCATAGAGCTTGTGCAATGGCGATGGCTGATCTGTGCAGCCAGCAGTGGTGCATAGAGCTTGAGCGATGGGGGTGGCTGGTCTCTAGAGCCAGCAGCAATGCGTAGAGCTTGTGTGATGGAAGTGGCTGGTCTGTAGAGCCAGCAGTGGTGCATAGAGCATGTACAATGGAGGTGGCTGGTCTGTAGAGCCTGCAGCAGTGCATAGAGCTTGTGCAATACTGGTGGCTGATCTGTAGAGCCAGCAGCGGTGCATAGAGCTTGAGCGATGGTCGTGGCTGGTCTGGAGAAACAGCAGCAGTGCATAGAGCTTGTGTGATGGTCGTGGCTGGCCTGTAGAGCCATCAGCGGTGCACGGAGCTTTTGCAATGGAGGTGGCTGGACGGTAGAGCCAGCAGCAGTGCATAGAACTTGTGCAATGGTGGTGGCTGATCTGTAGAGCCAGCAGCGGTGCATCGAGCTTGAACGATGGAGGTAGCTGGTCTCTAGAGCCAACAGCTGTGCATAAAGCTTGTATGATGGCGGTCGCTGCTCTTTAGAGCCAGAAGCAGCGCATAGAACTTGAGTGAGGGAGGTGACTGGTCTGTAGAGCCCGTAGCTGTGTGGTTGGGGGGGCTAGTGTGTAGAGCTATCTCTTGTGTGATGGAAGTGGCTGGTCTGTAGATCCAGCATCTGTTTAGTGGGGAGGCTTGTGTGTAGAGCTATCTCTTATGTGGTTGGGTGTTCCTGGTCTATGAAGGTAGCAGCTGCATGGTTGGGGAGGCTGGTGTTTAGAGCCATCTCTCTTGTGTGGTTGGGTGTTGCTGGTCTGTGAAGATAGCAGCTGCATGGTTGGGGAGGCTGGTGTTTAGAGCTATCTCATGTGTGGTTGGAGATAGCGGGTCTATGAAGGCAGTAGCTGTGTGGTTGGGGATGTTGGTGTTCAAAGCTATCTCTTGTGTGGTTGGGTGTTGCTGGTCTATGAAGGTAGCAGCTGTGTGGTTGGGGAGGCTGGTGTTTAGAGCTATCTCTTGTGTTGTTGGGGTAGCTGGTCTTTAGAACAGCTGCATGTTTGAGGTGTATTGTGGGTAGGGTTATCTCTTGTTTGGCTTCAGTGCCTGTAGCGCTGCTGTTTGACGAGGAGGCTGGTGCGTAGAGCTACAGCAGCTGTGGTTAGGGTAGCTGGTGAGTAGGGCTCGCATCTTCAGACTGGGGAGACTGGTGCCTGGAGCTATCTCTATCTCTATTGTGATTGTGCTGTGTGGTCTATTGAGCCAGTAGCTGAGTGGTTGGTGCGAATGATCTGCGTACTCAGCTCTTGTATGGTTTGGAAGGTTGGTCCCTAGAGCGGATTCTTTTCTGGTTGAGGAGGGGGATTTGTTGAGGAGATTTTGGGTGGCTTATGAACAGAACTTGTGCACATGGGGAGGCTGGTCTAGTCTGTACAGCAGGAGCTATTGTGATTCGGGAGACGGCTCAGATAGCGGGCACTTGTGGAGGCCTGGCTCTAGAGTGACCATCTGTGTGGCTGTGGAAGCTGGCCTGTGGAGCAAGGTCAATTAGGAAAGATGATCATACTGTGTGTAATCACAGAGTCTGGTCTGTGAAGGAGGCTGATTCATGGAGTAGACGTTTGTAACCTTGAAGCCAGGTCCGTTGAGAGTGTTGTGCGTGTCTGTTTAAGCGGTGCACACGTGTGCTTAGGAAAGCCATGTTGTGTGGTTGGTGAGGCTGCTACATTGAGCAGGCTCTCCTGTGACTGGTGAGTCAGGCCCAGTCAACAGACTTGTTTAGCTAGGGAGGCAGGCCTGTAAAGCTACCCTATGTCTAGCTGAGAAGGCTTGTCTGATGCGATTGGAGAGGGTGACCTAAAGGGCCAGCCCTAGTGTGTTAGAGGTGGCTGGTCTGTTGAGTGGACCTGTAGGCCGGTCTGTTGAGTGAGCACTTGTGTGGGTGAGAAAGATGATCTGTTAAAAGGCCTTTCAGGCCAGTCTATGGGGAAGGCTCCTGTGTGCTTTTGAAGAGTGGTCTGTTGAGTGGGCTCTTGGAAACGTGGCAGCTGGGCAGTAGAGTGGTCTAGTAAGTGGTTGGTGAGATTCATTCATTGAGTGGACTCATGTGTGGTTGGAAGCCAGGTCCAAAGACCCCGTTAGTATTTTGATGTTTATGTAGGTGCTTGAGTGGCGCAAAGCCATTTGAACCAGCACTTGTTGGATTGGGGAACCTTGTTTGTAGAGCACACTCCTGTGTGCCAGGCAAGGCAGGCTTATTGATCAAGCTTGTTAGTTGAGGAGGTGGGATCTTTGAGCCGACACTAGTGTGCTTGAGGAGGCAGCACTGTTGAACAGGTCCCTTTGTGGTTGTGGGCTCTGGTCTGTTGAGAGGGCTTGTGTGTGGTTGGGGAGGTTGGTGCATACAGCAGGCTTGTTGGGGAGCCGGGTCTTGTGTGGGTGATGAAGTTGGTGTGTTGAGAGTGAGACGGGTCTTCTGTGGTTGAGGGAGTTAGTCTGCTCAGAAGGCTCTTGTGTGGGTGAATATGTTGGTTTGAGAGCGGGTTCTTGTGTGGTTGAGGAGCATGGCCTGTTGAGAGGACTTGTGTGTGGTTGGGGAGGTTGGTAAATAGAGCAGGCTTGTTTGGATGGAGTACCAGGTCGGTAGTGCTAATTCTTGTGGGGTTGACGAGGCTGGGCAGTTCAGTGGGCTCTTGTGTGGTTGACGAGGTTGGGTTATTAAGTGGGCTCTTGTGTGGTTGACGAGGTTGGTCTTTTGAGAAGCTCTTGTGTGATTGATGAGGTTGGTGTTTTGAGAAGACTCTTGTGTGGTTGACGAGGTTGGGCTGTTGAGAAGACTCTTGTCTGGTTGACGAGGTTGATCTGTTAAGTGGGCTCTTGAGTGGTTGACAAGGTTGGTCTGTTGAGAAGGCTCTTGTGTGGTTGACAAGGTTGGGCTGTAAAGTGGGCTCTTGTGTGGTTGAAGAGGTTGGTCTGTTGAGAAGGTTCTTGTGTGGTTGACAAGGTTAGGCTGTTAAGAAGACTGCTCTATTGCTGAGTAGGCTGGTTTGGTGAGCGGGATTGTGTGTGGTTGAGGAGACTGGTATGTAGAGCTGGTACCTTCCCGCGACAAGAATGCACCTTTTGAAAATGCTGGAGCTTGGTGGTGTCAGGGTGACCACAGGGCGCATCTTCTGGTGCAGAGAGGCGCACTGCTTCGTCGGTCTCTGCGGAGCCTCCTGGCTGAGTTGGACAGTGTGTCTTCTTTGGTTTGGAGCCAGTGCAGTCCGTTATATTAGGGGTTTACTTATCGTGACATCACTATGACATCATAAGTGACGTGTAAAATAGCATGAGTGGTTACACAAGGAAGTCTGTTCAAAGAGCAGACAGCGAGGGGGTACAGCAGTTTCTTTCCTGGCCTGCACCCCAAGGCCTCCGGGGGCTGTACCCCAGCACCCCAAGGCCTCTGGGGTGTAAGCACAAACCACGGAATGTGCATTCCAATTGGACAGCATCCTCTTTCCATCATAAATTGCGCCCCACTCTCCCTGAAGAATGTTTAGTGGAACTGTTGATGTCATCAGTGACGTCCTATTTGATGCAATTAGCTTAGAATTAAAGGTTTGTGAAGCATTTTAGTTTCTCTACATTCTGACAATGTTCGGGGGCTCTGTAAGAGCACCTTTACACTTACCTCACAGTGTTTCAGCACACGGCATTTCGTAAACTCTGTAAATAAACAAATATCGAGCCATATATTTCAGGCCGTTTGGTGGGAATGAATGCAGCGCAATAAACGTGACAGATGGTTCTCAGAAGTCGGACACATTTCTCTTCCTGCTTCGTGGCGCAGTCTGGCGCGAGCGATATATGAGTCAGTCGAGATTGTGATACAACATCCATTTCCGTGTTCGGCGCCTCCGAGCAGTGAGGGAAAGGCGGCACTGCTTATAGGGGGCGCATATATTATTCATGTGTCAGTACATGAGCTGAAAAACCTTTCCTCGAATTAACACATAAAGTTTCACAACACTCCTTAATGTTTAAATAAATAAAGCGTCACACTGGTTAGAATAAAAAAAATGTCTTGAAATAAAAATATGAAAATAGTTTACTTCCTGAGACCCCAAGGCTCGCCCTTACACTATTCACTACTGGTATCTTATTCACCTTAAATGGCACCAGTAATCCTGCCCAGGGAATGTGTCACTGGAGTGCCTGGGGCGTTCCCATGGATGTCTTGGGAACACCCACTCACTCTGACCTCAGTGGTAACTCACAGACATTAGTAAATGCATTTACCCTCCTTTTTAAAGCCCCCACTCTGAAGTACCCTCTATTCCGGTAAAAGAGTCATAACTGAGTTCTCGTTGGTGTCCTGGCGCCCCCGTGTGGTGGCAACTCAAGGCAGGTTCCGAATATTGCTTAAGGCACCAGTGGGTTTGAATAGTTGGACATGACCATAGTATGTGCAGGAGGTCCAGCTGGCATCGCCAACATTCTCGTATGGTGGACATCCGTTTTCCGTGCAGTTTTGTGGGGTCCAATACCAATCACAGAAGATCTTAAAAAGCCATAATTTGATACGCGCTTCACTAAGGCACTTACCATGTGTTTGCAGAAGGGGGGTCCATTTGTCGTCAGGACATATAATCTGTAGTGGATTTTACCATCTCAGGTGCAAGCTATGCGAAAAAAACTTTGTGATCATCAGGTCAAACAGCCCAGTGACCAGTTTCTTGTCGTGACCCCACTCCAGCAGATAATCCTGAGGCGAGGAGGTCTGTGTGGTGGGCCCAGTATGGAATGGAGACAGTGTCTCAATTGTAGATATCTCTAGAACTGATTACCAGCCAGGTGGAATTTAGACGCTAGGTCAATGAACGAGTTGGGAGTATTATCTCTCATTATTTGACTCCAGACCCCCTAGAATGTCGCCACCAGAGTCATTCTCAACATCCCCTGCAGCGTACACATCACGCCCCACCTCAGAGAGCTACACTGGCTACCAGTCCAGAAGCGATGCCAATTCAAACTGCTCACTCATGCATACAAACCATCCACAACGAAAAACCTATCTACCTTAACCACCACCTCAACTTCCACCAACCCACCAGGCAAGTGCGCTCCACCACACTACCTTCAACAAACACGCCCCATCTGCAGGAGCAAGTCGGCAGGATGCTCCTACATCGCCCCCACATCCTATAAGAAACTTCCACACCACATCAGGACCACCCCATCCCTACTCGAATCCCGCAAGAAACTGATGACCTGGCTAATCAACTAGGATCCCTATATTGCTTAAGGCAGTGCCGTCAGTTGCTATGGAAAGTGTAGGTGAGGGGACCACTCAGTACTTAATTTGCAAAAAATGCAAAGTATGCACTTACGTGTGTACGTACATATATATGCATGTATAAATGAGTGTATGTATGTACACATGTATGTGCATACGTATGTATGTATGTTGGTATGTGTGTATGTATGCATGTATGTATATGTATTTATGTACATCTGTATGGATGTACGTACTTACGTGTGTACGTTTGCGATGGAAAGTGCTTTTTAGTATTGGTAAATATACCTCTACCACTGGCAATAATACCACTAATACAATATAGGGCTCAGGATAGGTCTTAGAAATTATTCCCATGCTCAGCCCTTGCTATCTTGGCTGCACGCAAGCAGGCTTAACTTCCAAGACAGGTATGTAAACCATTTAACAACACCAATTCAGGGAATAATGAAGACACAGCACAAAATAAAAATCCAACACCAATTTATAAAAATAGGGCATATTTTTATCTTTAAAATCAGACCAAAATGAAGAAAAATCTAATGTATGGAACCAGAGATATGAATTTTTAAAGATTTAGCACTATATAGGACATAGAAACCTATAGCACCTATAAGGACATCTGGCTGTTCTAGACTGGGAAAAAGTCAACGTTTCTGTCTGACCAGGATGGGGCCCTTCACAGTTACTACTTGCGTTAGGTCTCAGGCTAAGTTTTTACCTTCAGACTTAGAAACTTTTCTGGAGCTTTTCTTCCCAGGGTCACTTGAAGCTCTCAGCCAGTCTAGATTTGGTGAGGATTCGCTGTCTTACCTTGCAACGAGACCCCGGTCAAACTTGTAGAAGGCCGACCTCCTGAGCTTTCCAGCTCAAGGTTGAAGGTGGGCGGCTTGACTCTCATGGTTGGTCCTGACCACCTCCTCTACGTTCAGACGTAGAAAATTGTACAGCTCTTTTTCTCAATGCTCTTCACCAGGCCGGATACTTTGTGGGTTCGTCAGCTTGGGTTTTGACGAGCTCCTGGTCAAACTGTGGAAGTTGGACCTCCGGAGCTTGTTCAGCGGGACGAACCTGGCCTGCTGGCTGGCTCGCGGTGAGGGTCTCCAGCTTGGCTGGCCAAGTTGAGTCGGTCCACATGTGGAGTTTTTTTCCAAAGTTGCTCCAAACTTAGGGAACTTTTTCCTGAAGTTCCTTTGATGGTCCCAAAGTGCCAAAACTTACTCCAAGGGTATGGAAATTCCAAAATGGTCCTTTAAAGTTTGGGAGTCCAGTGGACAAAACGCTTACAAATCCACTGGTAGTACTCCAGGCTGGGGATTCTTGGAGGTGATGGTTCAGGTGAGCTCTGTTAACCTGTAGCTTGCAGGGAATCCACTCTTTAGTCCATTTGAAGCACGTTTGATCCAAAGGGCTGTAGTTCCAGAGTGTGCAGCAGACGCAGTCAGTCAGAGTGCAGGGCCTCGTTGGTCGAAATCAAACTTCCAGCATGGACCCTTCTTCTTCCTTAAGTTTCAAGCAGCAGATCTGAGAGGCTCTGCCCCTCTCAGATACGTATTCCAAGTTCTCTGGGTCAGGAAGGAGGGAACGCTTCTCCAATGAGGTGCAGGGCAACATCCCAGAGTATGACCATATCCTCCAAAGTGTGGACCTAGAGTCCCCCAGGGAGCGCCATTTGGCCAAAATTCATCATGGCTGATTTTTCAGCAGGGAGACAAGGGCTGGCTAAGCCCTCCTTCAGGGTGGTTCATCTTCACAATGTCCCTCCCCCTTGCATCTGCTAATTCCTTCCTTAATCCTGCCGTCTGGCTGGGTACAAAGAGTAGGGGTGTAAATGAAACTGGCTTCCCCTGCCTGTCTCCTTCTTTTATTTAAGATTATTGTTTACAACCCCTCCCCCTGGCTCTGGCATTCCTATGGAGCAGGGCCCTGCCCTCCCAGAATGGCTCTCTAACCCCAGGGGCTACTTATCACCTCATCAAAGCAGCCTGGATAATCCACTTAACTCTGGCCAATCAGGACAGACCACTGGAAGGCTGCATTTTGTCTTACAGACAAAGTCCTTTAACTTTGCGTCTGTACATTTTAGGATGAATTCAACAAAAGCATATTGTTGGATTTATCAATACCATTCTAGGGAGTCTTTAAATTATATTTTTATGACATCCTTGACGTTAGTTATTATTTAATAATGTCTTGCTATGTTCACCTATGTGACTGGAGATTGGCAATGGAGAAAATGACTTGGGCACTTTTTCTAATATCAGGGCTTATAAAACATCTTTTATAAGGACCCTTCCTATATCTACAGGATCCCACACCACTGGGATACCTCGGGGAGACTTTAGGGGTTCTGAAAATGTAAACATATTGCAGATCCTCACTCCACAGTGCTCCTATCACAAAAGTCGATTTTGGGCAGCACTTTATCACAATGTGGGGAGTGAAATGTGCAATTCCACTGACCTCAGGGCATAAAAAAACAGTTTATAAGGACCCTCCTTATAAATACCTAACCCCCATCCCTGGGATACCAAGTGGAGACCCTGAGGGTACCTAATATACCAAAACATTGTAGTTTAATCATTTTTAAGTGCCCAAACACCAGTCGAATTTGGGCAGAATTTGCATTTTAAAAACAGTCTTGCAACACAGGACTGCTTTTAAACTGAATTCAGGCCTCAGCAGTGCTCACATCCAAGTGCAGGACGGGATGCTGGCCTCTAACGTACCTGCCATGACCTATTATATACTAGGAACTTGAAGGTAGTTTTGATCCCCCTGTCCTATTATGTACTAGCACCTGCTAAGGGAGGTCATGCCAATCATAGGGGCACTCTAACCCAATGTGTACTCTAGGGTATGTAGGTGTTCTCACTGTATTTTAAGTGTCTTCCAGCATAGCACTGGCCTTGGGCCTGGTTAGGCAGAGCCCAGGGACAGTCAGAGTCAGTTACCACCAGTCAAAGTCAGCAAGCAATGGGGGTGCCCAGGTTACATGGATGACTTTGCAACAGTATGTATGTATGCACATGGGTACGTTTGGATGGATGAATGTATGCATGTATGTACTTACATATGTCTGGATGTACATATGTACATATGCTGCTTTCCTCACAGCAAGAACATCATTACAGAAACATGTGCAAAGTAGAATGTTGGGCAGTTTTGGGGTACTCCTGTGTATTACTGTCAATATACTGACTTCATGTTTTGTTGAGGTGTTATTTCTGCCGGATTGTTTGTATTACAGCTGCGAGTCGGAGCGGCATGTGGCCCGAAATTGGTAGTGACACACATTGCATGATTTGCCATTTTTGTCTAAATGCCATGAGTTTGTAACAAAAGATAATTTTTCCGTTACCCGTTACGAATGCTGTTATCTTTCTTGTGTGCTGCCTCTTTTTGTAAGATTAAAAAAAAAAACAGTTAAAGCTCCCAGCAGTGGGGTGAAATTCGCAAGCATAGTATTAATGGCGACATTGCATTTACGGTAACACGTCATTCAGTGTTTTGCTGCTGGTGAGATCAGAGCGACATTATCATTAATGAAAGCAGCGCTTTGGCTGATGGTGAGATGGTGACATGATATGGAGAATAGGCTCAAGCATATTGTATGGTCTGAAGAGGTTATTGGTGGTAATAATGCACAGCGAGGTTGTTCACGTGGCCTGGATGCAGGTTGAATACATGTGCGGTTAGTTAGCGACACCCTTATGGTCTTAATAAAGTTGATTTTAGTTCACTCAGGGATCCCGTCACATGTGAAATGTTTAATATGTGTGTTCACACAATTTTATTTATGATTTCAATGTGAAATTCAAAGCTTTGTAATCCACATGAACACGGCCGGATGTATCTAAAGTGCACATTTTCTCTTGCTTTTGGAGTAACCATAGATTTAAAGTCTGGCTAAAGAGCACTCTAAGTATGTTTTTTATGTCCATGACATTTTCGAATATGAGGATGTGGCCAAAATGGCGCATTTCAGATTTAAAAGGCTGTGGGATAGCCGAAACGTGTCGCTCTGAGTTGCCGGGTCGAGGGAGGCCCCACGCATTGACATGCTTCTGACTTCTTTAGTGTTCGTGTGCATGCTTTCATTCTGGAGGAAGTTGGGAGAAAGGAAGGAAGGATGGACGGACAGATGGACAGATTATTTCTGTGGCATAAATCTTGCTAAAAGGCAGAGGATCGCTGCACATGGACAAAGACAAACATAAAATCTACGAGTGGGGGGAGAGATAGCAGGGTTGTGGACGGGTAATGCATTGTGATGTGGTGTTCTTTAAAGAGAGGACTCTTTCCTACATCGGAACAGCTTTGGGACAGGCCAGGTGGGTACAGGGGTGCCGGTCCAGATCATGGGCGTTGGGCTGTTTTTTTAGCAGACCAATCAATCAATCAATCAGGATTTATAAAGTGTGACTAATCACCCAATAGGGTATCCAGGCGCTTGCAATATAGTAAATACCCCCATGGGTCTTCTGGGAGGGATTTGTCTTTGAGATTTGAAGTGAGATGAATGTGGGTGGTGCACAGCAGCCAAGAAACATTGGGTCAATTATTTAGCCTGTCAGGAAATCTCTCAACAAGAGAGGTCGAAGTGAGCAGGAACGGACTTAAACGATACAGGATTGGCCGCCCCTCGCATGACCCGGGGTCTTCTGCATCCCCCTTCTTAAGTAGTTCTATGTTTGGGGTTATTTTTGAGTTGAGGTACTCTTCATTGGACCTGATTTTCTCTTTGAAGCTGATGCTGTGAGAAGGGCTGTTGGTAAACTCGTCCCCTTAGAACATTGAAAAAAATGCTGAGTTCAGACCTCCTGAAGGATGAAGGCGGCTGTAGGAGGGAGCCTACTGCCCCAGCACCAACAGCAGCCAGGCCTCGGCAGGTCACACTGGTATGGCCTCTTAGTGGGCCGTGTACCTTCTGTGGGCAGCTGTGCCACCTGTACTGGAAAACACGCTGGCAATGCGATGACAACCTGTCATTTCCACTTCAAAGCTTTCTTAAGAAATGTCTGCCTCCTACCCCAAGGTCAGGCCGGAAATGATGGCAAAGACTGTTATATATAGCTGGCTAGACGACTGTACCTGCCCCTGTCCTGCCATCCTGCAGAGGAGCACAGTATGGCAGCAGTAAGACCAGAAGACTGCCTGGGCACTTGTGTCACTCACCATTCTGACCTGAAGGAAACCCACTGGCTGACACAAGAGGGGGGGCACAGCACAGACCTCGCTCCAGCTGCAGCAGAGCCCACCACAGAGAACATGTTTACTGTAGCGGGAACATCCCTGACATGAAGTGTCACTCAGGGCAGTGTGGTGATTACAGAAGTCAGCAGTGGGGGTTTGAGCATGTAAATGTAACAGTAGTTGCAGCACAGTGCACTGTTGTGCTGTACATCACATACTAACGCTTCAACGTCACGCCTCCACTGCTGATCCGAACCTGTGCTACTAAACAGAATCCGTGTCGTAGCCTGTGAGATGCAGCCACCCGTGTATGGGCACTCTCTGCACCCCTGGAATCAAGGAACCCTCTTTAGCGCGGGTTATTGTCACTGGGGTTATTGCTGGTCGGCTAATGTCGGCCACACTCTGGCTACTTGGTTTTGTCCACTCTACGTTTTTAGGTCTCACCTCGGCAGCACATGCGCTGACTCTTCGAGACATGCTGTATCTAGGATATAAGTAGAAGTGAAACAAACCACTACCAAATAATGAGATGTGAATCATTTCTATCAATTATAAAGGCTTATTGTGGTTACGTTAAATAAAGTAACCCAGGACATATACACACAAAAGACTAATCAGGGTTATTACACAAGAAAAACACAATGGAATTACAGTGAGTGAATACACACAATGACACACATAAATCACAATACAATTGAATCAAAAAGGTTTTACATATATAAGACAATCAATGACATCAACGTCATCTTCTCATGGGAAAGCCTTAAAACTGTGTGAAATTCGTAACCATCACTTCGGGGTCTTCACCGGGACTAAGGACACATTTGTGTGATGCCGTATTGGGTCAAATTGAGCGGACCTCGCCTTTATTGAGAGGTAATCTTGGTCTTCTCTGTAAACATTCGGAAGTGGAGGGGCACTGCATGCTCCCTTGGAGGTCTACAGCGCCAGGCGTTGAGGAGTCAATAACATTAAATACCTGTACTCTTGTAACAAAAAACGGGGCCCGTTGCCTCCGTTGCCATAGAAATGATGGTTCCAAATGCCTACATACTTTGGCTGAATACGCTCACAGTAAAAAAGAGAAGAAATCTCTGATTCGAATTCTGAATTCTGCCCCTCCGAACTCCCTCCACGGGCCGCTACTTATCATGAACTATAATCTCCCTGACAAGGAAATGTTTTAATTGTTGTGATCAGCCTCTATTAAATGGATACAATGGAGATGATAACTATTTCAGGCACCTCAGTGGAAGAAAAAAACCAAGCGTTGGCAAAACCACTAGGTCGGGCCTTGGAAGATGGTGCAAGTTACTATTTTGCTGACCTACGCTTATCATTTCAGTTTCAATGCCAATAGCCAGGACTCTCAGAAATGCAAGACAGATTGCATTGCAAATGCTTGTTATGCTTCTCACGATCACTCGACGGATGTTGTGTTGCCACAGTTCAGCCGAGAGTCCGAGATAGCAACAGCAGTCTGTAAAACCCGGCTGACCTTTGACTCCTCAAACACCCGAACTCTACCGTAACCGACACTTCCCTGCTGTGAAATGCACGCGAGTGAGCAGGAAGTGGTGAGATTTCAAAGAACTCTGCCAAGGTGTGCGTCACTTTTATGTCAGAGTAGCCAGGATAAAAACTATCCTTTACAGGACTACTGTGCCAGGGATATTGAGTACTGAAACACCGTGAACATAAGTTAACAGGTAAATAGAAATGTGCTTTGTGTAACTCCGTATCTACGCACCTTGAAGACACCAACAAGGTGCTCAAGGCACATAAAAGCACAGGTTTGTAGATGCATTCGATCGCTTGTGCAGAGCCGCGTGCGTCTCGGTTGCAGCTTGCCTTTAACCCCAGAAGCTCTGCGAGGTTCTCGCCCCAATGACGTCTGTGCAGCTTGGTGTTACTCAGTTGTAGATCTCGTAACCTATAAAGTACCACTTTTCTATTAATTTATGTTTTGAGCCTTTGATAACTTATTCAAACCAACACTCAGTGCAATTTGGGAGGACCTGACCTATTGTTTTTAGCTGAACTGTTATCTATTATTAATCGAAGAAAAGAGCCAATAAATGTGGTCATTGACTGCAGTGACAAACCCCCTTCACCCTAAAACCCACATAATGACACACGGTATGTGTTGCACCGTCTTTGCCACAAAGCATTAAGTTCACCTTTTAAGAACATGATGCGACAGCAGATGCAACTGGTGCCACACTGGGTCACATCCGAAGCACACAGGAGGGGAGGAATACTGATAAGATGCTAATTTCCGGCCTGGGGCATGTTAGGTCGACCTACAAAAGATCCCTGCTGCCCTGAAACCGCTGGAACCGACAGTCCCCATTAGATTACACTCAAAGAACCCAGGGGTGCAGTGACGAGGCTCACAAACACGGATCTGTAGAGAAATAAACGTGTCACGACAATCTCTGCCATAGGTAAGACTCAGGGTCGTTGTATCGTTCAGAACTGAAGTGAGCTCTGAAAAAGCGCACTTAAATGACGTTTAAAATAAGTGAAAAACATGAGTCCCCTTTTAGGGATTATATGAATCTAAGGAAGGAAACTCTGAAAGGAAAACTGTGCAATTATAAAAGCGAAAGAAGCACACACACACACACACACAAAACCAAAAAAACACTATATATATATATATATTTAATAACAAAACTGAATGCTAATGAAAGAATACAGTGCATGGTTTCTGTGGTGAGCGAGAGCCTGCCTCAACCAGGTTTCGCGGAGTCAAACGTAAATGCTGCAAAGGAGACGACATCCCCGTTAGTAATATTTCTGTTATAAATAGGTGAAGTCATATGAGGAAGGCATAGAATAAATATAACAATGGTAAAGGTAGGGGGGTGAGCAATGCATGGTTTGGCGCAACAGGAAAGTGTTGCCTAAACCCTATTTCCATAATGTTGTTTATAAACACGGGTTCTTGAAGCACAGAGAACAGAACTTAAATCTACATTTAAAAGCAGACAGTTAACTATTAGTCACGCTTACTTCCTTTATTTAAAATTCTAACTTAAAACAGCACATTTTTGGAAGAGTTTGTGATATTATTATTTTTTTAAATTAGGATTTCCGCTATTTGTCCTACCAAAATGCAATGCAAGGTGGCTAATGGCACGTTATTAGAACTGTCTAAAGCTGGGGGTGTGGCTTGGCACACAGAGAAGATGGCGGCTTCCTTTAGAGCTCCATTGAGCCACGGGCGTGTCGGCCATTATGGATGACTCCTGAAGCCACATAAAAACGTTCTCATGCCGCGGCACATCTTCTGATCATGAAGAGATGGCTGAGGGGACCTTTTATGTGACCGATGTGTGCCCCCTGGAACGAACTTCCTCGCAGCCTGTCTCACTCAAGATGGCGGCGACCTCCCTCGCCTCAGCGATACCAGCAGTGATGGCCGCGCGCTGCGTTTGATAGTCTGAGGAGAAACGCAAGCGTTCCATCTGCCGCACTAGAGGCACTTTTCTTCTTGAGCTCTGCAACGCCCTTCTCGTGCGCTAAGAGCGATCCTCTTTTGCCTCCATTAACATATTGACACGGCCTGTAATGGTGAAACACACGCACAGCCATTTGTTTCCCTGTGGCCGAGATGTTACATTTGATCAGAGAGTCTTGGCCTCATGTTCTTATTAATTCATGCCAATGAACTGATTTATGTATAATCTACAAGAAACTGCTGCCAATCTTGGGCCTTCCTGAGTGCACCTGCTTGTGGGTCCCCAGGCTAGATTTTCATTCAAGATCCCTGCTGCTGCTGCTCATAAAATGGAGGCAACCGCTGGGCCTCTGCACCGATGACCACGACTTCCCGCCCACCATGGAGTCTCTTTGGCTGCAACACAGCTCTAATTTAGCTCTCCTACTTGCATTTACCTTTGTATAATTTAGTGCATGAGCACTGCAGTAACGCTCTGCATAGGCGGCACTGTGGCCCTTGCCTACACTCCATCGTTGCCACTCCTAAGACACCCTATCTTTATCTTTCCCCTGCTTCTACTTGACGACTCCTCATCTCCGTGCCTGTTGTCTCTGCACATCTCTACTACAACCAAAATATTCCGCCCCTTTACGTATGAGGTACCTCAGAGACTTGGAGATTGCTGTTAGGGCCTGGTGCTGCTTCGGTGTTTTTTCTCTGCGGCTCTGAATTTGTCAATAAGAGAAAGGTAATGCCTCCATTGCGTAGCAGCTCAGTTCAGGTCGCCACAGGCCCACAGCAGAGCGCGACCCACTCTCAACCAGCAGGTTTTATGTATCCCTCTGAAGCACCGGTCTCAAGGAGAGCAGGTGCCAATGGCTTTCTCCATCTGTCCCTTCTGTGAGTGGTATTATTGCAGCATCTTATGTTTGATCGCGGTGACTAATCAGATTATTAGACATTAAAGTTTAAAAACCTCAGTGTTCGCTCTCGTCAGTAAGTTGTGTTTCTCGATTCCATATTCGTATCTTCTCAGCTCATCATCAACTATAAGTTTGGGATTGCCGGCATATCTGGTGGATCCAATTATCCTCTAACGCTCTTCATTCAAGAACCTATCTCAATCGAGGGCCTATCTATAATCGGGGGCCTACCTACAGTCACAAGCTTACTTCGAGTCTTGCTCTTGTGTAAAGTACTTAACTGTGTTGCCCTCCCTGAATAGTGCCACAATATGTCTGACACAAGAGATGGAAACATGAAGGAAAGGGACACCAAAGCCAACTTGAAACATTCCAAACAATCACCTCCTGTCCCAGAGTCCCCGGTGAAAGGCAGCCCGGACTCCTCCTCTACCCTAGAGGCCACACTCCTTAAATTGAACTTTGTACATGACATTGCTCAGAGCACCAAGACAAATACAGACTTGCTTCAGATCGAGGTTACTGGCATTTGCCAATACCCCCACAACTTAAACATACACATTTCTAAGGCTGAAACAAAATTACGTTCGGTGAAGGACTACTCCAATTAGCAAGCCTAGCAGCCTCATATTATTGAGCGCTCCATCTCTGCTCTAAAAAGAAAGCTTTCAGAACAGGAGGACCAGAATGGCAGGAGTAATGTTTGCATTTTTGGAGTACCCGAAGGGATTGAAAACTCTGCCAACTCAGTAGCTGACTCTAATTACTTGGATCCCTGAAATCCTTTAAATCTCCTTCATTAAAGACTTTGAGCTTGAAAGAGCGCACAGGGCTCCAACCTTTAATCCAAATAACATGACCTCACCGAGACCTCTGATCTTTAAGCAGCTACGCCATCAACGCACAGAACAAATTCTGGACCACATACTGAAGGTATGTACAATTAGATGGCACGACCACAAGATCTCCATTTCGCAGGACTTTGCTAGAGACACGGTTATTCGCCGCAAAGGCCTTCTGAACCTTAAGGAAACGTCTTACAGATATGAAGATTCCTTTTTTATTCTCTGACCCATCAACATTTTGCATCACTTTTAAAGGGCAGACCAAAATCATTTTGGAGCATCATATGGACTCCGATTCACTTCCTGTCACTTCATCAAGCTCCACTCGTCTGGTCTGGTTCCTCCTGGGTCTGCTGGCAGGATGCTCTGCGCCGTTGATTAACATTTCTTATATGATTATGCATTATTGTGTAATTGGTTTATAATCAGTCATCCACTTCTATCTGTAAGTAAGTTAGATTGCTTAAAGGTCATCCTACGTCTCTCTTGGTATACTCAGGCTCACTTCTGGTGTCCTACCTTACCCCAGTCGATGTACTAAAGCTTCTCTGTGTCTTACTCAGTCTTGTTAATTAGTGT
The DNA here is from genome assembly GCF_964204655.1 of Triturus cristatus. NCBI lineage: Eukaryota > Metazoa > Chordata > Amphibia > Caudata > Salamandridae > Triturus > Triturus cristatus. The sequence goes on along the minus strand of NC_140590.1, from coordinate 50,568,071 downwards.
TAGCCAATCTGCCTATTGGTTCTTAATAAGACTGTAGACCTCAACCAGTTAGCCCTACCATTTAGGCTCATCAGAGACACCAAGATGATTCCTTGCCCTTGGAATAGCAGGAATTATCTCATCACCCCTGGTGGGCATGGGTCTCATATCTCGGAGTGGCACACTCCACCCAGTTTCCAGTACAGTTTGACGCTCTTTCGATAGATTCATAGAAAAGAACGCAAATAAATGATGACTCACCCTCACTCACTTACACCCCAGTGTCTCACTAGTCTCATCTCTTGTTTTTCGAATCGCTCACGCATCCCTCACCCTCCACATTTTCCTCCCCCCAATTCAGGCTCCCAGTTCTCTTTTAATTGCTCTCATTGTAATCCAGGCGGTACTTCAAGATGATGCACATATCCCATAATATACACTCAGCGGTGTTGGAATGCTATGGTATTCACAATCCTTTTACATCGGCTTCCATTCATTTTTCTATGATCTTAGATACCATCCACGGATTGATCCTATAAGCGGCCCTGGACTCTTAGTGTTCTCACAGCTATTTTTTATATTTCATTGTACCGCTAAAGTTGTGGGTGTATGAAATCTCATTACACTTACATGGAAATTGTATATCATCTATTCGAAACGATTGTATTGAAAACATACCTTATACTTTTACCGCAATGTCTCCTGGTTGTATCTTTTCTTATTCAATAAAATACTTTGAACGCAAAAAAAGAAAGAACTGTTTAAACCTGTTTTTGTTTTTGTAATTATTAGAAAAGCCCATCTGGAGTGCTTTGAAAATGAACCTCGGGCCGCCATACTTGAGATAGGTCACGTGAGGGTGCCGAGTCTCGCGAGAAGAGCCGCAGCGGGCAGGAGGCAGGAAGCAGCCGAAAGTACTTTCAAAAGCCCATCTGGAGTGCTCTGAAGATGAACCTCAGGCCGCTATACTTGGCAGAGGTCACGTGAGGGCGGTGAGTCTCGCGAGAAGAGCCGCAGCGGGCAGGAGGCAGGAAGCAGCCAACAGTACTTTAAAGAGAAGCTCCCAGCAGTGAGTTTCAGAGTGTCGCCCGAGGTGGACGTTTCTGGTTTAAGGATGGAGCTGTCAGTGGTGACATTCCGCTTTAATGGGACTCCTTAATCTGCTGTCTCTGGCTCAGGATCTTATCAAAGGCAACCCGCGCAGCAGCTCCAGCGCTCCTGGAGGAAGGCATCCAGCTAGTTCAGTGCTGGTCCATTTGCACATATATCAGGGGAGACACCACCCGCCACATATCCATTTATAAATGTGCAGTAATGCCTGTCAACATCACAAATATATGAGGAGAGATACCGTCCCAGCACATATCTCGCCATGTCTCTCTCCTAGGCTCTTGTTTCAGGTCCTTGGTTTGCGCTGGGACGCCTCGTCGCTGAGGCAGCCATGCGCTCTATGAATCTGAAATAAATAAATGAATGTGCAGTCATGCTGTTAGCTTGACATCTTTTGTGCGCGTGAGTTATGTATTCACAGAATTCTGAACTGTTTTTTACTGGTGATGAAAACAGATGCAAAATCTAATTTGGCTCAATTTGTACTTATCTTTTAATTTGCGATATAGCAAAAATAGATGCAAATTCAGCCTGAGTTTGCACTGTTTGAGAAAGCGCCCTCTTTCTGAATGGTTGCCCCCACTTTTTGCTGAACTGCTGATGTTCCTTGACTGAGTGTGCCCTGGGCTCCTGCCAATCAGGTACCCAGGGCATATGTTCTTTTTCTAAAATTGCATTGAAAACAAAACCCAATTGGCATCCCTGGCCACCGGTCAGCCCCTGGTAAATGGTACTACAGGTATACAGGGCACTGTGACCAGGGAAGGTCTGTAAGGGCTGCAGCACTTATTGTGCCACCCTTAGAGGCCCTGTACCCTGACGCACACACCCTGCCTTTGCAGGTTGCGTGTTTTGGTGCAGAACAAAGTGAAGAGTCGACATGGCACACATGTTGCGTGTTTTGGTGCAGAACAAAGTGAAGAGTCGACATGGCACACATCCCTGTGTGCCATGCCTACAACCCACTACGCTGGCATAGATCAGTCACCCCTCTAGCTGGGTGCACTATACCAGTGGTCAGTGTACAGGTGCATGAGCCCTGTACCCCTACAGTGTCTAAGTCCATTCTTAGACCTTGTAAGTGCAGTGCTGACATTATGAGTATATGGTGCTGGGAGTCTGTCATTACGAACTCCACAGCGCCATCATTGCTACACTGAAAACTGAGAAGTTTGGTTTCAAACTTCTCAGCACATTAAACCCACACTGATGCCAGTGCGGGATGAAAAATGACCTACCACTAGAGTCCAGGCTGAGTGGCTGCTTTCAGCTGCCACCACCAGACATGTTTCTGGACCCCTGGGTCGAGAGCCTGCTGCTCTCGGGGGCCTGAAACAATGCACATCCTGGGACGAGGTGCCAAGCCTCCTCCCTCAGGATGGGCAGGGTCCACAAAGATTGTCGCCTTTGTGAGCTTCCCCAGGCCACTTGCTGCTTTCAGCAACTGGTCCTCACTGGTTTTGACCCCTACTTTGGGCAGGAGAACCAGCGGGAAAATCAAGTGAGGAAGAGAGGTGTGCCCACCTCTGCCAACTCCACCTCTCAGGTGGGGGAGGCGAGGTGAAGCACAACTCTCAGTCCCCGCCATCTTGCAGATGGGGGACACAGCCAACCAGGGAAAGGCTTATTCCCCAATCCCACTGGAGGGTGCCATAATAGGGGGTGTCCCCACTCCAGGAAAGTGACCCATTTGTCCCAACCTTTTTACCTACCTGTAACACCCCTAAATATATTATTTAGGGGCACCCCTGAACCTTGCTGCCTCAGACAAGAAACCAGAAGAAGAAAAGAAGAAGGACCGAACAGCCGTGCCGAAGCTAGCAAGAGGAGGATGCCCACTGACTTGTCCCCAGCCCTACAGGCCTGTCCCCACCTCGAACCAGACCCAGTGAAATCCCTGTGTGTCCTGCAGCCAGCAACCTCAAGAAACCTGGAGGACCTGCCTGCCTTCCATCCCAAAGACTCTGTCTCCCGTGAACACCGGATTTGTTGAACAACAGACTCCAGCTCTGCACGGATCTGTGGGTCTGCCCCACTCTGCACCCGATGCCCACGGCCCGAATTCGAGTGGCCCAACACCAAGAGTAGTTCTCCCCGGCAATCCTGACCCAAGATCCGGTGACCCCTGACCTGCCTCAAGCCTACAGCCGATGCCTGCAGCCTCAAACCGGAAGGTCCCCCGAACTGCGACCAGGAGTTGCTAAGAAGATCCGACCCTAAAAAGGCGCCCCTGCACCTGACGCCCCACAGCTTTGGGTGGCCCAACTGACGGTGCCTAACCAAACCCCAATATCCCAACTTATCTCCAAGTGGTGGTAACACCTAGAAGACCTTCGTCCCTGAGCCTGCAGTGCTTTTGCAAACCGGAGACTCCCTATTGAAAACTATAGGGCTCCTAACACCAAAACAGCACTCTGCACCCAGCCGCCCCAGTGCCGCTGAGGGTGCATCTTTTGTGCTGGCCTAAACCTCCATTTGCCCTGAGCTTAAGTCCAGGAGCTTTGCTCCCACAACCCAGTGGCCTGCTCGGCAGCAGCCATGAACCCGGAGGCCCCCTATCCCACATTGGATAACATTGGGCCTCAGCACTCTGCACCCGGCCGCCCCAGTGCCGCTGAGGGTGCATCTTTTGTGCTGGCCTAAACCTCCATTTGCCCTGAGCTTAAGTCCAGGAGCTTTGCTCCCACAACCCAGTGGCCTGCTCGGCAGCAGCCATGAACCCGGAGGCCCCCTATCCCACATTGGATAACATTGGGTCTCAGCACTCTGCACCCGGCCGCCCCAGTGCCGCTGAGGGTGCATCTTTTGTGCTGGCCTAAACCTCCATTTGTCCTGAACTTAAGTCCAGGAGCTTTGCTCCCACAACTCAGTGGCCTGCACGTCAGCAGCCACCAAATGGAGACCCCTTAGCCCCCATTGATAACACTAGGCCTCAGCACTCTGCACCCGGCCGCCCTAGTGCTTCTGAGGGTGTAACAAGAGTGCATCCTTGACCCTGGGAGACCCCTGAGTCTAACCCCAGACTACCAACTCCCACAACAAAGTACTTAACCTGTTAACCGATAACACTATTTTCCTCGTTGGATATCATTGACTGTTTTTCTATGAAAAGTTTCTAAGTGTGGAGATGAAAAACCTACAAAATCCTTTTAAAATTGTACTAAATAACAGAAACGCTTTTACTCACTGGTTTGCAGGAAATGTCCCAGTGCAGGATCCAGGTATCCATGTGTAAAAACAGTACTCCTCAAAGTAATCTACTGGTCATTTTACTAAAAAGCCTATAGAAAGTCTATGTACTGTATTTCCAAAGCATTGCATTTTCAGTAACAATACTGTAATCAAAACAAGTGCATATACACTTGCAATCCAAACTGTGTTACAACTGCATTATTACTATAAAGTATGTATTGCTTACCTGTGCCAGGCTTGCTTGGTTCTTGAAAATAAAAATAACTAAAAGAATATTTTCATACAAAAACAATTTGTCTTAAGTTCAGTCTTTGAGTGTGTGAATTCATTTGCTGACTGGGTGTGTACAACAAATGCTTAACACTGTCCTCTGACACTGCCTTACTGCTCGACCGCACTACCACAAATAGAGTGGGTTGCTATCTACTTTACCTCTGCCTACCTTTGGGGTTCCACTGGACTCTGTGCACACTATACCTCACTTTGGTTTAGTATATAAAGAGCCAGCTTCCTACACACTGCCAGAGCGGTCCATATGGCCCCACTTAGGCACAGTGCCCAACCTGCCTCCTGGCACTTTGTCTTGTGAAAAAGGAGTAGAATCAAAAGCGTGTGAGATGATATCCAAACGTCTCCATTGTCACACGATTCCCAAGTGGGCTGCTTCATTGTACCCCTTGTACCTGCAGCCCTGAGATCCAGGAAGGTGAATATGCTTATACAATCAGCAGTGGACTGAGGGGGTGTTTCACAATAGGAATGATAAACCTCAGTGGATTAAGGGGGTGTTTCACTATTAGAATTATAAACCTCAGTGGGTTGAGTGGCTCTTTCACCATTGAAATGATATGCCTCAGTGGAGTAAGAGGGTGTTTCACTATTGGAATGACACACCTCAGTGGGTTGAGTGGCTCTCTCACCATTGAAATGATATGCCTCAGTGGAGTAAGAGGGTGTTTCAATATTGGAATGACACACCTCAGTGGATTGAGTGGCTCTCTCACCATTGAAACGATATGCCTCAGTGGAGTGAAAGGGTGTTTCACTATTGGAATGACACACCTCAGTGTGTTGAGTGGCTCTTTCACCATTGTAATGATATGCCTCAGTGGAGTAAGAGGGTGTTTCACTATTGGAATGATACACCTCAGTGGGTTGAGAGGGGGGTTCACCATTGGAATGATATGCCTCAGTGGAGTGAGAGGGTGTTTCACTATTGGAATGACACACCTCAGTGTGTTGAGTGGCTCTCTCACCATTGAAATGATATGCCTCAGTGGAGTAAGAGGGTGTTTCACTATTGGAATGATACACCTCAGTGGGTTGAGAGGGGGGTTCACCATTGGAATGATAAACCTCCGTGGACTAGGAGTATTTCACCATTAGCATGATAACCCTCAGTGAGTTGAGAGAGTGTTTCAGTATTGGACTGAGAAGCCTCAGTGGACTGAGAGGGTGGTTCACTACTAAAATGATAAACCTCAGAGGGGTGTTACACCATGGGAATGATAAACCTCTTTGGACGGGGGTGTTTCACCATTGGAATGATAACCCTCAGTGGATTGATGGAGTGTTTCACAATTGGCATGATAAACCTCAGTGTGTTGAGAGGGTGTGTGAGAAGCTGACTTGGAATGTGGGTGTTCACTTATGTAAGTGGGCACCTTGCACCAATCCAGACAACCCTTATGGTGATTTAAGAGGTCTTAGACAACCTTAGCAAACTCTCTAAGTAGTAGCTGTGGAGAGCAGCCTTCAGGCTTACTCAAGAAGGAGTGTAAAGCAGCTTATTTTACCAGTACATAATCTTATAGGTATAGATTAAGAGAAAAAGAACCACACAGTCTATTTATAAAAATATGTATTTATTGTAAGACACTCACTAACACATACAGATATCTCCCAGTCAGAGATATACACAATGCACACGCTACTTTTCAATAGAAACAGGTAAGTAGCACGTAATACACAGTAGTCACCAGGGGAAGACCCAACCATATACTAAAATAGTGGTATGCGAACCACGACTCAAGTTAAAGATGGAGAAGTGCCGGGGACCCAAGGAACCACTCAAGGTAAGTAGCCAGGAGCCCCACAGATGCCGTGTGCAGAGTGGAAACATGACCGCGGGATCAATGAATTCAATGGGTAAGCCGCAGTTGCAATTTTAAAGTAAAAGGACCCTTCCCAGTGGACCCTGAGGAAACCCAGTGGAAGACAGAAGGTTCCTGGATACCTTAGGAACCAGGATACCTACACCAGGGAAGCCGGGTGCATAGGTATGAAGTGGCGTTGGAAACTGCAGTCGAACCCAATGGAGGACTTTAGGAAGATGCCGCTGCTGGATGAGGTGAAACTGTCCGGTGGAACCCAAAGGTGGATTCAAGATGGGCAGTACCAAGCAGAGAGGAAAGAGTCTATGCTACTCAGGAGTGGCTAGGAGGCCCGGAAGACAAATGCCCACTGATGTCGAGTTCTGCAGGAGAGATGACGGTGACCTTGGAGCTGCAGCTGTGAGGACCAGGCGATGCTGTGGAAGACCAGGAGCTGTTCTCGAGGTGCCCCAAGTCAGATGTCGAGGGGTCGGTGCCTGTCGGGAGCACCAACAAGCCATTGCAACTGCAAACAACGTGGAAAGCGAAGAAGGTGCATTGTCAGGACCATCAAGGTCCAGGTGACTCACCACAAGCATGGGAGTCAGGGCAGGCTCCGAGCAATCAGGGGAGCCCAGAGAATTCAAAGATGACCCTCAAGAGGACCCACAGGCCGGAGGCACTGGATTCGCAAGAGGACCTTGAGCAGCTCACCAAAGATGCAGGCCCACGGTGCAAGTGATGTGGTGAGGACAAAGATCTTGGTCACTGGAGATGCTTTACTTTGGGGTTACTTGGAGCTTAAAGATCTTGGTGGAAGGAATCCAATAAGCCTATGCAACTGCAAATTGATGCAGTGCACAGGGATTCAGTTCCTGCGACTCTGACGAGGGATACTGGACTCAAACTTGGTGGGAGGACAGGGCATGCCTCTATGGATGTGAAGAACCACCACCTGTGTTGCTGAGCATTTCAGAGTCCGTAGGAGCCCAGGCTCAGCAGACCGGTCAGCTTAGTTGTGGTGCCTGCAGATGCAGGGAAGTGACTCCTTCACTTCAAGGGAGATTCTTTCAGGTGTTTTGGATGCCCACATGCTTTGGAAGGTTCATGTATGGTGGACAGGCATGGATGTTGCAGCAAACGAGCAGAGCTACGAGATCAGGAGCAGCAGGAGTCTTCCCGGTTGCAGCCTTGATGCCCAGAGCAAAGTCCAGATGGTTGAAGAAGAAGTGGTGTCTGAAATAAATCTTGTACCATGACGAATCTAGGGACCCACCCTCAGGTAAGTCCTTAAGTACCCTAAGGAAAGGGTTGGGATGATTCAGGTGAGAGGTCATGCAGTCGGGAGGATACTCCCATGTCCTTTGTTCAGTTTCACGCCAGAGTGGGAGCCAATGGCTCCCATGAGCTGGTTTGAACTGAACTTTGCTAGGTGGGCACCAAGGGTATCCTTCAAGCACACTGAGTGGCGCTGGCAAGCGCTCCCACCCGGCCCCAATACACTAAACCCTGTCTGGGAGGTGGTCACACCTCCCTGTGACAGGGAACCTGTTGTTCTGCCTTCCCCTGCTCGAGCTCGGTTCAGCAGCAGGAGGGCAGAATCGGCAGCAGCCATGTTGTGCTGTCCGGGTCTAGAAGACATGTACCGGGAGCACTGAGGGCCTCCCAGAGGAGCTTTACAGTGCATGGAATCATACCTTTCACACCCTTTACGGCGTGGGGGGTATGATTCCGACATGTTTGATACCAAACATGATAGGATTCATTCCAGCCAGTTTCAAGATGGTCATCACGTAATGACGGGGTGCCCCTCTATATTTTATATGGCTGTCTCACAACCCGGGAGAATGGACTCTCATGCAGGGGCACCCTCACACCTAGAACTGAGCACCTTGCCTTAAGGATTAAAAGACCTGCTCTAGGGATGTCTCATAGGTTTTAAGTGCAGTGACCCTAGATATAGGTAAAACTATATCTTTCATAAGTGGTGCTAGCTTACACAGGCTATAATGGCAGGCCTGTAGTTACAGTTTGAGTCGTCTCCCATCGGTGGCAGAATACATGCTTCAGTCCATGGGGGACCCCTGGTGTACCTATGCCCTGGGTACCTTAGTGCCATATACGTGGGACTGATAAGTGTACACCAGTGTCCAATCTGGGATGTACCTAAGTACTTACCTTACCAATTTAGGGGGAAAGCACAGATACTGGTGTCCTGAATAGCAGGATCCCAGTCAGACTAGTCAGAAACAGTATTTCATCAAGCAAAAAGTTGGGGTAACCATAAAAGCAGATCCTACTTTCCTACAGGGTATTTCACCTGGAATGATAAACTTCAGTGGATTGAGGGGGTGTTTCACTATTGGAATGATAAACCTCAGTGGGTTGAGAATGATGGTGTTTCATCATTGAAATGATAAACCTCAGTAGACTGAGGCGATGTTTCACCATTAGAATGATATGCCTCAGTAGACTGAGGCGATGTTTCACCATTAGAATGATATGCCTCAGAAGGCTGAGGCGATGTTTCACCATTAGAATGATATGCCTCAGTAGGCTGAGGCGATGTTTCACTATTGGAATGATAAACCTCAGTGGGTTGAGAGGGTATTTCACTATTGGAATGATAAACCTCAGTGGGTTGAGATGGTGTTTCACTATTGGCATGATAAACCTCAGTGGGTTGAGCGGGTGTTTCACCACTGGAATGATAAATCGGGGGATGTTGGGGAGGATCGAGATAGCGAGAATGACAAGGCAGGGCTGCCCTTGCTCACCAATTCTTTTTGCCTTAAACTTGGATCCCTTTATTAATAGGATTGTTCAGAATATTGCAATAGCACCAGTAATCTGCAATGGGTATAGTATAAAGATCTTAGCATATGCAGATGACATTTCAATAATGACCGTAGAACCAAATAAGGCAATTAGAGAGGTTGAAAATATGGCAGAGGAGTTTATAAGAAGATCTGGATATCTTCTGAATAAGGGGAAGACTCAAATCATATGTTCCTTCAAGTGTACTACCCAAGACCCACGTAAAGCCGATTTGGCTATTTATTTGGGGGTCAATATAACATCTAATATGGATGAATTATGGACAATCAACCTTGACCCCGTAGTCACAAAAATAGCTCTGGAATTAAAGACGCCTTGACAAACTCCATCTCACAATAGTTGGAAGATCAAATATACTAAAAATGAAAATCTTACCCAAAATATTATACCTGTTCCACTCAATCCACCTGGAACTAGCGGACACAACTATCAACAAGATGAATGGAATGTTTTCCAACTTCATATGGGGCTACCAGAAGACATGGCGTGCCCTGAAAAGTATAAGCCGTGAACGAGGTGAGTGAGGTATCCCGAACCTACAATTTTATTACCTTGCTGCTGCCTTGCAGCAGATGAGCACTTTACTATTGCCTGGTTGGCTAAACTACGATGAGCTCGATCTGCCATCAATATATCATACATCTATTGGGAAAGAGGCAGACGGTCTCTTTCTGTGACAACCTGAGGCAAGCTACTACAAAAAGACCCGATTTAAGTCTGTTAAGGCGGCTTGGAAAATATGGAAAAAGGTCAGTAGACTACTGAAAATTCCTAGACACAAGAGATACACACCCATATGGGGTTCCTCACTATTCCCAACCGCAATATACGACGCAATGGAGGTTAACTGGGAGCAGGCTGGGATCGATAGGATAATAAATCTCTATGATCAAACTGGAAACTTTACACTTAAAGGACTTGTGCAAAGATATGGGGTCTGAAATAATACACATTTTAAATATATACAGATCAGGGAGTGCTCTAGGTGTCTCCCCAATGGCTCCCCCCAACCTGGATAAGATCCCAATTTTGGAAACTGCTAGTCGCCGGAATGGTAGGATTAGAGATTATTACCAAGTTTTGTTAGAGACCCTTCCCAACGATTTGGAGGAGACGGAGGCAAAATGGGTGGTCAAGTTGGGAGATAGCAATGCTGACTTGGATATGTCAATCAGCCTTGGGAGAAAGATCTTTTTGTCAGTTAATTTAAAGGCTCAGCATTTTAAAACCATCTTTAATTTGTATTATACGCCAGCCAAGCTTTACAAGGGGAAAGAGGGATAGCGACAAATGCCCTAGGTGTCAGATAGGTCCTGCGGATATAATACACATGTTTTTTTCTTGTACCAAACTCACCCCTTTGAAAGAAGGTATAGAGGATCTCTGGGCACGAACCCTCAACAACGCAATCACTATTAACCTGGCAATGATGGTACTTGGGTATGATTGTCAGAATAATCTAGATACATCCGAGAGAGATTTTGCATTCATGACAGTAGCCGTGGCTCGACTGCTGATTGCTACTGCTTGGAAAGATTCAGACCCACCCATACCCCAGCAGTGGCTCCACCGTTAACTACACATTTTTATGCAGGAAATTGTGCTATATAAGAGCACGGGTAAGCGAGCCAGGGAGAAAGGGTAGGAAAATATGGGAACCCCTGAAGAATTGGCGTGATAGCAAAGAAGCCATGGGAGAGTAATTTTGAAGTAAGAATGCTCTGCTCTAGATAGAAATGGAGCAAGTAAGTATCAGAAGGAATGAATTTGTGTATATACAAAGTATGTTTATTTATGGTTTTTCTTCTTTTCTTCTTTCAAGAATGGGTATAACAAACTATGTAATATGAATTGTATATCCGAGATGTTGAAAGTACTATTTATGTGAAGCAACTACATGATTTCCCTTTTGTATTGATCTACTTGGCTTCAAAATAAATAAAAGGAATGATAAATCTCAGTGGGTTGAGGCGATGTTTCACCATTGGAATGATAAACCTTAGTGGACTCGGGGGCGTTTCGCTTTTAGAATGATATGCCTCAGTGGGTTGAGAGGGGGTTCACCATTGGGATGATAAACCTCAGTGGACTGAGGGAGTGTTTCATCATTAGAATGATAAACCTCAGTGGGTTGGGAAGGTGTTTCACTATTGGGATGATAAATCTCAGTGGGTGGAGAAGGGGGTTCATCATTGGGATGATAAACCCCAGTGGGTTGAGAAGGGGGTTCACCATTGAGATGATACACCTCAGTGGGTTCAGAGGGGGGTTCACCATTGGGATGAAAAACCTCAGTGGGTTGAGATGGTGTTTCACCATTGTGATGATAAACCTCAGTGGGTTGAGATGGTGTTTCATCATTGGGATGATAAACCTCAGTGGGTTGAGAAGGGGGTTCACCATTGGGATGATAAACCTCAGTGGGTTGAGAAGGGGGTTCACCATTGAGATGTTAAACCTCAGTGGACTAGGGGGCGTTTCACCATTAGAATGATATGCCTCAGTAGACTGAGGCAATGTTTCACTATTGGAATGATAAACCTCAGTGGGTTGAGAGGGGGGTTCAATCTTATGTCTCCTTTCTAGATCTCCCTTCTCATTTGTTAGGTCGAGCTTGGGCAGCTGTATTGGAGTATGGAATTCAAGCTCCGCCCATATTTTTTCATTGGCTTGTGTCATTGTCCGTTGTATATGCTGGCTTCTGATTCATTAATAGGCTTGTTAGTCCCTCCTTAGTACCGCCTTGTCTTCATTTGTAACCTACCATGAGGACTAGCCCTTTTACTTCTGTTGTTACATGGTATGTCTTATACAGTCGGTAAACACTATTTTCTTTAATGGGTTTTACCCTACTGCAGGCACGACGTGCTTTCCTGCAACACTGAGCGCGCCATGCGCGCTTTCACTTTCCAAGCCGCCCGGGACAATGGCGGCCGCTTCTTTGAAATTAAATAGGCCTCGCATTTACAAGAGTTTGAGCTATTGGCATGCAAATGACAATGCCTTTTATTTGTGTGTTAATTATCAAAACAGATAAATAAGTCATTGTCCTTTACAATGCCAATAGCTTAAACTCTCGCAAATATGTGAGACCTATTGCATTGCAAATTCTTGTTTTATTTCTCTGATAACACTAAAGGACAATTTTCAAAGCTGTGTGTGCTTGGTAACAGCTTAAATGATGCCAGCCCTTTGGATGGATAGAAATTCAAAGCTCAGTAGCTACAATAATAAAACTCAATATTGCTACCATTCCAGACAGCACCTTACCTTTGAAAAGAACAAGCACTTTATTGTGCACACAGCTAAATACTAAACACGAAGATTTCAATGAACACGGGGAAGCAGCAAGCAATCTACCACCGGGTTTACACAATAAACAGACCCCTATCTATTGGGTTAGACAAGGAGTTTTAAGAATCAATAAACAGCTGCCGATAGGCTTTACCAACAGGTTGTTGTCACACTGAATAAACCACTGCCTATCGGCTTCAACAAAGCCTTTTCATGAGCAATAAGCTACAGGCTGTTGGCTTTAACAACAGGCTTTCTCAATAAAAGATTCATACCTATAGGCTTTGGCCACAGAGTGTGTGTGGCACACCGGGCAAGGTAAGAATGAGGGTCTCATTTACAAGGCCCCTTCGCCACCGCAGTGTTACTTTTTGCAATGCTCCAGTGGCGCTGTGCCCTGCTCCGTATTTACACGGCAGCGCAAAGCCACTTTGCGTGGCTTAACGCGGCCTTGTAAATATTGTACCCTCTGATGCAGTCTTCTGCGTTAAAGGGGCATGCATTGGGTGTTGCTGTGGGCATTCCCAGCAACACCCATGGCTTTTTCACCAAGGAATCATAAATCTGAGGCAGCGCCTCCCCAGGGAGGCCTAAGGCTGGCGCAACGAGGAGAAATACTTTTATTGCTTCTCGTTTTTTGCTCTTTCTACGTGTGCGGCATTCTGCAGCATATATACAAGGAGCAAATCTCCACTAAACATTGTCTATGTGCAGGAAGGTGCCCCATCCTGCACAACAACGATCATCCCTGCAACACAGGCACCCTAGCACCATGGTGCAAGGGTGTATGCGTTGGCGCATGACAGCTGTTTGTGCGCCGGTGCAGGGGTGAGTGGAGGAATGCACCGTATTCTTGTAAATATGGTACATTCCTGCACTTAGACAAAGATGCGGCATGGCGCAGAAAAAATCCTTGCGCCATTGTCTTGTAAATATGCCCCTGAGTGTTTCATTTCCTGAAATGCTGCTCAGAAGGCGGCGCCTGGAGGCTTCCATGAAGTGAGGATGGTTTTAGGTGCAGTTTGGAAACTGACAGTCTCACTGCCAACCCCACCAAACAATTCTTTCAGCCAGCGACCAAGCAAGTGAGGTCATATGGAAGGCAAAGGCAAGTGGAGGCAGGCGCTTGGGGTTGAAACAACCAAGGGAGTTCACCACAGCTCCTTACACAGCTTATTCCCCCCTGGCATCACAGTGAGGGGGTGGACACGTTGTTCCGGGATCGCTGCACAGACTCCTCAGACAGGAGGGCTGTGATCACCTTCTATGGACTGCTCTTTCTCCTCCATGAGTCCACCCGTGGCACGCTCTTCCTTAGAGGTGACTTCCTGCTTCAGAGCAGAGTCTGGTAGAACTTCCGTCACATTGCAGGACTCCAGGTCCCATGCACAGCTCCTGGTCATTGGGCAGCGGAGCGGGTGACTCCACAAGATGGGTGCTCCTCAGAGGGGTCAGTCCATCAACCCTAGGCTTCCTTTCAGCAGACAGATCCTTCTTCCAAGCCATGTCCAGCTGTCTTCGAAGGGCCTTGCTTCAGCCATGTCCAGCTGTACTCGCAGGGCCTTGCTTCAGCCATGTCCAGCTGTTCTTGCAGGGCCTTGCTTCAGCCATGTCCAGCAGGACCTTGCTTCAGCCATGTCCAGCTGTCCTTGCAGGGCCTTGCTTTAGCCATGTCCAGCAGGACCTTGCTTCAGCCATGTCCAGCTGTCCTTGCAGGGCCTTGCTTCAGCCATGTCCAGCTGTCCTTGCAGGGCCTTGCTTCAGCCATGTCCAGCTGTTCTTGCAGGGCCTTGCTTCAGTCATGTCCAGCTGTCCATGCAGGGCCTTGCTTCCGCCATGTCCAGCTGTCCTTGCAGGGCCTTGCTTCAGCCATGTCCAGCTGTCCTTGCAGGGCCTTGCTTTAGCCATGTCCAGCAGGACCTTGCTTCAGCCATATCTAGCTGTCCTTGCAGGGCCTTGCTTCAGCCATGTCCAGCTGTCCTTGCAGGGCCTTGCTTCAGCCATGTCCAGCTGTCCTTGCAGGGCCTTGCTTCAGCCATGTCCAGCTTTCCTCGCAGGGCCTTGCTTCAGCCATGCCCAGCAGGACCTTGCTTCAGCCATGTCCAGCTGTCCTTGCAGGGCCTTGCTTCAGCCATGTCCAGCTGTCCTTGCAGGGCCTTGCTCCTTGCTTCAGCCATGTCCAGCTGTCATTGCAGGGCCTTGCTTCAGCCATATCAAGCAGGGCCTTGCTTCAGCCATGTCCAGCCTTCCTTGCAGGTCCTTGCTTCAGCCATGTCCAGCTGTTCTTGCAGGGCCTTGCTTCAGCCATGTCCAGCAGGGCCTTGCTTCAGCCATGTCCAGCTGTCCTTGCAGGGCCTTGCTTCAGCCATGTCATGCAGGGCCTTGCTTCAGCCATGTCAAGCAGGGCCTTGCTTCAGCCATGTCAGCTGTCCTTGCAGGGCCTTGCTTCAGCCATGTCCAGCAGGACCTTGCTTCAGCCATGTCCAGCTGTCCTTGCAGGGCCTTGCTTCAGCCATGTGTAGCAGGACCTTGCTTCAGCCATGTCCAGCTGTCCTTGCAGGGCCTTGCTTTAGCCATGTCCAGCAGGACCTTGCTTCAGCCATGTCCAGCTGTCCTTGCAGGGCCTTGCTTCAGCCATGTCCAGCTGTCCTTGCAGGGCCTTGCTTTAGCCATGTCCAGCAGGACCTTGCTTCAGCCATATCTAGCTGTCCTTGCAGGGCCTTGCTTCAGCCATGTCCAGCTGTCCTTGCAGGGCCTTGCTTCAGGCATGTCCAGCTGTCCTTGCAGGGCCTTGCTTTAGCCATGTCCAGCAGGACCTTGCTTCAGCCATATCTAGCTGTCCTTGCAGGGCCTTGCTTCAGCCATGTCCAGCTGTCCTTGCAGGGCCTTGCTTCAGCCATGTCCAGCTGTCCTTGCAGGGCCTTGCTTCAGCAATGTCCAGCTGTCCTCGCAGGGCCTTGCTTCAGCCATGTCCTGCAGGACCTTGCTTCAGCCATGTCCAGCTGTCCTTGCAGGACATTGCTTCAGCCATGTCCAGCTGTCCTTGCGGGGCCTTGCTCCTTGCTTCAGCCATGTCCAGCTGTCCTTGCAGGGCCTTGCTTCAGCCATGTCAAGCAGGGCCTTGCTTCAGCCATGTCCAGCCTTCCTTGCAGGTTCTTGCTTCAGCCATGTCCAGCTGTTCTTGCAGGGCCTTGCTTCAGCCATGTCCAGCAGGGCCTTGCTTCAGCCATGTCCAGCTGTCCTTGCAGGGCCTTGCTTCAGCCATGTCAAGCAGGGCCTTGCTTCAGCCATGTCCAGCTGTCCTTGCAGGGCCTTGCTTCAGCCATGTCCAGCTGTCCTTGCAGGGCCTTGCTTCAGCCATGTTCAGCAGGACCTTGCTTCAGCCATGTCCAGCTGTCCTTGCAGGGCATTGCTTCAGCCATGTCCAGCAGGACCTTGCTTCAGCCATGTCCAGCTGTCCTTGCAGGGCCTTGCTTCAGCCATGTCCAGCTGTCCTTGCAGGGCCTTGCTTCAGCCATGTCCAGCTGTCCTTGCAGGACCTTGCTTCAGCCATGTCCAGCTGTCCTCCAGGGCCTTGCTTCAGCCATGTCCAGCTGTCCTCGCAGGGCTTTGCTTCAGGTCCTGTCACCAACTTAGCAGAGCACCTGGCTGGTAAAGGCACCAGCCCTGGAAGTCAGACATCTCCACACTGTGGTGGGCGTCCTAAACTCTGGTTAGTGAGAAGTTTCTGGATCACTGACCTGCGGTTGAGGTTCAGTCTGCCAGGACGAGATGCAAGTTTGCGAGCCCCTCTCTATTTTTACTTTGTCTAGTTTTCGGGGGTTTGGGGGCGTTGCTGAGGCTGCTCCAGACTCACTCTTTGTCTGGCACAATCAGAAGGACGATGGTAGTTGGATGTTGTTATGTTATGTGAATTTGTAGAGCGCGACTAATCACCTGTGAGGGTGTCTAGGCACTGATGAGGGTGTCCAGGGGCTGAAAGAGGGGGCGCTCTGATGGGAGATGACAAAATAAGGCTGGAACTAGGGAGAGGTGATCTCACCGCTCAGTATACATGGCTCTCTCTGCAGTGGCACTGCCAGAGAGGTCTGTGAGTGAGGGAAGACCATGTCTGGGAGAGGGGAGGCAGGAATTGGCTATAGCAGACTTTGTACATCAAAGGGGTATAACCCCCACCCTCAGCTACAGGGGGGCTGGCCTGCCACTTCGAAAGCCAGACTGTGGTAGGGTCCAAGGCTTCTGTTCGTTTGTAAAATATACTAAGGAGTTTCACCTACAGCCGCCATCTTGTGATTGGCCCACACACAGCAGATTCAGCATGGATTCCACCCCCCACGCAGTGGTGCGCAACACACACACAGGGACATCTTAAGGATTTGGGGCCCTGGGCCAAACGCATTTTGGGGACCCTGTTTGGAACATCTTTGAATGTATGGTCCAATTTCAGCTCTTTCATGCCCTCTTTGGCCAGGTCACTGACAGCGCACTGGCATATGGCTCCATATTCTAAATGTTCTTACATCTAACATTCAGTGATAGTGGCTTGTGTTTTCAGTAATTTAATACACCAGCAGCTCACTAATATTACTTTAAATAATCTCCGCGATCCCTAACATCTCTCATATGTGAGGTCCTGTTTCGATTCAAAATAATTTTTTATGGATGTTGCGTGGTGTTGAACAACATAAATTCAACACTTCTTTGCAAAATGTCTGTAACAACTTCAAAAATACATTGAATGATAACTGAATTTAAAATAATCTGTGTTTAAGGATTGTTAAATGTCATCAGGACGGAGCTGTTTGCAGAACAAAGCGGGTTCAAATAGACATTCTATGAGACTAACTAGCTACCCCTAAAATGCTGGGGCCCTGGGCCAAAGCCCACTTTGCCCATGCCATAAAACCTCTCTGCGCGCACTCCATGCAGCGCAAGCTCGCACTCTCCACATATGGAGAGAGGAAGTGAGCCTGCTGAAGGGACTAAGCAGTCCTTGTCCTTGGAGAGGTGAGTAGGCACCCGTGCTTAATTTGAGCAGGTGGTTTCTGGTGCTCAGCACCAGCTCTTAATTGTCAACACCGGCACTTATGACAACTGCCACATGGTGGCACCGTTTGTATTATTTAGAGATTAGCGGGTTAACAGTTAATGATTAGTTCAATATACATTAAAACTCACTAATGCCTGCCTGCCAAGCCATACTTATAGTTGTGGGGGCCTGGACCAGTCTGGATTGTCACACTTGCACACAGGTACTGTCATTGGCGGCGCTGGCACAGGCAGTAGGTGGTGCAAGTTAGAGTGGCCTCCTGGCAAGGGCCAGGGCAGTTTGTAAATAAACGAATTAAGCACGGGTACCCACAACTCCTGTGAGGGCGACATGTACAGTCCTTGGTGCCACCACTGCCAGTGTATGCCAGGTGATGAGAGCGCAGGGGGTGCCCACTGTGTGCTCCTGCAGGCCACGGGATATGGGCTTTCAGAGCATTACAAGGAGACCCGAGGAAACACGCGATTGTTGCGTTCACTGAGGAGAAAATAAGAAATGTTCGGAAACCAAGCATGACGTCCCCAGCAGGATAACCCCCAGCGGGGGGCGAGGGGACGTTCTCCACAGCCATGGAGGGGACATTTCTGTCCTCACAACTATGGAACTGGCCACAATACAAGTTGTTCAAAACTCGGCGGCCAGGCTTCTTCTGGGCTTGCGATCAAGGCTTAGTGTTCGCACTCACCTGCGCTCCTTGCATTGGCTCCCAGTCGAATCCCGTTTTAAATACAAAATGTTATCCATTGCCCATCGGGCCCTTTATGGCCTGGGACCTATCTATCTGCAGAAGAGGTTTGCCTTTTACACACCAGGGAGACAGCTACGCTCGTCTGCTCAGCTGTTGGTTCAGACCCCCAGGTTTAATCGCCAAAGACTTGGGGGGAACTCCTTTGTGCGCAAAGCTGGCCTTGCCTGGAATTTGTTGCCCTTGGCTCTTCGGGCTACCCAGGACCCTCCTTTGTTTAAGAAAAAACTAAAAACACTGCTTTTTTAGTCTGGATTGGTGTGCATTTCTTATCTCTTTATTCCAAAGCTAGCGCCGGGACACTTTCGAGTAGCCGTGCACTGTACAAATTAAATATAACATAACATAATATAACAATGGACCCTCGAACACAAGCCCTGCCCTCTTGCCCTTTGAACCCGTCCTTCACTCAGCCTTTGGACTCGTCTCCAGCACCAAAGAGCCGCTCCCATGGCCGCCGTCCTGACTTCCCTCCCAGGGCTCCGGGTGGATTCAACACATTTACAAGACAGCCTGCTCCATCAACGAGCCCTCCACAGGAACGACCCCAGCTGCCTGCGGCGAACCTTTGTGGTGTTACGAGGCATTTGAGGACTAGCGCCTCTGTTTACAGGCGCTCCGCATTACAGTATTGGCGCTAGCGATGGAATCCGGACGCTCTCAGGAGTCACATTAACCTTGCTACAGGCAGCGCAGTCTTTCCAAACCCTATCTGAAGAGCGCGTCCTTAATAGACCCTCACTCCCGGCGGTCCCGCCACCCGCCATGTGCTCTTGGAGTCTGACGTCCGTTTCTCTTTGCAGTGGTTTTATCCACCCGCCCTCTGTTCTCGAGCCGGGGGATGGTAACTGAGACCTGGTAGGTCTTTGCACTGCAGCGTGTTCTCATCCTTGCATGTAATGTACCCATGTGTAGTAAAGTGTGCTGACACCTTCTTGTGGGAGTGGTTTGCACAATATCATGAAAGGACTAGTGTCTTATCTAGCACAAACAGGAACTTTTTCAATTACAGGCACGAAAATGTACATTTGTAACTAGAGGTGGGCGGAACTCGTGGAGTTTCTGCGCAGAATTCCACGTAGTTACATGAAAACTTTGAAAGATTCCATAAATGGGCAGAATTAGGCACATCACGCTGCTAGTGCTGATTTTTAGCGCCGAGAGCTATTTCCTCGCTGAAAAATCAATGTGCCCGGCACTACACGGTGCCCCAGAGGGCGCTGCTTCTCAAATTGATTTTGCCTCTGCGCGAGTAGATTTTCTACTCAAGAGGCAGATTTCTAACCAGGAACGGTCACGACTGCCTGCAACCACCTGCGTTGGGGAAATCTCGCCAGGTGCCCTCCTAGAGTCTGAAAATCACGCTACAGGATTCAAAATCTCACTCGCCAACTAACCACTGGGGAGCCGCGCATTAAAAATTTCTGCCACGTGGCAGTTGGCAGAATTTGGCTGAAACGCCGCGGGAGTGGCCAAAACTCCACCTAGTCTGCCGGCGGAGCAAAATTTATCCCCACCCCTATTTGTAACCACAGAGCCCGAGCAGAAGGTGTAAGGGTTGACACAACTACATACCATATCGATAGTAGTTTTTATGGTCTGGCTTGACAGCACAGATGTCACCAGACAATTATGTGAGAATCACCAGGAGAGGGGCTTTGGCTCCGCCCACATGTCGGGAGCCAGAAGGGTTTTGATTGGGCAGTTTCCACAAAAAAGTGCTTGCCCTCCAAACAGCCATAATAATTTCTTTATTTATGCACCTGCTTGAGGATGAACTTTCAGGTACGCGTGTAAGTGCGCACACACACGTCGACATTGTAATGCTATTTAGGTGTCTGAGATGGAAGGAGAACAGTCATTATCCTACATGGATTTTTCAGTCTGCCTTGGCAGTGAAACTGTCACCTGACCTTTTAATTTTCACCAATATTATTCTAAAGATCTTTGCGTCCACACAAATACATATCCATTCCCATGCCATCTACTTGTAGTGCTTCACAATACCATACAATATTCCTTTAAACCAGACCTCTTAGCATTGCCAATGCTTCTTAGATGCTGCCTGTTGGTGCGAGAAAGGGGCGAGCGCACAGCTCTGTGGTGGATCCAGACAAGCATTTCACCAGGGCTTCTTTATTTGTGTTAATTATGGGACTGTATGCCGAGCATGGTCCCGACAGCGGGATTCAATTTGTTGGACAACTGTTGTGAAAAGATGTGGCATTAGGCACTGTATGTTGACAATTTTGTTGACAAGTAATATTAAGATAAATTGAAAGATCGCAGAATGTGTTTTGTATGCCCTGTCGCTGCCAGATGATTGAGGGCACTCCTGTAACTTAACAAGATACTTCTCTGCTCCTCTGGCTTGAAGCACTTCAGTGATGCTCAGGGACTTGCGGCGCTAGACGCGGGAGCTACATTCGAGTTTAAAGTGACGCTTGAAGTCAACAGGACTTTTATATATGATGAAGCACCCAGTGGACAAAGCAATAGGGAAATCACAAACTCACTCCAGCTGAGTGACTGCACTCCAAAAGACGCGCCTCGTCATGAGCATTCACCGCTGACAAGGCGCCGTGACAACCACAAGAAGAGCAGGATAGTCATCTGATGAATGAACCCTCCAAGAACTCACCCATGGGGATTTTTCAGAACTGGAGCAGGGCTATGGTTGGCTATTGAGTCTAGAGTGGATGTCCCTCCTCCATTCTATATACTTGGGTGTCCACTTGAACCTGTGAGAAGGGTCCTTTCTTTATATGTGGGTGAACATGTGAGAAGGGTTCATTCTTTGTATGTGGGTGTCCATATGAGCCTGTGGAAAGGGTCCATTCTATGTATGTGGGAGTCCACATGAGCCTGTTGAAAAGGTCCATTCTTTGTATGTGGGTGTCCACATGAGCGTGTGAGAACGGTCCTTCTTTTTACTTGGGTGTTCACGTGAGCCTGTGAGAAGGATCCATTCTTTGCACTTTGGTGTCCATGTAAGCCTGCGAGAAGGGTCCATTCTTTGTATGTGAGTGTCCACATAAGCCTGTGAGAAGGGTCAATTCTTTGTACGTGGGTGTCCATGTGAGCCTGTGTGAAGGGTATGTGGGTGTCCATGTGAGAAGGGTTTGTTCTTTGTATGTGGGTGTCCAAGTGAGGCTGTGAGAAGGGTCCATTCATTGTACTTGGGTGTCCACATGATTCTGTGAGAAGGGTCCATTCTTTGTACATGGGTGTCCATGTGAGCCTTTGAGCAGGGTCCATTCTTTGTACGTGGGTTTCCATGTGAGCCAGTGAGAAGGGTCTATTCTTTGTATGTGGGTGTCCATGTGAGAAGGGTCCATTCTTTGTATGTGGGTGTCCATGTGAGAAGGGTCCATTCTTTGTATATGGGTGACTACGTGAGCCAGTGAGAAGGGTCGATTCTTTGTATGTGAGTGTCCATGTGAGAAGGGTCCATTCTTTGTATGAGGGTGTCCATGTCAGAAGGGTCCATTCTTTGTACATGGGTGTCTATGTGAGGCTGTGGGAAGGGTCAATTCTTTGTGCATGGGTGTCCACGGGGGCCTATGAGAAGGGCCCATTCTTTGTACGTGGGTGTCCACATGAGCCTGTGAAAAGGGTCCATTCTTTGTATGTGGGTGTCCACGTGAGCCTGTGAGAAGGGTCCATTCTTTGTATGTGGTGTCCACGTGAGCCTGTGAGAAGGGTCCTCGATTTGTCACCATTATATTTTTGCACTATGCACTAGATGTATTTTTATAGCTCGATACAACTCTATTACACCCACAGGGGTTGCACGCATTTAATCTATACATATCAGACTCTTGCCCCACTTTGTATAATTCGGAATCACATATTTTTCAGCCTTACCTGGATCTGGAAGTTTTTTGAAAGACACTTTTAGGCACCTCCATAAATATTTGAGATTATATTTAGGAATCCAGGCAAAGATGGCCAACCTTGGCTTTGCATCAAACTGGAATGTTTCCTCATGGTTCGAGCCTGATTGCTAATCACATTCAACCGGAAATGAGCCTCTTTATTCGGCCCTGATTAAGATGGTCTTTAGATGGCTTATTGTTTTGTTTTTAGGTGTCAAGAAGCACAGAAATGCCCAAACATTTGGTCGTTTTTTTCTTAAATGTTATAGTTATTTGCCCTATAGTATGCATTGATTTTTTTAATGTCTGCTCAAGAGGAGAAGTTCTGTACATCAAGTACATATTTATGCCAAGGTTTTTATGAACGTGTGATATCCCCTTAAAAAATAAAATAACAATTCAGAATCAAACAATATTTCCCATTAGACATAGAAAGACTGATCCGACATCAAGAATGTGTGCATTTTTGTCACAACTGAAATGGGTTTACAATATCAGAAAGTTGGAACGATAACTTAAAAGATAGTGTTATTTAACTTTTGCTATGAATTGAATTGAGATTGGATAGGCGACTGTTAAACGGTTTTCTTTTCAATATATTGTTACATACACATATTGGTAATAAAGGACAAGCCCTCCACTATAGTCCTATAATCTGATTGATTACTTATATCGGGATGTGTGAAATTAGCAAAGTTGCATTTTCTTAACTTCATGAAGTTTTTTTTTAAACTTTGCAAATATCACACATTTGCCAAAGTTTAAAAAAGAATTAGCAGATGGAAAGAAAAACAAAAGCTTCTTTTGTTGTAGAAGAAGATACATCTATATGTGTGTACGTGTGTGTGTGTGTGTGTATTCAGAGTGGCAGTGGCCACGCTGTAGTTACAGTTAGGGTGAACGGAAATAGGGTATATTTTTTATTTTTATCCCGTTTGATGAATGTCTGCAAAACTTTGCAGGCATACTGCTCCCGTTCCAGAAATGTTTGTGGCGTTTTGTCAAGGGGGCACAAGAAAAAAAAAAAAAGGAGGGTTGTCCCAAAACAGGTGTAAAATCCAAGACATTTTACATAGACTTTTGTATTTCACGAAGTACAAAAACTTTCAGTCGGAATTTTATGGAAGGATTATAAATGAAGATGTGCAGGTGATTCTTTGGGGTACTGCAGGTAAGTAAAGTAAGTATTTTTTATGTTTTAAGTATTTTTAATTTAGCTATATCTGTGGCCGCGATAGTTGTACGGTACTCCAAAGGTCATTGTGATGCCAAGTCATTATCTGATTGGATAATGACCGCCTTTACAAAAGTTAAAGGCAGCCATGTTATTTTCATTTTGACTTTCCCTGTGTCCTACATTAGTGACATTCAATGTAGGTAAGTATTAGGTCTGATATTTTTCCCATACCTATTACCACTTTAATAAAGTGGTAATAGTTAGGGAAGAATATAAGTTTATATATATTTTAAAAAACATATTGGGAGTACTGCCTTCCCGAAGAAAAGTAAACTTAAATACCCTGTATGGCCCTATATTTCATAAAAATAGAATGCTAAAGTGTATTTTCAATTTTTTACATATTTAAATATGTACAAAAATAAGAGTACAGAGTAATGCACTAATTACTAAAAATTGCCATGCTACTTTACCAAAAAAACGCAGTTCAGAATACACTCATAAAAAGTTATAGAAATTAACAAAGAACAATGTTAAACTAACAAAAATAATTTGGGGTACTGTGGTACTATAAGACTCTCCGTATTTAAAAAGAAATATATATATATATATAAATATATATATATATATAAAGTTAAAAATTGTACTTAAAAAAACAGCATAGCTGCGTTTAACTTTTCTAAAGCCTATGATTATGCAAACAGCTAATGACTTGCAATCACTATGTACTGTGGTACTATCGTGAAACATCCCCAAATGTCACTAAAATATTGCAAGAACCGATTTCCCTAACTTTAAATACCACAAACCATATAAATTAGTCACACAACTTGCCTAAACTACACAAAAATAACTATGTGGGTGCTATATCTAATCCTGCCACACTGTAACAAAATGTGACTGACGGTTTTTGCAGAACGGAGAATACAAATTATTATGTGAAATACATTGCAATTAAGCATGTTTTGGGACCGCCCTTTTTTCTTTGGACTCCCTTGACCAAAACCCATAAAACTTGTACTACTGCGACAATGAAAAGAGTGGCACAAGTATGCTAAATTTCACAGAGGTTCGGCAAACAGGTCCAAAATTATTATGGGAGAAAATATAAAACATCCATAGGTCGGTAATATCTTCACATTTATAAACAAAAAGATAACATATTACCACTGAAATAAAGTGGCAATAGTTTGGTAATAACAATAATACTTAATAATTAATTATATGTAACACCCTAAGCCATAAGTGAGCAAAACGCTGTACATTTATGATTAAAAAAAACATATTGCTGATTTTTACCTGTGGTAAACACAGGCATAACCCAATCACATACCCAGTTGTAAGCCCCATGTACTGTGGTATACCATGAATTTAGCCATAACACAATATATAAGTACGTTTTATATAAGGTATAAGTTTAACATTATTTGCACTATTTACATATACCATCAGAAAATGTACATTTACATATTATAATACATATTTTGCAGATATGAAATAGACATTTTTCACACTCTTTAACCCTATGTTTCCTTTAATATACACACTTCACTTTACTCACTCTACTGTATAACAACACTTCACAGCACTCCACTGTACGCTATTTAAAGTACGCTACACCACTTTACAACACTCCAGTATATGCCACTATATTGTACACTAGTCCACTGTACGTTAGTCCACTCTACTCCACCGAACTCCAGTCTAAAACACTATACTCTACGCTATTATACTGTTTACCACTGTATTCTATTGCACTTTTGTGTATGACAGTTTCTGGACACCCCTACACTTTACTGCTCGCAACTGTATGTTATTCAGTATACGCAACTCTACGCTATTTCACTATATGCAATTCGACTACGCCCACTTCATAGTACAGTACTGGTGTGTAATCAACCCCACTCTATGGCACTCCATTGCACTGAAGTGCTGTTTACGCCACTGTACTGTACTACAGCCCACTGTATTCAATTACACTTAACAAGACTGCATTATGTGTCACTGCACTAAACAACACTTCACTGTATATTACTAGACTCTACTGTACCATGTACTATGTTCTGCCAAATTATATAATTTCAGATGTCAAAGGTCTTGTTATGAATGCAGTCATTTCACATGCTCTAACTTCTGTAATATGTAAGGGTACAGGTAGTTCATGAAGTAGGGGCTAGTTATCATTAATGTAGTGTGGCGAGTGAGGTGAGCAGACTGTGTACTGAGGTGCACAAGATATATGGATTTTAAAGTGGTGCATAAGTATAAATGTGAGTTATAAGTATGACATGTATTTGAAAGTGGTGCATAAATGATAAATTAAATATATAACTATAACTTTAGTGTTTACTAGACTGCATGCACTCTTGTGAAGGAACCACTGGACTGCAGGCACTCTTGTGAGGAAGCCACTGGACTTCATGAACTCTTGTGAGGGAGCCACTGGACTGAATGCACTCTTGTGAGGGAGCCACTGGACTGCATGCACTCTTGAGAAGGAGACACTATACTGCATGCACTCTTGTGAGGAAGCCAATGGACTGCATGAACTCTTTTGGGGGAGCCACTAAACTGCATGCTCTCTTCCAAGAGGGCCACTGAACTGCATGCACTCTTCTGAGGGAGCCACTGGACTGCATGCACTCTTCTGAGGGAGCCACTGGACTGCATGCACTTTTGCGATGGACCCACTGCACTTCATGCAGTCTTGTGAGGGAGCCACTGGACTGCATGTACTCTTACGAGGGAGCCACTGCACTGCATGCACTCTTGTGGGGAAGCCACTGGCATGCATGCACTCTTGTGAGGGAGCTACTGGACTGCATGTACTCTTGTGAGGAAGTCACTGGACTGCATGCATTTATGTGAGGGAGCCACTGGACTGCATGTAAGCTTGCGAGGGAGCCACTGCACTGCATGCACTCTTGTGAGGGAGTCATTGGACTCCATTAACTCTTGTGAGGGAGCCACTGGACTGCATGCACTTTTTTGAGGGGGTGACTGCACTGCATGCACTCTTGTGAGGGAGTCATTAGACTCCATGAACTCTTGTGAGGGAGCCACTGGACTGCATGCACTTTTGTGAGGGAGCCACTGGACTGAATGCACTTTTGTGAGCGCCACTAGTCTGCTCACACTCTTGTGAGGGAGCCACTGGACTGCATGCACTCTTGCCAGGGGGACACTGGAATGCACATACCCTTTTGAGGGAGTCACTGGACTGCACACACTTATGTGAAGGAGCCACTGGACTGCATGCACTCATGCGAAGGAGCCACTAAACTTCATGCACTCTTGCAAGGGAGCCATTAGACTGCATGCCCTCGTGCTAGGGACACACTGAACGCATTCTTGTGAGGGAGACACAGGACTGCATGCGCTCTTGCAAGGAACACACTGGACTGCATGCACTCTTGTAAGGGAGCCACTGGAATGCATGTACTCTTGTAAAGAAGCCACTGGACTCCATGCATGTATGTGAGGGAGCCATTGGACTGCATGAACTCTTGTGAGGGAGCCATTGGTCTGCATGCACTCTTGTGAAAAAGCCACTGGACTGCATGCACCTTTGTGTGTGAGTCACTGGACTGCACACACTAGTGTGAGGGAGACACTGGACTGCACAAACTCTTGTGAGGGAGCCACTGGCCTGCATGCACTCTTGTGAAGGAGCCACTAGACTCCATGCACTCTTGCAAGGGAGCCATTAGACTGCATGCCCTCGTGCTATGGACCCACTGCACTGCATGCACTGTTGTGAGGGAGACACTGAACTGCATGTGCTGTTGCAAGGTATACACTGGACTGCATGCACTCTTGTGGGTAAGCCACTGGACTGCATGGACTCTTGTAAGGGAGCCACTGGACTGCATGAACTCTTGTGAGGGAGCCACTGGACTGCATGCATTGGTGAGGGGGCCACGGCACTGCATGAACTCGTGTGAGGGAGTCACTGGACCGCATAGACTGGTGAGGGAGCCATGGCACTGCATGAACTCTTGTGAGGGAGCCACTGGACTGCATGCACTGGTGTGGGGGCCAGGGCACTGCATGAACTCTTGTGAGGGAGCCACTGGACTGCATGGACTGGTGAGGGGGCCACGGCACTGCATTAACTCTTGTGAGGGAGCCACTGGACTGCATGGACTGGTGAGGGGGCCACGGCACTGCATGAACTCTTGTGAGGGAGCCACTGGACTGCATGGACTGGTGTGGGGGCCACGGCACTGCATGAACTCTTGTGAGGGAGCCACTGGACTGCATGCACTGGTGAGGGGGCCACGGCACTGCATGAACTCTTGTGAGGGAGTCACTGGACTGCATGCACTGATGAGGGGGCCACGGCACTGCATGAACTCTTGTGAGGGAGCCACTAGACTGCATGCACTGGTGAGGGGGCCACACCACTGCATGAACTCTTGTGAGGGAGCCACTGGACTGCATGCACTGGTGAGGGGGCCACGGCACTGCATGAACTCTTGGGAGGGAGTCACTGGACTGCATGCACTGGTGAGAGGGCCACGGCACTGCATGAACTCTTGTGAGGGAGCCACTGGACTGCATGCACTGGTGAGGGGGCCACGGCACTGCATGAACTCTTGTGAGGGCGTCACTGGACTGTATGCACTGCTGAGGGGGCCACGGCACTGCATGAACTCTTGTGAGGGAGCCACTGGACTGCATGCACTGGTGAGGGGGCCACGGCACTGCATGAACTCTTGTGAGGGAGCCACTGGACTGCATGCACTGGTGAGGGGGCCACGGCACTGCATGAACTCTTGTGAGGGAGTCACTGGACTGCATGCACTGGTGAGGGGGCCACGGCACTGCATGAACTCTTGTGAGGTAGCCACTAGTAAGTGCAGTCCTGTTTTCCTCGAATTTCTGGAACATTTCATACTGAAATATAAAAGACTACAAGCCCCAGAATACCAAGAAACAAATGTGAGTGTTCACTAGTGACGCATGGAGCCGGGACACTTGAACGCAAAGTGCACTTTCAGGCAAAGTCTCAGATGGAGGGAAAATGCGGACAGTGTATTATTGCCAGTATCAGCTCATCACCAGGCTTTATATCACCGGTGCTGCTGGTAAAAAAAACCTGGCTGGATGACAACCGTACCTGTGCCCAGCTCCCAACAAAGCTGAGCTCTCTAACCCTCCCTTAGGGCCACCACCATTTCCCAGAGAATATACCGGCCATCTCTTCGCGCTTTAAGATTCCTCAAAGGCCTGGATACGATTCATAATTAGAAGGGGACATGTTCTGTGTGCATTTCAACATGGCCTCTCTGTCTCTGCTTACTATAATTACCAGTCAGTGGTCATCAGGGCAGCCCAGGAACACATTTTAAAGTGTTTTATTCTCACGTTTAATGTTTAAAATTGGAAAAAATGCAGGCTTTAGGAAATGTTTCTAATTTATTTACCTGCCGGGACTTTAAAATATCGGCCATGCTGGTATAAAACCCTACCCGCTACCTCTGTGAAGGCCATTCATTCATGCTTGTATATTAATATTCTTAGGTTAATGAGCCCTCTTCCCATGGTCAGAGAAGAGAACAAGGAAACACGTCACGGACACAAAATGTTGAAATGCGTTTCCTTTTCCCCTATTGTTGCAATATGTTCATGTGCCGGGGAAGAACAGTGACATTTCACAAGAAACCCTCTTATTCCAGACAATGAACACTGGTGGCTTGGAAAACACACTGCTTGTGAGACACGCCTCATGTCAGGACATGGGAGAGTGAGGGCTGGTGCTACTGTGTGGCTGTTCCCCACGGCTTGAGAACTGTGGTGGGGTCTTGGCTGCGGGAGGGAGTCGTGGACACCCCCAGCAGACCACCGAGACCTATAACTCTCTTGTCCTTCCATGTGCTTCCAGACGCTTGCAAGGATTCAACCGTCCTTTGGCTGCCGGAGGGAGTCATGGACACCCCCAGCAGACCACCGAGACCTATAACTCTCTTGCCATCCATGTGCTTCCAGCCGCTTGCCATGATTCAACCATCCTTTGGCTGCAGGAGGGAGTCATGGACACCCCCAGCAGACCACCGAGACCTATAACTCTCTTGCCATCCATGTGCTTCCAGCCGCTTGCCATGATTCAACCATCCTTTGGCTGCAGGAGGGAGTCATGGACACCCCCAGCAGACCACCGAGACCTATAACTCTCTTGCCTTCCATGTGCTTCCAGACGCTTGCCATGATTCAACCATCCTTTGGCTGCAGGAGGGAGTCATGGACACCCCCAGCAGACCACCAAGACCTATAACTCTCTTGCCTTCCATGTGCTTCAAGACGCTTGCCATGATTCAACCGTCCTTTGGCTGCAAGAGGAAGTCATGGACACCCCCAGCAGACCAACGAGACCTTTAACTCTCTTGTCCTTTCATGTGCTTCCAGCCGCTTGCCATGATTCAACCATCCTTTGGTTGCAAGAGGGAGTCATGGACACCCCCAGCAGACCACCGAGACCTATAACTCTCTTGCCTTCCATGTGTTTCCATCGCTTGCAAGGATTCAACCATCCTTTGGCTGCAAGAGGGAGTCATGGACACCCCCAGGGGACCACGAGACCTATAACTCTCTTGCCTTCCATGTGTTTCCATCGCTTGCAAGGATTCAACCATCCTTTGGCTGCAGGAGGGAGTCATGGACACCCCCAGCAGACCACCGAGACCTATAACTCTCTTGCCCTTCCATGTGCTTCCAGACGCTTGCCATGATTCAACCATCCTTTGGCTGCAAGAGGGAGTCATGGACACCCCCAGCAGACCACCGAGACCTATAACTCTCTTGCCCTTCCATGTGCTTCCAGACGCTTGCCATGATTCAACCATCCTTTGGCTGCAGGAGGGAGTCGTGGACACCCCCAGCAGACCACCGAGACCTATAACTCTCTTGTCTTCCATGTGCTTCCAGCCGCTTGCCATGATTCAACCATCCTTTGGCTGCAAGAGGGAGTCATGGACACCCCCAGGGGACCACAAGACCTATAACTCTCTTGTCCTTTCATGTGCTTCAAGACGCTTGCCATGATTCAACCGTCCTTTGAGTACCCCATGCTACAAGCAGACGGGTAACCTGAGGACATGATCTGCGTCATCGTCTGAGCTACCGTACACACAAGTCCTACAGTCTCCACTTTCAGGCGGACTACTTTCAAGCCCGCTCATGGCCATGGCTGTGCTTGTCACTCTCCGCCCCCCATGGTGAAAGGCGTCTGAATATAAACTTTCCCTAAATATCCAAGGACCAGGCGTCGGACAGAAGACCAGCCTGCCCTTGAATGATTGGCTGCACTCTGTCCTCTCGGGGGGCCACGAATATGGTGTGGAGGGTCCACGATCATCACCCCAGACCCCAGACGCATCTCATGTGGTGCTTGCTGGCGGGATGTCGCTGCTGCTGGGGGGAGCTGGACTACTGTGGCAAGTGGGGTGACTCCTTAGGGTACTTAGTGGTACCCCAACTTCCAGAAAGTAGGTGTGCGCTGGCCTGACCATGAGCAATTCCTTGCGCACTTCTCTTCGTCAAGGCAATGCTCAGGCGATTCAACGCATGCGCGATTAAAGCGCGACTGTGGTGGTGGGCACAGGATCATCGCTGCTGTGCGCACCCTGAGTATCGAACCCACAATATTGGTGGCATCCAATACCAACATATCGAAGAAAAACAACTCCATATAATGTACATACGCGGCCGGTGTTTTACACTATGCTACCCACGTGCAAAGCGCTTCAGTGCCACGTCGGGGAAAGAAGTCCTGTGTACACAAACCTACAGTGCCCTTTCATGAGAGAGAGAGTAGGCTGCACGTCCATCATTCAGGAGCTCAGCATCTCACCACAATGTCTCAGGCCTCTGAGTGACAGCTGAGCTGTCTCTCCGCTTGCCCTTCAGTGCATGAGACCTGTGCTGTACACGCGTGAATGAGTGTGTCTTACCGCCCAGCCCAGGGCTTTTCTTCCACATTTACAGTAACCTTGTGAGAGTGTTGAATGTGCTGAAGTCCAAGGTTCCTGTTGTGATACAGTAACACCTGCAAACAACATTTCCACATGTTGCTCTTTGCGCGGCTTTGTACGTGTTAACATAATATAGTCACTTTTGGGCGTTGCCAGTGCTTGATTTTCCTGTGTTCTTCCAAGAGGACAGTGTTTTAAAAAAATGCAAAAGAAAGCATTTGCATGACAAGAGTTACAAAAAGAAACACTTCTCGTGGACGAAGATCGTTCAGGCACTGAAGATCGCAGGTAAAGGCTCCCGGGTTCACATCTTGCTGCGAGAGAATCTGTTTCCCTGGGTGTATCACTTTTAAATACAGAAAATGAAAACAGAAAATATGTGTTCCATTGTGGGTCTCTCAAGCTGTCAATCATGACAGCCTGGCCAATCACTCCAAACAATTTTACCTTCGAGATTTTAAAAAGGAGACACAATTCGCTGCTGAAGCTTGGCTACCTGCAGATGTGACGATTGGAGTGCAGCTGTAATGCGTTCACATCAGTGTTTCTCACAATATATTATGGTTTCTTACAGAACTAACACACAGCAGGCACCCAAGCGCAAGTGTACATTTATGAGTACAATAAATGTAGAGTTAAACTGATTACATTTTCCTTTTTAAATAACACAAAATTAATAGAGATGAATACTGATGAGGACAGCGTAAAGTATAAACACTCGTGAACTATGCACACAATAAAAAAAGAGGAGATGAAAACCAATAAAATTAGCATAAAATAAATATTGATTCATAAGAAAACTGGAAATAAATAAATACCCAAAACCGGGTCCCTTGTTATTGCCCATCAAATTCCAGGGAACACACAGAGCACTGTCCTGGGTTTTGTCCTCATCTCTGCGTCATGTTCACGCAGAGATGAGGAGTGAGAGAGGGAGGGAAAAGTCAACAGAGGAGGCACAAACTGGTAGAAAGGCGGAGTCTTTGGGAGTGGGAACAACCAACAAGCAGAGGTGATATGTAATATACAGGCAGAGATACAGAGCTAATGGCAGAGGACACAACCAACAGGCTGACGTGACGTCATCTACCGGAAGAGAGGTTGTGTCACTTAGAGAGTGACAAGCCAACAGACACCGGTGAAGTGTCATCTCAAGGAATACACTGAGAGGAAGGACAACCACAGAGAGAGGAGACGTCATGGACAGGCAGAGATAAAGAGATACTGAGAAGGGAAGAGCCAACATAAAGAGATGACATATACAGGAAGAGAGGTCGAGTCACCGAGACAGGGAACAACCAACAGGGATAGTTAGGCAGCCACACTGTTGCTGAGAGAGGCGCCAGCCACAATACAGAGGTGATGTGCTCTATAGAGGAAGAGAGATAGGGTCATTAGGGTAGGAATACCCAACAGACAGCAGTGACGTGCCTTCTACAGGAAGAGAGGTAGAGTTCCTGACAAGAGAATCAGGGAGACAGACAGGCGAGGAAAGGAGAGGCACAGAAGGATGGTAACAGATGAGAGAGGAGAGGCAGGGAATGTGAAAAATGGACAGAAAGGAGGAGAGAGGTAGAGTTGATGGGAGACAGCCAGGAGAAGAGAGGAGAGGCACAAGAGGCTGGTAACAGATGAGAGGAGAGAGGCAGGGAAGGTGTTATATGGACAGAAAGTAGGCAAGAGGTAGAGTTGATGGGAGACAGCCAGGAGAAGAGGTGGAATATGGACAGACAGAGGGGAATAAAAGTGAGGGTAACAGACAGTCAAAAGAGGCAGAAGATGCATGAGAGGTGGGTCAGGGACTGGCAGGTTGTGAGAGTCAAGGGCGAGTGACAGACTGGAGAGGCAGGAAGGATGGGCATGGGGGTTAGACAGACAGGAGATGTTATGTTACATCATGATATTTTTTTGTAACGTGCACTATCACCCACAAGGGTATCTGATACCAGGAGATGAGAGTGAGGAAAGGTAGTATATAGGCTGGCAGGAGGGGTGATTCAATGCAGGTGAGAGACAGAGAGGAGAGGAGAAGAGGCATGGAGGGTGGGATACAGACAGGACTCTGAGTGGAGATAGAGTGACAACTCTGTAGTGAGAGGGTGATGGAGGGACCTATGCATGGCCTAACCGGGAGTACCCTGGTCGCCATGTACCACCTGTTGTCGCCCTGACGGATGGGTTCTTCTATTAGTGTCCCAGAGTCATTATCCCCTGCACTGAAAACAGCAAAGGAAAGACAAGTTGACGAAATTGTACACCAAAATCCGAGGGATCACAGGTCTAGAACCTCAAATCAGAGTTAAAGATCAAGAGCTCGAGCACTAGAGATTTAAAGATCAAGAACTAGAGAACCTAAAATCGAGACCCAGAGTTCAAGCACTAGAGATTCAAATAATGAGCTCCAAAAAATAAGGGCTAGAGAACACAAGACTGAGACCCAAAGATTAAGAATCAGAAATGGAAATCAAGAGAAAGATACCCAGGCTTGAAGATCCAGAGCTAGAAATCGAAAACACAATCAAGAGCAATAGATCCAAAGGTAAAGAAATAGAGAACCTTAGAACGAGACCCAGAGCTCAAGAACTAGATGTGGAAAGATCAAGATCCCAAAATTAAGAACTCAAGACCTTAGATCCAGACCCAGAGCTCAAGCACTGAGTTCCAAAGATCAAGAATTAGAAAACCTCAGATCGAGACCCAGAGATCAAGAACTAGAGGTGGGAAGATCAAGATCCAAAGATAAAAAACTAGAGAACCTCAGACCGAGACCCAGAGATCAAGAACTAGAATACCTAAGATCTAGAGCTAAAGCACTAAAGCTCCAAGACCTAGCGACCTTAGCCAGAAATGGAGATCAAGAGCCAGATATCCTTAACTGAAGGTCTAGAACTAGAGATCGAAAACACAACCAAGAGCAAGAGGTCCACAGAAAGAGATCTACAGGGGTAGATTAAGAATGATAGCTGTATAACTGAAAGTGAAGAACAAGAGATCAGAGCTACCAAGCCAGAGATCAACAAGCAGAGATGGTGATCAAGGGCTGGAAAAGCAAAATTTGCGAACTTCAGATTGATCAGGAGTTGGGCCTCAAGAGCCAGAGACCCATACGTGTTATCCCAGAGAGAAAAAGATCCAAAGATGAAGACCGAGAGCTTGTGAACTGCAGATAAAGAGCCAAAGCTCCAGAGATCAAGAACCAGAAAATCGGAAATGGAGATCAAAAGCTGGAACTCCAGAAACCCACACATAGAGATCAACAACCAGCGATCAAGATGTAAACGTAAAGAGATCCACACCTAGAGATCAACAACCAGAGATCAAGACCTAAAGGTAAAGAGAAAGAGATCCACACCTAGAGATCAACAACCAGCGATCAAGACCTAAAGGTAAAGAGAAAGAGATCCACACCTAGAGATCAACAACCAGCGATCAAGACCTAAAGGTAAAGAGCAAGAGATCCACACCTAGAGATCAACAACCAGCGCTCAAGACCTAAAGGTAAAGAAAAGAGATCCACACCTAGAGATCAACAACCAGCAATCAAGACCTAAAATTAAAGAGCAAGAGATCCACACCTAGAGATCAACAACCAGCGTTCAAGACCTAAAGGTAAAGAGAAAGAGATCCACACCTAGAGATCAACAACCAGCGATCAAGACCTAAAATTAAAGAGCAAGAGATCCACACCTAGAGATCAAAAACCAGCGATCAAGACCTAAAGGTAAAGAGAAAGAGATCCACACCTAGAGATCAACAACCAGCGCTCAAGACCTAAAGGTAAAGAGAAAGAGATCCACACCTAGAGATCAACAACCAGCGATCAAGACCTAAAATTAAAGAGCAAGAGATCCACACCTAGAGATCAAAAACCAGCGATCAAGACCTAAAGGTAAAGAGAAAGAGATCCACACCTAGAGATCAACAACCAGCGATCAAGACCTAAAGGTAAAGAAAAGAGAGCCACACCTAGAGATCAACAACCAGCGATCAAGACCTAAAATTAAAGAGCAAGAGATCCACACCTAGAGATCAACAACCAGCGCTCAAGACCTAAGGGTAAAGAGAAAGAGATCTACACCTAGAGATCAACAACCAGCGCTCAATACCTAAAGGTAAAGAGAAAGAGATTCACACATAGAGATAAACAACCAGCGATCAAGACCTAAAGGTGAAGAGCAAGAGATCTCCAGAGCTCCAACACAGCTCCAGAGTGCTGGGTCCAGAAATCAGGAACTGCAGATCCAGAAATAAACAGCAGGAGCCACAGAAACAGACAGGAAGAACCAAAGATTCAGAGCCAAAGGTAAAGAGCTTGAGCTCCAGAACTTGGGATCTAAAGATCTAGAACATAGCTCCAGGGCAAGGGAACCAGAGGGCAGAAAATGAAGATACCTAGCGGAAGATTAAGAGTAGGCCTGGGCGTAGTTCGCGAAGTAGCACTTCGCGAAGCTACGCAAAGTGAAGTTCGCACTACGCGAACTACGCGTAGCACTTCGCGAACTGCTTAGTACCTTGTTCGCACTGTGCCAGATGTCGTTTTCAATGATTGCACAGTGCGGACAAGCAACCGGCACTGTGCAATCATTGAAAATGGCATCTTGCACAGTGCGAGCTGTAGTTTTCTGCTGCTCGAGTAGATTTTTACTCGAGCTTCAGCTTTCTCAACGCGAACTGGTAGTTTCTCATCGCGAGCGGTTGCGAGCATACGCGACCACTCGCAATGAGACATCTGACCTCCTCGCGTTGGGAATCTCGCCAGGAGGTTTATTTTCCATGCTCGCGATCGCCAACTTGAAGTTGCTGATCGCGAACAAGGAAAAAGTCTCGCCGGGATGTCATTTTGCTTGCTCGCGGTTGCCAACTTGACGTTGAGGACCGCGAGCAAGCAAAAAATGACCGCAGCACTATGCAACACTACGCTACGCGTGTTCGCACTGTGCTACGTGCAGTTCGCGTAGTGCGAAGTAGCGCGAACTTCGCAAACTACGCGAGCGTAGCGTAGTGCTTTGCCAAAGCTTAATTAAGAGCCACAGATGCAAATGTCAAGAACCAGAGACATATAGATGTAGATGGATTTCACAAACACGAGACCCAAAGAGCCAGAAACAGAGATCAACAACCAGAGATCAAGAGATGGAGATCAAAAGAAGGAAAATCAGAGATCTCTGTACAAAGACTCAGATTCAGAGACCTACGGCCAATAGTCAGTGATTCTGAGCAAGAGATTCACAGCTGTGAACCCAGAGCCAGTGACACAGATATCTAGAAGCAAAGATCCAGAACTGCAGAGCCATGCTTCCAGGAGTGAAGAATCAGAGATCCAGAGCTGAGATGCGGAGTCAGGGAACCAGCACCACATATCAACAGCAAAATATATAGAGATACAACTCTTGAATTTAGATCAAGTCCTTCGGGTCTAAAAGAGCCGGCCAAGAGGTAGAAGCCCAGAGCAAAGCATCCCGAACCACAGATCGCATTGTAGATGCAGAGTCAGAGATGCAGCTTCAAACACCCACTGGACCATGCGTAAAACACTCTCTTCCAGTGCCAGACACTACCTCTATCCAGCGACACCCCCCAATCAATCTGGTCTGACTCCTCTGTCCTCCCCCTTCCATTACCCACTCCACCGGGCACTCTACAAAACAGCATCTACTAAAGTCGCAAAAAAAGGGACAAGTAGGTGCTATCTGTAGAAAATGGCTACTAGCTATATTTCAAAACACCTCCACCCAATATTCCACCAAGGCCAGTTTCAAAGTTCATCTAGCCAAAGAAACAAAACTTTATTGCGAAAAAACAGTGCCTTTCTATCGGCAGCGGCAAGGCAAATGCTCCAGCTATTTCCTGGCTCTAAGGAAAAGCCTGAAGAAGGAACTCAGACCCACCCAGGATCTGTAATTGACAACATGTGATTTAAAAGATTTCTCTTGATAGTGTTCCTTCCAATCTTTCTGCATATCAAGCAAGGGGGCTAGTAACACTCTGGGGCCTACAGCACGCTTATTTCCACATTCTAGACAA
The DNA here is from genome assembly GCF_964204655.1 of Triturus cristatus. Classification (NCBI taxonomy): domain Eukaryota; kingdom Metazoa; phylum Chordata; class Amphibia; order Caudata; family Salamandridae; genus Triturus; species Triturus cristatus. The sequence continues at coordinate 50,530,718 of NC_140590.1, read as the reverse complement.
CAAAAATAGGACGTTCTTGATTTTTGTGTTAGGCCATCGTCACTTCTAGTATGCAATCCTTCCTTTTGGTGTGAAATCTGCATCCCGGACATCCTTCACATGCATGGCAGTAATGGTAGCCCCCTATCACCATCACCATCAGAAGATATTCACTTATCCATAGCTGGATGAGTGATTAATGGAAGCCCACAGGAGAAAATGTTTCAAGACCATGTCACAATTTCTCAGTTGAACTAAGCGTATTTAGAAGTGAACCTAAAGAAATTTGTGACAACAAACTTCAGTTCTTCCCTGCATGAGATCAGCAATAGAGGTGGCCAAAGGAAAAGTATTTCCTTCAGAGGAGAGAAGACCCTCTACACCGCGATCACCAAGCACCTCACTAGAAAGCTACAAACCATCCAGAACTTGGCCGGCAGACACACCCTCGACCACCCACACAGTACTCAGTGAGTTCAAATGGCCCCCAATACACAAACGTGCTATATTCAATCCCCTCACACACATTCAAAGCAGTACATAACTCAGGTCCCACCTACCTGAACAGTTGCATCTCCTTCCACCAACCACCAAGACAACAACTATGCCCCGTAGGACTTCTACTTGCACACATCCCATGCATACAAAGAACCCGGTCAGGAGGACGGGTGTTCTCTTACATCACTACTAAAGCATGGAACGGCCTCCCGCTCCACATCAGAGCATCCCTCGTCCTGAATTCTGCAAGAAGGTGAAGACCTGGCTTTTCAATGAACAAACCTACCATAGGCAGGGCTAGGCACACTCACCTACTCAGTGCCAGGATAACTTTGTGGGTGATGATATCCTTTAAAAATACCATAACATAACATAAGTGCCAGAAGCCAAATAGACACCGGAGAGCTACCCTTTCCAACGACAACAGGTCTAGACATACAGAAATCAAACAATAGATTACCTATGAGAGACAACAAGACCAAGGGGTTGACCATTCTATAGAATAACTGAGTGACAGATCAGAGGCAATGGAGGTGAAAAGACACCACAGAACCACTCCCACCCAGTGACAAACAGAGACAAGAAGGCAAGCTCGAGAACTGCACCTTTGGGAGAATAGATCCCAAGTGGAAGATAGACACGCTACAGATCTCTGCAAGTAACATACTCAGAACCCTAGACATCAAGAAACACATAGGAGAACCAGCCATGAACCCAGGGCCCCAGAGATCATGTAACACAGTCAGAACATTGTCCACCCCAGTCAACAAACACAAGACGTCCAGAGCTGTCTGTGCAAGACTTTCTTAAAGAGAGCCCTCCCCGCGAACCACATACTCTGGAAGAACAGATTCAACCTCCATCACAGAATTACCATCGACTCAGATAATAAACCACAACATCGACACACATGATTCCAGGACAGCCAGAATCAGGCCCACAAAACTGGTGCTAGAGAAAAGATCTTCAGCACAGTAAAGGGTCGGCACCCAACCCAATGCCAAGAGATACAAGAACCCAGGTACCTAGGACAACCCATGCAGGCCTTCATCTTCACCTGGGTCAGCAGGGAGGAGAAAGAACAGGGATCTGTGGCCATTCTTCTAGAATGGTCTAAAATTACCCTCTTCCCTTTGCCAACAAGGACAGGAAGCCATGAAAGCAGAAGTCTAGCTCCAGCATTATCTCCACATGATCACAGGAGTCCAGAGGAAAAGGGTAAACATCACAAGGAGGAAAAGGCTTTGGAGCATTTGGAGGAAGGACGGCTGATTGACGGGTCTTGTCCCCTAGTAATCTACAATGCATCCTTGCACCTCTGTGTTCCCACTACTACCTAAGAGAGCCACAAAAGGCAGAGTCTGGAGTAGGTTCTGGAGAATTTAATTCATGAAGTTCATTCTCACTCATAATACCTAAGATTCACCATTTGTCTTTGTTAGTATTAATTACGCATAAATAAAGATGCATTGGTGACTCTCAGATGGGTATATATATTGATAGCAAGTGTAAAAGTATTATAATGCCACTGTTTTCAGATATGAGTAATGTTGTATTAAACAAAACAACTTAAAGGACGATGGATATCCTGCTGTAAGTGTGTCTGTATATGTTAAAAACTGTGTTATATGGTACACAAATATTCATGGATAATAACTGATAAAATGAGCAAACATGAATACGGATCAATAAACTGAAAATATTTCAACATATCAACCTGGGACCCTTGATGAAGTATGTGAAGTACACTTTATCAACTCCCTGGTCCTTGATAGCGTACGTGAAGTATGGTTTATCAACTCGCAGGTCCTTGGTGGAGTACGTGAAGTACGCTGTATCAACTGCCTGGTCCTTGATAGCATACGTGAAGTATGGTTTATCAACTCCCTGGTCCTTGATGGAGTACATGAAGTATGGTTTGTCAACTCTCTAGTCCTTGATAGCATACGTGATGTATGGTTAATTAACTCCCTGGTCCTTGATAGCGTACGTGAAGTATGGTTTATTAACTCCCTGGTCCTTGATAGCGTACGTGAAGTATGGTTTATTAACTCCCTGGTCCTTTTTTAGCGTACGTGAAGTATGGTTTATCAACTCCCTGGTCCTTGATGGAGTACGTGAAGTATGGTTTATCAACTCACTGGTCCTTGATAGTGTATGTTGAGGTATGGTTTATCAACTCCCTGGTCCTTGATGGAGTACGTGAAGTATGGTTTATCAACTCCCTGGTCCTTGATAGCATATGTGAAGTATGGTTTATCAACTCCCTGGTCCTTGATGGAGTACGTGAAGTGCACTTTATCAACTCCCTGGTCCTTGATAGTATAAGTGAGTGAATGAATGAATGAAATGAATGAATGAATACAAGTTTTATAAAGTGCAAATTTAGCCCAGGGGCGTCAAGGCGCTGCGGAAAGGGATCAAGGATCAGAGATGCCCATGGGTAAAAGGGCTTACAGTTTAAGCTGGTGAAGAGCCAGGTCTTCAAGGCCTTATGGAATGAAGAATGACTTTCCAGAGCCGAAATTGAAGGAGGGAGGGAATTCCACAAATTAGCTGCAGCCAGCAAAAAGGTCCTCCCCCCCATCTGCCTATCCTGAACCTGGGAACTGTCACCAGATTCTTGCTGGCAGATCTTAACTGCTTGCCAGGGACATATCTCCGAAACAGATTTTTAATTCCTTCTGACCCTATATTGTAGAAGGCCTTGTGCACCAGGCACAGGGCTTTAAATACAATACTCCGACCCAGTGGAAGCCAGTGCAGGCTTCTGATGGTTGCCGATACAGAGTGGAATTTAGGAAGGCCATCACAAGCCTGGCAGCGGCATTCTGCTCTAGTTGAAGTCGATGCAGGAGCCCCTTATTTATCCCCACATAAAGGGCATTGCAGTAATCTAATCTAGACAGCACAAGGGCCCAACTGCCTGTTTCCGGGAGGGGAGGGAGAGAAATTGAAAGATCTTTTCAAGAGTCCTTATCATCCCAAAGCAGGTAGAAACTGTTCTATTTATTTGCGGGCCCAGCGAGAGGGAGGTGTCAACTATGAAGCCTAGATATTTGCCACTGAGGCCAGGGCGATGGCAAGATCCAAGCGTATCAGGCCACCAGGCCTCAGACCAAATCTCCTGTTTGTCTCCGAAAATTAAAATCTCAGTTTTATCCCCATTGATTCTTAGATAGTTCTCTACCATCCATGAACCCACAGCCTGCATACAGTTTTTAAAGTTTGCAGCTGATGCTTCAACACTCTCAGTGATGGTAATCATGATTTGAGAGTCATCAGCGTAGGATAGCACTTTTAGGCCGAAAGATCTTACAACTCTGGCAAGCGGGGCTACATAAATATTAAAGAGGGTAGGACTCAATGAGGATCCCTGGGGGACTCCACAGAACAACTGTTTAGGAGCAGAGAGGAATTGGCCCACCTTAACTCTTTGTGACCGTTCCATAAGGAATGAAGTAAGCAGATTAAGGGCGGGGCCCTCAATCCTTATTTCCCGGAGTCTCCCAGCCAATCTTAGAGGAGAGATGGTATCGAAGGCTGCCGTTAGATCCAGAAGGATCAGTAAGGTGGTATGACCAGCGTCAACCGTCGTCGAATGTTGTTGAATACAACGGTTAACGCCGTCTCAGTACTGTGCTTACTTCTGAACCCATGCTGCGAGCCATTGAGCAGCTGATGATCCTCCAAATAAGTGCTAAAATGGAGGTTCAAATGTTTCTGCAGGATTTTTGCTGGGACTGGCAACAGGGATTTAGGCCGGTAGTTCTTTAGTTCCGCAGGGTCCAAAGAAGGCTTCTTTAAGAAAGGTTTACCACTGCAGTTTTCCACGCGGTGGGATACTGGCCTGAGGTAATGACAGCATTAAGGATTGAAGTCAAGGGTGAGGCAATAGCCTCCATTCCCAGTTGCAAGGTTTTCAAGGGACAAGGCTCGAGGGGAGAACCAGACCTAATTCCACTTAACAGCCGCTCAGTGTCCTCTTATAGTATAGGAGGAAAGGAGTGTGAGTGGCAAGCCTTCAAAGGAGCTACCAGAGGATCCGATGGAAGATGTAACTTTGATCCTCCAGCATTGAACGTCTCCAGGGAGGAGTAAATGTCCTTGATTTTAGCATAGAAAAAACATGCCATTTTATCACACAGATCCTGGGAAACATCGGTGTTAGCTGTGGCCGTGGGGGGTAGGAGGGCATTAATCACAGTGACGAGTTCCCTAGGGGATTATATGGATTCCGTCATCTTAGAATAATAAGAGACCTTTTCCTCATTAATAGCTGGCTTTTATTCTCTCAGTCTAAGTTTGTGCAGATCCCTTTCGACTGATGTAAGCTCCCAGCACCATTTCCTTTCCTGGTGTCGGCATACCTGTCTAAGCTTTCTCAACCTTTCGGAGAACCAGGGGGCCGAAGGGTGTTTTCTGGCCACATAGTGCTCCTTAAGGGGGGCAAGAGAATCCAAGGCTGCCGAAAGCCAGTTGGAAAAATCATCGTAGATTGAATTAACATCCGAGTTAGGGAGGCAGCCATAATTGCTAAGTATAGTAAGAAGGTCCTCCTTATTAATGAGGCTATAGTATGGTGTATTAACTCCCTGGTCCTGGATAGCATATGTAAATGTATGTAAATGTATGTGTCTTGTAAAGCGCACTGCGGCCCTGAGGAGTCGTGGCACTGTAGACCGCTGGGGAACCCATCCTGGTTATCCCTGTGAGATGGTCCCTCCAGGGTATCTCCAAGGTGCAACCAGGCATCCCTGGCGAATGTGTGGGGCCGTTGTGGAGATGAGGCAAGCTAATCCCCAGAGTTGCCGAGTGTGATCCCTGGTTAGAGTAGGCACCGAAGCGAGAATTATCGAGTCCGCTGGCACTGGTCCACGACCCTGCCGTGTCGGGAATTGAACCCTGGTCCCAGGCCGTCCTCTGCTTCCGGGTCTGCTGCCTCTAACCAGTGAGCCACACCACATGTTGAATTATGCTTTATCAACTTCTTTCTGGTACTCGATAGTACATGTCGAATTAGACTTTTAACTTTTGCCTGTGCCCTATGTGCCCTATAGTGCACATAAAAATGTGCTTTATTAACTTCTTCATGGTGCTTGTTAGTACACGTAGTATTAAGGTTTCTTAACTCCTATCTTGTGCTTTATAGGGCACGTAGGAGTACGTGTTATCAATTCCCTGGTGCGCAAAAGCGTACATTGAATTATTCTCTATCAACTCCCTGGTGCTTCATATTCATACCATCGATGCCAGAACTGTTTGGCGTGTAATCTAACAGAGGATTCCAAACAATTGAACATTAACGACCAAATACACTATCAAAAAGTTTTTTCAAATTGTAATTCAAAAAACGCAATTTATTGCATAAAATGCCCATGTAACAAATATTACATAGGACAGACTGTACAACCGATGAAAAAACGTATACTGCAACACAAATCGAGGATTAAATGCAAAGTCCAAGGGGCCCCCTTAGTACAACATTTTCAGACTTTAAACCATTCTGAAAACGATTTGAAATGGTCAGTACTTTGTTTAGTTGGCAACCTAGAGAGAACACAACTCCAGACAAGATTGAACAGATTGGAAGCTAGGCTAATTGAAAAATACCATACTGCAGTTTTGGGGCTTAATGACAAAGATGAAATATGGTCTTTACTGCAGTAAAACATGTTTAATGATCATGAAATGTATCATGTTTGTGACTCGTATGGTTGTAACTCTGTGAATATAGGTTTCTGAAATGCTCTAATAACAAATCTTCTTTGTTGCGAAGATTGTAAGGAGTGGCGGGATTACACTGGGTTATAAGGTGTTGGCATTATTATCCTCTTTTTTGTATTATCTTTTTAAATTCGTTATTTAGACAATATTAGTTTACGGTTCTTTGCAGAAGTAAACAATAAGTATGGTGACGAAAGGTTCCCTCAATGTAATCATTAGTCTGACTTTGGGCTTCATCTTTAGAGGAACATAGTCCTTTTTTGATCTTCATGACCCTCTATCTAGATATATACTCACTTCCGCATCATGTGATCTCTGATGCCAGAAGCGCGAGGTAGTGAGACGAACTTCTGAGAACGAGTGCGAACAATTTAAGGTAAGGGTTAGCAAAATAATTCGCCCCGTAAGTTTAAAAGGTGATTTAAATCACAAGAGTTGGTTCCGAGCTGACTTCCTCGTCCCGCTATCTCCACAGAGGCTGCTTTGACGGTTATCTGTTTGAATGCCTGTTTCCCTGCTACAGGATGACGAATTAAAGAATTAACTAGGTACGAAGTATTAAGTATCTTTCACAACTCTTTGATGTAGGTAAATATATTGGTTGACATAGTTTACGTTTAGCCATCGTTTGGTTTGTTTTTCTGTCGTAGCAAACATTGGAGAGAGATTTGGATGTAAAGGATTACGAATATACCACAGGTTATTTTTACAAAACGACCTCTACTAGTAAGTCTAGGATATTTTACTAATGCGGACTGGTATGCTCCATTTGGCTTCCTTTCATCCTTTCATCATACATTCTTATGATTACAGCGTTCTCAGACTGAGGGATTGAAGAAATGGGACCCCTCTAACTAGCGTTGTGAAACAGTACGCTTTACCAAAAGTTCTTTGTTAAGAGGTAATATATATCTCAAGGCTTTATACCATTCAGTAGATTGATAGGCCTTATACATATATATATATATACATATATATATTGTCAGGGGAATGTGGGTAATTTACATACATCACTGTCTAGAGTGGATAGAACCTGTTCACAATGGTGTTAGTTCACTATGAGGTGTTTCTTTAGTTTTATTTAATTTTGGTTATGGCCCGCCACTTCAGTATTTTTATTTGGAATGTAATTTCTTGGTCACATGACCTGTTCCTATGCGCCTATGTGTATATAGTGTAAATAATGACATATGTTTGAACCATAGTTTATGTACAAATTGATAATACAGGAATATTTAATTTGATCCTATAGGTGGAATTCGATGAAATTATATATACATGTGCCCTAGTCCTGATGAGGCCTTAAGACATTTTTGGCTGAAACGCGTCGACAACGATTTGGAAGACACTCATTGGATTGTTTATTACTTTGAATATACTTTAAAACAGTACTTTAATGAATGTGGAGATTATAATGAAAAGGATCTCAAAAGTTCTCGTTAGGAGTGATCTTCGTTAGAAGGAATGCTTTAGTAAATTAATTCTATAGGCATCCTAATTGAAATATAGGGTTTCTTTGATGTATATGTCCATTGGTTTCTTGGTCTTTGAAAGTGAATATTGTAAATATTGTAAATTTCTATGTATATATATCTGAAAGATTGATCTTTATATATTGATGCTGAAAGACAAAATAAATATACTTAGACACAAATCTAAGGAAATATATATCTGTTGTTGGGTTGGAATTACCGTGGACGACCATTATAAAAAAATAATGACAACATAGTTCACTTTGAGGATATAATAACTCAAGGGACGAGATAATTTATCTATTTCGACACCGGAATAAAGAGATATCATTAGTCCCGAGGCGTTATATTTTCTCTTTTACATCATATTCATACCAGTGGCATCGAGCAGAAACATCCAGGTTCACTAGAGTGGCAGACCTTTTGATGCAAGTTTGACTACAAAGGACACCAAGCCCTCCCTGACCAGCCTAACGGGATCCCCTAAAGTCTAGTGTTTTCTACAAGAATATTTTGACAAAATCCCGGTAGGACTCACCTGGTTGATTGTGTTGTTTGGAGATGCTGCTGCATTATCAGGAATGATAGATTAAGCCTAGCAGCTCTTTTGATAGGGATACTTTGGCCCTGAGGAATGCCCCAGACCAGGTAGGCTAATTCTTGAGGGCAGAAGCATGGTGGCGACTAGCAGACGGGTTTGAGCCATTGCGCTCTCCTTACCCGCCGAGGGAAGTGTTTTTAGTTATACCCAAAGTCTTCACTAATAAAGGTGAATAACCAAGAAACTTTGAGGGATTTTTAGATTTTCTGGATCCTGCCCTGTCCAGTAAGCTTTATGTAAGAACTCCCTCCTACCGCCAAATCTTTGCGGAAGTTGAATCCGCCTTGGTAGTACCATCTTACCAGGTTGGGGAGAGGATGCTGTGATGAAGCATGACACTACTAGGAGTGTGAGACATCCTCTTCCATTAGGGATGGCCTTCCCCCTTTTAATCTGACCCCCACTGAATATAGTGACAATGGATGACCCCTCACAAAATGTAGGATGCGGTTGTCTTTGTGCATCTGTGAATTTTCTGCACAGGCACGCAACTTGTTCTGATATATGCTTCGTAGCACATGTCAAAGTGTGTTTTATCACCTTCTTCCTGGTGCTTGTTACTACATGTAGTATTATGGTTTCTCAACTTCTGGCCGGTGATTTATAGGGCACGTAGCAGTATGCTTTATCAACTTGTCACTGGTGTTTTATAGTACACAAAGAAGTCTGTTTTATCAACTTAACTATAGAGCCCGTAGAACTAATCTTTATCAACTTCTCCCTGGTGCTTGACAGCGAACGTTGAAGTATGTTTTATCAACTCCCTGGTGCTTGATTGCGTGCATGGAGGTATGATTTATCAACTCCCTGGTGCTTGTTAGCACATGTAAAAGCACACTGCATCAACGTCTATCACATGCTTCATAGCATAGGTTGAAGTATGTTTTATAAACTTCCTCCTGGTGCTTGAAAGCGTACGTTGAAGTATAGTTTATCAACTCCCTGGTGCTTGATAGCGTGCGTTGAGGTTTGATTTATCAACTCCCTGGTGCTTGTTAGCACATGTAAAAGCACGCTGCATCAACGTCTATCACATGCTTCATAGCATAGGTTGAAGTATGTTTTATAAACTTCTGCCTGGTGCTTGAAAGCGTACGTTGAAGTATGGTTTATCAACTCCCTCGTGCTTGATAGCGTGCGTTGAAATACACTGTATGCACTTCACCCTGGTGCTTCATAGTACTTCTAGAGTTATGCTTTTAACTTCTACCTGATACTTTATAGTTATGTTATGTTATTTGCACTTATAGAGCGCGCGATTACCCTTGGGTGTCCTGGCGCTAAGTACTGGTTACCTGGGAAGCTAAGGAGCGCTAATACAGGAAAAGACAAGTCTTCAGGCCCCTACGAAAGGACAGAAGGTCCGGGGCAGTCTTAAGGGAGAACGGAAGCTCATTCCAGGCTCGGGAGGCACAGAGACTAAAACTCCTACCTCCCAATTCACTTTTTTTGCCTTGGGGATTTGCACTTGTTTAGCACTGGTAGAGCGTAATGTTCTACCAGGTACACCTAGAATTAAGGTTTCTCAACTTCAACCAAATACTTTACAGTGCACATAGAGGTATGTTTTATTATTTACCTGGTGCTTGATAGCGTACATTGAGGTATTCTGTATCACATACCTGGTGCTTGACTGCGTATGTTGAAGTATTCTATATCAACCCCCTGGTGCTTGACCGCGTATGTTGAAGTATTCTCTCTCAACTCCCTGGTTCTTGACAGCGTATGTTGAAGTATTCTATATCAACCCCCTGGTGCTTGACCGCGTATGTTGAAGTATTCTATATCAACTCCCTGGTTCTTGACAGCGTATGTTGAAGTATTTTATATCAACCCCCTGGTGCTTGACTGCGTATGTTGAAGTAATCTGTATCAACTCCCTGGTGCTTGACTGCGTATGTTGAAGTATTCTATATCAACACCCTGGTGCTTGACTGCGTATGTTAAAGTATTCTATTTCAACGCCCTGGTGCTTGACTGCATATATTGAAGTATTATTTAGCAACCCCATGGTGCTTGGCTGAGTATGTTGAAGTAATCTATATCAACTCCCTGGTGCTTGACTCCGTATGTTGAAGTATTCTGTATCAACCCCCTGGTGCTTGACTGCATATGTTGAAGTATTCTATACCAACCCCCTGGTGCTTGACTGCGTATGTTGAAGTATTCTATGTCAACTCCCTGGTGCTTGACTCCGTATGTTGAAATATTCTATATCAACCCCCCTGGTGCTTGCTAACATACATAGTGTTCTGATCTAACAATCTCTCCGTGATGCTTGATGCTAAATATAGACTTATGCTTTATCATCTTCTCCTTCCCGCTTGATAGCACACATAGAGGAGTGATCTATAAATCTCTCCCTGACTAACGTGGAGGCCTGATCAATCACCCTCTCCCTCGTGCTTCATGACATACGTGGAGGCCTGATCTATCACACTCTCCCTGGTGCTTCATGACATTTTTGGATGCCGGATCTATCACCCTTGAGGACTCATCTATCACCCTCTCCCTGGTGCTTTATGACATACGTGGTGGCCTGATTTATCACCCTCTCCCTGGTGCTTCATGACATACATGGAGGCCTGATCTATCACCCTCTCCCTGGTGCTTCATGACATATGTGAAGGCCTGATCTATCACCCTCTCCCTGGTGCTTCGTGACATACGGTGAGGCCTGATCAATTACCCTCTCCCTGATGCTTCATGACATACGTGCAGGCCTGATCTATCACCCTCTCCCTGGTGCTTCATGACATACTTAGAGGCCTGATCTATCACCCTTGAGGCCTGATCTATCACCCTCTCCCTGGGGCTTTAGGACACATGGAGGCATGATCTATCACCCTCCCCCAGGTGCTTCATGTCATACGTGGAGGTCTGATCTATCACCCTCACCCTGGTGCTTCATGACATATGTGGAGGCCTTATCTGTCACCCTCTCCCTGGTGCTTCATGATATATGTGGAGGCCTGATCTATCACCCTCTCCCTGGTGCTTCATGACATACTTGGAGGCCGGATCTATCACCCTCTCCATGGAACTTCATGAGATACGTGGAGGCCTGATCTATCACCCTCACCCTGGTGCTTCATGACATATGTGGAGACCGCATCTATCACCCTTGAGGCCTGATCTATCACCCTCTCCCTGGTGCTTTCTGACATACATGGAGGTCTGATCTATCACCCTCTCCCTGGTGCTTCATGACATATGTGGAGACCACATCTATCACCCTTGAGGCCTGATCTATCACCCTCTCCCTGGTGCTTTCTGACATACATGGCGGTCTGATCTATCACCTTCTCCCTGGTGCTTCATGACATACTTGGAGGCCGGATCTATCACCCTCTCCATGGAACTTCATGAGATACGTGGAGGCCTGATCTATCACCCTCTCCCTGGTGCTTCATGACATATGTGGAGACCGCACCTATCACCCTTGAGGCCTGATCTATCACCCTCTCCCTGCTGCTTCAAGACATAAGTTAGGTTTGACTCAGTTAGACTTAAGACCAAAACTTAAGTTGAACTGAGACAAAAGTCTAACTTTACTACTCGCAAATGCCCTTTGTAAATACCGAAAGTCGCACAGTTAGACTTTCGTCTCAGTTTACATTTGTGAATCGGGCCCAATATGTTTTGAGGTTTTTAAGGACAGGTCCCTTGTGGTCGCTTATGCATCTTTGCTCATGTAATTTTCAGAGTGAAATAATTGACTGGTCAGAGATGCATCTCTACCAGTACACGAGTGACATGGTGCAGGTTGTGAGAAGGAATCCACGGGGCCGCCACTTGACGTTTCTCCCCTAGTATGTACATCACTGGTGCTGCTTAAGGCGCCATTAACAGGCTCGAGGTCTGACCAATCAAATTAAAGTATCCCCAGATTATGTCTAGACCGACGGTCTGGGTGGCACACCAGGACACCACCGCACCACCAGGATATCTGGGTATGCAAACTTAGTATACCACTGCCTGACACGGCCTTCTAGGAGTGTACCCACAGATTCCCGCTGTCTGACCAGGCCGTCTGGGAGTGCACCCTCAAGATACCACCGGATGCCAGGCCTTCAGGAAGTGCACTCTCAAGATACCAATGTCTGACAAAGCCTTAAGGAAGTGCACCCTCAAGATACCAATGTCTGACAAAGCCTTCAGGAAGTGCACCCTCAAGATACCAATGTCTGACAAAGCCTTCTGTTAGTGCATGCTCAGAATACCACTGTCTGACCAAGCCATCTTGGAAGGCACCCTCAAGATACTGCTGGCTGACCAAGCCTTCCGGGGTGCACCCTAAAGATACCGCTGCCTGACATGGCTTTCTGGGAGTGCACCCTCAAGATACCGATGTCTGACCAGGCCTTCTGAGAGTGTACCCTCAAGATACCACTGCCTGACACGGCCTCCTGGGAGTGCACCCTCAAGATACCTATGTCAAACCTGGTCTTCTGGAGGTGCACTCTCAAGATGCTACTGCCTGACAGCCTTCTAGGAGTAAACACTCAGAATATCACTGTCTGACCTGGCCTTCTGGGAGTGCAACCTCAAGAGACTGATGTCTGACCAAGCCTTCTGGGAGTGCGTGCAAAGAATACCACTTTCTGAACAGGCCTTCTGGGAGTGCACCCTCAAGATACCGCAAGCTGACCAAGCCTTCTGGGACAGCACCCTAAAGATACCGCTGCCTGACATTTCTTTCTGGGAGTGCACCCTGAAGATATCGCTGCCTGACCAGGCCTTCTGGGAGTGCAAGCTCAGAATACTATTGTCTGACCAGGCCTTCTGGGAGTGCCCCCTCAAGATTCCGCTGTCTGACCAGGCCATTTGGGAGTGCAACCTCAAGATACGGATGGCTGACCAGGCCTTCTGGGAGTGTACCCTCAAGCTACGGCTGGCCTACCAGGCCTTCTTGGCGTGCACCCTCTGAATAGCACTGCCTGATCAGGATTTCTGGGAGTGCACCCTCAAGATACTGCTGGGTGACCAAGCCTTCTGGGAGTGCACCCTAAAGATACCGCTGCCTGACAAGACTCTCTGGGAGATCACCCTCAGGACATCGCTGTCTGATCAAAGCTTCTAGCAGTGCACCCTCAAGATATCGCTGCCTGACCAGGCCTTCTGGGAGTGCACCTTCAAGATACTGCTGGCTGACCAGGCCTTATGGGAGTGTACCATCAAGATACCACTGCCTGACACGGCCTTCTGGGAGTGCACTCTCAACATACTACTGCCTGACATGGGCTTCTAGGAGTAAACACTTAGAATTCCACTGTCTGACCGGGCCTTCTGAGAGTGCACCCTCAATAGACTGATGTCTGACCGAGCCTTCTGGGAGGGCATGCTCATAATACCACTGTCTGACCAGGCCTTCTGGGAGTGCCCCCTCAAGATACCGCTGTCTGACCAGGCCTTTTGGGAGTGCAACCTCAAGATACGGATGGCTGACCAGGCCTTCTGGGAGTGTACCCTCAAGATACGGCTGGCTGACCAGGCCTTCTTGGAGCGCACCCACAGAATAGCACTGCCTGATCAGGCTCTCTGGGAGTGCACCCTGAGGACATCGCTGTCTGACCAAAGCTTCTAGCACTGCACCCTCAAGATATCGCTGCCTGACCAGGCTTTCTGGGAATGCACCTTCAAGATACTGCTGGCTGACCAGGCCTTATGGGAGTGTACCATCAAGATAACACTGCCTGACACGGCCCTCTGGGTGCGCACTCTCAAGATACTACTGCCTGACATGGGCTTCTAGGAGTAAACACTCAGAATTTCACTGCCTGACCAGGCCTTCTGGGAGTGCACCCTAAAGATTCTGCTGCCTGACATGGGTTTCTCGGAGTGCACACTCAAGATATCACTGTCTGACCAGAGCTTCTTTTGTTTTTTTTGCAGATTTATATAGTGCGACCTCGACCTGAAGGTATTGGAGCGCTTTACATTAGCACCAGTTATGTTACACAAGGACATATTCATTTTTGATAGGCACGGGAAGATTGTGTGATTTGCCCAGAATCACAGGATGTTGAGCCAACGCCGAGGTTCAAACCTGAATCCCCACCTTCAAAGTTGGCAGCTCTAGCCGTAAGGCTACATCCTCTCCCCTAATAAAGCTTCTGGAAGTGCACCCTCAAGAAATCGCTGCCTGACCAGGCCTTCTGGGAGTGCACGCTCAGAATACTATTGTCTGACCAGGCCTTCTGGGAGTGCACCCTCAAGATACCGCTGACTGACCATACCTTCTGGGAGTGCCCCCTCAAGATAGCGCTGTCTAACCAGGCCTTCTGGGAGTGCACCCTCAAGGTATGGATGGCTGGTCAGGCCTTCTGGGTGTGCACTGTCAAGATACCGCTGGCTGAACAAGCCTTCTGGGAGTGCACCTTAAGGATACCGCTGCCTGACAAGGCTCTCTGGGAATGCACCCTCAAGATATCGCAGTCTGACCAGACCTTCTGGCAGTGCACCCTCAAAATACCGCTGTCTGACTAGGCCTTCTGGGAGTGCAACCTCCAGATAAAGCTGGCTGACCAGGATTCTGGGAATTCACACTCTGGATATCGCTGCCTGCCCAGGTCTTCTGGGAGGGCACCCTCAAGATACCACTGGCTGACCATGTCCACAGGGAGCCCAACCTCAAGATACCGCTGGCTGACAAGGCCTTCTGGGAGTACACCCCTAAGATACTGCTGGCTGACTAAGCCTTCCGGGAGTGCAATTTCAAGATACTGCTGGCTTGTCAGGCCTTCAGAGAGTGCACCCTCAAGATACAGCTGGCTGGCGAGGGACCCTCAAGGTGCCGCTGGCTGAACAGGGAATGCACCCTCAAGATTCCGCAGCCTGACCAGACCTTCTGCAAGTACACATTCAAGATATCGAAGGGTGACTAGGCCTTCTGGGAGTGCACACTCAAGATACCGCTAGCTGACCAGGTCTTCTGGGAGTATACCCTCAAGATACTGCTGGCTGACCAGGTCTTCTGATAGTGCACCCTCAAAATAGCACTGCCTGACCAGGCCTTCTGAGAGTGCACCCTCAAGATGCCGCTGGATGACCAGGTCTTCTGGGAGTGCACCCTCAAGATACCGCTGGTTGACCAGGCCTTCTGAAAGTGCACCCTCAAGATACCGCTGGCTGACCAGGCCTACTGGGGGAGCACCCTCCAGATATCGCTGGCTGACCTGGGACCCTCAAGATGCCGCTGGATGACCAGGGAATGCACCCTCAAGACCATACCTTCTGGGAGTGCCCCTCAAGATACCGCTGTCCAACCAGGCCTTCTGGGAGTGCATCCTCAAAATACGGCTGGCTGATCAGGCCTTCTGGGAATACACCCTCATGATACCGCTGGCTGACCAGGCCTTCTGGGAGTGCACCCTCAAGATACCGCTGTTTCACCAGGCCTTCTGGGAGTGCACCCCAAGACACCGCTGTCTGACCAGGCCTTCTGGCAGTGTACCCTCAAGATACCATTGCCTGATATGGCCTTCTGGGAGTGCACCCTCAAGACACCAATGTCTCAGATACCACTGCCTGACATGGCTTTCTGGGAGTGCACCCCAAGACACCGATGTCTGACCTGGTCTTCTAGGAGTGTACCCTCAAGATACCATTGCCTGATATGGCCTTCTGGGAGTGCACCCCAAGACACCGATGTCTGACCTGGTCTTCTAGGACTGTACTCTCAAGATTCTGCCTGACGGCCTTCTAGGAGTGAACACTCAGAGTACCACTGACTTACCAAGCCTTCTGGGAGTGCACCCTCAAGATTCTACTACCTGACGGCCTTCTAGGAGTAAACACTCAGAATGCCGCTGTCTGACAAGGCCTTCTGAGAGTGCTCCCGGAAGATACCGCTGACAGACACAGCCTCCTAGGAGTGCACCCTCAACCTACCGCTGTTCAACACAGCATTCTGGGAGTGAATGGCTCTAACGTCACAGTTAAAAACTTTGCACACCTCAAATAAATCCGCCCCCGGTCTGAGATGCGTTTGGAAGTCATAGCACGGGTACCGAAAGGTGGTGCGATGTAACACGAGTAACCCCCGGGACCTTCCTGCACCCACGTCTGATACACCACCTCTTCGCCTCTCCTAATGGCCCCCACTCCTTTCTCCCCACGTCTTCCCTTCCGCCCCTCTCTGCACCTTGCCCCCTCCCGTCTTGTACCATCCCCTGCAAACCTACCCCCCTCCCGTCTCTCCTATTTCCCACACTTTTGCCGCTAACCTCTCTCCTGCCGGCCTCTGCAGACGGCTCAGTCATTCGTCACAACCCCGTGCCCTCCCCCCTTCTTGCCTCTCTTCATCTCCTTGTACGCCCCTCCCATGCCCTCTCCCCACATGCTTTACCTTTCCTCCTAACTCCTCTCCCCCACACGCCCCATCTCCTGTTCTGCCTCACTCCCCAAATGACCCTCTTCTCCTTTTTCACCACCTCCTTCCTCTTTACTCCCTTCCCTCCATCACGCTGTGTGCTTCCTCCGCCTCACCTGGCCCCTGTTCTCTTCCCTCCCCACCCCTTCCTCTTCTCCGCCACCTTTACCACCTGCTCCCTTTCTTCCGCCTCACATGTCCCCTCAGCTGCTCGCTCTCCTTCCAGCCCCTTTCCACCCTCCACTCTCCACTCTCCCCTGCCCCTCGACTACTCTCTCGTTCCCGCCCTCAGGGTCTGTGCTTTCGTCGCTTGTCTCCTCACCCCTCCCTTAACGGCCGGTGCTTGGACCGCTCCACCCAGACAGCGCCATCACTCCTCGTTTGAGAATAAAACGCTCCCTTTAATCACTCGCATGCTCAGTGCCTGGTGTCTGGTGCCAGGTTATTAACCGCAACGGCCCGTCGCCATGGTGACCCTGGGATGAAGCCACAGCAACCGAGACGGTTCCAGGGCTGCAGACCGGGCTAATAGAAGCTTAACCCCCGCCAGGCCGAAGGCGACCTGCACCATCCTCCAAGGGGGCAGGATGACCCCTGAAGAGGCGCAGGGCCAGCGCATCACACAAGAATGGGCTAGCAGAGGCCTGTGGTTCCATGGCCAATCAGGGACGCAGCTCTGACCCTTGCCACTACATACACTATCAGCTCAGCACAACAAAAAGTAGAGATGTGTCTAAGCATGCTCTTCCAGACTTAATAGACATAATACTTTGATGGTCCCTGAAGAAGACCCCCCCCCCCCTTCTTTGAGGCCGAAACGTGTCTCACATTGCTCGTTATTCTGCACAAGCGATTTGGCCAGACGAATCTTCGAAGCATTTTTATAAGATATGCCCCATTTCACTGTGGACCACAATGGAGCGTATCCCTCCCAGGGCACAGAAACTCCCCAGCATCAGGACTTGAGAAGCACTTCTTTAGTACACACTCTGCTCACATCATCCTTCCTGTTGTGAGATGGCTCATCCAAGCACACACTTCAAGCACGTTCTACCCCACCATAGACACTCAGAATGTACCTCAACAACGAAACGCGGAGGGGTTTGGTACCAAGAGGAAAGGACTAGGCAAGAAGTTTGGGCTGGCCCAGTCTTTTTGCAGAATGGTGAAAGTGTGTGCAATATGATTGAACGCTCCTTTGTGAAGAATGAGTAGGGCACTTTCTGCCATAGCTCAGCGCTGTCAAGTGAGCGACTTCAAGGCACATCCACTCTAAGAATGACGAATTTCTGCACAGATGTGAACGTCCCAGTTGTTACTAGTGTGAGTTCGGACTATCACATCCACTTGTGTACTTGGTCCCACCCCGTGGAGCAGGCAATTGCCCCCCCCCCCCCCATCCCCTTTATTCGTTCTCATGAGGGATTCAAGCTTTACCACTGAACTGAGCCAATGAGGGGACAGTATGTCCACCACGGCGTGACACTTATTGCAGACACGAGGGAGTTGACCTAGGAGCTGGGAACGGGCTGATACTCAGTGCAGGGGGCCGTTTATGTTCCAGTTCCCATGTTTGGCTCGCACAGACACCCTCTAGCCCAAGGCTCCATGGCACGAAGCACCATTCCTTCGGTTAAGAAGCGCGTGCTCGAGAGCACCACAGCAGACGCACTGCGCCAGGGCACGTGCAAAGATGAAGGCACAGAGCTCTCTATTGCTGATGCCCCACCCCAATGGCACCCAAAAAGTTGCCTGTGATTGGTCAGTTTCTAAACTGAAGGGATCTGCCGCACATTACTGTACAATTTTGGAGGACTTTCCTACAATCCATTCAGTGCAGGTCCCAAATATCTATACAATCCGACCACCGACCACTTCTTTATATCCCACATAGACACTCAGATATGGGATGATGATACAACTGCCCCTCCCAGCAGAGAGAGATCTCTCTCTCTCATTCTCTCTCTCTCGCTCTCTCTCTCTTTTCTCTCCTCTCTCTTCTCTTCTCTCCTCTCTCCTCTCCCTCCCCGACCATGCCAGCTCAGGACCACAACTATACGCACAATCTCAGACTGGACAATCCAGTGCAGCAGCGACCCAAGCAGACCAGAGCATATGAAATACCATAAAGGGACGTTGAGAGCTGCTCAAAGCTGCCAGCATGCTGAAAACCGTAAATGACGCGTCTGTCTCTCACACTTCATCATCCACCACACTGCTGCGCGCCGCGTCTTATAACACGATAACTGCTCCTCAGTGGTCATCACACACAACATGGAAACACTCACCACACAGGATCATAACATAAACCACATCCTTCAACCACACACCGGACATGGTGTAGCATGATACTCGTGTAGCCAAGCAATTCAACATACCACATGTAGGTAGTAGGCGCTATATAAATGCTGCAGTACACCACAATACAACTAATTCAAATAATGTCATGTGTTGGGCCCACCCCGCTTGGCTGCTGGTAACCAATAGGATAGCCCTTAGGCAAATGTTACACAATCCCGCAAGTGTGATGTGCACCAACAACTTTGCAATTGGTCCAGACCACTGTGGAATTGTCGATTTCCGTGTGCCTTCTATTTGAGACAGTTGCAGTGGTTAATTTGTAAAAGAGTAAGTACCCGGGCTCTCTGTAGGAGGCAGCTTGCACCAGCCCATTTCTCCTGTTAGCGCCACCTAAAACAGAGCCAACTACTAATCAGGAAGGGGGGAGAGGATATGGCGTGATGGCCAGAGCTGCCGACTTTGGAAGCTAAGTTCGAGTCTCAGCTTCGGCTCAACATCCTGTCATTCAGCAGAAACCACTTCATCTCCCCGATCCTACCAAAAATAAGCGTGTCCTTAACTGGTTCTCATGAACCTAAAGTGCCAGTGTTGATGATTAAGTGCCAGTGCTGAGCACTGGAAACCACCGGCTCAAAATAAGCACTGGACAGTTGTAAGCAAAAATGAATTTCTAAACTAGCCGCATTTTTTCCAGAGCTGCACGCACCGCCTCTCTGGCCGGCACGTTCACCATCTCTGGGGCTCGTTCACGCCCAGCGCCTGGAAACCACCAGACTGGAGTAAAGAAACGCAAGAAGGCGACAGTAAGGCACCTGCCTTGCCCCTGCGCACACCCAGGATCTGGAACGACATCCCCACACCCATCAGCGCCCTGCCCCCCCCCCCCCCCCCCCCCACCAGACCTCCTCCAATGTAGGAAACACACACGGTCGCAGTGCATTTATACCCCCTGCGCTCTCCAGTCCGCCGTGGACTGTGTCTTTCCTTCTCACTGGCACAAGGTATGTTTCTGCCTTGGGTTAAAGCTGTCTTCGCTTTAGCCCTATGCCTTTCGGGCTGGGCAGCATGGCCAGCATGCATAGGGTTAAAGCTGTCTTCGCATTAGCCCTATGCCTTTCGGGCTGGGCAGCATGGCCAGCATGCATAGGGTTAAAGCTGTCTTCGCTTTAGCCCTATGCCTTTCGGGCTGGGCAGCATGGCCAGCATGCATAGGGTTAAAGCTGTCTTCGCTTTAACCCTATGCCTTTCGGGCTGAGCAGCATGGCCAGCATGCATAGGGTTAAAGCTGTCTTCGCTTTAGCCCTATGCCTTTCGGGCTGGGCAGCATGGCCAGCATGCATTGTGTTCAAGGGACTGCCTCAGATGAAGGCCTGGACAGGCGCCTCTTCCGCTTTGAAGCAAGTGGGAAACATGCAGCCTTTTATAGGAATGAAGGAAGCAATGAGAAAGTTATGAAATAAAACAAAAACGGTACAAGAGGGTCATTGAACTCCCGATGGCGGCTTTGGTACATTCCTGAATCGGCTGAGCGGCTGCTGGATGGAGCGTCGCGTCGCTGCACGTGATGAAGAATTTGGAATTAGCCATGGTGAGCAGGGGTACTCGTCCAGGGCCGAATGTGGTATTAGCCGCCCGCGGCGGGGAGGGTCACGAGCGCGTGGCTGGCTCGGGCACGCGCTTTGCCTTAGAGGCAGGGCTGGCAAGAGTCGGCGGGCTCCAGCCCCCCACACAGACTGTAATTAGAGGCGCTGCGGAAGGCCTAACCGGAAGTGGCGATGCACGGGCTGCAGCCCCGGGAGTCACCGATCTTCCGCCAGATTGATAAACGGACTCCGAGGGCGTGGAGGTATTTATGGGGCGCTGAGCAGGGCCGTCCAGGCTCTCTCCGAATCCCTCACACGCCTAATTACTGCGCAGCGATGATAAATGGAGCCGCTCGGGGGGCAGAAAACGTGATATCAAAGGGGTGAAATGTTTCCAATAGAACCAGCGAATAACACGCGCACTGCATCTTCATCGGTCTTAAACTGCCAATTAATGTATTACCCCTAACAATGCGAGGCTCTACATATGGGCTTTCCCTTCCAGCCACAGAGCCGTCATGTTGTCCATGTGTCAGTGCATGGACTGAAGATCTGTTCGGCCACACCCAGATAATGACCAAGAGTTTTTTTGTATGTGGCATAAAGTGGCATAATTCGGAATAAAAGCTTGACAAACGTAGGTAACAAAAGTCCCTGTTTCCCCCACTGCTGATGAGGATTGAGATCACGGCCCGCGTGTCCCTGGTCTGCGAGCAGCCTTTACAGGCAGTGGCTGAGCAGTGCAGAGGGATCGACAGGCAGGTGGTGCCCCGGATGTATGGCTGCAGTAAGGAACCGCTCTGTTGAGAAACAACCTTCACGAGCTGCAAAGTTCAGCAACCGCTGCAGTGAGAGCCTCGAACATGGTGCGGTCAGGGGGAGGGACCAGGCACTGGGATGAGAGGTGTGTGCAAGGAACTGGGGAGCGGTACATGGCGTAACCGAAGTTCAAGGCCCCCCCTGCAATATACACGGAGGGGCCCCCCTCCGGATTTATTCCGAAGCGCACAGGCAGAAGTACTGTGCCGAGGGGGGCCCCTGCATCTCGGGGCCCCCCGCACCGCGGGGGATGCGGGCGCCTGTGTTACGCCCCTTCCTATCAGTACTAGAAAAATCACAGCATTCATCTCAACAGAAGACGTGCGACCGTACCTCTCGAACAAATACGCTGTGTTCCTCTGCGGGATGTCTGCACTTTCTTCACGTCACTCACATCTAGCACTTTCACATACTTTCAAAAGTTAAGTGAGAAAGTTTGCAAATTCTGTGGAGCTTGTGAAAAACTAAAATACGGCAGGAAAGATCTACAAAACGGTAGCTGCCTGAGAAAAAGCCAAATTTAAGCAGAGTTATTTTCTAGCTTTAAGCATGTATAAGAATATTTTCCAACCATGTTGCTGAAAATAATACACGCAAATCGACTTATTGCAGAAGAGTTTTCCTTCAAAAGGGCGGTTTTTCAGGAAAATGTCCTGTCAGAGTAATGGCTAGAAAATAATTGAAACTTTGCAAAGTCGTGAAGCGCAATATTCACAAGATATACCAAAATGTGCGGCTGAAACCTACTAAAGCAAGTACGTGTAAACATAAAGCTCTACCTAGAGACATCAGGGAAATAGAAAGACGCCATTTGAATAAAAGAAAGAAGGATCTTCGGAAGAGCAAGGTCAGGCGGAAGCGAAGGGACGGTTCACCAATAGCGAATAGACGATTCATTGGAGAACTGAACATTGCATCTTAGGAGGGCATTCGTTAGTGGCACATAGAAGCGTTCCATAGAATTACTACAGGTCTTTGTTGGAATTGATGCTTGCTAGGGCTGGTTGGAATCCTACTGATAGGGAAGTTTGAGAGGCCAAACGAGCAGAGGCCGTCCTGATCCTCACGTCAGAAGGCACGCGATAGGCATCGCTATTGATTATCAATTAGCCAACAATGAAGCATCGATACAGCTGCCGACCACAACTTTACTAGACCACAGAACATGTGTCCGCTAATAGCAGCCTTTATGGAGGTGTTCTTCACAACAAAGACAGGGCCAGGCCTGCCAGAAGACAATGTGGGGTGCATTTAAAGCCCCGCTGAGAGGGGAGATGGATTACTGCATTGGCAAAGGGAAGTGAAGCTGCAGGTGCTGGAGCGGGTTTTATTTAAAAAAAAAAATGTGTATACCCTCTCCATTTTGCATGTTTCTATTAATAAGAATAATTAACTAATCATAATTGTATTAATTGGATTGCTGTGGAATTTAATCAACCTTATTAATAAGAATACACGTGGGAATTGCATTTGCATGGCCTAACTAATACGTAAACTAATTTCTGTACGCATACTAATGATAGACAATTAGAATTTGCATGCTTATATGTTGCTTTCGTGATGTATTCGTGATTTGTGCTTTATTAATGTGAATATAACCCGCATTAAGTGTTGCTTCTGCTAGATAAATACACACACATATGGGTATTAGTAAGGGGATAACATTTTATTAGTCATTTCCATGTATTAATTACGTTTTGTGTTTCTTTGCTTCAGTTGACCATTTGAAGTGGCCACAAAATGTCCGACATCCCTATCAGACGAATTGACTTCATTTGTGAACGTCTCTGGGTGAAGTGCGCATGCGTCACCATCAGCTGCAGTGGCCTTTGAACGACCCTAAACTCAACTGTACCCACCAAGGACACTCTGGGCTAACAGCCAGCTGCCCCGAAAAGAAACAATAAAAGTTACTTCAACATGAAATTATGAACTATATCTAAAGAAACATTTTCCGTGTGAGAACTTGGGGGAACTGATCTCATCAACCAATCACGAATATTCAAAATATTACTTGTTACTTTTTGGAATGTAATTTTACTATAAAAGATGGTAGAATATAGAGGTTGAGAGCGAGACCCTTCAGAAGATTTTTGATTTCCTGACGTTATGCTGACGGAGAGGACGGTGACTCTGCAGGACAGCTGTTTCCTAAGACTCTGACAGTATGAACTAATGACCAAGATTTTGACTTAGAGGACGACTTTTAGCCAGAATAGGTAAATATGATGGTCTACTGCTTGATTAAACCAAAGACTCGATTTTCAATTATTTAGATAAAAATGTAAGATTTATTACTGGAACTGTGTTGGGTCGTTATTATAAAAAATGTATTTATGTAAATAAGTTATAGATTTCGTTATCACTCCAATCTGCAGCTAGCTGATTCATGGCCTATTCATGGGAGGAGTACTAAAAGGTGAAGTTTAGGCCTTAATAAATAGGGATATATGAGTACTTTCTTCCATTACAGCGAGTGGAACAATCGCCTCCTTGGAGACAGGTTAATAGAGGGTGAATGTTGGTGTTATGGGCCCCACCAGCGAAAGTAGTGATTGAGTGTGATCTATGATCTGTGACGAAGGGAGGGATTTTGCATTCCGCGCTGCATCACAGGACTCTAGAGCACTGATCAAAGACGTCACAATGTTAGAAAACAAAGTAATGGATGAAAACTTACAATATGCACTCTCCAAGCTGTTGAAAATCAAGTTTGAATTCAAATAAATAAATAAAAGGGATTTACGTGCAGACCGCATCCTGTTAGGAGAGACGGGCACATATCATATTGATGCCGCGGAGGAGGCAAACTCCTAGCTAAAGTTCACCCCTAAAATAAGAAAGAACAAGGGTCTGAGACCAGATGATAAGACTGCTGGACATATAACTAGGCCTGGGCGTAGTGAAGTTCGCACTACGCGAGCTACGCGTAGCACTTCGCGAACTGCGTAGTACCTTGTTCGCACTGTGCCAGATGTCGTTTTCAATGATTGCACAGTGCGGACAAGCAACCGGCACTGTGCAATCATTGAAAATGGCATCTTGCACAGTGCGAGCTGTAGTTTTCTGCTGCTCGAGTAGATTTTTACTCGAGCTTCAGCTTTCTCAACGCGAACTGGTAGTTTCTCATCGCGAGCGGTCGCGAGCATACGCGACCACTCGCAATGAGACACCTGACCTCCTCGCATTGGGAATCTCGCCGGGAGGTTTATTTTCCATGCTCGCGATCGCCAACTTGAAGTTGCTGATCGCGAACAAGGAAAAAGTCTCGCCGGGATGTCATTTTGCTTGCTCGCGGTCGCCAACTTGACGTTGAGGACCGCGAGCAAGCAAAAAATGACCGCAGCACTACGCAACACTACGCTACGCGTGTTCGCACTGTGCTACGTGCAGTTCGCGTAGTGCGAAGTAGCGCGAACTTCGCAAACTACGCGAGCGTAGCGTAGTGCTTTGCCCAGGCTTACATATAACATCGAAGAATTCAGAGTTTATTGAAATCTTTCAGAACTTCTACAAAACAATAATCAGGAGGTTGGTCTATTACTTAAAAGCAACACCTTTTCTTTCATGTACTTATTACAAGACTTCCACAACAGTGCAGATCTGAACAAAGTGCCAGACATTTGAAGACACAGTGAAAATGCTACGGATAAGTCATTGAGAAAGAAGGGAATGTTTTTTCTCTTGAAAAATGTCATTCTGGACACGCACACACGCGCACGCACACACACACACACACACACACACACACAGGCACACCTTTTTTGCCAGTACTGAGCACCGGCAGGAACCACCCCTCTTAGAGCCCTGGTGATGGTCTTGTGGCTGAGCAGATTGAAGTCTGGCTAGGGCTGAGCCTGAGACCTCTCGTGAGGACGATCTGCACTGCGTCACTTCCTCCCTTCCCACACCAGCAGGACAGGCACAGCAAGTGTTGGTGCATGAAAAGCAAACCCTGCTTCTGGTCTGTGACAACATGCCTGCACGGAGCATAATTTCCTTGATGTCTGGTCTGACCAGAGGTTGACAGGGTGGAGAACAGCTGTGAGCAGCAGGTGTTGCAGTCAGGAGGGTGTCTTTTTACAGCAGCAGATGATAGCATTAGGGTGAAGCAGTGTGGGGATCTCTGTACACAACGGCAGCATATGGCTGACTGAGCCGCAAGCGCCTGCCCTGGGATGAGAGTGAGATGTCCTGAAAATACCAGCTAGGCTGTTCAACAAGGGAGATGGCTTGTGAGTACCAGCTAGGGTGTTCAACAAGGGAGATGGCTTGTGGGTACCAGCTAGGGTGTTCAACGAGGAAGACGGCTTGTGGGTACCAGCTAGAGTGTTCAGCGAGGGAGATGGCTTGTGAGTACCAGCTCTAGTCTGTTCAACGAGGGCGATGGCTTGTGAGTACCAGCTAGAGTGTTCAGCGAGAGAGATGGCTTGTGAGTACCAGCTCTAGGCTGTTCAACGAGGGCGATGACTTGTGAGTACCAGCTAGAGTGTTCAACAAGGGAGATGGTTTGTGAGTACCAGCTCTAGGCTGTTCAACGAGGGAGATGGCTTGAGAGTACCAGCTCTAGGCTGTTCAACAAGGGCGATGGCTTGTGAGTACCAGCTAGGGTGTTTAACGAGGGAGATGACTTGTGAGTACTAGCTAGGGTGTTCAACGAGGAAGATGGCTTGTGAGTACCAGGTAGAGTGTTCAACGAGGGAGATGGTTTGTGAGTACCAGCTCTAGGCTGTTCAACGAGGGAGATGGCTTGTGAGTACCAGCTAGGGTGTTCAACGAGGGAGATGACTTGTGAGTACTAGCTAGGGTGTTCAACGAGGGAGATGACTTGTGAGTACTAGCTAGGGTGTTCAACGAGGAAGATGGCTTGTGAGTAGCAGCTAGGATGTTCAACGAGGGAGATGGCTTGTGAGTACCAGCTGGGGTGTAGTAGGAAATTGCCACTTTTGACCGGGTTAGGCCCCCACTTTTTTCCTGATGTGATTTCAGATAGAAAGTGCACTGAGTCGCTGCCAACCATGTTCCCAGTGCCACATCTCTATCCTAAAACTGTACCAAGTGTGGCACAATATCATAACCCCTGTAAGTCTCTAGTAAGTGGTACCCCTGGTACCTAGGGAGTGGGTACTGAAGAGGGTCCTCTAGGGCTGCAGCGCATATTGTGCCACCCCTGAGACCCCTCACCAAGGCTATGCACTCTGCCATTGCAGGCTGCGTGTCTTGGTGCAGAGAAAACCAGAGTCGAGATGGCACACAGTCCGGTGTGCCATGCCCACACACACTGCATGAGTTATAGGTAAACCACCCTCACTACAGGTCTTATAACCCTATGGCAGGGTGCAATATATCCCATGTGTGGACATATCTGCAAGAGCAGATATCACCCTACAACGTCAAGTCCATTCTTGGGGATTGTGTGAGCACAGGGAAGCCATAGAGGGCATGAGGTGGATACTTGTCATCAGGAGTTTCCTAGCTGTATGATGGCTTCACTGTACTCTAAGAGGTTTGGTACCAAACATCTCATCTTAATAAATCTTCACTGATGCCAGTGTTGGATTTAATAATAAATGCACACAGGAGATCTTTAGAGGGTCCCCTGAAAACTTACCATGCACTGGTGTGGTCTATGAATAGTCTTAGCTAGCCTGCCCCCACCAGACATGTTTCTGACCTCATGGGGTGAGAGCCAGTGCACTCAGAGGCCGGGAACAAACCCTGCCCTGGGTGGAGGTGCTTCACTTTCCTCCTCCAGGACAGGATGGCCTTCCAGGGCAGGAAGTAGTAAAGGTGATGCTTCCTTTGTAATGTGACCTAGGCAGCTCCAGCTAGTGGAGGATGCCAACCCCCCTGTCCTGCTCCACATTTGGCGGGAGAACAGGCAGGAAAATTAGTTAAATTAGCAGGTGGTTCACCATTCAGCCATCACCACTCCTAAGGTGGGGCAGGCGATGTGGAGCCCACTTTTCATTTCCATCCATCTTGGTTTGAGGGGGAATTAGCCAATTACGATCAGGGTAGTGCCCCTTCCCACAAGAAATGGTCACTTAGAGGGTGTAGACACCCTAAAGGTAGGTAGCCCACTGGCTACTACCTGTCACTCCCTTTAACACCCCTAAATTCAGTATTTAGATGGCATCCTTGGACCCTGAAATTAGATACAGAGAAGAATAGGACAAAAAAGAGCTGCTGAGCCCAAGACTGAAGCCCTGGTGCAGAAAATTGGTGCCAAACCCTGCCTGCTGCCTTAAGGACTCAACCATTGTGGCCTGCTATCTCATCCTGCAACTGTGAACCCTCCAAGAACTCCAGAGCTTGTCCAGCCTTCAACAAATCACCAAAGAACTCCTTAGAGTAGAGGTACTGCTCCCCTGCAAACTGCCTGCATAAGGCCCATGAAGTACGGTTTATCAACTTGACGCTCCCCAACGACTCCAACGCAGCACACAAACCAAATGTGGTATACCAGCTCCAGGGGATCAGATTTGTCTCCTCACCAAGTTTGAAGACACCAGGATCTACTGGAGCCATGCTGCACCAACACCCAGGGTACCGGATCCCCAACAGCATATTGCGAGACGAAGAGTCCAATCAGGACTTCAAGTGCCCAGAAAGCAATAACTCATCGAGGGATGTTAAGACCCCTGTGACTCACTTGGAGGGTGGCCCAGCTGTCCCAAAATTGCCTCTCCGAGCTGCCTGGTCCTGACCACAAGGACCTTTTGACTTTACTAAACCACAGAATATGTCCGCCGCTAATAGCAGCCTTTATAGAGGTGTTTTTCAAAACAAAGAAAGGACCAGGCCTGTCAGCAGACAATATGAGATGCATTTGAAGCACCACTGAGAGGGGAGATGGATTACTTCCTTGGCAAAGGGAAGTGAAGCTGCATGTAAGAAAACAAACAAATAGATGATAACCTAAAATACGCTCCCTCCAAGCTGTTGGAAATCAAGTTTGAATTAAAAAAAAGAAATGTGCTTTAAGTGAGTGCGGACCACATCCTGCTAGCTGAAGCGGGTAAATATCATATTTATGACGACCGAGGAGGCAATCTCCTAGCTAAAGTTCACCCGTAAAATAAGAAAGAAAAACACATTTGAGGCCAGATGATAACAGTGTTGGACACACATTTTCTGGCTACCTATCTGCTCTGCACCCAGCCCGCCTGGCCTTGGTAATGATGAACCCGCTGTGCTACCATGGTCCTGAGGCCCTTGCAACTTACTTCCTCAAGTGGGACCCCTTGGAAAATCCTATAAGTCCCTTTTTGCAGTATATTTTAGCGACCACCTTTTTCTTAGCCCACCAGCTACCAATGACCTCAGCACCCTACTCCCAGCTCCAGAGAATTAGCTGGGGAAACATTGGTCCTGGCCCTACTGCTGACTTATACCACGAAGGCAAACCTTGAAATCTGCGCGGTGAGTTTATACCCATTTTTCTATTTCTCCCATTGCCTTCTATGGTGCATAATTGGGCACAAAAGTAATTCATTTTCCGAGCTTTGGAAATTCACATCTTTTAAAGTACTTACTGTAGAATGAAGTTCTTGGTCTGAAAAATTACATAAATATGGATATTAGTTTTATAAATTGGTCTCAAGTTCATTTTGGAGTGTGTGTCTCATTTATTACCTCTGTGAGTATGACAAATGCTTAACACTACCCTCTGATAAGCCGAACTGCTCGCCCACACTACCACAAATAGAGCTCACACTACCACAAATGGAGCCCACACAGCCACAAATAGAGCCCACACTGCCATAAATAGAGCCCACACTACCCCAAATAGAGCCCACACTGCCACCAGTAGAGCCCACACAGCCACAAATAGAGCCCACACAGCCACAAATAGAGCCCACACAGCCATAAATAGAGCCCACACTACCACAAATAGAGCTTACACTATCATATTTAGAGCCCACACGACCACAAATAGAGCCCACAATACCACAAATGGAGCCCACACTGCCACAAATAGAGTGCACAAGACCACAAATAGAGCTCACACGACCACAAATAGAGCCCACTCTACCACAAATGGAGACCACACTGCCACCAATAGAGTGCACATGACCACAAATAGAGCCCACATAACCACAAATAGAGCCCACACTACCACAAATGGAGGCCACACTGCCACAAATAGAGCGCACACGACCACAAATAGAGCCCACACGACCACAAATAGAGCCCCCACGACCACAAATAGAGCCCACACGGCCACAAATAGAGCCCACACGGCCACAAATAGAGCCCACACTGCCACAAATAGAGCCCACACTACCACAAATAGAGCCCACAATACCACAAATGGAGCCCACACTGCCACAAATAGAGTGTCTCGGGCGATATTCTAAAACCCGGGACATGTATCGGGTCTAGAGATCATCAGTCTAACAAGTACTTACTTGCACCCACTGGGGTGAACCACTCAAGAACTCCATGTACCAGATTCCCCAGGGGCGACCCGGAGGAGGGGCTAGCGGAGTGCGGTCCATTGCAATTGTTTCTAAAAATTGGCTCCCTCGAGCTTTGAGCTGACGAGCTCCTGGACGACGCACCTGCGTGCCTGTGCGGGCATTGAGGCCTTTGACGGTTGTTTGGCGGCCCTCTCTTCCACCCCTAACTATTCTCTCTACTGATGAGGGAAGTTATCCCGAAACCCGAGCCATGTCTCGGGCGATATTCTAAAACCCGGGACATGTATCGGGTCTAGAGATCATCAGTCTAACAAGTACTTACTTGCACCCACTGGGGTGAACCACTCAAGAACTCCATGTACCAGATTCCCCAGGGGCGACCCGGAGGAGGGGCTAGCGGAGTGCGGTCCATTGCAATTGTACCACAAATAGAGCCCACATTGCCACCACAGTACCACAAATAGAGCCCACATTACCACAAATAGAGCCTACACTGTAGGAAGGTGGAATCTGACTATATGGTTGCCCCCACTTTTTGCCTGGTGTTTTGCTGGTTTATGACGGGTCTGGCCTCTTGCTGCTGACCGAAACTCCGGCAGGGGAGGCCTGGACAATAGGTTTCCTGTCGAAGGGAGGTGTGACCCCCTCCCCAGTCAGGCAGATGTGTATTGGGGCTGGGCGGGAGCACTCTCTGGTGCTTTGAAGTCCTGCACTGGGGGCACGTTTGCTGTCCCTGTGCATAGCCCAGTTCAATCTGGTTGCAGGGGCTACCTGCCCCTGCTCTGGCGCAAAACTGGACAAAGGAAATGGGTGTAACCACCCCTCTTTCCAGGCCCACCCATAGGTGGGGCCTTAGAGTTAGTCCATCCCCTAAACTTACTATAAGTATAAGAATCCAGTCCCTAGGACTTTAGATTACCCTGGACGAAACTCTGCTACATATATCCTGGACCTTCGATGTTCTACTTTAACTAGAAGAATGAAGAAATCTCCCTTGGGGTCAAGGAGTGACTCCCCTGCTTGGCAGGCACCAAAGAAGCAACTGACCAGTCTGCATCGCTGAAGCTCCTGCCGGACGCCGAAGTCTTTGCATCACCAGAGTTGGATTTCCAGACTTCCCTGAGGCTACCGTGAGTCCACAGCAAAGCTGCGGCCCGTGGCTATCGTGGGTGACGTGGAACCGTGACCCCTGGACACCGTGAACTTTTGCAGCAACACTATCTTCCTGATCCTCCTCAATACTGTGCTTTGGGCTCCGAGTAGCCCCATCCTTGTGCACCTCCTGCACCGAAGATTGTTGGCCTCCACTCCACGAGTGACCCGTGGGCCAGCTTCAAGTGCGACCGCTCAAGGCTCCTTCGCGATCACTAGCCCGCTGGCTAGCAGGTTCCCACAAAGGCAACTCCTCTTCTGCTTGGGCTTTCCTGGTTGCTCCAGATGTGTCCTGACTTACCCTCACTGGGTGAGTCCCTCAGACCTTGCTGGTCTGCACCGCAGTCCTTTCTCTAAATTCCAGTGACTTGCCGTTGCCAAGGCTTGTTGGGTCCATTCTGGTCGCTGGGACAGTTCGTGGGACAGCTCGAATCCGGCTCGTGGACTTCGTCGACGCCTTCTGGACATCGTGGCTGATGAGTCAAGACACCCATCAACTCACCTGAAACATCCGACATCTGTGGGCATTGGTCCATCCTGCCCGTGGTCACTGGCAAGTGACCCAGACTCTGTCCCCTCTGCTTTCAGGTTCCTTCCATCCCAGATCCAGGCTTGGATCTCTGCGGACACTTCTCCTCTTCTTGGCAGCAGCAGTTCTTTGCAGGCTTCCATTGAAATCGACGACGCGACCAGACACCAAAAGACACCTATGCACCCGGCTGCCCTGGGTAAGGTAACTCGAGTACTCCGGTGCTCTCGTGGGTGCTAGCCCTAGAACTTCTTAAGTCCAAAAGGGTTTGGTCCTGACTTGATTAGAAGTGCCCCTAATCTTTAAATTTCCAACCGCGACATTGCCCATAGAAGATAACTGGAACCCGCGGTTGTGTTTACACACTGCATACAGTCCCCGTGGGTCCCCTGTGTCACTACCTTGGGTGGTTCCTTGGGGATCCAGCGATTCTAGAGGCTATAGGCCTAGTGTCTTTTCCAGTCGTGGTTCTTATACCACTTTTTTGGTATATGGTTTGGTACGCCCCTAGGGCCCAAACGTGTATTTTTGCTATCACTGATAATTGCTAACTTGTAAACAAAGTACTTCAAACTCCAGTCTCATAAAGAGACTAGAGGGGTGTGTTTTCACCTAAATATATATATTTTACATATATACCTTTTGTGGTTGTCCTTTCATTTGATCATTCAAGAGATTATAGACTGGTAAAACAAGCTGCTTTACATTCCTTCAAGACTTAGCCTGAAGGCTGCTCTCCATAGCTACGACTAGGATAGCTTTCAATAAAGGTTGTCTTTAACCTATCACCATAAGGGGTTGTTTGGACTGATACAAGGTGCCCACTAGAACTAGTGGACATAATATATCAGGCTACCTTCTCACACACACGACTACAAATAGAGCACACACTTCCACAAATAGAGACCACACGACCACAAATAGAGCCCACACGACCACAAATAGAGCCCACACTGCCACAAATAGAGCCTGCACGACCACAAATAGAGCCCACACGACCACAAATAGAGCCCACATGACCACAAATAGAGCCTGCACAACCACAAATAGAGCCCACACGGCCACAAATAGAGCCCGCACAACCACACATAGAGCCCACACGACCACAAATCAAGCGTTAGTATTATCTACTTATGGCTTTAGTCTGTACACCAATCTTGGTCTCACTGGATTCTCTGCACAGTGTGCATCATTTT
The DNA here is from genome assembly GCF_964204655.1 of Triturus cristatus. Lineage (NCBI taxonomy): Eukaryota > Metazoa > Chordata > Amphibia > Caudata > Salamandridae > Triturus > Triturus cristatus. The sequence continues at coordinate 50,498,061 of NC_140590.1, read as the reverse complement.
GGTGCACTATATAGAGAGACAGGGTCCTACAGTTGTTCAGTGAGATAGATGTCTTGTGAGCAGACCTAAGGTGTTCAATGAGGGAGATGTATTGTGAGCAGACCTAAGGTGATCAGTGAGGGGAATGTCTTGAGAGTACCAGCCAGGATGTTCAATGAGGGAGCTGTCTTGGGAGCAGACCTAAGGAGTTCACTGAGGGAGATGTCTTGTGAGCAGACCTAAGGTGATCAGTGAGGGAAATGTCTTGAGAGTACCAGCCAGGATGTTCAATGAGGGAGATGTCTTGTGAGCAGACCTAAGGAGCTCACTGAGGGAGATGTCTTGAGAGCAGACCTAAGGTGTTCACTGAGGGAGATGTCTTGTGAGCAGGCCTAGGGTGTTCAATGAGGGAGATGTGTTGTGAGCAGATAGATCTAAGCTGGTCAATGAGGGATATGTCCCGTGAATAGACCCAGTGTGTTCAATGAGGGAGATGTCTTGAGCTAATGTGTTTAATGAGGAAGATGCCTTGAGAGTACAGCTAGGGTGTTCGAGATCAGGGTGATGTCCTGGAGCAGAGCCAAGGTGTTAGATGAGAGACATGTCCTGTGAGTACCAGCTAAGGTGTTTGATGAGGGAGATGTCCAGTGAGTAGGTGCACAGGTGTTAGGTAAGGGAGATATCCTGTGAGTAGCAGCTACGGTGTTTGATGAGAGACATGTCCTGTGAGTAGCTGCAGCGGTGTTAGATGAGGGAGATGTCATGTCAGTACCAGTTGAGGTGTAGATGAGGAAGTTGTCCTGTGAGTAGCAGTTAAGGTGGTAGACTAGAGACATGTCCAGTGAGTATCAGGTAAGTGATTTGATGAGGGAGATGGCCAGTGAGTACGTGCTTAGATGTTAGATGAGGGAGATATCCTGTGAGCAGCTGCTAAGGCTTTCAATGGAGAGGCTGAATTAAGAGTACCAGCTAGGGTATTTGAGATCAGGGTGATGTCTTGTGAGCAGAGCTAAGGTGCTTGATGAGGAAGATGTCCGGTCAGTACGAGCTAAGGTGTTTGATGAGAGAGATGTCCTGTCAGTACCAGTTAAGGTGTTTAATGAGGGAGATGTCCTGTGAGTAGATATTAGATGCTAGATGAGGGAGATGTCCTGTGAGTAGCTGATAAAGTGTTAAGAGTGTTTGATGACAGAGATGTCCAATGAGTAGCAAGTAAGGTATTTGCGAGATGTCCAGAGAGTAGCAGCTGTTAGATGAGGGAGATGTCCTGCAGGAGATGGTCTAAGGCAAGCACCTAAATTGTGCGGGAGATGGTCTAAGGCAAGCAGATAAATGTTCTACGACTTCCTCCAAGATGATGGACGGAGCGCTGAAACTTTTTAGGCACTCACCCTCAGCCACAGATCTGGGTTGTATCCATCATCGTTCTTTAGCTCACTTTGCTACCCCAGTTCAGACACAGCTATATGCAAATTAGTCTTGACCCTGTGCCTCATGGGAACACTCCAGTTCGAACTGTCAAGCCAGGTCTTCCCTGGACCGGAAACAAGCATCCTGGGACCGGTTTTAGGGCATCACCCCTCATCAGCCAGGCTAGCTTGAATCTAGTAGCAAAGTGAGCAAGGGACCCACGTCTGGGCATACCCTGCCAACTTAGGGCAAACAAAGCAAACACAAGGAGATCATGAAAAGAGCACTGAAACTTTTCAGGTACTCACCCGCAGTCACAGATCTGAGTTGAGTCCATCATCGTTCTTTAGCTCACTTTGCAACCCCAGTTCAGACACAGCTATATGCAAATCAGTCTTGACCCTGTGCCTCATGGGAACAGTCCAGCCCGAACTGCCTAGCCATGTCTTCCATGGACTGGAAACAAGCATCCTGGGCCCAGTTTCGGGCTAACAGCCCTCATCACCCAGGCTAGCTTGAATCCAGTAGCAAAGTGAGCAAGGGACTCACGTCTGGGAATACCCTGCCAACTTAGGGCAAACAAAGCAAACGCAAGGAGATGATGGAAGGAACGTTGGAACTTTTCAGGCACTCACCCCCAGTCACAGATCTGGTTTGAATCCATCATCGTTCTTTAGCTCACTTCGCTACCCAGTTATTCGTTAAATAGTAACAGAGAAGATTCAAAAGACAAAAAAAAATATTTCAAGTACCACAGTTAGATACATAGATAATCAATCGACACATCGAAGTATAAATGTATGTGACAGGAAGAAAGAGACATATGAAAATATTACAATTTAAAATACGTATAAACCCATCAACAGCAAGTATATATTTGAAGCCGAGAATATCATGAATCTAAAAGGGCCCCATATATGATCAAAATGAATTAAATTGTTGTTTAATTTAAAAATCATTTTCCCAAATTCAGCTTCTTCAAACATATCTTGGAGCCATGAGTGAATCACTGGAATAACATTGGTCCTCCAAAAACGTTATATATTAACTTTAGGTAGTCCAAGAGCTGTGGAAAGCCATTTAAAGGTATGAATGGAAATATAGGATAATTCTGAAGTATCATCTAAAAGTGATAAACGCTTTGTGAGAGAGAAATTAGTAGAGAAATGCACCTTCAAGTAATCTTTAATCTAAAGTCAAAATGTGTGAATGTTTGGGCATTTCCATAATATATGAATTATGTCACAACCAGATGTTTGACATCTCCAACTGAGGGAATCAGGACTATTTGTAGCTGAAAATAATGTGTCCGGAGACCAGTGCCAACGGTGCAGCATTTTGAAAAAAATTACATTTAAGACAAGAGTCTTTAAGTCCTTTGTTACAATTTTCTGATATATCATCCCATTCTTTGTCCATAAGTTCCATATTCAAATGAGAAGACCACCATGACCTAAAATTATTTGAAGTTTCTATAGAAAATGAAAATTCCATTAGGATGGCGCAGAGCCCAGAGACAATAGCTTTGAAGTTTTCCCAAGTGGGACCATACCGTGCAATTGGAGGACGTGAAGTAATGTCATGAGTTGGTGCCATACTGAGGGCAGATGAAAGTTGAATATATCTATTAATTTATGAAGGGGGAAGTTAAAATCTTGTTGTAAACATTAGACTATTTTTTTTAAAGATTGTTATTGTGTAAACACATCACCTATACAGTGTATGTTATGATTAACCTAAACAGACCAATTAAGTTCAGGCTCCTTGAATGAGATGTCTGCATTATTCCCTGGCAGACCTTGAGAGCGTAGATGATGTCTGCATTATTCCCTGGCGGACCTTGAGAGTGTAGATGATGTCTGCATTATTCCCTGGCGGACCTTGAGAGTGTAGATGATATCTGCATTATTCTCTGGCGGACCTTGAGAGTGTAGATGATGTCTGCATTATTCCCTGGCGGACCTTGAGAGTGTAGATGATGTCTGCATTATTCCCTGGCGGACCTTGAGAGTGTAGATGATGTCTGCATTATTCCCTGGCGGACCTTGAGAGTGTAGATGATGTCTGCATTATTCCCTGGCGGACCTTGAGAGTGTAGATGATGTCTGCATTATTCCCTGGCGGACCTTGAGAGTGTGGATGATGTCTGCATTATTCCCTGGCGGGCCTTGAGAGTGTAGATGATGTCTGCGTTATTCTCTGGCGGACCTTGAGAGTGTAGATGATGTCTGCATTATTCCCTGGCGGACCTTGAGAGTGTAGATGATGTCTGCATTATTCCCTGGCGGACCTTGAGAGTGTAGATGATGTCTGCATTATTCCCTGGCGGACCTTGAGAGTGTAGATGATGTCTGCATTATTCCCTGGCGGACCTTGAGAGTGTAGATGATGTCTGCATTATTCCCTGGCGGACCTTGAGAGTGTAGATGATGTCTGCATTATTCCCTGGCGGACCTTGAGAGTGTAGATGATGTCTGCATTATTCCCTGGCGGACCTTGAGAGTGTGGATGATGTCTGCATTATTCCCTGGCGGGCCTTGAGAGTGTAGATGATGTCTGCGTTATTCCCTGGCGGACCTTGAGAGTGTAGATGATGTCTGCATTATTCCCTGGCGGACCTTGAGAGTGTAGATGATGTCTGCATTATTCCCTGGCGGACCTTGAGAGTGTAGATGATGTCTGCATTATTCCCTGGCGGACCTTGAGAGTGTAGATGATGTCTGCATTATTCCCTGGCGGACCTTGAGAGTGTAGATGATGTCTGCATTATTCCCTGGCGGACCTTGAGAGTGCAGATGATGTCTGCATTATTCCCTGGCAGACCTTGAGAGTGTAGATGATGTCTGCATTATTCCCTGGCAGACCTTGAGAGTGTAGATGATGTCTGCATTATTCCGTGGCGGACCTTGAGAGTGTAGATGATGTCTGCATTATTCCGTGGCGGACCTTGAGAGTGTAGATGATGTCTGCATTATTCCCTGGCGGACCTTGAGAGTGTAGATGATGTCTGCATTTTTCCCTGGCGGACCTTGAGAGTGTAGATGATGTCTGCGTTATTCCCTGGCGGACCTTGAGAGTGTAGATGATATCTGCATTATTCCCATGCGGACCTGGAGACTGTAGATGATGTCTGCATTATTCCCTGGTGGACCTTCAGAGTGCAGATGATGTCTGCATTATTCCCTGGCAGACCTTGAGAGTGTAGATGATGTCTGCATTATTCCCTGGCGGACCTTGAGAGTGTAGATGATGTCTGCATTATTCCCTGGCAGACCTTGAGAGTGTAGATGATGTCTGCATTATTCCCTGGCGGACCTTGAGAGTGTAGATGATGTCTGCATTATTCCCTGGCGGACCTTGAGAGTGTAGATGATGTCTGCATTATTCCCTGGCGGACCTTGAGAGTGTGGATGATGTCTGCATTATTCCCTGGCGGACCTTGAGAGTGTAGATGATGTCTGCATTATTCCCTGGCAGACCTTGAGAGTGTAGATGATGTCTGCATTATTCCCTGGCGGACCTTGAGAGTGTAGATGATGTCTGCATTATTCCCTGGCGGACCTTGAGAGTGTAGATGATGTCTGCATTATTCCCTGGCAGACCTTGAGAGTGTAGATGATGTCTGCATTATTCCCTGGCGGACCTTGAGAGTGTAGATGATGTCTGCATTATTCCCTGGCGGACCTTGAGAGTGTAGGTGATGTCTGCATTATTCCCTGGCGGACCTTGAGAGTGTAGATGATGTCTGCATTATTCCCTGGCGGACCTTGAGAGTGTAGATGATGTCTGCATTATTCCCTGGCGGACCTTGAGAGTGTAGATGATGTCTGCATTATTCCCTGGCGGACCTTGAGAGTGTAGATGATGTCTGCATTATTCCCTGGCGGACCTTGAGAGTGTAGGTGATGTCTGCATTATTCCCTGGCGGACCTTGAGAGTGTAGATGATGTCTGCATTATTCCCTGGCGGACCTTGAGAGTGTAGGTGATGTCTGCATTATTCCCTGGCGGACCTTGAGAGTGTAGATGATGTCTGCATTATTCCCTGGCGGACCTTGAGAGTGTAGATGATGTCTGCATTATTCCCTGGCGGACCTTGAGAGTGTAGGTGATGTCTGCATTATTCCCTGGCGGACCTTGAGAGTGTAGATGATGTCTGCATTATTCCCTGGCGGACCTTGAGAGTGTAGGTGATGTCTGCATTATTCCCTGGCGGACCTTGAGAGTGTAGATGATGTCCGCATTATTCCCTGGCAGACCTTGAGAGTGTAGATGATGTCTGCATTATTCCCTGGCGGACCTTGAGAGTGTAGGTGAATACGAGTATTCGTAAGCTTGTGTGCTTTATGCCAAGCTAATTGTGAGGAGTAAATGTTGGGGTCAGTAGAGTTTGTAAAGCGTGTGTGTTTTGTATAATAAATGGCCAGTTCCCTGTCAGATTGAAATAGGGACTGTTTGAGTTTAACCCAAAGTGGATTATTCCTATGAGTAGGTAGCATATAAACAGGGTGAGACAATTGTTGTGTAATCCCAACAATTTCCAGGTGTAAAAGACGTAAGCCCCCTTTTGTTGAACAAGAAAGCAGCTTCGAGCCATTTAGACGAGGTATATTAGCCCCCCCCCCGCCACCCATATGAATCGTGATATAGTGGAAGACATTGTTATGAAAAAAAGATTTTTGATGGAGAGATGAATCATTCCAAAAATATGATCGAATTTTGGAATCCTGTTCATTTTTATAACCTGTACTTAAGATGATGAAAAGCAAACAGCGATTCCTAGCTGCACAATATGGCCGCCATGAGTTTAGTCTCGCCTGACGCCAGGCGCCAAGCAGGGACGCCTGTGATTTGAAGGCAGCTGTAAACAGCAGGTGCTACTGTCATGTACGCTTCTCCTGCAGCAGAAGGCAGAGCCGGGGAGTGGGAGGAGGGCTGCGAGCAGCGGTAGGCCTTCCTACAGCTCCATGACCCCTGCAAGCATCTCTTCTCATCTCACCTGCTAACAGGCTCATCCCAGTGTGGTGCGCGGATGGATGCCCGTGTGGGAGTGACAGATCGTTCCTGCGCTTGTACAGCACAGCCATGGCTGGGGGTGGGCGGTGAAACACAGGTGTAGCACAGTCTAGCAGCTCTGGAATGCTGCTTTTCACAGAGACGGGTGGGCACCTGGAGCAACTTTCAAACAGAAACATTGGTAAAGAAAACTGTATGGATCCGGGTCATTAACATCGTACGCGGACGACACTCAAATTGTCTTGTCCATCTGTAAAAATGTCATGCCGCCGGTAAAGAGATTTAGAAATTGCATGCTGGCAGTCGACTCATGGATGAGTTTGCACTGCTCCACGCTGAATTCAGGAAAAACCGAGGTAATCCTGTTCGGGATTACTCCCCTAACTGGTCACAGATCTGGTGGCCGGATGTACAGGGGGCAGTACCCACCCCGGCCACCAAAGCCCAAAATCTTGGGGTGATCATAGATGAGAAACGAAACTTTGAAGTTCAAGTCAAAGCAGTCTCATCAGCTAGTTTTTTTCTACTCAAGATGATCAAGAAACTTCTACCCCTGATCCCAGTAGACAGCAGGAGACAAGGGGTCCCTTCCTTAGTCCCTGCTAAACTGGATTACTGCAATGAGCTTTATCTCGGAATGCCCGAGACGCAGCCGCATGGATTGCAGATGATCCGGAATGCGGCTGCAAGGCTCCCGCTGGGGATCCTCAAGTTTCAACCAATAGGCGAGCATCTTCGGAGACTGCACTGGCTCCCAGTCAAGGGTCGCATTAGGTTTAAGGCCTTATGTGTCACATATAAGGCATTACACAGCACCCGACCTCAGTTTTTGAGATGGTCATTGACCTGGTACTCCCCAAACAGATGTGTTACGTCTGAAGGGGCAAAACTAATGCTCTCTCAGAGATTCTGCAAGCCTAACTGGGGCGGCAGAAGCTTCACTGTGGGTGCTACGAAACTCTGGAACACCCTCCCTTTCTCCATCAGAAATCTTCCATCCTTAACATCCTTTTGAAAAGCCCTTAAGACATGGCTATTTAACGAATAGTGTGCTAGCTTGCTTCCGGACTGTTAGCGCCAAGACACCGTTTGGTATTCGTACACTGTATACATTTTAATAACATAACATAACATTAGTACAAGAGAGCACAAATGAGAAACCAAAGGCACCGCTGGGGAAAGCACATGGACAAGGTGCTTGTGAGAATTGCTGGGAGCTAGGTTCACATATGGATAGGGACCGGGTGCCTGTGAGAATAACTGGGAGCTAAGTTTACACATGGATCGGGTGCTTATGATGAGAGCTGGGAGCTAGGTTCACACATGGACAGAGTGACTAGCCGGGAAATAGATTCACATGTGGACTGGGTGCTTGTGAGAATGGCTGGAAGCTTGGTTGACATATGCATATGGTGCTTGTGAGAATGGCTAGGATCTAGGTTCACATGTGGATAGAGTGCGTGTGACAATAGCTGGGGCCTAGGTTCCTACATGGACAGGATGCCTGTGAGAATAGCTGGGGACTAGGTTCACACATGGACAGGATTTCTGTGAGAATAGCTGGGAGCTAGGTTCATACGTACATAGGATACTTGTGAAAATAGCTGGGAGCTAGGTTCACACGTGGACAGGGTGCTTTGAGAATGGGAGCTGTGTTCACATGTGGACAGGGTGCTGAGAGAACGGGAGCTGGGCTCACACGTGTACAGGGTACTGTGAGAAAGGGAGCTGTGCTCACACGTGGACAGAGTGCTGGGAGAACGGGAGTTGTGCTCACACGTGAACAGGGTGCTGTGAGAATGGGAGCCATGTTCACACATGGACAGGGTGCTTTGAGAACGGGAGCTGGACTCACACGTGGACAGGGTGCTGTCAGAACGAGAGCTGTGTTCATACGTGGACATGGTGCTTTGAGTTCACACGTGGACAGGGTGCTCTGAGAATGAGAGCTGTGTTCACACATGGACAGGGTGCTTTGAGAACAGGAGCTGTGTTCACACGTGGAGAGGGTGCTGTGAGAACGGGAGCTGTGTTCACACATTGACAGGGTGCTTTGAGAATGGGAGCTGTGTTCACAAGTGGACAGGGTGGTTTTAGAACGGGAGCTGTGTTCACACGTGGACAGGGTGCTGTCAGAATGGGAGCTGTATTCATATGTGGACAGGGTGCTCTGTGAACGCGAGCTGTGTTCACACGTGGACAGGGTGCTTTGAGTTCACACATGGACAGGGTGCTTTAAGAACAGGAGCTGTGTTCACACATGGACAGGGTGCTGTGAGAATGGGAGCTGTGTTCACACATGGACAGAGTGATGTGAGAATGGAAGCTTACGGGAGCTGTTTACAAACGTGGACTAAGTGGTGTGAGAATGGTAGCTGTGTTCACATGTGGATAGCGTGCTGTGAGAACGGGAGCTGTGTTCACATGTGGACAGAGTGCTGTGAGAACGGGAGCTGTGCTCACATGTGGACAGGGTGCTGTCAGAACGGGAGCTGTATTCACACACAGATAGAGTGCTGTCAGAATGGGAGCTGTGTTCACACGTGGACAGGGTGCTTTGAGTTCACACATGGACAGGGTGCTGTGAGAACGGGAGCTGTGCTCACACGTGGACAGTTTGCTGAGAGAACAGGAGGTGTATTCACATGCAGACAGGGTGCTTAGAGAACAGGAGCTGTGTTCCCACGCAGACAGGGTGCTGTGAGAACAGGAGCTGTGAGAACAGGAGCTGTGTTCACAAGCGGACAGGGTGCTTTGAGTTCACAAGTGGACAGGGTGCTTTGAAAACGGGAGCTGTGTTCACACGTGGACAGGGTGCTTTGAGAACTGGAGCTATGCTCACACGTTGACAGGGTGCTGTGAGAACGGGAGATGTGCTCACACGTGTACAGGATGCTTTGAGAACGGGAGCTGTGTTCACACGTGGACTGGGAGCTGTGTTCACACGTGAACAGGGTGCTGTGAGAACAGGAGCTCTGTTCCCACGCAGACATGGTGCTGTGAGAACGGGAGCTGTGTTCGCACGTGGATGGGGTGCTTTGAGAACGGGAGCTCTGTTCCCACGCAAACAGGGTGCTGTGAGAACGGGAGCTGTGCTCACACGTGGACAGAGTGCTGTGAGAACGGGAGCTGTGCTCACACGTGGACAGGGTGCTGTGAGTTAACACATGGACTGGGCGCTGTGAGAACGGGAGCTGTGCTCACACGTGGACAGAGTGATGTGAGGACGGGAGCTATGCTCACACGTGGAAAGGGTGCTGTGAGTTAACACGTGGACTGGATGCTGTGAGAACGGAAGCTGTGTTCACACGTGGACAGGGTGCTTTGAGAACGGGAGCTCTGTTCCCATGCAAACAGGGTGCTGTGAGAACAGGAGCTGTGCTCACACGTGGACAGAGTGCTGTGAGAACGGGAGCTGTGCTCACACATGGACAGAGTGCTGTGAGAATGGGAGCTGTGCTCACACGTGGACAGGGTGCTGTGAGTTAACACGTTGACAGGGTGCTGTGAGAAAGGGGACTGTGCTCACACGTGGACGGAGTGCTGTGAGAACGGGAGCTGTGGTCACACGTGGACAGGGTGCTGTGAGTTAACACGTGGACTGGGTGCTGTGAGAACGGGAGCTGTGTTCACACCTGGACAGGGTGCTTTGAGAACGGGAGCTGTGTTCACACGTGGACAGGGTGCTTTGAGAACGGAAGCTGTGCTCTCACATGGACAGGGTGCTGTGAGTTAACACGTGGACTGGGTGCTGTGAGAACGGGAGCTGTGTTCACACGTGTACAGGGTGATGTGAGAAAGGGAGCTGTGCTCACACGTGGACAGAGTGCTGTGAGAACGGGAGCTATGTTCACATGTGGACAGGGTGCTTTGAGAACAGGAGCTGTGCTCACAGGTGGATAGGGTGCTTTGAGAACGGGAGCTCTGTTCCCACGCAAACAGGGTGATGTGAGTTAACACGTGGACTGGGTGCTGCGAGAACGGGAGCAGTGTTCACACGTGGACAGGGTGCTTTGAGAGCGGGAGCTGTGCCCACAGGTGGATAGGGTGCTTTGAGAATGGGAGCTCTGTTCCCAAGCAAACAGGGTGCTGTGAGAAAGGGAGCTGTGCTCACACGTGGACAGAGTGCTTTGAGAATGGGAGCTGTGCTCACACGTGGACAGAGTGCTGTGAGAACGGGAGCAGTGTTCACACATGGGCAGGGTGCTGTGAGTTAACACGTGGACTGGGTGCTGTAAGAACGGGAGCTGTGTTCACACGAGGACAGAGTGCTGTGAGAACGGGAGCTGTGTTCACAGGCGGACAGAGTGCTGTGAGTTAACACGTGGACTGGGTGCTGTGAGAGCGAGATCTGTGCTCACACATGGATAGGGTGCTGTGAGGACGGAAGCTGTGCTCACACATGGACAGAGTGCTGTGAGAATGGGAGCTGTGCTCACACATGGATAGGGTTCTGTGAGAACGGGAGCTGTGCTCACACGTGGACATAGAGCTGTGAGAAGGGGAGCTGTGCTCACACGTGGACAGGGTGCTGTGAGAACGGGAGCTGTGTTCACACGTGGACAGGGTGCTTTGAGAACGGGAGCTGTTCTCTCACATGAACAGTGTGCTGTGAGTTAACACGTGGACTGGGTGCTGTGAGAACGGGAGCTGTATTCACACGTGGGCAGGGTGCTTTGAGAACGGAAGCTGCGTGTGCTCTCGCGTGGACAGGGTGCTGTGAGTTAACACATGGACTGGGTGCTGTAAGAACGGGAGCTGTGTTCACACGAGGACAGAGTGCTGTGAGAACGGGAGCTGTGCTCACACGTGGACAGGGTGCTGTGAGTTAACACATGGTAGGGTGCTGTGAGAAAGGGGGCTGTGCTCACACGTGGACAGAGTGCTGTGAGAACGGGAGCTGTGCTCACACGTGGACAGGGTGCTGTGAGTTAAAACGTGGACTGGGTGCTGTGAGAACGGGAGCTGTGTTCGCACGTGGACGGGGTGCTTTGAGAACGGGAGCTCTGTTCCCACGCAAACAGGGTGCTGTGAGAACGGGAGCTGTGCTCACACGTGGACAGAGTGCTGTGAGAACGGGAGCTGTGCTCACACGTGGACAGGGTGCTGTGAGTTAACACATGGACTGGGTGCTGTGAGAACGGGAGCTGTGCTCACACGTGGACAGAGTGATGTGAGAACGGGAGCTGTGCTCAGACGTGGAAAGGGGTCTGTGAGTTAACACGTGGACTGGATGCTGTGAGAACGGAAGCTGTGTTCACACGTGGACAGGCTGCTTTGAGAATGGGAGCTCTGTTCCCATGCAAACAGGGTGCTGTGAGAACAGGAGCTGTGCTCACACGTGGACAGAGTGCTGTGAGAACGGGAGCTGTGCTCACACATGGACAGAGTGCTGTGAGAACGGGAGCTGTGCTCACACGTGGACAGAGTGCTGTGAGAACGGGAGCTGTGCTCACACGTGGACAAAGTGCTGTGAGAACGGGAGCTGTGCTCACACGTGGACAGAGTGCTGTGAGAATGGGAGCTGTGCTCACACGTGGACAGGGTGCTGTGAGTTAACACGTTGACAGGGTGCTGTGAGAAAGGGGGCTGTGCTCACACGTGGACGGAGTGCTGTGAGAACGGGAGCTGTGGTCACACGTGGACAGGGTGCTGTGAGTTAACACGTGGACTGGGTGCTGTGAGAACGGGAGCTGTGTTCACACGTGGACAGGGTGCTTTGAGAACGGGAGCTATGTTCACACGTGGACAGAGTGCTTTGAGAACAGGAGCTGTTCTCTCACATGGACAGGGTGCTGTGAGTTAACACGTGGACTGGGTGCTGTGAGAACGGGAGCTGTGTTCACACGTGTACAGGGTGCTGTGAGAAAGGGAGCTGTGCTCACGCGTGGACAGAGTGCTGTGAGAACGGGAGCTGTGTTCACATGTGGACAGGGTGCTTTGAGAACAGGAGCTGTGCTCACAGGTGGATAGGGTGCCTTGAGAACGGGAGCTCTGTTCCCACGCAAACAGGGTGCTGTGAGTTAACACGTGGACAGAGTGCTGTGAGAACGGGAGCAGTGTTCACACGTGGGCAGGGTGCTTTGAGAGCGGGAGCTGTGCTCACAGGTGGATAGGGTGCTTTGAGAATGGGAGCTCTGTTCCCACGCAAACAGGGTGCTGTGAGAAGGGAGCTGTGCTCACACGTGGACAGAGTGCTTTGAGAATGGGAGCTGTGTTCACACGTGGACAGGGTGCTTTGAGAACGGGAGCTGTGCTCTCACATGGACAGGGTGCTGTGAGTTAACACGTGGAATGGGTGCTGTAAGAACGGGAGCTGTGTTCACACGAGGACAGAGTGCTGTGAGAACGGGAGCTGTGTTCACACGTGGACTGGGTGCTGTGAGAACGGGAGCTATCTTCACTCACTGCACCGGAAATAAAAGGGTCTTCCTTTTTCGCTCTTAACCATCCCTGCGGATTGTGAGCTGTACATCTTTCGTCTTTTAGATTCCAAAAGTTTTTTGTCCTCAGGAATAGGTTTTTAAAACTGCTGACGTCAGCCTATGGAAGCCTTTTTTAAAGAACTAGTTCCTGCAGAAAAGCCCACTCAATGTCAGAAGTCAATCATTTGATAATGTACCTGTCAGTGTCAACCCCGGGGCCAATCAGACCATTCAGCTTCACACCGCCAACCTCCATGCAGGGTTTCACTCGCATCCAATCAGAATACATAAAATGTTTATAAATAGACATGCCCCGCCCATCAGCACTACCCATGTGATTTATAGACGGATTAGGAATATTTTGACATAAAAAAAGAATAAGAAACGAATATAAAATCAATAAAAAAAAATTAAAAACTGCACAATACCCTTTTACTTTTTCACAACTTGTAGCCCAAACCTAATAGGAGCGCGAAGTTCACACAAGGCGCATGTGTCAACTTCACAAACCTGAATTCTTGTGAAGTGACCGCATCCGGCTGTGGACGTCCAAGCAGCGGAAATGTGTTTGAGGGTTTACCCTCCATGCTTCGCAAGGTGAGAAAATAACCTAAGAGTGCCCTGCAAACTCTTCGCACCGGAAGGACGATTGCTTGCGATGAGGTGACATCACTGAGCCGTGCGCGTGCCAGACGTCAACGGTGGGTGACATCACTGAGCCGTGCGCATGCCAGACGGCAACGGTGGGTGACATCACCTTGCTAGGCAAATGCCCCAACGAAAGTGACATCATCATGCCATTGACATCCACCCAGGCCTTTAAGTGGGATGAAAAAACTGGGGGGGGGTCACTCAAAAGGGCGTGGCCAATGTAATTAAGGGCGTGACTTAAAACACCTAAGCTAAAAATCTGTGCTTAGCTAGTGGGCCGCCCCCTTGTAGTTTGATGTTTCTGTCATTGCATCCAGATATATGATACACCAAGTATCATACCTACAACAAGTCAGCACTATTGGCTTTGTCAATGGCTGTTAGTAAACAAGACTACAGATCCCAGAATTCAAAGAAAAAAACCCAGACTAGAGCAGCACATCACGCATCTGCCTGGGACACTTCCCAGGGCTGGGTTCATGGTAGTGCATCAACGCTGGTGAAAAATCCGAGCACCGAGGAACCGGTCGTTTGCCAGTTTCACTATTATCAGATGCCCTCGGCCAACTCGCCTTTTGTGGAACATGAATCTTCCTCAGGTTCCTGCACTCCTTGTCCTCCTAAGAAACATCATGGAGGGAGAAGGAAGATTTTTAGAAGAAAAAAAGGAGACAAGTGCATGAGGCTGTGGCGGACATCCAGACTCCTGCAAAGCCCTGCGCCTCACCCCTCTTCTTTGTGGATTCTAGAGAAGAGTTGGGTTGACCCCTCCAGAGCACAAAGGAGCCTGTGTGGATAGGGACATGTTGCCGGAAGTCTGTACCAGAATCCACCATAATTTGGGCTTCGCCATCTCCATCACCTCACAGTGCCTCAGACAGTTTTCAAAGACCCCTTCTCCAGGCGGCTGATCCAGATGCTCATACCGGAGTCGAATGATGCGGATACAAAGTCTGTTCCTAGATTTATCTTTAGACTGTGTGTACTGGGAGACATGGAGAAAAAGATACAGCGGCAGACATGGTGGATTCCAGGGTGGGCAGGGTGGTGGGGCTCAGATCAATCCTGGAATACGAACACACAAGGATCACACTGGCAAAAAGATGGACTCTGCTTTTTGCGGGGCTCACTTGTCCGTGGGAGCTGGCGTCTTCGGTTCGTATGCAAGTCAATCTCTTATCTTCGATATTAAGATTTCTTCAACGCTGGTCAGATGCAATCTGAAGGCTCTGGTGTACTCCATGCCATTGACAAATAGGCTGTGATGTCCGATGCTTGGCTTTATCGTAGGGAGCCAAGGTGCGGCCAGGAGGGATCTTTTTCTAAAAGAATGGAGTGTTTATTCCTTACAGATATCTGTTGCTTTACGGATGCCTTCAAAGAAAAGAAGCGATCCTCATCTTTCAGGCAACCTTCCACACCTTCAATGAATTCTCAGTCTTCTCGGAAATCACCGTCTCATCAGAGCTCCAGAAAATCACAGCGGCCTCCAATCCTCAGAACCCAAAGCTGGACTTATGTCTCAAAATACACAACAGTGATCCTGACCGTACTGAGGAAGAGACACCTCCTGTTGGGGTCGATGAAAGCATTTGAGGGTGGCCTGAGATAAATCCACTTCAGAGGATCGAGTCCTGGGAGTGATAAGGAGAGGTTACCTCCTCCTCCGGTAACTGCGTCCAGGAACAAGAAAGAAGCCATATGCAACGCGGTTCATACTCTGCTGCAGGAGAAATGGAGAGACCCAGCACCCAACCAGGAGGAAGGAAAGGGGTGTATTCTATTGTTTTTTGGTTCCGAAGCCATCAGGAAAATGCAGATTGGTCAAGCGGTCTCAGGAGGGTCAACTAGTCTACCAGAAAAATACTTTTCCAAATGGAAACCCTCCAGAACATTATTTCGCTATGCATGAAAGGCGACTTCCTGCTCCCTGTGGATCTTGACTATGCGTATCTTCTGGTGCCACTGAACTTTCACCATCAGAAGTTCGTCGGGTTTTGTCTGTGGCGTCATCACTTCCAGGTTCAGATCCTCCATCTTGGGATAAAATCAGGTCTGAACGTGTTTACCAAGATGTTGGCACCATTGACGGCGTCTCAAAGCATAGAAGATCTGCCCATATCTGGATGATGGGTTACTCCCGACTTCATCAAAGGAAGAAGCCTTACAAGGTTGGGCAGTGATTGGTCACTGGATACAGTCACATAGGCTGCTTATAAACCTATAAAAACGTCAGATCACACCAGTGTACAACACAGTCTTCATCGGCGCTCGATGCAGACCCAATCTGGGCATCTTTGATCTGCTGAGAGAGAGACAGAAGCCTGATGCTAGCAGTTTGCCAGCTGTTGCAGAACAATCAGCGACGAGGAAGAGTTTGGCTTCAAGTGCAGGGTCACATGGCAACACGTGTCCTTCTAGTCCTGTGGGCACGTCTGCGTTTGAGTCCTGCTGTAATGCATCTGCTAAAATATGGCAAACCGGCTCGTATGTATTTAGAGAGGTAATTCCTCTCACAGCACAGATCAGATCTGCTCTAATATGGTGGCTAATTCCAACTTGGCTGGAAAGAGGAATTCCAATTCATTGGAATCCTGTGGTACCTATCGCCGCGGATGCCAGTCAGGAGAGCTGGGTGGCAGCGTGAAGGCTCTGCACTATTCAGAGGAGATGCTCCATCTGGTAGAGGAGCGCATCTTCGGATTGGAGAGAAATGACTGTGATTTTCCATGCCCTGTTGGGAGTTCGAACTCTAGTTCTACAACAACATGTGTTAGATGAACAGGCAGTATGACTCCTATGTCTTACGTGAACAGACAGGGACGTACAAGATGAACACCCCTGAATCTGGTGGCGATGAAGATGGGCTGTGGCCAGAGAACCATCTTCTGTATCTAAGGACAAGCCAGGTAAGAGGAAAAGGGAGTCCGATCAGTTGAGCAGAGTGTTTCTAACTTCTCAGGACCTATCTTTCATTGCTGCAAGATTTGCAAGAAGTTTGAACTTCTGTTTTGGGCTTTTTTGCCTCCCCAGGGAACAAACAAGTGCACAGATTCTTTTAGTGGTTCCCACACACTGGGCCCGATTCACAGAACTAATCTGACACAAAATCCTAAACATACTACTTTTGGTATTCACAGAAGGCACTTACTACTTTTGGTATTCACAGAAAGCACTTACTACTTTTGGTATTCACAGAAGGCACTTATTCACAGACGGCACGTACTACTTTTGGTGTTCACAGAAGGCACTTACTACTTTTGGTATTCACAGAAGGCACTTACTACTTTTGGTATTCACAGAAGGCACTTGCTACTTTTGGTATTCACAGAAAGCACTTACTACTTTTGGTATTCACAGAAGGCACTTATTCATAGATGGCACATACTACTTTTGGTGTTCACAGAAGGCACTTACTACTTTTGGTATTCAAAGAAGACACTTT
The DNA here is from genome assembly GCF_964204655.1 of Triturus cristatus. NCBI lineage: Eukaryota > Metazoa > Chordata > Amphibia > Caudata > Salamandridae > Triturus > Triturus cristatus. Next base: position 50,481,136 of record NC_140590.1, on the reverse strand, counting down.
CTACTTTTGGTATTCACAGAAAGCACTTACTACTTTTGGTATTCACAGAAAGCACTTACTACTTTTGGTATTCACAGAAGGCACTTATTCACAGACGGCACGTACTACTTTTGGTGTTCACAGAAGGCACTTACTACTTTTGGTATTCACAGAAGGCACTTGCTACTTTTGGTATTCACAGAAAGCACTTACTACTTTTGGCATTCACAGAATGCACTTACTACTTTTGGTATTCACAGAAGGCACTAATTCACAGATGGCACTTACTACTTTTGGTATTCACAGAATGCACTTACTACTTTTGGTATTCACAGAAGGCACTTACTACTTTTGGTTAAACTTAATACTTTTGGTTAAACTTACTACTTTTGGTATTCACAGAAGGCATTTAGTAGTAGTAAAGTTAGGATTCCTAACTTTACTACTACTAAATGCCTTCTGTGAATACCGAAAGTAGCACGTTAAGGATTTTGTCTCAGATTAGTTCTGTGAATCGGGCCCCTCGAGTCTTCAGAAGTGGATTGGCCTCATCAGTGTCTTTATGCTTTCCTATTGATTCTTCCAATTTTATGTTTACTTCTAAAAATCAGAGGCGAGAGCGCGGCGGTGATCGCGGTGGTAGCGTTCTGGCCACGCAGGAGTTGGTTCCCAGGGTGAAAGCAATGCAAGCGGGAACGTGTTGGAGAACTCCTCAAACTCCTCCATTGTGGCTCACTGGTGTTTCCTCTTTCTCACCCGTATCTGTCAGTCTGGAAGCTGAGAGGATCGGTCTCCAGACTTGAGAGATCCCTGAATATTCAACGGAAGGGATTCAGAGATCCAGCCATCCTTACACTCTGAAGCCATATACTAAACGATGGACATTTCTCAACACCGCTGTGCTTTGAATTCTGTCTCTGCTGTCAGTTGTGGGATTTCTGCAAACTTGCCATTGCTTCAAGATGGGTTTGAAAAGAATGTATCCGTTTCAACTCCAAGGGCACAATGGGCAGCCATTAGAGCTTTCAGTACTTCTGACGCTTCAAAAGAGGGCTTCGTTGTCAGGATTTTAAGGTGTTTTTCGATTGCTGGGCCGATGGTTGAACCTGTCCTACGCTCCTGCGCCCGTGGTGTTAAAGGCACAGCAGGGAGTCCAGTTTGAACCATTAACTTATGTGGATTTTAAATATCCCACATGAAAGTGTTCGGTCTGGTTGCAATGATGCCTCCTCGAAGGATTGGGGAACGAGGTGCTTTATTGGGAGAACCCCTCTTCTGAAGACCCTGCCCTGCCTTTTCCCAAAAGTTGTGTCTAAATATGTTATGTTATGGGTACTTATAAAGTGCATAGCTGCCCCAAAAACAGGGCTTCCCAGCGCTGGACTGCAAAGATGGATGTATTGTCACCAACAGCCTACCAGAAAAGGACCGGCCTCGACGGAGAAGAGCCGCGTCTACAGGGATTTCCTGAAGTGCAGGTGGGTCTCAATGCTTCTGATAGGAAGGGGCAGCGAGTTCCACAGAACAGGGGCCTTGGCACGAAAGGAGCAGTCTCCATCTCTGGCTCTCCTGGTGATCCAGTTGTTCCAGAGGTGCTGTTGCAAGTTTTTTCCCCTAAACCATCTTTTACAGAAGAGGAGTCAAGGCATCTCTTGACAAGAAAGAGCAGTCTTGTTTACGTGGATAGATGGGAGAGTTTAAGGAATTCAGGTCGCTTGTTTACACCCTTTGGTGTTAAGGATTAATGTCACAAGGATCTGAATGTTTTACTGGAAGGGGGGCCTGTGACACAATTTCTCTTGCCTTTTCCGTGTCTGAGTTGCCTGTGCCAGGAGGAGGGCAGGGACAGTCCACCGGAAGTGTCTCCATCTTGGGCAGAGGTTCAGGAGGTGAACCTGAGTGAGGTTTGTAGAGCAGTGACTTGGGCCTCCACATACCTCAGTTAAACACTACAGACCTCAAGGCACAGGGTTGGGAGAAAGTGTCATCGGTCACAAAGTTTTGGCTTCAGTATTGAAGGAGTGATTTCTTAATTAATTAGCTGATGATGTTGGCCATTGACATGAGTAGTGCAGTAGTTTAGGGGAGTTTTCATGCTTTCGTTTCTGAAGGGCCGCCACGGCTGTGGTGCACCTCACGAGTAATGACTAGGACGAGGATGTAGGGATGATGACGCAACGGACTGAGGATAATGAAGATTACCGGTAAGTAACCAGGCGGACTCCGCTTCCTGCAGTTAGGACGTGCGAAGCGCCTTTAAGGGGAGGAGTGCAACCGCGGGAGCGGAGGGCCACGCGACATGTTATATGTATAATGTACACCATGAGGAAACCCTGCAGTGTTACATTCAGACGCAGTTCGTTGTCGGTTGCATTGTCTGTGAATGGTCTTGAATACAATTACCAGGGAGGTGGAAACATTGATTATATTGAGAGAAAATAGAAGGATGGGGGGCGAGGAATGGGAACGATGGGAGGGAGGGGTGAGTGAGAGGCCGGTCAGATTGAGCGAGAGAGGTGATGGACAGTTGGCTCCAAGGAAGAGTAGGCGGGAGAAGGAAGGGGGCGGGAGATGAGAAGGAAAGAGGCTTCAAGGCTGAGGTCAGAAGGGGAAGCCAAGAGAGCTTCAGGTATCGAAAGAGGGGCGATAATAAAGAGGAGGAACATGCTGAGAATGCGATGACCAGAGAGCGCCCTCCCCCATCAGACAACCAAACACCAATCTTCCTCACAATGGATCGATCATGTGACATTCACGGCCTCCCACCTTTAATACTCACTGCCTCTAAATGTGTGGGTTTCTCTCGACTCAAAACGAATCTTTATTTTCACATCAAACTCTTGCTATGCACGTAAAGTACTAAACTAGAACCTTCCCTCTCTCTGATGCCCGGAAGAGAGTGCCCGAGGTCTCACTGTGTCTCGTGCACTCTACAAATGGCCGCTGCAGTCTCTGTGTGTGGAGCAGCGGTGCTGTCTCTTCACCAGAGGACACTGAGGGCTTTATGCAGCACTCACCATGAGCTGCGTTCTTCAAGGCGCTCTGGGATTTGACACTAACATAAATGAGGCGCAGTGATGTAACGGGATTTGCATAGGACCTCCGAATATGTGCTCAATTAGATGTTTCATTGTTTCTTAGTCTGAATTACAAACACTGAGTTCAATAAATAGAAGTGTCACGTGTTAATTCAATGTGACGGGTATCTGTATAAATCGTCACGATGTCTTTCTTGAAAGAAGTACTTCTGCATAAGGTAAGGTGGGAGAGTATTCTATGTTCACAGACGGGGGGAGGGAAGAGGGGGACAGCTCATTGACAAGAGTTACATCGGTAAAGCAGAGGGAAGTCTGCCTCCTGACAGGTTTCTCCTGGTGACACACATGTGAGTGGTATCTAAGCGCGGCTGCAGACACACAACAGAAGGGCGCCCTCTTACCATTAGATTGTGTGTCCACAGCTCTGCTGCATGTACTGCTTTTTAGGTCGAGCACCAGCGCATGTGCTGTCTGCAAGACCTGCTGTAATCACTCTGTAATGTGTAATTACAGCTGCTGCTTGCCATTGGTTAGAAACGCTACTGCTGTTCTTTCCTGGCTCCTTATTGGCCAGTGCTCCTGATACATCACTTCCATTTGTAAGTGAGGAGCACCGGCCAATTACAGCTTCCATACACTGCAGGCTTTTGTCTTTTTGTTTAGGACTATGGGGCACATGCATCAATCCCGCATTTTGCGATTTCTACATAGTGTATTTTACAGATTCGCTATTTAAAAATCGCAAAATGCAATGCATGTGGCAATCACAAAAAAAATGTGATTCCTTAAAATTCCTAAATTGCTACTCACAAATTGCGAGAATTACAATTACGGAATTGATTGCCATTAATTTGTGTGGGCCAAGAGGCCATAGGAATTAATGGAAATTGCATGCGCAATTTGCGAGTACTCCATAGATACTCGCAATTTGTGCATGCAATTTGAAGGGTGCAAGGGTTCCAAAAGGATACCCTGTTGCACCACGGAAATTCCAATTTTCACACATGCTGCGCACACACATGCCCTAAGGGCATGTGTGTGTGTAAAATGTGACTTTGAAAAATGCACTTCCTAATAGCGAAATCGCAATAATTTTTTATTTCATGCATTGCATTTAAGGAATCGCTATTTGCGATTCTTTAAATGCAATCGCAATAAAAGTAATCGCAATTTTAGGGATTCTTTAAGTTTTGATTTTTGCATTTGGGATGATGCATCCCAAATGCAAAAATAGTGCTCGCAGAGGGGCAGATGCTGCGAATCTGCCCTTTTGCGACCGCAAAAAGCAATGATGCATGTGCCCCTATTTATTTTATTTGTAAACAGCTCATTTAGCTCTCTGCCTTTATTGTCAGCTGTCTCCCTTTCTTTAGACGAGCTGCATCTAAAGAAATGGAGTTGCTGGTCAAGGAAATAACAAGTAATATTGCATTGCAAATGCTTGTTATTTCCTTAGCCTGCAACTATGTTTCTTTGCACAAGCGAGGTCTAAAGAAAGGTGTGCGCCTGCCATTAAAGTGAAAGCGCGGCATTGGGCGCTTTCACAACAAAAAAAAAGTTTGTGAATTTCACAAAGCTTTTTTTTTTTTTTAAAGCGCACAATGCCGCGCTTTCACTTTAAGAATGTCTGCTGCGCTTCATTTGTATCACTAAAGGCACGCCTGACTTGTTTTTGCTACCAGTGGCGGCCCTGCCTACTTTCCTTAGAAAGTGTCCACACAGCTGCAGCCACACCTCCCGGCTCCTCCAAGTTGCATTCACCAGCACGACAGAATCGCCTGCAGCCTTTCCCACAGAGCCTGCACCATAAACTCCGATGGCAGGAGAACAAGCCTGGTAGGTGCCGAGTGGGGGAGGCAGAGGGGCGCACCTCCTTGTGTGCAGGCACTGCGCACTCGGAGCCTGCTTGTTTTGTCTGCTTCCCGAGCACTCTCCACAGGAGCTTTCGCTAAGTTACTGGAGTGAGGGAGAAAGCGGTTCTTCTTGGAGCACGCGGTTGGAGAGCTCCCGATCTTCAGTTTTATTTACAAGTATTGATTTTTTACAACGTGACCTTAACATTCCGAAAGTACCTTTTTTTCATGCATCTCCATTAAAGGTCAAACAGATTAGGGCTTCGGGATCAGGACTAGAGAAACTGATCCTGAAGCAAATGACATCTCAGGGCGGAGATGTAATGGCGAGAGGCAGCGTTTACCACGCCGTCATTACATCGCAGTTCATTTACAACGCGGTCATTACAACGACCGTGCTGTTAGAACGCGATGCCTTTACAAAGCAAGTCATTAGTTCGACTTGCTTTAGGGGGCACTCTAACATAAGGAATAGTATGATTTACTATTCCAACACCTTCCCTACTGTTGCGTGAATGGAGTTGTAATAGTAAATTATACTATTCTTAAGTCCAGCGCGCCCCCTGCAGCAAGTTGATCTAATGACTTGCGTTTGAAGGTATGCTGTTCTAACAACGCGGTCATTGTAACGACTGCACTGCAAAGGAACGCGATGTAATAGCATACGATGTAACATGCTATATTCGTAGTGGTGGGCTGGTAGATCACAGTGGTGTGTGGTCCTCCTGCAGTTTCACAGTATGAACCGCGGCACTATAGGCCTTGTTTTCAGTGTGAGGGGACAAAGACCGAAGGGGCATGGATGCTGAGGCATGGAGGCTATCCCATTTCTTAGGTGGAGTAACCTAACCTGCATTACCGCTGGAACACGTGTGTGCCCAAGTACTGCACCATCTGGACGACCTCCAGCACCCGTGCATCTCACCACCTGTGTACCACTGATACCTACCTTTTTATCGGCATGGTACCACCTGAATCACCCTGTTACCCGTAACTGCCCTGGCATCACACAAAGTCAAGGGTGCAACCTCTTGTTTCTTCTACTATTTTTACAACACTGAGCCAGTTCAATTCCTTTGTTTTTCGCTTCTGTGCCACACAAAGTCTTTTCTGGCATGGATTTATAAATAAAAATATAATGCATATGCGCTTATTTATCAAATAAAAATGTGTATGCCAGCGTCCTGAATGCTACCTAGTGTGCACCCTTCTTCCTCAAGCCTGTCCTCATACAAAGAAATACAGGGAAATAAAAACGAAACACTTCCATATGCGTCACTCCCAAAGACTGCAAGAGCCCTGTATCCGTCTATCTGAAGCATGCACACCGGAACTGTGGAACCACACCCGTTCCCGGGATGTTTCAAATGAAAAACGCGCCAAAGATTCTCAAATGCGCTGCACGCCACGCTGAAGCACACTTTCCAGAATTTATATTGAAAATAATCCCCAAAGAATGTTTGAGGCGTGCGCGTGAGCTGGAGATGGGCAGGCCCGGAAGAGACCCCAGAATCAATTGTGGGGGTTTATACAATTGCTGCCATTTGATGACCTTTTGCATAAAACATGAGGGATGACGGTTTCTGTGGAGTTCTTTAGCAAGAACGGGATGCACATTCATTTTTGTGATGAGAATTTACCCTTTAGGGTAACAAAGCATAGAGGTTTATTTGTGTGCAAAAGAATATGTGAAAAAAATGTAAAGCGAGTAGATTCTTTGCCAGAAGGAACACTGCTGATGAACGCGCTGCGATGATGACTTTGTTCGACAGGGACTTCAAATGTGTCCGTTTAAAATATAACAATTTTTTTATTGTGTTTGTTTACTTGTCTTGGAACACAAACGTTATGAAATCAATTGGGGCTAGGCTGAACTTGTCAAATGTTGCCATGTTATGGCTCAATCTATATTGTGGCCTTTTTGTTATGTGGAAAACTGTTGAACTACTGTCTGCAAGAGATATGCCTGCACTGTACGGATGTACGAAAGATCAAAAGGGGAAACTAAACCAATAACTATTTCCATAGCACGCATTACCTTATTATTTTGTTTGCTGCTGTTCATGCCATCAGCGTTGGTTACAAGTTGCCAGAGTTGCATGGTAGGCATTATATGTTAAGAGTGCTTGACCTGGGGAACCACAAAGACGGGATTCAGAAGTCATGCAGTTGTTGGGGTCGCCTGAAGGATCTCTGTGATAAAAGCAGTGACCCAGCTCGTAGATAAAAGGCCAATTTGTGATCTCCATGTTGCAGGTTGTGCTTTGTAGCATGCGCATTAGCACTGGGTGCTACTTTGACGAGTCAAAAGCAGACGAGACATTCGACGACTGCAGCATGCGCATTAGCACTGTGTGCTACTTTGACGAGTCAAAAGCAGACAAGACATCCAACGACTGCAGCATGCACATTAGCACTGTGTGCTACTTTGACGAGTCAAAAGCAGACGAGACATCCGATGACTGCAGCATGCACATTAGCACTGTGTGCTACTTTGACGAGTCAAAAGCAGACGAGACATCCGATGACTGCAGCATGTGCATTAGCACTGTGTGCTACTTTGACGAGTCAAAAGCAGACGAGACATCCGATGACTGCAGCATGTGCATTAGCATTGCGTGCTACTTTGACGAGTCAAAAGCAGACAAGACATCCAACGACTGCAGCAAGTGCATTAACAACCAGAATTTTTAAGTCCTCAGACTTCGAAGTGGGGTGTGGCGGGGTGAGCGGGTTATTCCAAGTAGGAAACACACATTACACATTTCTGTCACAGCACAGGAGACCACAGAAGTGACCCAGAGTGTCTGCTTGTAAAGGCAGCCGTCAGGCACGAGGACAGATCCATAGACTGAGAGTGGGAAAGAAGAAATAGGAATCTTGTCAGTCCTGACAGCTGTCTGAGCTGGGGGTGGATTTGTAGGGCACGGATTCAGAACTTGCATGCCATATTGTATAAAATGACAGATTTGTATTACTCAGGGCACGTCGGAACATGTATGCTTTGAATCAGCGTGAAATCAGTGTGGTCCCCATATGTTTATGAATAATATTGGGAAGCATTATCCCCAAATATTCCAGTTGTTGAACACTGTTTATTTTTATTTTTATTGCAAGACCTATTGCATTGCAAATGCTTGTTGCTGTAGAGCCGTTAGACAAAGTGCCAGGTACCGGGCATAGCTAATTAGCTTTCAAGTAGGAAGCTGCTAAAAAGTTGTTGTTACTTTCGCACAGACCCATGAAACTGAAAAGGTCTCCCTTTAATGCCGCAAGTTACCCTCTACGTGCACCACACACGCCCCTGTGGAGCTTGCACTATCAAATACTGAAATCCCAAACTTAAAATATTCTCAGCTTCCTTCTCCTCCCACCCCCCTTATCTCTGTGCTTTTGGTTTAGTTCATTACTGTGGTCATAAAGGAAAAGACCAGTCTGCTGATCGTTTTTGGGGTTGTTAAGGCAGATTGTCAGAGAAGGGTGGGGGAGGTACAATATAGTTGGCTTGTGAGTGGGTGATTGTGGGAGATGGACAGTTTGCTATCATGGTACGTGCTGCTCTGCTTTAGTGGTCTGGGGAAGGAAGTTTAACGCATGCTGACACCTGATGTTTGTTGGCACTGGCAGACAAGTGCAAATGTTGTATTTTAAAGCAAGAAACATGAGTTTTTCCCTTGTAGCCCGCCGGCCGCTCGCTACCGTTTGCACACGTCTGTTTCTTTTTTTGTTGGATTGTATTGCAGCTTTTGTGTCATGCATTATATTAAGAATGTCATGCTCCATTGGTCAGTTAGCTCATTCAGTGCGGGCAGAGTGAGGCTTGGCCGGTGCGCTTTATGGCTTAACACGGAGGTTGCAGTCTAAGGCTGAGGACCAATGTAGTGCCAAAATGTGTGACAAAGAAAGTAGTAATAGTACCTGAATCATAGCGCTTGCAGAGGAGGGACACTAATTAAGTTTAATTAATCAGTAGTTGAGCGGTGCTCCAGACAAGCCACAGGAAGTGACGTATTGCGACTTCTGCCCAATTAGATTGATTATGCTCTTGACCAATGATAAGTGTGGGCGGGCTAAAAGCCCCTTGTGAGGTTTTAAGTTAAATATAATAGATCATCGCCATAGCGACAGAACATGCGCACTGCCTGCAGGCTCGACCTAAAAAAGAGGCTCAGGGTTAGGCTTCAAGCTGTAACCCCCCTCCAAACTTCAATGGAGGGAGGAGGTTGCACGACAAACAGAAATGGAAAGCTGCAGTATGGGCAAGGGTGGTAGGGACTCTAAACCAAGAGGGTTTTAAAAAAACGACAAAAACTTTATTTAAAAGTCTTAAACATGTGCAATAAAGTTGGGATATACATTTAAATATAAAAGAGAAATAAAAGAAACTTACACATGTGCCTTTAAGGAATCATAACATTATGTAGTAGATGACAACTGAACAATCCCCTCATGGAGAAGGTACAACTAGCAAACTGGGTCAGACTCCGTTTGTAACACATCCAGAGATCAATCCGCTGAAATGACCACTTCCAGAAGAGGAGGCGCAGGACTTCTATTTTACATACCAAGTCAGCGCGTGTAAATGTGTAATATTTTACTTAGCATAAGCTACAGCCATGTTAGCTGTGGTGTCCATTTTGTTTCCTTCGTAATTCTTTCGTCCCCTGCTGTTCACCTTTTCACTCTGCTTGTGCCATCTATTTTAGTTGACCTCCTTACATGGCTAAGCTATATACGTGCTGGGGGTTTGTAGCTGCCAGTGCACCTGGTCTTAGATGTTATCTGTTGACTGTTTACTGCTGCCATAAGCATTCCTGCTCCCCCTCCTTATTTGCTGACCAAGTAGTTATTTATCTGCCCTTGTTTGCTAATAGCTATTTCTAAACTTGTTCTTTCCATTTCTGTCCACATGCTTACATTGCAGAAAAACAGTAAATAAGGATGATGGTCCGTGAGTTCAGTGTACTACCTCCTGCAACACTTGAGAGTGTTGTGTGGACGTGGTCCCACTCATATGTGATTAATAAACTTGTTATTTTATTTCAACTCCAGTGCCGATCTCTTTTTGTTAGTCTTTGGAACCCATAGACGAGAGGGTGCCCCTGCACCAGTGTACCCCTAAAAAGGTACATTTCCACAGTTGGCGCCCAACGTAGGACCCCATCGGAGACGCGGCCTTCCGAAGGAGTGGTCTTGACGGAGGATTGAAATATAACTGAGGATGCGCACTGCATGAGGAGACCCTTGTCTTTGCAGGCCAATGTGACTTTTCTGTTTTTCCCGATTTGACCCTCCAGGTGGTGGCCAGTCTCGACTGGGGCTCTCTTTGGTGTACTTTTTGCAGTGACCATTAGGTCGACCAGAGATCGTCAGATTGGAGTTGGAGACTTTTGTTTGGTAAGGTCGCTGAAGCGGCATGCCTGATTTGCTTGGTTTGTTTTTTTTGTTTGGAATTCATTCTTTGCAAAGACTGAAGGCAGGTAATGTGGAGATTTTTCTCCTTTTGGAATATTTGTTTGGAGTAGTAATATTTTACAAATACTTGGAAAAACATGCCTGTTCTCAGCACACTCCATAAGTGGTGTTGCTGCTCTTGTGGTACCAAGAAACATTTAGAGCAAAGTCAGCCGGCTCCTCCAGAAGGGACGCCCAATAGAGAGATGTATATCAAATACGGTATTTCTCCCATAATGTATGGTTCATTGTGGAACAAATACACAAAAAAAGAGTCTGATTTACAATGGCCAGTGAATGAGTCATTTGATTCTAAAAAGGTTCAATATGTAGAGCAGTGTTTATTTAAAAGAAAAAGTAGACAGGATATGTTTAATTGTGTACGTATGTGGGATAAAGAAATGCGGGTGAGAGCGGAAGCTATAGCAGAGAAAGAGCAGCAAAAAATGATATATCAAAAAGCGGTGGAATTAAAAGAAAAAGAAATGAAGGAAAGAATAGAAAAGGAAGATAGGGAACGTCGATTAGAGATAAATGGCCAGTACCCTATTAGACGTCCTATTTATCCGATACTTAATAAGCCTCATGATGATTCTATTTTATTAGATCGACCCCCACCAACATATAAATTTCCCACTCCAAGTGCCCCTGAGGATGACGAGGAGCTTTTTTCTTCAAAAGATAAAGACAAGCAAAGTGTGCAACAGACCCGCTCTACTCTGACTAAAGCAGCAAAAGATACATTAAAAACCGCTGCTAGAGAGGAAGCTTGTCGAAGTACCACTGCATCGATCCTCATAGCTATAGTTTAACAGTGGAAAGATATAGAGCAATTGTATTTTGTAGAAAAATTCTGTTGGGAGGTAATATATGGTTGGAGGCGTATTTCTGACGAAACAGAACCAGCTGATCTAAACGTTGATTATAAGCGTTTGGTAGATGGGATTTACCTTTTTTCAGATATACCTGATACAATTAGGCGGATAGTTAAATTATTAAATGAAACATTACGTTTACGAAAGGAGCAAGAATTAGCTAGAAAAAATAAAGTTGTAGAAACAGTTCAATCTCAGACAAAGAAAGTAGATGCTCTGGTGGATACGAACAAACCCAGTAGTAGTGAAATTACTATGAAACCAACGCATGAAGCTGCACCCCTGTATGTTCCTTCAAAAGGTTCGGGAACAAGTGATGATAAAACTTCAGATGATGCAAAGGGATATTTTATATATAATTGGGTCTAAACTCCTTGGAGTAGCGCAGATATTATGGCTCTTAAGGCTGCTTTGCTCGACCCCCGGAAAAATCCCGCCGCCTTGTATGAGGAGATGGTAGGAGCCATCAGCTCCTGCACCATGTCCTTGCCAGATATTGATATGTGGAGAACAATACTTAAAATAGATGACAATGTGGCATTTGGAGATACCTGGGAACATTTAGAAGAAAAAGATGCGGAAAGAGAGCCTGCGCATAAACCTCAGAAGGAGATATTAGACCTTCCTAAAGCTATTGTGACTAAGTTGAAGACCCTCATACCCCTAAGAAAATAGATTGGACAATGTTAAAGTTCTGTAAAAAGAAAAAGGATGAGTTCGTTTCTGATTTCTTTTCAAAATTTGAAGAGACATTCCATGATTTTAGTGGCCAGTTATTGCCCGATGATACGGGTAAGCATTGGTTTGTTGACAAATTTGTCGCTAATATGTTACCAGAGATAGCCAGTCAATTAAAGGCTAGCGAGAGTTCTTGGACCACGTCTTCCCCAGTTTCCCTTTTGACTATGGCCCAATATTATGAGCGACAGAAACAGGAAGAGAAAGGCAGGGAGGATAAGAAGGTTAAAGACTTAAAGCCAAAAGTTATGTTGGCCCAAGTATATGGTCCACCATTTAGAGGAGATGGAAGAGATGGACGTGCAATGTATACATCTGGAGTGCCCCCTCTTCCTCGAGCAAATTTGTCCCCTGATCAGTGTGCTTATTGTAAAGAGACTGGGCATTGACGTTCTGAGTGCCCTCTTTTGCGAGGTCAGCAGTACCGGCAGGGAAGGGGTAGTATGAGAGGACGCCCAGGGAATTCAGGAAACAGGGAAGGTACAGGAGCTTGTCCCAGGTTTGTGGCAGTTGAACAAGGACCAAAATACTTTTGATAGACAAAATCAATACCAGATGTCTGATTATTCTGCTGATGCACTTGCAGATTCTGATTACACATAGGGACACCTAGGATGGGGTAAGGGACCGGTTGAGGTGCCAGTAGATCAAATGGGTCCTTATGTTGACGCAAATGTCTTGGGATCTACCGATTGGTTTCTGGTAGATACAGGGGCTCCCGTAGTGCTCTGTCTAAAAGATTGGTTCCTAGGGCTGCCCTGTCCGGCACAATGATAACATTGATAGGGTTCGCTATCAGATCGCTACCACATACATGATCTGGCCCTACGCCACATGAGATCATTTTTGGCAGGCAAACAAATATTTGGGGGATCCCTAAGCCTCACCCTATACATGATGTACCCCATGTGTTGAGGAGTGACTATTTGTCTCAGTTAACTGACAGCTTGTCTTCTATTTACCAGCTGGTACGGGAAGCCCTTCCAGACAGGTCACAGGGTGAAGGCCACGATCGGCGGCCTGGCGATTTTGTGCTGACAAAATCGCTTCAACTGACAAATTCTTTGGCACCTCGGTGGCGTTCCCCAGAGCAGGTCCTCCTTGCTACCAGAACTGCAGTCCGAGTGACCAACCAGAAGAACTGGGTACATGCCACCCATTGTCGAAGGATTCTGCATGCCCTCGTGAGTCCAGCTGTGCTGACAGATCACCGGGACATCCTGGTCACTGAGAAAGGAAGATCTGTGTCACCTGAAGGGCCTGAGGAAGTCTTCCCGGACCACACGATTCCTGGTGCATCTAGATATCTGCTTCGATCCAGGAAGAAAGACATTTCAGTGCAAAGAGAGACTGTTTGAGCCACTGTCCTGGGTGGTTAAAGACTGACTACAAAGGGGGGGGGGGGTAGCCTTTTAGTGACTACTCGTCTCAACGTTAGTGAAGAAACCAACGCCTGCCCAGGACCTTAGGGCATCATCTATTTTGTTGTTTGTTGACGAGATGAACAGGTTTGAGGAGAAGAAATCAAATGCTGCAAAGATCTGTAGCGGCTGCACAGTGTTTATTACTGGACTGAATTTGACTGCTGTCATCATTGCTGTAATAATGTGGGTTGTGGAGGAAGTAACTCCGGCTCGAAACTTACTGTCTGCTACTACTCCTGTCCCCATGGAACATTATTACCTCACTCTTCCCTATCATGAAAAGAAGCACCGAATGTCGTATCTCAATAACACTTTCATACAAATGTGGCATCATACTGATCATGCTACGAACACTACCAATTGCTGGGTATGTGGAATGATGCCAGCCCATCAGAAGAAGGGAGGAACGCCTTTCATTCCCTAGCCATTCTCACATAATGGCTCCTGTAGAGCCTGGTTCGCACTGTTGTGGGCCTCTGAAATCAGTAATATTACTCTAGCTAATGTAGGAGGACTTAATGCACAACTAAACAAGATTTGTTACCCTGATGGGGAAGGGGGCCCACAAGCCAAAGGAACTGTATGGGAAATGGAGGAGTATCGCAAAGGAAATTCCTCCACAAGCTATGTTTTCCCCAACACTCGAACGGCCAAGGGTAACGGGCCTCCTGTTATTGCTGTTACTAGAGCCCGAGCAAATCTTTGTGTGAGCAGTTTTGGCAGTATCCCAGTGGGAAAAAGTGACTGTACTACAGTAATGAATATTACTGGAACGAACAATAGCAGTTTTGTATCCTCACACAACACTTATTTCATTTGTGGAAGTAAAGGTTACTATCAACTACCAATAGGATGGTCTGGAATATGCTATGTGTCCTTCTTGCTTCCTCCTGTGTTCTTAGCACCTGCATCTTATCATAAAGATAAAAAATTGTTTAATGACATTTCCTTGAACCGATTCAAAAGAACTAAAAATAATGATGAAGTGGATCAAACTGATGCTGCATTACAGCAGTATGTTGACTTTAATTTGGGACTCTTTTTCTTTGTTGGTGCGGCTTTGAACAGTAGGAAAATTAGACACTTGACCTGTGTGGGAGAGGCTGTCACTAATCAAACAGCAATGGCTCTTGGAAATATTACAGAAGAACTCCAAATTACGAGAATTGTTACTTTACAAAATAGAATGGTTCTAGATGTTATTCTGGCAGATCGTGGTGGAGCATGTCGCATTATCGGGAGTAGCTGCTGCGTGTTCTTCCCTTATCACGCCCCTTCGGTTTATGATGCCATTTCTAAAATGCATAAAATAACCACTGAGATACATCAAGACTCAGGAACATGGACTTGGACTGGATGGTTCTGGAGCATATTTTCTGTATGGGTTCTGAAAATATTGACGGCCTTGTTCATAATTATTGCACTTCTCTTCTCTAGTTGTTTATGTATTCAGTGTGGGCCAATGTTCTGTTCCCTCTGTATTTCCACTTGTACTACTTGTGTATCATCTAAAACGAATGTCCAAAATGCAAATGCCCATTCAGCAATGGAACGAGAAATCTGTGAAATTATTTTAATTGACATCCATGATGTTTATAGTACCTCTTTAAAAGTATAAGAAAATGTCTAAGCTTATGCTAAAAGGGTCATCTCTGGAAACGTGTACTATTTTACTTAGCATAAGCTACAGCCATTTTGGCTGTGGTGTCCATTTAGTTTTCTTCGTGATTCTTTTGTCCTCTGCTGTTCGCCTTTTCACTCTGCTTGTGCCATCTATTTTAGTTGTTCTCCTGACATGGCTAAGCTATGTACGTGCTAAGGGTTTGTAGCTGCTGGTGCACCTGATCTTAGATGTTATCTGATGACTGTTTACTGCTGCCATAAGCATTCCTGCTCCCCCTCCATATTTGCTGACCAAGTAGTAATGTATCTGCCCTTGTTTGTTGATAGCTATTTCTAAACGTGTTCTTTCCATTTCTGTCCACATGCTTACATTGCAGAAAACCAGTATATAAGGACGATGGCCTGTGAGTTCAATGTACTACCTCCTGCAACACTTGAGAGTGTTGTGTGGACGTGATCCCACCCATGAGTGATTAATAAACTTGTTATTTTATTTCAACTCCAGTGCCAATCTCTTTTTGTTAGTCTTTGGAACCCGTGGACGAAAGGGTGACCCTGCACCAGTGTACCCCTAAAAAGGTACATTTCCATAAGCGGACTCCAAAGATCCTTAGACCTGGACCCCCTACGTGTAGGCACGCCAATTCTATATCTTGGCCAATTCATTGTAAAATGCTGCATCACAGAGTCAAGATTTATTCATCAGTGAGGGGCCCCCAATCCTTGAACTTATGATTTGAGGATTTGCCGAAACCAATAACAGTGCTGTCAGTTTCCTAAGAATTCTTAGCTTAGTTGAAACTATCCCAGTGCAGCAGTCGGTCATCGCTCACCATCTCAACCAGGGTTATCTCTTCTATTCTCCTTTGGGTACCTCTCTCCGAAGTACAGCAGGACCAAGCCAGGTGTTCGAAGCCTGCCTGCGGTGACCCGCACCGGTGACAGTGTTCTCACCGTGCCAGGTGGACTTTATGTCATGATACTCTCACAAGATATTTGACTGAAGATTTTTAATACTTTCTTTGAAATTCTATCTGAGGTTTGCACTTGGAAACTGCTGTAGGGATAACCTCAGATTTTTCCCAATTAATACTGAAAAACTAAGAGAAGGTGTTTAGGAGGGAGGAGGCGGATAGAGAGCGATGAAGGAAGCGGTACAGTTGAAACCAAACGTCTGAGGGTGGGGGAGGGGCCACTGTGACGGGAAGTGTAAGAGAGGGTTAGCATAAGAGAAAGCAGGCCAAGGAACATGATCTAAGCTAAGACCCCAAAGTGGGTGGAGAGGTGTGAGGGCATGACTTGGTGTGAGAGAGAGAGAGAGAGAGAGAGAGAGAGAGAGGGAGGGAGGGAGGGGTATAGAGGGAGAGAGACAGAGAGAGAGAGAGAGATAGGGAGAGAGAGAAAAGAGGGGGAAACGTTCCTGATAAATTATGGGAACTGTACTTTCTGTTGCAGAAAGCACCACAATCTGCAAGTTATTCCATATTTTGAAGGTCTAAACCCACAATAAGTGACTATTACTGCACCTCATAACTATAGACTTTAAGACTTTTTGCCTAGTTAAAGTACTGCTTACAGGACGTGGGCTTTTCCATGAAAACTAGCCTCATCCATTATGCATGAGGATTCTTGGAAACTCAACAGGACTACCATCTCCAGCATAATAACTATGAATAAGGGTCATTCCTTCTGTCATCCTAAGTCCGACATGACACAGCAAGGTAGATCCTCTGGGGGTAGCAATTTGGGTATATAAACTAAACACCATATCTTTGCTGAGGCAGGGAAAAAAAGGACTTCCATGCTGACACACTGGCTCAAGACGCTGAGGTTCCTGCGCGCAGAGACTGCAGCTCGCAGTGGTCTGACATCCTTCGCGGGGTGTCCATCCCGAGACTAAAACGGGGTCCCACAAGTCTCTCACTTCAGGTAATGGGGTAGACTTTATCCTAGAGGTATTCTTGGCTCCAGACCTACACACATCCTAGGTACACGTAGGTACATCTAGTTAGGGTTGCATCGTAGGAGTACGCATTATTACTGTCATGTATTTTATACCTGCCTGTATTAATTGTTTTAGCACTATTGTAGAAATCTACCATCCTTTTACTCTGTTGGTGCTTATAATTATATATATTTGTTTCTGTCTTATGGTTGTTTCAGCACACCTATTTTACACTAGAATGACGCTGGTTTAATAAATGCGTATTGAAAACGTCCCCATCGTTTATTCTGTGTATCTCTCTGAGACAAAGTAAGCACGAGTGACTGATCGAAAAGTATCGCACTGTTTCCACGATCCCTGAGTTGTCATGTTTGATAGTTGCCAAGAACTATTCTCTCCTTGGTAAGAGGGGCTTCCAGTGCCTCTGTGAGCTGCTGGTGTACAGGAAAACATACCCGGTGGGGGTGTCCGGAACCAGTTTGGCCACCAATCCCACAGTCTATGTTGTCCAAACGCGCAGGCCCTATATAGGTTTATAGGAACTACACGACAAAGTGGCAATCAAACATATTTAAATTCATCATGTCAGGCAATGTAAAGTGCTGAACATAGTGTCCACAAAGTGTATGGGTGATGAAAGTTAAAGATGACCAGGAAGAGGTTGCGCTAGTAGTCCCCAGAATTATTTCCTGTATGCTACAAGCATTGTGTGTAGTCACTAAAAATGTCAACGGTGTTTCAACTTTCTAGTGCAATTTATAATGTCATCATCAGGACTAGATTTTAGATCACCAATACTTATCTACAAAACAATGAAAAAATGAATGAATTAGATGAAAAAGGGAAGAAACAGTAGGGAAATAGGGACAGAGCCATTCACTGCGGTTTGATTGGTGCAGGGGGCGATCATGAAATGGCGGGCATGGTTCCAATGTTAGAAGTATCTTCAATAAATGTGTTAAAAATCACTGGTGATAGCGCACATGAATATTCACATGAAAAGTGGAAGTTTAGGCGTTGGATGTAATAAAAAAACTCATGAACATATGCAGTGGACTCCAGAGTTTGGGCATCATCAAAATTAGCCAACCTTTAGTGGAGCTGTGCAAAGCCTCACTCTACTGCAGGAGTAAAACAGACCCCCCACACTCCCCCATGACTATGTGGACTGCATGAAACACCTAAGGAACCCCCCAAGGAACGCATCTGTATTGCTTCCGAGCTGCAGAGCTCTAGCAGCCGGGGAGGTGCAGGCGGCTGCAATAAGCAGAGAGAGGACGGGATTGCTGAAAGACTGGATCTAGTGGAGAGCGTTGCTGAGGGGGTCGCTCTCAACACCCTGGGTAGCCTCCTTGATGAGTGTAACAAGCTCTAAAGGTGTTGGTGGTGTCCATCTCCAAAAAGAGTCTAGCAAACCAATTCCCAGGTGATCTCACAATTGCACTCTCGGAAAGGAACCAGAGAAGGTGGCGCTGTCCACAAATGTTGAGGACGATCTGGAAGCCGGCTCTTCTCCTGAGGCCTTGTGAACATAAGATTGTGCTAAAAGAGAACGACCATATGTATCAGGCTTGTCTCCAGAGCCACATGGTCAGGCCATCTTTGTTTGGGGTCGACAAGCACTGACGCAATCATTACAGGCTGCCGGGCTGACATCTTTATTTCGATTGTCGACACTGTTTTGTCAATTTCCAATGGCTGGTTTCCCACACTTTTCTCCTACTAGCACAAGACAGGTAACTGAGCAGATCTTTCTCACCTTAAGCCCAACCTCTCTGGGTGGAGAACCACCTTAGAGAGAGAGCAAATTCTTAGTTAAGAGCTGATGTTTGACTCAACTACTAGACTAATTTAAATTTAATATATGCAAGATTTTTCAGTAATCTATAAATGACCAGCAAATTCTAGCGCTTGTTGGAAAACATAAAGTGGGCGATCTGCAATGAAACTGGCAGTATTCAAGAAGTCTTGCATGAACGCAGTAACTGTACAAAATGCTAAAAGCCCTACACATTGGGTACTAAACCAACAGACAACCTGCTATTTATAGAGGCCATTACAGGTTGCAATACAAGCATTACTGACACAGGTCATGCGTATCCATGGCTACAGTAACACTCAAAACATTAATGAAAGAACTGAAAGCAATCATCCATGGAAACCTTAGAAGCCAATAAGGTTGCAAAGCAAACAAATTCCAAATAAGTCAACCTTAGAATGAGAAATGAAAAGAGGATTCCTCCCTTGACAGCATGAAATGAAAATTTACTGAGTAACGACAATCCAAACTTACAGAAGAAAAGACCTGAAGGCAGAAGTAGATGGGATAATGTAAGACTCTTTGGCCTCCTAAAAGAAAAGAAAGGGATAGGATGCAGACATTCCAGACTACATTCCTGCCAAGCTGACTGAATATAACTTTCAAGCCACCCCTTCAATTTCAGAGAGCTCACAGTTTATGTCCCATCAATCTAATGAGCCAAGACCAGTAATAGTCTGTTGACTGCTGAGCCTACAGGTTTGACACATCCTTCACACCGCAGAGTGGCGTGGCCCTTTTCAATACAAACAGCACAACATTTCAATAGCTGCTGACGTTCCAAGAGAAACAAACATCATGCAGAAACATTCCTGGCACTTTGATCAACCCTTGCCAAATGGCACATCAGGTGTGGGCTTCCTAGAACCAGCTGTGATGACCATAACCATGGGCAATGGTATGATGGATGCTCTGAACTGGAAGAATCAGAATGCTTTGTGTCCTATGTGGAAAATATGCCAATTATGCAAATAAAGTCTGGATTTGGCCCATTGGCAATTCCACCCGCTGATCATTGTCTACAATCAGAAACATCATTACAGGAGAGAAGACGCTGCCAATAAGGCAACGGCCATTCATCTCACCAGCCTCTGCCACGGTGCGGTGGAGAAGACACAGAATCATCAGACACAAAAGAAGGGATCAATCCTGATCCCCACTGAAGGGCTGCTCAAAAGTGGCATCATCCATTTTAGGATGAGATCCCTCTCCCACAACCCAAAGATTTCCCTGTGTCCATCAAACATGCAGCTGAGGCACAACAGCTTCAGGTATAACTCACCAGCAGAAGGCTCAGGCATTGAGCATGCATGATTTACTCACCTGCAGTAATGACTAAAACAAAGACTTGGGAATCTTATCACTGAATGGTAATGAACTGACTGGTTTTGTCAAGAGAGAGAAAATCCTCTCAAATTACCAACCCCCGCCCCAAAGAAAAACAGGCTTAATTTTACTCCAAGAGGCCCATTTATAGCCGCAGGAATAAGCCAAACTGAACAGAGATTGACTTGGCAGCATGACCTCCATATAGGAAGAGAAGGGTAGCGGCGCTTGTACACACATATGTACCTATGTTTGTTAACAAGATCTGGACTGGTATAAAAGGTCACTTTAAGGTGCAGAGTCTAGCTAAATCTGCCCCGCCGTG
The DNA here is from genome assembly GCF_964204655.1 of Triturus cristatus. Classification (NCBI taxonomy): domain Eukaryota; kingdom Metazoa; phylum Chordata; class Amphibia; order Caudata; family Salamandridae; genus Triturus; species Triturus cristatus. Next base: position 50,460,737 of record NC_140590.1, on the reverse strand, counting down.
TCATCATCTCTATTTCTCTGGGCAGCGGGATTCCACCTTGTTGCAGAACAACCAGAAAATAAATCTAAGTTGTGGTGGATAAACATTAAAAATGAAGATCTCCTGAGAGTGATAACTAAACAAAATATGAGCTCAGCCTACTATTCACACTGGAAGTGGAATAGACATGGACTTGAATTATGAACAAAAAGAATGAACAAGGTGAAGAGGTATGGACAACCACAGGTCCTACAACTGACGCGAGGAATCGCCTCGCGATTTACTCCAGCAATCAGGAATATAAATGGCTAGTTGCTAGCTAAGACTTGGAGTAGAACTACAGAACTTAAATCATTCGTGACCTCCCTTTACACATCAGCGTTGAAGGAGGAAAGGAGATTTTTGGCAAGCTACATCTTCCAAAATGAAGCACCCAGCAGGAGACTCACTTGAGGATGAGATCGCAGAGGAGGGAATATCAGAAGCCGGTAAAGCTATGTCAACATGGAAAACCAAGGAGGAGAAGATGGGCCACCAAATAAACTTTGCAAAAGGAACGCCCCAACTGTACATCTCCTTCACAACAAAGTCTTTGTAAAAGCAATGAAAGGGAATGACTTTCTACCTGAATTCAATAAAACCCTGGCTACGTTATTACTAAAACCAGGAAAAGACCTGTGCCCGTCATAGACCAATCTCCCCTATTATAAACACGGATACAAAGACGCTGGCAAAAGTGCTTTCTAGAAGGTTGTGTAAGTATATACTGCAGCTGACCCAGAGGGATGAAGGAGATCTTCAATAAAGCACTTGCAAACCCCTCTTGCAGCTATTAGGGCAAGAGAGATACGAAGGAACGCCCAGCAGGTTCCCTGGACTGTGAAAGGCCTTCGACTATGCTGAACGGTAATACGTGTGCAGAGCCTTAGAAAGAGTTGGCTTGGTACTACATTTATCCAGAATATTGTTTGACATAACCAAAACCACCCCACAGCGGTGAACAGCAGGCAGTTCTAAATTTAATCAGAATATACCACAACCCAAATACAGCATTACACAGCGGGGGGCTTTACATTTATCCAGAATATACCAAAACCCAACTACAACACTGAACAGCGAGGGTTCTAAATTTATCCAGGATATACCAAAACCCAAATACAGCACTGGACAGCAGGGGGTTCTAAATTTATACAGAATATACCAAAACCCACCTTCAGCACTGAACAGCGGGGGTTTTTAAATGTATACAGAATATGTCAAAACCCACCTACAGCGCTGAACCGCGGGGGGGTTCTAAATTTATACAGAATATACCAAAACCCACATACAGCAATGAACAGCGGGGGGGTGGTCTAAATTTATCTGGAATATACCAAAACCCAAATACAGCGCTGAACAGCGGGGGGTTCTAAATTTATCCAGAATATGCCAAAACCCAAGTACAGTGCTGAACAGCGGGGGGTTCTAAATTTATACAGATTATACCAAAACCCAAATATAGAACTGAACAGCAGGGGGTTCTAAATTTATCTAGAATATACCAAAACCCACCTACAGTACTGAACAGCGGGGAGTTTTAAATGTATACAGAATATGGCAAAACCCAACTACAGCGCTGAACAGCGGGGTTCTAAATTTATACAGAATATACCAAAACCCAAATACAGCACTGAACAGCGAGGGGTTTAAAATTTATACAGAATATACCAAAACCCAACTACAGCACTGAACAGCGGGGGGTTCTAAATTTATCCGAAATATACCAAAACCCGAATACAGCACTGAACAGCGGGGGTTCTAAATGTATACAGATTATACCAAAACCCAAATACAGAACTGAACAGCGGGGTTTTCTAAATTTATACTGAATATGTCAAAACCCAACTACAGCGCTGAACAGCGGGGGTTCTAAATTTATACAGAATGTGTCAAAACCCAACTACAGCGCTGAACAGCGGGGTTTCTAAATTTATACAGAATATTTCAAAACCCAACTACAGTGCTTAACAGCGCGGGTTCTAAACGTATACAGAATATGGCAAACCCCAACTACAGTGCTTAACAGCGGGGGGTTCTAAATGTATGCAAAATATGTCAAAACCCAACTACAGCGCTGAACTGTGGGTGTTCTCAATTTATATAGAATAAACCAAAACCCAACTACAGCACTGAACAGCGGGTGTTCTCAATTTATACAGAATAAACCAAAACCCAACTACAGCGCTGAACAGCGGGTGTTCTCAATTTATACAGAATAAACCAAAACCCAACTACAGCGCTGAACAGCGGGTGTTCTCAATTTATACAGAATAAACCAAAACCCAACTACAGCGCTGGACTGCGGGGTGTTCTTTTTGGAACAAGCCAAATTTGAAGAGGCGCCATTCAACATTGTCCTGGAACAATGGTTAGGAAATTGTGATTAGGAGAGGTAAAGGGAAAAAAGGCACTACAGCCAGAGAAATAAAAAATATTTCTTATATGTAGGTGACATATTGTTAGTGCCCTCTGATTTCAAAACATCATAGCACAATAAATAGAATATCATCTTCATTTTCATTTTTTTTTTAATAAACTGTGTGGCAAAAATGAAGCCCAGCCCTTCAACACCTTCAAACCAGAACTGTGATTTCAGACTTAAATGGATGCTAAAAAGCTCAATTATTTGGGCCTTTGGGTTAGCTGAAATACTTCCACAATGATAACAGATCATTTTATAGCACTTTCAGAGAGAATGGAAGAGAAACATCTACAACTCTTACTTTGTGGAAGAGCAGAGACAATAAAATGGTAATATCCCCTTGCTTCAACTATGTCTTAAGCAATACTACCTTCCCAAATACTACGCATGCTGGTACTGGAAAGTGACGAAACGATCAAACGATGCGTATGGGATTATTAAAAACCTAGACTGAAATGGATAAAATACATGGTCCCCTGGCATTGTGAGCTTAGCCTATGTAATATGGCGTTATATTATACAGCGCATCACCCCACACCTCCCCTTCCAAGAAGACACCAAAAAAACGTGCTCCATGAACGTCATTTATTAAGAAATTCAACTCGCCATCGATGTTCCACTACAGAGTTAAAACTTTCAAGACCAGGTTTCTCGAATGAGTTTCTCGTGAGCTGCTGGTCGCTCTCCACCTACATGTAAGTAGCTCTCCTGTGTATAGCCCAGCCTTCTAAATTAGAATTTTGAATTAATATATGTTGACTAAAGTTCAATAGTGTGAAGTTGAGACAAAAATGTGTGCATTTTCGGACTTCATAATTTCCAAAATATATTTAAAGCTGATATTTGAGTGATAAATCAGGTGACAGTGGGAGACTTATTGCTAATATTATGAACTTGATACCAGAGGTATTGCTGCTGTGGATATCATGTTTTCGCCATATTGAGGCTTTCCAAAAGTGAGAAGGTCTTTTTTTTACAATACAGCTTGTATCTTGCCTATACGGATTTATACACCTTTTTGCACACTCGTAGAACAATGCTGAACCCAGAATCAATAAACACTCAACTTACTAGCCAGAATGGGCAACCAAATGCCTGGTCACTCTGAATCCTCTTTTATGTAAAGACATGTTAAACGTTTTGCAGATTTTGAGAATTTGGATGAATTTACCATCAATAGAAACCAAGCATGGAAATCCCTGCAGCTGACACACTGTGTGACCAGTAAACTCAGAAAAAAAGCCCTATCTAGATTAACAGATTCCCCAGGACAGCAATCCCCAGACAATTAAGCAAGTTTAAGAGAGTGGTTCCCAACCTCCACAGCATGTGGTTGAAGGACTTTATGCCACATAACTAACATTCTCTCAAGCAATTATGGCTGGATAAGGAAATTAAAATACAGGGAACAGGAAGGGTCAGATCTGAACTTGTCACAAAGAGCTTAGAGAGCTTCTTTGGAAGTTTAGTATGGGCAAACTTTATTACGACTGGCTCGGTCCCCTTCAGAACTCTTCAAATCAAAGTTACTCTGGCAAGTGTTGGAGGTGTAATGGCTTTAAGGCAGGTATACCATACATAGCTTGGTCATGCCAGAATGTACAATCATACGGCAACAGATTAAAGAAAACATGCAGTGTACAAGTGGACTTGATGGCGTCCCTTTCCAGGCGTTAGCAAACCTTAATGACACATCACAAACTGCAGGGATTTCAAACCACGGGAAAAGATGGCAAGACACCGCAATGCCTAGTGCCAAGATGTGCATGGCGACAACACGGCAAACACAACTATCCCCTGCATAAGATGACTGGCTAAAGGATCTGACGACAAGATGGCACACACAAGAATCCCCTGTATAAGATGACTGGCTAAAGCATCTGGCGACAGGATGGCAAACACAAGTATCCCTGGTATAAGATGACTGGCTAAAGGATCCAGTGACAAGATGGCAAATACAAGTATCCCCGGCATAAGATAACTGGCTAAAGGATCTGGAGACAAGATGGCACACACAACTATCCCCTCCATAATACGACTGGCTAACGCATACGGCGACAAGATGGCAAATTTAACTATCCCAGGCATAAGACGACTGGCTAAAGGATCCGGCGACAAGATGGCAAATATAACTATCCCAGGCATAAGACGACTGGCTAAAAGATCCGGCGACAACATGGCAAATGCAACTATCCCCAGCATAAGACGACTGGCCAAAGGATCCGGCGACAAGATGGCAAACACAACTATTCCCGGCATAAGGCAACTGACTAAAGGATCCAGTGACTAGATGGCAAACACAACTATCCCCTGCATAAGATGACTGGCTAAAGGATCCAGCAACAAGATGACAAACACAACTATCCCCTGCATAAGATGACTGGCTAAAAGATCCGGCGACAAGATGGCAAACACAACTATACCCTGCATAAGATGACTGGCTAACGGATCTGGCAGCAGGACGTGAGCGAGTAATATACAGACTAAACCAGCAAACAACTTTTGACTAAGCACAGCGGCGGTTCTTGGAGACTTGGAAAGAAACAAATGATTTACACTATTTAGACCCTTCGCTGAGACAATTCTTCTTGAAATCCCTGGAAATGGGTAACACCTGTGTCAGCGCTGCAGAGTTTTAAAATTACAGATTCAATCTCCAGATAGTGATGTTCCGCCATTACACTGGGTGAAAACTATTTATGAAGTGCAATGCGGTTGATAATGTTGATATTGATGATGGTATTGATGATGATGTTGATGATATTGATGATGATATTGATGATGATGATGTTGAGAAGTAGGTTTTGAGCACTAAACGATACCTAAAACCCTACTTGTATAACCAATACTTAAATATTCATCCTCGTCCTCCATGTTTTTAAGTGATCCTTTTTTTACAGGGTTTCTTGACTATTATTACAGCCCTGAAGACACCAAAGGAGCGACAGCTCGAGTCCAGCCATCCTGCCAGGCACTCTAGACAGGACAATACTTCCATCCTACCTGTCTTCTCATCTTCTCCTTTTTCTTCTTAAACGTCCTTTGTCTAATAATTATAGATGGTAAACACCCCGCCCCGCCTCATTGTATTTGGCACGGGCCGTGCTGTACTCTTACAAAAGACATTGAGGCAGACAATAAAAACAGAGTAGATACAGCATGTCTCAAAGGAACAGCACATGCGCTGCCTAGGCGAGACCTAAAAACAGAGTAAATACAGCATGTCTCAAAGGAACAGAGAATGCGCTGCCTAGGGAAGACCTAAAAACAGAGTAAATACAGCATGTCTCGAAGGAACAGCGCATGCGCTGCCTAGGCGAGACCTAAACAATGCTGGTTCAGAAAAGAATATATCCAGTTGCTTTTCGTTGCAGATACTGTGCCCATCGTGCGAGCTGGATGGGGAGGTGTGTGATTAAACCATACGTCCCCCGAAAAGATCATCAGGGGGCGTGTTCCATGGAATCACCTTTCACACCTCATTTCATTGTTAAAAGAGCCTTTTGTGTGTTATTAATTACTGCAAGTTGTTACTGCAGGGACCCCTTGTGACCCCGGAGGATGGAAATATGATTAATGACAGGCTGCAGGGAGGCTAATTAATGAAGAGCAGCCGAGTGCACCGCTCTCCAGATATTAATGCCGCCGGCCTCCAGGACACCTAGGCTGGAGCAGGGCTGACTCTGCAGGAACAGCTCCCGTTCACCTGGCGTAGAGGGCACGACTGCGTGATGTGCATGGGCAAAAGGCCAAGATTGATTTTTGTTGCTGCAAACAGCTGAAACAACAAATGGAGCAACGCAGCACTTTCAAATACACGACAGAGGGCAATGTATGGAATTGGCACTGGGCGGCTTGTGATGGTTTGGGAGCAGGAGCAGGGCTTTGCTATTCCACTTCTACCCAAACACCTCTCGGAAACCCCGGGAGGCGGTTCCTGCCCGTAAAGCAAAAACCTCAACACTACACGACAAACATAATGTGTTGGTATGAAAAGTCAGACAAATATTTTTTACTTAAGACACGAGGCTGTAGAAATTAATACATAATTTGCATGTTTGTATATTGTATATCTAGGTTGTTTCAAAAGATATGATATTTTTTAAACTTCAAAATGATTAGGTTTGCTAATGGCCAAAATAACTGGCTTAAATTGTTGCAAATATTCTCACAAATGCACTAAAGCATAAAACTTATTTTTTGGCACATGCACTGATTATCCTAAAGTGATATATATATATATATATATTACCTACTGGCGATAGCCAGTAGGTAGTTATAGTTAGGACCACGTTTCCATAGGAAAACCTCAACATTCTATTTTGAATAACTTTGGCGCCGGTCGACGAATCCTCGCAAATTTTTCAAAATAGGTGGGGCGCTACGCTCCGCTCCTACCCTGAAAGTCTCGGGGGGATCCGTCAAGCGGGGGCTGAGATAAAAGGGGGGTCCCAAAACGCGTTTTTCCCATGCATTTTTCCATAGGACCTTTAGAACGAGCTACAGCCCGAACGGCTGAACAGAATTACTCAAAATTTGGCAGAGAGGTAGTCCCTAGGTCAAGGAAGTGCCTTTTGTAGGTTTGGTGTAAATCTGTTCAGTAGATTCTGAGAAAATAGCCTTTAAATCAATATATATATCTGAGCCAGCTTACGGTACGCTTACCGTACGCTTACGGTAAGCGTACGGTGGCGTGCGCGAGCGCGATTCTGATTGGCTCTTAGATCTTAGTAAACATTCGAATCGGCCGAAACCAGGAAGCGGCGGCCGCCATTTTGTCTCTCGCACTGAGAGTGATTTTTAAAATATCAAGCCCAAAAACATGTAAAGGGGCTGTTTTGGCAACTCCCTCCCACATAGTCATGTTGAGGGAGTCCCCAAACATCCCCCAAGTGCAAAAACGGTTTTATTTTTTTTTCGGCAATTTCGCGGGGTACGCTTACCGTACGCTTACCGTAAGCGTACGGTAAAAAAATAAAAATAAAAAAAACACTATCCACACTTACCCCACCCCCTGTGCTTTTGGTGGCCGAAGGCCACCAAAAGCACAGGGCTTATGTTAAGGGCAAAAAACACTATCCACACTTACCCCACCCCCTGTGCTTTTGGTGGCCGAAGGCCACCAAATGTACAGGGCTTATTATAAGGGAAAAAAACTTAGCATTTAAAAAACCGTACTAATTCACTGAAAAAACCATAGGTTTCACACACGTTATAGTTAGGAATTAGCATTTAAAAAACCTTGCAAATTCACTGAAAAAACCATAGGTTTCACACATGTTATAGTTAGCGGAAATTTTACTGATAAAAAACCAGTGAAATTCCCCCGTTATAGTTAGCGCAGGCAACTATAACTCACGCGACTGCAATCTTCTGCTGATGACATATGTGTCTTTATGAAAAAAAAATATTTGTAATATATGTATAGCTAAAAATGTATGGAAGAAGACATGGGCAAATAAGTGTCTAAATACAGTATTAGCATCAGCAGAGGATTGCAGTCGCGTGAGTTATAGTTGCCTGCGCTAACTATAACGGGGGAATTTCACTGGTTTTTTATCAGTAAAATTTCCGCTAACTATAACATGTGTGAAACCTATGGTTTTTTCAGTGAATATATATATATATATATATATATATATATATATATATATATATATATATATATATATATATATATATATATATATATATATATATATATATATAAATAGCCTCTTCAGTCCCAAAATGTATTGTGATAAATTCAGTGGAACTGGGGGTCCTTCAAGTCCAGGTAATATAACAGACTTTATTTGGGAGGTTATTTGAGAGTGTTGTAAGCATCCCGTTAAGCGTGTGAATCCCCCCCCCCACCCCGCTCACAGTCGTATATTAGATTAATAATTATCATGTGGGAATAGTTAGAATAACATTTATGAAATCATTTCTGTTTGTAATTTGATTCTATGAGTACAAATGTAAAATCAAGAAAGTGCGTCACATTCATCAAATAAATGCCATCTAGATGTCAAAGATCTGGTAGTGATAAGATATTCCTTTAATCTCCACATCACAGACAGGGCAGACAGTCATCAGAAAGGAAAACAGCAACACGTGTTTCACCTTCTAGACCATAAGCAGACCGCCTGTGAGAAGACTTGGCCCGACCGCTTGAATTATAAGGAAATTACACCTCACAACAAGTGCACAGACAACTATAAGTATCGCCTCTTGCACAAACTGTCCGGGTACTACAGACCATTAAATGACCTACCCTCCTTTGGACATGAGCAACTAGATTTGTACGTATGCCTTGAAAAGCCCCCAGGCTTGCATGCCACGATGGGGCGAAACGTGTTGGCAGTTTTACTTTCTGATGACTGTCTGACCTATGATGCAAAGAATCAAGGAATAAAAATCTTATCACCACCACATCGCGGACATGTAGTTTGCATTCATTTAATGTATGTGACTAACTTGCTTCAGTTTACTTTTGTATTTATGAATTCAAATTACATATCAAAATGATTTCATTTATTTTGTTGTAACTATCCCCCGATGTTAATATTATCCCACATGTATTGTGCCAACCTTTTTGAGACTGGCCTACCTAGCAGGGCAACGCAGGGTTCTAGATTTAGGGTTTAGGAATAGCGTATTTTTTAACAGGGAGTTGTCGCGCTGGGGGTATAGATTTAGGGTTTAGGGAAGGGTTGGAACTTTTAAACAGGGATGGGGTCACGCTGGGGGTCTAGATTTAGGATTTAGGGAAGGGTCGGGTAATTTTTGACAGGGCGGGGTTCACACTGGGGGTCTAGATGTAGGGCTTAGGGAAATGTTGGGTAATTTTAAACAGGACGGGGGTCACGTTGGGGTAGAGATTTAGCGCTTAGGGAAGGGTCGGGTAATTTTAACAGGGCGAGGTTGGGCTGGTGTCTAGATTTAGGGTTTAGAGAACAGGATTAAGGACTGAGGGCAGGGATTAGCGAAAACTTTGAACACGCATAAGCCTTTACTATACATGCTTTACACAAAAAACATTGTAAAAGCATGCGTGGTTAAACGTGGTAAAGGCATTCGTGTTGTAACAAATGCGTGGTAAAGGCATGTGTTGTTCCATCATACAACCTCAAGATGCCATGAGTGAGTGTGCTAGGGTGGGTGTCCCTGTGTGTATGTGTGTTGTCTCTGTGCATCCCTGCATGTGAATATTTATGTATTTGTGTGTCTGCACACCTATGTGCTGTTTGTGTGTATTTGCAGTTGTGGAGGTGGGTCTGTTTGTGTACACGATTGTGTGTCATTTTCCTTCTTTGCGAAATCGCCTGGTCATTGTGTCATTTACTAGTAAAGGCAGCAAGTTACTCAGGGTCCCTCGAAGGCATGACTGTAGACTAAGACATACTTCTACATATAACTGTGTTACACTGGTGGTGTGGAGCCGAGAAGGTAGAGTTGGTGTTGTCTTCTCTGAATGAATCCATCACTGCTCGAGAGCCCTTGAAACGAAACACTTAGGTAATGTCAGATGCTTGAGCCGAGGAAAAGGCTTGGGCTGCTGTCACCGGTGCGATCAGCCACTCTCCATCACACAGAGGTACCAGGGGATGTATTACAGTAAGAGCCCCGGGGGAGCAATGGCGCTTGCACCCATTGTGCATTTCCTGGGCAGCTTGGTATTACAGAAGTGGCTGCAGTTGCCTGTGTGGCATCTTCTAAAATACAGACCATGTGATGAACCGGTGTGATCACAAGGGGGCGTTCCCTCATCTGCATGGGGCGTGGAACTATGCAAATGAGAAGACACTTTACCTCTGCACCATATCATAACCGTGCTTACTAACTGAATATGGTGACCAATAAATTCCACAGAAATGTGCTCCTTGTGAAGTAGTCGTAAATCATACACCCTACCCATTGATGTCCAGCATAAACGCGTAATACTTATGACTTGAAAACAGAATAGTGGCCTTAAAGAATCATACATAGACTTTTTATTTTTTCAGAAATTATTTTTGAAATGATTAATAATCACTGAACAACAGAATTCAAAAGTTTCAATTCCTCAGCAAAGTCTTGGAAAGAACAAAGATCTTCAAAGCCACGACCACACTGGCTTGCACAGCTAAGTTTTGACTTACCAGTCAAGCTTGTGCCCCCATCAGCCCCAGCAGTACAGAAACAGCCTCATCCAGTTTGCTGATAATGCCAGAAAACCAAAGAAAATGATGCCTCCTGCCTCTGCCGCTTCTCAACCTCTCAGTGGCCTTCAACACAGTCACCAAATCTATCTCCAAACTCTTGCCAGTCTCACGTGCACCACTCAAACAGCATCAGCTGGTTTTCCGTCTCCAAGTCAATGGACAGGGATGTGTTCGGATGGATTCTTCCAAAAAACTACCCCTTCTTGTTAAGAGCGGGGTTCACCAAGACCCTACGGTTCCACTATTGCCTCAGCATCTTCAATCTGTGCACTGACCCCAAAAGAGTACTCCACACAAACAGGGCAACGCCCTGTGTCAATAGGATGATGACGCAACTGTTCATCATAGTACTGTCCTCCTCTTCCATTTACAGCCTAAGACGCTTCGGTGGCCCAAAGTCTCATCGAAGCTAAGTCCTTGCTCATAACCAGAGTCAGGTTCTATCAGCAAATCTCAGAATGCATCAGATATGTAAAACCTTCCTCCATCGCTGGTGGGTCTCCGGCTTCTACCCGATGCTCGCCTTTCATCGAAAGGCTGTATGATGAACAAAGAGTCACAACGCCTTATTAAGGATCAAACCTTTCTCTATCCCACATCCTTTCCTCCACAGAGCAGGATCGCGTGCTGTCGTACACTGGCAGAGGCAACGATCTGGTCACAGACCTCCAGGACTCCCCTCGCCTTGTCACAGACCATATTGTGTGCAACTGCTGGTCTTTTACAGACCATCTTAAGTGCAACCATCAGAGCTTCAGGGTTCGCGCCTGGCTCCCCTTCTCCGCAGGCATCAATCTCACATGCATGGCATCACGTACAAATCCATCCATCGTGGCAAAGCAAACTAGTAAGTCACGTCTTGCGACAAACTGCCCATGCTTCGGAGACTCGTCCTGAAGCTTCAGCCCTTCTAGAGAGCTGAAAACCTTCCCCATCGCTAATACCATCCCATACCCTCTGTAAGGTCTCTCCGCCCAACCCTCCCTTCCGTCACCACCGCATCTGCTGCTGTTTGTGTGACTTAGATCTTCCACCTGCGGGCCTGGAGATGGAATAGTGTGGGATTGTGGACCAGCAGAGAGGCATCGTTATTGTACTTAGCGCTTCCTACCCCTGATGAGGCGTCACAGCGTTTTACGGTGTGCAGCATGCTACTCCGGAATCCAAGGTTAGTGGTTATTGTTGGTTAGTAATGTGCTCTCTTGAAAACTTGCACCCATTTACTCCAGTTTCTTTGTGAGATACGAATACCAGGCAGGTGTGATCATTAGTCCAAAGTAGACACACGGATATGATATGCATTCATCAGATTGATAGAAGCTGAAGCCAGGATGTAACATTTCGTGCTTTGTGTCATGAATAGCCTCAGCGCAGTGAGGAAGTAACACAAGCCACTATGAACGTGTTTATTCTTGATTTTCATAGGCTCTGTTTTCTTTTGAAATGTAAACCCGTCCCAGGTTGCCTCTGTCTTCTTGCTGTCTTACGCACGTTCAAATGAGAGCTGGTGCCTCTTGTTGGCGTTAGAGAGTCCAGGGCCCCCTGCTGTGCAGTGGTTTGCCACCCTTGATATATGTCCCTTGTCTATGCCAGCTTTGCAAGGGGACTGATTTGGAGGGAAGGGTGACCATCAAAGGAACAGGAAGCATTGACAGAATAAACTGAGCCTCCTGAAGAAGTAAACGGCCTTCGTGGGGACCAGCAAATAATTCAGAGGCGGCTGGACTCCAGAAGGGCCTCACCAACCCATGGATCGCGACTGAGGGAGGAGAGAGGGAAGCAAAGTCTTGGTAGCCCAATGGGTGTTTGCCCGGCACAGGGCGCACTCCTGGTGTGGTCGCCCTGGCCAACCTGTTGTCCTTCCGGGCTTGACAAAGGTCCACAGGGACTGCCGAACACACACACATGGTTCAAGGGCTGCAGCAGCCTTAGAAATCTTCTTTAATGTGAGTATTTGGCTGAAAAAGCAGGGTAGGAAAGCGGCTTCAGCCACTGGGAACTTCTGTCTGGACAAGCAGTGACTATGCCAGGGGAGGCATCCAAAAAGGGGCTTATGATGGAAAAGGCCCGAGGGTGCTGCGAAACTGTGGGGATAGAGTGTGGACGCTGTGATAATTCTGCCCGAAGCAGACCCAAATTAACCCCATTTCACTCCGCACACGATGTGGGAACCAGCCATTTTCAAATTATAGCAGCACACATCCAACAATAAATGCTTCTGGGCAGCAGTCTCGGTGTTGAATTTTCATTATCCCCAACATATCTTCATTGAGCATTTTATAAATGATAATCCGAAACAATTTAATTGGCATCACCTTCTGGGCCAGCGGCCCCATAAATCTGGCCACTCATTGCAGCTTCAGGCACACCCCAGATGCTTGGCTTAATGTCCGACACAAAACAAAATAAAATGGACACAAAAGGCACAATGGGTCGGGGATTCTTTGCTGGCTTCCATCATCAGGGCCACAGATTCTGCTTTTTGGTGACTTACATTCGAAGCATTCTGGCAACTACTTCAAGAGATCCTCACTAGTCTACGTTTTAAGTGCAGGAATCCTACTACAGGGGGCCAGGCAAGATGCAGAACGAATACTCCTTTGGAACCAAGTGCCTTATGTTCCATATATGCAAATGCCATGAAGGTCTTTTCTTGGGCGGAAAGAGGCATCGAATCAAGTGTTTCTCAATCAAAAGGGTGAGCATGAACACAAAGGAACAGAGAACAAGAATAACTTCTTATTTACAGGATTTATTTTTTGCCCAAATGAGTTATAATCAGTTTATCAGACTCGGAATGATGAATAGCTGAGTGAGCCCTGACAGTACTCAGACCTGTGTGCTGTAGGGTATACGTAAGTCAGCAATGGGAATTTGACTCGCTGCGTCATCTTACGGTTTACGGCGCTATTGCACACTAGTTCATAAAGTAGAAAAGATTCACTTAAAAGACCATATGCTCTTTGCCAGACTCCTAGGTGGCCATCCCATGGCTTGCCATTCAGCAGTTGAAAATCAATGACACATCACCTGGTATGTACAGTTCCATCTCTGGACCCTTTTCTTTCTTAAGTTTGCTGTATGCTTCTCTGTGTGGCATGAACTCCTCTCACACAGCTTGCTCTGCCCCAGTCTCTTGGTCTTCCAATAGTTCTTCGAGGTCATGAACTCTGTGTACTAACAACGTCCAGTGTGGTACTGAAGGTGAGGACACAGTCCATGGGGTGGTGTGGGTGTGCCCGGGGTGAGGCATGGTATGGTGGGGGATTAGTAGCAGGGAGCGGGGCATGGTTTGTTGTGGAGTATGGCTGGGGAGAGGGGGCATCGTTTGGTGTGGAGCCTGGGTGGGGAGAGGGGGCATGGCTTGTTGGGGAGTATGGTTGGGGAGAGGGGGTATGGTTAGATGTGGAGAATGGGTGGGGAGAGGGGGTATGGTTTGTTGGGGAGTATGGGTGGGGAGAGGGTGCATGGTTTGTTGTGGAGTATGGGTGGGAAGAGGGGCATGGTTAGATGTGGATAATGGATGGGGAGAGAGGGCATGGTTAGATGTGGAGTATGTGTGGGGAGAGGGAGCATGATTTGGTGTGGACTATGGGTGGGAAGAGGGGCATGGTTAGATGTGGTGTATGTGTGGGGAGAGGGGCATGGTTTGGTGTGGAGTTTGGGTGGGTAGAGGGTGCATGGTTTGGTGGTGATGTGGGCGGGGAGAGGAAGCTTTGTTTGGTATGGAGTATGGGTGGGGAGAGGGAGCATGGTTTGGTGGTGATGTGGGCGGGGAGAGGGGGCATAGTTTGTTTTGGTGTATGGGTGGGGAGAGTGGGCATGGTTTGTTGTGGAGTACGGGTGGAGAGATGGAGTATGGTTTGTTGTGCAGTATGGGTGGGGAGAGGAAGCATGGTTTGTTGTGGAATGCGGGTGGGGAGATGGAGCATGGTTTGTTGTACAGTATGGGTGGGGAGAGGGGGCATGGTTTGTTGTGGAGGATGGGTGGGAAGAGGGGGCATGGTTAGATGTGGATAGTGGGTGGGGAGAGGGGGCATGGTTAGATGTGGAGTAGGTGTGGGGAGAATGGGCATGGTTTGTTGTGGTGTATGGGTGAGGAGAGGGGCATGGTTTGGTGTGGCGTATGGGTGGGGAGAGGGGCATGGTTTGGTGTGGCGTATGGGTGGGGAGAGGGGGCATGGTTTGTTGTGGAGGATGGGTGGGAAGAGGGGGCATGGTTAGATGTGGATAGTGGGTGGGGAGAGGGGGCATGGTTAGATGTGGAGTAGGTGTGGGGAGAATGGGCATGGTTTGTTGTGGTGTATGGGTGAGGAGAGGGGCATGGTTTGGTGTGGTGTATGGGTGGGGAGAGCGGACATGGTTTGCTGTGGAGTATGGGTGGGGAGAGGGAGCATAGTTTGGTGGTGATGTGGGCGGGGAGAGTGGGCATGGTTTGTTTTGGAGTATGGGTGGGAGAGGGAGCATGGTTTGGTGGTGATGTGGGTGGGGAGAGTGGGCATGGTTTGCTGCAGTGTATGGGTGGGGAGAGTGGGCATGATGTTTTGTGGTATATGGGTCAGAAGAGTGGGCATGGTTTGTTGTGGAGTATGAGTGGGGAGAGGGAGCATGGTTTGTTGTGGAGTATGGGTGGAGAGATGGAGCATGGTTAGATGTGTATTATGGGCGGGGAGATTGAACATGGTTTGTTGTGGAGTACGGATGGGGAGACCAAGCATGGTTTGTTGTAGAGTATGGGTGGGGAGAGGGGGCATGGTTTGTTGTGGAGAATGGGTGGGAAGAAGGGGCATGGTTAGATGTGGATAATGGGTGGGGAGAGGGGGCATGGTTAGATGTGGAGTAGGTGTGGGGAGAGTGGGCATGGTTTGTTGTGGTGTATGGGTGGGAAGAGGGAGCATGGTTTGGTGTGGAGTATGGGTGGGGAGAGCTGACATGGTTTGCTGTGGAGTATGGGTGGGGAGAGGGAGCATAGTTTGGTGGTGATGTGGGCAGGGAGAGGGAGCTTTGTTTGGTATGGAGTATGGGTGGGGAGTGGGAGCATGGTTTGGTGGTGATATGGGTGGGGAGAGTGGGCATGGCTTGTTGCGGTGTATGGGTGGGGAGAGTGGGCATGGTTTGTTGCGGTGTATGGGTGGGGAGAGTGGGCATGGTTTTTTGTGGAGTATGAGTGGAGAGAGGGAGCATGGTTTGTTGTGGAGTACGGGTGGGAAGATGGAGCATGGTTTGTTGTGAAGTATGGATGGGGAGAGGGAGCATGGTTTGTTGTGGAGTGTGGTTGGGGAGATGGAGCATGGTTTGTTGTAGAGTATGGGTGGGGAGAGGGGACATGGTTTGATAAGGAGTATGGGTGGGGAGAAGGGGCATGGTTAGATGTGGATTATGGGTGGGGAGATAGAGCATGGTTTGTTGTGGAGTACGGATGGGGAGATCGAGCATGGTTTGTTGTAGAGTATGGGTGGAGAGATGGGGCATGGTTTGTTGTGGAGTATGGGTGGGAAGAGGGGCATGGTTAGATGTGGATAATGGGTGAGAAGAGAGGGCATGGTTCGATTTGGAGTATGTGTGGGGAGATTGGGCATGGTTTGCTGTGGTGTATGGGTGGGGAGAGGGGCATGGTTTGGTGTGGAGTATGGGTGGGGAGAGGGAGCAATGTTTGGTGTGGAGTATGGGTGGGGAGAGGGGACATGGTTTGTTGTGGAGTATGGGTGGGGAGTGGGAGCATGGTTTGTTTTGGAGTATGGGTGGGGAGAGGGAGCATGGTTTGGTGGTGATGTGGGTGGGGAGAGTGGGCATGGTTTGTTCCAGTGTATGGGTGGGGAGAGTTGGCATGGTTTGTTGTGGAGTATGAGTGGGGAGAAGGAGCATGGTTTGTTGTGGAGTACGGGTGGGGAGATGGAGCATGGTTTGTTTTGCAGTATGTACGGGGAGATGGAGCATGCTGTGTTGTGGAGTGCGGGTGGGGAGATGGAGCATGGTTTGTTGTAGAGTATGGGTGGGGAGAGGGGCATGGTTTGTTGTGGAGTATGGGTGGGGAGAGGGGACATGTTTTGGTGTGGAGTATGGGTGGGGAGAGGGGGCATGGTTAGATGTGGATTATGGGTGGGGAGATGGAGCATGGTTAGTTGTGGAGTGCGGGTGGGGAGATGGAGCATGGTTTGTTTTTGAGTATGGGTGGGGAGAGGGGGCATGGTTTGTTGTGGAGTATGAGTGGAGAGAGTGGACATGGTTTGGTGTGGAGTATGTGTGGGGAGAGGAGGCACGGTTAGATGTGGATTATGGGTGGGGAGATGGAGCATGGTTTGTTGTGGAGTACGGGCGGGGAGATGGAGCATAGGTTGGTGGCGGTGCGGGCCTGGAGAGGGGGCATGGTGTGTTGTGGAGTATGGGTGGGGAGAGGGCGCATGGTGTGTTGTGGAGTATGGGTGGGGAGAGTGAGCATGGTTTGTTGTGGAGTATGGGTGGGGAGAGGGAGCATGGTTTGTTATGGAGTATGGGTGGGGAGAGGGAGCATGGTGTGTTGTGGAGTACGGGTGGGGAGATGGAGCATAGGTTGGTGGTGGTGTGGGCCTGGAGAGGGGGCATGGTGTGTTGTTGAGTATGGGTGGGGAGAGGGAGCATGGTGTGTTGTGGAGTATGGGTGGGGAGAGGGAGCATGGTTTGTTGTGGAGTATGGGTGGGGAGAGGGAGCATGGTTTGTTATGGAGTATGGGTGGGGAGAGGGAGCATGGTGTGTTGTGGAGTACGGGTGGGGAGATGGAGCATGGTTCGGTGGTGATGTGGGTCTGGAGAGGGGCCATGGTTTGTTGCGGGAGTAGGTAGGCAGGGTGATTTAGCTTTGTCAGGCTGCATGAGGAGAGGGGAGGACGGTTCAGAGCTCCTCTAGCAGATGCCATGTATGCAGGAGATGCCAGCATCTGAGTACCACTTGTGAAGGCAGGCGCGGAACAAGGCATCATCGAGCATGGGAGGAGGGGAAGAGGAAACAGATATGGCAGAGAAAAGAGGGTTGAGGAGGGGTAATAGGGAAGGATGGGAGGCATGTGAAGATAAAAAGGAATGTAGGTGGGAGGCTAAGCAAGAGAGAAAGGTTAGGTAATGAACAGTACACAAGTAAAGCTCGGATGCTATCCTAAGCGGCCTGCCTCAGCATGGGTGTCTCTGGAGCTGTCTTGTGCTCAGTGTCTTTAAAGCTGAAGTTTTCTGGGGTGCCCCGGGGACATTCTTGAATGGAAACACAGTTTTTAAAAACCAAGGGCAGCCTCGCTGCTGACCAGCTCCATAAAGTCTTAAATCATTATCGGGTTATTCATAAGAAACAGAGGAGCATCTGAACCATGTCATCTCGATGTCAATAAACTTGAATAAAACTCCACTTAACCACTTCCTACTGGTGCAGCAAGTCCAAGGGAAGGTTGCTCTCAGAGCCAGAGGAGCCAACATCAGGGCTGTAGACCTGTGGTTCCTTGGGCAAAAGCTCTGGGGTTGGGGCGCACAGGATCCAGCTGTGTACTGTACCTCTCTGCAGGCAGCCCCCCAGCTCAGCCCCTGATGGGGTGCACAAGCTCTCATCTGTCATCTCTCTGTCCACGCGTCCGGACTCCTACCATGCAGATACTATGCATATGAAAAACCAGATCTGGTGCCGAGCCTTCTCTTATATCACTCCTAAAGTGTGGAATGGCCTGCCGCTACACATAAGAGTCTACTCCTCTCTTGTTGAATTCCACAAGAATCTGAAGATCTGGTTTCTGAGTAGTCCCACTAAGCCCCTGGTTTGGCTAGACTCCCACCCGCTCAGCACTGGGCTACCCTCTTAGGTGACAGCATGCTCTACAAATCTGCATATTTCGCGTACTTAGGCAAAATCTTAGATTCACCAAAAAAACACTCAGAATTCTCAATTCCATGGGGTTTAATACATACATTTAATTACTACCTACCTTGAGTGGATAACATATGTATGCTGTGACCCCTCGCGTGGGGTGGAGTTGGAGGGAGAGGAGAGTGGGAGCAGGGAAAGGAGAGGGAAGCTAGGTTGTAGTAAGAGGAGTACTCCGTGCTTCCCATGCCAAAACAGGGGAAAGGCGACTGAGCTAATGCTACAGCCAAAGCCGTGTGCGCTTTTACTGGGCAGCATTACGGCCAATGTTGCAACACCTAGAAAAACAGGGAACGGGAATACCGACCCATTCATCTGGTGGAGCGGAACTCCATGCAGCCATTTTGCTTCCCTTGGCTCCTTGCCAGGGCCCTGAGCTACAGGGTGTCCTTTAGGAAGAGGAAACCTGGACACACAAATATGGAGGAACTTTAGGGAGAGCAAGAATGGAAGAAGGAAGAGCTGTTATGAAGAGCTGTGCTGATACCTTCTGTGCATATCAGCATATCCCATCAAATGGCTATAGGGCCGGTAAAGGCGCCTGAACAGTTATTTTACTAGTAATTGTGTCCTGATCAGAAAGTTAACCCAGTCGTCATGCTCAAATGGTTACTTTTCAGTTAATCCTGATCCAAGAAGTATTTTGCCTCCAGTCAAAGTATTTTGCCTCCAGTCACGCCCACATCAGAGCACCTGTAACTCTAGCATCATGTTCTGTGGGTCATTGTACCGGCAATCATGGCCAGGCCATTTATATACCGGAAACCACGCCTCATCAGAAACATGCACCACCAGACAGTTTGTATCGCCAGGAAGTAAGGGCTGTTGGTTATTGCAGCAGCAAATATTCCCGGCTTCCTGTTTCCTTTTCACCTGTAATGTTCAAGCCACCGCCTGTTTACACGCGCAGCGAGGATGACGAGTGCGACCTGCACCTATTCAACTACTTTTAATATACACCAACAGTGAAGCGACTTGCTTCCAGCTGTGTGTAGATGCATTCACTGTTTCTACTGAGCATGTGTTTGTAAAGAGCATTATCACCTGCAGAAGTATCCGGAAGCCGAGCAGGTGTGTGTGTCTGGCCCTACCCATAGTAGGTTGGTTAATTGAAAAGCCAGGCCTTCAGCTTCTTGTGGAAATCCAGATATGGGGAGGAGGCTCTGCTGTGGAGAGGGGGTCATCTCACGCTGCGGGAGCGATGTGAGAGAAGGCCTGTCCGCCGGATCTGGTTCTGTGTATGTGTGGGACATTTGTGAGTAGGACTCTTGCAGAGTGGAGGTGTCTATATGGTCGGTGAAAGGAGATGCAACTATCCTGATCGGTGGCACATGAGTTGTGGAGTGCCTTGAATGTGTGTGTTAGGAATGAATTGAGCGTGTTTGTTTATTGATAGCCAGTGTCATTTCCTGAGGTGTGGTGTAATGTGACTTCAGTGTGGGAGGTTGAGGATGTTGAGTTCTGGTTGGTCGGTAGTCTTCTAGTGAGTTGCTTGGTGATCCCGGTGTACAGGGTTTTCCTCTAATCCAGCTTGCTGGTGACTATGGTGCGAGTGACAGTATTTCATGTGTTGCTTGAGAGCTATTGGAAGATCTTCCTCAGCATCTTCTGGGGGTGGAAGCAGGATGTGGTGGTGGTGTTGACTTGGGCAGGATGTGGTGGCGGTGTTGACTTGGGCAGTCATGTCTAGTTTGCTGTCAATGTTTACTTCGAGGCTCCTGGTGTGGGCTCTGGGAGTGGGTCCCAGTTTGTCCGGCCACCAGTTGATGATCAGTCACAACCAATATACAAAATGATTCAACACGGATTCATTTTCAGTCTCCTCGTCTCTTACGATTTGATACAGATCTGGTGGCAATTCATCGCTAGAGATCTGGGATCTGGGAGCGTTCAGCCAATGCTCTTAGGAGAACCTCAAAAACGGAATTGGGTCATTTTATAAAGGGTCGTGTCCCTCAAAACTGCAGTCGAAAGGTTAATCTGCGGGTATATAT
The DNA here is from genome assembly GCF_964204655.1 of Triturus cristatus. Taxonomy (NCBI): domain Eukaryota; kingdom Metazoa; phylum Chordata; class Amphibia; order Caudata; family Salamandridae; genus Triturus; species Triturus cristatus. Next base: position 50,440,238 of record NC_140590.1, on the reverse strand, counting down.
TCCTTCCATCCAGGTCAGTGTAGATTTACTATTATTTGCACATTCACTAACTGGATTTTAGTATCTTAGATCGGGTTTTCTATTCTGTTTATATATTTATTTGTTCTGTGTGATTGAAATCCTCTGCTCGTACATCAACTCACCTATAACAATATTTTGGGGGGTGATGTAATGCTCACAATAAATCTGTAGGTAATTTAATTTGACAGTGATGTTTCCGGTCACCACAATACAAAGATATCCTCATACATAACCCCCATCCACAACGCAATCCCATACGTAAGGAGGCAGCAGGGTGTGAGTACTCAACCATTTGCCACATATTATTTCCAAAACATTAACATTTGTTTAAAAGAAGTGAAACGCTCACATGTTAGATTAATTGAACCGAAGGGGGAAATTACACGGAAAGCAATTTATTAACTTCATTAGGTTAGGTAATATAACCTCATGTGTTTGGGGAGCACTCGATTATAAAAGCTGGTTGGTTGAATTGTTTTGAGCGGCTTGGATCACAGTGGGAAGAACGCTGCATAATTCAGATGCATGTTCGGTCAATTGTTTATCTTACAGGTCCACTATGCTGGGAGGCCTCCAGGAATGGGGATATTTGGGGAAATCCATGTGGGTCTTCTGTCTGCCATGACTCTGGGCCCACATGGGCATGTCATTTATGAGTGTGCACAGGTGCAAGGGTACACGGGAGCAGAACAAATAAAGTAACACACATCGATGGCCCTGAAGAATAGCAAATATTCAATCGGTCTGCCGAAACATGTTGGTGCCAGATTGTTATTGAAGGATATATGGTCAATTTTTAACGACATGAACAACATTTCTGGAATAAATTAATAGTGATCAGTTGGTCCCTGACATTTTTGACTTCCTTCCTCTCAGTTCACCTTTTAGGTTTCTATGGGGAGTGTAGTTTCCTGAACAAAGTACGTTTATTTACTAACATCATAAATGTCCTTAAACTGTTTTCGGAATCATTTGCTCTTTCCTTTCGTCCATTCTAAAAGTTGCGCGCTGTGGCTATTTTCAACTAACCTTTGTCTTTCAGAAATATTATTTTCAGGGTTGTCGGGTCATCGTGTACCCCTAAAGTCTCACCCCAGGAGTACGGGTTCAATCAACAACAAACGCTCCGGCCAATCGAGGATGGAGAGGCCGCAAATAAATGAGAAATACATAAAAAATAAAAAATAAAACACAGCGGAAGTGGAAAGAAGATGGAGAGAAAGAAAACTATTGTAAAGGGGAAACATACATTGGGGGTTTGCCGGCGCGGTCCGTGCATGAGAGGCAGTTGTATCCCGGACCAGGCTCCTCCCTAGCAGAGGGGCATTTTAGCTCAGACAGGGGGCGGGGAGCGGCGTGGGGGGGTGTCCCCTTCCTCCCCCATGGGCACCGTCCATCGGTGCGGTGTCGCTGTGCTGTTTGTGGCCACTGCTTGATCTTGGATAATAAAACTGTTTACTGAGACGCCGTCACTTGGCACCCGTGATAAAGGCGCCTCGTTAAGGTTAATTACAGCGAATTTTCACGCAACGGGAGTCCTGCAATTATGCAAAACGGAAATTGTGTGGGCTGAAACGAGGCGTCCAAATTAAGAAGAAACAGCCACTGCAGTCGATAGGAAGCATCTGTGTCGCCCCTCCTCCTCGCTGACAGCGCCTAGAAGCCCAGGCGAGCCGTGCTCACATGATCCCTCCATCAATCAGGAGAAGGTTTCCACCCACCGCAAACGGCGAACTGAGGCACAAGCGGGGGCTGTACACACGGCCTCAGAATGTGGGGGGAGGGGGGGGAACGGTCAGGTGGCGAAAGAAAGCAGGGACATAAGAGAGAAAAGGAGAAAGGACAAGGAAAGAAAAAGAGACGAAAAGAGGGGCGGGGGAGAAAGAAAACAGGGACAGAAGAGGGGAAAAGGCAGAGAAAAGGGGACACGAGGAGGGAAGAAGGGAAAGAATGGTGGAAGAGGGAAGGACGAAATGGGGAAAGGATGCGAGAAGTCAGAAGAAAAGGTGAATGGAAGCGAGTAGGAACCGAGGGAAAATATGTGGGAAGGAGGGAGGGGATGCAGAAGGGAGCGTAAGAAGGAAGGGAGAGGGAGAGGAAGCTAGGAAGGGAAAACAACAAGTACAAGTTATGTGAAAGGAGAGGGTGGATGGAATTATTTAAAAGAGTGGAAAGTGTAGGAACGAAAGAGTAGAAGAGAAAGTAGAGGGAAGGAAGAACAAGCATTGGCAAAGCCAATAGGGCTCGGCAACACCCATGTTTTTGGCCTTGTCAATGTGAATGTCTTTTAGCCAGGGCTTTAAGTGGGAGGAAAAAACTGTGGGGGGTTCTCAAAAGGGCGTGGCCAATGTAATTAAGGGCGTGGCTTAAAACACGTAAGCTCAAAGTCTGTGCTTAGCATAGTGTGCCGCCCGTCTTGTATTTTGTTGTTTCTGTCATTAGATCCAGATATATGATACAGCAAGTAACATCATACCTACAAGTTAGGACATATTAGCTTTGCCAATGGTTGTTAGTTGCATAAGATAAATAAGCAGCAACTATGGCTTGTATATAATATTGAAAAAGCTTCCACTTAAAGCCCTGGTGACACCACGACAATGTTGCTGCTCCTGAGTTTCAAAAAAGAGAAGGGAAACCCAGAGAGAAAATGACTCTCTTTAAAGGATTTCCCTTCCTCTACAACGCTCACCTGGCATGAGGTCATGCCGTAACTTCTCCAATAGTGAGAAGTGAGCAGTGTGAGCAGCGCACATCGATGTGGCGCTGTCACTGCAGGCCGGAAAAAAAAACCGAACGCCTGTGACAAGGCACAAAACAGAGCCCTATAGTGACCCCGTTCGAGACCCCCTTTAAAAAACTGCCAGTGCTCAGCACCGGTGAGACCCGGCCCACTTAAAGCCCTGCTTTTAGCCATGTTGTCTAGCAGCACAGCTGCTGTTCAGTGTGGATGAAAGTCACTGAAAGCCCAGAATCACCATATGTTGAGTTGATGCAGAGTCTCTTCGCCCCCCATGTTGAGTTTACTGTCCTGCCTCTCCTAACTCAAAAAAGCACTATGACGTGTCCTACGTCGCCCGCATAATAGCACTAGATCTGCTGCTAGACAACATGGCTAAAGACATTCACGTTGACAAGGCCAATAGCTCAGGCATTGCCAAGATCTATTGGCTTTGCCAATGCTTGTTCATTGTTGACGGGGTCTTACTAAGCAAATGTGAAGGTGATATTGAGAAACAGTTGAGGAGCTTTGATGTGAAGTGAGGATGTGGAGTAACAGCCAGAGCTGCCAACAGGGGAACCAAATTTGAATCTCAGGGTTGGCTGAACAGTTTGTGATTCTGGGGAAATCACTTACGCTTCCCCCTGCGTACGACAATGATTGTGTCATTGCGTAATGTTACTGGGGAGTACTCCAGTACGATCGGCTGGTGTTAGCACTATGGCAAGATAGAGGCCTGAAAACGAGAGCTCCAATACCATCGGATTATGCAAAAAAAAAAAATAATAATAATAAAAGTAGCAGCAACGAGGGTCGCAGGAGGGGAGATGGTGAGATGGGCAAGCAACGATGGGAGAGCGCAGAGGAAGCAGCAATGGAGGAATACAAAGAAACCCTGGAATTGAAGCAGGATCAGAAACCAAAATTAATACGGCATCGTGGAATGTAACTGGTGAGCACTTAAAGCGCTCTAATATCATCGGCACGTGTTCACGTTACGGCAAGACAGAGCGAGCACTCCAATACAATTGGATCATGCAAAAAATAAATAAACAAGTGCTATTCGTGTTTTAACAACTTTTTAAGAAATGCATTTGTGCATGTACCTGAGCATGCATTTTAATGGTATGTATATATGTGTAAAGGAAGATGGCCTGAAAACACAAGTACTCCTATTGAGTTCTTGAAAACAAAGAAAATAGAGCTATGCAAACTGGGGGTAGTGTGAGGAGACACGTACTTGGTCTACGCGCCATGGGAGGGCACAAACACAAGAAGAGGACATGACGCCTGCATGGCATCAAGGAAAATGAGAGCGACTCTGAAGGTAACCAATGGTAGGAGATGGGCGGCCTGTAAGCCCACAGATAGAACACAGTATGTCTCTTCGAGACAGCACATGCACTCTCTAGCCGAGACCTAAAAACAATAGATTTTGCACAGTCAAAACCTAATGACTTTGCCAATGCTTGTTGTGTTTAGAAAGGGAGATTAATTGATTTATTGGTAATCACAAAATGTAAAACCGAGGCTGACGCTAGGGAGATGATATGCCATCTATTCAAGAGAGGATGTAGCATAAGGACCAGAGCTGACAGCTGTGGAGCTGGTAAACAAGGTTCGAGTTTCGGCTTCGGGCTAACAGCCTTGATTTTGGGCAAATTACTTATCACTTTGTGCCTACAAAAATGATTATGTCCTTGTGTAAAGTAACTGGTGCTAATGTAAAGTGCTCCAATACATTCGGGTGGTGTTGGCACTATATCAAACTGCACAAAAAAGTAACTGGTACTAATGAAAAGCACTCCAATAACTTTGGGTGGTGTTGGTGCTGTATAAAACAGCCAAAAAACAGAAAGAATCACAGTGTTAGGTTAGTTTACAGCAGCAAACATAAGGAAATACATTGGATCGGCAACAGTAAAAGGACTACTTTTTCCGTGGGCACTGAGGGGCAGTCAGACCTTGATGACATCAAGACTCAGCCTGACTCCTTTGAAGATAATTCAAGTTAAGCAACGAGGGCGCACGGAAACACTTCACCGGTGAATGCGGAAAAAGTAAGAAAGTGTCCCAATGGGAGAAAATTGAAGAAAAAGAGTCCCAACCTATGTCATGAGAAACAACAAGGTGAGACATGGTCAGTTCAATCATTTCGAACAGGAACAACGTGGCTATGCAATTATAGCAGATGACTCAGATACTTTAGAAGCTCTGACATGCCCTGTGATAACACATACCCGATTCACTTGAGGTCTGATTTTCTTGATATAAACACCATTGCCGAACGACTACATATGGTGTAAATATGCACACACACCTAGTACCCACACGTCCGAAAATAAACAGAGACTACATGTGTGCCAAGTAATAGCAGCCGTGCACACATGCTCCGATCAGCACGTCAGCTATACACCAACAGGTCATTAAAAGACTGAGCACCACCACTCACTAGAACGAAACAGAATACAATGGGGGTTTAAAGCAGTGACGGGTCGGGGGAGAGGGGTGATATGTGGACAGGGCAAGCAAAGGAGGTGCAAGGGAGCAAGCAGAGGACAGGAGGGAGGATATGGGGGAAGCAAAAAGCAGAAAAGAAGGGAAAAGAAGTGACGGGGAGGGGGTGCTCTATGGACGGGGCATAAAGCTGGGTGGGAGTAGACAGAGCTGGTAAAACAGGATGGCTGAAAAAAAGTAGGTCCTAAAATGGTCATAAAAATGGTTGCAGTGGATTTTTACAAGTACTTTGTCCATGCTCTGGGGGAGGGCTAAACACAAGAAGAGGCGTGCCCATGCAAGCCTGGGACAAATCGAGACAAAGAATATGACACAGATAATGGCGCGACCAAATGGAAAGCCTGTGGGCGGGCTGAAGTCCACAGATTAAACTCTTTTTAACAAGGAACAAGAGCAACCCACACGTCCCTGTGAAGTGGGTATAGCTCGTCAGCAAACAAAAAGTGTTCACAAGGAACTCATTTGAAAAACAAATGTGAAAATAAGACAAGGTGTGTTACTTCCTTGTATCCACATTGGAGTTTGTAGTTAGAACAGGGAGTTATGTCCTTCTAACTGTGTTATTATATTAGTTCAATATGGAATCAATCAAAGTTTTGAAATTGAAGCCCACAAAACAGCAATTTCTATCACGCTCACTTCAGCGGAACATGGGTGTAACTTTTATTTTGCAGAGAACAATCATATGAAAAAGAGTAAAATAGTTGCTGTGTATTCACACTATATACAAGATAAAAAGTGAATCAAGTGACTTTTGTGCCCCAGGGTATTGACCAAAACCAACACTGACATAGTATACAGTGACTGATGAAAAGAAGCAGTTGGTTATTGGAGTAATTGGGGAGGTCCCTTTTGGAATCAAGTGTCAATCCACTTAGTAGGACTTTTGTCTAATGTCCTAGGACTCTTGTTTTTTGAAGTCGAGGACGTTTCGACTAGGCCTGGGCAAAATTTCCGTTCCGTTCGCGGAATTTGCGATAATTTGACATTTTTGCGTTCCGCGGAGAGCGCGAAAATGTCAAAAATTCCGGTTTCCGCAGCTTGGCGATAATTTGTTTCTTGCTCGCGCTGTAAAATGATACATTCTCGCGCGCGCGCGATCGCCTTACCTGAATCCCTGCGTTCGCCGACAAGTTTTCTTGATCCGGTCGCGTTCTCCATGAGATGTTGTATTGTTTTTAGCCATTTGCGCTGTCTCGCGACAGTTCGCGCCCGCAGTGACGTCATGCGTCGCGCGATCACGTCTTTCTTCTCGCGATCATGCACCGCGAGAACAACTCAAAACAAGATGGCCGCGCCCGCAAGCAGCCACATGGGTAAGTTGGCGACCCGCAACCATGCAGAAAATCGCGCGAACATGCCGGAAAAAAACTTCCGCATCTTCGCGATATTTCTGCTTGTTTGCGATAATTTTAAACATTCTCGCGATAATTTGCGAAGGTTAATTCTGCAAATTCCGCCCACCCCTTGTTTCGACCCTCTTGAGGTACGGGGTCTCTTCAGGACAAGGGGTGGGGGGGACCCAGGCATTTACATTTGGCCGAAGGTGGGGAAAGTACTTCCTGATGTGGATGGTCAATGTATAGTGACCCTATGGTGGGTCATGCAGACTCCGACAAGGAATCCGTCAATAATGGTTCGCAATAGTTGTCTGAAGTCAAGGGGGTACCAGGAGTCAGGAAAACAGGTAAGTAAGTGTAGGGCACTAGTCACCCTATCAAGTAGATTACAGAATCATGCTAGGGTCAATCAGGGGGAAGGGGCACTGGTCACCCTGGAAAATGTTAGTAAATTTCCTTTGTACTGCAATCAGCACGCTGATATGAGCTGCATGGGCTGTCCTGCTCAGCCATCTTCAACCCCTTTTGACTTTTCAAAGTGTCAGGTAAGTCAGGTGAGGAATAATAGTGTAACTTGTCACCCCACTTGTCAATCATGCGTGGCTCCTCCCACGCCATTAACATGAATTATTGGAGCGGGTTGGACTACATGGAGTCTACAAGGGCCATCAGTGGTCCCGGAACAATCCCCAGAGTGTGGGTGCTGAGATCAAAGCTATGCTACTGAAATCATAAGGTTTGTGACAAATGATAGAACCGCAGTAAGAACAAGTGCAGCAAATAAGCCACGCCGATTCACTAGGAGCGCGGTAAGGATGTGGCTTGTGGCTGGTGGTGCACATTGGAGCACACTGTCACAAATATATTACTAAATTTGTCACACATATATTACTAAATGAAAAAAATGTCAGATAGCTTACTATAAAATGTGCTCACCGTGCAGTCAGAGGTAGAAAAGTAAACACCAATCTCAGTGTTAAAAGAATAATCAGCTATTTAACAGAAGACATGTCATAGCATTTGGCCTCTGTTTGGACACAGCAGATGAAAATAAGATGTATAGGCACCCTTATTATTTAGTCACCTTCTGAACTCCAGCATGGTTATTTTGGGGGTGCTGCAGCACCCCCGAACCTCTACTTCCGTTGCCGATGATTCCTATCTCTGCCTGACACCATGGTGCCTGCTTTACTGCAAATATCTGTGTGCAAGCGGCTGTGCAAAAATTTTGCATTGCACATGCAGCAACATTTTTCCTTTCTTACACTCTCTGTATGCAAAGTTGTTGACATTTGTGAGATATTTTTCACAGCATAGAAAGGTCATTTACACTCTAATCAAACGCAGCCAAAAACTATTGCAAACGTAATTTCTGTATGCTTACGTTCTGTAGACATTTTTATATGCACAAAGACAAGTGTAAGTAGAATTTTCCATTGCAAGTTTAGCCTTCGAGAGTTTTTGTAAGCACCAGCGGCGGCTGGTGACATTTTGAAAGTGGCGAGGCATAAAACTTTGGTATGACTTTTATGAGGTGAGTAACTCGGGTAAGCTTAATGGACAAATGTGAGATCTAGGCTGGATCTTCCTCCAGAGAAAAACAAGCATTGAAAATGCAATAGGCTTCGCCTTTTATTAAGGTAAAGCCATTTGCTTTGCTATATAATACCATTAGCAAAGCAAATGGCTTTAACTTAATAAAAGGCGAGGCCTATTGCATTTTCAATGCTTGTTTTTTATAGTGTTTTATACAGGTAACAAAATGGCAGCACCGCTGTATCTACATTTATTTTGCCACAGCGTTGTAGCAGGAAGGCTAAGCAGATGGGGGTGCCTACACATCCAAAAGCAGCAGCAAGTATCACGATTCTAGCTCTGCTATAAGCCAGTATCCCACGAAAACGGTCATAAGTACTTTATGCAGGCAGGGAATCAGTGAACATCAACGGGAAGCTACGCTCGACTTTCCTGACCTGGTACATCACATGGGCTACACTTGCTTTAAAAAAACAGCAAGAAAGTGGGCATTCTGACACAGAATGAGTCCACTAATCGTGGTGCGGGATGCCTCCCACTCTATGACTCATCATGGTCCAGGATGTGCACGCGTACGGAGTGTACATCTCCTGTCCGACGCGTGCACATCTCCTGACCGCGCGTGCCATCTCCTTTCTCCCTTAATTTTAGGACTTATGGAATTACTGGTGTAACTGATGGTGGGATGTTGCCTCTCCATTTGCCACGTTATTGTGTTTGTAAACAAGAACACATATCACACAATGCCACAACAACTCTATGCTAACACTCAATGCGCACCATTAACAATATCCTACTCACTTAAGAAGTACCCTCCGCGACACCAACTTTTAAAAGTTGCAGTGAGTGTCAATTTGCCGAGAGTAGCTGGACAACCCTTATTTTCGAGTGCAACACACTGAGCACACATTTTTGATAGGTCTAGTAAGATAATCAATAAATTGTTAAATGAAATGAGAGGAGCAAAAAATGAAGAACAGACTAATTATGCGAGGGGTTAACAACATATACAAATGTCAATAGCACTATTGATGTGATGCACACACATAAAAATACACGTCCCGTGAACATGCTCACCACGTCCCCCCCACCAGTTCTCTGAAATAAAATCTTTCTAATGCACAAAAATACCAACAGCTGCTAGAGCCCCGCTTTCTTACTAACCTCGCAAAGTCATGCCTGCGGCCTCATTATTTCCCCCACCTCTTTTCCTCCGGGCCCGAGTAGAGGCCAGCACACTAGCAAAACCGGGGGCGTGAGCCCCAAACACTATCCACAGACCAAGCGACGGCACAGGTCAATGACGTCACTCTATTATGATGACACTCCCTTCCTACCCAGGCAACGGCAAGAGCACAGCGATACAGAGAACGGACAGCAAACGAGTTAAACTGAATCGTGAAAAAGTGCTTTGTCCTTCCTTGTAGAAATAAAAGTCAGGAACCCCTCGGTCCTCCGCTGCTTTGTAAAGAGAAGAAGGCTTGAGCGTAACCACAAGCACAGCTTTCTATTCAGTAAAACAATAGGAAGCCTCTGAAATATTATTGTATTATTTCACAGTTTTCAGGCTTTGTGAAATATCAGACAACACGTTTTGTATTATACTACGGGAATAAAAACAAGCAACGCCAACAACGCCTCCCGCTTCTTTTTCTCTTTTAGAGCCGTCCCAGTTGGACTGGCTCGCCTGACTAGTTTCTTATCTTTATGGGGCCATGTGTTTGGCCCCATAAAGATAAAAAAAACTTTTACGCCAGCAGTAAGTCGGGGCAGCCAGTCCAACTGGGACAGCTCTAAAAGAGAAAAGTGTACGTCACTAGACGCTCTTTTCCAATGCCTGGCCACCGTTTAGCATAAACGGTGACGCCAGCCAATGGATATGAGGGGCGGGGCTTAAAGCCCACTAGAGAAATCTCCTCAAATCATTAAATCTCGCCAGTGAGACTGCGCATGTCTGCGCAGTCTTACGCCAGGCGAGACCTAAAAAGGAAAATAAGATCTGCACATCTTCAACCACCTTTCTTTCCTCTTCAGCACCCTCTTTTAACTCTTCCCCAAATGCACCTTCTTGCTCACTTCACCACGTCCAAATATACATTGCATTCACTCACATTTAAGCTATATATAAACTTTTGTTTTTGCCCCATAAAAATTTTGCCATCTGTGCCCGCCTTCTCACACATTTTCACAAAATTGCACTTACAACTGGAATACATGACCATTGTTCCGTGTGCTCATCAGAGAGGCCAGCCCACTGACACACACCTTGCTCTGTTTTCTGCGTCAGCATCAGAGCTGTCAATCAAAGCCCCTCATAAACACCTGCACAGCTCAAAGTATGCACATAAAAAAATACAGAAAGAAACACACATGATTAAATAGCTAACTCTTGAGGAAGGCAAGATTAAGTAAAACTTGAAGTAAGAGAGGAACTAAATCGCTGACATGCATTACCTCAACATTTTTAATACTCATGGTTCATAAATCAATCCATGTTTTTGGCATTAATGTTGTTAAGCGCATGAACATTGGGCCAGTTTTAATATCACAAAGGACATATCTCGTCTTTGCCCTTGACTCGGATATTTGGATCAACTTCACAAGGGAACAAGAACGTCTTTTGCATCCATTTCACTTCTAACGGAGCAAGTGACGTGCAGCCAGGGCCTGCGATTTCACAGTGGTGGAGGTTAGTGTGGCAAGAGGTCTCCGAACAGTATACATAACAGAAGATTAGCATTCTAACACTTACCATTACTGCAGACAAGGGACCAAAACACACATGTGTGCATCTACTCCTGCGTGTGACAAATGGAAAAGGGTGGGATCTATGCCTGTGGATGACGGATGGCTGCTCTCACACAGGGACAGAGACTTCAACGCCCCAAACCATGACACTGACAGGGTCACTGGCCACTAGAGAATACTGCAATAGACTACAACGGCAATAATTCATTATGAAGGGCTTTAGAACAGTAAGCCCTGCGTCGTGCGTCACAGTTTAGAAAGTTGATTTACTGCCTGACTTCCGTCTCCTGCTTCAGAGCGAGGCGTGGCAGGCAGTCTGGGACAGACATCCCAGACTTAAATACATCAATTTGTTTAGAGATACGATTGTATCTCTAAATAAATCAGTATATGCCATATTTGTACAAGAATGTGAAGGAAATAATTTCAGGGGGTGCAGCCGCAGAGCCCTAATGGAGAATCTGCCCCTTCTAAGAACTAAAGTGGTGAGCAGGAGAGATTGGGGGTCATTGGAAGAGACCCAGTAAAATGATGCCGCAATGCCGGTGGTTTAAATGAGCAGGTCCACACAGGTATGGAGTGCGTGCATATCTTTAATTTGAAAGGGCGAGTACCTGCACTTCTTAGCAGGGATAACATACTTTAAGTAGTGGGGTACCTGTACCAATCAGCAATAAACAAGTACTCTGGGATAGTGAGTGCCTACAATGTTTGTATTTACATTTCAAGCACTGAATGATGCCACACTCTGCATTACCACTACAGTGAGTGCAGCCATGTCTAGGCACCATTATGTGCTTTCCAAGCCAGAACGAACAATGCCATATGGATTCAGAGCTTTATGCACCAATTTCCACCTTTTTCCTCTCACCAAACACCTTTCCTTGTTCACATTTTGTCAGGTTTTTCCTGGTGAAATATAAATGGTGAAACACAATTGAAGGTATGTCCCAAGAGGTGATGAAAGAAGTGCACAGAATCTTCTTCATTAGAATTGTTCCCTAACCTGCTACACTTGTCCCCACTGGGCGAGCTCCAGTCTGTGGCCCCTCCTACTACCTCTACCTCCTGGCAGGAAGTGGTCACTATCCTGACATCAGTCTCCGGGCAGCCTGCAGGGTCCTAATGTCCCTCTCACCTTTCTGCTCCTGAGCACCAGATGCGGGCGTTACCTCCGCACAGTCGGAGCCCTGATGTGGCTAGAATCCTCCGCTTCCACTGGTAAAGGGGTTTAGAAGGGTCTCAGCACAAACCTGTACACTTCTCTGAAGTATATCTCATACATCACTGTTCTGTAAGTGAAAATATGCATATATGTAAATAAATAGACATCTCATATATATTTTTTGGTAAATGTGGCAAAACAAATGCATTTGTAAAACACAGGAGCACCGCTAGGTTGAATAACATAATGTTTTTTGAAAGGTAGGGTTTCGGATGTGCCAGGAAGTGTGGCGCCTTGCTATGTTTGCGTTTAGTATGTTTGTTGTGACTGTGACACGGTGCAACTAGGTTAGGGGAAATACCTTATAACCGCTATGTATGTGTGGGCAGAGACCCGCACAATTTATAGACAAAGTCCCGGGCACACGTTATTGGATAAATGCAAACGATTAGAAATGTTTCTTGTATCAAGAATGTTGTCAAACAAGGTCCACAAAAGTTGTTTGGAATGACTTTGTTGGAAGGCGTTCCCCGGGGAGGTTGCGTAATGTGTTCCTGACCACCCTGAGGCCCACCTTTTCCAGAGTTAGGCCGAGCAAGAGCAGGGAGGCCCTTCCTGGAAGGGTCTCGCACCTAGGATCGCACACGCTACGCTTACTCTCTTCTTAGGATAGAGGGACACCACACAGTAAATCGTTGTAAGATAATAAGCTTTTATCGGTGGTTATCAGGGATCTTTATGATCCGGCAGGTAGGTGCAGAATTAATGCCACAAGCGGCAGCGATCTTGTGATGGAGGGAAAAGGGGTAGCGGGACAGTCTTTCGATCAGTGTCTCTGCGAGATATCCGGCGCCCAGCTCTCAATCCTCGAGCTGAGGGGATGTTGCTTCTCTCGGCGATCTCTGCCGGTTCTCTTGGAGGGGCGGGCGGCGAGTCACTCAGCAGGCACCGGAGGGTCGTAGTTCAGGGAGCCGCGACGGCGTCAGCACGGCTCAGATGGTTCAGAGTTCGGGGAGCCGCGACAGCGTCAGCAGGGCTCAGATGGTTCAGAGTTCGAGGAGCCGCGACAGCGTCAGCAGGGCTCAGATGATTCAGAGTTCGAGGAGCCGCAACAGCGTCAGCAGGGCTCAGATGGTTCAGAGTTCGGGGAGCCGCGACAGCGTCCGCAGGGCTCAGGTGGTTCGGAGTTCGGGTAGCTTTCTTCTGTTCGGGGAGCGATCGAGCCGCGACCAAGTCCGCAGGCTCTCGTCAGTCCAGGTCTTCTCTGCCTCTCGTCCCCTCAGCACCCCTTGTTATACTCCCCCTCCTCTTTGAAGTCCGGAGTCCTCGCGGAGAGGGGTCTGGTGCCTGGGGGGCGGTGTGTCGGGGTTTCCTGTCGCTTGGCCCTTTGATCTGTTCAGGTGGGTCTGGGAGGGACTCCAGACACCCAGCGGGTGAGGCGCCCGCTCACCGGGGGCCTGGTGGTCGATCGAAACCTCCCTCGGGGAAGAGACCAGAGGTGTGACAGGGTCGGCGCCTCTCGGTCTGGTTTGGAGGGGGGGTTTCGTTCTTCCTCGGCCGGGCATGCGTGTTGGGGATCTGGTCGGTCTTCGGGATGTTGGTCCACGGAAGCCGGGAGGCCGTGCCCACGAGGTTCGGTGTGGTTGTAGTGTGACTTGCTGGTCGGGAGGGCCCACGCCACGAGGCCGGTCTCACACGTGCCCCCCCCAGCTGAAAGGCGGGGAGAACTACCCATCCACTTGGGAGTTCTCCTCGCTGAAGCGGAAGAATCGGGACAGGCCGTCCGCGTTGGCGTGGTCCGTCCCGGGGCGATGTTCCACAGTGAAATCCATCCCTTGGAGGGAGATGGACCAGCGTAGCAACTTGGGGTTTTCCCCTCGCATCTGCATCAACCACCGCAGGGGTCGATGATCTGTTTGCACTCGGAAGTGTGTTCCGAACAGGTAGGGCCGTAGCTTTTTGAGGGCCCAGACTACTGCGAACGTCTCTCGTTCAATTGTGCTCCACCGCTGTTCCCGGGGCAGTAACCTTCGGCTGATGAAGGCTATGGGCTGATCTATGCCTTTGTCGTCGTATTGTGAGAGGACTGCCCCGATGCCGTGTTCCGAGGCGTCCGTCTGGACCACAAACTCCTGGGCGTAGTCGGGTGCTTTGAGCACTGGAGCCGCGCACATGGGGGCCTTTAGGGTGTCGAACGCCTTCTGGCAGGAGGGAGTCCAGTGTATTTTCTTGGGGTGTTTTTTGGAGGTTAGTTCTGTGAGAGGGCCTGCGATGCTGCCATAGTTTTTTATAAACCTTCGGTATTAGCCGGTGAGGCCCAGGAAGGCTCGGACTTCCGTTTGGGTTGCAGGGGGTTCCCAGGACAAGATGGCGTCGATCTTCGGCTGGAGGGGGGCGACCTGCCCACTCCCCACCTGGTGCCCCAGATAGGTTACGGAGCCGTGCCCAATTTGGCATTTGCTAGCTTTGACGGTGAGGCCGGCTCGGCGCAGAGCCAGCAGGACTTGACGGAGGTGCTGGAGGTGCTCGGTCCATTGGGAGCTGAAGACAGCTATGTCGTCGAGGTATGCTGCGCTGAACCCCTCTAGTCCGGACAGGACCCTGTTCACCAGCCGCTGGAAGGTGGCCGGGGCATTTTTCATTCCGAATGGCATCACCCTAAAGCGGTAGTGCCCATCCGGGGTGGAGAAGGCGGAGCGCTCCTTGGCTCCCTCGGTGAGGGCAATCTGCCAGTACCCACTGGTCAGGTCGAAGGTGCTGAGGTAACAGGCGGCCCCAAGGCGGTCAATGAGTTCGTCGGCACGGGGGATAGGGTGAGAGTCTGCTCGGGTGACCGCATTGAGGCCTCGGTAGTCCACGCAAAATCTCAGCTCGGGGGCAACACCCGGGGTAGTCGCTTTCGGCACCAGGACTACCGGGCTGGCCCAGGGGCTGTCGGAGGGTTCAATCACCCCGAGGTCTAACATCTTTGCCACCTCGGTCTGGATGCAGGTCCGGACCCGATCAGTGACCCGGTAGGCCCGATGTCTCACTGGCGGGCTGTCTCCGGTGTCCATGTCGTGGACACACCAGCTGGTGACCCCGGGGGTCAGGGAGAAGAAATCCGCGAACTGCCCTAGTAGCTGGCGGCAGTCGTCGGTCTGTTGGGCTGTGAGGGCGGTCGACAGTCTCACTCCCTCCACGGATCCATCGGTTTCCTTCGCCCCCAGGGGGTCTGGAAGTGTCTCGGTGTCGTCTTCGGCCCCATCGTCGGTGGCCAGGAGTAGACTTAATTCGGTCCGTACAAAGGGGGGCTTGAGGCGGTTCACGTGGAGAACCCGGAGGGGGTTCCGCGGGGACTGCACATCGATGAGATATGTGACTTGGCTCTTCCGCTCGATCACCTTGAAGGGCCCAGTCCATTTATCTTGGAGAGCGCAGGGTCTCACCGGGGCCATGACCCAGACTTGTTGGCCCGGCTGAAACTCGACCAGCGTAGCATTCTGGTCATACCAGCGCTTCATTTCTTCTTGACTGGCCTCGAGGTTTGCTTCTGCGAGTTCCCTGAATTTTCGGGTCTGGTTGCGGAGCGCCAAGATGTATCGGAACACGTCCGGAGGGGTCCCCCGGGGGGTTGTTTCCCACCCCTCCTTGACCAGGCTCAGGGGTCCTCGGACGGGGTGTCCATATAATAGTTCGAATGGGCTGAATCCCAGGGATTTTTGGGGAACCTCCCGGTAGGCGAACAGGAGACATGGTAGGAGGACGTCCCACCTCCGGCGTAGGGGTTCCTCGAGGCCCCGGATCATTCCTTTCAGCGTCTTGTTAAAGCGCTCGACTAGTCCGTTTCCTTGGGGGTGGTACGGGGTGGTGAATTTGTACGATACTCCGCACTGCTGCCAGAGGGATTTCATATAACGGGAGATAAAGTTCGTACCCCGGTCACTCACGACTTTGCGGGGGAACCCCATGCGGGAGAAGATCCCCATCAAGGCCCGGCCCACCACGGGGGCCGTCACGGTGCAGAGAGGGATGGCCTCGGGGTAACGTGTGGCATGATCCACTAGGACGAGGAAGCACCGGTGGCCCTAGGTGGTCTTGGGGTCCAGCGGCCCCACAATGTCGATTCCTACCCGCTCAAAAGGGGTACTGACGACGGGGAAGGGCTGTAGCGGAGCCTTGCGCTTGCCCCCACTCTTTCCGCTGGCCTGGCACGTGGGGCAGGACTTGCAGTGGGCCTCCACATTTGCTCGCATCTTGGGCCAATAGAAGTGGGTGACGAGCCGTTGGTAGGTCTTATCCTGGCCTAAGTGTCCGACCAGGGGTACATCGTGGGCCAGGCCCAGGAGGAGACTTCGGAAGCGTAGGGGTGCCACTAGTACCCGGGCCGATCCCAACTCGGCCGACTTCTGTTCGCTGTACAGGAGGCCGTCCTCCCAGTATACCCAGTGGGTGCCAGTCTGGTCACCTGCTGCTTGGGCCTCGGCCTGTTGTCGGGGCCCGATGAGGGACGGGCAGGTGGATTGTTCTTGGCAGAATTCTTCACGGGAGGGGCCACCTTCGCAAGGCCACTGGGCCAGTTCTGGCAGGTCCTTGAGGTGGGTCAGGGTTTCGGGGTCGGACGGCACTGACCCTTCGTCGGGAGTGGTCGGCTCGTCCAGAAGGGGGTCGTTGGCCTCTGGTGGTGTATTCTGGATCTCGGGGGAGGTGGCGGTGTCTAGCGGCAGGGGCTCTCCCCCCTCGGAGGGAGGCGCCCGGAGAGTCATTGAGCGAGTGGTGGCGCATACCCACTCGGGGAGGCCCATCATCTCGAGGTGGGCTCTTCGTTCCACTTGTCCCCACGGGGAGTTCTCAAGGTCGTTGCCCAGGAGGCAGTCCACGGGCTGGGAGGTTCGGACCGCCACCTTTAACTTGCCGGTGACTCCCCCCCATTCGAAGGGGACTAGGGCCATCCGACAGAGGCTCTCGGAATTGTCTGAGGAGATGACGGGGCAAAAGGCGCCAGGCAGGATCTGATCCTCGGAGATCAGGTGACAATGAACCGCCGTGACACTCACCCCCGTGTCCCGGAGGCCCTCGATGCGGTGACCGTTGACCGTCACCTGCTGTCGGTACTTCTTCGTGTTGGTGGGCAGGGACGTTCCGGGGACCATCTCTCGATCCCCTAGGGAGACCAAGGCCATGGCGGCTGGTTCCCATTCTTCGGAGTCTTCTATTTCTTCCCCCAGGGCTACGGAGGCCATCTGTCGAGTCGGCGGGGTTGTTGTGGTGGACCGCTGGTACAGGGGACACTGGGGGTCGCTGGCATAGTGTCCGGTCTGTTGGCAGCGGAAGCAGGTGATCCTCACTCGGGGCCTCGGCCTCCCTGGTGGCCCGGTGCTGGCCGGAGGTGGAGCTGGAAAGGGCGGAGATTGTCCTCTGGGAGGGCTGAGCGGGGATCCCCCCGGAAGCTCCCTTTGCCAGCCTTGATTCCCTCCGCCCCTCTGGCGGGGGGGTCCCTGACTGTGGCGACCGTAGTCCCCCACGGGTCAGCCTCGACGGCCAATTTTCGAGGGTCTGTGAGTTTGCTGTCCAGGAGGTGCTGGCGCAGCTCTACGAAGCAATTCGCGGACAAGTGTTCCCATGCGATTAGGTCGAACAGCTCCTCGAAGGTGGAGACCTTGCTGCCCTTGATCCATCCGTCCAGGGCCCGGCTGTAGAAGTTCACGTACTCCACCCAGATGGTACCGGGTATCTTTTTGCAGTCTCTAAACCGTTGCCGGTACATTTCAGGGGTGAGCCCATATCTGGCTACTAGAGCCTCTTTCATGTGACTGTAGGAGTTCATCACAGTGGAGGGCAGGTCCAGCAAGGTATCTCTCCCCTCGCTCAGGAACCGGCCCCACAGCCCAGCCCCCCAGTCCTTCTGCGGGACTCGTGGGAGGTCATGGCGACTTCGTAGGCCTTGAACCATTGCTGAATATCGTCGTTCTTATAATATTCTTTCACCACATCTTTGGGGATGTGGACCTTTGGTTCCACGGTGGAGGAGATGGGTTGGGTTTCCGAGGGTCGGGCCTCCGCCTTTTTAGCTTGGAGCTCGATTTCTTTTAGGCTACGTTCGTGCTCTAGTTGGAGTTTTTTCTCGTCGTGTTCTCTCTGTCGTTTCTTTTCCTCTAGTTCTCCTTGTAGGCGTAACTGTTCCACTGCCAGTTTTTTTCTCAGCCAGCTTTAGCTCTCCTTCGATTTTTAATTTTGCTAGTTCTAGTTCGTGGTTGCGATCTCTTTCTCGGTCCGCTAGTTCCTCCGGGGATAGGCCCCTCTCGGGGGCGCCGTTCCTCCCCGGGCTGCTTCGTGGTTCGTTGGGAGGTTCTCCTTCTGTTTGTGTCCGGAGAGTTTCTGCCTCGACCCAGGTTTTTAATGCCCCCTGGAAGTCCTCTTTCGTGCTTAGTCCGGTGGTAGCGATTCCAAAGTCTTTGCAAAATTGTTTCAGTTCTCGGTGTGTATAAGATTCTAACTGGTCTTTTTGGAATGCCCTGCTCGGGTTGGTGCCTGCGGCACCTAGGGAGGTTTCTCCTTCCATTATTCTTGGTAGTGCGTACGTCGTCTACTGCACGATCTCTAGGTGTTGGCTCGGATCCCGTCGCCTGCCACCAAATGTTGGAAGGCGTTCCCCGGGGAGGTTGCGGAATGTGTTCCTGACCACCCTGAGGCCCACCTTTCCCAGAGTTAGGCCGAGCAAGAGCAGGGAGGCCCTTCCTGGAAGGGTCTCGCACCTAGGATCGCACACGCTACGCTTACTCTGTTCTTCGGATAGAGGAACACCACACAGTAAATCGTTGTAAGATAATAAGCTTTTATCGGTGGTTATCAGGGATCTTTATGATCCGGCAGGTAGGTGCAGAATTAATGCCACAAGCGGCAGCGATCTTGTGATGGAGGGAAAAGGGGTAGCGGGACAGTCTTTCGATCAGTGTCTCTGCGAGATATCCGGCGCCCAGCTCTCAATCCTCGAGCTGAGGGGATGTTGCTTCTCTCGGCGATCTCTGCCGGTTCTCTTGGAGGGGCAGGCCGCGAGTCACTCAGCAGGCACCGGAGGGTCATAGTTCAGGGAGCCGCAACGGCGTCAGCAGGGCTCAGATGGTTCAGAGTTCGGGGAGCCGCGACAGCGTCAGCAGGGCTCAGATGGTTCAGAGTTCGAGGAGCCGCGACAGCGTCAGCAGGGCTCAGATGGTTCAGAGTTCGAGGAGCCGCGACAGCGTCAGCAGGGCTCAGATGGTTCAGAGTTCGGGGAGCCGCGACAGTGTCCGCAGGTCTCAGGTGGTTCGGAGTTCGGGTAGCGTTCTTCTGTTCGGGGAGCGATCGAGCCGCGACCAAGTCCGCAGGCTCTCGTCAGTCCAGGTCTTCTCTGCCTCTCGTCCCCTCAGCACCCCTTGTTATACTCCCCCTCCTCTTTGAAGTCCGGAGTCCTCGGGGAGAGGGGTCTGGTGCCTGGGGGGCGGTGTGTCGGGGTTTCCTGTCGCTCGGCCCTTTGATCTGTTCAGGTGGGTCTGGGAGGGACTCCAGACACCCAGCGGGTGAGGCACCCGCTCACCGGGGGCCTGGTGGTCGATCGAAACCTCCCTCGGGGAAGAGACCAGAGGTGTGACAGGGTCGGCGCCTCTCGGTCTGGTTTGGGGGGGGGGGTTTCGTTCTTCCTCGGCCGGGCATGCGTGTTGGGGATCTGGTCGGTCCTCGGGATGTTGGTCCACGGAAGCCGGGAGGCCGTGCCCACGAGGTTCGGTGTGGTTGTAGTGTGACTTGCTGGACGGGAGGGCCCACGCCACGAGGCCGGTCTCACAGACTTCAATTCGTTTAATCTTTATCATTAATGGACATAACTAGCCAACACGTGTTTCGTCACAATGGGAAGTATCCTGTGACGTCTTCAGGGCTGTTCGGACATGCGTTGATATCTTGGTGAGATCGCTCCGCCGGTGAATATTCTGGCCCGGCTGTTCTGGTAAGAGTAAAAGGAAGAACGGAAACGTCCTCGGGAGTGTAAAAATGAAAAAGAAGCTCCGGTGTGCCGGAGATCCCAGGACGTGAGCGCCTGTAATCCTAGTTGAACGGCGGGTCCGCCGTAAAAGGAACCTTTAGTGAGTTCGCTGAGTCGGAGTGCAGGCACTGGTTCACCTCTGTTCCGGATGTGCGCCCAGCCTCTCAGGGCTTGATGCGATGATCTCAGCAGACCACTGTTAGAAATGGGGATTTCTGGTTGGCTAAGGCTTGCGCCAAAGCCAGGCAGAAACCACCACTCTAGTCAGGGCTGGGGAGTTACACGCCAAAGATAACCCCTGCTCACCCCCTTGGTAGCTTGGCACGAGCAGTCAGGCTTATCTCTGAGGCGATGTGTAAAGCGTTTGCGCGCGCACCCAGCAACAACACCCAAGGCCCACCACAAAGGAAACTCCACACAAGGTATTCTATAAAAATAACCTTTGTATTATACACAACACATTAGATAAAAACACACACTTTACAATGTGCCAACAGGCACGGGCAGAATTTACAAGGGATTATGTACAAGACAGGGCCACCTGGACCACTGTCAGGAATTAGCACTTTTTAGCACAAAAATTATATAAAATCACTGTAGCACAAAAATAATCTGTATAGCACACAACCAGTACTTACTGGTATCGGGGAAGTACCACCTGCGTAACCCTAACTACCTTAGGAGACTGTCACGCAGGGGACTAGAACCTCACTAGCACCACCTGCACTAGGAGAAAGCAACAACCACCTACGTATCACAACACCTGTAGGGGTAATAGAACGTTACACATGATGCATCACATTCAGAGGTGTATGGAAGGAAAAACACATGATGCCTAAAAACATTCAGAGGTGTAAAAGCAATGGCACATGACGCATCAAAACACATTCAGAGGTGCAAGGAAGGGACACACATGATGCATAAAACATTCAGAGGTGTAAAAGCAATGGCACATGATGCATCAACACACATTCAGAGGTGCAAGTAGGAACACAATTGCGCAAAACTCCTATGCCACCACCTGTGGCAGTCCCTGGGCCAACTGGCCTGGAAGGGGCTAGGACGCCCTGCGTTCAGCAAAGTCAGGCTGCGCCAGCTGCGCAGACTAAAACAAGAATGGTCCCCCACCTAAACGTGGCAGCTGCCCACTAAGTGCTGGGCAGCTGGAAAACGAACTTCAGGCACTCTGCGTGCCTCTGGAGCCCTCTCTGGGCTCTGACCATTAAAAATATGCCCTCTAGAGCCCTCGTAGCTCTGCACAACGTTGGAGCCTCACTGGGCTCAAACAACAATGCCCCGGGAGCCTTCACGGCTCTGAACCAACATGCCCCCGAGGTCGGAGCGTTCACTGCGCTCTTCGTTGGAGTCCCTCTCAGGGACTCGAGTCACCACAATGCCTCCGTTCGTTGGAGTCCCCCACGGGGGACTCTTTACACACAATGCCCCCCTAGAGCCTCACGGGGCTCGAGACATGCTGTGGCAACTTTTGGAGCCTCCCGGGGCTCGATCACTGCCCCCGCACCCCCAGCACATGCGCGGAGTCCCCCAGCCCTGCTAAACACTCACCGGGCTGCTCGGGGACTCCCGCGTCGTCTCCGCTCTCCACGCCGGGGCTTCTAGTCACGCGGAGGGGCAGGCACCGACAATGTGCCTCGCGCCCCCTCCGCACCAGCTCCTCTCGCACTCCTTTCCTCCGTCCAGCGCGGGGTAGGCTCCCGCCTGGATCTTCGCTGCACAGGAGCGCGGGGTAGGCTCCCGTCCGCTTCCTGACTTCAAAACGAGGCTTCCGTCCCGCGGCACGCCCCCAGGCTTGCCTGACTTCCGGTCACGAACCGGGCTGCAGCGGTGATCTCGGTGATTAGAGGGGTGGGCTCCCTCCGTGAATGCAATCCTCGGCGGGGTAGGCACCCGCCGCAATCATAAGCAAATAAGCGGGGTGGGCACCCGCAAGCTGAATCAAAGCGCTTCACAGCGCTACAAGGTGAGCCAGCGCTCGCAGCGCTACCAAGGATCCTAAAAGCGCTCCCAGGCTCTGAGAGACAGCCAGTCCAGGAAAACAGCGCGCCCAGCGCTATAAAGTCCAGAAAGCGCTCCCAGGCGCTACAAGCAGTGTTCAGCAACAAAAACAGGTCCTTCAGAGAGCAGGGGGCAAAGGCTGGGCCCAGAGCCAGCTCACAGGGCCCTCCAGCAGGGAGGCAGTCCCCAGTGGCGGTCTCTCCTGGCGCCCAGCAGCAGCAGGCCCCCCCTCAAGTGGATCCTGCAAGAGAACAACATGTAAGGGGACACAGCCCCTTTTTATACAGTACAAGGCTTTGTCTAAGGTGCAGGGAAGGGGCGAACCAGTTCCAACAGGTTCCTGAGCACTTTGTTTTGCTCAGCCCCTCTCCCTATTCACTGGCAGGGCTAGGGTCATTAGACGCACCACAGGGGCCGGCGCCAGCATTGTGTGGGGGAAGCCCTGTCCTATTCAGGACCCAGGTACACTCCTCCCCAGCCATCAACATGCTAACTCCCCATTCACCACTGGGTGACTCCTCCTGACTCTGGGGAATTCCCTAGTCCGTCACCTGACCTCACCAGCCAATCGCCAGACAAGCCACACATTTCAGACTGCACACTGAAGTGCCCACTTCTAGAAGTGGCACTTCCACACCAGGTACATGCACGCCGCACACATCAACGCGCAGCATTCACTCACACGAGTCCGCACATACCAAACACGGGCCTGCACACCCCACGCATCAGGAACTACCAGGACACATACATCCCCCCATGCATTCCTATGGGAGGGCAGGCCAACCTCAACACACGCACGCACTTTACCCTGAGACACAGCGGTAAAGTGCGCAGAAACCAAAATCCATTACGCCAAGTCACCAATAAAAAGCAAAAAGTCTCGGGGGTGAACCTGCCAGAAGGGCCAAGTCCAACACGACCCCCTTCCAGCCAAAACGCAGGGTAGACCAATCACCACCGTGATGGTCTTCCCTGCTTGGGGCGATAAAACACGGACGCAGGCCCGCAACGGCAGGGACACTCTCCGGCTTTACGCCACTCTGAACTCACAGGGTTTCCTCTGAAAAAACTCGGCGGACCAACTGGGCTACCCCCCTGGTACTCCTCAGCTGTCCGTGGCCAGGACCAGGCCCTAGACCACCTAGGCGCCACTGGTCCTTGCCTAACCACAGAGTGGGGGGTAGTAACCCCTGGCACATAGTGACCATTTTCCACTCTACCCCTCATCAGGGCAGTTCTAAACTGCCACTGATCCTCCAGCCTAGGGTCCGTACCCTCGGGCTGATTAAAAGTCACGGGTGAGGCTCTCCTCCCCCTACCTCTTCTCCTAGGGTTCCGCCCTCTCTTCCTCTGAGAGGCGACCCCGTAACATAACTCACCAACCAGCTCAGGACCCCTCCCTGATAACTGGTCTACCAACCTAGGGTTTAACCCCTCCGGTTGCACCGGGGTCAGAGGTAGGCTCTCCCACCCTCTGCACCCCCTTCCAGAGTCCTGCTCCCTACCAACTGGGGCGGTCCCTCTGGAAGAAGAACCGGTCAGGACACTGGTTACAGTAGTCAGACCCTTCAGGTCAGGCTGCTCCTGAACCTGGCCTCCCAACCTCTGGTCTAAAACCTTCGGTGGAATAATTGCCTGGCACTCCAGGACTTCTGGGGATTTACACACCATCCCCCCGAGAGTAACATATGCCTCATATGTTGCATGACCGTCTGCCTGGCGCAGATCTCCCGTCCCCTGTCCACCTGACAGTGCGCGAAGGTCCCCCAGGCCAGACGTGTAGTCGCCATGGTCACTTCTAGGAGACTCAGCCCTCCCGGCTGGTCTCTGACCCACTGGCTCCTCCACCGGGGAACCCAGCCCCATGCCACTCCTCTCGCTGGACTTCTGTACCCTCCCTACTGGAGAGGTACTGCCAGACACTAGAACCACAGGAGCCCTGTTTACAGGCGCTCCCGGTCCTCTACTCACTAGGTGATCCTCCTCAAATGGGCTAACAGGACAGCCTAGGTCCCCAACTTGGTGTTCCCTCCTGAAACCACCCAAGTCCTGAGGCAGGGTTTCGTACGTCTGGGGACCCTCGGTCACCCACTTACTCCCGCTCCACTGAGCCAGGCCGTAAGCCCCTACACCCTCCTCGCTACCCTGGGACCTAGCTGGGCTACACAGAGCCTCTTCCACCACGCTGGGCTGGAAGATCCCTGAACCACTACTTTTGGAGTCACACCCTAATGACTCTAGCGAACCTTGGGCCCTTTCCCAACGGTCTGCTTCCTCTGCAAGGTCCCAAGCATCCAAGGCGTCACACCCCAACAGGTGTTGGCGCAATCCGGGATAAAGACTACGGCATAGCTGCTCTTTAATAACCAGACCCAACAGTCCGCAATAACCACCTCCCGGGCTGGCCCTCACCCACTCAGTCAGTGATTTATCGCAATCATCCAAAAACTTCTCCCAAGACTGGTGAGACAGTTTCCTACTGCTTCTGAATTTCAACCTACATTCCTCCTCTCGGGAACTAGGTACCAGACTGGGGGGACTGGGACTTCCTATACTGAAATCTATCTCGCTGCCACCACTGGACTCAACCCTCCCTGGGGAGCCCAGAAAACTACGACTGCGCGCAGGGAATAGTCTACTCTCCAGCGCTGATTTCTCCCTGGTGAAGGCCCTCTCAGCCTCCTCTATCCTCTCCTGCGCTAAGACCCTCTCGGTCTCCAGCTTCTTCTCCTCTATATTCAGCTGCGCCATCCCCCGGGCATGCTCTAACCTGAGCTTCTCCATGGCCAGCTGATGCTCCCTCTCTTCCCTCCTATCTACCCACTCCTCTGGGGACAGGGACAGGGATGGGGTGCTGCTCCTGACACTGGACCCAGCAAGGGACTCCCTATCTATGGGGTCTCCACTCTCTACTGGCGTCCCTGTCAGGTAACCTTCCTCCTCTTCAGATTCCTCAGGGCTCCCCTCAGACCCACCACCCTCTCGGCGTGCGGCCCGGGCCCTATCTTCCTCGCTGCGCTCTCGCTCCCACTCCTCCTTTTGCCAAAGGATCAGGTTGTCCCTCAGTTTGGACTGGGTATCTGACTCACCCACCTCTATGTCCCTCTCCTCACAGAACCCTACCAGCTCCAACCTACTGTACCTAAACAGACTACAGAAGTTAAAAGCAGGCTCCATTTTGGCGGACGTTCCTGAGAAGAGTTTAACACAAGGAACCTGAGTGTCTGAGCTAACACAGGAGTACATGATTCAAAAAGGACACCTTTAGGAGAGGAAATAATGGAACTTAAAAACAATAATCCCTAAAATGTGATTATCTAATGCAGAGTTTTGTGGTGTAGCCAGTTGCTGCTGCGGTACAGCGCAAACGCAAGTCCAAATCCCACTGCTGATCACCAATGTTAGAAATGGGGATTTCTGGTTGGCTAAGGCTTGCGCCAAAGCCAGGCAGAAACCACCACTCTAGTCAGGGCTGGGGAGTTACACGCCAAAGATAACCCCTGCTCACCCCCTTGGTAGCTTGGCACGAGCAGTCAGGCTTATCTCTGAGGCGATGTGTAAAGCGTTTGCGCGCGCACCCAGCAACAACACCCAAGGCCCACCACAAAGGAAACTCCACACAAGGTATTCTATAAAAATAACCTTTGTATTATACACAACACATTAGATAAAAACACACACTTTACAATGTGCCAACAGGCACGGGCAGAATTTACAAGGGATTATGTACAAGACAGGGCCACCTGGACCACTGTCAGGAATTAGCACTTTTTAGCACAAAAATATATAAAATCACTGTAGCACAAAAATAATCTGTATAGCACACAACCAGTACTTACTGGTATCGGGGAAGTACCACCTGCGTAACCCTAACTACCTTAGGAGACTGTCACGCAGGGGACTAGAACCTCACTAGCACCACCTGCACTAGGAGAAAGCAACAACCACCTACGTATCACAACACCTGTAGGGGTAATAGAACGTTACACATGATGCATCACATTCAGAGGTGTATGGAAGGAAAAACACATGATGGCTAAAAACATTCAGAGGTGTAAAAGCAATGGCACATGACGCATCAAAACACATTCAGAGGTGCAAGGAAGGAACACACATGATGCATAAAACATTCAGAGGTGTAAAAGCAATGGCACATGATGCATCAACACACATTCAGAGGTGCAAGTAGGAACACAATTGCGCAAAACTCCTATGCCACCACCTGTGGCAGTCCCTGGGCCAACTGGCCTGGAAGGGGCTAGGACGCCCTGCGTTCAGCAAAGTCAGGCTGCGCCAGCTGCGCAGACTAAAACAAGAATGGTCCCCCACCTAAACGTGGCAGCTGCCCACTAAGTGCTGGGCAGCTGGAAAACGAACTTCAGGCACTCTGCGTGCCTCTGGAGCCCTCTCTGGGCTCTGACCATTAAAAATATGCCCTCTAGAGCCCTCGTAGCTCTGCACAACGTTGGAGCCTCACTGGGCTCAAACAACAATGCCCCGGGAGCCTTCACGGCTCTCAACCAACATGCCCCCGAGGTCGGAGCGTTCACTGCGCTCTTCGTTGGAGTCCCTCTCAGGGACTCGAGTCACCACAATGCCTCCGTTCGTTGGAGTCCCCCACGGGGGACTCTTTACACACAATGCCCCCCTAGAGCCTCACGGGGCTCGAGACATGCTGTGGCAACTTTTGGAGCCTCCCGGGGCTCGATCACTGCCCCCGCACCCCCAGCACATGCGCGGAGTCCCCCAGCCCCGCTAAACACTCACCGGGCTGCTCGGGGACTCCCGCGTCGTCTCCGCTCTCCACGCCGGGGCTTCTAGTCACGCGGAGGGGCAGGCACCGACAATGTGCCTCGCGCCCCCTCCGCACCAGCTCCTCTCGCACTCCTTTCCTCCGTCCAGCGCGGGGTAGGCTCCCGCCTGGATCTTCGCTGCACAGGAGCGCGGGGTAGGCTCCCGTCCGCTTCCTGACTTCAAAACGAGGCTTCCGTCCCGCGGCACGCCCCCAGGCTTGCCTGACTTCCGGTCACGAACCGGGCTGCAGCGGTGATCTCGGTGATTAGAGGGGTGGGCTCCCTCCGTGAATGCAATCCTCGGCGGGGTAGGCACCCGCCGCAATCATAAGCAAATAAGCGGGGTGGGCACCCGCAAGCTGAATCAAAGCGCTTCACAGCGCTACAAGGTGAGCCAGCGCTCGCAGCGCTACCAAGGATCCTAAAAGCGCTCCCAGGCTCTGAGAGACAGCCAGTCCAGGAAAACAGCGCGCCCAGCGCTATAAAGTCCAGAAAGCGCTCCCAGGCGCTACAAGCAGTGTTCAGCAACAAAAAAAGGTCCTTCAGAGAGCAGGGGGCAAAGGCTGGGCCCAGAGCCAGCTCACAGGGCCCTCCAGCAGGGAGGCAGTCCCCAGTGGCGGTCTCTCCTGGCGCCCAGCAGCAGCAGGCCCCCCCTCAAGTGGATCCTGCAAGAGAACAACATGTAAGGGGACACAGCCCCTTTTTATACAGTACAAGGCTTTGTCTAAGGTGCAGGGAAGGGGCGAACCAGTTCCAACAGGTTCCTGAGCACTTTGTTTTGCTCAGCCCCTCTCCCTATTCACTGGCAGGGCTAGGGTCATTAGACGCACCACAGGGGCCGGCGCCAGCATTGTGTGGGGGAAGCCCTGTCCTATTCAGGACCCAGGTACACTCCTCCCCAGCCATCAACATGCTAACTCCCCATTCACCACTGGGTGACTCCTCCTGACTCTGGGGAATTCCCTAGTCCGTCACCTGACCTCACCAGCCAATCGCCAGACAAGCCACACATTTCAGACTGCACACTGAAGTGCCCACTTCTAGAAGTGGCACTTCCACACCAGGTACATGCACGCCGCACACATCAACGCGCAGCATTCACTCACACGAGTCCGCACATACCAAACACGGGCCTGCACACCCCACGCATCAGGAACTACCAGGACACATACATCCCCCCATGCATTCCTATGGGAGGGCAGGCCAACCTCAACACACGCACGCACTTTACCCTGAGACACAGCGGTAAAGTGCGCAGAAACCAAAATCCATTACGCCAAGTCATCAATAAAAAGCAAAAAGTCTCGGGGGTGAACCTGCCAGAAGGGCCAAGTCCAACAACCACCCAGGCCACACAGTGGTAGCTTGTGCGCCCAGCCTCTCAGGGCTTGATGCGATGATCTCAGCAGCCCACCCAGGCCACACAGGGTCAGCTTGTGCGCCCAGCCTCCAAGGGCTTGATGCGATGATCTCAGCAGACCGCCCAGGCCACACAGGGGCAGCTTGTGCGTCCAGCCTCTCAGGGCTTGATGCGATGATCTCAGCAGACCGCCCAGCCCACACAGTGGCAGCTTGTGCGCCCAGCCTCCCAGGGCTTGATGCAATGACCTCAGCAGCCCACCCAGGCCACAGAGGGGCAGCTTGTGCGCCCAGCCTCCAAGGGCTTGATGCGATGATCTCAGCAGACCGCCCAGGCCAAACAGGGTCAGCTTGTGCGCCCAGCCTCCCAGGGCTTGATGCGATGATCTCAGCAGACCGCCCAGGCCACACAGGGGCAGCTTGTGCGCCCAGCCTCTCAGGGCTTGATGCGATGATCTCAGCAGACCGCCCAGCCCACACAGTGTCAGCTTGTGCGCCCAGCCTCCCAGGGCTTGATGCAATGACCTCAGCAGCCCGCCCAGGCCAAACAGGGTCAGCTTGTGCGCCCAGCCTCCCAGGGCTTGATGCGATGATCTCAGCAGACCGCCCAGGCCACACAGTGGCAGCTTGTACGCCCAGCCTCTCAGGGCTTGATGCGATGATCTCAGCAGACCTCCCAGCCCACACAGTGGCAGCTTGTGCGCCCAGCCTCCAAGGGCTTGATGCAATGATCTCAGCAGCCCGCCCAGGCCACACAGTGGCAGCTTGTACACCCAGCCTCTCAGGGCTTGATGCATGACCTCAGCAGCCTGCCCAGGCCACACAAGGGCAGCTTGTGCGCCCAGCCTCCAAGGGCTTGATGCGATGATCTCGGCAGCCTGCCCAGGCCACACAGTGGCAGCTTGTGCGCCCAGCCTCCAAGGGCTTGATGCAATGACCTCAGCAGCCCACCCAGGCCACACAGGGTCAGCTTGTGCGCCCAGCCTCTCAGGGCTTGATGCAATGATTTAGAAAACCCAAAATCATTTGAGAGCCCCAGCTGAGCAGCCAGCAGCCCAACTGTCAATCAGAACAAGTAGAGCGAAGTGATGCCCATGATGCCCACATGGCAGCAAGTGTCCAGGAGTTGTGCACTTTTACTAAATGCCTACTCTATGCGTAGTGCACACTGCCCTGTAGAAGGTTCTTGGCCTCTGGGGAAGTGAAATCCTTGACCTCGGATCCTCCGGCTGTGTACCTATGCAAAGAGCGCCAGGAAGCTCCCAGAGAAAAAGACGCGCTGTAGAAAAGGTCCTCTGAACGAAAGCTTCGAATGTGGTGAATGGTCCAAAGTGTTCACCTCTGCCACAGGTGCTCCTCGACAGCCCCCATCAGGTGCTAGCCACAGATGCCAACCCTAAATTGCCACGAACCCGAATTCCCCCAGCACCGAGCAGGGTATCTTCTGGCCGGAATCTTTTGAGCAGGGAAAGAAAAGCAAGCGCTTTCAGAGAGACTGCTAAGGTGCCAACCTGGACTCAGGCATGCCACACTTGTGGCAGTTGTGCCAGTCCCTGAAGCAATGGAGGGGCGGGGCAGGGGTCGTGCGCATGGTGATGCGGCCGACACCCGCCCCGCCTCTCGCCCTGGTCGGGCATCACGGGATGGACCCCAGAAGCACTGAAGTGATTCTGGGACGTGAGGGGGCAAGTCCGGCAGCCGGATATTGCCGGTTTTTCTGCGGTGGGTTAAAAATGGCTGTGGAGTGGCGGGATGGTCTTTTCCTTCACCGCTCTGCAGCTGTCCTTCTCACAATTAGGGGTGGGTGGAATTTGCGAAAGTGACTTTCGCAAATTATCGCTAAAATGTTAAAAATCTCCGCAAACACGCGGAAATATCGCGAAGATGCAGAAGTTTTTCCCGCCCGTTCACGGTATTTTCTGCGTGGTCGCGGCTGGCCAACTTACCCATGTGGTTGCTCGCGGGCGCGGCCATCTTGTTTTCACTCTTCTCGCGGTGCATGATCGTGAGAAGAAAGACGTGATCGCGTGACCAATGACATTACTGCGGGCGCGAACTGTCGCGAGACAGCGCAAGTGGCTAGCAACAATCCAACATCTCGTGGAGAAAGCGACCGGACCGGGAAAACTTGTCGGCGAACGCGGGGATTCAGGTAAGGCGATCGCGCGCGCGCGAGAATGTATTATTTTACAGCGCGAGCAAGAAACAAATTATCGCTAAGCTGCGGAAATTTTGACATTTTTGTGCTCTCCGCGGAACGCGAAAATGTCAAATTATCGCAATTTCCTCGAGCGGAACGGAAATTTAGCCCAGGCCTACTCACAAGGCCGTCTACGTGACGGAGTTCCCTCTTTTTTCCCCACCCACCATCCCCTGAGGCAGCAGAGTTGATGTGTGCATTTTTTTCTTGTGTTCCATTGCAGGTTGTCCGAATTGTTTCCCTCCAAATCTGTTCTAGGTTTGTTTGTAAAGAACTTTTTCCTCACAGGTCGGAGCCATTGTCGTATTTTATGTGAGGGTATCCTTGGTCTGCGGTAAGGTCATGATTGGTGGGCATTGTTTACAGTCCTTAGTAGGCATCCCCATTGTCATCACCGTTGTCAATGGGGATTTCTTTTTTGGGGGGACAGTGGTCTCTCATGGAACTCCATGGGTTGGTTGCAGCCAGAAGGCTGTAAGGTGTAGGGGGAAGGGAAGTTCCGCTTCCGGTATGCCTTGGGCCAACCTCCGCACAAGCACATAGGAGCAAAAGTTGGCATAACAGCACAGCCGCTTGGAGATAATATTGAGGGCGTAGGGGGTGCCCGAGGGATATAACCTTCTGGGGAACTGGGCCTCCTGTGCAAGGTCACTCAGGTTAAAGGGTGGGACCTAGCATGTTGTTGGACCTGTCATGACCTTGCCCGTAGGCTCACTTCGGGATACGCAGGAAAGCAATAATGTATATAATTTAGTTTATTTTAGGAATGGCTATGTATTAGATAACATGTTAAGGTTAGCCATCTGAAATAATGTACATATAATGTATACACATATTTTGGTGCCCTGATATAGTGAATTGATGGACGGGTTTTCTGCATATTGTAAATATTGTAAATATGACATTTTAATTTGTTGGTATGTTTTGAATAAAATACGACTCCTGACCGAAGACATTGTGTTGATTTGCATTCTGCCTCGCGGGAGAGCAGAGGGGGTGGAGGTCCCTATGGGGGCACGGTTGGGAGAGACTGCCAGTCCTGGGGAGGGGCCTCAGCAATACCGGGCCATATTGTCCTCTTCCCGTGAGTGCCATTGGTCCCTCCATGGAGCTGCTCCTGCAAACCCCTTAGAGGGTCTTTATTTTCAGTGCACGTGTGTAGTGCACTATCACCAGCATATGTGTAGCTCAGTATCACCTGTGAGGGTTTGCTGGTGCGGATCAGGACAGGACTTGGAGCAGTAACCAGCCCTGGCAGATTCCTACTCGCCCGACCCTGGGAGCGGGGGTGGTGCAAGTAAAAAGCACTGCTCCCACTTTTGTTACTGGGGGCCGATAGTGCAGCACTGCTGCAAATCAGACCCCAGTGACAAAACCGGCCACCACAGCCAGAAAACCGGCCCCACCCCTCCAACCCACTGGGAAAATGCCCGGTGCCCGCTATGGCCCGTCCGGCCCTGGTGCTGATACGTGGGTATGAACACCTTTTCTCACTTCCTTTGTAACCTTGGATTCTTGATTTTTCTCGGCAGTGTGGCTTTGTTCCCCTGAAATCTGATGAACAAGCTTCAGACACATGGGCCCAGATTCACAAACACGTCATGACTGACTGACTGACTGAATAAAATACTTGTGAAGCGCTCGGTTGCCGAGGCATCTTGGCGCTGAGGTGAGTTGATACCGATGCACAGGCTTGCCAATCTAAGAGCTTAGGGGAAAAGCCAGGTCTTTGCCAGTTTCCTAAAGAGAGACCTATTTGGTTGTAGTCTGAAGGGGGGCGGGGCTCCAGGCCCTCACAGTGTCCTCCATCAGCCCTGGGACTGCTGGGAGCGGGGCTTCAGGCCCTCAGTGTCCTCCATCAGCTCTGACTCTGCTGGGGGAGGGGCTTTTGACCCTCACAGTGTCCTCCATCTGCCCTGAGTCTGCAGGGGGCGGGGCTCCAGGCTCTCACAGTGTCCTCCATCAGCTCTGACTCTGCTGGGGGTGGGGCTCCAGGCCCTCACAGTGTCCTCCATCAACCCTGAGTCTGCGAGGGAGGGGCTCCAGGCCCTCACAGTGTCCTCCATCTGCCCTGAGTCTGCAGGGGGGCGGGGCTCCAGGCCCTCACAGTGTCCTCCATCAGCTCTGAGTCTGCTGGGGGTGGGGCTCCAGGCCCTCACAGTGTCCTCCATCTGCCCTGAGTCTGCAGGGGGGCGGGGCTCCAGCCCTCACAGTGTCCTCCATCAGCTCTGAGTCTGCTGGGGCGGGGCTCCAGGCCCTCACAGTGTCCTCCATCAGCCCTGGGACTGCTGGGGGCGGGGCTCCAGGCCCTCACAGTGCCCTCCATCAGCTCTGACTCTGCTGGGGTAGGGGCTTCTAACCCTCACAGTGTCCTCCATCTGCCCTGAGTCTGCAGGGGGGCGGGGCTCCAGGCCCTCACAGTGTCCTCCATCAGCTCTGACTCTGCTGGGGGAGGGGCTCCAGGCCCTCACAGTGTCCTCCATCAGCCCTAAGTCTGCGGGGGAGGGGCTCAAGGCCCTCACAGTGTCCTCCATCTGCCCTGAGTCTGCAGGGGGGTCGGGGCTCTAGGGCCTCACAGTGTCCTCTATCAGCCCTGGGACTGCTGGGGGCGGGGTTTCAGGCCCTCACAGTTTCCTCCATCAGCCCTGGGACTGCTGGGGGCGGGGCTTCAGGCCCTCACAGTATCCTCCATCAGCTCTGACTCTGCTGGAGGAGGGGCTTCTGACCCTCACAGGGTCCTCCACCTAACCTGAGTCTGCAGGGGGGCGGGGCTCCAGGCCCTCACAGTGTCCTCCATCAGCTCTGACTCAGATGGGGGAGGGGCTCCAGGCCCTCACAGTGTCCTCCATCAGATCTGAGTCTGCAGGGGGCGGGGCTCCAGGCCCTGACTTTGCCCTCCATCAGATCTAAGTCTGTAGGGCGGGGGCTCTCGACCCCCAGCAGTGTCCTCCCTCTGCACCGTTCCTGCAGGAGAGAGACTTCCGTCCCCTAGAAGTGCCCCCATGCCCTGAGCCTGTAGGGGGTGGAACTCTAGGCCCTCACAGTGCCCTCCATCAGTTCTGAGTCTGCAGGGGGCGGGGCTCCAGCCCCCACAGTGTCCTCCATCAGCTCTGAGTCTGCAGGGGGGCGGGGCTCCAGGCCCTCACAGTGTCCTCCATCAGCTCTGAGTCTGCAGGAGGTCGGGGCTCCAGGCCCTCACAGTGTCCTCCATCAGCT
Organism: Triturus cristatus; assembly: GCF_964204655.1. NCBI lineage: Eukaryota > Metazoa > Chordata > Amphibia > Caudata > Salamandridae > Triturus > Triturus cristatus. The sequence continues at coordinate 50,406,609 of NC_140590.1, read as the reverse complement.
CTGACTCTGCTGGGGGAGGGGCTTCTGACCCTCACAGTGTCCTCCATCAGCTCTGAGTCTGCAAGGGGGCGGGGCTCCAGGCCCTCACAGTGTCATCCATCAGCTCTGAGTCTGCAGGGGGCGGGGCTCCAGACCCTCACAGTGGCCTCCATCTGCTCTGCGTCTGCAGGGGAGGGGCTCCAGCCCCCACAGTGACCTCCATCTGCCCTGTGTCTGTGGGGGAGGGGCTTCAGGCCCTGACTTTGCCCTCCATCAGATCTAAGTCTGTAGGGCGGGGGCTCTCGACCCCCAGCAGTGTCCTCCCTCTGCACCGTTCCTGCAGGAGAGAGACTTCCGTCCCCTAGAAGTGCCCCCATGCCCTGAGCCTGTAGGGGGTGGAACTCTAGGCCCTCACAGTGCCTTCCATCAGTTCTGAGTCTGCAGGGGGCGGGGCTCCAGCCCCCACAGTGTCCTCCATCAGCTCTGAGTCTGCAGGGGGGCTGGGCTCCAGGCCCTCACAGTGTCCTCCATCAGCTCTGAGTCTGCAGGAGGTCGGGGCTCCAGGCCCTCACAGTGTCCTCCATCAGCTCTGACTCTGCTGGGGGAGGGGCTTCTGACCCTCACAGTGTTCTCCATCAGCTCTGAGTCTGCAGGGGGGCTGGGCTCCAGGCCCTCACAGTGTCATCCATCAGCTCTGACTCTGCAGGGGGCGGGGCTTCAGGCCCTCCCAGTGTCCTCCATCAGCTCTGAGTCTGCAGGGGGCGGGGCTCCAGACCCTCACAGTGGCCTCCATCTGCTCTGAGTCTGCAGGGGAGGGGCTCCAGCCCCCACAGTGCCCTCCATCTGCCCTGTGTCTGTGTGGGAGGGGCTCCAGACCCTCACAGTGGCCTCCATCAGCTCTGATTCTGCGGGGAGGGGCTCCAGGCCCCCCACAGTGCCCTCCATCTGCCCTGAGTCTGTGGGGGAGGGGCTCCAGACCCTCACAGTGGCCTCCATCAGCTCCGAGTCTGCAGGGGGCGGGGCTCCTGGCCCCCTCAGTGTCTTCCATCAGCTCTTTGTCTGCAGGGGGCGGGGCTTCAGCCCTCACAGTGTCCTCCTTCAGCTCTGAGTCTGCAGAGGGTGGGGCTCCAGGCCCCCACAGTGTCCTCCATCAGCTCTGAGTCTGCAGGGGAGGGGCTCTAGGCCCCCTCAGTGTCCTCCATTAGATCTGACTCTGCTGGGGGAGGGGCTTCTGACCCTCACAGTGTCCTCCATAAGCTCTGAGTCTGCAGGGGGGCGGGGATCCAGGCCCCACAGTGTCCTCCATCAGCTCTGAGTCTGCAGGGGGGCGGGGCTCCAGCCCCCACAGTGTCCTCCATCAGCTCTGAGTCTGCAGGGGGCGGGGCTCCAGGCCCTCACAGTGTCCACCCTCAGCTCTGATCCTGCAGGGGGCGGGACTCCAGGACCCCACAGTGTCCTCCATCAGCTCTGAGTCTGTGGGGGAGTGGCTCCAGGTCCCCACTGTGTCCTCCATCAGCTCTGAGTCTGCAGGGGGCGGGGCTCCAGGTCCTCACAGTGTCCTCCATCAGCTCTGAGTCTGCAGGGGGGTGGGGCTCCAGACCCCCACAGTGTCCTCCATCAGGTCTGAGTCTGCAGGGGGCAGGGCTCCAGGCCCCCACAGTGTCCCCCATCAGCTCTGAGTCTGCAGGGGGGCAGGGCTCCAGACCCTCCAGTGTCCTCCATCAGCTCTGAGTCTGCAGGGGGCCGGGCTCCAGGCCCCCACAGTGTCCTCCATCAGCTCTGAGTCTGCAGAGGGCGGGGCTTCTGACCCTCACAGTGTCCTCCACCAGCTCTGCGTCTGCAGGGGGCGGGGCTCCAGGCCCTCACAGTGTCCTCCATCAGCTCTGCGTCTGCAGGGGGCGGGGCTCCAGGCCCTCACAGTGTCCTCCATCAGCTCTGAGTCTGCAGGGGGGCGGGGCTCCTGGCCCCCACAGTGTCCTCCATCAGCTCTGAGTCTGCAGGGGGCGGGGCTCCAGGTCCTCACAGTGTCCTCCATCAGCTCTGAGTCTGCAGGGGGTCGGGCTCCAGGCCCCCACAGTGTCCTCCATCACCTCTGAGTCTGCAGGGGGGCGGGGCTCCAGGCCCCCACAGTGTCCTCCATCAGCTCTGAGTCTGCGGGGGAGGGGCTTCAGCCCCCACAGTGTCCTCCACCAGCTCTGCGTCTGCAGGGGGCGGGGCTCCAGGCCCTCACAGTGTCCTCCATCAGCTCTGAGTCTGCAGGGGGCGGGGCTCCTGGCCCCCACAGTGTCCTCCATCAGCTCTGAGTCTGCAGGAGGCGGGGCTCAAGGCCCCCACAGTGTCCTCCATCAGCTCTGAGTCTGCGGGGGAGGGGCTTCAGCCCCCACAGTGTCCTCCACCAGCTCTGCGTCTGCAGGGGTCGGGGCTCCGGGCCCCACAGTGTCGTCCATCAGCTCTGAGTCTGCAGGGGGCGGGGCTCAAGGCCCCCACAGTGTCCTCCATCAGCTTTCCTGTCGGCAGCACTCGCTCCGAGAGGGAAACCACAAGATGTGCCACAGAATCCATAACTGTCAGCTGCTGGCATTTATCTGTGACTTGCCTCCATTCTCAGCCTTCCTGTCCAATTCTTCAGCAAATTAATACACTGCGTCCATCACATTAATTACAGACAGAGCGCCTCGCGCCATAAATAGTCCCTGCCCTCCCCTGTGACAGACACGATGTAAGACAAGGCAGGACAGAGTGATGAAAAGAAGCGCTAGACTGACGGGGCCTGGAGAGTGATGGGGCGCCGGGGAGGGCGAGGAGGGCTGCTTCTGCGTGTGGTGCATGAGATGCGGGGTGCGCAGGAGGGCTGCTTATGCGTGTGGTGAATTAGACTCGGTGCGCAGGAGGGCTGCTTGTGCATGTGGTGAATGATGGATAAGATGGGTGCGCCGGAGGGCTGCCTGTTCGTGGCGGTGAATGAGATGCGGGGTACGCAGGAGGGCTGCCTATGTGTGGTGGTGAATGAGATGGGGGGTGCGCAGGAGAGCTGCTTGTGCGTGGTGGTGAATGAGATGCGGGGTGTGCAGGAGGGTTGCTTGTGCGTGTGGTGAATGAGACGAGGGGTGCGCAGGAGGGATGCTTGTGCGTGGTGGTGAATGAGATGCAGGGTGCGCAGGAGGGATGGTTGTGCGTGTGGTGAATGAGACGAGGGGTGCGCAGGAGGGATGTTTGTGCGTGTGGTGAATGAGATGCGGGGTACGCAAGAGGGCTGCCTATGCGTGGCGGTGAATGAGATGGGGGGTGCACAGGAGAGCTGCTTGTGCATGGTGGTGAATGAGATGCGGGGTGCGCAGGAGGGATGCTTGTGCGTGGTGGTGAATTAGACTCGGTGCGCAGGAGGGCTGCTTGTGCATGTGGTGAATGATGGATAAGATGGGTGCGCCGGAGGGCTGCCTGTTCGTGGCGGTGAATGAGATGCGGGGTACGCAGGAGGGCTGCCTATGCGTGGCGGTGAATGAGATGGGGGTGCGCAGGAGAGCTGCTTGTGCGTGGTGGTGAATGAGATGCGGGGTGTGCAGGAGGGATGCTTGTGCGTGGTGGTGAATGAGATGCGGGGTGCGCAGGAGGGATGCTTGTGCGTGTGGTGAATGAGACGAGGGGTGCGCAGGAGGGATGTTTGTGCGTGTGGTGAATGAGATGCGGGGTACGCAGGAGGGCTGCCTATGCGTGGCGGTGAATGAGATGGAGGTGCGCAGGAGAGCTGCTTGTGCACGGCGGTGAATGAGATGCGGGGTGGGTAGGAGGGCTGCCTGTGCGTGGTGGTGAATGAGATACGGGATGGGCAGGAGGGCTGCTTGTGCGTGGTGGTGAATCAGATGATGGGTGCGTGGGAGGGCTGCTTGTGAGTGGTGGTAAATGGGACACGGGATGGGCAGGAGGGCTGCTTGTTGGGTGGTGTTGATTGAGATATGGGGTGCACAGGAGGGCTGCTTGTGCACGGCGGTGAATGAGATGAGGGGTGCACAGGGGGGCTGCTTGTGCGAGGCAGTGAATGGGATACGGGGTGCACAAGAGGGATGCTTGTGCATGGTGGTGAATGAGATGAGGGGCGCGTGGGAGGGCTGCTTTTGCGTGGTGGTGAATGAGATACAGGGTGTGCAGGAGGGCTGCTTGTGCGAGGCACTGAATGGGATACGGGGTGCGCAGGAAGGCTGCTTGTGCGTGGTGGTGAATGGGATACGGGGTGCGCAGCAGGGCTGCTTGTGCGAGGCGGTGAATGGGATACGGGGTGCGCAGAAGGGATGCTTATGTGTTGTGGTGAATGAGATGAGGGGCGCGTGGGACGGCTGCTTGTGTGTGGTGCTGAATGAGACGAGGGGTGCGCAGGAGACTGCTTGTGCTAGGCAGTTAATGGGATACGGGGTGCGCAGGAGGGCTGCTTGTGCTTGGTGGTAAATGAGATGAGGGGTGCGTGGGAGGGCTGCTTGTGCGTGGTGGTGAATGAGATACAGGGTGCACAGGAGGGCTGCTTGTGCGAGGTGGTGAATGGGATACGGGGTGTGCAGGAGGGCTGCTTGTGCAAGGCGGTGAATGGGATGCGGGCTGCTCAGGAGGGATGCTTGTGCGTGGTGGTGAATGAGATGAGGGGTGCGTGGGAGGGCTGCTTGTGCGTTGTGGTGAATGAGACGAGGGGTGTGCAGGAGGGCTGCTTGTGCAAGGCGGTGAATGGGATACGGGGTGCGCAGGAGGGCTGCTTGTGCATGGCGGTGAATGGGATACGGGGTGCGCAGGGGCATGCAGGGTGCGCAGGAGGGCTGCTTGTGCGAGGCGGTGAATGGGATGCAGGGTGCGCAGGGGGATGCTTGTGCGTTGTGGTGAATGGGATGCAGGGTGCGCAGGAGGGCTGCTTGTGCGAGGCGGTGAATGAGATACGGGGTGCGCAGGAGGGCTGCTTGTGCGAGGCAGTGAATGGGATGCAGGGTGCGCAGGGGGGATGCTTGTGCGTGGTGGTGAATGATGGCTAAGATGAGGGTTACGTAGGAGGGCTGCTTGTGCGTGGTGGTGAATGAGATGCAGGGTGCACTGGAGGGCTGCTTGTGTGCGGAGGTGAGTGAGATGAAGGGGGTGCAGGAGGGATGCGTGTGCGTGGTGGTGAATCAGATGATGAGTGCGTGGGAGGGCTGCTTGTGAGTGGTGGTAAATGGGACACGGGATGGGCAGGAGGGCTGCTTGTTGGGTGGTGTTGATTGAGATACGGGGTGCGCAGGAGGGCTGCTTGTGCACGGCGGTGAATGAGATGAGGGGTGCACAGGGGGGCTGCTTGTGCGAGGCAGTGAATGGGATACGGGGTGCACAAGAGGGATGCTTGTGCGTGGTGGTGAATGAGATGAGGGGTGCGTGGGAGGGCTGCTTGTGCGTGGTGGTGAATGAGATACAGGGTGTGCAGGAGGGCTGCTTGTGCGAGGTGGTGAATGGGATACGGGGTGCGCAGAAGGGATGCTTATGTGTGGTGGTGAATGAGATGAGGGGTGCGTGGGAGGGCTGCTTGTGCGTGGTGGTGAACGAGACGAGGGGTGCGCAGGAGACTGCTTGTGCTAGGCAGTTAATGGGATACGGGGTGCGCAGGAGGGCTGCTTGTGCTTGGTGGTAAATGAGATGAGGGGTGCGTGGGAGGGCTGCTTGTGCGTGGTGGTGAATGAGATACAGGGTGCACAGGAGGGCTGCTTGTGCGAGGTGGTGAATGGGATAAGGGGTGTGCAGGAGGGCTGCTTGTGCAAGGTGGTGAATGGGATGCGGGCTGCTCAGGAGGGATGCTTGTGCGTGGTGGTGAATGAGATGAGGGGTGCGTGGGAAGGCTGCTTGTGCGTTGTGGTGAATGAGACGAGGGGTGTGCAGGAGGGCTGCTTGTGCATGGCGGTGAATGGGATACGGGGTGCGCAGGGGCATGCAGGGTGCGCAGGAGGGCTGCTTGAGCGAGGCGGTGAATGAGATACGGGGTGCGCAGGAGGGCTGCTTGTGCGAGGTGGTGAATGGGATACAGGGTGCGCAGGGGGATGCTTGGGCGTGGTGGTGAATGATGGCTAAGATGAGGGTTGCGTAGGAGGCCTGCTTGTGCGTGGTGGTGAATGAGATGCAGGGTGCACTGGAGGGCTGCTTGTGTGCGGAGGTGAGTGAGATGAAGGGGTTGCAGGAGGGATGCGTGTGCGTGGTGGGTAAGTGTAATGCGGAGGGTGTAGTGATGGTGTAGAGGCGTTGGTTGCAGTCTTGGTCTAGCCACGGTGCTGTAGAGGGGTGTAGTAAGGCAGGGCATTTGGATGGTTCAGTATCAGCCTGTGAGTGATGGTGAATGAGATGAGGGGTGTGTAGGTGTAGAGCAGAGTGTGTAGTGATGGTGTGAAGGCGTTGGCTGCAGTCTTGGTGTAGCAACAGTGCTGTAGAGGGGTGTAGTAATGCAGGACATGGTGATGGTTCAGCCTGTGAGTGATGGTGAACGAGATGGGGTGTGTGAAGGTGTAGAGTGCAGGGTGTAGGGATGGTGTAGAGAAGTTAACTGCAGGCTTGGTGTAGCAGCAGGGCTGTAGAGGGGGGTAGTAAAGCAGGACATGGTGATGGGTCAGTATCAGCCTGGGAGTGATGGTGAATAAGATGAGTATTTGGGAGTGCCTTGGTGAGAAGGTGCAAGACAGGAGGGTGTAGTGATGGCTTAGAGGTATTGACTACAGACCTGGTGTAGTAGCCGTGGTTCTAGAACAGAGAATTGTAATGCAGAGTCCAGGGGATGGTTCAGGATGGTCGCCTGTGAGGGATTGGACAGCAGAAAACGGATTTGTGATGGTGCAGGAGCCCCACCCGTGATTGACTTTGCAAGAGAGCTAGTAGTGTTCGATGGTGTAGGAGCACAGGAGCACTAGCAGTGATTGAATGTGCAGTAACAGAACACTAGCACTGTTTGATGGTGTAGGATCACTAGCAGTGGTTGATGGTGTAAGAGCACTAGCTGTGATTGACGGTGCAAGAGTTTAGCCATGACTGATTGTGCAGGAGTACTACCAGTGGGTGATGGTGCAGGATCACTAGCCATGACTGATGGTGCAGGAGCTCTAGTAGTGATTGATGATGCAGGAGTATCAGCAGTGGTTGATGGTGCTGGAGCACTAGCAGTGGTTGATGGTGCTGGAGCACTAGCAGTGTTTGATGGTGCAGGAGCACTAGGAGTGATTGATGGTGCAGGAGCATTAGCAGTGGTTGATGGTGCAGGAGCACTAGAAGTGATTGATGGTGTAAGAGCACTAGCTGTGACTGATGGTGCAGTAGCACCTGCAGTGGTTGATGGTACAGGAGCACTAGGAGTGATTGATGGTGCAGGAGCATTAGCAGTGGTTGATGGGGATCACTAACAATGACTGATGGTGCAAGAGCACTAGCAGTGATTGAGGGCACAGGAGCACTAGCAGTGGTTTATGGTACAGGAGCCTTAGGAGTGATTGATGGTGCAGGAGCATTAGCAGTGGTTGATTGGGATCACTAGCCATGACTGACGGTGCACAAGCACTAGCAGTGGTTGATAGTGCAGGAGAACTAGGAGTGATTGATGGTGCAGGAGCATTAGCATTGTTTGATTGGGATCGCTAGCCATTACTGATGGTGCAAGAGCACTGGCAGTGATTGATCGTGCAGGAGCATTAGCAGTGGTTGATGGCGCAGGAGCACTAGGACTGATTGATTGTTTAAAAACACTAGCCGTGACTGATGGTGCGGGAGCACTAGCAGTGGTTGGTGATGCAGGAGTACTATCAGTGATTGGTGGTGCAGGAGCACTAGCAGTGGTTGATGGTGTAGGAGCACTAGCAGTGATTGATGGTGGAAGAGCACTAGCCATGACTTATGGTGCAGAAGCATTAGCAGTGGTTGATGGGGATCCTTAGCCATGACTGATGGTGCAAGAGCACTGGCAGTGATTGATGGTGCAGGAGCATTAGCAGTGGTTGATGGCACAGGAGCACTAGGACTGATTGATTGTTTAGAAGCACTAGCCAGGACTGATGGTGCAGGAGCACTAGCAGTGGTTGATGGTGCAGGAGCACTAGGAGTGATTGATGGTGTAAGAGCACTAGCCATGACTGATGGTGCAGGAGCACTAGCAGTGGTTGATGGGGATCGCTAGCCATGACTGATGGTGGAAGAGCACTAGCAGTGATTGATGGTGCAGGAGCATTAGCAGTGGTTGATGGTGCAGGAGCACTAGGAGTGATTGATGGTGTAAGAGCACTAGCCGTGACTGATTGTGCAGGAGCACTAGCAGTGGTTGATGGTGCTGTAGCACTAGGAGTGATTGATGGTGCAGGAGCATTAGCAGTGGTTGATGGCGCAGGAGCACTAGGAGTGATTGATTGTGTAAGAGCACTAGCCATGACTGATGGTGCAGGAGCACTAGCAGTGGTTGATGGGGATCGCTAGCCATGACTGATGGTGGAAGAGCACTAGCAGTGATTGATGGTGCAGGAGCATTAGCAGCGGTTGATGGTGCAGGAGCACTAGGAGTGATTGATGGTGTAAGAGCACTAGCCGTGACTGATTGTGCAGGAGCACTAGCAGTGGTTGATGGTGCTGTAGCACTAGGAGTGATTGATGGTGCAGGAGCATTAGCAGTGGTTGATGGTGCAGGAGCACTAGGAGTGATTGATGGTGTAAGAGCACCAGCCATGACTGATGGTGCAGGAGCACTAGCAGTGGTTGATGGGGATCGCTAGCCATGACTGATGGTGGAAGAGCACTAGCAGTGATTGATGGTGCAGGAGCATTAGCAGCGGTTGATGGTGCAGGAGCACTAGGAGTGATTGATGGTGTAAGAGCACTAGCCGTGACTGATTGTGCAGGAGCACTAGCAGTGGTTGATGGTGCTGTAGCACTAGGAGTGATTGATGGTGCAGGAGCATTAGCAGTGGTTGATGGTGCTGTAGCACTAGGAGTGATTGATGGTGCAGGAGCACTAGCAGTGGTTGATGGGAATCACTAGCCATGACTGATGGTGCAAGAGCACTAGCAGTGATTGATGGTGCGGGAGCATTAGCAGAGGTTGATGGTGCAGGAGCACTAGGAGTGATTGATGGTGTAAGAGCACTAGCCGTGACTGATGGTGCAGGAGCACTAGCAGTGGTTGATGGTGCAGGAGCACTAGGAGTGATTGATGGTGTAAGAGCACTAGCCATGACTGATGGTGCAGAAGCAGTAGCAGTGGTTGATGGGGATCGCTAGCCATGACTGATGGTGGAAGAGCACTAGCAGTGATTGATGGTGCAGGAGCATTAGCAGTGGTTGATGGTGCAGGAGCACTAGGAGTGATTGATGGTGTAAGAGCACTAGCCGTGACTGATTGTGCAGGAGCACTAGCAGTGGTTGATGGTGCAGTAGCACTAGGAGTGATTGATGGTGCAGGAGCATTAGCAGTGGTTGATGGCGCAGGAGCACTAGGAGTGATTGATTGTGTAAGAGCACTAGCCATGACTGATGGTGCAGGAGCACTAGCCGTGACTGATGGTGCAGGAGCACTAGCAGTGGTTGATGGTACAGGAGCACTACGAATGATTGATGGTGTAAGAGCACTAGCCATGACTGATGGTGCAGGAGCACTAGCCATGACTGATGGTGCAGGAGCACTAGCAGTGGTTGATGGGGATCACTAGCCATGACTGATGGTGCAAGAGCACTAGCAGTGATTGATGGTGCGGGAGCATTAGCAGAGGTTGATGGGGCAGGAGCACTAGGAGTGATTGATGGTGTAAGAGCACTAGCCGTGACTGATTGTGCAGGAGCACTAGCAGTGGTTGATGACGCAGGACCACTAGGAGTCATTGATTGTGTAAGAGCACTAGCCATGACTGATGGTGCAGGAGCACTAGCCGTGACTGATGGTGCAGGAGCACTAGCAGTGGTTGATGGTGCTGGAGTACTATCAGTGATTGGTGGCACAGACGCTCTAGCAGTGGTTGATGGTGTAGGAGCACTAGCAGTGATTGATGGTGGAAGAGCACTAGCCGTGACTGATGGTGAAGTAGCACTAGCAGTGGTTGATGGTGCTGGAGTACTATCAGTGATTGGTGGCACAGACGCTCTAACAGTGGTTGATGGTGTAGGAGCACTAGCAGTGGTTGATAGTGCAGGAGCAGTAGGAGTGATTGATGGTGCAGGAGCATCAGCAGTGGTTGATGGGGATCACTAGCCGTGACTGATGGTACAGGAGCACTAGCAATGGTTGATGGTGCAGGAGTACTATCAGTGATTGGTGGTGCAGAAGGACTAGCAGTGATTGATGGTGCAGGAGAATTAGCAGTGGTTGATGGCGCAGGAGCACTAGGAGTGATTGATTGTGTAAAAGCACTAACCGTGACTGATGTGCAGGAACACTAGCAGTGGTTGCTGGTGAAGGAGCACTAGCAGTGGTTGATGGTGTAAGAGCACTAGCAGTGAGTGATAGCATCGGAGCACTGGACATGTTGATGGTGCGGGAGCACCAACAGTGATTGATAGTGTAACAGCACTAGCAGTGATTGATGGTTAGGGGTCCTAGCAGTGATGATCGTGTAGGTCTACTAGCAGTGTTCAATGGTTTCAGGATAACTAGTAGTGATTGACGGTGCAGGGGCACCAGCAGTGATTGATGGTGTAGAAGCACTAGTAGTGTTCGATGGTGTAGGAGCACTAACAGTGATTGATGGTGCTAGAGTATTGGTAGTGATTGATGGTGTAAGAGTATTGGTAGTGATTGATGGTGTAAGACCAGTATTTGTGATTAATGGTGCTTCTAGCAAACTCCTTTGTTTTGCTTTGTTCTTCTTAATCTTAGCCCTTCCATTAATCGTTAACCCTAAACTTTGACCCCATACTTTAACCTATCCCCTATCACAATCATAGATCTAATTTTGACTCTAACCCCACTCCTTACCAAAGCTTACCATAACCCCATCCCTCACATCAAACCTTGAAATAAATCTTTACAAGAATATTATACATTAAAATGTTCATCTTCTGAAATATTTAATATGCTGAATCCGGGTTCATTGAAATAATCATTGTTTGCATTTTTCAAAGAGACGTTTGGTCAAACACAGCTTAACCTTTCGATGCAGGGACTATTTTTATGAGGCTTTTTTACTGCAAACCAACGTAGAATCAGCCGACAGTCCCCGCCCCCAGCAATCCGGGTCACGTTTCACACGCGCCAGGTGCACAGCGTCCGTCCGTGCAAGCAGTGCAGACACTACTCCTTCGGCCTCACGACACCACCGACCACGAACAGGGATTGTCGGTTCCTGATATCAACGCTGTCGCTGTGACTCTGTTTTCATAGGTTGGCACCACAGAGTTACACTTAACTGCTTCAGTTTAGCTTCTGGCACCAAATAAAGGGGCAGATTTACAAGCCCGCTGCGCCACTTTTGCGTCACTTTGAACATGGGGAAAAGTGACGCGCAAGGAGCTTGTAAATCTGCCCCAATGTTTGTCCTCCCTGGACTGCCCCATTCTGGTCCCAGCTTGCTCTGCTGACCCACGTTCCGCCATCTTTGCTGAGCATGCGCGGACGAATACACCCCACCACGGAGAACTCCACGAGGGGGGCCTCGTGAAGAGTGCAAGATCTGATGCATTCACTGGTTCATCCTCTTTCTTCCCGAACCACAAGCAGTCAGTTTCCTTCCAGCCCCCCCCCCCCCCCAACTGCGGGGTTAACATGATTGTTTCAAGAGTTCATCTTTCATTCACAGCAGCAGTAATATTCACACCTGCTGGGAGGGGCTAGAACCGCTCCTCGAAATACACCTTGTTCAGACCTTTGCTTTATACAGAGTGGATCTGGGAGCTGCAAAGTCTGTGTGAAACAACAACTACTCGGGGAAGCCCTTTCACAGAGGCCTTCATTCCTAGGGACGAGCCACATTGGATACATTCGCGTTCTGCTCCACAGCGTAGGGAGTTTTACGTGGGTTTGTTTTGTCGTAACACAAATGTAAATCCCTATTTTGGCCAGTGGAGGGAACATTGTGTGTGGGAGATGTGGTGTCCAACATAGACCCCTTCGACCACTGCAGCCGAGGGAGGGAAGAGTGTTTGTCCAACATAGACCCCTTCGACCACTGCAGCCGGTGGAGGGAAGAGTGTTTGCAGGAGATGTAATGTCCAACATAGACCCCTTCGACCACTGCAGCCGAGGGAGGGAAGAGTGTTTGTCCAACATAGACCCCTTCGACCACTGCAGCCGGTGGAGGGAAGAGTGTTTGCAGGAGATGTAATGTCCAACATAGACCCCTTCGACCACTGCAGCCGAGGGAGGGAAGAGTGTTTGTCCAACATAGACCCCTTCGACCACTGCAGCCGATGGAGGGAAGAGTGTTTGCAGGAGATTCGATGTCCAACATAGATCCCTTCTACCACTGCAGCCGATGGAGGGGAGAGTGTTTGCAGGAGATGCGATGTCCAACCTAGACCCCTTTGACCACTGCAGCTGATGGAGGGAAGAGTGTTTGCAGGAGATGCGATGTCCAACATAGACCCCTTCGACCACTGCAGCCGGTGGAGGGAAGAGTGTTTGCAGGAGATGTAATGTCCAACATAGACCCCTTCGACCACTGCAGCCGAGGGAGGGAAGAGTGTTTGTCCAACATAGACCCCTTCGACCACTGCAGCCGGTGGAGGGAAGAGTGTTTGCAGGAGATGTGATGTCCAACATAGACCCCTTGGACCACTGCAGCCGGTGGAGGGAAGAGTGTTTGCAGGAGATGTAATGTCCAACATAGACCCCTTCGACCACTGCAGCCGATGGAGGGAAGAGTGTTTGCAGGAGATGCGATGTCCAACATAGACCCCTTCGACCACTGCAGCCGATGGAGGGAAGAGTGTTTGCAGGAGATGCGATGTCCAACATAGACCCCTTCGACCACTGCAGCAGATGGAGGGAAGAGTGTTTGCAGGAGATGTGATGTCCAACATAGACCCCTTCGACCACTGCAGCCGATGGAGGGAAGAGTGGTTGCTGGAGATGCGATGTCCAACATAGACCCCTTCGACCACTGCAGCCGATGGAGGGGAGAGTGTTTGCAGGAGATGCTATGTCCAACATAGACCCCTTTGACCACTGCAGCCGATGGAGGGAAGAGTGTTTGCTGGAGATGTGATGTCCAACATAGATCCCTTCGACCACTGCAGCCGGTGGAGGGAAGAGTGTTTGCTGGAGATGTGATGTCCAACATAGATCCCTTCGACCACTGCAGCCGAGGGAGGGAAGAGTGTTTGTCCAACATAGACCCCTTCGACCACTGCAGCCGGTGGAGGGAAGAGTGTTTGCAGGAGATGTGATGTCCAACATAGACCCCTTGGACCACTGCAGCCGGTGGAGGGAAGTGTTTGCAGGAGATGTAATGTCCAACATAGACCCCTTCGACCACTGCAGCCGATGGAGGGAAGAGTGTTTGCAGGAGATGCGATGTCCAACATAGACCCCTTCGACCACTGCAGCCGATGGAGGGAAGAGTGTTTGCAGGAGATGCGATGTCCAACATAGACCCCTTCGACCACTGCAGCCGATGGAGGGAAGAGTGTTTGCAGGAGATGTGATGTCCAACATAGACCCCTTCGACCACTGCAGCCGATGGAGGGAAGAGTGTTTTCTGGAGATGCGATGTCCAACATAGACCCCTTCGACCACTGCAGCCGATGGAGGGGAGAGTGTTTGCAGGAGATGCGATGTCCAACATAGACCCCTTTGACCACTGCAGCCGATGGAGGGAAGAGTGTTTGCTGGAGATGTGATGTCCAACATAGATCCCTTCTAGCACTGCAGCCGATGGAGGGGAGAGTGTTTGCAGGAGATGCGATGTCCAACATAGACCCCTTCGACCACTGCAGCCGATGGAGGGAAGAGTGTTTGCAGGAGATGCGATGTCCAACATAGACCCCTTCGACCACTGCAGCCGATGGAGGGAAGAGTGTTTGCTGGAGATGTGATGTCCAACATAGATCCCTTCTAGCACTGCAGCCGATGGAGGGAAGAGTGTTTGCTGGAGATGTGATGTCCAACATAGACCCCTTCTACCATCGTGGCCAGTGGAGGGAACAGTGTGTGCATGAGACCCTCTCCATCACAGCAGCCGGTGAGGGAGCAGCGTGCATGGCAGATGTGGCGCACAGTGTAGCCCTCTACCTTCACTTCAGACAGCAGAGGGACTCGACTCTTCCTTCTAGGTACTGTCACTAGTCGCTGGATGTCTTCACGCCTAACTACTGCTGCCTCGTCCACCTGTGAAACTCTAATGAGCGACTTATGCGGCTGAAGGTGGGCAGCAGGCGGCTGCCTGCTTCTTCGTGTTCCCAGCAGACAGGAACATGCTTTTCTTTTGGAGAGCTCTTCGCTCACTGCCAGTGCTAAAAGCAGATCCCATCAAAGGCTAATCCTGGTACATTGGGTTCCCATCCACAAGGGCGCCACTTGTGACAAGTCCGCTTGCACACTGTGTCCTGCGCCACCAGCTGTGCTCCTCGAAGAGAAGTGCTTTGTGCAGAGGAGCCTTTCTGGGAGAAGCAGCCCTCTCTGGAGCTGCTGTTCTGGGAGATCTTGGCACCAGTGGGGGCTGGAGGAAGCTGCCCCCAGTCAGTGACGACACTTCCTCCCTCGGTTAATGCAGGGTGGTGACTGTCCGTTTAAAATCAAGTTTGTGGCACCCTCACTCTGCAAGCAGTTCGAGTACCTCTGCGCGTGGCCATGTCTTACCAAAAAAAACACTTAAAATGCGCCTATTGAGGCTGTTGGAGGTTGCAAATGGCCTGATTCTCAGAATCAGCCCCTATGCGACCCCAAAAAAGTATTTTGAAATGTACAAAAGCCAGGCAGGCGGAGCTGGGATGATGGCGGAGCTGGGTCCGCACTGAGCTGCTCGCCCGGGGCTCCATCCACTGCATTCTGTCTCCCCACCCAGAGTAAGCGGCAACCGGAGCAATATGATTGACTACGTTGCGGGATAAGGAGCTAAACCGTTAGCATACCCCCCCGAGAAAAACGTACCTGCTATCTGGCTGCTCTGAGCTGTTTGACCGACTGGCCGGCGGCGTTACTATCACTGCCGATGCAAAAACTTCCAAGGACTCCCTGGTTACTCGACCGCATTCTGCAGAGTCTTCGCGGGAGCACCAAACTCACCCGTCTCGGCTCAGATCTTGGGTCACATCTTTGGTTGTATCTCCGGTCTCTCTCCAGCTATATCCAGCCGTCTGGGATAATGTCTCCTAAGAAACTACACCGTGCAACTCGTTATCACAAATTAACCGAGAGCAAAGCACAGGAGGCGGCCCCTTCTGCCGCTACGGTCCCTGCATCAGTCAAGCCGCGCACGGCTGCTCTGGTCTCGGCTGGACCTCCATCGATCTTTCAGGTCTCCCTGGCTGATGCCGACCTCGATGCCGCTGGGGCCGTTGGGGCCGAAAGAACTGCCGGGCCAGTGAGGGACGAGTACACCGCAGTGGAGCCGGCGCTGGGGAACATGAAGAAAGAAATGTTGCCGCTCATATCCCAGAAGCCTGCTCCGTCTCTGCTAGTGGAACAGATGGGAGAGAACAGCCGTAAACAGGTACTGAAGCCACCCACCTTGATTCTAACTTCATATCCTAAGTGCCCTTCTAGTAGAACGCATAAAGGGGTGGACAGGTCTCTGACTCTGACCCGCGAGAGAGAGGTGTCGGGGGGTGAAATGTGTAATGTTACTGCCTCTATTAATTCTGATGCTGATGCTGATACTGATACTGACACTGCCACCGGGAATGCAACTGACCTGGCCCCTGACCTGGCCCCTGTTCTCTCTACGACAGAGCATCCCAGTGATGAAAAGGTGGAGGATTTGGCGGACTTGATGTCTGACTCTTCTACTAGTATGGCGAGCCCCACTGGCCGTTTTGATGGTGCTATTACAGGGGTAGGGGCCGCGGAGCATAATGACTTGGTTCAAGCCAGCGAGCAAGAACTGTTTGAAGAACCTTCCATACATACTGAGGAAGAGGATGAGGACGAGGATGAGCTCGGGGGAGGACAGAGGAAGGACCATGACACTAGCGGTACCGATGACAGGTCTAAGCTGCGAGCAAATAGAGGTCGCAAACTAAGAAGTAAGGCAAAATCTAGAAGAGGATTTAAGACTACCACTACTATATCGCAGCCTGTTAAAAATATAAAGAAAAAGCAAGCAGATAAAAGCCCATTAAGAAAATGGATCGAAACCAGGGGGCTGGTGAAAAATATGACGCTGAGACTGTCAGGTGCCAGCCTGCACGATCTTTCAGAACAGGTCGATCTTTCTTCCACCCCGAGCTCTACCGGTGCTACTACCGCTCAAACTAAATTGGCAATAGATGGCTTAAACGAACAAGAACAAGATGATGAGCCGTCTCCAACTCAAGCCTGTCTCAGCCACACGGACTCTCCTCTAAGCCGAGCTGACGCAAATCCACTGTCTAATGCTAATGCTTACACAGCTCCAATACTCTCGCCAAACTATATCTCTTCCCAACCTAAAATGGGCAACACTATACAAACGCCACTTTCCTTACCCCCTCGAAACGAGCACTTCACTAAAGAGGGAGCTGGGGGCGAGATATCGGATCATTCTTCAATAGATTTAATATTGCAGATATTGAACGATCAACGTAAGGTAGCCCAAGAACACTACACCCAATTGCGGGAAGATAACAGCAAAGTACAAAATTCGCTACAAGAACTTACCACTAAAATTGGAGGGATTTGTCAAGATGTTACTGAGTTGCAACACCGAGTGGTCGAGATTGAAGAAGTTAACACTCAAATGACTACCAAAGTTGGAAGGCATGATGATCTGCTATCTACTCTTCAACTGAAGATCGAAGATTTGGAGAATCGACAGAGACGCTCCAATTTAAGACTGTTTGGGGTTCCAGAAGGGTCCGAGGGTTCTGACCCCAGGGCTTATGTCGTGGGGCTGCTTCAGAAAGCCTTTCCAGACTTGGCAGACTGGGACTGGGACTCACAAATACAACGGGCTCATCGCTTACCATTGGTAATGAAAAACAGAGCAAGTCAATTTCCACGTCCCTTCTTGCTGTTCTTCGGTAATTTTCTACTTCGCCAAGCAGTATGGCAGAGAGCTCGCCCTAACACCCCTATTGCAATAGGGGATTTCTCAATCTTTGCTCGCTCCGATCTAAGTAAAGATACCATGGACCGACGCTGGATACTCCGTAGATTTATCGATCCAATCAAATCTAAGGGGGGCCAGGTTTTCTTACAGGAACCTGCCCGCCTGAAAGTTGTCAAAAATGGACACACATACTTCTTCAGCGAAGTCAAAGCAGTTGAAGCATTCGTTTCTAGCCTGAGCGAAGGCGGGAATCAAACAGAAAAATGATGACATGTGGGGTTCGAGCTAGCTATCGTATAACTGGTCAATAACTGGTCAATATTGTATATTTTATGAATAACTGAGCCCACGAGCCTATGAACTTATGAACTTTTTTCTTCTTGGTGTGGGAGGAAAGATGGGGTGGATGGGTGCCCCGTGGTGATTTGCCACGAAGCTGTCCTTCCAACGGCAGCTGTTCACTGAGGATGGTTCTGCCCCCGCTGGGGCTGGAACCAGGGAGGGGGATGAGGGAGGGGAGGGTGGGGGGGTTTTGGGCTGGGTTAAAATCACTAAAAAATGTTTACAGGCTGATCGAATAAATTTCATTGCATATACATTAGGTTTAAATTTTCAATCCATATTTAGAAGCAAATGGGAAAGTGTAAGCCATCCGGTAATACGGTTAAGATTTCAACTACTTACAAATGCATGAGATAAAGCTCTTGGCCTGGAATGTAGCCGGGCTTAATAGCAGAAACAAAAGGCTACTGATTACAGCAGAACTAAAACTGCACAATCCTCATATTGTCCTTCTCTCAGAAACACATATTGTTGGGAAGGACAAGAAAGTGCTTAACCAACTTGGCTATGACATTGTGGTGTGTTCCACATTTGACCATCCCATAAGAGGGGTTGCGATTTTAAAGGATAAACGATTTAAAATCGATATACTCCAGACCTTCACCTGCAAAAATGGCAGATGGGCAGCCGCTCAGTTTAGCTATGAGAACTATAAATTTGTACTATGTGTTGTTTATGGTTCCAACACAGATGAACCGATAATTTTTGATCAGCTGAGCATCAAACTTCTGGATTGGGAGGGAGAACTCATTATTATGGGTGATTTTAACTGCATCATGAATTATAAAATAGACACAACCAGCTTCGGTAGATCTAAAAGGATGCATAAAACTAGGTCCTCTATTCTCGAAATATGCCGCATCCATAATATCAAAGATGCTTGGCGGCATTTAAATCCAACCCTACCAGGATATACATACTATTCCGCACCTCACAAATCTTGTTCACGATTGGATATAGCACTGGCCAGCGATAACCTATTGAAACATAGCACTATGGAGATATGCCCCCGAATTTCATCAGACCATAATGCTATAATCCTGACCATTGCTATACTACATAGGAGGCCCCCGCCTAGACCGTTCTCCTTCCCTAGATATTTAATCACAGACGCGCAATATCTGACTCAGCTTAAATTTCACCTGACGGAATTCTTGGAAATCAACATTAACACAGCTACATGTATTACGGTTTGGGACACTTGCAAGGCTAGTATGCGGGGATTCACCCAAGCGTACCTGATTAGACAAAACTCCGAGCGCAAAAAAAACAGCGCCCAGATAGTTTCCGAAATAAGGATTCAAGAAGAATTGTTGGCTTCTGCACTACAATCAAAGTCACCAACTGCTACAGAAATAGGTCTCAAACTTACCTCACTCAAAAACAAAGTTAAAGCTAAATTTATTCAAAAGAGCAGCGCTAACATCCATAAATTTAAAATAACGCAATACGAAGGTGGGGATAAAATTGGCAAAATTCTAGCCTATAAAGCCGCGGAGGATAGAGCTCGAACACTGATTACCAACATTCGGGGCAATGGCAATAAAATGTATAGTCAACCGACGGATATAGTGGAACAATTCGCAGACTACTATAGAATTCTATATACTCCAGAAAGTACACCAAATTCAGAAATAATACGGGACTATTTGGATAAATATTTAATAAACTTGCCGAATGATTTAAGAACGGAATCACTCTCGGATGCTATCACCAGGGCAGAATTAGGTCAAGCAATAGACCTACTTCCGACAGGGAAATCGGCGGGGGAAGATACAATACCTTTGGAATTGTATAAGGCATGTTTGGATGAACTGGCCCCCCTTCTGTTGAAGGTAATGCAATATGTTGGGCATAATGGCAAAGCTCCAAAATCATGGAATAAAGCAAAAATAATTTTCTTTCTAAAAAAAGACAAACCAAAGGAGGAGAGAGGGTCATACCGACCTATATCTTTGATTAACACCGACGCCAAAATATTCGCAAAAATTTTGGCTTTAAGAATATCACCTATCCTGCCTCAAATAATTAACCCTCAACAACACGGGTTCATAATCGGGAGGGACACAACCACACACGTGAACACGGCCATTACAGCTTTCGATGTAGCAGAAACTGAATCCACCCCACTCGGTATGATTTTATTGGATGCCGAGAAGGCCTTTGACCGTGTGGGATGGAATTATCTTTGGTGCGTCCTCTCCAAAATGGGGTTTGGGGGGCAATTCTTATGAGGTATACAGGCTCTGTATGATAACCCTACGGCCTGTACCTGTTACGGGGGTCTAACCTCTGCAGACTTTCCAATCTCACGTGGAACCCGTCAGGGTTGCCCCCTCTCTCCCCTCCTTTTTGCTCTCACGCTTGAACCATTTCTGTCTGCCCTTCAACTTCAAACTCAAATTCGTCCCTTTAGATCAGGCACACAAGAGCTAAAAATAACAGCATATGCCGACGACATCGCGGTCTACTCACAAGATGTAGTGGAGGCACTGCGAGGCATTGTTTTTGAGGCCGGGAAATTTGGGACAGTCTCTGGATACAAGCTTAATATTCAAAAAACTCAAATCATAACTAACTACACCCCAGCTGTCGCGGTCCCGGAGATATGTAAAAACGTAACTTATTTAGGAGTCAAACTAACGGCCAACCTTCAAGAAATCAATAATATAAACTATAATGAACTAATTAAATCTACTATACTTACACTTAAAAAATGGCATAGGCTTCCTTTGAATTTAATTGGAAGAATTAATTTAATTAAAATGAAGGTTCTGCCTAAATTTGTATACTTATTTCGCTCTATCCCACTAATATTAAACAACGCTTTCTTTAAAAGACTTGATGGGGTACTTAGTAGTTTCATTTGGGGCTATAAAAAATCTAGAAGGTCGCTGAATCTTTTAAAAAATAGCACGAACACCGGTGGACTTAACCTTCCTGATTTCAAGCTATATTTTTGGTCTACATTTGTTTTACGCATACGCTCTCTATTAAACAGAGGAGGCGCTTTTTTTTTTCATTCTTTTATGTTAAAACAAGACTCAAATATGTTTCTACTACGCGCTAATGACCCCAATTATTTTAAAAGAGTCAAATTTAAGACCGCAAGAGACTTAAAAAAAATCTGGGACAATATACTAATCTATTGCAAAACCAGTTTATTTCATTCAAAGTTACCTCTATGGGGTAACCCTGGGCTTCCAGCAATTTTTTACGAACAAACGGACAACGGCTGGGCAAGGTTGGGCATTAGAGTATTAGGGGACCTATACGGCACGCAAGGGTTTTTAGATTTTAATGACCTAAAACGACTTTATGACCTCCCTGAAACTATGCGATATAAATATCGACAGTTACACGACTATCTGATTAATAAAAAACACCTCGTGGAAAATTCTGATAGCGATATATGGAGCCACTTATATTCCACAGAAACTAAATCTGTAATAAGTAACACCTACAGCTTTTTAGTTAGTCTTAAATCAAACGACTGCTCCAAATTAGCTGGCAAATGGAGCAGGCTATTAGGCTCTAATATTACACTAAAGGACATAGAACGATCTCTTTCAAACATTAATGAAAATGTACGATCCTCAAGTTTAAGGCTACAACAATTCAGAACGAGTTGCATGTTATATTATACTCCAAAACTTATCTCCAGGTGGCCCTCTAATAATCTGTTAAATGATCGTACCAAATGCCCTAAATGCTCCGCACATGCAGTAGACTTGGATCATATGTTGTTTTCTTGCCCCACCCTGGTAGACTACTGGAGGGATATTCAGAAGGTTCTTGAAACTAAACATATTCAGCTGCCTCCATTTTCTGCTGCATCGGTCTTATTAGATATATATCCTATCTCTCTCCCACAGCCTGCTCTGACCTCAATACTTATGTCCTGTGCTAAATTAACTCTGGCCAGAGCCTGGATTCGTCCTGATCCACCAACTGTGTGGGATTGGTGGTTGCTGGTAACCGAGATCCACTCGATGGAGTTAGGATTAGCTAATCTTAGGGGGACACGTTCCTTGATGAAATACAAAAAGAATTGGGGTACGTTTATGGAATAGTGTGATCTTTTCCCTCTGCTTTGGATTGTCTTTTATCTTCTTTTCTCCTTTTTTTTTTTTTTTTTTTTTTTTTTTTTTCCCGCCCATTTATCAAAGTAACTTATTGATTGATTGTCAAAATAAATGCATGTATTAATGTATGTTATATCCTTCAGCCTGTACTAAAAAAAAAATAAAAAAAAAAAAAAAAAGAAATGTACAAAAGCCAAGTTGTGTTTTTGTAATTTTCTACCACATCGAAATTTTATTTTGCGATTTGGTATTTGGAAGAGGCATGTTTAGAGCATCCCTTCCAAATACTGAGTCGCAGTGGTATGGACTAATGTTTTGCAACCAAAGTACAGTTGCAAAACATGCATTTCTTTTTGACTACTGAAAGGCAGTGAAAATCATTCCCAAATGAGAAGAGGGTCCCCATGGGACCCCTTCCCCTTTAAAGATGTTTAGCTATATATTCGGGCCACTGCCTACTCTTAAAGAATGAAACTTAAACGTTTCTTTTTATGTTTTTGAAACACATCCTCTTTTCTTTAAGGAAAATGGTCTGCATGAAAAAAAAATCTTCATTCAAAAGACATGGTCTGCTGACCCCAGCTGGCCGCATCCTTATGAGGGTTTTCATTCCCAAGGGGTCACAAACTGCAACCTACCTCATTAATATTCATGAGATAGGTCGATGTGTGACCCACTGGGAATCACTAATTAAAAGATCTAAGGTTTCTTACATTAGGAATTGTGATTTAGTAAGAATTTAAATTTGGAAGTCGCAGTTCCTAATTTTTGTACATCGTGCCCTAAGTCACTGATTATCCAATAATATAAGGATTGTGTGCCTGGTTCATGAAACTGTTTTGAAATCGAAAGCCTTTGATTTGCAGAATCACAGACCTTGAGTCTGCTGAGCGGTGTGACACAAAGTATTGCGGCACACTGCAAGTGGAAGATGTATTTCTGGCTGGCAGGGTGCCCGTTGTGACCCATACCCAGGGCCACTAGAATTATGTGATTGTGCAGCCATGGCGATTTTCGCATAGTTATAAATTAGCTGAATTTGCCACAAAATCCATCACCTGCTACATAATGTGTAGATTTTAACAAAAAACATTTTGGGGCATATCAGCAAGGCGGCGCTATGAAACTATTGCTGCTTTTGCGTCTGTTTTTGGGCGAAAAGCAGCGATAATTTCATCACCCTATCAGCAAAGACATGCGTGTTTTGCTGGTTTAACTCCCCTTACAACAACGCCCAGCTTTGCATCTCTAATGAGATGCAAATTGGGCGTTCCGTGCCAAAATAACTGGAGAAATGTTGCTAACCGACATTTCTCCAATTATCAAGCTGCACGCAAACAAGCAGAGTGATAAGAAAAGTAGCGCTAACCACAGTTATCGCTACTTTCCTTTCGCCTGCTTGTAATTTGATTTAGCCATGTAATCCAATGGGAGGTGGATTACATGGCTAAGACCACCCTGCCCTATCAGCAAGGTATCGCTGGTCGTAGTGCGATTATCGCTGGATTTTCAGCGATAATCACAGTTTTCCAGCTAACGTATGGATTCCTATCGCTTGGGAGAAAAGCGTTGCTGATAGCACGCTATCTCTGCGATAAAATCAAGCGTTAGCCTGCGATAATTATCCTTGCGCTAAAAGCGCTGAGCGATAATTATCACAGGCCCTTGCTGATATGCCCCCTAGTTTCTTGCTCAAATGGTTCACAAGTTACTAAAAGCGCAGCAATGTGCTCCTGCGCAGTAGAATGCTCATTGCACAGGCTTCATAGTCACCTTGCTGTATTTGGGTGCTAAACTGGTACCAATGAGTTGCAGCTAATTCCTAGAAAGTGTTAAGTTTAACAATGGCAAAATAATGAAAAAATACTGTGCCAAAATGTGCTGCATAGTTTGCCTTTTCTTGCTGTATAATTTTCTCAACCCTACGCATAATTTGGCCTTCCCCTGCCGCATAATTTCACCTGGAGTCTGATAATGACCCTGACAGCCGCAGTTTCTTAAATGGCGGCCTGCCAACTCCTCCAATTGGTTTCAGGCCCCACACATGAGGCAGAACATCTCCTGGACCCTGTACTGTCCAACATTTTGCTTCCAAAGGCACCAATATCTTTACCGATGGCCTGGTCTGACCATACCATTATTCTCTTTTCATTGCACTTAGCAGGTCCCAAACTCTCTGTTTCTTGCAAGTTGGTTTCTAAATGCCCTTGGCAGAAACTTGATCACTCCACCTTTCAAGACACCCTTGTCATCTCACAACCCACGCGGTCCACCGACATTGAGAGGTCTAGCGACTGTTTTGGAATATGGACCAATCAGGCCTTAGATAAGTACATGCCCGCTAAATGGAGTCATCAGAAGAAAGACCGGTCACATGCAAGGTTTGATGAGACTCTTACCACAGTTAGGAAAAGCTGTAAAGTACTTGAGCGTACTTGGAGACGCGCTTACAGTCCCTCAAACAAGCTTGAATATGTAAAGGCCAGGAAAGCCTACCCTAAACAGATACAGAGAGCCCGTGCTGCACATTTTGTAAATAAAATTAACACCAGTAATGACCCCTCCAAAACAATATTTTCTTTGTTAAAGGATATGGTGGAATCGCCGTAGACAGCAGATAACACTGTTGCCTCCAGTGCCCAATGTGAAACTCTGGCCACTTGTTTCATTGATAAAGTGGTGGGCATCTATGACAGCTTCCAATCAAAGAGTGAGGCTATACGCTCAATGAAGGGAGCTCTGCCCAGTAGCGAGACTCATTCTCTCGCTGCTTTTCCACCTATCCTGATTGACGGCCTTAAGGCCTTGTTCGTCAAAATAAAGTCAGGGTTTCATGAAGATCTCCTCAAACCAAAATCTTTTGTCAAATTCCAGAAATGTCTGCTCCCCAGATGTTTGGAACGTATTAACCCTTTCCTTAGGAAAGCAGAGTTTCCGCAAGCCTGGAAACATGCGAAGGTCACACCTCTACTAAAGAAACCGTCATTAGATGCCTCTAGGCCGGAGAATTATCGCCCGATCTCTTTGCTTCCATTCCTGGCTAAAATAACGGAATCACATGTGAATACCATACTAACGCAATATCTGAAATCCCATTC
This sequence comes from Triturus cristatus, assembly GCF_964204655.1. Taxonomy (NCBI): domain Eukaryota; kingdom Metazoa; phylum Chordata; class Amphibia; order Caudata; family Salamandridae; genus Triturus; species Triturus cristatus. The sequence goes on along the minus strand of NC_140590.1, from coordinate 50,381,970 downwards.
TATATTGGATTCCTCGCAAAATGGTCTTCGGCCAAAACACAGCACTGAGTCAGCTTTATTGACAGTTACGGAGCCACTCAGAGCTTCTTTGGATGAGGGCAGCACAGCGGCACTGTTGGACCTTAGTGCCGCCTTTGAAATGGTCTTCCATAACATACTGCTCCATCGGTTGCAGGATATCGGTATCACTGGTAGCGCCCTTGCCTGGTTCACTTGTTTTGTCTGATTTGTCCTTTTGGGTTATTGCCCCTCCCTTTCACTCGCAGAGACACTCACTATGCTGCGGTGTTCTTCAGGGGTCGGCATTGAGTCCAACCCTGTTCAATGTCTATATTCGACCACTGGCTGTGCTGGACAAAACCCGCAATATTTCTCTGGTGTCATACAAGGATGACACGCAGTTGATACTATCTTACCTCTGGGATCCCACTCAGGCCGCCGGCAAATTTCAAGATCTATCTGCCATAGCCGTCTCAATGGAAAGAACTGCCTCCAGCTTAATTCATCCAAAACAGAGATCCCCCTATAAGGCAGAGTGGCAGAGACCTGCTTTGGCGACTGCATGGCCTTAAACCAACTCTGGGTTTGTTTGATCCCCATACTCGTCAGTTGGTCGTCCAAGCTACGGTTCTGGCCAGGCTGGATTACTGCAATATTCTGCTGCTGGGATCCAATAGGTCCGTTATCAACAGGATACAGCACACCATGAATGCGGCAGCCCGAACATTGTTTGCTCTGCCTAGATATACTTCTGTCTCAGGCCTGTGGCGTCGCCCTCACTGGTCTCTTGCGGAGCAAAGGATCCAGTTCAAAATGCTCTGCATTACACAGGCGTAGGCCCGGCGATCCTGAGCAATCTTTGTCATTCCGAAACCCCAACCCGCGTCCTCCTCTCCACTGACCTACATCATACACGTGTGCCGCGATTCTGTAGGGCCAGAGCAGGGGGACACTCATTTTAGGTGCTTGCATCCGCCCTTTGGAACTCTTTGCCACTCTCTATCAGAAACACCACCAACCTTTTGTCTTTTAGAAGGGCCATGAAGACCTGGCTTTTCTGTTGATCTAGCAGTCCCCCTGCATTCTCTCCTCCGGCAGTTAGCACTGGGACGTCCTTTTGCCGGGACAGTCATGCGCTCTATAAATCCTATAACATAACATAACAATTCTAGTGGCCCTGCCCATACCCACTTGGCCAATCAGAAAGGTGGAGTGGTGACGGATTTGCAAAGTGGGAGCTGTCCCGTAGCTCCACGCTCTTCCCAGGTGCCGCTCAGCGTATACCTGCCATTGAGAGAGGGCGCTTGTTAATGGACATGTCTGCATTCAGGGAGGGAGGTCTTCTGTCCCTTGCAGGATTCCGTTGCTGCATTCATAGCCATTCAGAGGGATTCGCCAAAGGACCGCAGCTTCATTAATATTAATGAGACAGCGGTTTTGTGACCTCCTGCGGATGGGCGTTTTGTGCTGCGGCTGATTAATACATCAGTCACAGATTAAAATAAATGTCAGGTCATGAACCAGGCGATGTCCATAAACCAGCGACTGGAGGCAGCCCCAGCCTGGTACATGAGGCCACAGCCCACAGTGGTGTCCTGCCTTCCCTGTGCCATGCGCGTGGGATGTCTCTGCAGAAGAGCTGGTCTGAAGGCTTCAGGGTGGCTCCTGGTGCAAACATGTTCTCAGGGCCCTGGACGTGGCAGCCTCGCCTCTGGTCAGAAGATGCCTGCGCTGCAGAAAGCCCACTTCACGGCTCACCCTCGATTGAGCATTTTTGGGGTGGAAGGTCCAAAAACTGTATGTTTTATCACTTGACAGAGGGGGAGAATCTCTGTTTTGAAGGGGTAGCACAGCATTGATGCCTCACATTAAAGTAAAAAATAATCAAGTGAGTGAAAAAAGGCTCAACAAAGAGGTAAACAAGCACTGGCAAAATTGATCCTTTGGCCGTTCTACTGTGTGTGCACAAACCTATCCCCACATCACGGTTTTCATTAGTGTTGGACAGGCCACACAGAGGGCTGGCTCCCCCCCCGCACGACAGGGCCCGAGCTCCGGCCCACCCAGCATACCCCCGTGACAAGCCCCTGTACTCCGTCTCCCGACGGACCCTCTGCCCTCGGACCCCTACTCATCACGGGGTCCAGCCCCACCGGCTTCCCCGGCCAGGTCAAGCCGCCATCTTGGGCCCTGCACCACGCGGCCGCGTGGCCTCACCTCGACCCTAACCCCGGGCCTGGCCGGCCCCGACATCCCGGCACCACCATCCACCCAGGAGGTGAGCGGACCACTTGGCAGGTCAATGGGAGAACGAAGCGTCAAGAGCTCTTCCCCCGCCAGGTGCCGATCGCCTCCAGCAGCCCCCAGGCGCTGGCTCCACCCCCTGCTGGGTGTCTGGACACCTTCATCCCGGACCCTCCGACCTCCAAGTGCGAGGGTCCGGACATCAAAGGGCACCAGCCCTATAACTAAGACAGCTCCGGAGCAGGAAGGCAGTTGTATCCTGGAGTCGAGAGACACCGAGTGAACTCAACCCTGACGGTCTACTGGCGCTGCCGTAGCCCGCTCTTGTGAACCATCGTCCTGCCTGCTGGCGCTGCCGCGGCCTTCTGCAACCTTCATCTTCCTGGGACCTGCTGGCGCTGCCGCGGCCCGTTGTACCGACCATCCTCACCGGGACCTGCTGGCGCTGCCGCGGCCCTCTGCAACCTTCATCTTCCTGGGACCTGCTGGCGCTGCCGCGGCCCGTTGTAACGACCATCCTCCCCGGGACCTGCTGGCGCTGCCGCGGCCCTCTGCAGCCTTCATCTTCCTGGGACCTGCTGGCGCTGCCGCGGCCCGTTGTATCGACCATCCGCACCGGGACCTGCTGGCGCTGCCGCGGCCCATACCACCTAACCACCAAGCTCGAGGATTGTGAGCTCATCACCATCTCATCCGAATTACCTGATTGGTAAATAGACTGTCCCGCTACCCCCTTCCCTACCTTACGAGACTCTAATCGAGGGGACCCCTGAGTCCAGACCTCCTTGTACCCTTTTACCGTACCTTAAATAAGTGTCGATAAAGATCACTGAACCTTATCCGTGTGTGATATCTGTCTGTGGGGGGGAAGTTACTTGTCTGTACGATCGCTGGAGACGGCTCTCCCCGGAGACCTCTCCTCCTGACCCCGGCCGACCCTCCCGGTCCGTCTACCTTTTCTAACATTGGTGGCCAGCGGCGCGATCCGAATCAACGCGTAATCGTACAGAGAGTAGCTCACCCCACGACAAAGCACGATGTCGACCAAAGATAGCAGCTCCACCGAGAAGTTCCAAATGGAGAAACTAGAGGAGTACAACCACCGCGAACTGAGACAATTTTGCATAGAACTTGGCATTGCTACCACTGGCCTGAGTACCAAGGATGACCTAAAGCACGCCCTTGAGTCGTGGACAGAAACGGGGGTCGCAAGACCCTCCGACCAAAACAGCGTCACACCAGAGGGGAACGCCACGACTCCCGAGGAACGGGGAACGGGCCTATCACCGGAGGAGATACGAGAAAGAGACAGAGTCAGACTGCACGAATTAGAGATGGCACGACTCAAGATGGATGGGGAGCTCAAGTTAGCTGAACAGAAACTCAACCTCGAGCAGATGCGGATTCGAGAGGAGCGAGAAGAAAAACAGAGACAGAGAGAGCTGGAAGAGAAAAAGATAACGCTCGAGCACGAGCGCCAATTGGCAGAGATAGAACTGCGCAAACAGCATAAGGACTTGGGGGTGCCTGAAAGACCACACACCCCGGGACCAACTGAGAAAAAAGTTCACATCCCCAAGGATGTGGTCCGCGAGTATGTCCGAGAAGACGACATACAACAATGGTTTAAGGCCTATGAGTTCGCAATGACCTCCCACCGGATCGACCGGAGTGATTGGGGAGCCGGACTTTGGGGGAGATTTATCAACGAGGGTCGCGATGCCCTGCTGCAGCTCCCCGATCACCAAATGTCGTCCTACGACCACATGAAGGCTGCCCTCCTCACCCGCTACGGCCTCACGCCCGAGATGTACCGCCAGAGGTTCAGGGATTGCACCCGGATCCCAGGTACCACTTGGGTGGAATACGTGAACTATTTCAGCCGGGCCTTCGAGGGTTGGATCAAGGGAAGTCAGGTCACCACCTACGAACAGCTCTTCAACCTCATGGTATGGGAACACCTGTCAAACAACTGCTTCGTCGAGCTCCGGCAGCATCTACTCGACAGTAAGCTGACTGACCCCCGGCAGCTCGCCGCCGAAGCTGACCGGTGGGAGAGCACCCGAGTGGGCCGGAAAGGGCCACACGACCAGAACAGAAGCAACCAAGGCCAGCACCGTCCTCGGGGAGGAGGAGGAGGCCAGGGGCGGGGGAGAGACGCCTTGCCAGCAACAACCGTGGCCAGCACCCCGCCGCCGACCGGCCGGGGCAACCCCCCGTTGCGGCCTGGGTACCGAGCCAACGTCACGTGCCACAGATGCCAGCGACTAGGCCACTACGCCAACGATCCGAACTGCCCGCTGAACCAAACGCCCAAACCCCGCCAGGTAGCTGACGCTGCCCTGGGGGAGGAGCAGTCGTTGGAGGGTCCCGAGGAGTGTGAGCCGGACCAGCAAGGGTGGGAACCGGCCGCCATGGTCCTGGCATGCTTAGGGGGAAGAGACATGGTTCCGCGGGCTCCCCTACCCGCCAACACCAGGAAATACGGTCAGTGGGTGACCATTAATGGACAGAGAGCTGAGGCCTTGCGCGACACCGGCGCCAGCGTGACGGCCGTCCGCTGTCACCTGGTGAAGCCCGAGCAGATCTTGCCGAACATTCTCTGCCCCGTCCGCTCGGCAGATAACTCTGAAAGCATGTGCAAGATGGCCTGCGTCCCGTTTGAATGGGGAGGGGTCTCCGGCCTACTGAAAGTGACGGTCCGGGACGATGCCCCCGTGGACTGCCTCCTGGGGAATGACCTCGAGAGTTCCCCGTGGGCCACCGTCGAGAGAAGAGAGCACTTGGGGATGCTGGGCCTCCCGGACTGGGCCTGCATAACCACCCGATCCATGGCCGGCCGGGCCGCCCCCCGATCAGAAGAAACCGAATGGCCGGCACCTCCGCCCCCGGTTGCCCCCGTAGAGGACAACGGCGAGGCCGACCTCCCAGACCCGGCCCCCGAAGAAAACGCGCAACCCCAGGACCTTCCGGATCTGGCTCAGTGGCGGCAAGAAGGGGGGCCCACCCAAGAACAGTTCCGCCAGGAGCAAAAGACCTGTCCCTCCCTCGAGGGGCTTCGCCAACAAGCCAGCACCCAAGCCGCCGGGGACACCACCGGAACCCACTGGGTCTACTGGGATAACGACCTGCTCTACAGCGAGCAAAGAATCGCCGAGCTGGGGGCCAGTCGAGTTCTGGTGGTACCGCTCCGCTTCCGAGACTTTCTACTCAACCTAGCCCACGATGTCCCCCTGGCTGGGCACCTGGGCCAAGATAAAACGTACAGTCGACTGGTGACCCACTTTTTCTGGCCAAAAATGAGGAATGACGTCCTGAACCACTGCCGATCGTGCCCCACATGCCAAGCAAGCGGGAAGAGTGGCCGGAAGCTTAAGGCTCCTCTACAACCCTTCCCGGTGGTCACCACCCCGTTCGAGAGGGTGGGGATAGACATTGTGGGGCCGCTGGACCCTCGCACGGCACAAGGACACAGGTTCATCTTGGTACTAGTGGACCATGCCACCCGCTATCCCGAGGCGGTGCCCCTACGGACCGTGACCGCTCCAGTGGTTGGCCGGGCCCTGATGGGGATCTTCTCCCGGGTAGGCTTCCCCCGAGAAGTCGTCAGCGACCGAGGTACGAACTTCATATCGAAGTACATGAAGTCCCTCTGGCAACAATGCGGGGTCACATACAGATTCACGACCCCCTATCACCCCCAAGGAAACGGACTAGTGGAGCGGTTCAACCGCACTCTCAAAGGGATGATTGGGGGATTGGAAGAGCCTCTCCGTCGCCAGTGGGATGTACTGCTCCCGTGCCTCCTCTTCGCCTACCGAGAAGTACCCCAGAAGTCCCTCGGCTTTAGCCCCTTTGAACTCCTATACGGACACCCTGTGCGAGGGCCCCTCAGCCTCGTGAAGGAGGGCTGGGAGTTGGCCCCCCTAACGACCCCTCCAGACGTCTTCAAATACCTCCTGGCCCTACGAAACCAGACCCGGCGCTTCAGGGAGATGGCCAAGGCGAACCTCGAGGCCAGTCAGGAGGACATGAAAAGGTGGTATGATCACAATGCCTCCTCCGTTGAGTTCGAGCCTGGGCAGCAAGTATGGGTGATGTCCCCCACCGAACCATGTGCCCTGCAAGACAAGTGGACGGGGCCCTTCAAAGTGGTCGAGCGTAAAAGCCCCGTCACTTACCTCATCGACATGGGGTCCACCCGGAACCCCCTGCGGGTCCTCCACACCAACCGGCTCAAACCACACTTTGTGCGCTCAGAACTAAGCCTCCTGATGGCGACCGACAGTGGTACAGAAGAAGACTCCGAGCCCCTCCCGGATCTCTTAAAGACTCAGGAGAAGGACGGCTCCGTGGATGGGGTCCGGCTCTCCGACGCCCTCACTTCGGAGCAACGCCAGGACTGCCGGGACCTCCTGCTGCAGTTCGCTGCCCTGTTCTCACTCACCCCCGGGGTCACCCCTTGGTGTTTGCACGACGTAGACACCGGGGACAGTCCCCCTGTCCGGCACCGGGCCTACCGCGTACCAGATCGGGTACGGACCTGCATACAGGAGGAAGTGGCCAAGATGCTCACGATCGGGGTCATCGAGCCCTCGGACAGTCCCTGGGCCAGTCCGGTTGTATTAGTTCCCAAGGCCGCTGCCCCCGGCACCGCCCCTGAACTGAGATTCTGCGTCGACTACCGGGGCTTGAACGCTGTCACCCGGACCGACGCTCATCCCATCCCCCGAGCAGACGAGCTGATCGACCGGCTGGGGGCCGCCCGCTACCTTAGTATCTTCGACCTGACGGCGGGCTACTGGCAGATCGGCCTCACACCCAGGGCTCAGGAACGGTCAGCCTTCTCCACCCCCGATGGCCACTATCAATTTAAGGTCATGCCCTTTGGCATGAAGAATGCCCCCGCCACATTCCAACGTCTTGTGAACCAGGTCTTGGCAGGGCTCGAAGAATTCAGCGCTGCCTACCTGGACGATATCGCTGTATACAGCCGCCACTGGTCCGACCACCTCCGTCACCTCCAAGAGGTCCTCCAAGCCCTCCAGCGGGCCGGCCTCACCATTAAAGCCGGCAAGTGCCAAATTGGCCAAGGGTCTGTGACCTACCTGGGGCACCAAGTGGGAAGCGGGCTGGTGGCCCCACTACAACTTAAGATTGCTGCCATCCAGTCCTGGCAGCCCCCCGTCACCCAGACCGAGGTCCGAGCCTTCTTAGGGCTCACCGGCTACTACCGGCGGTTCGTGAAGGACTACGGCAGCATCGTGGGGCCCCTCACGGGACTCACATCCAAGAATCAACCGAAGCGGGTCCACTGGACTCCTGATTGTCAAGCGGCCTTCGAAGAGCTGAAGGCCGCCCTGTGCACCGCCCCGGTGCTCCAGGCCCCCGATTACAGTCGGGAATTTGTAGTACAGACCGACGCCTCCGACCACGGCATCGGGGCCGTCCTCTCTCAGCTGAACCCCGAAGGTCATGACCAGCCGGTGGCCTTCATCAGTCGACGTCTCCTGGCCCGAGAACAGCGTTGGAGCACAATCGAGAGGGAGGCATTTGCAGTAGTGTGGGCCCTCAAAAAGCTCCGGCCCTATCTCTTCGGTACCCACTTCCGGGTACAAACCGACCATCGACCCCTGCAATGGCTGATGCAGATGCGGGGGGAGAACCCAAAACTCTTGCGCTGGTCCATTTCCCTGCAGGGAATGGACTTCACTGTGGAGCACCGGCCAGGCCAAGACCACGCCAACGCGGACGGCCTGTCCCGCTTTTTCCGCCTCGACGAAGAGAGTCCCCAAGGAGATGGGTGACTCTCCCCGCCTTCAGCTGGGGGGGACGCATGTTGGACAGGCCACACAGAGGGCTGGCTCCCCCCCCGCACGACAGGGCCCGAGCTCCGGCCCACCCAGCATACCCCCGTGACAAGCCCCTGTACTCCGTCTCCCGACGGACCCTCTGCCCTCGGACCCCTACTCATCACGGGGTCCAGCCCCACCGGCTTCCCCGGCCAGGTCAAGCCGCCATCTTGGGCCCTGCACCACGCGGCCGCGTGGCCTCACCTCGACCCTAACCCCGGGCCTGGCCGGCCCCGACATCCCGGCACCACCATCCACCCAGGAGGTGAGCGGACCACTTGGCAGGTCAATGGGAGAACGAAGCGTCAAGAGCTCTTCCCCCGCCAGGTGCCGATCGCCTCCAGCAGCCCCCAGGCGCTGGCTCCACCCCCTGCTGGGTGTCTGGACACCTTCATCCCGGACCCTCCGACCTCCAAGTGCGAGGGTCCGGACATCAAAGGGCACCAGCCCTATAACTAAGACAGCTCCGGAGCAGGAAGGCAGTTGTATCCTGGAGTCGAGAGACACCGAGTGAACTCAACCCTGACGGTCTACTGGCGCTGCCGTAGCCCGCTCTTGTGAACCATCGTCCTGCCTGCTGGCGCTGCCGCGGCCTTCTGCAACCTTCATCTTCCTGGGACCTGCTGGCGCTGCCGCGGCCCGTTGTACCGACCATCCTCACCGGGACCTGCTGGCGCTGCCGCGGCCCTCTGCAACCTTCATCTTCCTGGGACCTGCTGGCGCTGCCGCGGCCCGTTGTAACGACCATCCTCCCCGGGACCTGCTGGCGCTGCCGCGGCCCTCTGCAGCCTTCATCTTCCTGGGACCTGCTGGCGCTGCCGCGGCCCGTTGTATCGACCATCCGCACCGGGACCTGCTGGCGCTGCCGCGGCCCATACCACCTAACCACCAAGCTCGAGGATTGTGAGCTCATCACCATCTCATCCGAATTACCTGATTGGTAAATAGACTGTCCCGCTACCCCCTTCCCTACCTTACGAGACTCTAATCGAGGGGACCCCTGAGTCCAGACCTCCTTGTACCCTTTTACCGTACCTTAAATAAGTGTCGATAAAGATCACTGAACCTTATCCGTGTGTGATATCTGTCTGTGGGGGGGAAGTTACTTGTCTGTACGATCGCTGGAGACGGCTCTCCCCGGAGACCTCTCCTCCTGACCCCGGCCGACCCTCCCGGTCCGTCTACCTTTTCTAACAATTAGTGTGACGGCATTTGAGGGGATTCTGTGAGTGACGCATCCATGTTGAGTTTGGTAAAGCTGTCTTTACGCAAAGAACCACTGCTGGATACTTACCATGCCAACGCACCCTTGCCATGCCAGTCTAAACATTGTCCTCCGGACGCCAAGGGCTAGTGCCATGTGAACCTTGTTTAAGATATCTAAACCACTTCTATGGCACCAGTATAAACACTGCCCCAGTATGCAAAGCAAACACTGTCCTACCAGCACCCGCACCCATCCTTTGCTCTGCCAATATCCAATAGTCGATAGCCCCAGTGTCCCGATACGGAAAGAGGTCTGGCATCCGCAAACCCCACCACCCCCTTTATTCAGAGCACCATTGAATGTGGCATTAGCCTTGCCCCCCCCCCCCCCCCACCACGCCAAACCACAAAATGGAAAAATGAATTCTCAACCAATGTCTTTGCTTCCCTCCAGGCTAGTAAGTGTTGCTGCTGGTGGTCCGGCTGGACTACAGCACCTGCAGTTTTTGGAGGTGGCTAACAGTAAAGTCTATGGCAAGTTAGGGAGAATGAGGTAAGGTATTGGCGTATTTACCACAAGTAGTAAACACCATTACCCAGGGTGCGGCATTTACCACATGTGGTTAATATCTCCTATTTCGAGATTTTAAATTGTGAATGAGGTATAACAGGCAGAATCGTTTTTTAACACACTCAGTTCTGAAGGTTTTCCATTTTTGTATGGGCCTCTTGTCCTAAAAAGTTCGGCAAGTGTGACCTGCCGGAATTTATCATGGGAAAACTGTGAAGCTGTGATCATTTTTATGCAACTCATAATTCTGATTTCTGTGCATACAACGGGAATAAAACCAGCCTTAATGTGCAAGACCTAACTCGGAGGACGACTTCTGCTACTTAGGTCTAACTTGTAGCCCTTCAGGGTCTTGGGACCGCCACCCGGCGCAGGCCAGCCTAAGCTTTGCAGACCTGCAGGGCCTGTTTGTGATCTGTCAAGAGCAGAGCCTAGAGGGACTGACCTTACTCCCTGAGGGTATGTCGTGTTCAATGGATTCGTGCAGCCACTTGTGGCGCGGGTGTCTGGGGCCTTAACAAATGCGCCGGTCTTCAGTCTGAGGAAAACTGCTTTTGTCGGTGGCCTTTGAGTTTACCACCTGCCACTCCCAGCTTTATGATACACTCGGAATGAAGCCAGACTTCTACATTGGACAAAGCGCGCGAGGCTCCACTCGAAGTGTGGGTCAGCGCATGGACGAGTGCAGCGGCCAAACTGTGCAGGGACATTATACTTGATTGCCTTGCACAGGTACACGTCCTCTCCATCCCAGGGCTAAGTTACATCCGGAACATCTCATGGACCCTGGGTTTACCCATGTGGTATTCCGAACCCACCAGTATCCCCTAAACCTGCAAAGGCAGAGGTGAAAGCAGCGTACATGGAGTAGAGCGAAGTCCTAAGAATGAAAAATGAGTTGGTAAAACCTTCAGTTTTGACCTATCATAGATCCTTATTACCAGGCACAAAGCCCTTATAGCTGTCTTTAGACCTCACAAGGTGGGAGAGATTTCTTCTGTTCCGTTTCAGGGCAAGATCCATTTTCTGCCCTTTCTTTTTTTTTAAATCCCCGATTCCGCTGACAGGACAGACTTGACCTGCCCTTGTGATAATCAGACTTCATAATCACTGCTGCATTCGATGTTTTTCTACGACTCTTATTGTCTTGCACGTAAGTACTCCATCCAGCCTTTGTAACACGGGCTAGGTCTTCAACAGTCACTCCATCCAGCCTTTGTTACGTGAGCTAGGTCTTCAACAGTCACTCCATCCAGCCTTTGTTACACGGACTAGGTCTTCAACAGTCACTCCATCCAGCCTTTGTTACACGGGCTAGGTCTTTGACAGTCACTCCATCCAGCCTTTGTTACACGGGCTAGGTCTTCAACAGTCACTCCATCCAGCCTTTGTTACACGGGCTAGGACTTCAACAGTCACTCCATCCAACCTCTGTTACACGGGCTAGGTCTTCGACAGTTACTCCATCCAGCCTTTGTTACACAGACTATGTCTTCAACAGTCACTCCATCCAGCCTTTGTTACACGGGCTAGGTCTTCAAAAGTCACTCCATACAGCCTTTGTTACACGGGCGAGGTCTTCGACAGTCACTCCATCCAGCCTTTGTTACACGGGCTAGGTCTTCGACAGTCACTCCATCCAGCCTTTGTTACGCGGGCTAGGTCTTCGACAGTCACTCCATCAAGCCTTTGTTACGTGAGCTAGGTCTTCGACAGTCACTCCATCCAGCCTTTGTTACGCGGGCTAGGTCTTCGACAGTCACTCAATCCAGCCTTTGTTACGTGAGTTAGGTCTTCGACAGTCACTCCATCCAGCCTTTGTTACACGGGCTAGGTCTTCGACAGTAACTCCATCCAGCCTTTGTTACGCGGGCTAGGTCTTTGACAGTCACTCCATCCAGCCTTTGTTACACAGGCTAGGTCTTCGACAGTCACTCCATACAGCCTTTGTTACACGGGCTAGGTCTTCAACAGTCACTCCATCCAGCCTTTGTTACACGGGCTAGGTCTTCAAAAGTCACTCCATACAGCCTTTGTTACACGGGCTAGGTCTTCAACAGCCACTCCATCCAGCCTTTGTTACACGGGCTAGGTCTTCAACAGTTACTCCATACAGCCTTTGTTACACGGGCTAGGTCTTCGACAGTCACTCCATCCAGCCTTTGTTACACGAGCTAGGTCTTCGACAGTCACTGCATCCAGCCTTTGTTACGCGGGCTAGGTCTTCGACAGTCACTCCATCCAGCCTTTGTTACACGGGCTATGTCTTCAACAGTCACTCCATCCAGCCTTTGTTACACGGGCTAGGTCTTCGACAGTGTAGAGTAGCCCTGCTCCACTTACAGTTTTTAAGCTCATACGAAACTTCCTATTGCATGTGTGCTTCTCTGAAAGCAGCTATTCGGGCCAGAAAAACTATGAACGGCTAACTTGCACTGAGCCCCCCCCCCCCATCCCCCATTAGTTAGATGGCGCTATGTCGAGGAGTTCTCTCCTCGTTTTCTTCCTTAATATCAGCTAGGAGCACATGATGGACCCTATTAGAGGATTTGTCCTATTTTGCTTGATAATTGTGTTTCTGTGCATGTGTTCTGTGTTTATATCCTGAGATTGTGTCTTTTTTATCCTGGTCATACGGTGACGTCTGAGACCTAAAGTACACTGTTGCAATCGTATTTTTATTTGTTTAAAAATAATGTAAACTCGGTTTTATACTACTGTCATATTATGGATTTGTATTTGCTACTATTTTTTTAATGGTCTACTTTCATCCGGCCGAGTAAAGAACTTTGAATTGAACTCTGCAACAGGCAGTCCACTTATTGGCTGTCACAAGCTATGCATACCCATCCATGGCAAACATGAGGTCTGCCTCTGGGCTCTGGGGGGTTCATTTGGGTGGTGGGCTACCACACACAGCCTTGCTGATCAAGAGGTGCTTCAAACTGGTCCCAAGGTGAGTTCAGTTCATCGGGTTGTTGGGATCGGATTGTAGGGTGCCTTGCCTGCGACTCTCAACACATGCACAATGAAGTGTGAGTTTTCTGCACCTGCCTTTCATCAGTCTTCCGAAGCAGGGATGTCCGGCCCTCCCTAGAAACCTCCTCACCTTGCACAACAGAAGCTGCAGCCCTGCTTGCTCTCAACCCTAGCATCCATCAAATGGGGGAGCTCTGGCAGGTCCTAAACAGAAGCCTTTTGCTAACAAGGTCCGCATGGATTTCCCAGGGAATCCCTTGCTGCCTCTTCCTTCAGCTCAGTGGCTGGGTCTCCCCACTGCAGTCACAGGAGTGTATCCCAGACACCTCCACTGACAGGGGAAGCTGTATCAATCCCTCACATCCACCTATGGCAGACGAGGAGGAAATCGACCTCACCGGCCCTGGTTTTCAGCCCCTTAAAGTGCACAGGGTCCTAATACCACGCATGCGCTTCCCACTCACTGCACATACATTTACAGAGGAAACCTGCACCAGGCTCTGGGTTCCATAAAGGAGAACATTACATGAGTGTGACCAGTTGACGTCACTCTTACCAACACAGAAATAAAGGCCTGGTCTCAATATAGAGTAGCACAGCCTGGTACGGTGCCACCTCCCCTTTATATGATACACCCAGGCTTGGTGTGGCCCTCAGTGGCACAGAGCAGGTTCTGACCACTCATTACAATGGACATGACTAGGCCTCGGCACAGACGCTAGATAAACATTATGCCAAGGCCAAAATACATGTCCGGATTGCAGTTTCACATGCAGACTGGCACTACGGCCAGGGACGGGCATTGATTTACCATGCTTGGCACAGTTACCCTAATAAAATAGTGTGACAATAATATACACCAAGAAATGGGGAACACCAGGCAGAGTATGACAGTATGGGACTCCCAGAGATAGACATGCTGAATAACAGGCGGAGAGTGACTGAACGAGACTCTCAGAGAAACCAATAACATTCAGGAATAGAGCTGTGACAATATCACAGATATAATATCCAGAAATGAAGCTGATGGATACCTGCCAGCATGTGATAATATTACACATATAACATCCAAAAATGACACTGAGGGATAACTGCCAGCATGTGATAATATTACACATAAAAACATCCAAAAATAACACTGAGGGATAACTGCCAGCATGTGATAATATTACACATATAACATCCAAAAATAACACTGAGGGATAACTGCCAGCATGTGATAATATAATATTACACATATAACATCCAAAAATAACACTGAGGGATAACTGACAGCATGTTATAATATCACACATATAACATCCAAAAATGACACTGAGGGATAACTGCCAGCATGTTCTAATATTACACATATAACATCCAAAAATAACACTGAGGGATAACTGCCAGCATGTGATAATATTACACATATAACATCCAAAAATAACACTGAGAGATAACTGCCAGCATGTGACAATATTACACATATAACATCCACAAATAACACTGAGGGATAACTGCCAGCATGTGATAATATTACACATATAACATCCAAAAATGACACTGAGGGATAACTGCCAGCATGTTCTATTACACATATAACATCCAAAAATAACACTGAGGGATAACTGCCAGCATGTGATAATATTACAAATATAACATCCCAAAATAACACTGAGGGATAACTGCCAGCATGTGACAATATTACACATATAAAATCCAGAAATAATAATGTGGAATAACTGCCAGCATGGGATAATATTACACATAGACAAACTAAACTTGAAGTTGAGGGATAAGTGTCAGCATCTGACAATATTACACATTTAATATCCAGAAATGAAGCAGAGGGGTACCTGCAAGCATATGACAATACAACACATATAATATCCAGAAATTAAACTGTGGGATTACTGCCGGCATGTGACAATATTACACATATAGGATCCAGAAATGAACCGGAGGGATACCTACAAGCATGTGACAATATTACACATATAAGATCCAAACTTGAAGCTGAGGGATTACTGCCGGTATGTGACAATATTACACATGATATAACGTCCAAAAATGAACTGGAGGGATACCTACAAGCATGTGACAATATTACACATATAACATCCAGAAATGAAGCGGAGAGATACCTGCCAGCATGTGATAATATTGCACATATAACATCCAAAAATGACACTGAGGGATAACTGCCAGCATGTGACAATATTACACATATAGGATCCAGAAATGAAGCTGAGTGATCCCTGCCAGCATGCAACATTATTACACAAATAATACCCAGAAATGTAGTTGTGGGATTACTTGCCAGTATGTGACAATATTACACATGTAATATCAAGAAATTAAGATGAGGGATTATGTGCCAGCATGTGATAATATTACATATATAAAATCCAGAAATTAAACTTTGGGATTACATTCCAGCATGGGACAACTTTACACATATACGATCTAGAAAAGAAGCTGACGGATACCTGCCAGCATGTAATATTACAAAAATACTATCAAGAAATGAAGCTGAGGAATTACAGCCAGCATGTGATAATATTATACTTAGAAGATCCAAACTTGAAGCTGAGGGATATCTGCCAGCATGTGAAAATATTACACATATAAAATCCAGAGATGAAGATTCGGGATTACCTGCCAGCATGTGGCAATTACACATAAAAAATCCAGAAATGAACCGGAGGGATACCTACAAGCATGTGACAATATTACACATATAACATCCAGATATGAAGCTGAGGGATAACTGTCAGCATGTAACAATATTATACATATAACATCCAGAAATAAAGCTGACGATACCTGTCAACATGTGACAATATTACACAAATGATATCAAAGAAAGTAAGCTGAGGGATACCTGCCAGCATGTGACAATATTACACATATTTAAATCCAGAAATGACGCTGAGGGATAACTGCCGGCATGTGACAATACTACACATATAGATCGAGAAATGAAGCTGAGGGATTACGTGCCACTCACTTACGTGACTTGAAGCTTAGGGATACCTGCCAGTATGTGACAATATTACACATATAACATCCAGAAATGAAGCTGACGGATACCTGCCAGCATGTGACAATATTACCCATATAACATGCAAACTTGAAGCTTAGGGATAGGTGCCCACATGTGACAATATTACAAATATGGCTCATTACATCGTGATGTATTACATTGCGTGCTTTTACAATGCGGTTGTTACAACGACGCGTTGTTAGTACGCAATGCATTTACACTGCAGGTCATTACAACACCTTGCACTAGGGGGAGCGCTGGACTTAGGAATAGTATTAATTACTATTCCTACTCCAGTTTGAGCAACAGTAGGGAAGGTGTTGGAATTCATTTACAATACCTCAGCGCCCACTAGTGCAAGTCGTTGTAATGAATTGCGATGTAAATGCATCACGTACTAACAACGCGGTCCTTGTAACGACCAAGTTGTAATAGTAGCGCAATGTAATGACAGCGTTGTGTAGGCTGTTTCCCCAATATTACACATATAATATAAAGAAATGAAGCTGAGGGATTACTTGTCAGCATGTGACAATATTGCACATATAATATCCAGAAATGAAGGTGAGGGACACATGCCAGCATGTGAGGATTACACATATAAGATCCAGAAATGACACTAAGCAATACTTGTCAGCATGTGACAATTACACATTTAAGATCCAGAAATGAAGCAGATACCTGCCAGCATGTGACAATATTACACATATAATCTCCAGAAATGAAGCTGTGTGATCCAGGTCAGCATGTTACAATATTACACATATAACATCCAAACCTGAAGCTGGGGTATAAGTGCCAGCATGCGACAATATTACACAAGTCAAGTCAAGTTGTCTTTATTCAATCTTCCAAGGACATTTGATAGAAGATACACAACAGTAAAAGAAAAACAAACAAACAAGCTTCCTTACAAGCACACACACTTAAAATGCGCGACCACACATCAAAAATTGTACGGATCCTGCGAAAGTCCATACTTTGTAGGTTAAGGACTGCCACATTTTTTAGACGTATAAGCTCCTCATGTTAATATACGATGAGTAAGGTGACAGTGCAAGAAGGTCTAAATTGACACTGAATAAAGTGACTGTGCAATAAATCCAGTTCCGATTCCTGGATCTATTATAAAGTAGCGATTAGTTAAACATATTTAAAAACTGATTTCAGCTTAAAACATCTGAAAAACGTATGAGGAGCAATGATTACTAAAATCACTAAAGTGCTTTTTACATCAAAACAGCCTAGTCCTTCACTTAACTAGAGTGCGCTTCAAAAAGTTCCCCGCTGCGAGGCAGACGTTACAATCATTCATTTGACTACAAATAAAGTGACTGTGCAATAAATCCAGTACCGATTCCAGGGAGCTACTACCTAGTGGCAGATGATTAAAAACTATTGAAAGTTGACTCTAGCAATAAACAATTAAGAAGCATTATCAGGAACAATAATTACTAATCTCACTAGAGTGCTTTTTACATCAGAACGGCACGCTCCTTCTTTTGGGCAGAGTATCTTTTAAATAGTTTGCTAATGCAGAGCAGACATTACAATCGCTAAGTTGCTGTAGGTAGAGGAGAGCCGCTTTGAAAATGTATATCTGCGCAGTAACGGTGATAAACTCTACCTAGTATACAGGAGATAAAATGTACAGAAAAAGACAAAATGTGAAATAGTTGGACTTGATTGCTCATCACATGGGCAAGTGGCAACAGTGTTAGTAGAATATTGACCGAAGGAAAAACATATCACCCAACGGAAAGAGCCCAGCCTAAAGTTTCTCAACAAGTTTCTCTCATAAACATTGGTCACATATAAAAGATACAGGGAAGTAGATGGAGTTGCTTGTATGAGGCAATAATCTCTAACTGAGAGTTTAGCCACTTCCTTTAGTTCCCTAGAGGTTTTTTTGTGCTTGATAAAGCTGTCCCGAACCCTCTTTCTGGAGAAGTGTGGCTCACTGGTTAGAGTAGGCAGACTTGGAAGCAGAGGTCAGCCCGGGACCAGGGTTCAATTCCCGGCTCGGCTGGGTCTTGAGTCCATAAATTGTCCATGGACTCGATAATTCTCGCTCCAGTGCATACTCGATTCATGGGTTCACACTCTGCGACTCTGGGCAATAGCTTGCTTAATCTCCACAATGGCCCCTCGCGGCGGGATGCCTGGCTTTCACCTTGTGGATGTCCCGCTGGGTTATCTCACAGGGGAATACCAGGACGGGTTACCTAAGCAAGCGCTTAGAGACCGGTTGGTGATTTGCGCTATATAAATATCTGCACATTTACATTCTGTCCAGGTTTTAATATATTGGAGCGATGGAATGGACAGACCAAGGGCGCAACTTAAACAATCTCTAATGACCGCCCGAATAAAGTCTGATTCTTGGTTGGACCAAATTGAGCACCAGTGGGTCAAAGGAGCAGCATTTATGGTGTCCTGGACATACTCAAGGCCTAGCTCCAGATGTACGGAGTAGTGTGGGGATGAGGGAGGGACGCCTAATTACCGGCAGCAGAATGTACTCTGCTCTATCTGCATAGCATGTACATCCCTGCAGCCCCAGATACCCATTGCATATGTTAGAATCGGCAAGCATTTGCATTTGTATATCTCTAATATGGGAGCGATGGGCTTTTTACCAATGGTCATGGCAAGCGAGAAGGTATTGCCTACTGCTTGAGTGTCATGGGTTATTATATTTTTAGTGCACACATGCCACGTGCAGCCTTCAACAAAATCCAGGCCTTAATAGGGGAAAGAGCTGACCCTTTCTAGGGGTTTTCCCCCTCTGTTTAATCGAGTTTTGGTGTGTTTTGGGCCACATATCATAGTGAATGTTTTCTTGAAGTTTGGCTCCAAGTCCAAATTCTTCATAAAACTAACATAACCAACAATGAGTTTTTTGAGGCTGTTAGCAGTCCTAGCCAGGAGAACGGCATTGTCAGCATAAAGAAGTGTGGGCATGGCTGGTTTTCCCCACAAGCAGAATGTCCGCCCCAACATAAACCAGTGTCCTCTTCATGTTGTTTGTATAGAGAAGAAAACAGATAGGGGCAAGGACGCAACCTTGACGCACCCCGAGCTTAATGCCGAACGATTTTGTGCATTTTCCAGCACTTCCATGCCTGACTGAAGCAGAAAGGTCATGCTGGAGGCGCCTTACGAATGTAACCAGCCCCATGTCAATTCCCATGCTCTCTAAGATAACCCACAGCTTTGAGCGGGAACATAATCAAGTGCGCTGGACAGGTCCATGAACGCCAAATGGGTGGAGACACCGTTGGTGTATTCATATTTTGCCATAATGAGGTGAAGACAAAGCCACTGCTCAATCGTCCCAAGCCCCTTTCTGAACCCGTACTGACTTGGTGCAAGTATGCTGTTCACATTGAATATGTGATGTTACAACGCGATCAGGTACATCGCGGTACGTTACATCACAGTTATTACAATGCAAGTCGTTACAACGACTTGCGCTAGAGGCGCTGGACTTAGGAATAGTATGATTTACTATTCCAACTCCAGCCTACGTAACAGTAGGGAAGGTGTTGGATTAGTAAATCATACTATTCCTTAGTGTATAGCGCCATCCAGCGCAAGTCATTGTAACGACTCGCGTTTAAATGACCGCGATGTAAATGTATCGTGGTGTAACAACCGCGTTGTGAAGGTCGTTCGCTGTTCACTTTAATTCAATCATACGACTCTCCCTATAATTTTAACTGAGGAATCCAGAAGAGATATCGGGTGATGAAGCTGAGGGACACCTGCCAGCACGTGACAGTTACACATATAAGATCCAGAAATTATCTTACACATATAATAAAAAGAAATTAAGCTGAGGGATTACTTGGCGGCAGTAAACAATGTTTACCACAAATCTTTTTCCCCGCATGGAATCACAACGCGGTCGTTACAACGACTGCGTTGTGATTCCGCATACCATTACTCCGCAAGTCGGAACAACGACTTGTGGAGAGGGGGGGGTGGTGTTGGATTTAAACACCTTCCCTATTGTCCGCACAGACTGGAGTTGGAATAGTAAATTATACTATTCAAACACCCAGCGCCCCCCCTCCGCAAGTCGTTGTTCCGACTTGCGGAGTAATGGTATGCGGAATCACAACGCGGTCGTTATAACGACCGCATTGTGATTCCCTGCGGGGGAAAAGAATGCGTCATAAGAATGTACATTCCATTGCAAATATAAGATCCAGAAATGAAGCTGATGAATACCTGCCAGTATATGATATTAAACAGATAATATCAAGAAATTAAGATGAGGGATTACATGCCAGAATATGATAATATTACGCAAATAGCACACAGTAGTGAGGCTGTGGGATTACAGCCAGCATGTGAAATTTACACAAAAAAGGTTCAGATATGAAGCTGAGGGATCCCTGCCAGCATATGACACTATTGCACATTTAAGATCCAGGAATGAAGCAGACAGACAGCTGCCAGCATGAGACAATATTACACATACAACATCCAAACTTGAAGCTGGGGGATGAGTGCCAGCATGTGAAAATATTATACATATAAGCTCCAGAAATGAAGCTGAGCGATCCCGGCCAGCATGTGACAATATTACACATATAACATCCAGAAATGAAGCTGAGGGATTACTTGTCAGCATGTGACAATATTACACATATAACATCCAGAAATGAAGCTGAGGGATTAGTTGTCAGCATGTGACAATATTACACATATAATATCAAGAAATGAAGCTGAGCGATCCCTGCCAGCATGCGACAACATTACACATATAACATCCAGAAATGAAGCTGAGGGATTACTTGTCAGCATGTGACAATATTACACATATAACATCCAGAAATGAAACTGAGGGATTACTTGTCAGCATGTGACAATATTACACATATAACATCCAGAAATGAAGCTGAGGGATTACTTGTCAGCATGTGACAATATTACACATATAATATCAAGAAATGAAGCTGAGCGATCCCTGGCAGCATGTGATAATATTACACATATAAGATCCAGAAATTAGGCTGTGGGATTACCTTCCAGCATGTGACAATATTACAGATATAATATCCAGAAATGAAGCGGATGGATACCTGCCAGTATATGAAATTAAACAGATAATATCAAGATATTAAGATGAGGGATTACGTGCTAGCATGTGATAATATTACGCAAATAACACACAACAATTAGGCTGTGGGATTACACCCAACATGTGAAATTTACACATATGAGGTCCAGAAATTAAGCCGAGGGATCCCTGCCAGCATGTGACAATATTGCACATATAACATCCAGAAATGACGCTGAGCAATACCTGCCAGCATATGACAATATTACACATATACAATCCAGGAATGAAGCAGACAGATACCTGCCAGCATATGACAATATTACACATATACGATCCAGAAATGAAGCAGACAGATGCCTGCCAGCATGAGATAATATTACACATATAACATCCAAGCTTGAAGCTGGGGATAAGTGCCAGCATGTGAAAATATTACACATATCAGATCCAGAAAGAAGCAGAGGGATTACTTAACAGCATGAGACAGTTTTACACATATAGCATCCAAACTTGAAGCTGAGGGATTACCTGCCAGCATGTGACAATATTACACATATAAGATCCAGAAATGAAGCTGAGCGATACCTGCCAGAATGTGACAATTTTACACATATAAAATACGGAACTGAAGCTGTAGGATTACTTGCCAGCATGTGACAATATTACACATATAACATCCCAACTTGAAGCTGAGGGATTAGCTGCCAGCATGTGACAATATTACACATTTAATATCAAGAAATGAAGATGAGGGATACATGCCAGCATCTGACAATATTACCCATGAAACATCCAACCATGAAGCTGAGGGATACCTGTCAGCATCTGACAATATACACATACAAGATCCAGAAATGAAGCTGAGGGATACCTGTCAGCATGTGATACTATTACACATATAATATCCAGCAATTAAGCTGAGGGATCCCTGACAGCATGTGATAACATTACATATATAACATCCAGAAATGAATCTGAGGGATTACTTGCCAAAGTGTGATAATATTACTCATATAATATCTAACCCTGGGCATAGTGGGCGTAGCGGGGCTACGCGGAGGTCTACGGAGTCTCAAACAAACTCCATGGAACTCCGTGGTGCTCCACTATGCCACCTGCCTTCGCCCCCCACTATTACAAGTAAGTAAACATTAATTAAAAATACATTTAAAACCCCTTACCTCTGTACTGCAGCGTCCCTGGGCTGCAGTCCTCATCTGCCTCGCAGTATTGGTAATCCTGGTGAAAACTGCGCATGCGTGGCCACTCATGCGCAGTTCTCACCAGGATTACCGATACGGCGAGGAATATGTTATGTTGTTATGTTATTAGAGCTTTTAACCCCTTCGCTGCGGCGCGAATTCCGCCGCAGCGCTGGGGGGGGTGAGAGGTGAGCGCGGCGCCGCCATGCTCATGACGGAACCACGCAGTCATGAGTCACGGGCGAGCTGTGCTCATGACGGCGTGGTTCCGTCACGACTCCGCCCACTCTCTAATTCGCCCGCACAGGCGGGGAATTAGAGCCGCGTGGGAGGAGCGGCCGCCAACGGCCGCAGCGTGACGGAACCACGCCGTCATGAGCACACGCCGCCCGTGGCTCATGACGGCGTGGTTCCGTCATGAGCGTACAAGGGGTTAAAGCGCGCTTATCCCCAAAGGTGTCCTGGCGCTGAGCACTGTCTCACTGGTTCCATAGGTATTGTGGCTTATTCAGAGAATAGCCATGTCTTCAACCCCCTCCTGAAAGAAAGGATCTCAGTAGCATTCCTAAGATGCACTGGCAAGTTGTTCCAGGCTTTCGCGGCACAGAAGGAAAAGCTGCTGCTGCCCCGGTTGGCTTTTTTCATTTGGGGAACAATCACATGTTTTCCTTCCGAGGAGCGCAGCACTCTTCCGGGGACATACCATTTGAAGCATCCGCTCAGATATTCAGGACCACTGCCCATCAGAGGCTTAAAAAACGTACACAGCACTTTAAATTGTGCACATTTTGCTACTGGGAGCCACTGCAGTTGATGGAGTCCATATCTGACTGAGACAAACCTTGGTGTGCCCGTTAGCAGCCTAGCCGCCGCATTTTGCACTAGCTGGAGTCTGTACAGATGTTTTTTTAATGTTCAGGTACAGACTGTTACAACAATCCAGCCGTGACAAAAGGAGGCCTGAGACTGCTGTCCTAAAGTTGTCCTCTGGTAGGAAAAAATGTATTTTCCTCAAGATTCTAAGGAGAAAAAAGCACGTGGAAACAACTCCACTGACCTGATCTCCAAAGTCAAGTTTATTATCCATGATCACTCCCAGGTTCTTGTTTTTAACCGTGGGAGCTGGAGGCTTGCCCATTTCTTCAGGACACAGGTCCGGTGTCCAGAGGTTGGGGTTATTCCCAAATATAATGACCTTGGTTTTGCCTGCATTAAGTTTCAGGCAATTGGAGGCCATCCAGCCAGATATGTCTTTCCGGCAGTCATGGCATCTTGAAGCCATTTCCGCTTCTTTACCTCATTGTAAGGACAGCACAATTTGTGTGTCATCCGAAAAGGATGTTAGTTGAAGCCCGAAGGATCTTATCAATGCTGCCAGCAGACTGACATATATATTGAAAAGCGTGGGGCTGAGGGAGAACCCCTGAGGCACCCCACATGGGAGGGGAAAAGGCTTAGATCTATCCCTCTGCAGATCCACCATTTGTGTTCTATCAGCAAGGAAAGATTTCAGTAGGCTCCAGGCCCTGCCCTGAACCCCACCATTGATAATTGTTCCATCAAAACATCGTGATGGACCATATCAAAGGCCGTTGACAGGTCTAACATAATCAGGATCGCCACACCTCCCCGATCCACCACTTCTCTAACCACCTCAGTGGCTTTAATAAGAGCTAGCTCCATGCTGTGTCCTGTACGAAAGCCATACTGTGTGGGATCAAGTAGGTTGGTGCTCTGAAAAAACGTGCTAAGTTGCACATTGATGGCCTTCTCTATCATTTTAGCCAGCAGCGGAAGTCGTGATATGGGTCTGCAGTTGTTGGAATCATTTTTGTCCAGATACGTTTTTTTAATCATCGGAAGGATTGAGGCTGATTTCCAGGTTTTAGGGTATTGACCTGACTCAATGATGGTGTTAAACTGTGGCGTAAACGTGGAAGTGATGACCTCTGGGATGCTTTTGATCACTGACACTGGACAAGGGTCCACGGGAGACACCAACAAAAGTTTAATTACCTCCTGAGTCTCAAGTGGTTTAAAACCCTCTAACGTATGTGAAGAGGTGATGGCCACTGGCATAGGGCTGGCTGTCACATCACCCACTTCTCCTTGAGGGTTGATGAAGGAGGAGAAGATAACTTCCACCTTGTTAAGAAAAAAGGAGGCTAACGATTTACACTGTGCTGGGCTACTGTGAGTATTCGATTTAGTGGGGTTCGTAACGTTAGTGATAGTTCTAAACAATTCTCTAGAGGAGGATTTGGCATCTTTTATCTGCTCCGTGAAATATGCTTTTTTTGTTTCTATGAGTAACTTTTTATAGATAGTGAGGCTCTCTTTATAGGCTTCTTTGTTTCTATTATTGTTCCCTTTCCTCCATGCCCTCTCCAGCCTCTTGCAGTCCGTTTTGTGCTTTTGCAGGTTCGCAGAGAACCGAGGGGCTGAGGGCTGGGCTCGCTTGGGGGTATACAATTTAGCCGGGGCACATTTGCCGCATGCGGTCTCTATCCATCTCGAGTAAGCCCCCGTGGTCTCATCCACACTAGTTGGGAGATTTGGGGTAGTTAATTTCAGAAAATTCGCCATATCAGTGCTATCGATGTTTTTCCAAGCCCGTGTGACAATGTCCTCCTTGGGCTTAGATTTAAATCGGTTGTGTGGCGTCTGTGAAAGAGTAAAAATGATGGCGGCATGATCTGTCCAAGGGAGTGGCAATATTTCCGACAGAGAGAGGCCGGTATTGTTAGAAAATATGCCATCCAAGGTATGCCCCGCAACATGTGTAGGGCCATCTACCCGTTGCTCGAGAGCCCCTCCGCTCATCTCATATTGTCCAGATCTGAAGGATCCTGCAGATAACAATTGAAGTCCCCTGTGATAGTGAAGGAGTTCGCACACAGCCCCTCCTCCAAAATAGTGCCAATAGAGTCAAGGAAAGCACCTCTGGGGCCTGGGCGGTGGATAAGCATAGCTTTGAATGTATCCTGGGGGGAGAGTCGCACGCTAAGTGACAGGGCTTCACATGATGGATTAGAAGCTATTGAGAATGTGGGCTCAAGGCTGTTGTGATAGATAACTGCCAGCCCTCCGCCCCTTCCTAAAGGTCCGTCCAACATGTGGCACAGAAAGTCAATGGGCAAGGCTTTGACGATATCAGGTCCTGAGGTATTATCCGTCCATGGCTCCGTTATAAATGCCATCATGATACTATGTTCTTAAATTAAAAGGCAGCATTCCATTCTGTGTTTAATCAAAGACCTTGCAATTAAGAGCAGGCATTTAATAGGGGCAGCATCACAGTGCTTGTTTGAACCACCTGACTGTTTAAGAGAATAGTTACTAGGAAGGGCCATAATGTTCGGGAGGGGCCGGCGACAGTATGTACAGGCGGCTGCCAAGTCTCCCGGCAGTGTACCGGGCAAGAACCTTGGACAGCAGGTATCCCCGCCCTGCGAATCCAGAAGCGCGCCTCCCCACCCTGCGGACCCAGACTCCTAAGGAAGTCTCTGGAATACGTCCTTAAATCTGGCCTGGACGGGCCAGGGGGACTGGCCCTGAGCCCGGTCCGAGCATGGACGGGCGCAGACGGGCTTGCCTTAGGCGCGCCTTCGGCGCACCAGCGTGCAATTTATGTAGATGAAGAAAGCCTAACCCGCCCAATGGCTGCTGAATTCCCCACCCCCCTGTCCCAGCAGTCAATCAGGCAGCGTCCGCAAGCGGCAACGGGAAGGCAAAGTGCCCAGTGCCCTGAGAACCCCAGCGCCATATCAGGTAAGATTAAAACAACAATTAAAAAAATTAAAAACAACAGACTTAAAAGCGAGTCCTGGCAGGAAATGAAGCTGAGGGATCCCTGCCAGCACGTGACAGTGTTACAAATACAAGATCCAGAAATATAGCTGCGGTAATACCAGCCATCATGTGACAATATTACACATTTAATATCCAGAAGTGAAGCGGAGGGAGGCCGCCAGCATGTGACAATATTACACACATAAGTCCCAGAAATGAAGCAGTGGGATATCTGCCAGCATGAGATACTATTACACATATAACATCCAAACTTGAAGATGAGGGATTAGCTGCCAGCGTGTGATAATACTACAGATATAATATCAAGAAACGAAGCTGAAGAACTACGTGTCCGCATGTGACAATATTAAACATATAATATACAGAAATGAAGCTGACGGATACCTGCCAGCATGTGACAATAAATAAGATCCAGAAATAAAGCTGAGGGATTACTTGTCAGCATGTGACAACATTACACATATAATATACAGAAATGAAGCTGAGGGATCCTTGCCAGCATGTGACAATTACACATATAATATCCAGAAATGAAGATGAGGGATTACTTGTCAGCATGTGATAATATTACACATATAATATCCAGAAATGAAGATGAGGGATTATTTGTCAGCATGTGATAATTTTACAAATATAACAACCAGAAATTAAGTTATGGTATTCGCTGCCAACTTGTAGCAATATTACACATATAAAGCCTGAGAGACAGGCGGTACACGCCAATAAACCACCCTTCTAAGGGCCCTCTTTGCCTCGAAGCACCTGTATTCATGGTAAGGACTCACAGGGCCTGTCTAGACAAGCAGAGCCTTCAAAAACGGTGCTGTTACCAATCCTTTCTCACCCCCGCCCCCCTCTTCCCGTCCCCCATTTCTTACTGTATTAAACTATTTCTCTAAGTCGTTTTTGAGCATGAATCCGAATTTCGTTAATCGCAGGAAGTTCCCATCTGTTCTGTTCACGTCATTTGAAGGGAGCTCTGGCGTCTCTGGGGCAGAGGGGACCTCACAGCCAAGAGTGACGTCACCGCCTGGCACACTTGGCAAGGAGAACGGACTGCGTCACACACTGCGCCACTGCTCACTAGATGACGTGAAATCACAGTTGTGCCGATAACGACTGACGTCTGTCCCTGATCAGGTGTCCCATAGTCAGCGCTTTTAGTCCTGTCCAAGGTGCTGGAGTCTGTCCGTGGACAGTTGTTTTAGAGGCTGCGGGTGTGGCCCTGCCCAAGGTGCTGGAGTCTGTCCGTGGACAGTATTTTCAGAGGCTGCGGGTGTGGCCCAGTCCAAGGTGCTGGAGACTGTCCGTGGACAGTTGTTTCAGAGGCTGCGGGTGTGGCCCTGTCCAAGGTGCTGGAGTCTGTCCGTGGACAGTTTTTTCAGAGGCTGCGGTTGTGGCCCTGTCCAAGGTGCTGGAGTCTGTCCGTGGACAGTTGCTTCAGATGCTGCGGGTGTGGTCCTGTCCCAGGTGCTGGAGTCTGTTAGTGGACAGTTGTTTCAGAGGCTGCGGGTGTGGCCCTGTCCAAGGTGCTGGAGTCTGTCCGTGGACAGTATTTTCAGAGGCTGCGGGTGTGGCCCTGTCCAAGGTGCTGGAGTCTGTCCGTGGACAGTTGTTTCAGAGGCTGCGGGTGTGGCCCTGTCCAAGGTGCTGGAGTCTGTCCGTGGACAGTTTTTTCAGAGGCTGCGGTTGTGGCCCTGTCCAAGGTGCTGGAGTCTGTCCGTGGACAGTTGCTTCAGATGCTGCGGGTGTGGTCCTGTCCCAGGTGCTGGAGTCTGTTAGTGGACAGTTGTTTCAGAGGCTGCGGGTGTGGCCCTGTCCAAGGTGCTGGAGTCTGTCCGTGGACAGTTTTTTCAGAGGCTGCGGGTGTGGCCCTGTCCAAGGTGCTGGAGTCTGTCAGTGGACAGTTGTTTCAGCGGTTGCGGGTGTGGCCCTGTCCAAGGTGCTGGAGTCTGTCAGTGGACAATTGTTTCAGAGGCTGCGGGTGTGGCCCTGTCCAAGGTGCTGGAGTATGTCCGTGGAAGGTTGCCTCAGAGGCTGCGGGTGTGGCCCTGTCCAAGATGCTGGAGTCTGTCTGTGGACAGTTGTTTCAGAGGCTGCGGGTGTGGCCCTGTCCAAGGTGCTGGAGTCTGTCCGTGGACAGTATTTTCAGAGGCTGCGGGTGTGGCCCTGTCCAAGGTGCTGGAGTCTGTCCGTGGACAGTTGTTTCAGAGGCTGCGGGTGTGGCCCTGTCCAAGGTGCTGGAGTCTGTCCGTGGACAGTTTTTTCAGAGGCTACGGGTGTGGCCCTGTCCAAGGTGCTGGAGTCTGTTAGTGGACAGTTGTTTCAGAGGCTGCGGCCCTGTCCAAGGTGCTGGAATCTGTCCGTGGACAGTTGTTTCAGAGGCTGCGGGTGTGGCCCTGTCCAAGGTACTGGAGTCTGTTTGTGCACAGTTTTTTCAGAGGCTGCGGGTGTGGCCCTGTCCAAGGTGCTGGGATCCTTCTGGGAACAGTTGTTTCAGAGGATACGGGTGTGGCCCTGTCCAAGGTGCTGGAGTCTGTCCGTGGACAGTATTTTCAGAGGCTGCGGGTGTGGCCCTGTCCAAGGTGCTGGAGTCTGTCCGTGGACAGTTGTTTCAGAGGCTGAGGGTGTGGCCCTGTCCAAGGTGCTGGAGTCTGTCCGTGGACAGTTTTTTCAGAGGCTGCGGTTGTGGCCCTGTCCAAGGTGCTGGAGTCTGTCCGTGGACAGTTGCTTCAGATGCTGCGGGTGTGGTCCTGTCCCAGGTGCTGGAGTCTGTTAGTGGACAGTTGTTTCAGAGGCTGCGGGTGTGGCCCTGTCCAAGGTGCTGGAGTCTGTCCGTGGACAGTTTTTTCAGAGGCTGCGGGTGTGGCCCTGTCCAAGGTGCTGGAGTCTGTCAGTGGACAGTTGTTTCAGCAGTTGCGGGTGTGGCCCTGTCCAAGGTGCTGGAGTCTGTCAGTGGACAATTGTTTCAGAGGCTGCGGGTGTGGCCCTGTCCAAGGTGCTGGAGTCTGTCCGTGGACAGTATTTTCAGAGGCTGCGGGTGTGGCCCTGTCCAAGGTGGACAGTATTTTCAGAGGCTGCGGGTGTGGCCCTGTCCAAGGTGGACAGTTTTTTCAGAGGCTACGGGTGTGGCCCTGTCCAAGGTGCTGGAGTCTGTTAGTGGACAGTTGTTTCAGAGGCTGCGGCCCTGTCCAAGGTGCTGGAATCTGTCCGTGGACAGTTGTTTCAGAGGCTGCGGGTGTGGCCCTGTCCAAGGTACTGGAGTCTGTTTGTGCACAGTTTTTTCAGAGGCTGCGGGTGTGGCCCTGTCCAAGGTGCTGGAGTCTGTTAGTGGACAGTTGTTTCAGAGGCTGCGGCCCTGTCCAAGGTGCTGGAATCTGTCCGTGGACAGTTGTTTCAGAGGCTGCGGGTGTGGCCCTGTCCAAGGTACTGGAGTCTGTTTGTGCACAGTTGTTTCAGAGGCTGAGGGTGTGGCCCTGTCCAAGGTGCTGGAGTCTGTCCGTGGACAGTTGCTTCAGAGGCTGAGGGTGTAGCTCTGTCCACTGTGCTGGAGTCTGTCCGTGGACAGTTGTTTCAGAGGCTGAGGGTGTGGCTCTGTCCAAGGTGCTGGAGTCTGTCCGTGGATAGTTATATCAGCGACAGTGCCCATTGTTCTGTCCAAGTCGCTGGAGTCTGTCCGTGGATAGTTATATCAGCAAAAGTGCCCAATGTTCTGCCCAAGGTGCCGGAGTCTGTCTACGGACAGCTCTTTTTGTGGCTGTGTCCCTGGTTCTGTCCATGGTGATGAAAAGTTATGAAAGTTCTTTCATTGGACTTACCCTCAGCTCTCCTCTGTACAGGGCAGTGCGGCTCGTATCTGGACAGTTCTTTCAGTGATTTATTTTTATTAACTGTGCGAATACTTAAAATCTTTACAGTATAAAACACATGAACAGCGCCCCCCTCTCAACCACCCTTCCCCCAGGAACAATCCGGTATTCAGCTTTAAAATAGCACTGTGGCTACATGGGCTCTATTTACTACTATGTGTCCATTTAAAACTTCAGTTAAAAAAAGAGTTAAAATATTGGGTTACCACCCTTTCGCATTTACACCTATAGGGATCAATGGTTATATAAAAATCCAACAGGGTCATTACCTCCGTCATATTATTTGTCATTAAAAAAAGTTCTTAGCGTGCCCCCTGTGGGCCCCAAGTTTAATTTCTGATTCCAGTGACCTTGCGAAAAAACCCTGGGTTAGGTGACAACTGACAGGGTTAGGGCACCAGATGATTTTCAATACAGAATGACAGGAGCCCTGAGTTCTGCGGCCTTTTGATGGGAATCAAGTGCAATTCTAATTAGATGGATAAACTTGCCAACGCTGGCAAGTAAGCAAGTTGTGGTTTCTGAAAAGCACCAGTCCGAGGCCTCTCTGCAAGTTCTGAGGCCCAAATCCCTTAGGGCCGGGTGCAGCAAACGATGACGATCGAAGGCCAGCTTTGGGCAGCAGCATAAAAGATGTAGCCAGGATTCACTGTGGTAATTGCATAACCGGCAGGAGAAGATGCTGTCAGTACAAGCCCATTTTGGGTTAAAATCCGAAATCTTGAGGACCGTGAGGCGCAAGTACAAATTTTCTTTCGTGCTTGGGCTGAAAGTGAGTCTCGCAAACATGATTGCGCTTTCCTAGGAGTATATGACTTATCCAGGGCCAGTGTGAGGGAGTTGTAACGGAGTGATGAACGATCCAGATCAGACGAGATGGTCTGGACTTGGCGCTTCACAGCTTTGGCCCAGGCAGAATTTCATGAAGGGGCATGCTCTTTGCCTCGATTTTCAGTTGGTCTATTGCTTGTTCCAACTTGGAGTGCCGAAGGGAACCGGCTGCCCTGAAAATAAATTTTAGGAAATATTTCAGATTGTTTTCAGGGGCTTTCAGTACTCTGGTGTAATATTGTATTAGGTTCCCCCTGTAGTGCTCACTAGATGACGTGACATCACAATTTTGCCAATAAAGACTGACTTCTGTCCGTGATCAGGTGTCCCATAGTCAGCGCTTATGGTCTTGTCCAAGGTGCTGGAGCCTGTCCGTGGACAGTTGTTTCAGAGGCTGCGGGTGTGGCCCTGTCCAAGGTGCTGGAGTCTGTCCATGGACAGTTGTTTCAGAGGCTGTGGGTGTGGCCCTGTCCAAGGTGCTGGAGTCTGTCCATGGACAGTTGTTTCAGAGGCTGCGGGTGACCCAGCTGCTTCTTTTGTTATTTTGTTACATGGAATAGAAATTGCAGCACTGCTGCAAATCCGCCCCCAGTAACAAAAATACGCCCACCACTGCTCCAAAACTAGCCCCAACCCTTCTGGCGCACCCGGAAAACGCCGGGTGCCCCCTATCACCCTTCCGGCCCTGCACGAGAGTGCCTCTTTCGTGGTGAACAGGCACGGCCCCTGGCCTGAGTGCTCAGATGCATGCAAAACTGGTGTCCTGACTTTTCTTTTGACCTCGCCATCATGCTAACTTTGCGTGTGCTCAGAGGCCTGAATTTCTGTCTTTATTATTGCGAGGACCAGAACCTGTTGTGTGGGGGTGCAAGAAGCATGCACTTACAGTAGGCTTAGCACAAAGCGGGTACCGCGGGAGAAAAATAAAAATGGCATTCGAAAGAGAAAAGACACAAACCATATCTGAAACCTTAGACAATATATCCACATCATCTGTATGGAAAATATGTATACAAGTGGGACCGACAGCACCCCACCTTGTGAAAGCCGCAAGTGTTTCTTGATCAAGGTGGGGAGTGCTCCACAGGGCATGGCGAGAGAACCGCTGCACAACCAGGGCTAGAGTCTGCCTAACAGACAATCTCACCAGCACTTAGTTTATAAAGAAGTAAGGGGCATATGTATCAACCGATTTTGTATTCGCAAACGCTGCGAATCGCAAAAAAACAGCGTTTGCGAATACAAAATCGCAAAAGGAGATGTATGAGGCATTTCAGCCTCGCAATCTTAAGGAATCACTAAATTTGCGATTCCTTAAGTTTGCGTAGGCATTTAAAAAATCGCAAATTGCGATTTCTTAAATGCAATGTAACATGCACCCAAGTTGTGCGATTTCTCCTTAAGAAATCGCAAATTACCACCAACTTCAAGTTGGTGGTAAATTGCGATTTCTTTGAAATATGCACTTTTTTGCATATTTCAAAGAGCCATGTGGTGCACATACATGCCCTTAGGGCATGTATGTGCGCCATATGAGCACAGATGCTGATTTCAGGGGTGCATCAGGGTGTCATCATGACACCCTTGCACCTTTGAAAATATTCTCAATTTGCGATTAGCAAATAGCGAATCACAAAGTGAGAAGGACTTCCCATTCATTGCTATGGGCCTCCTGGCCCATAGGAATGAATGGGAAGGTATTCCTTAATTGCGATTTCGCAATTAAGGAATTTTAAGAAATCGCAAAAGTTGTGCAATTTTTTAAATACATCCCGTTTTGCAATTCTCAAATAGCGATTCTCAAAAAATCGCTATTTGAGAATCGCAAATGGAGATGTTGATACATATGCCCCTAAGTGCCAGGGCCCCTGACAGGAGACCACAGCAGCTCGCACCACCCACTGCTCTACTAATGACAATTCAGAATTTGTATACGTTAGAAATAACTAATACCTGCCGCCCAGGCTGTTTCTGTAGCTTTGGGTGGCATATATTCGTCATTTGTAATGTATATAGAATTATAAACAACTGTTGTTTTGTTCATCAAAAAATTGGACAAACAGCGCTACCTTGTGGCTGGCTGTCATAAGTCCCGGGGTTGATAATGAAGTAGTCAGTGCTGCGCACTGGAAACCAGTGGCTCAAATTAAGCACGGCATCTCACAACGGTGAGGGGTCATTATCTAAAGTGGGCACTTCCTGACAGGAGGCAGGGGGTTCATCTGAAGTGCCTGAGAGAGTGAAGGAGTGTGTCAGGTCTTAGAGGAGTGGAGCCTGTCCAAGACGAGAAGCCCATCTTATCCAGTTCTGAGGATCACCCAGTGAAAATGACCTGCCCAGAGCGTGTAGCCTGGAGTGACCCGTGTCACGCAAGGGCTCCCTGTTCGGTCTGTGCAGTTTCCATGAGAGCTGCATAAGTCTGTACCAGAACAAGTCTCCTTTGTCGCCAGACCAGCTTACTGGGGGCTTAAGAGACTAGTGCTGACACTTCAGATGCTGTGAGTGAAAGCTATGTCTGTATCGAAGCATAAAACCTGGGTCGGCTTGGAGGCCGCAACTATCAGAAACCCACCCGCAAGGGATTTGGCCCGGATGCGACAACTGCCACATCAGAACACCTGTCGTCTGGCAGCCTGGAGGTAGGCCACTGACAAGCATGTGACTCCTCACCTCGCTGCCTCGACAGACACATGTAGAAAGGGTCCCAGTATGCAGAGTTATAGTGGGATGGACCCCAAGACTCCATTGCCTCATGTCCTCAACCTCCAAGGTTGGGGCCTGGTAGCTTCTGTCGGGCCTATAGGCCTCCAGAACAGGGTATAATCGTTATTTTGTAAAGTAGGCTTCAGGTGAGCTCTGGTGCTGGCCACCCCGAGCAGGGAGATGTACACCTCTAACGTCCTCTGGGCTTGGAGGTGGCTAAGTGTGAAGTGGAGGACGGGAGTGAACGCATCCTTTCCAGCACGTCAGGGGCCATATTACAGAATCATATGGCACACTCTCTTTGTTTGCACCAGGCGCACCTTTCAAAAGGTGCACCCTGTACAAAAAAGGCGAATACACCGTACCCCTGGGGCAGTCCATTCAAGTGAAATACAGAGTGGCTTTGAAGTAGGGGGGTGCAGTAAAATCCACTCCACTGGCGGAGTTTGCAGAGTCTTTGCATTTCTGTGCTCTGTTTGAAGCACAGAGCTCAGCAAAAACTTTGGAAACTTTGGTGTGGCGGAGTTTATCGGTGCCCAGGAGAACAATATTGCACAATTTGAGTGTGCTTCGGGCTGGGCATGTTGGTGAAGTGAAACAATTTCTCTGTGTATTAAGTGCACTTGTTTCACTATCAATATTGTAGTAATAGTATCCAATCCATACGCAGCTAACTCCAGCATGAGCAGTGCGGTGCGTCTGTGTTCACTGTCAGTGCGGAAGCTGTGAGGATTTCTGATCGGGGAAGGCTTAGGATCCTCAAATTTAGCAGCAACAGCCGCCGCTCTCACTGCCTAGGCTCCGGCTCCGCATGACGCAGCAACTACTACAATTGTAAGTAATTTAGCTCGTCTTGTAGCGCCTTAACTCGTCAGTGGGGCCAAGGCCTACAACGTAATGTTTTTTTAATTACAGAAGGAGGCAAGGAACAGGAAGGAGAGAGGCCGGCAACTGAAGGCGGCAGACACACAGGTAAGTGGCGGCTTTTTGAATTTTTAAAGAATTTGGGAGGGAGGAGGGAGCGGCTAACTCCGTTCCGCCATGGAGGTGGAGTTTTGCCTACCTCTGCATTCGTTACAGAGTGCGAGTAAGAAAATCTCTGCAAACTCCGCTGGCGGTGCGGAGTTACCAACTTAGGGTTAATTTTGTGTTGAAACCCATATGTGGACAGCTGTGTCGAATGCAACAGTTTCCACATCAGCCCTTCCTTTTTTTTTTTTTTTTCTTTTTTTTTAAGTTTTTTTATTTTCCAATGCATACGATACATAAATTTGAGTTATACCAACCCCCACCCCCCCCCCCCGCCCCCCCTCACTGTCAAATGACAAATTTCAAGGACACAGAAAAAAGGTATACAGCTTGAGAATAATAAGTACGAAAATCGTTAAGGAAGCTTTAAGTAAAGTGAAAAGAAGAAGCACAAAGAAAAATATGAAAAGGAAAGAGAAGGCAGTCCGATTAAGCATATGAACCTGACTGATCTGATTGTACCAACCAGGTGGAAAAGGATCCCCAGATGTCTAGTCCTTTGTTTTGCCCTTTGCGTCCTTTTTTAGCGTATATGGCCTTTTCGAGATGGTAAGTCGCAACTAGCCTGGCTAACTATTGGGGGAAAGAAGGTGGGTCAGTCTCAATCCATGCCGATGCCACACAGATCCTCCATATTGTCATAGTGACGTAGATGAGCGCCCCACCTTTCTCCCTATTAATCTCTTCCTGGGTTCCCAGTAGTATGGTTATAGGGGTCAGAGCTATAGTCTGTGTGATAACCCTTCCCAGAAAATCCTGAATCCTGCGGAGAACTGGAGTAAGTTTGGGGCAGACGGCAAACATATGTACTACATCGGCACCAAACTCCGAGCATCGGGAGCACATTGTCCCCCTGCCTGTCCCCCATTTTGCAATTTTACTGGGTGTAATATATAGAAAGAAAATAGTCTTGAAATGTTGCGCCTGTAGTTTTGCTGACAATAAGTCGCTTTGAGAGAGCGCCAGTGAGTTGTAGAACATACTGTGCGGGGCCTCTCATTTAATAAGCCACTTGTCTGCTATTTTAAGCAAGTCATCTGGGGTTTGGCGATTTAGAGTAGAGTAAATGAGACCTATTCGAGGGGTCGTTGGGGTTCGCAGTGTATTAATGAGTTCATTCTCCAAGAATCCTGCAGGCCCCCCGACTTTTCGAGCGAGAAAGTCGTGAATAGCAAGGTATTTGAAGGTGTCATGATTTTTCAGTCCGTATTTGCTTTGTAGCTCTAGCAATGGCTTAACTCCTTTATTGGAGATTAGGTCTCCTAGCTTATTATACCAGCCGTATACCAATTCAGTAGATAAGACCTGTCAAAAATGGCAGGAAGGTTGGGGTTCTCGGCAATAGGAGTATAATAGTTAAATGTTCCTAGCCCATAGGTTTTGCGGATATTGCGAAAGACCTTAAAAGAGTTCATCAATGTCTTAAACCTAACATGCTTTTAGTATCCGAAGGATATTTGTCTAAATAAGCAGCCGCGGGTCTCTTCTCCCAATAGAAGCCGAAATGGTGAAGGAAGGCCGGTTGGGAAAGGGATGGAATGTTCCTTCAACAGTTCAGTGCTGTATTGTAGAACTGTGGCCCAATAGTATAGTGCTATATTAGGAAGTGCCCAACCACCTCGTTCCCTGGGGAGAGACAATTGTTTTAGTGCTCGTCTAGGTTGTGAGTAAGCCCAAATAAATTGCGTAAAAATTTGTTGGAGTTTCTGGAGCTTGGCCTTGCTGAATTCCAATGGGATGGAGCGGAAATAATATAACAATTTCGGGAAATAGGTCATTTTGATTACATTACATCTGCCTACAAGAGTCAGGTGTAAGTTGTCTATTTTTTTCAGCGCTTTTTTGGTTTCGGTAATCAAGGGGGATATATTTTCAGTTACAATTTCATCTATGTTAGCTGTGATTATGAGCCCCAAATATTTAGCCTGAGTCACGATCCGGGG
Source organism: Triturus cristatus (assembly GCF_964204655.1). NCBI lineage: Eukaryota > Metazoa > Chordata > Amphibia > Caudata > Salamandridae > Triturus > Triturus cristatus. Next base: position 50,345,629 of record NC_140590.1, on the reverse strand, counting down.
ATCAATCCAATTGATTTTCCTGTTTATAATTATCTGGGTTTTATTTTTATTCAGCGCATATCCCGAAATGTTCTCGAATTCTCGAGACTCTAATTCCAATGCCAAAATGGCCCTCTTAGGTTCAGAAGTGGCTATGGCCAGGTCATCGGCATAAGCCATGATTTTAGTGTCGATTCCCTGCATGCTTATTGCCAGAATTGTTGGGTTCTTTTCAATCCTCTTGATTAGGGGGTCTATATAAAGGGCAAAGAGTAGGGGGGAGCAGGGGCAGCCTTGCCTGGTTCCCCGAGAGATATTAAATTGCTCGGTCAGTCTCCCATTAACCAGCACACAGGCCGTCGGGCTTTGATATAGAGCTTGTACAGCCTGCGTGAGTTTTGGCCCAAAGCCCTTCCTATTCTCCAGTTGGCCTTTAATCACAAATATAATTTAAGACAGCAGTGGGTTCGATATAGCCACTTGCAAGCGACGTTGGAATGGGTGGAACTCCGCGGAGTCTCACGGTTCTTAAGTAACTCCGCGGAATTCCACACACAGTAAAACTCAGCAAACTCCGCCTCCCTTAAAGCAAATGCTCCGTGTTTCTCAGTCCAGGCGGAAACCTGCCTGCACTTTTAAGGGGGATTAGTGCTCCCCTTGCAAGCGAGCGCAGAGAGTGACTGCAGTCGCCTGCAATGGGGATATCCAGGAGCTCCGTAGGACCCTCCCTCGAGTGAGCTGCTGCCTTCTGACAGCTTTTTTGCCTTTGCGCCAGTGTCCATAATATGGAGCAGAAGCAAAGGAATTCTCTGATTTGCACGGGCCCACTCACCCATGCAAATGAGGGAACACCCTTTGGTGATGGTGTCACGTGTTTTCTGCATGGCCGATTGTAGTTTTCCCTATGTTAGTCTAATTGCGCACATTGTAGGCCGCATTTGCACACATTACTATATAAACATACTTGCTTTTTGCCACATTGTACTTTCACTTGGAACTTGCTCATGTTTTCACGTTCTGTTCTTTTCCTATGATGTAGCCTGAACACCACCGGCAAGGTCAAATAACAATGTCCCTTGTTATTCTCTCTGGTCAGACACTCGCACCAAGACATAACATGAGAAAGCAGCTGCTGTTTAGGAGAACACACATTTTGTCATATACGTCTGAGCACAGGAGTGTAGTAAAACACACTGAGCGAGGGTGCTGAGATGAGACTGCTATGTCAGTTGAGATGTGGAGTGTTCATCTGTGTGTGCTAAGGTACGGGGTCTGCGTCTGCTGAGATGTGGAGTGTCCATCTGTGTGTGCTAAGGTACAGGGTCTGCATCTGCTGAGATGTGGAGTGTCCATCTGTGTGTGCTAAGGTATGGGGTCCGCCACTAAACCCAGAGATCTTTGATATATAATCATTTGGCTTCAGTAAAAGGGGAGAGGGGTTTAAGCTAAATCTGTCTTATAACATGACAGGGCATTTTATAGTATATGGTTCGTTAGCCATCCTAAAGGTATTTTTGTTTTGCATTTATTTTGTAATTGTGGCACAAATACTGCAATTTTCAGCACAATAGTTCAAATAAATATTCTAAGCTCCTTAATGCCTCATGTTCGTATTATTGTGGATGAGTAGGAGTGAAAGAGGGAAAAGGTGTGTCCTATTACCATGTTCCCCGTTCGAGAGGGGGGAGAGTGTTGTGTTCTGGGGTGCCAGCTCACTTCTTTCTCTGGTAAGGTTAGGAGGACAAGTGAGGCACTCTAGCGAGTCGGACTCATGTTCGAAGGCACTGAGGTGGCGCGGTGACTCAGGCCCTACACGCCGTTGTTCTATGGACCCAAGCATAGTTCTGTTACTGAGCAGAATCCGTGCAACAATAACACTGGCGCTCTCAGCATTACAGAAGGGGTTGCACAAGCGTTTGTGGCCCTTTCCGTAGTACCAAAGTGCCCCAGGGGCGCACATAACGTGCGCACATGCCCGCCATGCCCCCGGGGCACTTTCCATAATACGACCCCAGATATGGGCTTCTTGCTGACAACAACCACTAACTGACTTGTCAGCGGGTACAGAAGAGGAAGTGTTCATAACGGGGAGCCTGCCACGGAACACACCTTCACAGGGCACATGGGAGAGATCTGTCCCTCAACAGAGCCCACAGCAGCCGGGCCCACAGACCCCTCGCCCTTCCACTCCACACTCCCTGACACCTTCTCCGGGCACATGGGAGAGATCTGTCCCTCAACAGAGCCCGAAGCAGCCGGGCCCACAGACCCCTCACCCTTCCACTCCACACTCCCTGACACCTTCACCGGGCACATGGGAGAGATCTGTCCCTCAACAGAGCCCGAAGCAGCCGGGCCCACAGACCCCTCACCCTTCCACTCCACACTCCCTGACACCTTCACCGGGCACATGGGAGAGATCTGTCCCTCAACAGAGCCCGAAGCAGCCGGGCCCACAGACCCCTCACCCTTCCACTCCACACTCCCTGACACCTTCACCGGGCACATGGGAGAGATCTGTCCCTCAACAGAGCCCACAGCAGCCGGGCCCACAGACCCCTCGCCCTTCCCCTCCACACTCCCTGGCACCTTCACCGGGCACATGGGAGACATCTGTCCCTCAACAGAGCCCACAGCAGCCGGGCCCACAGACCCCTCGCCCTTCCACTCCACACTCCCTGACACCTTCACCGGGCACATGGGAGAGATCTGTCCCTCAACAGAGCCCGAAGCAGCCGGGCCCACAGACCCCTCACCCTTCCACTCCACACTCCCTGACACCTTCACTGGGCACATGGGAGACATCTGTCCCTCTACAGAGCCCACAGCAGCCGGGCCCACAGACCCCCCGCCCTTCCACTCCACACTCCCTGACATCTTCACCTGGCACATGGGAGACATCTGTCCCTCAACAGAGCCCACAGCAGCCGGGCCCACAGACCCCTCGCCCTTCCACTCCACACTCCCTGACACCTTCACATGGCACATGGGAGAGATCTGTCCCTCAACAGAGCCCACAGCAGCCGGGCCCACAGACCCCCCGCCCTTCCACTCCACACTCCCTGACACCTTCACATGGCACATGGGAGAGATCTGTCCCTCAACAGAGCCCACAGCAGCCGGGCCCACAGACCCCTCGCCCTTCCACTCCACACTCCCTGACACCTTCACATGGCACATGGGAGAGATCTGTCCCTCAACAGAGCCCACAGCAGCCGGGCCCACAGACCCCCCGCCCTTCCACTCCACACTCCCTGACATCTTCACCTGGCACATGGGAGACATCTGTCCCTCAACAGAGCCCACAGCAGCCGGGCCCACAGACCCCTCGCCCTTCCACTCCACACTCCCTGACACCTTCACATGGCACATGGGAGAGATCTGTCCCTCAACAGAGCCCACAGCAGCCGGGCCCACAGACCCCTCGCCCGTCCACTCCACACTCCCTGGTGCGCCTCACACCCATGAAATACAATTAGTACAGGACGAAAAGTAATCAAAGTTAAAACCAACCAAGTGTAAAAGATGACTTCCGACTGAGACAGAATAAAAGCCGAGTTCTTCCTGCCCCACGCATCTCTATTCAGGTGCATCCGGAGGGTCCAAACCCCTCAAATTAGCCATAAATGAAACTTGAGACAGAAAAAAGGTTCAGTGACACAGCTTCGCATGGCTAATATCGTCACACTGTGACATCACTCGTCGAATCCGACTTTAGTTCTTGATTTCAGATCAAGAAAGTGATTTCAGTCCAGGAACCAGATGTAAGGCTGGCACATCATACCATGACCCTGAGGTCAGGTTGTGACATCAAACCCGTGCTTGAGGTCAGACTGTAAAATCCCACCGGTTACCTGCTGTCAGGCGGTGACGTAACCGCAGGAACCACGGCCAGACTGTGACATCAGACTTGAAACCTGATGTCAGGCTGTGACATCACAGCAGGAACATGATCTCGGGATGTGGCATCACAATACGAACGAATGTCAGACTGTGACATCAGACTCGGAAAGAGAACTCAGGTTATGACCTCACAACAGGAACCGGATGTCAGTCAGGCTGTGACATCATAAAGGAATCTACTATCACGCCTGTAAAGATACTGTCCCCGAATCTTGATACCATATAGTGACCCCAGTTCTCACCGCTGCCAACTGCTCCCCAAACCTTTACCTCCTGGTTTCGAGAGCTGGTGAAGAAGGGGTGCGCGGACCACCCCCTCCGCGGCGCACCTCCGTCACGTCACACGTGCCCACAGGGGGCGGTTTAATTAGATATTATCTCACCGCTGATCTAAGCCTCGGGCTCAGGGGCTGCTATAGTAAGATTGCATTTCCTTAAACAAGCGCCGGCTCTGCCCCGGTGCATTATGGGATAGGTCCATTCTTTGAATGAGGCGCTGCAGTGCCGCACTCTCCCTGATATCGATTCCTTGCACGTGGGCACCACTTCTGGGGTTTTCTGTTCACCTGGCAGACTCCCTCGTGTTAGTGGCAGGCTGGACCACAGGAAGCAGAAGCTGAGCCCCTTCCAAGACGCAGAGAGCAGCTGGCATCTGCCACTGCAGGTGGCACACCGGTGCCGGCACACCTGTGTGCAGCACAACAGTGCGTGGCACACCCGGGCACGACACGTCATGCCTGAAAAAGGCGTTCTTGTGAAAAGCACCTCAGCCGAGCGTGGCACCCTGAAGTGCAGCACAACTGGACAGGGCACACCAAGATGTGGAGACCCTGAGCAAGACACACTTGGCATACCAAGGAAAGGTGTACTTGGGTAGAGCGCCTGAGCGTGGCATACTTTAGTGCAGCACAACAGGGCGGTGCACACTGATGTGCAGCACAAGTGGACAGGCACGTTGACATGCAACACAACCGGGTGCAGTGCACCTGGGCATGGCAAACCGAGGAGTGGCAAACCCGGGCAGCACACACCTGAATGCCAAGGGAAGGTGTACTTGGATGCAGCGCCTGAGCGTGGCACGCTTCAGTGCAGCACAATTGAGTAGGGCAAACAGAGGTGTGGCACACTTAGAACACCTGCTGGGAGAGGTGTGGTGCAGCGGCCAGGGCGGCTGACGGAACGCAGGGCTCGCGGTTCGATACCCGGCGCCAGCGGCAGCTCCGCTCAGCAGCATGTGAGCCTGGGCAATGGCTCACTTAATCTCCCCGACGGCCCCAGCGCCTGGAGACCCTTAGGGGTGAGTAGTTTGCGCTTTACAAATACCGGATTTAGATGTAGTCATGGCACAGCTAGATGTGGAAACCCTGAGCAAGACACACTTGGCATGACACCACGGAATGGTGTAATTGGGTACAGCACTTGAGCCTGGCATACTTCAGTTCAGCACAATTGGGCAGAGCAGACCTAGGTGCAGTACAACTGCGTGCCGCACATCTGGGCATGGCAAACCTGGGCACAACACACCTTTGCAAAGCATAGCCTGAAAAAGCATTCTTGGTCACAGCACTTGAGCGTGGCACACTCAGGCAGCACAACAAGACTTGGCACAGCTGGGTGTAGAACAGTGTGTGCAGCACACCTGGACATGAGGCACCTAGGTGGCACACTGGCGAGGAATACTTTCAGTGCACCTCCTATAGGCATGTTTGCCGCTGCACTGGCATCCGTAATACAGCAAGGGCGCCCAGGCAAAGTGATTCCCTCATTTACATGGGGCCACACCAGGCAAATGAGGGAACGCCCTCAAATGGTAGCGCTGGCGCTACCTGTGCGCCAGCGCTGTCTGTATCACGGAAGGGGACGAACAAGTGTCTGTGGCCCCTTCTGTAATTCCAAAGAGCCCCATGGACACACAAAGTGGTCACACACGCCCATTGCACTCCTGGGGCACTTTGTGTAATATGGCCCCAGGTGTCCAGTATATAACCATATAGTATATAACCATGAGTAAACACCCGGTGTCCAGTATATAACCATAGGTATATAACCATATAGTCTATAACCATGGTTAAACAGAAGGTTTCCAGTATATTAACATATGCCAACACAGGCGAGTGCAGTGTATTACCATGTGTCCGCATGGGGGTGAACATGTACATTGACTCAACGGTGTGGGAGCAAGTGTGTCGACACAAAGGTCTAACTGTGAGCATATGCGTTGGCCTAGTGGCCCAAATGTGATCACGTGTATCAAATCAAGGGCCAGTGAGCATGTGTGTCGATACAAGATTCCTAATAGAATCAAGTGTGTCAACACAAGGGTTTAACTGTGAGCACATATGTCGCCACAACGGTCACACTGTGAGCATGTGTCGACACGATGGTCCAACTGTGAACATGTGTCGACCCAATGATCCAATTGGGGACATGCGTATCGACTCAACGGTCTAAAAGTGAGCACGCGCGTCAGCACAAGAGTCCTAATAGGATAAAGTGTGTAGCCGCAAGGGTCGCACTGTGAGCACGTGTAGCCAGCCACAAGGGTCGCACTGTGAGCAGCTGTGTCAGCACAAGGGGTTTATTAGAACCAGATGTTTCGTCACAAGGCACTAGACACAAACGTGAGCACTGAGTGTGCACAAAATCATGACAGGTGATTACACTTGAATCTCTGTCTCTGTCCTAATCAGCCCGCCCGCCCGCCCCTCTCAACACCGGACCCCCCCCCCCCTCCTAACAGCCATGGAAGGGTCCAGGCTCCGCTATCGGACGAGTCTCCAAAGACTTTTCCTGACGGGATCCAGCAGGAAATTAGTTTTTCTCTCTCCGAAGACAGATTCGCCTTCCCCAAGCGCCGCGCCTCATCTCGCCCACAGTTGCCATGGCAACACGGCAGACAGCGAGGCCGGGTACCACTTCGCCCAATTCAGGACCCCGTGCCAGGAATAGCGCAAGATGTGTGATAAAGAGGGCCAGCGCAGGGCAAGGTGAGGGCTGGCGGGTACTGCGAGGAGCAGTATGTGTGTCCACAGGTACAACGCAGGGCAGAGTGTGTGTCTACAGGTACAACGCAGGGCAGAGTGTGTGTCCACAGGTACAACGCAGGGCAGAGTGTGTGTCTACAGGTACAACGCAGGGCAGAGTGTGTGTCCACAGGTACAACGCAGGGCAGAGTGTGTGTCTACAGGTACAACGCAGGGCAGAGTGTGTGTCCACAGGTACAACGCAGGGCAGGGTGTGTGTCCACAGGTAAAACGCAGGGCAGAGTGTATGTCCACATGTACAACGCAGGGCTGTGTGTGTGTCCACAGGTACAACGCAGGGCAGAGTGTGTGTCCGGTGGTACAACGCAGGACAGAGTGTGTGTCCACAGGTACAACGCAGGGCAGAGTGCATATCCAGAGATACAACGCAGGGCAGAGTATGTGTTTCCATGTACAACAGAGGATAAAGTGTGTGTTCCAGGTACAACGCAGGGCAGAGTGTGTGCCCACAGGTACAACGCAGGGCAGAGTATGTGCCCACAGGTACAACGGAGGGCAGAGTGTGTCTACAGGTAGAACGCAGGGAAAAGTGTGTGTTCTCAGGTAAAACGCAATAGGTAACAGGGGTGGAACAGTATCTTTAAGAGTTTTGTCTGCTGCACTGCAAACACAACAATTAGCAACAACATCAATTTCTGAATCCATACTGGGCCACCGGTAAAACGCAGGGCAGAGTGTGTGTTCACAGATAAAATGCAGGGCAGAGTGTATGTCTGCAGGTACAAAGCAGGACAGAGTGGGTGTCCCCAGGTACAATTCAGGGCAGTGTGTCCACAGGTACAACGTAGGGCAGAGCGTGTGTCTGCTGGTCCAACGCATGGCAATGTCGGCTGCCTACAGGTACAAAGCAGGGCAGATATGTGCTGGCAGGTACAATGCAGGTCAGAGTGTGCCCACAGGTGTAACACAGGGCAGAGCGAGAGTGGGTCCGCATGTACAATGCAGGGCAGAATGTGTCCTGCAGGTACAATGCAGGGCAGAGTGTGTGCCCACAGGTACAACGCAGGACAACATGTGTGTCCCCACTTACTACACGGGGCAGAGTGTGTGTCTGCTGGTGCAGCACATGGCAGTGTGTGTGTATGCAGATACAACGCAGGGGGCAAAGTGTGTCTTGTAGGTACAAAACAGGGAAGAGTGTGTGTCTGCAGGTACAACACAGAGCAGAGTGTGTATTCCCAGGTGCAACACAGGACAGTGTGTGTCCCCGGGTAAAATGCAGGGCAGAGAGTCCACAGGTACAATGCAGGGCAGAGTGTGTGTCCACAGATACAAGGCAGGGTGGAGTGTGTGTCTGCAGGTAGAACGCAGGGCAGAGTGTGTCCACAGGTACAACGCAGGGCAGAGTGTGTGTCCACAGGTACAACGCAGGGTGGAGTGTGTGTCTGCAGGTACAACGCAGGGCAGTGTGTCCACAGGTACAATGCAGGGCAGAGTGTGTGTCCACAGATACAACGCAGGGCAGAGTGTGTCTACAGGTAGAAAGCAGAGCAGAGTTTGTGTCCACTGGTAAGACACAGGGCAGTGTGTGTCTACAGGTAGAACGCAGGGCAGAGTGTGTGTCCAGAGGTCCAACGTAGGGCAGAGTGTGTCTACAGGTAAAAAGCAGGGCAGAGTGTTTGTCCACAGGTACAACGCAGGGCAGACTGTGTGTCCGCAAGTACAACACAGGACAGAGTGTGTCCACAGGTACAACGTAGGGCAGAGTGTGTGTCCAGAGGTCCAACATAGGGCAGAGTGTGTCTACAGGTAAAAAGTAGGGCAGAGTGTGTGTCCACAGGTACAACGCAGGGCAGAGTGTGTTTCCACAAGTACAATGCAGGACAGAGTGTGTCCACAGGTACAATGTAGGGCAGAGTGTGTGTCCACAGGTACAACACAGGGCAGAGTGTGTGTCCACAGGTAAAATGCAGGGCGGAGTGCGTGTCTGCAGGTACAAAGCAGGGCAGAGTGGGTGTGCGCAGGTACAACACAGAGCAGAGTTTGTGTCTCCAGGTACAATGCAGGGCAAAGTGTGACTGCAGGTACAACACAGGGCAGAGTGTGCGTCTGCTGGCACAATGCAGAGCAGATTGTGCCCACAGGTATAACGCAGGGCAGAGCGAGAGTGTGTCCGCATATACAATGCAGGGCACAATGTTCCCGCAGGTACAATGCAGGACAACGTGTGTGTCCCCAGGTTCTACACAGGACAGAGTGTGTGTCTGCTGGTACAGCGTATGGCAGTGTATGTGTATGCAGGTACAACGCAGGGCAAAGTGTGTCCTGCAGGTACAAAACAGCGCAGAGTGTGTGTCTGCAGGAACAACACAAGGCAGAGAGTGTGTTCCCAGGTACAAGGGCAGTGTGTGTCCCTATGTACAATACAGGACAGTGTGTGTCCCCAGGTACAACGCAGGGCAGAGTGCCTCCGTAGGTATAATGCAGCACAATCTCCAACAATGCAGTTCATCCTCTCTACAAGTCCGTTGGTTTGAGGATGATACAAGGAACTTTTGACATGCCTCACACCTGAAACAGATAAGAAAGACTGAAACTCATTACTGACAAACTGTTTGCCATTGTCCGAAACCAGGACTTCGGGAAAACCCTCCCTCGACCAAACATCACTCAGAAAGTCAATAACACTCTTAGTGTTGGGCTCCCGGACTAGCTTAATCTCCGGCCATTTGGAGGCATGGTCCATAAGGACCAAAATATATTTGGACCCTCCTGCAAGCATCTCATACGATCCCATAGTATCCACTCCAAGCTTTACCCACGGACCATCAGGACACTCAATAGGTAACAGGGGTGGAACAGCAACTTTAAGAGTTTTGTCTGCTGCACTGAAAACACAACAATTAGCAACAACATCATTTATTTTTTAATACATACTGGGCCACCAAAAAGCGTCACGAACACAACATTTGGTGAGGGAAGATCCTAAATGTCCTTCATGGGCCCTTTCAACAAATCCCGCTCCTGAAAACATGCGGCGGAATGAGCTTATCACTCTGCAAAAGTAGATCATCTTCCAAGGAAATTTCACTCTCAACTTTCGAAAATGGCTGTAACATAGGAGATAACACCTTTTCTCTGGGCCACCCATTCCTGACAAGGGTACAAACTTCTTGGAGAACGTTACCAGCACAAAAAGCAGACCTCCACTCATTTTCAGAACAAACCTTTAACTCTGGTATTTCCATGGCTGCAACTAGACAGTCCTCACAATCTTCATCAATAAGAGCTGCAAAAGTAAACTGATCATCTTCATCCACTTTGCAGGGAAACGAGAGAGAAAGTGTGCCCTACCATTCCTACCTCCAGAAATGTGCTTAACATTGAACTGGTACTGTAAGACCTTACTGACCATCCTCATGATCCTAGGAGTACAACATTTAATCATACCGCTAACCAAGATATTATTAAAGGTTTGAGATCGGTTTGTAGAAAAAAATGTTTTCCCTAAATGTATGGGTGAAACTTTTCAATTGCCCAAGAACAAGCTAAGAGTTCCTTCTCAATTACTGAATACTGTAACTCGGCAGCCCTTAAAACTCCAGATGCAAACCCAATGGTATTTTCCACTCCATCCTCCACCTTTGTCAAAGTTGCCCTCAATCCCACTTGGCTGGCATGAACAGTGAGATAGCACAATAGACTGGGGTCAAAGGGTTTGAGGATAGCACTCTTTCCCAACAACAACTTAACTTGACTAAAGGCTGTCACATACTCATTGCACCATTCAAATGTAACTCCTTTCTTTAGGAGATTGCTGATAGGACGAACAATGGTTTCATAGTGAGTGAGGAATACATCTGGAATATTATTCACACAAACCTAGTAGGGATTTGACTCCAGTCTTATCTGTAGGTGCAGAGGCATTAGCAATGGCTTTGAGTAGACCAGGCCTGGGACTAACCCCTTCTTGAGTGAGGATATGTCCCAAGTACTCCACTTCAGTACAAACATTTTTCAATTTTTCTGGCTTTAACACAACGCCATGTTCATCAAACAATCTAAGAACTTTGTGGAGTATGCGATCCTGTGAATTGACATCATTAGCGAAAATCAGAACATCGTCTTGAAACACCAACACACCATCAACTCCTTTAAGAATGTTACCCATCATCCTCTGGAATACCGACGCCGCTGATGCTAAACCAAACGGCATCCATCAATATTGAAAGGTACCCAGAGGTGAAACAAAACCAGTGAAATGATGGGAATCTGGAAGCAGCTCCACTTGGTGGTATGCACTGGCGAGGTCGAGCTTGGAAAAAAACATAGCCTCTTTGGTAGATGCAAACAAGTCATTGATCTTGGGAAGAGGATGTGAGTCAACACAAATCTCCTGCTTGAGAGATCTTAAATCAACACAGACCCTGAGTTGACCACACATCTTCCTGGCAACCACCAAGGGAGAAAGCCACAGAGAAGATTCTGCGGGTTCAATGACACCTTTCTCACACAATTGTAATAATTCCTTCTCAAGGTCATCTCTTAGGGAACACCTCCAAGCTTATGCTTTACTGGTCCTGCACCCTCTTTTACGATAATTCTGTGTTTGAAACCATAAATTTTGCCCAAATCATTCCCGAAAACAGATGTGAATTTATTTTTCAAAACTTTAATTTCTTCAGCACACCCCACAACAAGCACTTGTTCCTTGGCTCCTGGTTTGAGAATCATTCCAAAGCAACAAGGAACATTCTAAATAGAACAGAAGTAATACAATGAATAGGAAAGCTTAAAGGAACAACAAGATACAAACAATATAACACAACATAACATACTACAAGTTCCCTCATAGCAAGTTCTGTAGGTGCTTTAATTTTCACCTCTGCAGGAAAATCAATCTTTCATGTGCATTGGGGGTTTCCTCAAACATGGCATGAGACCCAAAGTGGTTCTTAGTTCTGAAGGGTCACATTATGTGTACTAGGGGTGGGCGATAAATCCCACTCTGCCGGCTTAGTTCCCAGAGTCTTGTCCACTCTGCTTTACGCTAGTAATGGGGAGATCCGGCAAGCTCCACTGTGCGGCGTAGTGTGTTCTCCCTCAAGTTGGCAAACTTGAGGGAGAAGTGACTTCTCCTAGCACGATTTTTGGGTTCCAGGAGGGCACCCTGCATAATGTTCTCAAGACGGGCGGTCACGAAATTTGCGGTGTGAAAGCTGCCACTCGAGTAGACAATCTACTCGAGAGGAAGCAAAGAAGTAACAACCTCTGGTGTGCTGTGTGGTGCTGTTCATGCTGATTTTGTTACGCGGAACAAGCTTCCAGCACCAAAAATCAGCACGAGCAGCACATCGTCCCAATTCCACCCGCTCGCAGAACTCCACGTAATCTTGCAGAGTTTCCAAGTAACTCCCTGGTATTCTTCTGAGTGAAACTCCATGAGTTCTGCCCACCCCTAATGTGTACCCACCTTTGTCGAGCAAGACTACTGTTAGCTCACTGGGCTGTAGAGGGCTGACAGGGGTAGCAGCAACAAATCCTAGTGGCAGGACATGCCTTTTTGTCTGTTACCTACCAGGAGAAGTCAGCTAGCAGCCTCTTCTGCATTTATAATTTGACCTGCCACTGCCTGCAAGCAGGTCCTTAGCTCCATCCATGTGAGATATGATGTGTGTATGTGTAACTCCTGTGTGTATGGTTTGTATGTTACTTGGCTACACAGGAATCCATTCTGATTTTCTGAACCAAAGTGATAAATACGATGGAGGTTGGAGAGAGCCCAAGACAGCAATGTGAATTACAAGGCTTCACCAGACCATTCCTGATCTCCTTTGTGGTAGATCAGAATTTAAGGTGAGAGGGAAAGTGACAGATGACACTTTTAAAGTATAAGGACATTTCCCCGCCCCCTTCTCCTCCATTCTTCTCCAGAAGTGTTTCCCACAATAGTTGGAAGGGAGTCCGTGGGCAAGTCTTTCTCTCTTTTGTGATTCTCAACTCCACCCACTTTCCTCCTCGAACCAGAAAACAAAGTGTATGACTGGACCTATTAGAGATGAATGAGAAATAGCCAATTACTGCCTCTATCAAGGGTCAGATCTGGACCTGTGGAATACACGTCCTCTGAAAACTTAGATAAAAGATGGGCCAGTGTACCAAAAGATGTCTACTATAATCTGGCAGCCCACACCAGTGGCGAATGAGAAACTCATTTATGCTCCAAGGCAGGGGCATTTCCCACCTAGCCCCAGTGCCAGGTTCTGGACCAGAAACCTGGAGAGTTTAGCAGCCTGCCTGGAGGAAGCTACTTGGGCATCCTTCGAAGAAAGCAGCTGGCCAGCTGTTTAGTAAGGACACTACAGTCGCCCTTATAGAAGTAAGACGGGGACTACTAGGAGCTGAAGAAGGAGTAAGTGGAGTGAGCTAGTACTACTTGAGGTAAGAACTGGCATCACTGGGCCGTACACGAAGTTCTGACAACTGAGTACCCTTCAGAGCTCTCTGAAGCCAAACTGCACCCGTGAAAGCCGCAAACATACTTTACGATTTCACCCCAAAAGAAGACTAACGGCCTGATTTAGCTCTTGGCAGACTGGTTACTCCATAACAAAGGCGACAGATATTCTGTCCGCTGAAATATAAATCCCATAGGACATAATATAATTTATATTTCGGTGGGAGGGTTATCCGTCACCGTTGTGATGGAGTGACCCGTCGGCCGAGACCTAAATCAGGCCCATTGCCTCTACGACAGCTTGTAGCAGAGAAATTAAGCAAGTTCACCTGAGAAACTGAAGCACCAGGAGGGGTCTTATCACATGCAGGTTTGCTCCTAATAGATGGTGGGGCATCTTTTTGCTTAATGTTACAAAACAATGCAGAGGCAGTAGCAGCGGGTAGGACACAGGCCAAAGTGTGTACTATCAGTGTGTTTTGGCAGGTGCACTTTTAGGATGGAAAAGATACTCTTCATTGCAACTCTTCAGTTTGTCTGGGTGGTGGGATTGTATCTGGGAACTATGAACATCCCGTGTGAAGATTCACCAGACCCTGAGCACAAGTGTGGCCTCTTCACAACTGCTGCTACTGATGCCCAAGTTCGTGCATGCTGGATATGTGCATGCACACCAGACCGAGACTGCTGCAGTGTTGATGGGGCCATGCCGTGTCAGTGCCTTCCAGCTTGGGGGTCTTGATAAGCCACATACCTCATTTATTGCAGTTCTGCGAGCAGAGGAATTTTTGCACGTCACACTGATATTAGGACTGGGAGCTTGTTCCATGGTGTAAAGTCAGTGTGAAAGGCACCACGTGGCACGCACGCCAGAAGCACTGCTTCTTGCTGCCGCTTGGGTAGATTTTCTACTCGAGATTCAGCTTTCTCACTGCAAGCCTCAGCTTAATGAACGAGAACGGTAGTGACCTGCTGCGACCACCTGCGTTGACAAATCTCACCTGAAGGCATTCTAGCACTCAAATTTTGAGTTATGGGATACAAATTCTAGCTCATGCTTGCCAATTTAACATTGACGAGCTGCGCATGAGGAAAAACTCCAACCTGCGGCAATTGGTGGAGTTTTGCTGGAACTTTGCACTCCAAGCGGAGCATGCAAAACTGTGTGAACTCCGCTGACAGAACGGAATTTTTCACCCATCCCATAGTCATTGCACAGATTAAGAGCGCAAGCCCAAGCCTTATGTACCTCACACAACACCTCAACTATAGACATATATACAACCATGGACATCGAAGGAGGCCCTAGAACCCGATGTAAGTGCTTTGTTCTCTCGTCAGAGGTTTGAAGCACTATACCATTTCTGCTATACATTAGAAGTCAAACTTCTTGTTTGGAAACCTCACTTGCTTTTCTGAAGCTGTGCTGTGCCTGTAGACTATATCCATTGGAATACCTGCCTGTGCAATCCCTCCTCCGGAGCTAATTCTATAAACCTATGCGCAGCACAAAGCTCAGAGCTGTCTTCTCTAGTGCCAAGCTACGTCTGCAGATTCTAGACTCTGCATAGAACTCCTTGGAAACTGTGTTGGAGCTGTGTCAGTAGACTCTCTTTCCATACCAGCTGGGTGGGCAATGAGTGTGGGCCTTTGAAAACCCCACACAAATAACTTCAGAGACAAGTCTCAAAAGCACCCAAGGTGCCCTATAGGTATAAATCATGAAGTGTGACAACTGTCAGGAATACTTTATTTTTGTACAAATTAACATGCAAGGTGGTTTTCTCCACAGAAGGCAGTCCCTAAGACCAGTAATTTCTACTTCAGGAGATTGTCCTGCTGAGTTCTGTGTATGCACTTTACGCTCTAACGTATTGCGATTGTGCATCGCCATCATCCACAGAAACACCATCCGCATCACGACCAACTCCGACGACACCCTCACCACCGCCGAACACCTTCACTTCCAGATCCACACCAACCCCAAGACCACCCTCAGAGGCACCCTCATCTACCGACCCCCGGGACCACACACACAATTTAGCGAAGCCATTGCAGATTTCGTCAGCCCACACGCCCTCACCTCCACAGACTATTTCCTCCTGGGGGACCTCAACTTCCACCTGGAGAACAACAAGGACTGCAACACCTCCGCCCTGCTGGACAACCTCGCCAACCTCGGACTCAAGCACCTAGTGGGCACCCCCACCCACTATGCTGGACACACGCTTGACCCCATCTTCTCCTCCAGCAAGCACATCTCCTTCAGCCACTCCACCGGACTACACTGGACAGATCACAGCTGCGTCCACTTCAACTTCAGGAGAACCACTACCCACCACCTCCCGCAACTGGCTCCCCGCAGAAGCTGGAGCAAGATCACCGTCGACCAGCTCGCCACCACCCTCAGCCAGAACCCGCCCACCAACACGACAGACCCCGACGAAGCAGCCCGCAACCTCACACAGTGGCTCACTGACTGCGCCGACGAACTCGCACCACTGAAGAATCCTCCCAGCAAAGTCGGAAGCAGGAAAGCCTCGTGGTTTACCAACGACCTCAAAAACTCCAAGAAAACCTGCCGCACCCTCGAGAAAGCCTGGCGCCTCGTCCAGACAGCAGAGAACATGTCAGCCCTCAAGAACGCCACCCGCAAACACCACCAGCTGATCCGCACCACCAAGAAGACAACATTCAAAGAATGACTGGACAACAACACCCACAACAGTATGGAACTCTTCATCATCATCAAAGAGCTCTCCAACCCCAGCGCCAGCAACAACGACACCACACCCTCGCAAGACCTCTGCGACTCTCTCGCCTCGTTCTTTCACTGCAAAATCGCCGACATACACAACAGCTTCGGCGCACTGACCACGCACCCTACCACTGAACCATCGCCCCCCACCACCACCCTCTGCACCTGGACCCCTGTAAGCACCGAAGACACCACCCGCATGATGAACACCATCCACTCCGGCTCCTCCACCGACCCCTGCCACACCACATCTTTAACAAAGCCGACTCCATCATCGCACCCCATCTCCGGAACATCATCAACAGCTCGTTCGCATCCTCCACCTTCCCGGAGAGCTGGAAACATGCCGAGCTGAGCGCCCTCCTGAAGAAACCCACCGCGGACCACACGGACCTGAAGAACTCCCGCCTCATCTCGCTCCTCCCCTTTCCAGCCGAAGTCATCGAGAAGACCGTCAACAGACAACTCTCTGCCTTCCTCGAGACCAACAGATCCCTCGACCCCTCGCAGTCCGGCTTCCGAGCAAACCACAGCACCGAGACCGCCCTCATCGCAGCCACCAACGACATCACGTCCCTGCTCGACAACGGGGAAACTGCCGCCCTCATCCTCCTAGACCTCTCAGCAGCCTTCGACACCGTAAGCCACCACACCCTGACACAGCGCCTCAGCAACACCGGAATCCAAGGAGCGGCACTGCAGTGGATCAACTCGTTCCTCGCCAGAAGAACCCAGAGAGTCCGCCTCCCCCCACTCCGTTCCGCGGCCACCGAAGTCATCTGCGACGTCCCACAAGGATCCTCACTCAGCCCCACCCTCTTCAACATCTACATGAGCCCCCTCGCAGACATCGCTCGCCAACACAACCTCAACATCATCTCCTACGCCGACGACACCCAACTGATCCTCTCCCTTACCAACGACCCCGCCACCGCCATAGCCAACCTCCAGGAAGGTATGAAAGACGTCGCAGAATGGATGAAGATCAGCCGTCTGAAACTGAACTCAGACAAGACAGAAGTCCTCATACTCGGACCATCTCCCTCCGCCTGGGATGACTCCTGGTGGCCCCCTGCCCTTGGCAGCGCACCCAAGCCAACGGACCACGCACGCAACTTGGGCTTCATCCTGGACTCCTCCCTCACAATGCCCAAGCAAGTCAACGCCGTCTCATCATCCTTTTTCAACACCCTGCGCATGCTCCGAAAGATCTTCCGATGGATCCCCACCGGAACCAGGAAGACGGTAACCCAGGCCCTCGTCACCAGCTGTCTGGACTACGGGAACACCCTCTACGCTGGAACCACAGCCAAACTACAAAAAAGACTCCAGCGCATCCAGAATGCCTCAGCACGACTCATCCTGGACATCCCTCGCCGCAGCCACATCTCGGCCCACCTGAAAGACCTTCACTGGCTCCCCGTCAACAAGAGAATCACGTTCAGACTCCTCACCCACGCACACAAGGCTCTCCACGGCATGGACCCGGAGTACATCAACAACCGCCTCACATTCTATACACCCACCCGCCAGCTCCGATCCGCCAGCCTCGCCCTCGCCTCCGTCCCACGCTTTCAGAAATCCACCGTCGGAGGAAGATTCTTCTCCTACCTGGCAGCGAAGACATGGAACTCCCTCCCCACTCACCTACGTCTGACCCGGGACCATCTCTCCTTCAGGAAACAACTCAAGACCTGGCTATTCGCGCAGTAGTGACCCCCTCCCCGCCTCAGCGCCTTGAGACCCTCACGGGTGAGTAGCGCGCTATACAAATTATGCTGAATGAGAAAACGATGTAAGAAGGTAAGAAAGCTAGGGGTGGGTAAAGTATTCCGCTTCACCTGCAAAGTTTGCAGAGTTTTCCTCACTTGTACGAAGTTCTGCAAAACTCTGCAGAGTGATGCGGAGCAGTGTTTTTTCTCTTGCGTAGATCACCAACGTTAAGTTTGTGACTGCAAGAGAGAAAAGTTTTGTGCAGAACCTCCTCCCGGTGAGATTTCTCAATGTGGGCTGTCACGACAGGTCGCGACCACTCGCATTCAGAAATCTGCCGCTGGTGTTGAGGAAGCTTCTGCTCAAGTAGAATATTTACGGGAGTGGCAGAAAGAAGCAGCTCCCTCTGGCACGATGCGTAGTTCTGTTTGAAGTGATTTTACAGCACAGGACAAAAACTCAGCTCTAAAGATCAGTGCAAGCAGTGCAACGTACCATACTCGCCACTCGCGGAACTCGGCGGGGTGTAGCTGAGTTTTTTCAGCACTTTGTGGAGTTCTGCGTAGCGTAGCAGAAATCTGCGAACTCCACCCAGGCCTAAAGAAACACTTTATTGGAGAGTACGCACTTGGTCCTAGTAGTGGAGAGTGAGGAGACAACATAACTGTTCACAGCTGGTACATACCTTGAAGAACACATGGAATATTGAACATATAAACATATAAAACACAGAGGAGGTGAATGTTCTACCTACATTATATGAACTCCTGTCAGCTTCAGGAAAGTAATAAACCTGAGTACACACAGGGACTGTTTTCAGAACCTTGTCCGGACACCAATAACAATTTTTTTTACAGAATTCTATTTAAAGGATAGACTTTAGGCAGTCTATCTCCCTCCTTTTATGTCATTTCTTAGAGGCCTTGGCAAAGTGGTCTTACAGGGATCCTCACTTAGCCCCATTTGGTTTAGTTTTTACTTACACCCATGGGCCACACGAGTTAGGTCGTTTGAGGTCACCTGTATGAATTTTGTGAGTATTTTTGGGTTGCAATTTTCGCCCTAAGTGGGATGGATATGCCGAGACGTAGGTCCCGGGCTCACTACGCTTGCCTGGCTGACGAGGGGTGATACCCCGAAACTGGTTCCAGGATGCTTGTTTCTGGTCCATGGAAGACCTAGCTTGGCAGTTCGGGCTCGATTGTTCCCATGGGGAGCAGGGTCAAGACTGATTTGCATATGGCTGGGTCTAGACTGGAATGGTGTGGCGAGGAAAAACACAATGGATTTAACCCAGATTTGTGACTGGGGTGAATGTTTGACAATGTTCAGCATTACATCCATCACCTTTTTAAGTTGCAATTTTTTGTGCTGCAATTCTTTTTGTGTTGAATTATGTGGGTGACACTCAGTTGATCATTGCTTTGGATAAGACAGGGGTGTCCTTCCTTCAGGTGTTCCATCAATACACGTCCGCTGTATTTTCTTGGCTACAATCCAATACCCTAAAGTTTGACATTGTTGAGACTGAGGTTTTGTGGGTCTTTCACTCCTCCCTGAACAAAACTTTTCCTTCTACATTCTGGCCTCCAACCTGGTCTGACCACCCTCTCCCTCTCCGTTCTGTAAAAAAACATTTGTTTCTATCTTGAAAAGAATTTGACATTGGTATGAGTGGTAAATCATCTGACTTATTCCTGTTTTCACGTTGGCACACCTCCTCTTCTTTTCTTCTGCTGCACAAGCTCTTGGCTCTCCTTGGCGCACTTCATCTTCTCCTTCACAAGCGCTTGGCTCGCCTTGGCACACCTCATCTTCTCCTGCATTTGCTCTTGGCTCTCCTTGGCACACCTCAGCTTGGCACATCTCATCTTCTCCTGCACTAGCTCTTGGCATGCCTCGGCGCACCTCATATTCTCCTGCACTAGCTCTCGGCTCGCCTTGGCACACCTCATCTTCTCCTTCACTAGCTCCTGGCTCACCTTGGCACACCTCATCTGCTCCTGCACTAGCTCTGGGCTCTCTTTGGAGCACCTCATTTTCTCCTGCACTAGTTCTTGGTATGCCTTGGTGCACCTCAGCTTCTCCTGCACTAGCTCTTGGCTCGCCTTGGTGCACCTCGTCTTCTCCTGCACTAGCTCTTGGCTCGCCTTGGCACACCTCATCTTCTCCTTCACTAGCTCCTGGCTCACCTTGGCACACCTCATCTGCTCCTGTACTAGCTCTCGGCTCTCTTTGGAGCACCTCATCTTCTCCTGCACTAGTTCTTGGCTTGCCTTGGTGCACCTCAGCTTCTCCTGCACTAGCTCTTGGCTCGCCTTGGTGCACCTCGTCTTCTCCTGCACTAGCTCTTGGCTCGCCTTGGCACACCTCATCTACTCTTGGACGGTGTATGCTACATCGACTTCCTTTAGCTAAAAGGATTACTTTAAAGTCAGACACAGGAACATGGACAGCATGAGGCAGACTGATTAACTCACTGTGAACAGAAACCAGGGCAAGTAAACAGTGCCTGTCATAGCGAGATACCCCTCTAACGAATTTGCATCAGTAACTTCACAAAACATCTGCAAAGCCAATTCCAAAACCTTCTCCCTTGGCCAACCATTCAAACAAAACTCTTCCAACTCTCCCACTATGATGTCTTGTGGCAAAGCTCTTGGCCATGGTTCTTCCTTGACGCCAAAATCCCCATCAGCAGTGCCACCCTCTTCAGGAGCTTCAGCACGTCCTTTGATGCCTGCTTGCTCCTTCCACTTGTATCACTTTACGATAACCTTGTCAAACATTCTGCTCAAGCATTAAAAGGTCTAGGAATGTAAGCCACAGAAAAACTATACTCATATGATCTATATAAATTCCTGGCACATCTTGAGAAAGCCGTTCCAGTGCAACGCCAAAAGTGCTAATCCAGAATGCCTGTCTCTCAATGCATCTCTTAAGATAATATATGAAGCAGACCCAAGACTTTCTGAGCTTGCCCACACTGCGATTGTGCTTTTGGCAGGCTGTGAATACACTCTCAATTGAAATGAAATAATAATAGACTCCTTCAGTTTGGTAGAAGCAACATCAGGTTCCTGTAAATACACAAATGTAACTCCTCAGTGGAGCTGCCAACGAAGGAGAATTTGTTATGAACTCTCGAGGAACTCACCAAGATATGATCTAAGTTGATTGCTGTTCATAGGTTTTGTACACATCTTCTGTGACTTGGACCAGATTCTCCTTAGGTAGAATTATTTCATCATAAATGTGGTCCCTTGCATACTCCACTTCTCCAGAGAAAATGTCACACTTTTCCAGCTGGATGGTCATTGCCTACCTTTGACGAACAGGAAGCACCTTGTACAGGATATGATTGTGTTTCACAAATGAATTAGCAAAAGAAGGATGTCATTCTGCAATGCCACCACCACTTCTGCATCCCAAAGAAAACTATACATAAGCTTTTGAAAAACTGAAGATTTGAGGCCAAACCGAGCAGCGTCCTAATAGGCACTGTCTGGTGTCATAAATGTGGTAATATGACACAGTGAGCTCAAGTTAGCTCAATCTGATGAAATGCAATTTCAAACCTAATGTACTGAGCACTTTCATCCCATCCAACTTTGTTTGCAAATTATGAATGTGGGATTTGGGATAGCAATCCACTAAACTTTGTTGATTGACTGATCGTAAATCGATACAGAGACTCAGATTGCCAGTTTTCATCTTAAAACTATTGGCGACAGCCATTCAGCAGCATCCGCTGTTTCAGTTATGCCTGTCACTCACATTTCACAAAAAATCTTAATCAATTCATCTCTGACACTCATGGAAATATTTTTGAGGCTGTTACTGATGGAAATAAAGTCACATTTCTCAATACTAAAATGCTAAGACCCACTAGCATTGCCTAATTGCTTTCTAGAAGCAGCCTTGCGTTTATATAACAGTGTTTCTAATATTGTCCCGTGAACAGCCATGCAACAACCCTGCACCTCAAAATCATCTGACCGATGGATACTTTAATATTTGGATTGAGGGTAATGCCCTTTCTGCCTTGGAGCTGCTACATCAAAACATGTTGCGTGTCTGTGTCACCATATACCTTGCCAAATATATGCCTTTCTGAAGTTTAATAATAGTGACAAAATTCTACTACAAGTAAATATATTTTCTAACAAAGCCTTATGCATTAACATCACCTGGCTCTAATCTTTAGTTTCCCCAATATTGAAAAAAAGATTAGAAAGAGTGGTGAATGGAGAGCCAGAATGTGCCATAACTTGAATATCTTTCCATCAAGTTGAAGAGTGAGGTTTGGTGGTTTCTGGGATTCTCATCTGTTGCTCGAACCATATCATCTACTGCACCAGGCTCTTTAGAACCTCAGGCCACCCAATGTTTGACTCTTTGGTTGACTCCTAAATAGAATCGTATATGATCTACTAAATTAATTTGATTTTAATCAAATTTAGAATCAATTACACCACCTTAAGCTGATGTAGGTTTCGAGTCACCCTGAGAATCTGCCCCCTTTACAAAAGAAAGACATGGAATGCCCCCAGATTTGATGCACCCTCTTACAAAATGCCCATATTTCTCACATTTGAAAGGTGATGTTGTTAGGGCGCGACAAGACGTGAAAGAAGGTCAGTGATTACTGGAACTGAACAGTGCACATCTGCTTTTTCATTTGTCCTCTGAGACAAGTTCTCTTGACACTTATCCTTGAATCTAGTTTAGGTTTTACAGCAAAAGTGTTTCCAGACACGGTTGCATCCTCACTTCCTGTAGACACCATAGAGTTTTTGACTAAATAAATGACCGTTCAACACTGTTAGCTAAGTCAATCAGACTGTTCTGACGTCTTATCAATTGTTTGTTATCAATTGTTTCCAGTAATCACCTGATCCCTGACCTAGAGTGGAACAAAACCACCAAATCGCTTTTCGCAGCCAGCAGTAGCAAAATACAAATCTATTTGTTCAGCGACAAGCTGATTGCAAGTATAAAAGTTGATCCATTCCATAATAACCACATGAGGTTCTGCAGTGAATTGTGCCGTTAACCGTTCCAAGGCTTCTGCGGAACAGCCTTTCTCTCTGGCATCAACCCCTCATGGGGCTGGTAATGGTGGTAAATGTTCAAACACCTCCTCAGCCTCCAATCACGACAGGTTGAACAATAAGGCTTTCTTCCTGGTAGAGCTGAATGAGTTCTCCTCAATGGCAAGTGCAGCAAACCTGGAACCGTGGGCGCTGATTGCCCCACTGCATTATGAGAATATGGCGGCACAACTGAGAACTGAACTTAAAACATCCCAACAGTGAAGCCCACCACTTGAAGATATGCTTCAACGTAATACTAGCATGCTTGACAACTGTAAATATAAGACAACAATGCAAAGAAATCCTCTGCAATGGGTCGCGTAGAGCGCATCTACCAGTGTGCCTGATGCACAAGGACCTACTGAACGAGAGGCTCTCGCAGGGCTCGGCACGCTGAAACTTCTATTCATGTCTCTACAGGCTTCAGATACAGATGTGCATTGCTCGTCCCAATGACGTCAGCGAAGGATGTATGTGACCACAGCCTTGTAGTGATGTGATCAGTTCATGACCCACCAGCAGCTCTCTCCAAAGTCCAGCCGCTGACTTGAGAACCAGCCGGAGGTAGCTGGACCTGGGTCTGTGTGGGGTATGGATGGAGGGGACATGAATAATTTGTATGTGTGTCTGTGACCAAGATCAGCATGGCTCTGTGCATGCGATTGGCTGAGAATACCAGAGGAATCCATCCTGAGCATTCCGCTGTGTGATGGAGGGTGCAGCAGAACCAGGAGCTTTCTTCCCTTTCTCTGGAGGGGTCACTGTACTTGGGCTCCTTTTCCTGGGTGGTGAGGTGACATATGCTATCCTTTATAGGGTTGCCACTTGAACTCTCCCTGGGCACTGATAGCTCTGCCCCTCTTCCTGTTGCATCTCCTTATTGTTGATGACCAGTCTAAAAGTACAGAAACTCCGTGAATCCAGCCTTGAGCACATTCCTGTGGAACAGCCCCCTGGCACAAACGTTGGGCCCACTCTTAGAGAGCCTACTCCTGTGGAAGACCCTCTGGCTCACACCTTGAGCCCATTCCTGTGGAGCACCCCCTGGCACAATCCTTGAGTCCACTCCTTGAGCCCACTCCTGTGGAAGACAACCTGGCCCAATCCTTGAGCCCACTCCTGTGAAACCCCCTGCCCCGCTCCTTTTGCCCACTCCTGTGGAAGACCCCCTGGCCCTCTCCTTGAGCCAACTCCTGTGAAATCCATCGGCCCACTCCCTGAAACCACGCCTATGGAAGACCCCCTGGCCCACTTCTTGAGCCAACTCATGTGAAAGACCCCCCTGGTCCTCTCCTTGAGCCCACTCCTGTGAAACCTCCCTGCCCCACTCCTTGAGCACACTCCTGTGAAACTGCTCTGGCCCACTCCTTGAGCCCACTCCTGTGGAAGATCCTCCTCGTCTGCTCCTTGAACCCACTCCTGTGAAAGACCCCCCAGCCCACTCCTTGAGCCCACTCTTGTGGAAGACCCCCATGGCCACTCCATGAGCCCACTCTTGTGGAAGACCCCCATGGCCCACTCCTTGAGCCCACTCCTGTGGAAGACACCCTGGCCCACTCCATGAGCCCACTCCTGTGAAAGACCCCCATGGCCCTCTCCATGAGCCCACTCCTGTGGGAGACCACCCTGTTCAACTCCTTGAGCCCACTCCTTTGTAAGACCTTCCTGTCCCACTACTTGAGCCCACTCATGTGGAAGACTCCGCTGACCCATCCCTTGAACCCACTACTGTCAAAGACCCCCTGTTCCTCTCCTTGAGCCAATTCCTGTGGAAGGCTCCCCTAGCCCACCCCTTAAACTCACTCCTGAGAAACCCCCTTGGCCCATTCCTTGAGGCCACTCCTATGGAAGACCCCCTCGTCCACTCCTTTGGCCCACTCCTGTGAAAACCTCTGGCTCACTTCTTGAACCCACTCCTGTGGAAGACCCCCCTGGCCCACTCCTTGAGCTTACTCCTGTGAAAGACCCCCCAGTCCCACTCCTTAAGCCCGCTCCTATGGAAGACCCCTGGCCCACTCCTCGAGCCCACTGCTGTGAAAGACCCCTATGGTCCACTCCTCGAGCCCACTGCTGTGAAAGATCCCCATGGCCCTCTCCTTGAGCCCACTCCTGTGGAAGACCACCGTGTCCCACTCCTTGAGCCCACTCCAGTGGAAGACTCCCCTGGCCCACTCCTTGAGCCCACACCTGTGAAAGACCCCATTGCCCTCTCCTTGAGCCCACTCCTCTGGAAGATACCCCTGGCCCACTCCTTGAGCCCACTCCTGTGGAAGACCCCCTCGTCCACTCCTTTAGCCCACTCATGTGAAACCCTCGTGGCCCACTCCTGTGGAAGACACCCTGGCCCACTCCTTGAGTCCACTCATGTGCACCCCCCTTGGCCCACTCCTGTGTACCCCTTGGCCCTCTCCTTTAGCCCACTCCTGTGTACCCCCCTTGGCCCACTCCTTGAGCCCACTCCTGTGTACCCCACCACTCCTGAGCCCACTCCTGTGTACCCCGCTTGGCCCACTCCTTGAGCCCACTAATGTGTAAGACCCCTTCTGGTTGGCACCTTGAGCCCACTAATGTGTAAGACCCCCTCTGGTTGGCTCCTTGAGCCCACTAATGTGTAAGACCCCCTCTGGTCGGCTGCTTGAGCCCACTTCTGTGTACCCCCTGGCCCACTAATCGAACCCACTATTGTGTAAGACCCCCTCTGGTCGGCTCCTTGAGCCCACTGATGTGGAAGACCCCCCCCATCCCTCTCCTTGAGCCCACTCCTGTGGAAGACCCCCCCCCCATCCCTCTCCTTGAGCCCACTCCTGTGGAAGACCCCCCCCATCCCTCTCCTTGAGCCCACTCCCGTGGAAGACCCCCCATCCCTCTCCTTGAGCCCACTCCCGTGGAAGACCCCCCATCCCTCTCCTTGAGCCCACTCCTGTGAAAGACGTCCCGAGCCCACTCCTTGAGCCCACTCCTGTGAAAGACGTCCCTAGCCCACTCCTTGAGCCCACTCCTGTGGAAGACCCCCGGTGTGTCCTGATTATCAATTGATCAAGAAGGGGGGTGTAGATATTTGATTGGAGAAGTCCCTGAAAATGATAACAGTGTCGAGAGCTGACCTGTCATCTTGTGAACGAATCCTGAACAGTTGCCTGCTCAGGGGGTGGGACCTAAGAAGGCGCCCCAGACTAGAGGCAGCTGATACAACTGCTGTGCCCAGGCAGCACATCTCCGGCTGCTAGCCCCCCCCATGGTGAGCCCAAAGCTGGAAGAAGTCCCCCGCTCAGGGACTGATGAACTCCTTGGAGTGAGGAGTGTTACAAGTGAAGGAAAGGAGGTTGCTGGACTGCAGAGGTGCAGAGAGGAGCTTTGGACATTTACCAACCCGGCTCTCCGAAGAGTCTGGAGCGGCTTGAAGGAGGCAATAGTCCCCATCCATCTGGCAGAGCTGCTTGGCCTGCTACGAGGCAAGGAGCATACTTGCTGTGGAGGGGGTGCCGGAGTCTGCCCCCAAGAGGTAAGCTGCCTGGAAGAGCAGACCACAGCCCAGCTGTCTGGTGACCAAGGCGCTGTGCAGGAAGCACAAATAATCACCTACCAGCTGTGTGTGTGGCCCAGAGGAGAGACCTCATAAGGCGAGCCCTGGATGTTCCTACCTCCACTGGGCCCCAGTGACTCCCAGCTGGACCTCCAGACTTCTCAGGCCTCTGTGTCAGCCTGAAGGGGGGCCAGTGGGGTTGCATGTGCGGCTTTTGTGGCCAGATCCCCACAAACCATGTATAGGTGCATGCAGTGGTTGTGCAGATGTGTAACTCTGAAGCCCTGACTCCTGCGGTGCATTGAGTCCTGCCCATCGCTGTATCCTACTCTGACGTCACGTTATACCCACTTGAAGCCATGGAGGAGTTAAAGAGGCGCTGTATCAAATGTTGACTCAGATGTTCACAAAGCATTTTTTCAGTGCAGACATTAGCATCTTGCTGTTTACACGCAGTCTGCTCCTCGCTGACAATGTGTTATCTACTGGAAGCTTTAATTGCAAACGTTGTGCTGATGGAAAAAAGAGGGTGAAGTAAACATGCGAGGCCAGGCTTGTGAGTGCATGCTTATCGCTTTTATGGAATGTTTGTTAGGTTTGGAGCTTCAGTACAAAGATTAAGGAGCCATTTACGAGCCCATTGTGCCGCCGGTGCGTCACTTTTATTGTGGCACCGGCAGCGCAATGGGCTTGGCCATATTTACAAGGCCACGTAAAGTCACCCTGCATGACTTTTCATTGTCTTGTAAATGTGTTTCCCTTTCACGCATAACTCCGCGCCAGTGCTCGAAGTGGGGGAAAAATGTAGCAAAACTGTGGGCAGAGAATCAGAAGGCGGGAATAACCCAAGGATTGGGCCAGTGGGCGGAGTCAGAGGTGTGGTCAAAAGTGGACAGAGTCAGAGATGTGGCCAAAAAGAGCAAAACATCCCAATTTTTACTATTTCTTTAGCATTTCACTGACCAGTCACAGGCTATCACGTTATTCAATTCAACCAATGGATACACGTTTGTTTAAAGTTTAATATAAGTTTGTGACATTAAAATACATTCACAAAATGGGATATGTTTCCAATCACAGAATGTCCCAAATACACTCAAAAGTGGAATCGCAAGCCATTTGTCTCCGAGCCATGCAGTTTCTGTCACCAGCACTTCTCGTCCCTTTTTCCACAGAGCAGTTTAAACATCAACTGCAAAATATCCTAGTTTGCAAATGTTTTCACATAATTACGGCTCTGCCATATTTGCCACATAATACATCATCTGCTGCATAATCTGATGATTTTAACCAAAAAATTGTTTGTAGCTCAAACTGATGAAAAGTTACAAAACATGTGACTTGTGTTGCTGCGAAGTGGACGGCTCTTTGCAAAGGTTGACTGGTCACCTTTCTCACTGCTGCATTTGTTTACACTGGTACTAATTAGGCAAACATTTTGCAGCGACTGTTAGGTTAGTATGTGTAAAAATGTCCAAATGATGAAGTATTAGAAAATGCACAGTATCACACTGCAGCCTTTTGTTTTGCTCCATAATATAGTCAACGCGGCTACATGATTCTGTCCTCCATTGCGGCATAATTCCAGTGGACCCAAAGCAGCACATGTTAAAAGTGCTTGCGCAGGAAGCAGAAAGACTGTGGGGTTTGTGAACTTAGTTTGGTGTGGGTGCAAATCCTGCATTGCCGATCCCTGGTGAGCAGCAGTTCTACTGCTGAAACAAGGCCAACGGAGGTACCAGTGGGTGAGGCGGACTGGCCTCAGGGGGCCTGTGATCTCAGTGACAGAGTCAGTGCCGCTCTAGGGAGTGCTGCTTCGTAGGCCTGCCTGCAAGACTGGAGGTGAACTTCAATAGGGGTTGTGGTGGACAGGCATTCAAGGTTAACCCACGCTTGCCACCGCTAGGAGCCACCTGCTGGTGCTAAGACACCAGGGCTTCTAAGGTCTTGCAGGGCCTTCTAAGGTCTAGCTAGGGATGTGCTCCCTCAGGAGAGTGGTCTGGGGGACTGGTCATGAAGGCTGAACCTGGTTCCCCAGTTCTAAATTTGGCAGCTCTGGCCATTGCACCACATCCTCTCCCCCACTGAACACCATACGGCCCCGCTGAGAGAAACTCGCACCGCCTTCAGCTACAACCCAATTGTCCCCACGCTACAAACACAAGGATAGGACTCCATGGAAATTATGCACTAGACAAGAGCAATCAGCTGCCTGAAAAAAATTAAGTAATAAAATCCTGGAGAGCGCAAACACTCCTTGGGAATGCAAGATTAAGACAAGCACCTGAAGTGTAAGCAGGAATAATGCGGTTCCCTTAATGCTTTTACACTCATGATTCGGAAATGAGTAAGTATTTTTGCCTGAAATGTTAAGGATAGGACCACAGGGCCCGGAAGGGACTCGTCTTAACGTCCATTGCTTATATCCTTACAAAAGAGAAGCAGCATGGTTTTAAAAGACCACACCCCTGAACACAGAGGTGTGGCACATATTTTATAAACTAAAATAAGGAAAACAGCTGATAAGGATGACATTAAACGTTTTCCACTCCATGTATCAACCAGGTATTGCAGTACCTCCAGGAATGGTGCACTTCCCTACACAGGAAAAACAATGCTGTTTCAGGAAAGAAGAACAATGAGGCCGGATGGGCTGGCTGAAAGTCAACTACCCAGTGCAGGCAGGCACAGGTCACGGCTTCCAGACTTTACAGAGTTTGTGTCTTCAATAAGGCCGCATGGGCTGGATGAGAGTCAGTCACCTAGAGCACGCAGGCACAGGTCACGGCTTCCAGACTTTACAGAGTTTGTGTCTTCAACAAGGCCGCATGGGCTGGATGAGAGTCAGTCACCTAGAGCACGCAGGCACAGGTCACGGCTTCCAAACTTAACAGAGTTCGGTTGTGGGTGTCTCTGTCGTGTCTCTATGGCCTTCTGAGTCCGCCGAGGCCTACGGCTTCCCGGTTTCAGGTTCGGTCCTTGGTACTGACATCAGGGCCAATCCTTTCAAATCCTTGGATAACAAGTGCATTTTCCAAGTACATTTTGGGACTCCTTGCACTGTGATTGCAATACTGCCTGCTGCTGTAATATTCCTCTGTTCAAAACGCATAAGGAAATTAAAAAAAATAACAACTTGCCTTCTTCTGGAGAGTTCTGTTCACAGAGAGTGTAAGTTCACTTATTCTCTCGCTTCCTAGTTCCCACAAAAAACCCTTTGTGAAGTCCAGTGCCAGATCAGTCATGTCTGGTCAACTGTTCGTCTTAACAAAGCCACCAGGACATCGGCCTATCCCGACTCTCTAGCAGAACTCCACACGGTGTTCTTGGTCGGAGCTGTCACACTCTC
The DNA here is from genome assembly GCF_964204655.1 of Triturus cristatus. Taxonomy (NCBI): domain Eukaryota; kingdom Metazoa; phylum Chordata; class Amphibia; order Caudata; family Salamandridae; genus Triturus; species Triturus cristatus. The sequence continues at coordinate 50,315,867 of NC_140590.1, read as the reverse complement.
TCCCACAATTCAGCGGTAAACAACGTTTACAATGAAACTTTTTCCACGCAGGGAATCATAACGCGGTCGTTACAACGACCGCGTTGTGATTCCGCATACCATTACTCCGCAAGTCGGAACAACGACTTGCGGAGGGGTGGGGGGAAGGTGTTGGATTTAAAATTCAACTCTTTCCCTAGTGTCCTCACAGACTGGAGTTGGAATAGTAAATTAGACTATTCCAGCATCCAGCGCCCCCCCTCTGCAAGTCGCTGTTCTGACTTGCGGAGTAATGGTATGCAGAATCACAACGCGGTCGTTGTAACGACCGCGTTGTGATTCCCTAAGGGGAAGAAGACTGCAGGATGACGACATACATTCAATTCACCAGTCTCTTGTTTGCTTCCAAGCTCTCTACCGTGGATGTTGGTGACTTGGCTGTCTTTTCCACATGTTCACCCTTCTAGCTGTGTTCTGTCACTTCGGATCACTCACAACAGGCCACATGTATGACAGCCACTCACTTCAATGTGGTCGGGTCTCTGTCAATCAATCAATCAGTTACTTATAAAGCGCTGCTTTTCACCCCTGGTCTCAGTCAAAACACTAGGTCTTGAGTCCACATCTGAAATCCGCCAAAGAGGGTGATGTTCCAAAGTAGAGGGGCAGGCCATTCCAGGCCTTGGTGGCGAGGTAGAAGAAATGACCCTCGGTGTAGCTCCAGATCTTGACTGCATGCAGCAGGCTGTTACTGTAAACGGGCTCAGGGTCACAGATGCAACTCTGAGCAGTGTCTCAATGCTCACCATCTCTACCACACACTGCCACTGTCTCATGTGGTTTCAGTGCTTAATTTGAACAGGTGATTTCTGGTGCTCAGCACCGGCACTGAATTGTCAAGACCAGCACTTATGAAAGTCTGCCTCATGGTGGCACTGTTTACGTAATGCAGAGTTGAGCAGAATAACAGTTGTTTATAAATTCGAAATGCATTGAAAACAAACAATACCTGTGCCTAAGCCATTTTTAGGGCTCGCCCCTTGCGATGCAGTGTGCAGCACTGCTTGCGCAGGTGAGCCCTTTTGTAGGGGGTTTAGAAACGGACCTTGGAATCACACACGCTCGTGCATGTGCTTTTCCTTTTGGGTTCCACTATTGGGCTTTGCGTGCGTGTTTTTTTTAACAGAGCACGCAATAGGCCAAAGGCGGGAGCATTGCTCCGCCCATGGCCTATTGGTGTCTTTTACGTGCACCAAAGGCCATATGTTTTCAATTATCGTGCCCAGACACGGGCACGATAATTGAAAACATATGGCTTGCAGTGGCGCATGCGCATGCACCACTCGTTCTTTTTCAGTGAGCTCATCTCCAGGACCACATCACAAGTAACCAACAACGTGAACGGCTGGGCTGAGCTCTGAGTAATTGCTACAGCAGGTTGGATTTTTTTTGTTTTTGTTTTTATCCCGCCTAAGGCAACAACTAGGGCCACCGGCACTGTAAGCGCAGGAGGACTTGCCGCCGCTGTTGGATCTTATCGGTTTCTTTTTCCTGGGAACTGCTCATTGGAACCGATATGGCAGAGCCGGACGATATCCACCAGTTTGGGTTCATAGTGGACACGATCACGAGCGGGAAGGTAAGGCGCGCGCCCTGTTCCGGGCTTGGCTGACGCACCTGCCTGAGGCGCGAGGCTCCAGACTCCACCAGCTGGGTTTAATTCTGGGCTCCTTTCTGCAGAGAATGGGCCAGCTGGCGGTGGGTTGCAGATTGCAAGACAGCAGGGGCTGGGGTAGGCAAACTACTAGCAGCTAATACCCCCGGTTCTCTTTCTTCACTTTGCTCCCATCTCATACATGTGTGAAACTAACAGGATTTGCTTGGTCAGCAGTTCCCCTTCAGGATGTTGCGTTTTGGTTTGACAGGCTGTTTTGTTTCTGTTTGGTTGTCAAGCTTCTCACTTACGAAGTTATATAAAAATAAACTTGGAGAGCGCGACAACATTCTCACTGTTTTATTATCCGTGTGTTGTAGCTTAAGCCACACCATTTGACTTGTTTGGAGAGTCTGTTTTGTGTTTGCTGGTAAACAACATTTAAAGTGTAGCAGTTCTTTGTGGCTGTTTTCCCCCCGAGCTCTTTTGGAAATAAACAGCGTCGATTTTAGATGCTCTCGCCACTGCCTCTTGAAACAGTAATGAAAAATCTTAAAGGAAAACTATAGTTTACTTTTTGTTGTTGTATTTGTCACACTCCATTTGCGCATATTGTTGTTTATTTTCTTATTACTTGCTGTAATACCATTACACCGATTTTCTTCCTCGTCCAAAACCTTAAGTTAAAGGAGGCTTAACCCGCTGTAGACACTTTAATAGTACCAAAAAGCCACAGACCTAACCCCACCTATTTTACCCTACACGAGAACGCAGAGCTCAAATCCCTTATAATGCAACTTTCAATTCTTAAGAAGAAAGCTACACACAAGGGAGGGAGGGAAGCCTGGGTGCGAGGAAGAGACAATCGGAGTAATGGGATTACCTCAAGCAATCTGAGCATTATCTCCTCATTCCACTTTCCCGTCCACGTCATTGCATTAATGTGTGTGTGTATATACATATTCACTGAAAAAACGATTGGTTTCAGGGGCGTTATAGTTAGCTGGACTTTTCACTCGTACAAAACCATTGAAATTCCCCCGTTATAGTTAGTTCAGCTAACTATAACTCGCGCGCCTGCAATGCACTGCTGATGACGTCACATATTACATCACTCATGACATGGTCAGTGACATCACTCATGACATCACTGATGACATCTCAAATGACATCACTGATGACATCATCCAGTGAATGTGTGTTTTTCTGAAAATTACGTATGTTTTATATATGTATATCTCAAGGTCGATGGAAGAATAAATGGGTATATAAGTGTCTAAATGGATGATTTGTTTTTGAAAAATTGATTGTATAACTGACTGATTAAGTGTATCTTAGTGAATACATGGCTTAGTGAGTAATGCTTAAATATGTAAATATCTGTATCAGTCTCTCACTTTGTGTATAAGTGGCTGCATGGGTTGGTGAGTAGCTACATGAGTGTCTATATAGGTTATTAGTTGGTTTTTTGAGTATCAGTATGAGTGTCTGAGTGTCTGTATGGTTCGGTGGGGGGTATTACGTAGTGCATAGGTGCATGATTGAGTGACTCACTGTTTGTATGTGTTGAAGACAGCATGTGTGCAGGACTATATCCGCTTCGTCTTTGGGGGCATTCTGCTCTTGGAGCTGCTACTGCCTCAGGAGGGGCCGTGCCCTTGGCTGTGTTGCTGATAAGGAGCTGCAGAGGGGGAAGGTCGTCACACGGGACTCCAGTGCCCAGGAGACCGTGCGCCCCACCAGCTGTGCTGCGGCACGCCCACCCGCCCACAAACACTTCTTTACAGCTCGCGGAACCTGCTGGCGCGGGTCCCGCTTGGTCTTTGGGGGCATTCTGCTTTTGGAGCTGCTACTGCCTCAGGAGGAGCCGTGCCCTTGGCTGTGTTGCTGATAAGGAGCTGCAGAGGGGGAAGGCCGTCACACGGGACTCCAGTGCCCAGGAGTCCGTGCGCCCCACCAGCTGTGCTGCGGCACGCCCACCCGCCTATTGGCTCATGCCCCCATAATACATCATCACTCACCGCTGCGCGGGACACGCACGGGACGCGCCGGACGAAGCCCGGACAAAGGGCGGACAGTCTGTGACAGTCCGGGGCAGGAGGAGGCAGGGCTGGGCCTTGGACTTTGCGTGTTGTTCTAAGGAGTTCGACTACCCAGGTGGCTGTAATAAGATTTTATTCCCCCTACTGCGACTTTAACATTGTGTTTTTCACTGGAAAGCCAACAGAGAAAGAGGGGAAGTGGGATTGAGTTTCACGCCACTGTTAGTATTTCTGTTATTCAAGTTTGTCGATTTATATTACTAGTTCACTAAGGTCAACTGGTTATATTTATAATATCCAAAGTCAAAAATGCCCCAGTGACAGCCACCTTGGACAATTATCTGGTCAAGATGGTGGATAAAATTAATCAAGAACGGCGAAAGTCCCTGGGGCGGGGGGGTCCTCTTGACTCAACTCCTTCTTTACCCAATCCATCTATCTCCCTGTCTACCCCTCATCAGGATGTTAGTTATAACCTTAACCACCCGGATAGTCCAATCTCGGCGGCGCTCACAAACCAAGACTGCTCCGATAGTTTAATCCCTGTGGCTCCTATAGACCTAGAATCTAGTCAGGCCGCCCCTCTAGATCCACCGATACAATGCCCGATGGCCCCGAGATCTCAGAGAGTACTGCGTTCATGTAGGAATAACAGTAAGAATGTCCAATTAAAGCGGGGGGGAGTTGCTTAAATAAGAGAGCAGATCCCCCATTAATTAGCGCTGTCTCTGACCCCAAATTAGCACTGGATAGCACCTCGGTCATAATAGACAGCGAGCAATTAGACTCCCTAATCAGAACTATAGACGCTAAGTTTGATCAGATTGTTAAACCTTTATTGATCAAACTTGATATGATCACTGCCGAAGTCGTCAGATTGGGAGGTCTTTTGGGATCACAAATTAACACCAGCATAGGTCCCCAAGTCAAGGACAAGGATCTTGGAGGTAGTAAAGTAACCTCTAAGATCTCTAGTAAGGTTATACCTATGGCTATGTCCAATACACCCAAGCCATCTCCTGGGGGCCTTAGTGAGAGGGTAACTATTGCATCTAACCCCCCGCAGACAACCGGTCGAAACCCTTTATCCGATTCAGCCTCAGGGATTCAGGTAGGACTTAGTACAGGGAAAACCAAAAGTTATGTTAACCCACAGTTTGATTTACCACCAGACTGTGCACCTTTTGTGGCAGTCTTAACTAACGTCCCTCCAGTTAGAGGGTCTGGACACAATAACAATCACAGAGAATCTCATGACTCCCTGAAGAATAAGACCGTGGCTTGGCTTCACCGGGAGTGTGGTTTCCCAGTAGCTTTAGCAGATGAGGTCCTAAGTACTAGAAGAACCAACTGGATAGGCAGCTCACGCAAGAATTGTGGTGGTGACTGCACCGTTGTTAATTTTAGAAATCCACAACTCGCCACCACCGTCTTGCTAAGAGCTACTTCAATTCCCTATTGAGATCAAGGGATCTCTCTTCGTCCTTTAGGTTATTTCTATAGGCACCTAAATAATCAGCCTAATGTTGATCCTACCAGGGGGGGGAGGGTAGAGGTTTGAATCTGTACACTGGTTTTAAAATTGCCACTTCTAACAGATTCCAATCTCTGAGTGGTCTTGACTCCAATGATTGACTGGAATCTGTTTTGATGAAATCCGCGGATTCGGGGTACACAGATATTGCGGGTATAAGTGGCAACCGCAGATCCAAAGCTAATCCCAATAACGACTCTAGAGGTTGTAGAGTTGTGAGGTCGGTCCTTGACGGTCAGGGTATGGATCCCTCCCCCAAGAACGTATCTCATGGTCATAGTAGACTAATTTCTTTGACCAACATGCCCATTAAAAGCTTTAACCCCCGAACATGTTTAATCGCTTGCTGGAACGTCGCAGGATTATCGTCAAAGGATGCCTGCCTGGGCTGGCTGGAGTTTATTAATGTTTTTAATATAATTTGTTTCCAAGAAACATGGTGTACGGACCCAATCAATTACAATGGTTTTGTTTCATATCAACTACCAGCTGTGGCCTCCCCTTCAGGTAGGGCTAAGGGAGGGCTCCTGGTATTGTTTTCTGTGGAACTTCCTATTATCGTTAAAAACATGTACTGGTTGGGGTCCACTCCCAGATTTTATGGCTTTATCAGGAGCGAGGTAGAAATATACTTTTAATCAATTTTTATAATAATATGTTTGATAGTACTAGGCATCAGGTAGTGTTTGACTTGAGACCGCTTTGGCTGACATTACAATGGGGTTTGATGTTGATTTCGACTTTATCTGGGTGGGGGATTTTAACACTGCAGCGTGTTCCCTTTCTGACCAAAGGGTATGTGGAGTTACTAATTGCTTTGGGGGTGTTGATCTTCACTTCCCCCACAATCTTTATGGGGACTCGTTGAATAAGATCTTGGCCACCTATAATTTGGAAATTTTGGTAAATGCGAAAAATGCTTCTGGAGAAATCATTCCCACGTTCACGGGAAGGAACGCAAATACTGTAATAGATTTTATTTGCATGTCCTCTAGCCTTAGCCCCTGGTGTATGGCCCCTGTGGTCGTGGATAATTTGATCACAATTGCATCACTATTGAGGCCATACTTTGGAAGGAGAAACATGTCCATAAAATTTGTTCCATTGCTAACATAGAGCCGCACCGATCTAATGGAACCAGAACTAGATGGAAAGGGGACAAAGCGGACATAATGTCAAATTCTATTGTTAAAAGCTGCTTAACAGAAATCACTACCATCCTAGAGAGTGAGGAGGTTACCGATGAAACTGTGTGTAATTTTATTAACATCAATCTCACAATCGACAGTAAATTCACCAAATTTGGTAAGGGCTAGGCCTGGGCGGCAAATTCCGTTCCGCTTGCGGAATTTGCATAATTTCGCGTTCCGCGGAGAACGCAAAATTGCTCAAAAGTCTGCTTTCCGCGATTTCGCGTAATTTTTGCTTGTTCGCGTTTTCAAAATGCATGTTCGCGAGATATTTCTCCTCGAGCACGCAAACAGCAATTGCGAACAGGAAAAAAGCATTGCGAACAAGCAATTCCGCGTGTTCGCGGAATTTCTGCGTGTTCGCGGAGATTTTTTACCGTTTCGCGGAGATTTGCGTAACGCAATTACGCAAATTCCGCCCACCCCTAGTAAGGGCAAGTCACATCAACAAAAGGGGTGGTTTGATCACACAAGTACTATCTCGCTCAAGGGGCTCAAAGCGGCATTGGCAGCCAAACCAAGAGATAATAGTGTGGTTAGGGAGCTTAGATCCACCTATCAGGCTGCAGTCAAATGTAGGAAGACCGAATTAAGACAAGAGGCCTGGGATAAATTAGACCAGGCAGCCGTAACCTCGGACTCCTCTTTATTTTGGGCCACAGTTAACTGTCCGTTTTTAAAGGACGATAAGATGCCCAAATTGACGGCTAATGTTAGTGTGGAAAACTGGGTTGCCCACTTCTCTTCGATTTTTGATTTGGATAGAGGACTGTTGGCCTATCGTTCCTCTGGACATTTCCATCGTTGAAGTCCAGGGAAGTATTACCTCCAGCAATGGTGGGAAGGCCCAGGGGCCCGACGGGGTGCCTATCGATGTGTATAAATTAGTACCGGAGTTGTGGGGCCCGTTGTTAGCTAATGTTTTTAATGCTGCTGTATGTAAGGGTGTCCCACCTACTTGGGAGGAATCCATTATTATTCCTATCTATAAGAAGGGAGACAGGGGGGATGTGAAGAACTATCGCCCAATTTCCTTGCTTGATTCCTGAATAATGAGCAGGGTGCTTTTGGTTAGGCTGGAAGAGTGGCCGAATCCAAAAGCATTCTGGCCAATTGCCAATATGGCTTTAGAAAGGGACGAGGGACTATTGAACAATGTCTTAGCCTTGAACTCTTAATTGGAAAATATACGTAGGCTAAGAAAGGCTCTCTCTATCTCTGCTTTGCAGATCTGAGCAGTGCCTTCGACATGGTGGATCATAGCATTTTATGGGCTAAATTGTTAGAAATGGGGGCACCTGAGGGCATTGTCTATTTTCTGGCCCGACTCTATGCCAATCTAAGCACCAGTGTCCGTTATGGACCAGGTGGGGAGCGCACCCCAAAGTTTAAGATCAGGCGCGGCATAAGACAAGGGTGCGTTCTTGCCCCCCTACTCTTTACCCTTTTATTAATTAAGTTGATTCCGTTTTAAAGACGATTGCGGCAGATGCCCCTAAAATTAATGATTTTAACGTCCCTGTATTACTCTACGCGGACGATGCCGTGATCTTGTCCAGGACCCCCATAGGTCTACAACGCCTGATGGACAGGTTTTCGCTGTTCATCAAGGATAGAAAGTTGTTGATAAATAAATCCAAAACTTACATCATGGAATGTGGTATGGGGCGAAGAAAACCCCATTCCTATTTCATCGATGGGCACAAGGTGCAAACGGTGGATTCCTTTAGCTATCTTGGCATCACATTTTCTAAGAACTGTAGCTGGACTAGCGAGTTTACCAATGTCCGGGCCAAGATGGCGAAATGCGCCCATGGGGTGTTCAAGTTTGCCACCAAATTAGGGGACAAACGGATTAAAGACATGTTAAAAATCTATCAAATGAGATGCCTTTCCATTGCCCTCTACGGTGCTGGGGTTTGGGGACACGTCACTGCAGGGAGCCTACAAGTGGAGTAAAATCTCTTTTTAAAGAGACTCCTGTGTCTGCCCAAATCAGCCTCTAACGACCTGGTGCACAGAGAGCTTGGGATTCAACATCTCTCTGATCTGATTGCCCTAAGACCATTAATGTTGTGGCGTGCTATTTGGTCGAAGGAAGAGACCTCTTTAAATAGAGCCATCATAAGAGATTGTCTTTCTACTGATAACCATTTAAAGATTCCTTGGATTAAATTTGTCATCAATGGTTTTTCAGAGATTTATGGTACCGATATAAGAGAGGATAGCTATGTTGCTTCTAGCCTGTTTAAATCCGAGATGAAGACTGCCTTCATGAGCTACAAGTCAGAGAGGCGGGGGAGGGACTGTGGCAACCTTACCACATGTATGCTCTACGGAAGATATTGCGAGAATGTGGGCTATCAACCGTATTTGAGTTTTGTCACCAGAGCTTCCCACCAGTTTGTCTTAACGAGACTAAGGTTCGGGATCGTGCTTCACCTGGTGGCCTTGCCCTGCAACAAAAAACATCCGACTGGTCCGTGCCCATGCGACAATACTTCAGCACAAAGCACTATGCACTTTTTATTGCTGTGTAAACTCTACGGTAACTTTCGTTCAGCTTTTTAAAAACCTATCTTCATGAAATATGGAGTCAGAAATGTACACGATACCATGAAGTTGATTTTTAACATGCCCCACCCTGATGTTCGTTTTTTTACTACTACCTTCCTTCTTCAAGCTATTAAGGCAAGGACTAGTATGTTTTTTTAACTGTCTTTTTTAACCATGTATTCTGTACTGTATTTCTACCATGGTTTTTATTGATTATTGTATATGTAATGTAAATGTATGTGCTTTTATGGACTTTGTATTTAAGCTCCGAATAAAGCGTTATGATATGATATGAGTGACTCACTGTTTGTATGTGTTCAAGACAGCATGTGTGCAGGACTGTATGGGTGGATGAGTGTGTGCATGGGTGTGTTAGTGAGTGAATGACTGTCTCAATAGTGTCTTTATGAGTAACTACATATGTTTTAAACTAGTATATGTGACTATTGGTGTATATAAGTGAGTATATGTGAGAGTGAGTGATTGAAAGAGTTCCTGTATAAATAAGTATGTGTTTCTATAAGTGATTGTTTAAAAGACTAAGTATGTGTAAGTTTCTGTAGAAGTAAGTGTGGTGGTGTGTGTATAACTGTATATGCAAGTAAATGGATGTTTGATTCTTTATTAGCATGAGTGACTATGTGTGTGAGTAACTCTATGGATGAGTGGCGTTGTGTAACAGGATGCATAGGTGTATGAGTACATATGATGAGTGAGTACATGTATGAGTGACTGTATAGGACTGTTGGTGAATGTGTGGATGTGTATGTGGATCTTAGAATTACTGAAGAGGTTGTTGTAACTGGTATTGGTATGTCCATTGTTTTGAAAATTTTAGTTTCTATTTTTGAATGTGTGTATCAAAGGTTATATTAGGGGGAGAGGAGGTCTGTCACTCTATCACAAGGATGATGTCATCAGTGATATCATTTGAGATGTCATCAGTGATGTCTTGAGTGATGTCACAGACCATGTCATGAGTGATGTAATATGTGACATCATCAGCAGTGCATTGCGGGCGTGCGAGTTATAGTTAGCTGAACTAACTATAACGGGGGAATTTCAATGGTTTTGTATGAGTGAAAAGTCCAGCTAACTATAACGCCCCTGAAACCTATGGTTTTTCAGTGAATTTCTAAGGTTTTTTAAATGAAAAGTGCAGCTAACTATAACACCCCTGAAACCTATGGTTTTTTCAGTGAATTTCTAAGGTTTTTTAAATGCTAATTCTTAACTATAACGTGCCTGAAACCTATGCTTTTTCAGTGAATTTCAAAGGTTTTTTAAATGCTAATTTCTAACTATGCCTACAGAGATAGGACATGTGAAGAAAGATGAAAAAACGCACAGAAAGAAAAAAAAGAAATGCAGAAAGAAGCAACAGAAGACCTCAAAGACGAAGAAAAGTGCAGGGAGAAGGATAACGTGCAGAAAGAACAAACAGAAGAGCAGAAAGAAGCCTTGTTGCAAAATCATCCTGCACCCTCAACTTTTTCAGACGGATACTGGTGGTAACTGAGTCTGACTAACCAGTCCTAGAGCCAGTGCTATGTTAAAAGACACTCAGAATACAGTGAAAACACCTACATACACTAGGGAACACTATGCGTTGGGGTACCCCTGTGATCAGCATGACCTCCTCTGTAAGCCCCTAGTATACATTAGGGCAGGGGATTAAAACTACCTCTTAAAACGCGCCACAGGGCGTGTTTGCACACGTCACCTCAGGCCCCGTCCCCTCACTTCCCCACTGTGTAAACACGCCCTGTGGCCATTTTTAGTTGGGAGATTACGTTCATTTGAATCCTGAGGGTCCCTAGGGTCCAACTAGCCCACTAGGTACCTCCAGTAAGCGCCACAGAGCTGCGTCGCAGAGAGGTGTAAAAAGGGGCACGTCCTGGACCACCTCTCTGCAACGCAGCTCAGTGGCGCTTACTCGAAGCACCTGGTGGGCTAGTTAGCCCCCAGGGGCCCTCAGGATTGAAGGGGAATTATTTCCCCAACTTAAAACGCGCCATAGGGTGTGTTTGCACACGTCACCTCAGGCCCCATCCCCTTCCTTCCCCACTGTGTAAACATGCCCTGTGGCCGTTTTTTAAGTTGGGAGATTAAGTCCCCTTGAATCCTGAGGATCCCTAGGGGCAAAATAGCCCACTAGGTACATCCAGTAAGCGCCATTGCAGAGAGATGTAAAAAGGGGCACGGCCTGCACCACCTCTCTGCAACGCAGTGCAGTGGCGCTTACTGGAAGCACCTGGTGAGCTAGTTGGCCCCCAGGGTCCCTCAGGATTGAAAGGGAATTATTTCCCCAACTTAAAACGCGCCACAGGGCGTGTTTGCACATGTCACCTCAGGCCCCGTCCCCTCCCTTCACCACTGTGTAAACGCGCCCTGTGGCCGTTCTAATTTGAGAGATTAAGTTTCCTTGAATCCTAAGGGTCCCTAGGGTCAAACTAGCCCACTAGGTACCTCCAGTAAGGGCCGAGCTGCGTTGCATAGAGGTGTAAAAATGGGCGTGGCCTCAGAACACCTGTCTGCAACGCAGCTCCCTGGCGCATACTGGAGACACCTGTTGGGCTAGTTGGCCCTCAGGGACCCTCAGTATTGAAGGGGAATTAATTCCCCAACTTACAACTGGCCAGGGGCGCGTTTGCAGAGTGCTGCAAGGAGGAGGCGTGGCCTCCAGCGCGATGCCGGTCTTTTATTTATTTTATTTTTTTAAGAAGGAGGGCTGTATGGCCCCCCTTCGTTTTCTAATTTACTGGCTCTGGGGACCCCATCCCCCAGGGCCTGCACCCTAATTTTTTTTGTTGAAAAAAATTAATTTTGCCCTCCCAAGGCCTTAATCGGCCCCGGGGACCCCAACCCCCGGGTCATGGCCTTTTTTTTTTTTTTAATTCTCTAGGAGGGGGCTGCGTTGCCCCCCTCCTCAGACCACTTATGACCCCGGGGACCCCATTTCCGGGGCCGGCCTTTGTTTTTTATTATTTAAAAAATATATATTTATAGAAACACCTAGGACATGCTGGAAAAACCGTATGTACCTATCACCATGACGATTTGCGTGATATTCATTAAAAGGCGACTATGCATAGAATGAATCCACATGGAATGTATTTACACTGCTAGTGAAGCTCTGACGTGTCTGACGCCCTACCGTGCCTAATCCCGGCGCCCCCACCGGTGGGTACTCTCCAAGTAGACACCCTTGTCGTTTATTTATACAAACATGGGTAGCTATTGACGGGCACATTTAATATACACACACACCAGGCCATTTAAAGGGGATTTGACAAAAATTCGACCAAACTATGCAAGAAACCCCCCTCACGGTTAATAAAACAGACATCCACCGCCGGATGTGTAATACTTTTTATTTTACTCTCTGGAAAGGAGACGAACCTCACTTGAGAGTCACAGCGTGCTCCTGGCTGAGCCCAATGCTGTGTTACACCCACCAGTGCCCGCCGAATGCCTCACACCTCTGTGTTGTATTCCACCAGCTAGTGCATATGCTATGACACTCTCTAGCCCATGTGCACTGTAACACCACCCCGTGAATATGTCATGCCACACTTGCCTTCGCACGGGTTATATTGCCCCATCTAACATGCCTTCCTCGATGCCTATGTTATAACGCACAGCGCTATGCCATACATATTACAATCTGGGATCCATATCTTTGTCACAGTGCATATGCAACGTTACACTCCCCAGCACATATTTTATATCCCAACTTTAGAGACTAGTTAGGTTACACAACACTGCCCTGTGCATATTACACTCCAAGGCGCATATCGCATAGCACGCGCTAGTGCCTGTGCTATCTCGCGCTCTCCAATGAATCTGTCATTGCGCACAATGTATCGCATATTATATTTCACGCCCCGGTTCATCTTATAACACACTTTTTGGTGCATAGTTTTTACCATATACTATATCTAGTTTTCATTTTCAATCGTGTTCTCAGGACTATGTTCTATATAACACTGCGTCCACCTACCCTTTTCATGGGCATTAGATTTTGCGATGGGGGGTGGAGGGTCAGGGGGTGTTTCTGCCAAGTGAGCCCGGAGTCACAGTCACAAACGTCCTCTTCTTCCTGAATAAAAGTGAGATTATGCTGCATACTTGTTCATATTTTAAGTAGTTCGCACAGACACACATTTTAAAAACAATAAAGTTCCTAATACCCACCTTCTCTGAACAGTTAGCTTGCTGCCCCATCCACCTCCTCCCTATCCTCTGTTGTCTGAATCCATGGACTAGCCTCCTCCCTCCTGCCATGCATGGTCTGATGTGCTGCCACTGCCCTCCATTTAGCATGATGTACCAGTCCACTCCTCCTGCCCTCCATTGCCCAATTCTATGGCCCATCATTGACCTCCTGCTTAGCCTCTGTGCTTAGCTTGCTGCCCCTATTCTCCTTCCCCCTGCCCTCCGATGTCTTCGTGCATGCCCCTGCTCCATCCTTTTTGCCCACCATGTTCCATGGACCTGCCACTCCTATCTACTCTGAGTGTTCTGTTGAGCTGCCACTCCCCTCCCACCTGCCTAGCATTGTCAGATGACTGTAACCTGTCCCTGCCACCTCCACCCTGCCTGTCCACATGCCATGCCCCTATCCCCTTCCTCCTGTCCTCCATGGTCCATTTTACTGCCACACCCTTCTGCCCTCCCTGGTCTGTTGTGCTGCAACTGCTCCTCCTGCCTGCCCCGCGCCGTCTGTTGTGAGGCCCCTTCCCCTGAACTCTCTTGTCTGTGCCCAGGTCCTGACCCTCCCTTCTATCCTCCATGGTCCTTTCTGCATGCCCCTGCACCCTCCTTCTTGCCCATCATAGCCATTGTGCTGCCACTAACCCTCTCTTGCCATGCATGGTCTTCTGTGCTGCCATGGCCCCTCCCACCTTCCCTGTGTGGTCAGCTAGCTGCCCCTGACCCCCTCCCACCTTCCCTCCATGGTCTGTGTGTATGTCATCATAGTCTCATTGTTGCTCTCCATGGTGTGTCTTGTTTCTAGTGCCCATCCTGCCTGACCTCCATGGTTATCTTGCTGCTCCTGCCCTTCCCCCTTGCACCCAGCCCTCTGTTTCCATGTGCAGACCCCTATTCCCACCCTCCTGGCTTGTCTGTTCTATTGTAATGCCCCTGATCCGTCCCTCCTGCCCTTTATGGTCTGTTATGCTGCAGCTTTCTCTCCTGTCTGTCCATTATGGTCAGCTAGCTACCATTGCCTCTTTCCCCTCTATTCTCTGTTGTCCATGTGCATGGTCCTGTCCCCTCCCTATTGCTTTCTATGGATTGTTGTGCTGCACTACCATCCCGCATGCGCTGTGTGGTGTATTGTGCTGCTGCAAACGCTGATGCCTGCCCTGTAGGGTCAGTTTGGTGCACCTCTCCATGTCATTCCTGTCCTCTGTTATCCGAGTCCATGTCCCTACCCCAATTCCTCCTGCCTACCATGATCCAATGTACCATACTTGCGAACATTTTGAACTTGGTAAGAGAGAGATTTTGAAAAAGAAATGGGGTATTGATTTTCCCCTTTGAGTTACATTGAAAAAGAGGAGATTGTAGACAGGAGACAGATCAAATAAAGCCCATTTGAGCTTAAAAACATTGGACATTTCCTGGCTGAAACGGGTCTGTTGGCATGTATGGTTGTACTTAGGGGTGGGCGGAATTTGCGGAATTAACCTTCGCAAATTATCGCGAGAATGTTTAAAATTATCGCAAACAAGCAGAAATATCGCGAAGATGCGGAAGTTTTTTTCCGGCATGTTCGCGAGATTTTCTGCATGGTTGCGGGTCGCCAACTTACCCATGTGGTTGCTTGCGGGCGCGGCCATCTTGTTTTGAGTTGTTCTCGCGGTGCATGATCGCGAGAAGAAAGACGTGATCGCGCGACGCATGACGTCACTGCGGGCGCGAACTGTCGCGAGACAGCGCAAATGGCTAAAAACAATACAACATCTCATGGAGAACGCGACCGGATCAAGAAAACTTGTCGGCGAACGCATGGATTCAGGTAAGGCGATCGCGCGCGCGCAAGAATGTATCATTTTACAGCGCGAGCAAGAAACAAATTATCGCCAAGCTGCGGAAACCGGAATTTTTGACATTTTCGCGCTCTCCGCGGAACGCAAAAATGTCAAATTATCGCAATTTCCGCGAACGGAACGAAATTTTTGCCCAGGCCTAGTTGTACTACCACTGCCTCTTCCTTCTGCCCACAATGGTCTATTATATTGCCACAGCCTCTCTTGCCAGTCCTGTATTGTTGGTTTGTTGCCCCTGCCCCCCTTTCAACTGCCCTCCATAGTCTGTTGTGCTGCCACTGCCCTTCCTGCCTGCCCAGTGTGGTGAGATTGTTGCCTCTGCACTCTCCTACCTGCCTTCAATTTTCAGAGTCCGTGCCCCTGGCCTTCGCCTCTCAACAGTATCCCAATGAACAACTAGATTGCTAACATTCTATATTTATTACAAAAGTGTGGAACGCCTGACGTCATCTTGATGTAATCAAAACTGTAATACCTAGAGTATTTCCTTTAGAAATTACATATATGAGAGGGTCTTATTTGCATCAAAATTATGGTTAGTGCTCTAAAAAACTAAAATGAGGACATATTTTCTGAGTTTTCAAATAGCGACAAAGAACTTTTAAATTATTTGTAATCTTTATGTTTTTTTATCCAGTTGACCACTTGATTAAATGTTGCACCTATGGGAGAGGATGTGGTGTTACTTCCAGAGCTGCAAACTTTGCAACTGGGGAACCAGGTTGGAGTTTCTGCTTCAGCTCAACATTCTGTGATTCTGGTCAAATCACTTAATCTCCCCATGTCTACAACCAAAATGAATTTGATCTTGTGTGATGTAACCAATGCTCATGTAAAGCACTCCAATACCTGACAAGTCTGCACTATATAAAACTGCAAATACACAAAAAATAAGTGTTGTGCACACTTCTGTCATTTGGCTACATGTGGGCTACATCGTGGTGATATTTGTGCTGCATTTGGGCTCTTTTGTCTCTGGTGGCCATCTTGGGAGATTTATTTGTTATGAAGTTTCCTAATTTCCTCATTTTCTGCAGTCTCTTCAGTAGGAAATGCTTTCAGTTTTTTACTTTGATTCCATCAAGAAGGTATTCAGATATGTCACACATTTGCGATAAATTCTGAATGTTAGCACTCTAGTTGCTCATTAGATCACTGTAGTAAAGCTACTGCTCACCACTGAAGTCTGCTGCTGGTATTAAAAGTGCATGTTTCAGTCTGCATATCAGAATTTTTTAATGAAATAGAAGAGGATTTGAGAAGTCACTCAAAATGTGCCCTAATTTTTCTTTCTGCAGAACTAATCATAATTTCTATGGCAAAATGAACCCCCTCATTTTGTTCCTTTGTAAATTAAATGTTTTAAAAGTGTTACCACTTTATTCCAATCAAGATGGCTTCAGGTGTGCCATACTTTTGTCATAAGTAAGACTGTTAGCGCTCTAGTTGTTCGTTAGAACACTCTGGGACATTCTGTCATTGGGTTATACTTGGACTACATCTGGGTGATATTTGGGCTACATTTGGGCTCTTTTGTCTCTGGTGGCCATCTTGGGAGATTTATTTGTTATGAAGTTTCCTAATTTCCTCATTTACTGCAGTCTCCACAGTAGGAAATACTTTCATTTTTTTACTTTGGTTCCATCAAGAAGGCATTCAGATGTGTCACACATTTGCCATAAATTCTGAATGTTAGCACTCTAGTTGCTCATTAGATCACTGTAGTAAAGCTACTGCTCATCAGGGAAGTCTGCTGCTGGTATTCAAAGTGCATGTTTCAGTCTGCATGTCAGAATTTTTTTATGAAATAGAAGAGGATTTGAGAAGTCTAAATGTGCCCTAATTTTTCTTTCTGCAGCACTAATCATAATTTCTATGGCAAAATGAACCCCCTCATTTTGTTCCTTTGTAAATTAAATGTTTTAAGTGTTACCACTTTATTCCATTCAAGATGGCTTCAGGTGTGCCATACGTTTGTCATAAGTAGCACTGTTAGCGCTCTAGTTGTTCTTTAGAACACTCTGGGAAGCTGCAGTAGAACACAAAGAAATCAACTGACAGTCTCTGCCCTTGTTGGATGTACATGTTTTACTGAGAATGTCAGAGTTAATTCTCACATGACTGAGAAAGATAATGTGAATTTACAGAAAATATGCTCTCAGTTTAGCTTATAGATCACCTTCCAAACCTCTGTGGGAAAAGCATGAGAAAATAGTTTTCTCTCAAACATGATTCATGATATCACAGCAGAAGGCTTTTTCACATGGTAAAATCACCTTAGAACACACCACAAATCCGAAAATGAGTATGGTACCATCAACAAATGATTTATAATGTAACTAAAGTTAAAACCTTCTATTAACTGCAATGCTTTTTAATGAGGTGCTATCATGTATATTGGTCCCAAGATGGCTGCCAACACTTCTTGGATGAAGTGCTGACAGCCAATCAGATCTCACGATGAGATGTGTGGTTAGGCTCCGCCCAGATATATATGTGATTTTAATTTTGATTTTCTCAGGAACTACTGAACGGATTTACACCATTTAAGCAAAAGGCATGAGTCTGAACTGAGGACTACCTCTTTGCCTAATTTGGTGTAATTCCGTTCAGCACTTCGGGCTGTAGCTGCGTCAACAGGTCCTATGGGAAAATGCATGGGGAAAACGCGTTTTGGGACCCCCCTTTTTTCTTGGCCCCCGCTTGACGAATCACCGTGAAATTTTCAGGATAGGAGCGGACCAGAGCTGGCCAAAAGTTTGGAAAATTTCGCGAAGATTCATCAATCCACGTCAACGTTATTCCAAATAGAATGTTGCGGATTTCCTATGGAAAATAGGTCCTAACTATAACTACCTACTGGCGAATATATATATATATATATATATATATATATATATATATATATATATATATATATATATATATATATATTATAGATATCTGCTCAAAAACTCTTTCCTGTTTGGAAAAAAGTACTAGCACTCACGGGCTTCAGGTTCCACAACCTAGTTTTTAATTCAAATTACGGCGTTTCCAAAACAAACGCGTTTCGGGGTTTCCCTTCCTCAGTGTTTACGCTTTACACTGCGAGGCGCCATTTTTGAATGTTGCGAGCATACAAACAAACAAAGGACATGTGCACCACAGAATTATTGGGCACCATCTTGGAGTGTACGTGATTGTTAAGAATTCATCAGTAAAGATCGTGAATACAATATTTACAAAGTTCAATGAATCATATTGATTCTACTTGATCATCAAAGATTAAAAATAACAGTTTAAACATTTCATTTGTTATAAACACATAAACAGTTATAGCGTCTATCGTAATGTTTAAAATGTAAGACCAAGTGTTCGCAATACACGTAATATTATCCTCTCCAATTGTTTTTCGCCATGTATCGGCACAATGCAGACCCTATATTTGGTTCTGCCCGAAGTCCTTCAGTTTTCTCTCTTGCATTGGTCATTATCAAGCCATGTATCGGTTTATCAAAACGGACCATTTAATGTTTAACAAAAGAAAATAACAGAAAAAACATCAGAAAAAATATATCCAAGAAATTCATACAAAATCAATTCTTACAGGCAAGCAGTTCTTACGAAATATCAGTATTGAATTTGTGTGGGTGACATTAGATGACTCTCCTAGGTCCCTAGGTGTGAGATCAATTCCTCCCCACTGTTTAATCCATTTGGAGTCTTCGTCTGTAAATCAATTATATAGCGAGACTCCAATCTCCTTAGTCTTGCTACCCTGCCCCCCCCTCTGATGTTGGGGGGCACGTGATCTAAGCTGAAGTACTGTAGCAGATTTCTATTGCCTTGATGTTTGATCGCAAAATGTTTTGCAACAGGATAACTTAGATCCCTATTTGCTATTGCGTGCATATGTTCCAGCACTCTTACTTTGTCACTGTGTATGGTGCTACCAATATATCTGAGACCACAGGGGCACACTGAACAATAGACAGTATGGCTAGTTTGACACGTCGTAAACGTTTTTCAATCCTTTGATCTCATATGTTAACACTCTTTTACTGAAAGCGCAGGCCTTGCACTTTCCGCATGAATAGAATCCTTTCATTTCACTCAATGTTCCTTTCTTGATTGGAATGGGATCTAGATGACTATGGACCAATCTATCTTTTATTCATCTGGCTTTTCTAAAGGTTATCTGCGGAATTGGTGGGATATCCATCCCAATAATCATGTCTGTTGTTAAGACATGCCAATTCCTGCGAAGAATTTTTCTTATTGAATCGGCATCCTCCGAGTAATTTGTGATCACCCGAAATTTGCCCTCATCCAGTTTCTTATCTTTTAGATTTTCTTGTGTGGTTTTTATCAAATTCTCTCTTTTGATGGTGTTGACTTTAGCTAAGGTACTCTCTAAGAGATCCAAGTCATACCCTCTTGCTATGAACCTTTCTAGGCTGCTTCTAGCTGCTATGTCGAAATCGCATTTCCTAGAGCAGTTCCTTTTTAGCCGCAGGAATTCTCCATACGGTATGCTGTTTTTAAATTTTATTTGGTGACTGCTTGTAGCGTGCAATGTACTGTTACCCACAGTTGGTTTGCGATAGAGGCTAGTTGAAATTTTACCTTCTAAAATCTCCACTTTAAGGTCAAGGTAGTTCACTCCCACTGAACTAATCTCACCCGTAAATTTTAAGTTGACATCATTGTTGTTAAGAAGTTCGATGTATGTTTCTGCTCTGTCTAAAGACCCCCTCCATATTAGGAAGAGGTCGTCGATATACCTATACCAGGTAACTACATCTTTAGTCCATATCTCATTGTCTGGAGACCAGGCCACCTGCTCCTCCCACCAGCCCACGAATAAATTCGCATAACTGGGGGCGAAGCAGGTGCCCATCGCGGTCCCTGTGATCTGTCTATATAGATCCCCCTGGAATAAAAAGATGTTATTAGAAAGGCAAAATTCAATTAGTTCGATCAACATGGTGTTATGTTCCAGAAATTTAAGTGGTCACTTGTGCAAAAAGAACTCCACTGCCTTTAGTCCAGGTTCCTGATTGATACAGGTATATAGACTTGCAATATCAAGTACTATCAAGTAAAATGAAGGTTCCCATGTCAAAGTCTCAATATGAGTAATGAAATCTTTTGTATCCTTGATGTATGAGGATAATTGTACAACTGATTGGAATAAGAAATAATCCACAAACATAGATAGGTTTTCTGTAAGGCTCCCTATAGATGATACTATCGGCCTTCCCGGTGGCTTCATCTTGTCTTTGTGTATTTTTGGTAGATGATAGAACGTGGGGATCACAGGGTTAGAGGTTCTTAGAAAGAGATATTCTTCAGTATCAAGCATAGACTTGTTGTGCCATTTCTTGATTATTGTGTCATATTGAGTCACACTGTCCTGGTATTATTTTTTCGATTTTAGTATGTAATTACTATTATCTGTCAATTGGAGAAGGACTTCCTCAACATACTGTTCTCTCGACAATATGATTCAATGAACTTTATAAATATTGTATTCACGATCTTTACTGATGAATTCTTACCAATCACGTACACTCCAAGATGGCGCCCAATAATTCTGTGGTGCACATGTCCTTTGTTTGTTTGTATGCTTGCAACATTTTAAAATGGCGCCTCTCAGTGTAAAGCGTAAACACTCAGGAAGGGAAACCCCGAAATGCGTTTGTTTTGGAAATGCCGTAATTTGAATTAAAAACTAGATTGTGGAACCTGAAGCCCGCGAGTGCTAGTACTTTTTTCCAAACGGGAGAGTTTTGGAGCGGACATTTGAACACGGGCACCACCGTGTAAGAGCACCCGCCATACAAGTGATCCGATTTGTAAAGGTGCAGCGGAGCAGTAATTGTGACACAGAAGCACCGTTTTGGAGAAGACCAGACTCACACCAAACACACGGTAGAACACGGACGTAAAAGTTAACACGATATTAGATCTTCCGACGGTCCGGTAAGCTGTGTGTCTGAGAGATGCGAGCGAGTTGATAAATCTCCAGGGCTTGGCGAGGGGTGACGGTAGCAACCTAGTTTTGATTCAAAAGGAGCCCCGGGATCGGAGCTCACACTGAGCAGGTTATTATCATGTTCAGTGAATTGGCGTGCAGAAAGGCAGCCGCTGATATGTTTAAAAAGAAAAGAACGGATATAACATCAACATCAACAGGCAGCAGTGGGAATTTAAATGTACCCAGCTCCCTACAAATTGAATTCACCAAATTAGAGAGACTATATGAGCGCGAGATGCGCATATGGTGGGAGGCAACCTCCCTCCAGAATTACATAGAGGTGGCGAGAGTACCGAGAGGACTACGTATTTACACAGTCCCGGTGTATGAAAACCCAGACCCACTATTATTAGAGGAATGGGCTGATCACACCGCACTTTCTTGTAAGGGTATGCTGGAAATACTAGTAAAATTTGCGTGGAGTGACAGAACAAAGGCATTGGCAGAGATAAAGAAATTGGAAGAGGAAATAATGAAAGACACGGATAAGAGTAGACAAGAAGAACTACGGAAGGCAATGAAAAAACGCCTACAGCAATATGAACTAAAAATTCGACAGAGAAAACAAGAACAATTCGAACGAGAGAGATTACTCAATGGGCAGGGTACTGATATATACACGATGAGATATGATGAACCAAGAAAAGAGATAAAAAAGAAAGTAAAACCAACTTCAACATCTGTGAGAGTTGAAACATCTGAATCAGAAATCACAGAAAATGAACAATCAGAAGATGAATTGGCAGGCACCTTTGATGGACGAAAAACTACTCCTCTTCACGAGGAGTTCAACATAATCCACCAATCATGGCTGAGAAGGGGAAAGAGCCAACCTCCAGAATCAGCAATCGGCAAACAAGAAGGGGTGGCTGGAAGAGGAAAAGGAAGGGGCAATGTCACACCAAGAGTTACCCAAAGCAAGAGAGGGGGCAGGTGGTGAACGAAGAGGACAATTTAACCATTGTAAATCTAACAACAAAGAAACTCACAACGATCGAGGAATCAATGTTGAAATTGAGTTTAACTTTCTGCCCACAGACCCGTTTTGAATTTACACAAACGAGAATCGATCTTTTTAAGTTCATACGTAAACTTAAATTAAATAAATATTTCAAGTTAAAGCCCACCATCAAGAAAGCAAGACAACTGAAAGGCGTGATTAAAGATACAGACCTCTTGTCAACAGATGATCTGACAACATTGGAATTGTTAGAGGAACTACGACAGGGATATGGAGATCTATGCAATCAGAAGGAACAGTCCAATACACAACGAACAAGACGACTTGGGATAGAGCAAGAGGCACCTACCAGCAAATTTAAACCAGCCTCACAAATGTTACCACAAATGCCCATAGACGCCATTGATACATTCTCGGAAGCCGTAGTGAAACTACGGGAGAATTAAAAACCAATTCCAAAAGTGAGAAACTTAACAAAAAGCACAAGAAGAAGCCCTCATAAATTTACAAAAAGACACTACTATAATATATAAGCCATCTGACAAGGGGGGTAATATCATGTTGATGTCGAGAGAACAGTATGTTGAGGAAGCCCTTCTCCAATTGACAGATAACCGTAATTACATACTAACATCATTGTGACTCTGGGACACTGAACCCTGATTTCCCTTTCAGTATAGTGAAATCAGGCCTCAGGGTCATAATACTGGAACTGAAATCAGGCTTCAGTGTCCCAGAGTCACAATACTGAAAGGGAAATCAGGGTTCAGTGTCCCAGAGTCACTATACTGAAAGGGAAATCAGGGTTCAGTGTCCCAGAGTCGCAATACTGAAAGGGAAATCAGGGTTCGGTGTCCCAGAGTCGCAATACTGAAAGGGAAATCAAGGTTCGGTGTCCCAGAGTCGCAATACTGAAAGGGAAATCAGGGTTCAGTGTCCCAGAGTCACAATACTGAAAGGGAAATCAGGGTTCAGTGTCCCAGAGTCACAATACTGAAAGGGAAATCAGCGTTCAGTGTCATATAGTCACAATACTGAAAGGGAAATCAGGGTTCAGTGTCCCAGAGTCACACTACTGAAAGGGAAATCAGGGTTCATTGTACCAGAGTCACAATACCTTAAGTGTCACAGAGTCACAATACTGAAAGCGAAATCAGGGTTCAGTGTCCCAGAGTCACAATCCTGAAAGGGAAATTGGGGTTCAGTGTCACATAGTCACAATACTGTAAGGGAAATCAGGGTTCAGTGTCCCAGAGTCACAATATTGAAAGGGAAATCAGGGTTCAGTGTCCCAGAGTCTCACTACTGAAAGGGAAATCAGGGTTCAGTGTCCCAGAGTCAAAATGCTGAAAGCAAAATCAGGGTTCAGTGTCCCAGAGTCACAATACTGAAAGGGAAATTGGGGTTCAGTGTCACATAGTCACAATACTGAAAGGGAAACCAGGGTTCAGTGTTCCAGAGTCACAATATTGAAAGGGAAATCAGGGTTCAGTGTCCCAGAGTCCCACTACTGAAAGGGAAATCAGGGTTCAGTGTCACAGAGTCACAATACTGAAAGGGAAATCAGGGTTCAGTGTCCCAGAGTCACGCTACTGAAAGGGAAATCAGGGTTCAGTGTCCCAGAGTCACTATACTGAAAGGGAAATCAGGGTTCACTGTCCCAGAGTCATAATACTGAAAGAAAAAACAGGATTCAGAGTTCCAGAGTCACACTACTGAAAGGGAAATCAGGGTTCAGTGTCCCAGAGTCACAATACTTAAAGTGTCACAGAGTCACAATACTGAAAGGGAAATCAGGGATCAGTGTCCCAGAGTCACAATACTTAAAGTGTCACAGAGTCATAATACTGAAAGGGAAATCAGGGTTCACTGTCCCAGAGTCATGATACTGAAAGGGAAATCAGGGTTCAGTGTTCCAGAGTCACACTACTGAAAGGGAAATCAGGGTTCAGTGTCCCAGAGTCACAATACTTAAAGTGTCACAGAATCACAATACTGAAAGGGAAATCAGGGTTCAGTGTCCCAGAGTCACACTACTTAATGGGAAATCAGGGTTCAGTGTTCCAGAGTCACAATACTGAAAGTGAAATCAGGGTTAAGTGTTCCAGAGTTACAATACTGAAGAGGATACTAGGCCCCAGTGTCACAATACTGAACGTGATATCAGTCCTCAGTGTCCCAGAGTCACAATACTGAAAGGGATGTTAGGGTTCAGTGTCCCAGAGTCACAATACTGAAAGGGAAATCAGGGTTCAGTGTCCCAGCGCCACAATACTGAAAGTGAAATCAGGGTTAAGTGTCCCAGAGTCACAATACTTAAAGTGTCACAGAGTCACAATACTGAAAGGAAAATCAGGCCTCAGTGTCTCAGGGTCACAATATTGAAATTGAAATCAGGCTTCAGGGCCCAAGAGTCACAACACTGAAAGGGAAGTCAGGGTTCAGTGTCCCAGAGTCACAATACTGAAAGTGAAAACGGGGGTTACGTGTCCCGGAGTCACAATAATGAACGTGATACCAGTACTTATTGTCCTAGAGTCACAATACTTAAGGTGATATCAGGCCTCACTCTCCCAGAGTCACAATAGTGAAAGTGATATCAAGCCTCACTATTCCAGTGTCACAATACTGAAGGTGATATCAGGCCACAGTCACCCAGAGTCTCAATACTGAAAGTAATATCAGGCCTCACTCTCCCAGAGTCACAATACTAAAAGTGATATCAAGCCGCACTGTTCCAGAGTCACAATACTGAAGATGATATCAGGCCTTAGTGTCTACGGTCACAATACTGAAGGTGATATTAGGCCTCAGTGTTCCAGAATCACAATACTGAAATTGAAATCAGGGCCCAGTGTCCCCGGGTCAAAATACTGAAAGTGAAATCATGGTTCAGTGTCCCAGAGTCACCGTACTGATCATGATATCAAGCCTTAGTGTCCCCGAGTCACAATGCTGAAGGTGATATCAGGCCTCAGTGTCCCAGAGTCACAATACTGAACGTGATATCAGGCCTCATTCTCCCAGAGTCACAATACTGAAAGTGATACCAGGCTTCAGTGTCCTAGAGTTACAATATTGAAGATGAACTCAGGGTTCAGTGTCCCAGAGCCACAATACTGAAGGTGATATCAGGCCTCCGTGTCCCAGAGTCAAAATATTGATGGGGAAATCAGGCCCCAGTGTCCCAGATTCACAATACTGAAAGTGATATCAGGCCCCAGTGTCCTAGAGTCGCAATCCTGTAATTGAAATCAGGCGCCAGTGTCCCATGAGTCACAATACTGAAAGTGAAACCAGGCTTCAGTGTCCCAGAGTAATAATAATGAAAGTTGTATCAGGCCTCGGTTTCCCAGAGTCACAATACTGAAGGTGATATCAGGCCTCAGTGTCCCAGAATCACAATACTGAAAGCGATATCAGGCCTCACTCACCCAGAGTAACAATACTGAAAGTGAAACCAGGGTTCAGTGTCCCAGAGTCACAATAATGAAAGTGGTATCAGGCCTCGGTTTCCCAGAGTCACAATACTGAAGGTGATATCAGGCCTCAGTGTCCCAGAATCACAATACTGAAAGCGATATCAGGCCTCACTCACCCAGAGTCACAATACTGAAAGTGATACCAGGCTTCAGTGTCCCAGAGTCACAATATTGAAGATGAAATCAGGGTTCAGTGTACCAGAGTCACAATACTGAAGGTGATACCAGGCTTCAGTGTCCCTGAGTCACAATATTGAAGATGAAATCAGGGTTCAGTGTACCAGAGTCACAATACTGAAGGTGATACCAGGCTTCAGTGTCCCTGAGTCACAATATTGAAGATGAAATCAGGGTTCAGTGTACCAGAGTCACAATACTGAAGGTGATACCAGGCTTCAGTGTCCCTGAGTCACAATATTGAAGATGAAATCAGGGTTCAGTGTACCAGAGTCACAATACTGAAGGTGATACCAGGCTTCAGTGTCCCTGAGTCACAATATTGAAGGTGATATCAGGCCTCAGTGTCCCAGAGACACAATATTGAAGGTGATATCAGGCCTCCGTGTCCCAGAGTCACAATAATGAAAGTGATATCAGGCCTCACACTACCAGAGTCACAATACTGAAGATGATGTCAGGCCTCGGTTTACATTTCTTAATACTGAAAGGAATATGAAGCATCCAAGAGATGGATAAGGATTCCAGGAAATAGAGCAGAATTCCAGGAGGTGGATCAGGATTCCAGGAGGTGGGGCATTCGTGAGTTACACACAACAGAATGTGAGTTCAGGAGAAGGAGCAGAATTCCAGGGCGAGGAGCAGGGTTCCAGGAGCGGACTGAGGGAGAAGCCCTCCGCCACAGTCACTGCAACAGGGATGACACATTGAATGGCAGCTGCATGCTCCTTAAACAGGGCAGAACAGGAAGGTAAAGAGTGTGAGAAGCAGGAAGTGACATACAGGAAATACAAGCAGCCATTATGGTTTGGGCAAGGACTGTTTACAGTGAATGCGTAGGTGGTCATCTGTTGGCAAATAACAAAACCCTCCATTTCCGGGTACACCAATCAATTAACCAGGATTTGTAGAGCGCGGCTGCTTCACCCATGAGGGTCTCGAGGGCTAACACATGGCACAGGGGAAGATGGCCGGAACTAGGGGAATCATGGGAAAAACTGCAAGCATCATTATTGTGGAGCTTGGGAGGGTTAGAAACTTCGAACCAAACAAAGGCTCGTTTTGGGAGAGGAGAGATCCTGCAGAAAGAAAGCAGCTTGCCTCAGACATTGGAGCTGCAAGGAACCCAAGACTGCTTCAACTGCATATCCCCCGGAAATGCCACAGGAAGTAAGCACCACATATCCATGAGACGTGCTCTGTTCGATAGGCTAAACCGAAATTTAAATGACACCTTCGCGTAATTTCAGGAATTTCGAGGTACGCTTCTTACGCACAACTACCGAAACTACAGCGCTGCACCATACTGCACCACAGTTTTCAGCAACAAGATTTTGCAGATCACAGGATCAATGCGAACACCCAGAGCACGAGCGGCTGATGCTACTGCCCTTGTTCTCTGTGTTTTTGATGAAATGTGCTCTCCCATCAAAGCTTGACACGAGGATGCTTCTCATGCTGTGCTAAAATATAGGCTGTGCTTCTCATGTAATTAAACATCATTTTTCGTAATTATCCCAAACTTTTGTATAATTGCACCAAAACAAATCATGTGAATTTCACACCCCCCTCCTCTGTAGAGTACCACAGCAGAGTTCCCTGTGGGAGCGCAGAGGTGGCCTTAGGGAGGCCTCAAATGTACAGCACCTCCCTCCCCAGAGCACCAGGTTGGCCAAGAAAGCCATAAAACAATCTTTTGAGAGTAACACATTTCCTGTACTTCAGATTCACGGTGTCCCAGGAGCATGAATGTCGATGGAGCAGAGACCTATGGAAGTCTCTGGAACTTCAGGTTTTAGCTGAAAAACATGAGACTCTGGATGAATTCTCCCTGAAGAAAACAACCATAAACTCTTAGTCACTGATTTTGTTTTTTAATTTACAAAACATACAGAGTTCCAAAAAAGCAAGGTCTCTGTTTGAAGGGTGATAATTGTGCAGGATGGAATTGAGAAGAAAACCAAACATGATCCTCAGGAACAGAATTGGGGGGTACATTCTGCACAGGTTGGTGGCTTTAGTCGTGTTATCTTTGCTTTGTGAATATCTTCAGCGTTGTTCCTTCAGATGATTTATAGAGTTTGCAGTGACAGGGACTAAAGTATCCTTTCGAGGGGAAACTGAAAATGTTTGAGGACAAAATAAAGGTGACCTCTTGGTAGCACTATGCACAACGTTGTTAAACACAAATTCTGCCAAAGGAAGATATTGAAATCAATAACTTTGAATCACATTACTATGACACCTTAGATATTATTCCAAGGACCGGTTTGCTCGCTCAGTTTGGCCTTTAGCGTGAGGATAGTATCATGAAGAGAGTGACCTCTTAGCACAGAGCGCTGAACACAAAGTCTTCCAAAAGTGAGAAATAAACTGAGGACCTTCATTCGAGACTATTTCAGTGGGCTGTTAATGAAGACAAACAATTTCAGAAATAAAATTTTGTTTCATAATTCTTGCACAAGGTATCTTAATTAAAGGGCGAACAGGAGACGTTTTCGAAAATGCATCGACAGTAACCATAATTATTTGATAATCCTAGGACAGAGGAAGGAGAACAATAAAGATGATAGAAATGGTATGCTAAGGTTCAAGAGGTACCAGAAGAGGAAGCAGATACCTAAACTGTTTATCATGTCAAGCATTCCCTGAGCACACAGCACAAGCATAAATAACTCTCAGCATCTTTCTTCACATTAAACCACTAAATATAAGGCAGCGCCAAATGTAGGATGGAAGCGGTCCCACTGTGTCCCAATACAGCTGAGCCATGACATATCTTGGAGTTCTTTGGTAAAGATTATTAGCACCTTCTTCAAAAATAAAATGTATCATGTCGAATCAATGCTGTCTGTAGATATAACTCATCCAATTCTAAGGAATCATGGTCTTTGTGAGCCTTCTTAACTTATTCCTAGAAGGACTGAAATTTGTCCACAATTTGATGAGTTGGCATTGGATTCTGTTCGATGATCCGTTCAGGATAGCGACGAGACAGGTCATTAGCTAAGACGTAATTTGTGCCTGGTATGCAAGTAATGAAAAAGTCAAATG
The DNA here is from genome assembly GCF_964204655.1 of Triturus cristatus. NCBI lineage: Eukaryota > Metazoa > Chordata > Amphibia > Caudata > Salamandridae > Triturus > Triturus cristatus. The sequence continues at coordinate 50,287,157 of NC_140590.1, read as the reverse complement.
GAGAAAAGGAATAGCCCACTGGGTTTGATGATTGTTTCCCCATTGTACGTTTCGTAGGCGTTGCAAATTGCCATGATGAGTTTGAACTTTGCGGCTCTCAGGTTCTGCTGTCTCCACGATTTGCAAGCACGTTTAATGGCCAACAGTTCTCTTTCTAGAACCGGAGGTCATACTAACAAGATGTTAAACCGTGAGAGAGGTAACACAAGAGATGCTCCTGCTCATCCCTTCCTGTTTCGGTAAGAGAACATCTCCAAGTGCTCTTTAGAACCACCTATTTCTACAACAAATTATTCGGTAGGACCCAGATGTTGAAACAATGGAGTCTGGGTAAATGAGCATTTGTGTTCTTGGAAAGATTGTTCAGCTAGACATCCCAGCAAAACCATTCTTCCCATGTTCCTTCTTGTGAACTCTAGTATTTTTGCTGACAAATATGAATAATTCTGCAATAAACTGTTGATAAAATGAGTGAAGTAGAAAGTATTTCATCTTCTTGACACTAGCCGGGATGGGCCACTCAACAATCTTAATTGGGTGCATGGACATTGCCTTCTGGCCCTAAGAGAAAACCACATATCCCTGAATTTACAGTCAGCATTTCAGTCTTTTCTCTGGAATTCTGGTGCATTGACACTGACAAAGGACAAGGCTGGTGGACCCTTTTCAGACATCTGCCAATCAACTCCTTTCACTAGCCAGAGATTCTGTTCCATTGGTTGCCACACGAACTGTGACTCAGCCTATATTGTTAACTTCCCAAATTCTGGGGCCCACATACTGCTTCCAGTGCTTAATTTGTAAGACAAAACTGCCAGGGACCTCCTCACGAGGCCACAGCAGCTCCCACCAACCATTGCCCTGCCAGTGCTGCCAATGCAAGTACCAATCAAATCACAAGACAGCGCGATACCTCGTGTTTCACTCACTCCGCTATTTAGCGAAACATGAGAGAGTGAGAGAGAGAGAGAGAGAGAGAGAGAGAGAGAGAGAGAGAGACGTATTGATCTCCCAACTAGCGCAATCTATTTTTCTCCCAGTTTTTTGGCAATTCCAAGAATTGGACGCGGATGGCTCACTCACGTGGCATGCTTCATCATTTGCCACCTCATAGGGTGGTGCCACCAGGGGGGACGGGACCTCAGGCTGAGGCTTACCTAAGCGGCCTCTTAGATAAAACTTATCTGTTCAGGATAATATGATGATCCAATTCGTAGGTTAAAAATACCTTAGGATAAACAGCAAAAGTGTCCTTTTATTCAGGTGGTGTCCTAGGTATATTTAAAAGTTACCAAAGGGGTAACCATAGGAGGCATGTGTGGGTGTAATGCCCACTCTGCGTCGCTGTGTGTAAAGAGGTATTCCAGGTAAATCTTTTTGCCAACATGTTTCTGCCTATGGTTGGTCTGTTTGCTGATGGCATTCATCAGGGCTGTCTCTGTGAGTCCCTATACTACAAGTTGTCAGTGCTGGGGCCCATAGAGAAAGGTATTGTGTGATATGAGAGGACCTACCGCTCGCATAAGGTTTTTTCGTATTTGGAAAAACCTAAAGTCCAAAAGGTAGAGAAAAATATCAGAAGACACTTCATATATATATATATATATATATATATATATATATATATATATATATATATATATATATTAATAAATGATGAATGAAGAGGAATCATTTATTCAAGCCTCTATGCCCGGGGGAGTCAATTAACGCTATGTCCGATGTGAACTCTAATATCAAAGCCCGAGCGCTGTGACAGGATACCAAACGTGACCTGGTGATGACAAAATATAGATTCTTTGACACAACATGCATAAGTGGCGTAGGCACGCGTGAAGACACTGGGGTTATTTTGACTTTTAGCACTACTTGCTGCATGGTGTGTCCAGGGGGGGCCGTGGGGGTAGGGGGGGGGTGGGGGGGTCTCTCCTGTCCTCACACTCTGGTTACAGGGATACATGTGGACTCGTTAATGATAAAACATGAAAGTTTTTTCAAACAAACCTCATCTCAACACTGACCTCTGTTCCCTGCTGAGAGCCCAGGGCCTTGTTGTACTTGTTTAGGATTTAAGCAGAATCATTATTTCAAGTTACTCCGTCAACGAATATCTGAGAGGAAATGCAGCCCCAAGAGGCCTTCAGTGACAAGCGAACCTAGAATCTTCCTGCAAGACAAGGAATTTTGAAAGGAGCGGTCCCTAATTGCATGGAAATGCCCCAGGGACTGGTTAGTATTAATCATACAAACAGCAAAGAGACTCTCAGATGCCCTGCTAATAGAAATAAAGACACAAGAAAATGCTTTAAAAACCCAACTACCAATCACGGTGTTTAACAAGAAACTGGAGAAAGTCAAGAAGGGTCTCACGGAAAACAAAGATTATTTGACACAATCAAACACTAACAAATTTCAAAAAGACTTAGCAAAATTCTTGCACTAAAAAATATACCGATACTCTAATCTTATGTGCAAAGAGATAGTGAATCATCCTTTAACTCAGACGTAAGTAGGAGCCCTTCGGGTACAGACAAGCTGTCAGAAAGATCCCCAAGCCAACCTCAAATGAGGGGAAGAGGCAGGAGAAACTACAAAAGAAATCAGAGGTGACCAGGACAATACGCGGTAGGTGGGTTCTCCGGACCACAATGGGGTTGCCCGCCATACGGTTACCCACAATACCAAACCCCAACAGGGTTTTTCGTGACAGCCCCCTTCGCCCAGCTGCGTTTTTTTAGAGAGAGGATGTGGACAAGAAAGACAAAAAAACAGAGAACAAAGGGAAACCTGCAGGGATGAGGAAGGAGACCCAAAGGAAACCAATACCAGAGAACCACAACCAGGGACAAGCAAAAGATGGTGGATAACGTGATTAATCTTACTGAGACACCCCTTACAATAACACAGAGACAAGTATTGAACAAAGGTCTTGGTGTTGCTCCCACCCCAAGAGAGGATTTCTTTCAGTTAAAAAATGAGATTGCTGAATTATTCAGAAAATTCAGATTGCAGGCAGTTTTTTTCACAACAAGAACTCCTGGGAGATAGATACGGCAACGAGGGTGAAGATAGAGTCCTCAGAAACAATCAGCATTCACGCCCACTATTCAGCAAGTACCACCTGAAATTGCGACATTTGAACAGGACATCAACGTAGGCCTAGAACAGATGAGACAGGTGAAGCACACCTCCTTCCAGAACCTGACATAAAAAGAAAAACATGCACTAGAAGAATTAAGAAACGACGACGCGGTGGCGATAAAACCTGCAGATAACGGCGAGGGTATTGTGATTTTACCGAAAGCAATGTACCATACCGAAAGGAAAAAAGTGCTGGGAAAGCGCAAAACACTACGAGAAGCTAGATAAGAATCCTACGTCAGATATCCTTGAGGAAATCGCATTTCTTGTGCAACATGGACTAGAGAACGGATGGATCACTGAAAAGGAAGCCCTTTGCCTCTGGAAAAAGAGCAGTGAACACCATACTTTTATATCCTTTCCAAAGTACACAAAAATATAAATCCACCACCTGGGCACCCAATAGTAACGGGCATAGGGTCTGCATTGGAATCTCTGTCACAATGTTGTGACTTTTTTCTAAAACCCCCGGTAGCAGAGATGCCCTCCTATCTAAAAGACACAAACGCCCTACTCAGGAGACTGAAAGATATGCCGTTCGATCCTGGGAGGGAGATGGTGGTGATGGTGACCCTAGATGTGTACACCAACATGGCACAGAAAACCACCCTGGAGGCCATAGAGGAACTACGTGCCCCGGCACAGGCTAACCAACAGACGCCAGCGAGTCTCGTCTTAGATCACACCCACTTGGTTTTGACTAGAAATATATTTGAGTATGAAGGCGATGACTTCCTACAAATGCACGGCACGTCCATGGGCAGCACCTGTGCACCGAGCCTAGCGTGTCTGTATGTACACAGGTTTGAGAGGGAGCACATCTAAAACGAGGAAAACCGAGACCTGAAAAAACGAGACCGTGGAAAAGATGCATTGATGACATCCTGGTCATTTGGCAAGGCGCACGTGAGGAAGCGACAGGCTCAACAGCTTAGACACTTTCTTAAAATTCACAATGAGCATGAGCAATAAAGAGCTGCCCTTCCTGGACCTACGGGTCTATCCTGGAGCTGGCGTCCTCAAGACAGAGGGATATTACAAACCAACAGACAACAATAGCCTCTTGAGAATCGAGAGCTAGCATCCACGCACTCTACGAGAGGGACTACCCATTGGACGTTCCTGAGGTCAAGACGCAACTGCTGTGAAACCGCTACATTTAAAGAGCATTGCTTGAATACTGAGGGTAAAACTGAGAGAAAGGAACTATCCAGGCAGGACAATCACAAGAGAAAATAGAGAGCAATCAATAACAACAGAGAATCCCTGCTCGAAATATATGAAAAACCTTTAGCTACCCAACTACCCTGTGTGACAACATTCACCCCCACATCTAACCCAGTTAAAAACACTCATCAAGAAGCATTGGGGTGTCCTAAAGTCAGGCAATCTAAACATTCCAGCGCCTGGATTCACATTCAAACAAAGTCAAAATATACAAGATATTGTGGTCAAGACACGTCCAATTGAAAATCACCAGAGTCACAGCAAAGACTTTGGACTCTTCCCGCACCCACCGGCCTCCAACCATGTGGTGGATGTGGGGTTTGCAAGTTCACAAAGACATGCACTCCAATGCACCTGGGACTGCCCACACCGTGGGTCCTTAAACAGCTCAATAATGGTAACACCAGCAATGAGGCGTATGCACCTAGATGCCCTTGTGGTCTGCTATACGTAGGCATGACCTCACGCAAAATCAAGATACGAATAACGGCGCATCGAAGCACAACAGGGTGCAAAAAAGACAACACAAAACTGACGAGACACTACTCACACACACAGAAGATGACAGTGAACGGTACATAATAAAGAAGATGAAACAGAGAAAAACTGATGTAACCAAGGCCCTCCTAATATCTGAACAGCGCTGGGCATTCCGCTAACGTACGACAAGCATGGATCAAAGGAGGACATCCCATGGGGAGCGTTACGCAAACAAGGGAAGTGTTGACCTCCTAGCGCCGCTGTTTTCATCTCTACCCCCTTATTACGGTACTTGTCAAGGCAGCGGGGGATGAGTTTATGAATATGTGTCAATAAAAAGCAGGAATGTCCAGAAAATACCCAGATTCGGCCCATACTGACCAACGGCGTGGCTGCACCTGAGATGTATACATATCAAAGGGGCGCGATAGTGAAAACACACTGAGAGCATTTCGAATTAATTGTGTTGACGTGAAGGCCAATGTATATGCAGGCAACAACAACATTTAAAAGTATGGGACTACATGTCCCAAGATGCAACGGGACGCTCCCCGCAAGAGTAAAACAAGCCTGGCCTCGTGGAATGAAGAAAATAGAAACAACGTGCCTACAAGGGACACGTCATAGGTAACAGTCCGGCGTTGTCAGCTATGGGTGGGAGCTGGCCCCCGGGGGGAGACACATTCTCCCGCTCAGAGGGCTAAGAGCAGCCCTCACACCCGAGACCCAGAATGCCAATCCCAAGGAGCATACCGGAAGAAGCACACTCCGGGTCACTGATGAAATGACCCCGCGATGGCAGCGGGGAGCGAGTAACACCTGGATCCACCCCACAGTATATATCCTGCTCCCTCCACTTCCGGTGGGGTCACCAGCTGTGGGTGTTCTGTTTTGGGCTCGCCCTGCCACGGGCGGTCACACGGAAGCACCTCCGCTGCAGGAGTGTTCACCGTACGGCTGCTCGAAAGGGCTCCGGTCGGACACACGCGGGTTCTCAGCTTTGAAGAAGAAACTTGAAATAATGATTCTGCTTGAATCCTAAACATGTACAACAAGGCCCTGGGCTCTCACCAGGGAACACAGGTCAGTGTTGAGATAAGGTTCGTTTGAAAATACGTCCATGTTTTATCATTAACAAGTCCACATGAATCCCTGTGACCAGAGGGTGACGACAGGAGAGACCCCCCTGGACACACCATGCAGCAGGTACTGCTAAAAGATTAGATACAAATACCCCCTGTGCCTTCACGTGTGCCTACGCCACTTGTGCATGTCGTGTCAAAGAATCTATATTTTGTCATCACCAGGTCACGTTTGGAATCCTGTCACAGCGCTCGGGCTTTGATATAAGAGTTCACATCGGACACAGCATTAATTGACTCCCCCGGGCATAGAGGCTTGAATAAATGATACTTCTTCATTCACCATATATTAATATATATATATGATGTGTCTTCTGATATTTTTCTCTACCTTTTGGACTTCAGGTTATATCCAAATATGAAAAATCCTTATGTGAGCGGTAGGCCCTCTCATGTCACACCATACTTTTCTCTAAATGCGCCCGGCACTGACTACTTACAGTATAGGGACTCACAGACACCCTTGACGAACGCTGGCAGCAAATAGGCCAACCACAGGCAGACAAAAACATTTACCTGTAATATAGAGGCATAAATACCTCTTTACACACAGCGACGCAGAGAGGGCATTACACCCACACATAAAGCCAACAGCCACCCAACAGAGGGGGGCATTGCCGCCCCCCTCAGATACAATAAAGCAGAAATATCTCGCTAGAGAAAAAAAAGGGTTTTTAATTCTTAGGAATGGACCGAGATTTCAAGTTAACAACACGGATCACCACATGTACTTTGATAGTTTATTTGATATTCATTTGAATATAGTAGCAAAAATATAATGTAAATATATTATAGCCACTTTAGTCATAATACAAAAAATATGGTGATTCATACAGCCCTTTTTTTCTCACCCTTCACCATTCACTCAAATTCAGTTCCAGCTTCAGACACCTCTTTCCCACCACATCTGTACTCATTCCACTCGCATACTAAAGGTATAAAGACACCAACATGTGTGGGCGTGAACAGCAAACAAGGCAATACGTCAGAGTTCAGAATCCTAGGTAAATCTATTCATAAAAGGATTCTCTTAAAGCATTGGAAAAGCCCTTCAAGGCATCATATAATTCATATCAACAATTGTGTATGACATAGTTACACTTCTTTGCTTTAACTTTTTAACATAGGTGTAAGAATATCCATGTATTTCAGAGACAATAGTGGCCAAATATTCCTCTGACGTCATGTGCCGAAGCGCGTTTCGGTGAAGGCCAAGTTATAGCCAAGTCTTCCTCAGGGCAGAGGTTCTTAACTTGGTTTGGTTATCAAGAGTAGAGGGGGCAAGGTGAAAGCAGAACGAAGATTTTTTCATCAAAAGGTCATATTCTCTCTAGCTGCAAAGAACAGAGGAGGGAATCAAGCAAGTAAATACAAACAATGCTCAAAAAAGCTTGTCTCTAAAATCCCTAAGTTCCTGTCATCCGTGCTGGTTTATTTATTCAACCACTCGGGGGTAAATGTAGCCCTCGGTGCTTCTGATCCAGAAGCTGCCGGCATGTATATCACACACAGACGCAAAGTGGGCATTACACCCACACATGCCTCCTACGCTTACCCCTTTAGTAACCTTTTAATATAACTAGGACACCACCTGAATAAAGGACACTTTTGTGGTTCACCCTAAGGTATTTTTAACCTATGAACTGGACCCTAGTATCATGCAGAAAAGATAAGTAATATCTAAGAGCTCCGTCAGGTAAGCCCCAGGCCGAGGTCGAGTCCGCCCGGGTAGTACCACCTTACCAGGGTGGGACGAGGTGGCAAATGACGAAGCATGTCACATTATGTGAGCGAGCCATCCTCGTCCAGTTCTTGGATTCGCACAAAAATCAGGATGAAAAATGGATTGTACTAGCTGGGAGATCAATGCGTCTCTCTCCCTCTCTCTCATCGTTGAACAGTGGAGTGGGTGAAGCGCGCCATCTTAGAGATTTAATGTATATCTAAGGGCTGCCGTGAACCCCTAATGCCCGGCTTCTCTCTTCCTGTGATAGAATAATGCCAGTACCAACACAGCTACTAACCATCACACTCCTACAACTGTAACAATTCAGGCTATACCAGGCCCAAAAGATATAAGAATGACTTAGGCGGCAGGTAATAGTCATTTTTATTGTACATCGAATTAGTTAACTGTTGTTGTGCTCACAATAAATCAGACAAACAGCGCCACCACATGGCTGACTGTCGTAAATGCCAACGTTGACAATTAAGTGCCGAGTACCGGAAAGCACCGGCTCACATTAAGCACTACAAAGTGCCATTTTACCGCCTTAGAAAAGGAAATAGTAAGTTGAAGATGTCCACCATAAGACCGCTCTTTGGAAACCTTTCTGATAGGCGCGCGCTAGCAGCCCCTTCCTCCGGGAGACTTCCTGCGGCCACGAGGCAGAGTCACATTAGTTATGATCAAATTCAAGAACCGTCGATAGATTCTAGGAGAAAAAATATGAAATGCATGACCCGAATCAATTTAGAGAACATCCGATTTGCCGGGCGCTGCAGCGAGACGCAGAGTAAGTGTCTACACATGTTCGGAATCTTAACTTCCCGTGGCGGACCGGAAGAAGTCAATACGTGTTATTCTGGGATGCAGAATGCATAATGACTCTTAAACGAAAAGGACTTGCAATAAAGGCAGCGTCTTTGTTATTCATTTAAAAAAAGAGCATTCGGGTGAACAAAGGCCCTTCCAGCCTCCACCACAGGCACCGAAAGCACACGCGCTGTGTGTGCCTCGCGCCGATAAACAGAGATACGCAGAGTAAAAACACGCACAGTGAAGAGCAAGACACAGGCAGTGACACACAGAAACACACAAGCACAGAGAAAGACAACACCCCATATGCACGGACAAAGGCTGGGGCAGCCAGCTGCACACTGCTAAACACAGCACACAGAATTTACAGAAGGGTGATTACACACATAGAAACTGTGGGAGCCGGCCTCGCGGCGTGGTCCTGTTTCCCCGCGCTAAGCCGCACGAGGTCCCATGCACCTCGGGGCTCCTCCATTTTGGACTACACGTCACTCCACGTGACCACCTGTGTGACCCCGCTTCACCCGGCCTCTGTCCCAGCGAGGCCCAACATCAAGGCGCCAACCCCTGGCCCGGGAGACACCACGTGAACCCTTCCCACTCCCGGCGGAGAGCAGTATCGATGGGACCCCCAACCGTTCTCCCACACCTAGGTGCGATCGCCCCACAGCTCTCTGGGGCCTGGCGCCTCTCCTGCTGGGCGTCTGGCCGCTCCCTACCCGGCCTCTCCGCCCCCTCCGGGCGCAAGGGTCCGGACATCAAAGGGCTCCTATATCTGGGGCGACCCGACAACAGGACAGTAGTTGTATCCTGGAGTCCTGCTGATCGGATCGCGGCTGACCCTACGGAAGAAGACTCTGCCTGAAACTACCACCTGAGCCCTGCTGACGACGTCGCGGCTCCATCATACTTACAAGACCTTTACGAACCTTTGAGGCCCTGCTGACGCCGTCGCGGTCCGACCTTGTGAACTTGCCATCAGAGCCCAGCTGACCTCGTCGCGGCTCGACCGAAGCGGACCTACCACCGGAGCCCTGCGGACTGTGTCGCGGCTCGACCCAAGCGGAACTACCACCTGAGCCCTGCTGACGCCGTCGCGGCTCCCCGCGACCAAGCCGCTCTGAGACAGCATCCAAGGTCTGGCACAGAGCCCCCTTTCCCGTACCTGGTTGGTACTGAGACTGTCCCGCTACCCTACTCCCTTCAAAGACATTGAGACTCTTACTGGATCCTTCGATCCCACTGTAAATATTGAACGTATTACTTTTTGATAAAGAACCAAGTCAAGCAACCGATATTGAGTCCTGTGTGGTGGTGTTACTGGCCTAGTACGATCATAGGAGAAGGACCCCCCCCTGCAGGGGCTTCTCAGCGGCGCTCGGCTGTACTTGTGCGGTAGGAAGGTGCCCCGGAATAGTCTCCCCGACTCCCCGGTGGTCCTCCCTCCAACATTTGGTGGCCAGCGACGGGATCCGAGCCAGACGCAATCGTACAAGCAAGTAACGCAACCACTACCTGACCAGACGGAAAAAGAGAAAGGGAACCATGGACGGCCAAGAAGCAACCGTGGCCGCAACCTTCCAGCTGGAAAAACTGGAAGAATACACCCACAAAGAACTCAAACAATTCTGCAAAGAAAAAGGGATCGCAACCACAGGATTGGGCACCAAGGAAGAGATGCAGAAAGCCCTGAAAGCCTGGACAGAACCCGAGACCACTCCACCCCGAGCCGAAGGGACCTCGGCCCGGGATGGAACCCTGCCGACCCCAACCCCGACAGATGGGGGGCGAGCCGACCCAGAAACCAGCCTTTCCCCCGAAGAAATACGAGAACGGGAGAGGGTCCGGACACACAAAATGGACCTCGCCCGACTCCGGCTGGACGGTGAGCTCCTACTGGCGGAGAAGAAGATAGCCTTGGAGCAACTACGGCTGCAAGAGGAAATCGAGGAAAAGAAACGGCGTCGGGAACTAGAGGAGAGACGGCTAACCCTCGAGCACGAGAGGAGCCTTAAAGAACTTGAACTCAAAGCTAAAACAGGGGAGACCAGCAACCCCGGAACACGGGACGCTCTACCCCTGACCGAGCCCAAGGTTCACATCCCCAAGGATGTCGTCAAAGAGTACTATAAAAATGACGACATCCAGCAATGGTTCCGAGCGTACGAAGTAGCCATGGCCTCCCATCGGGTACCCCGGAAGGATTGGGGTGCCGGCCTATGGGGGAGGTTCCTCAGTGAAGGCCGGGATACCCTGCTGCAACTCCCCGACGTGGTGATGACATCATACGACCACATGAAGGAAGCCCTACTCACACGCTACGGACTATCCGCCGAGATGTACCGGCAGCGCTTCCGGGACTGCAAGAAGCTCCCCGGTACCACATGGGTCGAATACGTGGACTTCTTCAGCCGAGCGTTGGAAGGATGGATAAAAGGAAGCAAGGTCACCTCATACAATGAACTGTTCGACCTCATTGTCTGGGAGCACCTCGCCAACAACTGCTTTATTGAACTAAGGCAACACCTCCTGGACAGTAAACTGACCGAGCCCCGGAAGCTCGCCGCCGAAGCAGACCGATGGGTCAACACCCGGGTCCCCCGGAACACAGTGGGGGACTATCCACGGAGTACCACGGGACCCCCCCGCCAGCGAGGTGGAGGAGGGGGGTCCCAACGCAATCGAGAATTCCAGGCCGGGCCGCCCAGAAGCCCGCCACGAGGCCAAGCCACCAACCACACTTCCCCGACCCAGGGCCGAAGGGGAACCCCTATCGCACGGCCTGGGCCATGACCGACAGTGACCTGCTTCGGCTGTCAGCAGACCGGCCACTATGCGAGCGACCCGGCCTGCCCCGTGAACCGACGGAACGGGAACACGGGGCCCCCTCCACGACAAATAGCCGCCGCAGCCCTGGGGGAGGAAGAAGGCGAGGAGGAAAACCACGACGACGGGTCCCCCGAGTGGGAACCAGCTGCCATGTCGCTTGTATGCCTGGGCTCCCGAGAAATGGTGCCCCGAGCCGCCATCCCAAGCAACACCCAGAAGTACCAACAGTGGGTCATCAATGGACGACGGGCCGAGGCCCTCCGGGACACTGGGGCCAGTGTGACCGCTGTCCGCTGCCACCTGGTGACCCCCGAACAAATCCTGCCGCATGTCCTCTGTCCTTTCCGGACCGCGGACAACACCGAGAGCATGTGCCGGATGGCCAGGATCCCCTTCGAGTGGAGAGGAGTGTCCGGCACCCTGAAAGTGACTGTCCGCGACGACGCCCCAGTGGACTGCCTCCTGGGGAATGACCTAGAGAGCTCACCCTGGGCCCAGGTAGAACGCCGAGAGCATCTGAGGATGCTAGGGCTGCCTGAGTGGGCCTGCGCCACCACCCGGTCCATGACCGCCCAAACCAGCCGCTGGCACGGCCCCCGGCAAGCCGGCGGGCCCCGAACTATCACCCTCCTCCGGCACGGGGGAACCTGACGAGGAGGCCGGGCCTCCTGAACTTTCTCCCGACGTGGCCGCCTCCCTCAGCGAGATCCCCGAGCTGGCCCAGTGGCGCCACGACGGGGGCCCCACCCGCGAACAATTCCAGCTAGAGCAGAAGGCCTGCCCGTCCCTCGAAGGGGCCCGACAGCAAGCGGCCGCCCAGGCTGCGGGGGACCCCACGGGAACCCACTGGGTCTATTGGGACAATGACTAGTTGTATAGCGAGCAGAAAGTCGCCGAACTAGGGGCCGGCCGGGTGCTGGTGGTCCCCCTCCAATTTCGAGAGTTCCTCCTGAACCTGGCACATGACGTACCTCTCGCCGGACACCTCGGGCGGGACAAGACTTACAGCCGCTTAGTGACCCATTTCTATTGGCCCCGAATGAGAAGGGACGTGGACCATCACTGCCGGTCCTGCCCGACCTGCCAAGCTAGCGGGAAGACTGGGGGGCGAGTGAAAGCCCCCCTCCAACCCTTTCCAGCCGTCCACACCCCGTTCGAACGAGTGGGGATCGACATCGTGGGACCCCTCGACCCCCGAACCGCCCTGGGGCACCGCTTCATCCTGGTACTGGTCGACCACGCCACCCGATACCCCGAGGCCATCCCGCTCCGCACCGTGACAGCTCCAGTGGTGGGCCGGGCCCTGATGGGCATCTTCTCCAGGGTGGGGTTCCCCCGAGAAGTGGTGAGCGACAGGGGTACGAACTTTATTTCGAAATACATGAGATCCCTCTGGCAACAATGTGGGGTCACCTATAAGTTCACTACCCCTTACCACCCCCAGGGGAACGGACTGGTCGAGCGGTTCAACAGAACCCTGAAGGGAATGATCAAGGGCCTGGAAGAGCCACTGAGGAGGAGATGGGATGTCCTGCTGCCCTGCCTCTTGTTCGCCTATCGGGAGGTACCACAGAAATCCCTGGGCTTCAGCCCCTTCGAACTGTTATATGGGCACCCCGTCCGAGGGCCCCTCAGCCTGGTCAAGGAGGGCTGGGAGGCGGCCGTCCAAGATGCCCCCCCCGACGTCTACCGGTACCTCCTGACCCTGCGGAACCAGACTCGGAAGTTCCGGGCCCTGGCAGAAGCCAACCTCGAAGCCAGCCAAGAAGACATGAAACGCTGGTATGACGAAAATGCCTCAGCCATCGAGTTTGAGCCGGGCCAGCAAGTCTGGGTCATGTCGCCCGTGGACCCCTGCGCCCTGCAGGACAAGTGGACCGGGCCCTTCAAGGTAGTTGAGAGGAAGAGCCCAGTCACCTACCTGGTCGACATGGAGTCCCCGCGGAACCCCCTCCGGGTCCTGCACGCCAACCGGCTCAAGCCCCACTTTGCCCGAACTGAACTAAGCCTACTGCTGGCTACCGACGATGGGGGCGAAAGTGACTCCGAGCCCCTACCAGACCTCCTGGGGTCCTCGGGCCAAGACGGCTCCGTGGAGGGTGTCCGCCTCTCCGCCACCCTGACTCCAGAACAGCGCCATGACTGCCAGAAGCTGCTGCAACCCTTCGCTGCCCTCTTTTCTCTCACGCCCGGGGTGACCCCCTGGTGCGTCCACGATGTGGACACAGGGGACAGCCCCCCTGTACGACACCGCGCTTACAGGGTACCTGACCGAGTCCGAACATGTATACAGACCGAGGTCGCCAAAATGCTCGCCCTCGGAGTCATCGAGCCTTCCGACAGCCCGTGGGCCAGCCCGGTAGTCCTGGTGCCGAAGGCCGCCGCCCCCGGCACGGCCCCCGAACTCAGATTTTGTGTCGACTACCGGGGCCTGAACGCAGTCACCAAGACCGATGCCCACCCCTTGCCACAAGCCGACGAGCTGATCGATCGCCTAGGGGCCGCCCGCTACCTAAGCACCTTTGATCTCACCGCTGGGTACTGGCAGATCAGGCTCACTCCCGGCGCCCAGGAACGCTCCGCCTTTTCCACCCCCGATGCGCACTACCACTTTCGGGTAATGCCCTTCGGTATGAAGAACACCCCCGCAACCTTTCAGAGGCTAGTGAACAAGGTCCTGGCCGGACTAGAAGCCTTCAGCGTGGCCTATCTCGACGACATTGCCGTCTTCAGCGACCACTGGGCCACGCACTTAGGACACCTTGGGGAGGTCCTGGCCGCTCTCCAAAGAGCCGGGCTCACCATTAAAGCCAGTAAATGCCAGATCGGTCAAGGATCTGTGACCTATCTGGGCCACCAGGTGGGGAGTGGCCAGGTGGCGCCCCTCCAGTTAAAAGTCGACGCCATCCAGGCCTGGGAGCATCCCGCAACCCAAACCGCTGTCCGGGCCTTCCTAGGCCTCACAGGCTACTACCGACGATTTATCAAGGATTATGGCAGCATTGTGGGCCCCCTTACGGAGCTCACTTCAAAGAAACAGCCCAAGGCGGTGCACTGGACGCCCCGCTGTCAGACCGCTTTTGATGCTCTCAAGGCAGCCATGTGCGCTGCCCCTGTGCTACAGGCCCCTGACTACAGCAAGGAATTTGTAGTCCAGACCGATGCCTCGGAGTACGGAATCGGGGCGGTCCTCTCCCAGGTGGACACCAAGGGCCTCGACCGACCTGTGGCCTTTATCAGCCGCCGACTGCTGCCGCGAGAACAGAGGTGGAGCACCATTGAGCGGGAGGCCTTCGCCGTGGTATGGGCTCTCAAGAAGCTCCGGCCCTACCTGTTCTGCACCCACTTCAAGGTCCAAACTGACCACCGGCCCTTGCGGTGGCTCATGCAAATGCGGGGCGAGAACCCCAAGCTGTTGCGCTGGTCCATCTCGCTGCAAGGGATGGACTTCACTGTGGAACACCGGCCCGGCAACGACCACGCCAATGCTGACGGCCTGTCCCGATTCTTCTGCCTCGGCGAGGAGAACCCCCAAGGAGATGGGTGACTCTCCCTGCCTTCAGCTGGGGGGGACCCATGTGGGAGCCGGCCTCGCGGCGTGGTCCTGTTTCCCCGCGCTAAGCCGCACGAGGTCCCATGCACCTCGGGGCTCCTCCATTTTGGACTACACGTCACTCCACGTGACCACCTGTGTGACCCCGCTTCACCCGGCCACTGTCCCAGCGAGGCCCGACATCAAGGCGCCAACCCCTGGCCCGGGGGACACCACGTGAACCCTTCCCACTCCCGGCGGAGGGCAGTATCGATGGGACCCCCAACCGTTCTCCCACACCTAGGTGCGATCGCCCCACAGCTCTCTGGGGCCTGGCGCCTCTCCTGCTGGGCGTCTGGCCGCTCCCTACCCGGCCTCTCCGCCCCCTCCGGGCGCAAGGGTCCGGACATCAAAGGGCTCCAGTCCTATATCTGGGGCGACCCGACAACAGGACAGTAGTTGTATCCTGGAGTCAAGAGCCCTGCTGATCGGATCGCGGCTGACCCTACGGAAGAAGACTCTGCCTGAAACTACCTGTTGAGCCCTGCTGACGACGTCGCGGCTCCATCGTACTTACAAGACCTTTACGAACCTTTGGGGCCCTGCTGACGCCGTCGCGGTCCGACCTTGTGAACTTGCCATCAGAGCCCAGCTGACCTCGTCGCGGCTCGACCGAAGCGGACCTACCACCGGAGCCCTGCGGACTGTGTCGCGGCTCGACCCAAGCGGAACTACCACCTGAGCCCTGCTGACGCCGTCGCGGCTCCCCTCGACCAAGCCGCTCTGAGACAGCATCCAAGGTCTGGCACAGAGCCCCCTTTCCCGTACCTGGTTGGTACTGAGACTGTCCCGCTACCCTACTCCCTTCAAAGACATTGAGACTCTTACTGGATCCTTCGATCCCACTGTAAATATTGAACGTACTACTTTTTGATAAAGAACCAAGTCAAGCAACCGATATTGAGTCCTGTGTGGTGGTGTTACTGGGCCTAGTACGATCATAGGAGAAGGACCCCCCCCCCTGCAGGGGCTTCTCAGCGGCGCTCGGCTGTACTTGTGCGGTAGGAAGGTGCTCCGGAATAGTCTCCCCGACTCCCCGGTGGTCCTCCCTCCAACAGAAACACACACAAGCACACATACATACAAAGCGCAATATACACAGCAAAAGGGTGAGGCGTCTGGCCAAGCACTGCTAAACACAGCTGTGTGCATAGTCACACACCAAGATACATGAAGAGGAGACACAAAATACGACACAAGCAGTGGAATACAGACACACCCACACAATCACATGGAGACAGGAAGGCAACAGGGGCAGAAAGTAACATCTTATATACAAAACAAATGCAGACACACTGGCATTTGTAAACACACACACACACACACACACACACAAACCAGACTTGGACACAGGTATACACATGCAGGTGACATTCAGACAAAGTAATACAAACATACACCAGGGAAGACCCACATGAACACAAGAATGTATGCACACCAATAAAATAGCTACACAACACCACCTATACAGGCACACGTATATAAAACACACACACCAAGAGGAAGGCAGAGGGGCGCAGGCAGTCCCACAGAGTGAACACGGAGACCTCCTCTCTTGCACAACACCCGTCGTTGTGCCTAGAGTCACACTCTGCCAACGCACATACATCGAGAACTTCTTGCTGTGCCACTCCCCCGCTCCACGATGACAACGAGCTGTACAGGGGGAGCGGCGCCTTATAACTCCCCTGCAGATTTCCCGCCCCTGGCGGCGATTTCCCGCATTGGGGGGTTCGTAAATCGCCTGCCTTCCCACCCCCCATTGGTGGAGGTGTGACGCCTCTCTGGCGCACCTTATGCTTCTGGGTTGCCCCCTTATGCTTCTGGGCGCTTCGCAGGGCCCAGAATCGTATCCTTCCAGTGGATCGGAGGCTGTTATGGCGCCGGCCCTGGAGGCCCCTTTGAGGGTGGTCTTTGCAAACCTCATGACAACCAGTAGACTGCCGAAGAGCACAGTGCATGTCAGAAGCTTGTAGCGCTGGGTTGGAGTCAGTTGCACACAGTGCATAATTTGAAAAAAAAGAAGTGTCAGGACTGGAGGCCGCTGCAGCTTGCACTACCTGCTGCCCCTATACGAGCTGCCAGCGACAGAATCAACGGCAGCAGGTATTAAACATTTTAATATTAATTGAATTAGTAAATAACTGTTCTGTTAATCTTTTACTTAGATAAACAGCACGGACTGTCATAAGTGCGCGTGTTGACAATTAAGTTCTGGTGCCGAGCACCAGAAAACACCGGCTCAAATTAAGCCTTTGCACAGCAGCCCCTCTTCCTCTGGCAGAGTCCCTGCACTCTTGAGATCTTAGAAGTCAGAGTGTCACATGTCTTCATCTTTCGACCTTCGGTACTCGTCAAAGGCGTGCTTGAATGTCACTGACTGATCCACCAGCAACATCAGGGGATTTGACTGAATATTTTCATTTTGAGTAATCCTCTCGAGTTGAGCCTCACATCTGAGTGACTGTACCAGCATTGACGTCCCTCAAGAGGCAGGCTCGAGATGTTACTGAAGCCTCCCATCTTCAGCAGGGTGTCAAAGGTGAGCCTGGCACGTGGCTGAGTGTGACTCATCACTAAAAGCATGTCAGAGCCTGGCACGTGACTGAGTGTGACTCAGCACTAAAAGCATGTCAGAGCCTGGCACGTGACTGAGTGTGGCTCAGCACTAAAAGCATGTCAGAACCTGGCACGTGACTGAGTGTGACGCAGCACTAAAAGCATGTCAGAGCCTGGCACTGAGTGTGACTCAGCATTAAAAGCATGTCAGAGCCTGGCACGTGACTGAGTGTGACTCAGCACTAAAAGCATGTCAGAGCCTGGCACGTGACTGAGTGTGGCTCAGCACTAAAAGCATGTCAGAACCTGGCACTGAGAGTGACTCAGCACTAAAAGCATCAGAGCCTGGCACGTGACTGAGTGTGACGCAGCACTAAAAGCATGTCAGAGCCTGGCACTGAGTGTGACTCAGCACTAAAAGCATGTCAGAGCCTGGCACTGAGTGTGACTCAGCACTAAAAGCATGTCAGAGCCTGGCACATGACTGAGTGTGGCTCAGCACTAAAAGCATGTCAGAGCCTGGCACGTGACTGAGTGTGACTCAGCACTAAAAGCATGTCAGAGCCTGGCACGTGACTGAGTGTGACTCAGCACTAAAAGCATGTCAGAGCCTGGCACTGAGTGTGACTCAGCACTAAAAGCATGTCAGAGCCTGGCACGTGACTGAGTGTGACTCAACACTAAAAGCATGTCAGAGCCTGGCACTGAGTGTGACTCGGCACTAAAAGCATGTCAGAGCCTGGCACTGAGTGTGACTCAGCACTAAAAGCATGTCAGAGCCTGGCACTGAGTGTGACTCGGCACTAAAAGCATGTCAGAGCCTGGCACTGAGTGTGACTCAGCACTAAAAGCATGTCAGAGCCTGGCACGTGACTGCCTGTTGGAAGCAGCACAACGGACATGGGTGTCCTGAGCCACACACAAGACAGGGATACAATTGTAACGGGTGTCCTGAGCGACACACAAGACAGGGATACAATGGTAGTGAGTGTCCTGAGCGACACACAAGACAGGGATACAATGGTAGTGAGTGTCCTGAGCCACACACAAGACAAGGATACAATGGTAGTGGGTGTCCTGAGCCACACACAAGACATAGACGCTCAAGAAATTGGGGTTGGGGAGGAAGCATTCCAGGGGGAGGCAGAGCTCCAGAGACAGGATGAGCTTTACGAGGAGTATGTACTCGATCTCCAACGGGATGTTGATGGAGATGACCTCTTCAGAGAGGATCGAGATCCTGCGGGCAAAGAGAGATGGATTGGATTTCCACTCGAGAAAGACGGGAGGAATGTCCTCAAGGCCGAATGTTCTAGGCCAGTCATCCATGACAAGTACGCTTGACGCCCAGTTGGCAGGAACCCCAACCTCTTGAGAGATTCCCAAACAAGCATCAAGATGGCCTCCTTGCCATTGTCGGTCCACCAACAAGGACCATTGGTCTGTCCAAAGAGGTGCATTTTAGGGGCTCCCATCAGACTTAGAGGCTGGCACGTGCACGTTACGTTTTTCCGGGGAACACCAACGCAGGAATAAAGGCCGAAAGCCCAAGTCGGCCCTAAAGAAAATCAACCCCAAGTTGGGAGATGTAGCAGAGAAAGAGACCACAGAGAAAACCCCAAGGGGCTCGTTTTCGGCAAAGACTTGGTGAAAACCCTCGGCAAGGGGCCAAGGTCACACTGGATACAGGGTGAGTCCTATGTTTTCTCATTCTTCTTCTTCTCAGGGAAGAGTGGAGAGTCGCCTCAAATATTTTACCCAAGCATGGGACTATTACGCAGGATCCATGGGTTTTAAGAAACTGTCCAGAGTTTCAGATTAGATTTCTTAGAACCCCCTTTTTCAATATGCCCCTCCAAGGGAGTTGGTTTTGAATGCAGATAAACATGGAGTAGCACACAAGGAGGTACAATCTATGGTGCTAAAAGTAGCGATTTAAGAAGTGTGCAAAGAAAGAAGAGCTTTCGTAAGTACACGCTTCCAAGCAGTGAACAAACATTTGCAATGAGGGAGGTCTCACATTTGTGAGAGCTTGAGCTGTGGGCTTGTAGTGACAATGCCTTTTGTTTATGTGTTGTTTTTAAAACAGATGGGTAGAAGGCTTTGTCGTTTGTTGGTGCTAGTGGCCTGGGCTCTCGCGGGTGGGAGACCTATTGCATTGCAAATGCGTGCTATAAAAATGAATAAAAAGCGCTAGGGGTGATGGTCCTTACGGGCTGGCCTGACACGTGCCTGCCTTTCCCCCCGGCTTTGCCTTGCAGAGACTGCCTGCTGTAGGCCCGTCTAGATGAGCTCTCCACCAGCCCCTTCCTCACTCCCTGGCAGGTGAGATGGTGCTGGATAAAGTAATTATGTAAATAAAATAAGAATGTGCGCCCTAATCTTGGCGCAGACGCGGCAGCCTTGTCGGATCATCTTGCGCTCGAAGCTACGCCGCCACCAGCCTTGGTGCTTGACCCCAGGATGAGCAGCGAGCAGCGAAGAAACAAACGTGTTTATAAGGCTCTGCGGCTGGGAGTGCGCCTACACCAGTTGACAGGGGGCTGCAAGTGGTGAATGCACAACAAGGCGACATTGTGTCGATTGGTAGTAGCGAAGGACGGTGTGTGAACAAGGATGAAGCGTGGGGTAGCGTGTAGCTCAGTAAACAGGGAGCTGCAAGTGGTGAAGGCACAACGTGGAAACAATACAGCACTGTGTCTTTTGGAGGGACGAGCGCCAAAGACTCAGTGTGTAACAATGACTGTAAGGCTGGGGTAACGCTGACACCAGTCGACGGGGAGCAGCGAGTGACGATGCGTAAAAAAGGCGGCGCTGCGTAGATTGGTACCGGTGAAGGCCAAGGACTCAGTGTGTAAACAAGACTGTGCAGGTGGGCAAGTGCTGAGACCAGTGGATGGGGACCTGTGAGTGGCAAAGGCCCGAAGTGTAAGCAAGACTGTGTGGGAGCGGTGTGAGGAGACCAGCCGAATGGGAGCAGCGAGTGGTCAAGGCGCAACTTGAAAACAAGACCGTGACGCTGGGGGAGCCCGACACTACACAACATGGAGTTACAAGTGACTAAGGAGTAACATGTAAACAAACTTGAACAGCTGGGAAACCGCTGATACCAGTGGACGGATGGCAGTGACATATTCAACAACAATGTATGGGGCAGTCAGTGAAGTGTCAAGACCAGTGGCAGCTGGTGAATTCTCAAAGTGGTGAGCCACAAATTCATACTCCAAAATTAAAGTAGAAAATGACTATGGTGGGCAAGCATGCTCAACTTACCCTACATGAACCCACGCTTACGCCCCATCTTTACAGATCATGGACACTTTAACTTGTTTTTTAAACAAATACTGGGCAAACGGTGTATTTCCTCTGTGGATCAACGCCATTTCCAGTGGTTGCCAAGCACGTTTGAACCTCCTCAGTGATGTGATCACCTGACTGTGAAGTACTGCAGAGAGTTGAGAGAGTGAAATGGGACAGACATAGTAAAGAGGTGAGAGAGGGATACAGGAAGAGGACAGAGAAGAGACCAGAAGTAAAATTGAGCGAGATGCCCATAAGAGTAGGAAAACCACAGGGAGGACAATCAAGACAATAACATAAGAATACCACAGATGGAGCACTGGAGAGTGACACTTGGAGATATAGAAGGGAAACATAGGGCACATGAATGACACAGAGGACAGAGAGACGATTATAAAACATTGATACTAGAGAGTGTCGAGTCAGGTAAAAGGGCCCGAAGGGAAGAAGAGAAAGTGGCCGAAAAAAGAGGGTGGAAATCTGGTGAGACAGAAGAGACAACTGTAGAGGCAGAGAGGATGGTAAATGAGAAATTGGAGAGAGCATATAGCAAGGAAAATGGTACATAGATAAAGAAGAGAGCAGAATGCCAGAGTAATAAGTGGGAAAGATATAGGTAAAAGAACATGTAAAGTTACAGAAGTGCTTTGGCGAGAGGACAGATGGGAGGGAGAGGTGAAACAAAGGAAAACAAAACAACGATGAAGGGAGACACTGGGATAAGAGAGAAGCTTGGGAGAGAGTCAGGAAGCCAATGGAAGACATTGCAATGAGAAAGGTTGCAAGAGACCAGAAGTCGCGCCACGTACTCCAGGTACACGGCCCTACATGGCCAACCCTAGTGCTGCTTCGCTCGCCCCACATCTGCTCACAGTCTCTTACTTTGCTACACATTTCAGCAGGAACAGCTTTTTAAAGCCCTGTGTCTGTCATGGATCATAGTCCCAAACAAGAACCATGAAAATGTCGGTGTGAGTAACATCAAAGGTTTTAATACTATATTTTACTGGTTGTAAAAGTAAACGCAAGCAATAAGAGCGGCAACCCGAGCTAAACGTCATTATTGAAGTGATGGGCGGGATAGATTTAAGCTCTTCCACCTATCATGCATCGAACAAACATGCATTCCCTTCTCTTCAAAATGTATCTGTGGTTTGTGGTTGATACGAAAAAGGGAGAACAGAACTGGAACTTCCACTGTGGTATTTTTTTTTTTGGGGGGGGGGATTTTATATAGCGCCAACTAGACCCGAAAGTATCAGAGCGCTTTACATGAGCACCGGTTGCATTACATACAGACGGACACATTATTCATTTTTGTTAGGCACGGGGAAATTGAGTATTATGACCAGAATCACAGGATGTTTAGCGCCGTTGCCGAGACTCGAACCCAGTTCCCCAGCTCCGAGGGCGACGGCTCTAGCCGTTAGGCCACATCCTCTCCCCTGCGGAAGTCCAATGGTATTGTTTTGCCGTTGCTTGGTTTTGGCTGACGGTTGTGCCCAGAAATGTGGGTGGTGCTGGACGACCGGCGGAGCAGATCCAGCCCACGTGTGAATCGAATGAAGTTCCAGATGTTCCAGATGTACACCTGAAGGATTAGAGCAAGAGGATAAATAAGGCTGAAGTGAAAACACGAAATAGGTATGCTTCCAAGAAACATAAACATGGGACAGTGTCACAATGAACAATCTGGCTGGCTATTGGGAACGGATTCATGATTCTGTCCCACCCCCACTTTTATCTTTCTGTTCATGCGCAGATCTCTGCCCTACAGGCGGCATTTATCCAAACATATACAAACGGCTTTATAACTGAGCGCTCCTCACTGGTGAGTCGTCCATACTTGGTTGAATAGACTTTTGCATGTGGTATAAGTGAATACAACCACTATGAATGATGGGGGGTGTTGCGAAGCCCCCTTTTCATGTCGGGGGATATTGATATTTATAGCAATATCTGGACGAAAAGATTATGGCAAATGAATAGTGGGAGTGTGGATGATGATGTGTCGCCCCCCAAAAAATAAAAACAGCCCGGCTTGCAAATAACAGTACTATTCGTGTCACTGATGAGAGCAGGCACTCGTAAGTCATCGTAAGTCATCCTACATGCACTCAACAGTCCGGCTTGCAAAGAACAGTACTATTCGTGTCACTGATGAGAGTGGGCACTCGTAAGTCATCCTACATGCACACAACAGTCCGGCTTGCAAATAACAGTACTATTCGTGTCACTGATGAGAGCAGGCACTCGTAAGTCATCCTACATGCACACAACAGTCCGGCTTGCAAATAACAGTACTATTCGTGTGACTGATGAGAGTAGGCACTCGTAAGTCATCCTACATGCACTCAACAGCCCGGCTTGCAAAGAACAGTACTATTCATGTCACTGATGAGAGTGGGCACTCGTAAGACATCCTACATGCACTCAACAGTCCGGCTTGCAAATAACAGTACTATTCGTGTCACTGATGAGAGCAGGCACTCGTAAGTCATCCTACATGCACATAACAGTCCGGCTTGCAAATAACAGTACTATTCGTGTCACTGATGAGAGTGGGCACTCGTAAGTCATCCTACATGCACTCAACAGTCCGGCTTGCAAATAACAGTACTATTCGTGTCACTGATGAGAGTAGGCACTCGTAAGTCATCCTACATGCACACAACAGTCCGGCTTGCAAATAACAGTACTATTCGTGTCACTGATGAGAGTAGGCACTCGTAAGTCATCCTACATGCACTCAACAGTCCGGCTTGCAAAGAACAGTACTATTCGTGTCACTGATGAGAGTGGGCACTCGTAAGTCATCCTACATGCACTCAACAGTCCGGCTTGCAAATAACAGTACTATTCGTGTCACTGATGAGAGTAGGCACTCGTAAGTCATCCTACATGCACACAACAGTCCGGCTTGCAAAGAACAGTACTATTCGTGTCACTGATGAGAGTAGGCACTCGTAAGTCATCCTACATGCACTCAACAGTCCAGCTTGCAAAGAACAGTACTATTCGTGTCACTGATGAGAGGGGGCACTCGTAAGTCATCCTACATGCTCTCTGTCACTCATCTTTGCACTCTTGCATTCAATTTCCCGTCCACTGACTCATTCTTGTGTTCACTCTCTGACACAACTGCAATAAAGCACACTGGAATGGAACCAACACAAGATAGAGGAATACAAGCAGAAAAAAGAAAACATGCTGTTGTCTAAACTCAGCGAGCGTATGCTTGCAATAACAAAATTAAACATAGCAGCAGATGTCCATCTTACTGAGGTACTGTAAATAGACTATTGTCGTTTAAAAGTTTCAGCATGGCTGCCACACTGAGAACCAATCAGTTGGCCATCGCGGAATGGTAAAACCCGGAGACACTATGGGCTACAGCATGCAATATTGTCTCCTGGTTTGGAGAAGTGGCCAAGTTGGATGACACACCTTGCAGATAAAATAGTGGCAAGCAATCAATCCGTTAACACTGCCCGGAGAGCCGTAGCATCCACTTAAGAAACATTACAATAAAAAGAGGAGAAGCCAGTGGTGTTGCTAGGCCTTTCGCCGTCCATGGAGGCCCCTGCGTTTGCCACCCTCAGCGGCTGAATATAAGAGTGGGGGACTTGCCAATTTCTGGCTTTACCGCCCCATGACTGCCTCAGGTAGGGGGAGGGGTCGCCGCTGCCCCCAAAACATGTGCCACCTGGGGCGGACCAGACCCCCACCTCCCTTGCTATGCCACTGGGAAAAACAAAGAAATGAAAATGGAATTTTGCAAGGAGAAAACTAAAGAACTGGCCAACCAGCTTGGAATTTGAAGTACACTCATTTTCAGGTGGGAGTACACATGTGACCAGAAAATGCTGTTATTCTTAGAGCAAGAGAGCCAATAGATGAAAGGACTGAGCCATTCAGCATCCTGTGCAGTACGCTGCCATATATGGAAGCAGAGTGTAAGTGGCACTCAGACAGACCAATAGCAGAACAGTTCTGGCATTGACCCAAATGCCATCTATTTATCTATTTGGATATATATGTGTGTACATTGATATATGTATTATTTAATGTTTTTTTTATTAGAAGAGCCCGGCAGACATCTAAGAAGAGATTCTACCAAGAATTATCATAGTATCTTTTCAACATTAACAGATCCGACCTCCAGCTGCGATCATTGGCTTGTCACCATAACCATCTGAGGCCTCCACTGCGGAACTTAAGCATTCCCGCAAGGCATACAAAATTACGGTTGTCAAAGCAAAATGTTATCTCTCCTAAGAAGGCTTAAGAAGGATTCTGACAGTACAGATCTTTTATACTCACAGTTTTCAGAGGAGAAACCAGCACCAAAGCTTTGCCTACAAGGGTAATCTGTGAGATTCCATTAAACAAAATGACTGTCTGTGGGCTTTAATACAGAGTATTACCGTAATGAGATTACGATCACGCACACAATGCAGTTGTCAGAACAATATAACATTTCTATCCCTTGAGCCTAATCAGCATTACCGTAGTGGGAATTGTCTACAGGCAGTCCCTAACACCAACACCCTTGCCTTTGATGGTCATCTGTGAGATTCCTTGTAAGGCATACCTACAGGCTTTGGCGCAGTGCAACAACAACCCACCCTTCACACCTCTTGCATCTAACACATGCTTTTCTCAATAAGTAAGGAAGACCTACTTTCTTTGTCATAACGTTTCATTATAAACAGATCACACCTAAGGGATCTGACGTTATCCCAGTGAATTGATAACGTCTCTGGCCCTTACCGATGACTTCACTTTATATAGAACACAGGACCACAGAAATGTGCGCTTATAAAATTACAAATATGTGCAAAATTACAGTTGGCAAAACAACATACAACCCCTCTCAATAGAGCCCGACAAGAATCATCACAGTGAGACTCTGTTGGCAGGGTGCGTCAGAGTGGGTGACCAACACAAAACCCCTTCCCGATTGTGGTAATCTGTGGGATTACATGTAACCAAATGTCTTTGCACGTCCAGCAACATAATGGGATAACAATCTACTGTTAGAGGGATATTGGCGTTGCCATATGCTTTTCACAACATATAAGCCAGGCCAGCTGTCTCTGTGATAACTTTCTGTAATAAACAGGCAGACCGATGGCATCTGGGATAACATTTCCCCAGTGGTGCTGGAAGGAGTTTGGGAGTGGGGGTGCTGCAATCAATGTTACATCACTGAAGCCATAGGGATTGTGAAAAATCCAAATGCCACACAAAGAATAAGCGTGGTAAATTTACCGCACCCAGGCAGCAGGAGAGCGGGAAGGATGGTATGGCAGTGCACTGGCATGTACAGGCGGCACACTGCCCACTGAAATGACCCCAACAGTTGCACAGACAGGAAGGTTTACTGAGAACACTATAGAGGGCACGAACAATGGACAATGTGTGCGGTGTCAGCGAATATTTACTATTTGCGCAACACCAAGTAAAGAGTTTTAATTGTACTAAAATATCTGCTTCCATCACACTACATAACTACAAAACAAATTGATTGCTTTGTATTTTCCAAACTGGTGATATATTTTAAAATGCTTGCACAGTTCAGTTACAGGTGTATATATTGTGTTGTGAGTTGTGAAAAATAGACATCCAGCAACCTTTCCTTTCACACTCCCTGCATCCCAGCAGGATTGTCTCATAGTTTATAGTTCACTTGAACAAATCCTCTCAATTTACAAAAGGAAAAGGAAACTCAATCTCATGTGACACAGCAGCAATTTGTCAGAAGACACAGCCTGACATTTGACCCTCTTTGAACACACAGCAAATGAGCCAAGATAAACATGACATGTAAAGGCAGTGTTATGGGTCATTCCCCCTCACAACCCCAGCGTGGTCATTTTAGGGGTGCTGCAGCTACCCCAGCACCCGGCCCCTCTACTTCTGGCGCCTACGCATTTCCCTGCACACGAATCAAGTCTATAGTCCTTCTCATTGGCTTGTCATCATAACCCACCCAGGCCTGCTGTTCTTAGCATCAGCGTTCCCACTAGACATGCACCAGGCATACCGCCACTAAATTGGAAATCTGTATAAAATGACATTTAGAAAAGCAAACTACTTTCGCGCAAGACAGGGCTCCATCACAACCCACACTTGATGACTGTTTACTTTGACATATGCTTTTCACAATAAATATATCAGACCTCGTGCCTTTATTGCAGCATTTCATAATAAACAGGTCTGGCCTAGAGCCATGGGCATTGTCTGAAACCATAACTAACTCAGTATTGCTGTACTGCGTATAAGCCTTACCACAATTCAAAAAATGCGACACCAGCACTCGTTTCATTGGAAGTGCACACATCCGGCCCAATCAAGCCCTGTACTCAGGGGCCAGCATGTGGGTGGAGTCTAAGGCCCTCCCTCAGTGGAACATGGAAAGCTTGTTTTGTTGATCACATAAAGGATGGCAACAGTCGCTCTGTCAAGCCATGTAGATGAATGTAGACCTGGGCATCCCAGACTGTTCTCTAACACAAAACCGAGCTAAGAAGCCTACAGTTAATGATGGAAGGGGGATACTGGGCGTGCAATGCACTCCTGCCCTCCTCCCATCTGTGCTGCTGCCAGAGAAAACTGCACATCGTAAATGAACTCGTTTTCTAATAGACTTTACGAGCATTACCATGTCATGTGTGCACTCCTGAAAGTTCAAGCTTAAGCAGACATTCTGCTACTGGCAGCTGAATACATAGACAACATTATCACAGCTGCGTGGATAGGAAGCCAGATCTAAAAGGGAGCAGCCGGTAGTTAATTGCAACTCCTGAGCCCTCCAAAAAAGAAGAAAAAACATTGCATTTAAAAGCAACACAACGGGGAGGCATGTGGGAACAGCGGAGGATCGTGTGAGGCATGTGGGAACAGCGGAGGATCATGTGAGGCATGTGGGAACAGCGGAGGATCATGTGAGGCATGTGGGAACAGCGGAGGATCGTGTGAGGCATGGAGGAACAGCGCAGGATCGTGTGAGGCATGTGGGAACAGCGGAGGATCATGTGAGGCATGTGGGAACAGCGGAGGATCATGTGAGGCATGTGGGAACAGCGGAGGATCATGTGAGGCATGTGGGAACAGCGGAGGATCGTGTGAGGCATGTGGGAACAGCGGAGGATCGTGTGAGGCATGGAGGAACAAGTCAATGCTTCTGGATGGCAGTAACAGTGTGGAGGCGGGGGTTCAACGGTGGAGATGGGGCTTGAGTTTTGTGGCACTGATTAGAGTAGAGCGTCATAGAGTGGAGTGTAATAAAGTGCAGTAGAGTGGAGAAGAGTGGAATCGAGTAGCGTAGAGTGTCAGAGTGGAGTGGTGCAGAGTACCATAGAGTGGAGAAAACTATAGTGAAGTAAAGTATAGTGTCATGGAGTGGAGGGGCATAGAATTGAGGCACATAGAGTGAAGTAAAGTGTCATGGAGTAGAGTGGTGTGGTATAGAGTGGAGTGGCATAGAGTGGAGTGGCATAGCGCAGAGTGAAGTGTCATAGATGTGAGTGGACTCAGTAAAGAGTGGCGTGAAGTGTAGTAGAGTGTCATAGAGTGGAGTGTAATAAAGTGCAGTAGAGTGTAGAAGAGTGTAATCGAGTGGAGTAGAGTGTCAGGGTGGAGTGGTGCAGAGTGTCATAGAGTGGAGAAAACTATAGTGGAGTAAAGTAGAGTGTCGTGGAGGGGCATAGAATTGAGGAGCATAGAGTGGAGTAAAGTGTCATGGAGTAGAGTGGTGTGGTATAGAGTGGAGTGGCATAGCGCAGAGTGAAGTGTCATAGAGGTGAGTGGACTCAGCATAGAGTGGCGTGAAGTGTATTAGAGTGTCCTAGATTGGAGTTTAATAAAGTGGAGTAGAGTGGAGAAGAGTGTAATCGAGTGGAGTAGAGTGTCATAGTGGAGTGGTGCAGAGTGTCATAGAGTGGAGAAAACTATAGTGGAGGAAAGTAGAGTGTCAGGGAGTGGAGGGGCATAGAATTGAGGAGCATAGAGTGGAGTAAAGTGTCATGGAGTGGAGTGGTGTGGTATAGAGTGGAGTGGTATAGAGTGGAGTGGCACAGGGCAGAGTGAAGTTTCATAGAGGTGAGTGGACTCAGCATAGAGTGGCGTGGAGTGTAGTAGAGTGTCATAGATCGGAGTTTAATAAAGTGGAGTAGAGTGGAGAAGAGTGGAATCGAGTGGAGTAGAGTGTCAGAGTGGAGTGGTGCAGAGTGCCATAGAGTGGAGAAAACTAGAGTGGAGTAAAGGAGAGTGTCATGGAGTGGAGGAGCATAGAATTGAGGGGCATAGAGTGGAGTAAAGTGTCATGGAGTAGAGTGGTGTGGTATAGAGTGGAGTGGCATAGCGCAGAGTGAAGTGTCATAGAGGTGAGTGGACTCAGCATAGAGTGACGTGGAGTGTAGTAGAGTGTCATAGATCGGAGTTTAATACAGTGGAGAAGAGTGGAATCGAGTGGAGTAGAGTGTCAGAGTGGAGTGGTGCAGAGTACCATAGAGTGGAGAAAACTATAGTGAAGTAATGTAGAGTGTCATGGAATGGAGGGGCATAGAATTGAGGCACATAGAGTGAAGTAAAGTGTCATGGAGTAGAGTGGTGTGGTATAGAGTAGAGTGGCATAGAGTGGAGTGGCATAGAGTGGAGTGGACTTAGCATAGAGTGGCGTAGAGTGTAGTAGAGTGGCATAGGTGTTGTGGAGTGTTACAGAGTGGAATGTTGTAGAGTGGAGTACAGGGGTCTAGAGTAAAGTGGTACTGGAGTGGAGTTTGGTGTGGTGGAGTAGAGTGTTGTGGCATAGAGTGGACTTTCGTAGAGTAGAGTGTTGTAGAGTGGAGTGGCTTAAAGGGGAGTCTGCATGGTGTGTTAGTGCACTGACATTATAGACCAAACATTTTCAATTGAATGACCATCACATTTACACATACAGTTTTACTGAAAAAACTATAGAGCGCACAAACCATAACGTATGGAAATGGCATCACCTAATGTATTAATTTGTTTTGATCGTATTTGTTTCCACCACACACCCACATTTTTTTTAAAGTGTTTTATTTGTGCTTTCCTGATTCTGATCTATTCTGAAATATTTGAACAGTTCATTTACAGACATTTAAATTTCGTTGTGTGCTAGAAAAAAACATATTCTTTCTCAGTGCCTGGCAAGATTGTCACATAAATACTCTGACTTTGAATTCAGAAAAGAAAAGTAAACATCGAACTTTGACCTCTGTCTTTGAACATACAGCGAATGTGACAAGATAGGAACATAATATAAAGGCCTGTATACAGAAAGCAAGGGCACATCGCAGAATACAAGGAACGCTGGTGAACCAGCTTTGCGCCAGAGGAAGGATAGAGACATGCTGAACAGCCTAAAACAAACAAAGACAGCACATAGAAAGCAAGCAAATGTGAGTTACAAACCACAAAGCCATGGTGAGCTGTGGGTGAAATGCATTCCCACGGAAGCTTTCTGAATGCCAACAAGAGATCTTTTCGCAGCCAGACACCTGTGCTCTCTGGTAGACTTCGACCTACAAAGGATTCTACGCAACAGTGCAAACATATTTTGCTGCTGCTGAAGCCTGTGAGCAGGCCACCGTAGCGTGGTATATGTGCACCGTCTATTCCCAATCAATGGACGCTGCACCTTTAGGACGGGACTTCTCTCCAAAATGCTCTTGAATCCAGGCACGGTGCATCCATTGGGGCGTTGGAGCGTAGCCCCCCCCCCCCCCGCCCGCAGCTCCCTCAGCGTCTCTGAACTTAAGTAAACTGAATCAGTTTACTTAAGTTCAAAGACACTAAGGGAGAACTGACAATCATGTCAGTCAGCATGATGTCGGACCGCCCACTCCCTTCAGAGTCTGAAGGGGGTGGGCGGTCCGGCATCATGTTGACTGACATAATTGTCAGACCAGGGGCAGCAGGCAGCAGCACAAGTGCGCATGAGTGGGGAAGGTCGGCACATTTTTCAGCCGTGCCCAGTCATGCGCACTAGTGTCTGCTCTGGCTGGCGCATGCCCATTAGGAGAGCGAGGGTTGAGCAAAGGCTCAAACCTCAGTCTCGTAATGGGCAGGTGGTCAAGTAGTAACCGTGGGATTGGCTGAGAGGGGTTGCAAGTCCACTCCAGTGCCGTTTGTGAAGGGGGCAGAGGTGGCGCGGACCGGCTGTGAGGTAAGTTTTCTGTTTTATATTTAATTCCCTGGCCCCCACCCCCGCACGACCCCTACCCCCCCGAGCCGCGACTGGGTATTTCAATGTCTTTACACCCGGGCAGCTCGTCTTATATTGCTTGTATGTACCGTTAGAGTATTGCTGATTGTTAGTAATCTAATTCGAGAATGTGTGTATTTTCTTGGCATAATAAAAAGAATACAGAAATAACTTGTAATCAAAACAAAGCAAAAGGACATGGAGACATTTGACCGAGATCAAACTGTATTTAATAAAAAGAGACCTCAATGCTAGAACAAGGGTCTCCCGTCTACACTACTGGCCCCACCTTCTCCTTTAAACATGCAAAGTAGTGATTTGTCTGTGAGGGTCCGAGAGCTCCGTGCAGGGGCAGAAGGTCAGATAATGGGACCCTCCTGACCAAATCAGAAAGTTCCGCGAGCACAGAAACGAGTTCTATGGTTAGGTCGCCCCGGCTTTTTGTCTGTCCATGAATCGCACTTTTCTGCTCCACGTTTATGATTCATTCATGCCCACAATCCCAGTCTTACTCTTTGTCACAGAAACACTGCCCACGCACACCCTAACTAACATTTCACAATAAAGCATGCCAAGGGCGCGAGCTCGCTGCTCGTTTCCGTTTATCCTTCTCTGGCATGGATTCCCAGACCAGGGTTAGTTTTGTGTGTGTGCTGGCCCTTAAGTGGGCATTTGTTATTTTTATCTTGTGATCTCTGTATTGCATACCAGCAAACCTCTCCCTCTGCCCGTTCCCTCAATGGCCCAGCTTGGCTTCACTCTGCATCAGAGATTTGTTCCCTCCCACTTCAAAATCGAGGAGTGTGAGGCATGCAAATAGCTCTGCCTCTGCTGTATGTGGGATAGAAGTGTTGTGACATCGCCAACATACTGGGTCCAATAAAGCATTTCACAAGTCACCACAATTGTTTACGTATTTTCATATACCGAAGGAATAGCGGGAAGAAGTGCGGCGCCGCGGCCGCGGCCGGGGCAACTGACATTGGAATATGGGGCTCAAGGTTCGATCCCCGGCACCGGCGGCAGGTCAGCCGAGCACCATGTGACTCTTGGCAAACGCTTGCTTAATCTTCCCGACAGCCCCCAGCGCCGGGATTCCTTCGGGTAGCTGTTCGCGCTTTACAAATACTGGATTTACATTTATTTCCTGAAATCCGCATGTTTGATTATTTATCAAAAACCAGCCAATTACTTTAAAGTTAGTCATAGGAGTTGGCGGTTAGCGATAGTTTTTCCAAAAATAGCCGTACAGTTTGCCTCAATCTAGTCGCAGAGGCCGTAGTTGAAACCACTCAAAATCACAGAAACATTCTCGGTTGTTGTAGCTTGGGAACCTCGGCAAGTTGGAGTGTCACCAGGCACACCCGCTGCCCTGATCGATCAGAGATCCGAAGCTCGGTTGCCCTGGCTACTCTTGTGAACCATTCCACTCAGGAGCCATTCCTCCTTACATTTTAGAATAAGTTATCAGTGCATGTTTTCACTATGACTCACCTTCATCATGGCCGCTACAGTTTACCTAACTTAGCCGATCTTGATAGTTTTGTCAAAAGACTCCGCCTTCTTGGCTCGGCACAACGGAAATCACAGGAGAAATGCAACATGGCAGCCCCGGTCCAGGTCCAAAGAGCAGGATTTGGGAAGAAGTCAAAAAATCCCCACAGGCATAGGTGTGGCATGTACAAGGGAAGTGTATGATTGTAATAGTGTCAGTGGCCTGCACCTGTATTCCCTAACCCTATGAGCGTGGAATGCTTGCGTCACAGGACATCTGCAGGCCTGCAGTTTGCATGAATGTGAAATTTCACTTTTACAGTTGTTTTATTTTTGCCTCTTGGAAAACAACTTTCCAGGCGAGCACCTTCCTTATCTTAAATCACATTGAGGAAATGGGATGTTCCCCGGCCTGTTTCACTCTCTCAACATCACTTCGCGGCTGGTTCTGCAAGGTGTATGTTTAGAAGTGCAAAGAGATGTAGAGAAGGTATTGCAAATGTCTGTACATTGCCACAAAATTACAACTCAGTGAGTGTTTACTTCATCCCATGACCATTCACTGATACTCCTTTAGAACCATTGACTTCCCTGCTCCGCAGTGTCACAGCTACAAAGAACTCTGTCCTCTTGCTTGAACTTGCTTCCTGCTTCCTCAAATTTGCTTGAAAATGCACCATTTATCCACTCTCTTTTCAAAATTTTCTCGGAGGGGGGAACCTCCCCGAACCCCCGCAAGTTGTTTGGGCACGCTCACTGCGCACACACACCACACTGCAGTACGGCAATAATTTTACGCCCACCACTTTTAAATGTCACCAGCCACCACTGCTTGGATCAATGAACATTTTTTCATAGCTACAAGTATTGAGATTTCCATGCCATTGGTTTGTATAACATTCCCCCCAAGCTGTTGGGCGTGGCTGGGCGGGTGGTGTAGAGTGTCCAGTCTGTCACTGTCGGATCCTTTAATGTTGGATAAATGACTGCAGGGGAGGGGCGCGGTCTGGGCTGGGGTCTGAGGGTTCGGTTTATTCCTCTTTGGAGGTGAAGGGCTTGGTATTAAAGATGGTTTGTGATGAAGCAGGCGCGTTCCCACAAATGTTTCAATAATGCAGCTATGGCCTCACAGGCAAAGGTGTATGAATATGGCATTATTTCAACCCAGTAAAACTGTGATGACATGCAGCATTCCCTTTTAAAAGATCTGCGAGCCTCGTGCATGTGTTAGTTAGAGGGTAGGATCCCCCAGTGGAGGCTGGTGAGCTATAAAAGTGGTGAGGTGCAATACATGCCAGGAGTTCTCCCCTTTTTTTCCTTCTAATTTTGCCTTGAATTTGCCCACATATTAAGAATCCCCTTCATTGTGCCAATGCCAGAATTATGTTATGGGCTACCCCCTTATGCCAAGCATTACGTACAATATTCCACTTCCAGAATTGTGCCGCTCGCATTGTCAAAATACCATGGACGTCAATATTCACGTCTAGTATTTCAGAGACAGCATTTTATCATGCTTTGCTGCCTCAGTCTGGCCACTCATCCCCCCATATGCCACGGCTGCCATCTCTAAGGCAAAGACTTGCCCCCAGTATGCCAGCACCAGCCTTTTGCCACTGGTGTCCCTTTATTTCAAGTACTTCTTGCATTATTCAAGGGTCTGTATTTTGCCTCGGGTGCTCTCCCTCATGTCTTGGGCGCCCTCCCTCATGCCAAGAACTACCCCCACTGTCCCAGCGAAAGCATTTTGCCACAGGTGCCCCATGCCAAGAAGTTCCTTTACAATGCAAGTGCCACCGTTTTCCCAACGCGCAATGCCAAGAATTACTTCCAGTATCACGGCCTGCATAGTGCCACGAGTGTCCTTTCTTGTGTTGTGAACTATCTCCAGTGTGCCCTTGGCTGAGCAGCGGCACGTTACCCCGGGTGCCACCCTAAGCCCAGGATTATATTGAGTATGCGGCAGCCAGCGGCAGACTCACAATCATAAACACGCAATCAAACACACTTTTTCTCACTCGCACTCTTTCACTCATACTCACTCTCTCTCACAATCGCTCCCCCCCTCTCTCATTGTAACTCACACTCTCCCACTCATACTCACTCCAATTCGCAGTTACTCTTACACAAACACACTCATACTCACTGGTTCTCACTCTCACTTACAAACACACACACTCACCCTTTCACACTCAGTAAATGGGCCTTGGTGCCCAGAGCGAGTATTTGGCTACGGTCCGAGAGAAAAGAGTTGAGCAGATCCCATGCTTTCCGCCGAATCCCACCTTGCCTTAAACGATCCATCAGAAGCCCATGATGGACCGTATCGAACGCGGCCGATAGGTCCAGAAGGATCAGAGCAGCTCTGCCTCCCCGATCCACTGCCAACCTAATTTCCTCCGTGGCCTTGATCAGGGCAGATTCAGTGCTATGCCCTTCCCTGAAGCCGTACTGAGATGAGTCAAGCAAAAGGGAATTCTTCAGAAAGGCACTGAGTTGCTTATTCATTGCCTTTTCAACCAGCTTGGCTGGAAGAGGCAGGCGGGAAATGGGCCGGAAATTGTTCGGATCCAGAGGGTCCAGGCTCGTTTTTTTTTAGTAACGGTAGGATGGAGGCCTCCTTCCATATCTTTGGGAATTGGCCTCCTTCAAACATCTCATTAAAAATATGGATGAGATAGCAGGCAATTGGGACCAGGGCCAATTTAATGATTTTCAAAGGGCAGGGATCCAGGGGGGAACTGGATTTAGCATTGGCTAGTAATTCCGATGTGTCCTGCAGGGTTAATGACCTGAAAGACTCCAGAGTTCCAGCCGACGTGACCCTGTCTCCCCCTTCTGACTCAGTCTCCCGTCCAGTCCTTATCGAATCACAAAGGCTAGTGAAGATATTGTTGACTTAATAAAGCAATCTGTTCACAGAGTTCTGTGCCAGACTGGACGGGGGCAGGTCTGACAGAGGACAGATTGGTAATCGTGTGAGAAAAGCTCTTTGGCCCAATTTTTTGCCGCCTCAATTTGAGCTGCATAAAACTTCTGTTTGGCCAAATGCAACATTTGTTTATCCGTGACCATGCTAGCTTGGTATGTCGTCTTCTCGTTGTCAAGATAGCCCTTCCTCCAATTCCGCTCCAGTCTTTTGCATATGCATTTTTGCAATTTTAATTCCTTCGAGTACCAAGGGGCTGAAGGTACAATTCTTTTAGGTACGACCAATTTAGGCGGTGCAAGGTCTTTACATGCCTGCGTAAGCCATCTAGTATACGAGGAGGCAGCCTCCTCAATACCACCGGAAATGGACTTGATAGAAGCTGTTAATACCCTAGACAGGGTCTCAGCTTCCACCCTATTCCACGCTCTGATTTCCATCTGATCCCGTGGGTCCCTTCCTTTGGGCTTGTGGGGTTTAACAGCAAGATTGAAAAAAACCCCAGCATGATCTGACCAAGCCAAAGGCAAAAGGCCCGTGAAGGATAGCTCAGGAAGGTTGGAAAAAACCCCGTCCAAGGTATGCCCAGCTTGGTGCGAGGAACCTGTTACTTGCTGGGAAAGCTCTGCGGCTTCCATTAGATCCAATAGGCGGGCCGTTACCGGGTCGTCTGCACGTTCCAGGTGGAAATTAAAATCGCCAAGTATAGTATAGGAATTGCCCAGCAAGGCATCCTCCAAGAGGTTTCCCAACGAAGGGATAAAAGAGGGTCTAGCGCCGGGAGGTCTGTATATTAAAATGCCCTTGAACGCAAAATGGTCTGTTAGCCTCAGATTAAACGCGAGTGCCTCACATGCGGGCTGATTGACCGCTTTGCATGTTCCCTGAATCGAACTATGATAGATGATAGCTAGACCACCTCCCTTGTTGTCCAGCCTGTTGAGCACCTCACAATGGAAACCGGGGGAGGGTAGCTTTAACTAGATCAGGCCCGGACGCCTCGTCCGTCCAGGTTTCTGTGATAAAAGCAATCTTAATGCCTTGGTCAATCAGTAAATTGGCGCATTCAGTGCTATGTTTCACCAGTGATCTGGCATTGATGAGAATGCAGCTGAACTTCTCAACAGAACCTCTGGCTAAACGGCCAACATCCTTCAGCGATCTGATGGGTTCAGATAACAGTTGGGGGAGCGGCATTCTACAGATAGGGCAGGATCCTAATGGAAAGCTATTTCTCGCCTCGGCCAAGAATCGGCCACAGGCTGCGTGTCTTCCCCCGGCATTTAGCTCCATTAACGCTTCTCTGGTGTAAAGGTGTTTCTTAAGCGTAACTGGTATCCCTTGGCTAGGGGTTTGGGCGCTGAGCGCGACCCGAGCGCGGACGGGCGCAGACGGGCTTGCCTTAGGCGCACCTTCGGTGCGCCAGCGGTGCGGTCGCGCCAGCGCCCCGCAAATAGGCAGGCGTCCGCTCAACTAGACTGCCAACCTGTTCACCCCTCAAAGATGGCTGCCGCCGCCCGAGAGACCCTGCTCCACAGGAAACCATCTGCTCGGGTCCGGACCAGCGCCAGGTGAGGAGGGAGAACCAGCTATTAGGCAGTTTGTGTAAAAATAATGTGCAAGGGTAAAGTTACATTAGCCTCAAAATATTAAAATATCTCGGGAACAGTTAGCAACCGAGCCTGTGTGCAAAAATAGGAAAGTTTAAAATAATAAAATCAGCAGCGCTGAAAATAAAATAAGTGCGCAATGCCTGTTTGTCCGGCCCTCTCGGTTCGCCCAAACCAGTCATGCGCACTTTCCCTGTTCTCTATGCAGGCTGCATTAAAGCCTGCATGGAGAACAAGCCCAGGCTCCCATTCCCTGGTTGAAAGTTGAGACTTTAGCAGCAGAGGCAGGGGGCAGAAAGTGGTGCCTCACAGGAGGTGGGCTGTGCCCGAAGCCCCTGATAAGGAGCCGCTACAGCTCTCAGGCCTGGACAACAAACGTCATTCCAGAGCTTTATAGCCCTGATTCCAAGATTATTCAGATCCATTCACAAGAAGGCGTTTGCGCAGGACCAGAATTCCGAGTACTGCCGTAATTATCACACCACAATCATTTTTCCATTGACAAATTATGTATGTATGTATGTATATGGTATTTCTATAGCACAAACCTAGCCAAAAGGGAGAGGAGCGATGCACAAGCACACAAAAACCGTAAAGTCAACGAGCGGCAGGAGAGAAAGCGGAGTTGTGGAGCGTTAACACATTGTGCTGTTTGAGCTCTATAAAGAGGCGCGTCTTCCGCTCTTACCTAAATCGGAGCAGCGTCGGGCGGTCCTGAAGGATACAGGGATGCTGGGAGCAGCGTTGGGCGGTCCTGATGGATACAGGGATGCTGGGAGCAGCGTTGGGCGGTCCTGATGGATACAGGGATGCTGGGAGCAGCGTTGGGCGGTCCTGATGGATACAGGGATGCTGGGAGCAGCGTCGGGAGGTCCTGATTTTCCTTTTACACTTCTTGGTCTGCAGGCAGCGGGGCCCTGGCTGCGGGGGCCGAGGCCCGCCAGAGACGGTGAGCTTGTCTGTAAGATAAGAGATATAGATGGTGGTGAGTTTAATAGAAATAACCTGAGAAAGTAATCATGAAAAGCGACTGGAAAAAAGGCAAAGCCTATGGAGTTTGGTGTAAACACTTTGAAATAGGAGGTGGTCAGGGTGCTATTTATTGGCTGTAGTGCGCTGTGCGCACACTCGGCTCCTCGCTGCTCTGAGCCGGGGCCTATACGGCATCCCAAGAGTAAGGGCACCTTCATAGACTGACTCCCCCGCTCATTGGCATACTGGGAACACCCCCCCCCCATACCCATGGAGCTGAGATGCCCCCACAAATCTCAAACACCTGGAACCAGTCACAACAAGCATTGGCAAATCCAACTGATCTTGCGTTGGCTGCCTGCCTTTCGGCTTTGTCAGTACTTGCTTTTTTACTTTGATTTTGTGAAACTTTGTTATCAAGGGAACAACCAGGCCCACACTCATAGAAGTAAACATGGCTAAAAGCAAACAATCCTTTTTGGGTCTCAAAAAGCAGACATTGGCACAGTAGTTCCTGCCACCACTTTGTGTGCGATTCTGTTCCTTGTGACAGAGCAGGGTGCCGTCATTCACAGTGGAGTCAGTCGCTGAAGTGTGCTGGGCCAGGGCCCCATGCTGTATACCGTAGTATGACACAAACCCAGACCAATGGAGGAGGGGGGCAGCTGGAAGTCCCTAGATGTAAGAATATTACATTTCAGAAAAATCAAAAGGTCTTGCCTGGTGCCAGGCCTAACACTGCACACATCTGGATGGCAGTTCAGGGACTAAAGGACCCATTCACAAAAGTAATCTGAGACAAAATCCTAACTTTTCCACTTTCGGTATTCACAAAAGGCATTTAGGAAACTTTGCTACTCCTAAATGCCTTTTGTGAATACCGAAAGTAGTACACATGAGATTTTGTCTCAGATTACTTTTGTGAATCGAGCTCTAAATTCATTCTCTAGTAGTCTTGCTTTCTGCATATTCATGACATGGAACCACAAGTCCCAGCATGCAACAAAAGCCTTGACCGGTTCCACAAGTGAAACGGGGCTCATGGCAGACATGCTTGACCTGCCGGACGCTTCCCTGCTGCCTGCTTAATCTACCTGCTCTGCCTGTTTGCCCCACCCCTGCTGCCTGCTTAATCTGCCCGCTCTGCCTGCTTGCCCCCATCCCTGTTGCCTGCTTAATCTGCCCGCTCTGCCTGCTTTCCCCCATCCCTGCTGCCTGCTTGATCTGCCCGCTCTGCCTGCTTGCCCCATCCCTGCTGCCTGCTGGATCTGTCCGCTCTGCCTGCTTGCCCCCATCCCTGCTGCCTGCCTGCTAACACAGGCCTGCCTCATTAGCTCCAGCTCTCCTAATAGCCAAGACAAAGGCGCCCGCTCACCTTGTCCTGTTTCATTAGCATCAGCCCTCAGCTGAGCAGGCAGTCACACTCTGCAGCCTCTCCCGAGGTCAGAGGTCACCGCCTGCGTACGAGAATGACAGAGTGAGGGGGGAAATCCATCAGACAGGCAGCACATGGCGAGCACACTACTGCAGGTACAGGGCAGGAAAAAATGGCAGCACAGAAACAGTACAAGAGCGCGCTGCAGCATCCTGAGCATAGAGCAAAGGGGGCCCCAGCTACAGCACGCAGAAAGATACACAAAGGGTGGCGCTGCACATGCTACAGCACGCAGGAAGATACACAAAGGGTGGCGCTGCACCAGCTACAGCACGCAGAAAGATACACAAAGGGTGGCGCTGCACCAGCTACAGCACGCAGAAAGATACACAAAGGGTGGCGCTGCACCAGCTACAGCACGCAGAAACATACACAAAGGGTGGCGCTGCACCAGCTACAGCACGCAGAAAGATACACAAAGGGTGGCGCTGCACCAGCTACGGCACGCAGAAAGATACACAAAGGGTGGCGCTGCACCAGCTACAGCACGCAGAAAGATACACAAAGGGTGGCGCTGCACATGCTACAGCACGCAGGAAGATACACAAAGGGTGGTGCTGCACCAGCTACAGCACGCAGAAAGATACACAAAGGGTGGCGCTGCACATGCTACAGCAGGCAGGAAGATACACAAAGGGTGGCGCTGCACCAGCTACGGCACGCAGAAAGATACACAAACGGTGGCGCTGCACATGCTACAGCACGCAGGACGATACACAAAGGGTGGTGCTGCACCAGCTACAGCACGCAGAAACATACACAAAGGGTGGCGCTGCACCAGCTACAGCACGCAGAAAGATACACAAAGGGTGGCGCTGCACCAGCTACGGCACGCAGAAAGATACACAAAGGGTGGCGCTGCACCAGCTACAGCACGCAGAAAGATACACAAAGGGTGGCGCTGCACATGCTACAGCACGCAGGAAGATACACAAAGGGTGGTGCTGCACCAGCTACAGCACGCAGAAAGATACACAAAGGGTGGCGCTGCACATGCTACAGCAGGCAGGAAGATACACAAAGGGTGGCGCTGCACCAGCTACGGCACGCAGAAAGATACACAAACGGTGGCGCTGCACATGCTACAGCACGCAGGACGATACACAAAGGGTGGTGCTGCACCAGCTACGGCACGCAGAAAGATACACAAAGGGTGGCGCTGCACATGTTACAGCACGCAGAAAGATACACAAAGGGTGGCGCTGCATCAGCTACAGCACGCAGAAAGATAAACAAAGGGTGGCGCTGCACCAGCTGCAGCAAGCAGAAAGATAAACAAAGGGTAGCGCTGCACCAGCTGCAGCAAGCAGAAAGGTGGCGCTGCACCTGCTACAGCACGCACAAAGACACACAATGGGTGACGCTGCACCAGCTGCAGCACTCACAAAGGTGGCACTGCACCTGCTACAGCTCCATAGAGGTGGCACTGCACCTGCTACAGCACTCACAAAGGTGGCACTGCTCCTGCTACAGCACTCACAAAGGTGGCACTGCACCTGCTACAGC
Organism: Triturus cristatus; assembly: GCF_964204655.1. Taxonomy (NCBI): domain Eukaryota; kingdom Metazoa; phylum Chordata; class Amphibia; order Caudata; family Salamandridae; genus Triturus; species Triturus cristatus. The sequence goes on along the minus strand of NC_140590.1, from coordinate 50,246,165 downwards.
TCGCAAAAAGATACACAAAGGGTGGTGCTGCACCTGCTACAGCATGCAGAAACGTGACACTGTACCAGCTCGTACAGAGGTGGCACTGTACCTGCTAGAGCACTAACAGAGGTGGAACTGTACCTGCTACAGCACTCACAAAGGTGGAACTGCACCTGCTACAGCACTCACAAGGTGGCACTGCACCTGCTACAGAACGCAAAAAGATACACAAAGGGTGGCGCTGCACCTGCTACAGCACGTAAAAAGATACACAAAGGGTGGCGCTGCACCTGCTACAGCATGCAGAAACGTGACACTGTACCAGCTCGTACAGAGGTGGCACTGTACCTGCTACAGCACTAACAGAGGTGGCACTGTACCTGCTACAGCACTCACAAAGGTGGAACTGCACCTGCTACAGCACTCACAAGGTGGCACTGCACCTGCTACAGCTCCACAGAGGTGGCACTGCACCTGCTACTGCTCGAACAGAGGTGGCACTTCACCTGCTACAGCACTCACAAAGGTGTCACTGCACCTGCTACAGCTCCACAGAGGTGGCACTGCACCTGCTACTGCTCGCACAGAGGTGGCACTGCACCTGCTACAGAACTCACAAAGGTGTCACTGCACCTGCTACAGCTTGCAGAGAGGTAGCACTGCACCTGCTACAGCACTCACAAATGATGCACTGCACCTGCTACAGCTCCACAGAGGTGGCACTGCACCTGCTACTGCTCGCACAGAGGTGGCACTGCACCTGCTACAGAACTCACAAAGGTGTCACTGCACCTGCTACAGCTTGCAGAGAGGTGGCACTGCACCTGCTACAGCACTCACAAAGGTGGCACTGCACCTTCTACAGCTCCACAGAGGTGGCACTGCACCTGCTACTGCTCACACAGAGTTGGCACTACACCTGCAACAGCACTGACCAAGGTGGCACTGCACCTGCTACAGCTTGCTCAGAAGTGGTATTGCACCTGCTACACATGCACAGAGGTGGCACTGCACCTGCTACAGCACGCACAGAGGCGGCACTGAACCTGCTACAGTACTCACAAAGGTGTCACTGCACCTGCTACAGCTCCACAGAGGTGGCACTACACCTGTTACTGCTTGCACAGAGTGGGCACTGCACCTGCTACAGCACTGACAAAGGTGGCACTGCACCTGCTACTGCTCGCACAGAGGTGGCACTGCACCTGCTACAGAAATCACAAAGGTGTCACTGCACCTGCTACAGCTCGCAGAGAGGTGGCACTGCACCTGCTACAGCACTCACAAATGTGGCACTACACCTGCTACAGCTCTACAGAGGTGGCACTGCACCTGCTATTGCTCGCACAGAGGTGTCACTGCACCTGCTACTGCTCGCACAGAGGTAGCACTGCACCTGCTACAGCACTCACAAAGGTGGCACTGCACCTTCTACAGCTCCACAGAGGTGACACTGCACCTTCTACTGCTCGCTCAGAGTTGGCACTGCACCTGCAACAGCACTGACCAAGGTGTCACTGCACCTGCTACAGCTCGCTCAGAGGTGGAATTGCACCTGCTACACACGCACAGCGGTGGCACTGCACCTGCTACAGCACGCACAGAGGCGGCACTGAACCTGCTACAACACTCACAAAGGTTACACTGCACGTGCTGCAGCTCCACAGAGGTGGCACTACACCTGCTACAGCTCCAAAGAGGTGGCACTGCACCTGTTACAGCTCACACAGAGGTGGCACTGCACCTGCTACAGCACTGACAAAGGTGGCACTGCACCTGCTACAGCTCCAAAGAGGTGGCACTGCACCTGCTACAGCACTGACAAAGGTGGCACTTCACTTGCTACAGCTCACACAGAGGTGGCACTGCATGTGCTACAGCACTCACAAAGGTGTCACTGCACCGCTACAGCTCGCAGAGAGGTGACAGTGCACCTGCTACAGCACTCACAAAGGTGGCACTGCACCTGCTACAGCTCTACAGAGGTGGCACTGCACCTGCTACTGCTTGCACAGAGGTAGCACTGCACCTGCTACAGCACTGACAAAGGTGTCACTGCACCTGCTACAGATCGCACAGAGGTGTCACTGCACCTGCTACAACACTCATAAAGGTGGCACTGCATCTGTAACAGCTCCACAGAGGTGGCACTGCACCTGCTAGCACAAAGGTGTCACTGCACCTGCTACAGCACTCACAAAGGTGGCACTGCACCTGCTAAAGCTCCACAGAGGTGGCACTGCACCTGCTACTGCTCGCACATAGGTGGCACTGCACCTGCTACAGCACTGACAAAGGTGGCACTGCACCTGCTACAGCTCGCTCAGAGGTGGAATTGCACCTGCTACAGCTCACACAGAGGTGGCACTGCACCTGCTACAGCATGCACAGAGGTGGCACTGCACCTGTTACAGCACGCACAGAGGAGTCACTGCACCTGCTACAGGAAGAAAGTGGGGGTCGCAAAAGGGGGCGTGGCCTATGTCCTTGAGGGTGTGGCTTAAACAAATACATTACATTTCTATGGTTCCCAGAGTGTACCACGCGGGTGGTGGTCTGGTTCCACTCTGAGCTGTCTGCTGTTACATCCAGATAATAAAACCCTGACATGCACCTTGTATAACAGCAGTGAGTTTGTTGTAAATAGGTAATATTGAAAAAGATTTCATTCTGAATTGATGAGACTGTGAAATAAACACTACTGAGGCCTGTGGGAGAGGTACTGGTCTTCAGAGCGGCTAGTCACTCTATGTGAGAGTGTCTGCCTTTTTTACTCCACATCTTCTCATCCGCAAACCTTGCACCTCCGCTCTTTCCTCTTCAGCACCCTCTTTGAACTCTCTCCTGGTGCCTTCCTCGCATCTCCTCACTTCACCACACACAACACACCCACTCACCTGTAATCACTGCACTTTATTTTACCTCCCCCTTTTCAATATTTTGACAACTGTGCCCTTCCCACATACACATTTGCACAGATTGACAATTGCAACTGGATACCTGACCATTCCTCTGCACGCTCTACACAGAGGCCAAGGACTGGATGTGCATGTATTCAGAACACCTTTCTGCCCCACTGGCAGGCGCTGTCAGAAGCTCACACTGCCTTCAGCCTCAACTGGAGAGCTCTAAATCACTGCCCGGTGCAAACACCTGGAGGAGACCCTCATACATGGAGTGACAGGATACCCATTACATTCACAACATCCTGGAGTTTACTCTAAGGGAACGCAAGTCTAAGAAAAACAAGTGAACCCTAAAAAGAAATTAAACAGCTGCCATGGACTATTTTACCGTTTTTTACATTCATTTTTCAGAATTTGATCCGTTTTGTTGCCTGTAAAGTGAAGAACATGTCCGTTTTTTAATTACGGAGACCCGAAGGGACCCGGGCCACTTAAAGCCCTGAGGATAAACAAGGGTTGACAGCTAGCTACAGCACAGAAACTGCACTGAACCAGTAATGGCATACAGACTGCCCTTTCCAGGTTACAGCGTGGAGCAAGCTCTGCATCAGAACAGGCACAGCACGTCACCAGCTGCTGTACAGAAACAGCACCGAATCCAGCGCAGCAGGGCGCGTGCACTGCACCAGCTTCAGTACAAATAACGCTCTGCACCAACCACAACGCTGTAACATCTCCGAGCCAAGGCAGAGACAGCAAGGATCCTGCTACAGCACGGACACAGCACTGTGCTAACAAAGAGGAATGCTGCATAAACCGCACCACACCAGCAACAGCGTGGAGAGAGCACAGTGCTAACAGAGAGCAATGCTGCATGAACGGCACCGTACCAGCTACAGTGCGGGGACAGTACTGCGCTAACAAAGAACAACACTGCTTGAACAGCACCGAACCAGCTACAGTGCGGAGACAGCACTGTGCTAACAAAGAACAACACTGCTTGAACAGCACCGTACCAGCTACAGCGCGGGGACAGCACTGTGCTAACAAAGAACAACACTGCTTGAACAGCACCGTACCAGCTACAGTGCGGAGACAGCACTGTGCTAACAAAGAACAACACTGCTTGAACAGCACCGTACCACCTACAGTGCGGGGACAGCACTGTGCTAACAAAGAACAACACTGCTTGAACAGCACCGAACCAGCTACAGTGCAGAGACAGCACTGTGCTAACAAAGAACAACACTGCTTGAGCAGCACCGTACCAGCTACAGTGCGGGGACAGCACTGTGCTAACAAAGAACAACACTGCTTGAACAGCATCGTACCACCTACAGTGTGGGGACAGCACTGTGCTAACAAAGAACAACACTGCTTCAACAGCACCGTACCAGCTACAGTGCGGGGACAGCACTGTGCTAACAAAGAACAACACTGCTTCAACATCACCGAACCAGCTACAGTGCGGGGACAGCACTGTGCTAACAAAGAGGAATGCTGCATGAACGGCACCGTACCAGCTGCAGTGTGGAGACAGCACTGTGCTAACAAAGAACAATACTACATGAACGGCACCGTACCAGCTACAGTGCGTAGACAGCACTGTGCTAACAAAGAACAACACTACTTGAACAGCACCAAACCAGCTACAGTGCAGAGACAGCACTGTGCTAACAAAGAGGAATACTGCATAAACCGCACCACACCAGCAACAGCGTGGAGAGAGCACAGTGCTAACAGAGAGCAATGCTGCATGAACGGCACCGTACCAGCTACAGTGCGGAGACAGCACTGCGCTAACAAAGAACAACACTGCTTGAACAGCACCGAACCAGCTACAGTGCGGAGACAGCACTGCGCTAACAAAGAACAACATTGCTTGAACAGCACCGAACCAGCTACAGTGCGGAGACAGCACTGTGCTAACAAAGAACAATACTACATGAACAGCACCACGCCAGAAACAGCATAGAGACAGCACTGTGCTAACAAAGAACAACACTGCATAAACAGCAACACTCCAACTACAGCGTGGAGAGAACACTGTGCTAACAAAGAACAATGCTGCATTAACAGCAACGTACCAGCTACAGTGCGGAGACAGCACTGTGCTATTAAAGAACAACACTGCTTGAACAGCACCGTACCAGCTACAGTGCGGGAACAGCACTGTGCGAACAAAGAACAATACTACATGAACAGCACCGTACCAGCTACAGTGCGGAGACAGCACTGTGCTAACAAAGAACAACACTGCTTGAACAGCACCGTGCCAGCTACAGTGCAGAGACAGCACTGTACTAACAAGGAACAACACTGCTTGAACAGCACCTCACCAGAAACAGCACGGATACAGCACTGTACTAACAAGGAACAACACTGCTTGAACAGCACCGTACCAGCTACAGTGCGGAGACAGCACTGTGTTAACAAAGAACAACACTGCTTGAACAGCACCGTACCAGCTACAGTGCGGAGACAGCACTGTGCTAACAAAGAACAACACTACATGAACATGTACTGCACAGAGAATGACTTGAACCAGCAACAACCCTGATGTTTCATTAAAGACGCATAGTATGGTGGGAGTTGTAGTCTTGTTTCCTTTCCATTGACTGACTGGCAGACAGTCTTGAGAACAGGATGTGCAATAGAGGAATGTGCAGGCCTAGAACTAATTGCGTCCTTCTGACTTGGAGTCAGTGGCGTAACACAGGCCCCATCAGCCCCCTACGGTGTGGGGGGCCCCCCAAGCTCCAGGGGGTCCCCTTAGCACAGTACCATGGCCAGAAATCTATTGACTGAGTATGGAGGGGGCCCCTCCACGTACCTTGCAGGGGGTAACCTCTACATTCTCGTTAGGCCAGTGCTTAGAGTACTTTGGAGAGCTTCCACAGCAAGGGTCTCCAAGTGAAACTCCCTTTTCACTGGTAGCTGTTCACACTTCCAGGAAATAGAAGTTTAGGAATGTGTTATGGGGTCCCATGGCATGCAGATATGAATAATGGAGGACGTGTGTATGTTCCAATGCAAACCTCAGCACGAAAACATGTACAAGTGTATGGAGTGAAAGACCAACACAGGCCTAGCCTTGCTACAATAGCAGAATGAAAAACAGCACCAATAATGTTAAGATTTGAAGGGAGAAAAGCAAATGCATGTTTTTATAGACTAGAGAAATATATTTAGGCAGCCATGGTGACAGGTGTTTAATAAAATATGTTGATAAGAGTAGAATAGACGTGCACGGCAGCCAGGATGTCGGGCTTCATAGAACCCCAGACATGTCAGAGTACAATAGACGTGCACGGCAGCCAGGATGTCGGGCTTCATAGAACCACAGACATGTCAGAGTACAATAGATGTGCAGGGCAGCCAGGATGTCGGGCTTCATAGAACCCCAGACATGTGGGAGTACAATAGACGTGCACGGCAGCCAGGATATCGGGCTTCGTAGAACCACAGACATGTGGGAGTACAATAGACGTGCACGGCAGCCAGGATATCGGGCTTCATGGAACCCCAGACATGTGGGAGTACAATAGACGTGCACGGCAGCCAGGATATCGGGCTTCATGGAACCACAGACATGTGGGAGTACAATAGACGTGCACGGCAGCCAGGATATCGGGCTTCATGGAACCACAGACATGTGGGAGTGCAATAGACGTGCAGGGCAGCCAGGATGTCGGGCTTCATGGAACCACAGACATGTGGGAGTACAATAGACGTGCAGGGCAGCCAGGATGTCGGGCTTCATAGAACCACAGACATGTGTGTATCTCACACTTCAGACCCACACAAGCTAGGGACACTAAGCTAGTTTCAGACCCCAGGTGCAGACTTTTATAATCACGTGATTATTTATTTTTGTTAAAAAAGACTCCTGCTGGAAGTTTCCATCAATAATTATTATACATGTGACGTAGTCACCTTTGAGCTGAAACAGTATAGATTTCACTGCTGTGCTGGTGTGCCAGGGAAGCTTTGGGCCGCGGCTGAGCAGTGATTTACATTCACCCCCTCAATCGAGAGAATGAACTCTGCTGCTCTGCTGCTAAGATTAAAGTTGTGTTATGTTTCCTTTCCTCCTGAGTCTCAGATTCTAACAAGTGCAGCCCTTTCCTGCGGTGCAGTGAGAAGCCAAACCACAGCCCTTTAGCGCTGAACCTCGGGGTGGCAAAGCCGAGGAGCCCAAGGCAAGCTCCAAGGGGGTCTGTGGTGTCAGCCTCAGAGCTCGGGGGGCCGTATCACGTCAGTCAAGAATGCAGGGTCCAGCCAGTGCTTTACTCATGAAGACAAAGTACTTTCCTTCCAATACACAGCACAATGCTGCACAGAAGTGTTAGAAGCCATTTGGCTAATACAAAGATATCACTGCAGGGGAGAGACCGCCAGGGCTAATGGAGGGCGCGCTGTGGGCTAGCTTTGTGGGACACTAGCCTCCTAGGGTTCCCATGTTTTACTCCAGTGGGTCCCGCTTACCCCTCCCTAGTGGTTGGGATTAGTAAGAGCATTCTTGGTCCCAAGCAGCATGCCCCGCCCTTGCACAGGGTCTTTCTGTCTGTGCTGTTCCAGGGGTATGTTGAGCCTGCGAGTGTTGGCGGGGGCCACGCCTCTCCAGGAGCTCTGTTATCCTACATTACTTAAAACTGTTGAGCCTGTTTGAGTAAAAATGGGACCCCTGAACCTCTTTATGAGCAAAGTAATAACTTCTGTATAAACGAAAATACCTTAAGTGTAATGAAGTCGGGCGTGTTGGAGAAAGATGAAACCTAAGTGAAGAAAAAGTGAAAGAGGAGGTGTAGCCACACACACCAATGTTTATACAGAAGTTATTACTTTGCTCATAAAGAGGTTCAGGGGTCCCATTTTTACTCAAACAGGCTTTTCTTCTTAAACCCACAGGTCCTGATGAGAACCCCAGCTAACAAGGGGTTTCGAAATGCGTAGACCTTGTGAAGAGACCACAAGAATTTCGCAATTTTTTAGACAAGAAACATTTACAGATATCTATGTTCTAGAATGTCTATTCTGTGGTCCAAATAGAAAGATTGTAAAATACGTTTCCTAATTTAAAAACTTCCTGATTGAAAAGCACGTATGTGAATGTATGAGTCGATAAGATTGTTTGGTATGCGAGATTAGTATGTAAGATGTGAATTAATGAATGGTGTGGAGAAATTATCACAAATTGTTCGTCATTTTCTGTTCATTGACCCCCTTAAAAAATTGCTTTGGCAATTGGAAGGCTAAAAAATCTAATAATGAAAATAATTAAAAATATTGATTAATTCAAGCAAAAGAGAAGTCTTTGACACTTTTTGTTTCACCTTCAAGATGTGTCCTCATAAAAGAAATTGAGTTCTAAGACTCAGCGCAGTACTAGCAGTGATATTGTTAAATCGTTCACAAATTCTGAATGGCATTTCACAGTTTAATTCATTTCCTGTCTATTTTTTAGATCACTAGTACCCATATTTCATCAAAGGTTGACACATCAGCATCTTGTAGTGCCTGATATGCAAAAGCACAAGTCCTAACAATCCCTGTAGGGACTTGTGCTTTAGAATATTAGGCACTACAAGAATGTGGGGACTGTAGCGACTTGTGCATGCTTGTGATGTCTTGGATGCCCAGTGTATAACATCTATTGCATGCTTGTTATGTCAGGCTGCACGGTGCATGCTGTCCGGTGCATGCCTGTAATGTCTGGGGTGCACGGTGAATGCTGGATTAATGCTTGTCATTTCTGGGATGCACGGTGTATGCTGCCAGGTGAATGCTAGTAGTGTCCGGGGTGCGCGGTGTATGCTGCCAGGTGAATGCTAGTAGTGTCCGGGGTGCGCGGTGTATGCTGCCTGGTACATGATAGTAATGCACGGAGTGCACGGAGAATGCTGCCTGGTGCATGCTAGTAATGCACGGAGAATGCTGCCTGGTGCATGCTAGTAATGCACGGAGAATGCTGCCTGGTGCATGCTAGTAATGCGCTGGGTGCACGGTGAATGCTGCCTGGTGCATGCTAGTAATGTCCGGGGTGCACGGTGTATGCTGCCAGGTGAATGCTAGTAGTGTCCGGGGTGCGCGGTGTATGCTGCCTGGTACATGCTAGTAATGCACGGAGTGCACGGAGAATGCTGCCTGGTGCATGCTAGTAATGCACGGAGAATGCTGCCTGGTGCATGCTAGTAATGCGCTGGGTGCACGGTGCATGCTGCCTGGTGCATGCTAGTGGTGTCCGGGGTGCACGGTGTATGCTGCCAGGTGAATGCTAGTAATGTCTGGGGTGCGTGGTGTATGCTGCCTGGTACATGCTAGTAATGCACGGAGAATGCTGCCTGGTGCATGCTAGTAATGCGCTGGGTGCACGGTGTATGCTGCCTGGTGCATGCTAGTAGTGTCCGGGGTGCACGGTGTATGCTGCCAGGTGAATGCTAGTAATGTCTGGGGTGCGTGGTGTATGCTGCCTGGTACATGCTAGTAATGCACAGAGTGCACGGAGAATGCTGCCTGGTGCATGCTAGTAATGTGCTGGGTGCACGGTGAATGCTGCCTGGTGCATGCTAGTAGTGTCCGGGATGCACGGTGTATGCTGCCAGGTGAATGCTAGTAATGTCTGGGGTGTGTGGTGTATGCTGCCTGGTACATGCTAGTAATGCACGGAGTGCACGGAGAATGCTGCCTGGTGCATGCTAGTAATGCTCTGGGTGCACGGTGCATGCTGCCTGGTGCATGTTAGTAATGTCTGGGGTGCACGGTGTATGCTGCCTGGTGCATGCTAGTAATGCATGAGATGCACGGAGCATGCTGCCTGGAGCATGCTGTTAATGTCCGGGGTGCACGGTGTATGCTGCCTGGTGCATGCTAGTAATGCATGGGATACACGGAGCATGCTGCCTGGAGCATGCTGTTAATGTCTGGGGTGCACGGTGCATGCTTCCTGGTGCATGCTTGTAATGTCTGGGATGCACGGTGACTTCTGTCTGGCGCAGGCTTTTAATGTCTGGGGTGCACTTTGTATTCCGTCTGGTGCATGCTAGTAATGTTGGCTGCACGGTGTATGCTGCCAGGTGCATGCTAGTAATGCGCCGTGTGCACGGTGCATGCTGCCTGGTACATGCTAGTAATTTTAGGATGCACGGAGCATGCTGACTGGTGCATGCTAGTAGTTCGCTTGGTGCACGATGCATGCTGCCTGGTGCATGCATGTAATGTCAGGGTACATGGAGCATCCTGCCTCGTGCATGCTTGTAAGGCGCTCGACGCACCATGCCTTTCTCCTCTCCCAGCTGCAGTGCCCCTGGACTGGCACGCGCCATCTCTGCCTTAGCGGGTTCATGGAGAACGGCGCCTGTAATTAGCTCATTAATAAGATAAACTGGTAAATAAATGGAGCGTCAGTCTGGGCAGGGGGCAGTGCCAGCCTCTCTGCTGCTGTGAACGGGCCAAAGACAACGAAAGGGAGAGAGGGAGCGCGGGGACGGGGAGAGGGGAGGGGGAAGAAACGAAGGGAGGAGAAGAGGCGGAGCTGAAGGAAAACATGAGAGGCATCTGAAACAAACAAAGGGAAGGAGGAAGTAAGGAGGTGAGAAAAGGGTGGAACAGAGTGTGGGGAAGAAGGGAAAAAGGGAACACGTGAACGGGGAAAGGGGAGGGGAAGAAACGAAGGAAGGAGAGTAGGGGGAGGGGCGGAGCTGAAGCAAAATATGAGAGGTATCTGAAAGAAAGAAGGGGAAGGAGGAAGTAAGGAGGTGAGGAAAATGTGGAGGAGACTGCGGGTAAGAAGAGAAAGAGGGGACATGGGGCGGGGTAAGGGATGAGGAAGACGAGCGGGGAGGGAGAGTAGAAAAAGAGACGAGACCTGGAGGAGGAAACAAGGAGGGAAGCCTGTAGTCCTTTGCCTCGTTCTCATTCTGTACCCTTTCATCCTCCATGCCCCCTCCTCCCCCATAGTCATTCTTCTCCACCTCTCTTCTTCCTTTACCTGCTTTGCTAGTAAATGAAGGCTCGTGGTGAACGGATGAAGCAGGGACCCCTGACACTCCTGACGGATTGTCTCCGTGGGGACTCACTGTACCCGTAGCAGGTCCATGAAGCAGGTACCATTGGCACTCGTGATGGAGGGTGCAAGTGAGTGAGTGCACAGTACCTGCGGCGCCTCCATGAAGCAGGAACCATTGACACTCGTGATGGAGGGTGCAAGTGAGTGAGTGCACAGTACCTGCGGCGCCTCCATGAATCAGGTACCATTGACACTCGTGATGGAGGGTGCAAGTGAGTGAGTGCACAGTACCCGCGGCGCCTCCATGAAGCAGGAACCATTGACACTCGTGATGGAGGGTGTAAGTGAGTGAGTGCACAGTACCTGCGGCGCCTCCATGAAGCAGGTACCATTGACACTCGTGATGGAGGGTGTAAGTGAGTGAGTGCACAGTACCTGCGGCGCCTCCATGAATCAGGTACCATTGACACTCGTGATGGAGGGTGCAAGTGAGTGAGTGCACAGTACCCGCGGCGCCTCCATGAAGCAGGAACCATTGACACTCGTGATGGAGGGTGCAAGTGAGTGAGTGCACAGTACCTGCGGCGCCTCCATGAAGCAGGTACCATTGACACTTGTGATGGAGGGTGCAAGTGAGTGAGTGCACAGTACCTGTGGCGCCTCCATGAAGCAGGTACCATTGACACTCGTGATGGAGGGTGCAAGTGAGTGAGTGCACAGTACCTGTGGCGCCTCCATGATGCAGGTATCATTGACACTCGTGATGGAGGGTGCAAGTGAGTGAGTGCACAGTGAGTGAGTGCACAGTACCTGCGGCGCCTCCATGAAGTAGGTACCATTGACACTCGTGATGGAGGGTGCAAGTGAGTGAGTGCACAGTACCTGTGGCGCCTCCATGAAGCAGGTACCATTGACACTCGTGATGGAGGGTGCAAGTGAGTGAGTGCACAGTAACTGTAGTGTCTCCATGAAGCAGGTACCATTGACACTTGTGATGGAGGGTGCAAGTGAGTGAGTGCACAGTACCTGCGGCGCCTCCATGAAGCAGGTACCATTGATACTCGTGATGGAGGGTGTAAGTGAGTGAGTGCACAGTACCTGCGGCGCTCCATGAAGCAGGTACCATTGACACTCGTGATGGAGGGTGCAAGTGAGTGAGTGCACAGTACCTGTGGCGCCTCCATGAAGCAGGTACCATTGACACTCGTGATGGAGGGTGCAAGTGAGTGAGTGCACAGTAACTGTAGTGCCTCCATGAAGCAGGTACCATTGACACTCATGATAGAGGGTGTAAGTGAGTGAGTGCACAGTACCTGCGGCGCCTCCATGAAGCAGGTACCATTGACACTCGTGATGGAGCGTGCAAGTGAGTGAGTGCACAGTAACTGTAGTGCCTCCATGAAGCAGGTACCATTGACACTCGTGATAGAGGGTGTAAGTGAGTGAGTGCACAGTACCTGCGGCGCCTCTATGAAGCAGGTACCATTGACACTCGTGATGGAGGGTGCAAATGAGTGAGTGCACAGTACCTGCGGTGCCTCCATGAAGCAGGAACCATTGATACTTGTGATGGAGGGTGCAAGTGAGTGAGTGCACAGTGAGTGAGTGCACAGTACCTGTGGCGCCTCCATGAAGCAGGTACCATTGACACTCGTGATGGAGGGTGCAAGTGAGTGAGTGCACAGTACCTGTGGCGCCTCCATGAAGCAGGTACCATTAACACTCGTGATGGAGGGTGCAAGTGAGTGAGTGCACAGTACCTGTGGCGCCTCCATGAAGCAGGTACCATTGACACTCGTGATGGAGGGTGCAAGTGAGTGAGTGCACAGTAACTGTAGTGCCTCCATGAAGCAGGTACCATTGACACTTGTGATGGAGGGTGTAAGTGAGTGAGTGCACAGTACCTGCGGCGCCTCCATGAATCAGGTACCATTGACACTCGTGATGGAGGGTGCAAGTGAGTGAGTGCACAGTACCTGCGGCGCCTCCATGAAGCAGGAACCATTGATACTTGTGATGGAGGGTGCAAGTGAGTGAGTGCACAGTGAGTGAGTGCACAGTACCTGTGGCGCCTCCATGAAGTAGGTACCATTGACACTCGTGATGGAGGGTGTAAGTGAGTGAGTGCACAGTACCTGCGGCGCCTCCATGAAGCAGGTACCATTGACACTCGTGATGGAGGGTGTAAGTGAGTGAGTGCACAGTACCTGCGGCGCCTCCATGAAGCAGGTACCATTGACACTCGTGATGGAGGGTGCAAGTGAGTGAGTGCACAGTTCCCGCGGCGCCTCCATGAAGCAGGTACCATTGACACTCGTGATGGAGGGTGCAAGTGAGTGAGTGCACAGTACCTGCGGCGCCTCCATGAAGCAGGTACCATTGACACTCATGATGGAGCGTGCAAGTGAGTGAGTGCACAGTAACTGTAGTGCCTCCATGAAGCAGGTACCATTGACACTCGTGATAGAGGGTGTAAGTGAGTGAGTGCACAGTACCTGCGGCGCCTCCATGAAGCAGGTACCATTGACACTCGTGATGGAGGGTGCAAATGAGTGAGTGCACAGTACCTGCGGTGCCTCCATGAAGCAGGAACCATTGATACTTGTGATGGAGGGTGCAAGTGAGTGAGTGCACAGTGAGTGAGTGCACAGTACCTGTGGCGCCTCCATGAAGCAGGTACCATTGACACTCGTGATGGAGGGTGCAAGTGAGTGAGTGCACAGTACCTGTGGCGCCTCCATGAAGCAGGTACCATTAACACTCGTGATGGAGGGTGCAAGTGAGTGAGTGCACAGTACCTGTGGCGCCTCCATGAAGCAGGTACCATTGACACTCGTGATGGAGGGTGCAAGTGAGTGAGTGCACAGTAACTGTAGTGCCTCCATGAAGCAGGTACCATTGACACTTGTGACGGAGGGTGTAAGTGAGTGAGTGCACAGTACCTGCGGCGCCTCCATGAATCAGGTACCATTGACACTCGTGATGGAGGGTGCAAGTCAGTGAGTGCACAGTACCTGCGGCGCCTCCATGAAGCAGGAACCATTGATACTTGTGATGGAGGGTGCAAGTGAGTGAGTGCACAGTGAGTGAGTGCACAGTACCTGTGGCGCCTCCATGAAGTAGGTACCATTGACACTCGTGATGGAGGGTGTAAGTGAGTGAGTGCACAGTACCTGCGGTGCCTCCATGAAGCAGGTACCATTGACACTCGTGATGGAGGGTGTAAGTGAGTGAGTGCACAGTACCTGCGGCGCCTCCATGAAGCAGGTACCATTGACACTCGTGATGGAGGGTGCAAGTGAGTGAGTGCACAGTTCCCGCGGCGCCTCCATGAAGCAGGTACCATTGACACTCGTGATGGAGGGTGTAAGTGAGTGAGTGCACAGTACCTGCGGCGCCTCCATGAAGCAGGTACCATTGACACTCGTGATGGAGGGTGCAAGTGAGTGAGTGCACAGTTCCCGCGGCGCCTCCATGAAGCAGGTACCATTGACACTCGTGATGGAGGGTGCAAGTGAGTGAGTGCACAGTACCTGCGGCGCCTCCATGAAGCAGGTACCATTGACACTCATGATGGAGCGTGCAAGTGAGTGAGTGCACAGTAACTGTAGTGCCTCCATGAAGCAGGTACCATTGACACTCGTGATAGAGGGTGTAAGTGAGTGAGTGCACAGTACCTGCGGCGCCTCCATGAAGCAGGTACCATTGACACTCGTGATGGAGGGTGCAAATGAGTGAGTGCACAGTACCTGCGGTGCCTCCATGAAGCAGGAACCATTGATACTTGTGATGGAGGGTGCAAGTGAGTGAGTGCACAGTGAGTGAGTGCACAGTACCTGTGGCGCCTCCATGAAGCAGGTACCATTGACACTCGTGATGGAGGGTGCAAGTGAGTGAGTGCACAGTACCTGTGGCGCCTCCATGAAGCAGGTACCATTAACACTCGTGATGGAGGGTGCAAGTGAGTGAGTGCACAGTACCTGTGGCGCCTCCATGAAGCAGGTACCATTGACACTCGTGATGGAGGGTGCAAGTGAGTGAGTGCACAGTAACTGTAGTGCCTCCATGAAGCAGGTACCATTGACACTTGTGACGGAGGGTGTAAGTGAGTGAGTGCACAGTACCTGCGGCGCCTCCATGAATCAGGTACCATTGACACTCGTGATGGAGGGTGCAAGTCAGTGAGTGCACAGTACCTGCGGCGCCTCCATGAAGCAGGAACCATTGATACTTGTGATGGAGGGTGCAAGTGAGTGAGTGCACAGTGAGTGAGTGCACAGTACCTGTGGCGCCTCCATGAAGTAGGTACCATTGACACTCGTGATGGAGGGTGTAAGTGAGTGAGTGCACAGTACCTGCGGCGCCTCCATGAAGCAGGTACCATTGACACTCGTGATGGAGGGTGTAAGTGAGTGAGTGCACAGTACCTGCGGCGCCTCCATGAAGCAGGTACCATTGACACTCGTGATGGAGGGTGCAAGTGAGTGAGTGCACAGTTCCCGCGGCGCCTCCATGAAGCAGGTACCATTGACACTTGTGATGGAGGGTGCAAGTGAGTGAGTGCACAGTACCTGCGACGCCTCCATGAAGCAGGTACCCCGATGCATGTGAGGTATTTCCCCTTCGGATACTCATGGTACCAGTAGCAGATGCATGAAGCAGGTACCCCGATGCATGTGAGGTCTTTCCCCATTGGATACTCATGGTACCAGTAGCAGATGCATGAAGCAAGTACCCCCGAGGCTTGTGATCGATTGGCCAAGTGGGTACTCACTTATCTAGTAGAGTGGCATCTGGTGAGCTTTGAAAATGGTGGGGCATAAGGCCGAGTCCTCCATTATACTGTGCGAGGAAGCGCAGCAAGTGAGCGTGGCTGCCACAAGGGAGGATCATTGAAAACCTCCTGCTGAAAATGGAGTAAAGGAGTGCACATTTGAGCTCAATCACTACAATAAATTGATCATAAATTCCCAGAGTGTTTGTGAGGGGCCTGCCGGGGTCATGAGTGCAGTGCCCATTGTCTTGCCCTTGTGTGGTGCAGTGACCCTCCCTCTGCCATGCTACTCAGTGGCTGGCATTAGCAGATGTTTACAACTGGACATGGAATACCTAAGGACAAAGGAATTATGGGATGGATGCTGGTGTGATTGAAATGGGTTTCGGAGACAAGGCCACCTTCCCTCTTCTGTGACTCTCTTCTCTTTCGTTCCTTCCCTTTCTCTATACCTCTCCTTCTGTAAAACCCCAAGCATCTCCCCACTGATTCATTTCATTCCTTTTCCTCTTCACCCACCCTTCCCTCCATTTCCTTGCCCAGTAGGTTCCCTCTCACACCCACTCCCTCTGTCTTGTCTTTACCAGTCATTTTTTCGACTCTCTTTCCTCAAAGCTTCAAGTTGTCCCACATCAGCAGTGAATTTAAGTTTAGGATGCAAAACTACAAATGCTAAAATGCGAAAGATAAAAACTGTGGTATTTAGGGGCATATTATCAACAGAATGCGATAATTATCACAAATCGCACGTAGCGCGTTTTCTTTTATCGACGTCTATCGCTGGTTGACATTGCCGTGTTAGCGGCGTATTAGCTGCGCTTTGATCAGAGGCAAAGTCAAACCCAGCGATAGACGGCGATAAGCAGCAATAGCGTGAGAAACCGAGCGATAATTAGTACGCTCTAATGAAAGCGTGCTAATAGGCAAGTGTGAACTTAGCCACACAATCCACCTCTGTTAGACCTGGCACCTTGGCGTGAGTCTCCCTTCCACTTTTTGTCGCTGTGCCTCATGTGTTTTTATGGTGTTGGCCGCTCAGAGCACTGTGCCACTGCCAACCAATGCCACAGTGCAAGTGCTCCCTATGTAAAATGTATATGTTGGTTGGATTCCATGATTGGCTATTTGGTTTACTGTCAGACCCCAGTAAAGTGCACCAGGAGTGCCAGGGCGTGTAAATACAAATGCTGCTGTGGGCTCGCAGCACTGGTTGTGCCACCCACAGAAGCGGCCTGGTAAAATGTGTCTAAGGTCTGCCATTGCAGAACCCGCGTGCAGTCTGGTACTGACATGCTGACTGGGCAAGTGCACACACTTGCCAGTCCCTAAACCTTCCCTTAACTTCATGTTAGTCACCCCTATGGTAGGCCCAAGGGCAGGGTGCATTGTAAGCATAATGTAGGACAAGCCCTGATGTGTGTGGCATGTCCTAATAGTGAATTACAGCCATTTTCGTTTTTCACTATTGTAAGGCTACCTGTTCTCATAGGCCAGAATGGGCTGTTAAGATTGTTACATTCTATGATCCTAACAGACCCAGGGAACATGGTAGAAAATCGAGTTTAGTATGCCTGAACTCAGAATAATAAAGTACATCTGTTAGCAAGGTTTATTTTAATGCTCTGTGTTCGCAAACGCCACTTTTAGAAAGATGGTCTTTGCTCGTCTAACCATTTCAGCCCGCCTCTGCGTGGTGTATCTGCTGTCTGGCTTGCGTGAGTGACAGGGCCGGTGAAACCCAGATGGGCAGGGCTAGGTAGCCTGGTGGTGAATAGGATGATTGATAGGTAGATGGGTGGGAGGAGTGCACCTGGACTCTGAATAGGACTGTGCTCTGCCACCACAATGCCGTCACCGCGCCCTGTGGAGCGTCTGATGACTCTGCCCTGCACCCTGAATGAAGAAGCCTGCATCGCGTAAACAAAGTGCTCCAGAACTGGACTGAACTAGGCAAGGGCCCCTCTGGCCTGGGAGAACAAAAGAAATGTAGTATAAATGTAGGAGCCTTGCTCCTAAGAAATCAGATCCTGCTACAAGACGAACCTCTGCCTGAGGGGAAGGAACCGGGAAAGCTGTAGGAGGAGTACTGTCCCTGACCGGGGGGATTGACCTGCAGTGGTTGCCTTGCTGCTGAAGGAGAGGAGAAAGATTGCTGAGAAACTTTACTTCAACTGGTGCTGTTTAAGGTCTCCAAGGGCTTGTGCTGAGCTTGCCCCTGAACGAAGTCCCAAGACCAGTGGACTTCACCCCCCTTGAGAACCGCTGTTCTCCCCGTGAAGCTGACGCTGAGAAAAGTGTGCGCCTCTCAACCTGGCGTGTACTTGGGCAAGCCTGTGCCCCCCTGCCCGGCCTGAGCAATGCGACTAAGGCCCCTCGAGTCGTAGCTCGCAACGCAAGAGAAGGACTTTGTGACACTTGCTGTTTGCCCCTCTCCGCATCGTACCCCTTGTGCGTGCCCCCCTACCCTTGCTGAGGGCAGACTGTGGTGCGTCGAGTGGTTGGCACGCGGCTCCCCCCGGGAATACTGCTTGCTTCGCATCGTGCTGAGAACAAGGGCGCCGCTCTCAAGGTACGGCTCGAACGCCGCAACGAAGAGCCACCGCACCGTACACCCGCATTGTCCCCCTGAGCAACGCGACTGAGGCCCCTTTCGAGCCTTAGCTCGCACCGCAATTGAAAGGAGTTTGCGCCGTACAAACGTGCTGGAAATTCACCGCACCATCCGTGACGAACTCCTGAAAGATAAAGGTACTGTGCCCCCTTCGCACCGAAAGGTATACGCATCGCCCTGAGCGTTTGCAAACGCTTGTGAGCCCTGCTCGTGAGCCTCTTACAGTCACACGAACCGCCCTACGTGCACGAAGGGCACAGAACTTCTGAAATACGCTTGAACTCAAGAACTGCTTAATACAAATTGTATTGTGGGCCCGTTTATCGTTATTGGCTGTTGTGCTAAGTCTGCTTAAATATAAAATACTTATTATTGATAAACCCAGTGTGGAGTCCATTTGTGGGGGTATCATTGGATTGTTGTATGTAGTCCCAAATGTTTAACCATTACGCCTAAGATAACGCCTTGTCTGCTCGCGCCAAGCTACCTAGAGGGTGAGCAGGGGTTATTGTTAGAATGTAACCCCTTACCCAGACTGGAAGAAGGGATTCCTGCTCGACACAACTCCCTACCTGTGTCAACCAGAGAACCCGGATTCTTACAACCTCCAATACAAACGATGGTTAAGTCAACTTTTAAACAGGTGTTAAATTCCTGTGATAACCGCGGTTAGCGCAGCTTTTTTAATCGCTTCGCGGGTCCGGTGCCACATTGTTAATAGTGCGAAGTTGTGTTTGCGACTGTTTTCATGTAGTATTGGTGAGGAACGCCTACTTTGCATGTCATTAGCAATAAATATCGCTGACATGCAAAGAAAAAAAAAACGGCAGCTATCTCAAGAAAACAAGCGCTAAAGCATGTTAGCGTGTTTTCTTGTTGATAGTGCAATAAGAAAATTGCCGCTTTTTCGGCGATATGTGCCGCTAAAGTGGTGAAAGATTTCTTGATAATATGCCCCTAAGACTTCTCCCACCAGATCTGACAACGTCTCAGACCCTGCCTCTGCCGCGCTTCTTTCTGACCGTCAGTACATCCTCCGTGTTCCCTCATCCTCCGTGTCCCACCTCTTCTCTGCCATTCATCTCACGGCTTCTTCCACTCAGTCACTTACCCTCGTCTCCTGCCTCTGTTCTTTCCATTCGATCTCTCGCTTTAGTGATTTCAAGTGGCCACATCTGGGCTGTCAGCAGTTCACCCACTCCTGCTTTCCTATACATTCTGATATCTGTAGTCTTTCGTTTTAAAATGAAAAGGGAACCCTTCAAACACCAGAGCGCAAAGGCAAACCAGGTGGATTCCTTGCACTGGTCACTTGGTGGAACTCTCTGCCCCTCAGCTGTCCACAGCTTCCTTCCGGGTCTTTCTTCGGACCCCTTTCCACCTTCCCTCCACTTCTTTGTCGCCCTTCTCTGTTTGCTATGGATTCCTTTCCTTCCCATGCCACCTGTCTCGTGCCTCCAGCCCTCCCTCGGTCTCCTTCTGCCACCCCCTCCCTGCCTCCATGCCTTTGTCTCTCACCGTGATTCTCCTCCCACCCCAGAGATGACCCCGCTGCCAGACTCCAGGGGACACCACAGCAGATAAAACCCTATCACCGCTGCTTTACAATGCCAGAAAAAAACTGCAGGGGAGCTGGGAATACCTCGCCCCCCCTCTGTAAAGCGCCTCGATTTCAAACTTCTCTTGTGCTGAGCTTGATTTCCCGGGTACTGTCCTATAGCAGAAGAGATGGGCACCGTCTGTGGCAGACAGCAGGTCACGGGCAGCGAACACTGCTTTGTGAAATGTGAGGCTGACATGAACCAGAAGGGCTCGTCCACAGCAGCATCCGCTGCCCTGAGGCCTCCTGGCACCAGCCCCTCCAGCCCCAGCCACTCAGAAGAGGGCGGGCATTTCAAGAGCACGCAATTGTGTTTTATTTTTACTTTTCTATGGGCAGGTCGTTTTATAGCGGGTGGGCGTTGAAGACGGCCGCGGGATGGTAATCCAGGCGCTTATTAAGTCAAGGCTGGACGCCGGTAAGGCGCTTTACCTGGGGGCGCAGACACCTTCTGTTAGCCTATCGCAGGTGGTCCAGAGCTCAGCAGCCAGAATGCTCTACAGACTCCTGGGCAGCGCTTCCACCTGTCTTCTGCTCCGTGAACTCTCTTGGCTCAAAGTGGAGAAGGGAACTCAGTTCAAACCCGTGTGCTCTCTGCGGAGAGGAGGTACACCCCCTTTTGTACCGCTTTAAATTGTCTGAACTAGGGTGGCAGAGTGGGCTAAAGAACGGTGATGGATCAAACCCAGATCTGTTGACTGGGGGTGAGTGTTTGATTGGTTCTGATGCTCCGTCCATCACCACCCCCTTTTGTACCGCTCTGCACAGAGGAGGCAGAGGCGGCCCGACATCTTCAAGAATACACAGATCATACGGCCCGTTCCTGGCGTCCCAGTGGGCCCCCCCTCCGCTCCTCCTAGAGTGAAACGCGCTCACATTGAGGGCCGGTTGTTTGCACATCAAGGCCCCTAGTCGTGGAACGCCGTCCCAGAGGCGCCTAGAAGCTGTTCCTTATTCACATCTTACGCGGACAACTGAAGCCCTGGTTGTTTCAAGTTAATGCGCTTTGGATGGACCCGACCTGCCGTGTAAGCGCCGAGAAACCTCAAGTGGGTGGTGGAGCGCTATATAACATTTTATAATAATAATATCAAAATAATATAGTGCGACAGTGACCTTTAGGTCCTGGGGCGCTATCCACGAGAACCAGCTACATCACTCACCCTAGTAACGGTTTCGGGGTCTTGCCCAGTTATTTCGGGTCTGCGTGGCAGCACGACAAACACCAGCAGATGAAACGGATCTGTTTAACACCTGCAACCAGGCGCCACTAATGACGCTGCTGTTCCACGCACCGTGACCGGCCTTCCTACCTTCTCTCCTTCCCCCTGCCCAGCTGCCACAGGCTGGTGTGGGTTCAACAGATCCGCCCCGCCCAGTGACGAGTTAGGAGATGCCCACCCGCTGAGTGCGTGCAGCCTCGGGCAGCACAGGGTGTAAGCCTGCAGCGCCCAGACTGACTTCAACCAGCCATGGGGCCCCGTGTCAAGGAGGGAAGGGCGCTACAGTCCTAAGAGGTGATGCGGGCCAGGGCTGGAGGATGGTAGGCCCTGGATAAAATGCGACATGGCGCATGCGCTGTACTTCATGCGCCTGTCAAGCAGTTCCCTGACGCTGCCCTGTCCTGGCACAGAGCAGGGATCAGAGTGACAGACATGTCTTGATTAAACAAAAGAGAAAACGGGAAATATGGGAGGGTCGCAGCCCCCACGCCCATATAAAGTAGCCACCCATACTCCAGTAGCAGGCCCATGAAGCAGCCATCCCCGATACTTGTGATGGAGTGTACAAGTGGGTACGCACTGTACCTGTAGCAGTTCCATGAAGCAGGTACCCCGATACTTGTGATGGAGTGTACAAGGGGGTACTCACTGTACCTGTAGCAGATCCTTGGAGTGGGTACCCCGATACTTGTGATGGAGTGTCCAAGTGGGTACTCACGGTACCAGTAGCAGATCCTTGGAGTGGGTACAAATGTAAATGTCAAGGTACTTATAGAGCGCACTGTCACCAGACGGACACCTTGCGGTGTCGCCTTTGCGGTTTCCTGGCGCTGATACTCATACCGCTGTGGAACCCCTCCTGGCTTTCCCTGTGAAGTGTCGATTCCTGGGCACCCCCAGGGTGAAGCCAGGCATCCTTAGCGCTGTTGGGGCCGGTGTGGAGGCTAAGCAAGCTATTGCCCAGAGTTGCAGCGTGGGGCTCGTGATTAGAATAGGCACCGAGGCGAGAATAGACAGTTCCGAGGAAATTGAGCCCGAGCCCCGCCGAGGCGGGAATCGAACCCTGGTCCCTGGCCAGAACTCTGCTTCAGGGTCTGCCGCTCTAACCATTGAGCCACACTACCCCGATACTTGTGATGGAGTGTCCAAGTGGGTACTCACGGTACCAGTAGCAGATCCTTGAAGTGGGTACCCCGATACTTGTGATGGAGTGTCCAAGTGAGTACTCACGGTACCAGTAGCAGATCCTTGGAGTGGGTACCCCGATACTTGTGATGGAGTGTACAAGGGGGTACTCACAGTACCTGTAGCAGATCCATGAAGCAGGTACCCCGATACTTGTGATGGAGTGTACAAGGGGGTACTCACGGTACCTGTAGCAGATCCATGAAGCAGGTACCCCGATACTTGTGATGGAGTGTACAAGTGGGTACTCACTGTACCTGTAGCAGATCCTTGGAGTGGGTACCCCGATACTTGTGATAGAGTGTCCAAGGGGGTACTCACGGTACCAGTAGCAGATCCTTGGAGTGGGTACCCCGATACTTGTGATGGAGTGTCCAAGTGAGTACTCACGGTACCAGTAGCAGATCCTTGGAGTGGGTACCCCGATACTTGTGATGGAGTGTCCAAGGGGGTACTCACTGTACCTGTAGCAGACCTATGAAACAGGAACCCCGATACTAGTGATGGAGTGTCAAAGTGAGTACTCTCGGTACCAGTAGCAGATCCTTGGAGTGGGTAATCCGATACTTGTGATGGAGTGTCCAAGTGAGTACTCACGGTACCAGTAGCAGATCCATGGATTGGGTACCCTGATACTTGTGATGGAGTGTCCAAGTGAGTACTCACGGTACCAGTAGCAGATCCATGGAGTGGGTAATCCGATACTTGTGATGGAGTGTCCAAGTGAGTACTCACGGTACCAGTAGCAGATCCATGGAGTGGGTACCGCAATACTTGTGATGGAGTGTCCAAGTGAGTACTCATGGTACCAGTAGCAGATCCATGGAGTGGGTACCCTGATACTTGTGATGGAGTGTCCAAGTGAGTACTCACTGTACCTGTAGCAGATCCTTGGAGTGGGTACCCCGATACTTGTGATAGAGTGTCCAAGTGGGTACTCACGGTACCAGTAGCAGATCCTTGGAGTGGGTACCCCGATACTTGTGATGGAGTGTCCAAGTGAGTACTCACGGTACCAGTAGCAGATCCTTGGAGTGGGTACCCCGATACTTGTGATGGAGTGTCCAAGGGGGTACTCACTGTACCTGTAGCAGACCTATGAAACAGGAACCCCGATACTAGTGATGGAGTGTCAAAGTGAGTACTCTCGGTACCAGTAGCAGATCCTTGGAGTGGGTAATCCGATACTTGTGATGGAGTGTCCAAGTGAGTACTCACGGTACCAGTAGCAGATCCATGGATTGGGTACCCTGATACTTGTGATGGAGTGTCCAAGTGAGTACTCACGGTACCAGTAGCAGATCCATGGAGTGGGTAATCCGATACTTGTGATGGAGTGTCCAAGTGAGTACTCACGGTACCAGTAGCAGATCCATGGAGTGGGTACCGCGATACTTGTGATGGAGTGTCCAAGTGAGTACTCATGGTACCAGTAGCAGATCCATGGAGTGGGTACCCTGATACTTGTGATGGAGTGTCCAAGTGAGTACTCACGGTACCAGTAGCAGATCCATGGAGTGGGTACCCCGATACTTGTGATGGAGTGTCCAAGTGAGTACTCACGGTACCAGTAGCAGATCCATGGAGTGGGTACCCCGATACTTGTGATGGAGTGTCCAAGTGAGTACTCACGGTACCAGTAGCAAATCCATGGAGTGGGTACCCCACGTATCCATGAGGAGTTGCTAAATAAGGCACCCTAGGTAACTATGCCATATTGTTGAACCCAGTCCCTATGTGGCTTGTAGCCGATGCATGACATTGGTATCCCAGGTTCCTCTAGTGTGCCTTTGAAGTGGGTACCCCTGAAGGCTTTGATCTATGCTTTGACTACGACACAGGAGCACACGTGGCATCGGTCACAAGAGGGTAGATGTCCTGCTCTCCGAGAGCCTGGCCTGGTGACAGTTCCAAGGAAGACGCAGGTGAGCCACAATTACACACTGGATTCTGAGCACACCATCCTCAGTCGAGGCACTCAGCTGTCTCTTCTGAATGAGTGATCTCAGGTCTTCGGCCCGATCCGAAACCGAACTCAGGTCGAGGCGGCATTGTATGCCCACCCTTGCCTATGTGCAGGGGCGTAGGGACCCCCGCCCCACTTTAGCAGCTCAAGCGGGGGCTGCCGCTGGGACTGACAAGCTGATGACCTGAGTCCACAGAAACATTAATTCATTATTTATGGGCCTCATGTCTGCAGACAAAATGCTGCTGCACAGCACTGCTATGAGATACTGTGAGAGGGCTGTGAGCTTTCAGCTGCATGACAGCGAAGGGAACACACAATGAAAGAAAAAATATCAGAAAACAAAGAGAAGAACACGTTAGAAAACAATGAGCATGAGAGAGGGAGATATGAAAGAAAAAGTAAGGATGAGAGAAAATAGATGGGAAGATACAAAGGGAAATGACAACGGAAGGAGAAAGGAAGAGTGACAGGAAGAACTGATACTGAAGGTAAAGATGGCAGAGAGGTGAAAGGTAGGATGAAAGAGTGAATGAATGATTGACTGGATGGAAGAGTGAAAGGTATGACTGGCGAAAGTATGAATGGATGGCAGTACTGGAGAATGCCCAGATGAAGAAGAGTGAATGAACGACTGGATGGAAGAGTGAAAGGTATGACTGGCGAAAGTATGAATGGATGGCAGTACTGGAGAATGCCCAGATGAAGAAGAGTGAATGAATGGATGGTTAAAAGAAGGATAGATACAAGAACATATCGATGGGTGGATGGTTGAAAGGATGTATGGATGGGGTGATGGGTGAGTATGTGTAAAGGTGAAAATATGGACAGATGGATGGATGGAAGGATACATGGGTGGAGAGATGAAGGAGGGTGCTATTCAGTGGCGTTAGTTTTTGGCACTGCCTCAGAATTACAGAGCCTTGTAAATCTGGGGCAGAGTCAAACATCAATGGGTGTTGCAGTGGAACGCCCACAACAACACCCGTTGCATGTCCCTTTCACGCTGATAGCTGCAAGAAAGGGTACCATAGGTACAAAGCAGCGTTAAGCCATGCTTTGTAAATATGGAGCAGGGCATTGCGCCACCGGTGTGTCAGACAAAGTGACGTTCGGGTGGGACAATGCCCTTGTAAATATGCCCGCTGTCCTCTGTGTGAAACCACACTATTGAATCAATGCAGAGGAAGGGAACTCTCTTCACTCACATAAAGACACAGAAGCTTTAAAAGGACAGTTGCATTTAGTTCCCACTCAGGCAGTAGCTCCTATAGCAGTAGGGCCAACATGGGGACAGGAAGGCCAGATCCATGCCAGATTTTCAGGATGAGGGAGTGTTGGACAGGCCACACGAAGGGCTTGCTCCCTCCCCGCACGACAGGGCCCGAGCTCCGGCCCACCAGGCATAACCCACGAAAAGCACCGGTACCCCGTCTCCCGACGGCTCTTCTGCCCTCGGACCTCTACTCATCACGGGGCCCAGCCCCACCGGCTCCCCCGGCCGGTTCAAGCCGCCATCTTGGGCCCTGCACCACGAGGCCGCGTGGCCTCGCCCCGACCCTAACCCCGGGCCTGACCGGCCCCGACATCCCGGCACCACCATCCACCCGGGAGGTGAGCGGACCACTTGGCAGGTCAATGGGAGGACGAAGTGTCAAGAGCTCTTCCCCCGCCAGGTGCCGATCGCCTCCAGCTCCCCCAGGCGCTGGCTCCACCCCCTGCTGGGTGTCTGGACACCTTCATCCCGGGCCCTCCGACCTCCAAGTGCGAGGGTCCGGACATCAAAGAGCGCCTGCCCTATAACTGGGGCAACTCCGGAGCAGGGAGGCAGTTGTATCCTGGAGTCGAGAGACACCGAGAGAACTCAGCCTTGACGGACTACTGGCGCTGCCGTAGCCCGCTCTTGTGAACCATCGTCCTGCCTGCTGGCGCTGCCGCGGCCTTCTGCAACATCCAACCTCGTCGGGACCTGCTGGCGCTGCCGCGGCCCGTTGTAACGACCATCCTCACCGGGACCTGCTGGCGCTGCCGCGGACCGTACATCGACCATCTTTCCGGGACCTGCTGGCGCTGCCGCGGACCGTGTGCCGACCATCTCGACCGGGACCTGCTGGCGCTGCCGCGGCCCGTACCAACTAAACCACCAAGCTCGAGGATTGTGAGCTAGTCATCACCTCATCCGAACTACCTGACTGGTAACCAGACTGTCCCGCTCCCCCTTACCCTGCATTAAGAGACTTGAATCGAGGGGACCCCTGAGTCCAGACCTCCTTGTACCATTCAACCGTACCTTAAGAAGTGCTTATAAAGAACACTGAACCTTATCCGTGTGTGGTATCTGTCTGTGGGGGGGAAGTTACTTGTCTGTACGATCGCTGGAGACGGCTCTCCCCAGAGGCCTCTCCTCCTGACCCCGGCCGACCCTCCCGGTCCGTCTACCCTTTCTAACATTGGTGGCCAGCGGCGGGATCCGAATCAACGCGTAATCGTACAGAGAGTAGCTCACCCCACGACAAAAACACGATGTCAGCCAAAGATAGCAGCTCCACCGAGAAATTCCAAATGGATAAGTTAGAAGAATATAGCCACCGCGAACTGAGACAATTCTGCATAGAACTTGGCATTGCTACCACCGGCCTGAGTACCAAGGATGATCTAAAGCACGCCCTAGAGTCGTGGACAGAAACTGGGGTCGCCGGACCCTCCGACCAAAGCAACATCACACCAGAGAGGAACGCCACGGCTCCCGAGGAGCGGGGAACGGGCCTCTCGCAGGAGGAGATCCGAGAAAGAGAAAGAACCAGATTGCACGAGTTGGAAATGGCACGACTCAAGATGGATGGGGAACTCAAGTTAGCTGAACAGAAACTCAACCTCGAGCATATGCGGCTCCGAGAAGAACGAGAAGAGAAGCAGAGACAGAGAGAGCTGGAGGAGAAAAAAATAACGCTCGAGCACGAGCGCCAACTAGCGGAGATAGAACTTCGGAAACAGAATAAAGAACTGGGGGTGCCTGAGCGACCACACACCCCGGGGCCAATCGAGAAAAAAGTCCACATCCCCAAGGATGTTGTCCGCGAGTATGTCCGAGAAGACGACATACAACAGTGGTTTAAAGCCTACGAGATCGCCATGACCTCCCACCGGATCGACCGGAGTGATTGGGGAGCCGGACTTTGGGGGAGGTTTGTCAACGAGGGTCGCGATGCCCTACTGCAGCTCCCCGATCACCAAATGTCGTCCTACGACCACATGAAGGCTGCCCTCCTCACCCGCTATGGCCTCACACCCGAGATGTACCGCTAGAGGTTCAGAGATTGCACCCGGATCCCAGGTACAACTTGGGTAGAATACGTGAACTATTTTAGCCGTGCCTTCGAGGGTTGGATCAAGGGGAGCCATGTCACCACCTACGAACAACTCTTTAACCTTATGGTATGGGAGCACCTGTCGAACAACTGTTTCGTCGAGCTCAGGCAGCACCTCCTCGACAGTAAGCTAACTGACCCCCGGCAGCTCGCCGCCGAAGCTGACCGATGGGAAAGCACCCGGGTGGGCCGGAGGGGGCCACACGAACAGAACAGAAGCAACCCAGGCCAGCACCGTCCTCGGGGAGGAGGAGGGGGCCAGGGGCGAGGGAGAGACGCCTTGCCAGCAACACCCGTGGCCAGCACCCCGCCTCCGGCCGGCCGGGGCAACCCCCCGTGGCGTCCTGGGTTCCGAGCCAACGTCACGTGCCACCGATGCCAGCGAGTCGGCCACTACGCCAATGACCCGAGCTGCCCGCAGAACCAAACACCCAAGCCCCGCCAGGTAGCTGCCGCCGCCCTGGGGGAAGAGCGATTATCGGAGGAACAGGAAGAGTATGAGCCGGCCCAGCAAGAGTGGGAACCGGCCGCCATGGTCCTGGCGTGCCTAGGGGGAAGAGACATGGTCCCGCGGGCCCCCCTACCCGCTAACACCAGGAAATACGGTCAGTGGGTGACCATTAATGGACATCGGGCCGAGGCCTTGCGTGACACAGGCGCCAGTGTGACGGCCGTCCGCTGTCACCTGGTGAAGCCCGAGCAGATCCTGCCGAACATTCTCTGCCCCGTCCGCTCGGCAGACAACTCTGAGAGTATGTGTCAAATGGCCTGCGTCCCGTTCGAATGGGGAGGGGTCTCCGGCCTGTTGAAGGTGACGGTCCGGGACGACGCCCCCGTAGACTGCCTCCTGGGGAATGACCTCGAGAGTTCCCCGTGGGCCACCGTTGAGAGAAGAGAGCACCTGGGGATGCTGGGCCTCCCGGACTGGGCCTGCGTAACCACCCGGTCCATGGCCGCCCGTGACGTCCTCCGATCAGAAGAACCGGAATGGCCAGCACCTCTGCCCCCGGTCGCCCCAGTAGAAGACAACGACGAGGCCAGCCTCCCAGACCCGACGACCGAAGGGGACGCGCAACCCCAGAACCTTCCTGACCTGGCTCAGTGGCGTCAAGAAGGGGGGCCCACCCAGGAGCAGTTCCGCCAGGAACAAAAGACCTGTCCCTCCCTCGAGGGACTCCGCCAACAAGCCAGCGCCCAGAACGCAGGAGACTCCACCGGAACTCACTGGGTCTACTGGGATAACGACCTGCTATACAGCGAGCAAAGAATCGCCGAGCTGGGGGCTGGTCGAGTACTGGTGGTACCTCTCCGCTTCAGGGACTTCCTGCTCAACCTGGCCCACGATGTCCCCCTGGCTGGACACCTGGGCCAGGACAAAACGTACAGCCGCCTAGTGACCCACTTTTTCTGGCCGAAAATGAGGAACGACGTCCTGAACCACTGCCGATCTTGCCCCACATGCCAAGCCAGCGGGAAGAGTGGTCGGAAGCTGAAAGCCCCTCTGCAACCCTTCCCTGTGGTCACCACCCCGTTCGAGAGGGTGGGGATAGACATTGTGGGGCCTCTGGACCCCCGCACGGCGCAAGGACACAGGTTCATCTTAGTACTGGTGGACCATGCCACCCGCTACCCCGAGGCGGTGCCCCTACGGACCGTGACAGCTCCGGTGGTTGGCCGGGCCCTAATGGGGATCTTCTCCCGGGTAGGCTTCCCCCGAGAAGTCGTCAGCGACCGAGGCACGAACTTTATATCCAAATACATGAAGTCCCTCTGGCAACAATGCGGGGTCACCTACAGATTCACGACCCCCTATCACCCCCAAGGGAACGGACTAGTGGAGCGTTTTAACCGCACTCTCAAGGGGATGATTGGGGGATTGGAAGAGCCCCTCCATCGCCAGTGGGATGTACTACTCCCGTGCCTCCTCTTCGCCTACCGAGAAGTTCCCCAGAAGTCCCTCGGTTTTAGCCCTTTCGAACTCCTGTACGGGCACCCTGTGCGAGGGCCCCTCAGCCTAGTAAAAGAAGGTTGGGAGATGGCCCCCCTAAAGACCCCTCCAGACGTCTTCAAATACCTCCTGGCCCTACGCAATCAGACCCGGCGCTTCAGAGAGATGGCCAAGGCGAACCTCGAGGCCAGCCAGGAGGACATGAAGAGGTGGTATGATCACAATGCCTCCTCCGTTGAGTTCGAGCCTGGACAACAAGTATGGGTGATGTCCCCCACCGAACCATGTGCCTTGCAAGATAAGTGGACGGGGCCCTTCAAAGTGGTCGAGCGCAAAAGCCCCGTCACTTACCTCATCGACCTGGGGACCTCCCGGAACCCCCTTCGGGTCCTCCACACCAACCGACTCAAACAACACTTTGTGCGCTCAGAACTCAGCCTCCTGATGGCTACGGACAGTGGGGCAGAGGAAGACTCCGAACCCCTCCCGGATCTTCTGAAGACTCAGGAGAATGACGGCTCCGTGGACGGGGTCCGGCTCTCTGACGCCCTCACTTCGGAGCAACGCCAGGGCTGCCGGAACCTCCTGCTGCAGTTCGCTACCCTGTTCTCCCTCACCCCCGGGGTCACCCCTTGGTGTTTGCACGACGTGGACACTGGGGACAGTCCCCCTGTCCGACACCGGGCCTACCGCGTACCGGATCGGGTACGGGCCTGCATACAGGAGGAAGTGGCCAAGATGCTCACAATCGGGGTCATCGAGCCCTCGGACAGTCCCTGGGCCAGTCCGGTTGTATTGGTCCCCAAAGCCGCTGCCCCCGGCACCGCACCTGAACTGAGATTCTGCGTCGACTACCGGGGCTTGAACGCTGTCACCCGGACCGACGCTCATCCGATCCCCCGAGCAGACGAGCTGATCGACCGGCTGGGGGCCGCCCGCTACCTCAGTATCCTCGACCTAACAGCGGGCTACTGGCAGATCGGCCTCACACCCAGGGCTCAGGAGCGGTCAGCCTTCTCTACCCCCGATGGCCACTACCAATTCAAGGTCATGCCCTTCGGCATGAAGAATGCCCCCGCCACGTTTCAACGCCTCGTGAACCAGGTCTTGGCGGGGCTCGAAGAGTTCAGCGCTGCCTACCTGGACGATATCGCTGTATACAGCCGCCACTGGCCCGACCACCTCCGTCACCTCCAAGAGGTCCTACAGGCCCTCCAGCGGGCCGGCCTCACAATTAAGGCCGGCAAGTGCCAACTTGGCCAAGGGTCTGTGACCTACCTTGGGCACCAAGTGGGAAGCGGGCTGGTGGCCCCGCTACAACTTAAGATTGCTGCCATCCAGTCCTGGCAGCCCCCCGTCACCCAGACCGAGGTCCGAGCCTTCTTGGGGCTCACCGGCCACTACCGGCGGTTCGTGAAGGACTACGGCAGCATCGTGGGGCCCCTCACGGGTCTCACGTCCAAGAACCAACCGAAGCGGATTAACTGGACCCCCGATTGTCAAGCGGCCTTCGAGAAGCTGAAGGCCGCTCTATGCACCGCCCCTGTGCTCCAGGCCCCCGATTACAGTCGGGAATTCGTGGTATAGACCGACGCCTCCGACCACGGCATCGGAGCCGTCCTTTCTCAGTTAAACCCCGAAGGTCATGACCAGCCGGTGGCCTTCATCAGTCGACGTCTCCTGGCCCGAGAACAGCGCTGGAGCACCATCGAGAGGGAGGCCTTCGCAGTGGTGTGGGCCCTCAAAAAGCTCCGGCCCTATCTCTTCGGTACCCACTTCCGGGTACAAACCGACCATCGACCCCTGCAGTGGCTGATGCAGATGCGGGGGGAGAACCCAAAACTCTTGCGCTGGTCCATTTCCCTGCAGGGAATGGACTTCACTGTGGAGCACCGACCAGGCCAAGACCACGCCAACGCGGATGGCCTGTCCCGCTTTTTCCGCCTCGACGAAGAGAGTCCCCAAGGAGATGGGTGGCTCTCCCCGCCTTCAGCTGGGGGGGACGCATGTTGGACAGGCCACACGAAGGGCTTGCTCCCTCCCCGCACGACAGGGCCCGAGCTCCGGCCCACCAGGCATAACCCACGAAAAGCACCGGTACCCCGTCTCCCGACGGCTCTTCTGCCCTCGGACCTCTACTCATCACGGGGCCCAGCCCCACCGGCTCCCCCGGCCGGTTCAAGCCGCCATCTTGGGCCCTGCACCACGAGGCCGCGTGGCCTCGCCCCGACCCTAACCCCGGGCCTGACCGGCCCCGACATCCCGGCACCACCATCCACCCGGGAGGTGAGCGGACCACTTGGCAGGTCAATGGGAGGACGAAGTGTCAAGAGCTCTTCCCCCGCCAGGTGCCGATCGCCTCCAGCTCCCCCAGGCGCTGGCTCCACCCCCTGCTGGGTGTCTGGACACCTTCATCCCGGGCCCTCCGACCTCCAAGTGCGAGGATCCGGACATCAAAGAGCGCCTGCCCTATAACTGGGGCAACTCCGGAGCAGGGAGGCAGTTGTATCCTGGAGTCGAGAGACACCGAGAGAACTCAGCCTTGACGGACTACTGGCGCTGCCGTAGCCCGCTCTTGTGAACCATCGTCCTGCCTGCTGGCGCTGCCGCGGCCTTCTGCAACATCCATCCTCGTCGGGACCTGCTGGCGCTGCCGCGGCCCGTTGTAACGACCATCCTCACCGGGACCTGCTGGCGCTGCCGCGGACCGTACATCGACCATCGTTCCGGGACCTGCTGGCGCTGCCGCGGACCGTGTGCCGACCATCTCGACCGGGACCTGCTGGCGCTGCCGCGGCCCGTACCAACTAAACCACCAAGCTCGAGGATTGTGAGCTAGTCATCACCTCATCCGAACTACCTGACTGGTAACCAGACTGTCCCGCTCCCCCTTACCCTGCATTAAGAGACTTGAATCGAGGGGACCCCTGAGTCCAGACCTCCTTGTACCATTCAACCGTACCTTAAGAAGTGCTTATAAAGAACACTGAACCTTATCCGTGTGTGGTATCTGTCTGTGGGGGGGAAGTTACTTGTCTGTACGATCGCTGGAGACGGCTCTCCCCAGAGGCCTCTCCTCCTGACCCCGGCCGACCCTCCCGGTCCGTCTACCCTTTCTAACAGGGAGGGACGTTATTTTATGCGCCAGGTTTAAAAACCGAGCGCTGTGATGTGCGGGTGAACACCTTTTTGCGAGAGATGGAAGTTGAATAGCTCAGAACTCCCAGGCAGGTATGTGTTGAAGAGGCTGTTTTCAGTAACGAACGTTTGTTTGAAATTTGGGAGACAGGTAGGAAGGTTAAGCTGATTTGGGATCTCATGGGCAGATTGTTTCATCTGGGAGTGGTGAGATCAATGGAAGACTGAATAATGGTTGGTTTAAAAACATTACGGTAGACACAGGGGCTTTTATTCGGTGCTCAATACGATCGGTTGGACATGATCACCATAAACATGCAGGTTAAGGTGGCCGTCAACTTTACAACATTTAGTAAAGAAGCTGCACAGCGCATACGGGGGAGGGAGATGGGGAGTAACAAAATTTTAAAAAAGGGGGGATGATTTTTTTCAATTAATTTGAGCACAATTATTTTCACAGTTCAGTATTTTATCGTTGTTAGTAATATTCAGAGTAATATATTTAAATGCACTATGATGTATGTACAAGTGATCATTAATTATGAAATGCTTTATTTGTAGTTACCCCCGAAGAAGGACTCGTGTAGTCCGAAATGCATTGGGTTTTAATAAAGAACATGCCTGGGAAGAATCATGTGTTGCACGTGTTTTTTGAGAGAAGTCCGGATCGTCTCACCAGAAACATTGGAAACTTGGAAAATTGCATGATTCTTTGATTGTGGATCAAGTGGAGTTGAGCAGAAAAAGAGAAATGAACGATTATTTGGCTAAGAAAAGACAAACTTTGAAGCACTATGGATTTGTGCATAAAGCTGTGCGACTGGTCTGGGGCGTAAAACACGCCCCATTCAGTTTGTTAGATTTTCAGGATAGCCACATAAAATGTAATTGTCTAATACTAAATTAAATAGGACTAATTTACACTATCAGTGGAACCCTAGAAGAATGTAATTGACCCAGTCCTCCTGGACATCCTTGGACACCCCTACTCCACAGACAACTTGTCATACACTGCAGAAATGTTGTCCTTAATTTATTTGAAAATCACGTGAATGGTACTTAGGGGGTGTGTGAGAAATCATTAAACTGCATTGCTCTTTCCACACAAACATGGCTAAATTCTCCTAAACTAAGTAAATGCCCCATGCGTCCTGGTTGTACAGAGGAGATGCCCCCCGTGCCTTGAAACCCTCACAGGTGAGTAGCTGCGCTCAGTGGCGGCTCCTTCATTGGGGCGTGGGAGTGTCGCCTCACTGCTTTCTCGCAGTGCGAGAAGGCAGAAACATAAAATGGTAAAACTACCATTTTATGTTTCTGCTTCTCGCACTGCGAGAAAGCAGAAGTGCCTAGAGTGCCTGGTTGGGGGTGGGTGGTCCTGCTCGAGGGCAGGGGGGAGTGGCTTTGCCCACTGTTGTAGGTACTGACTATTTGGTCGGCCCCAGGGCTGGCCAACCTAGTCATGTGCACTCTCCCTTTTTCTCTATGTAGGCTGCTGCATGCAGCCTACATATGCAGCCGCCTACATAGAGAAGATGGTCCTGCTGCGGCG
Organism: Triturus cristatus; assembly: GCF_964204655.1. Taxonomy (NCBI): domain Eukaryota; kingdom Metazoa; phylum Chordata; class Amphibia; order Caudata; family Salamandridae; genus Triturus; species Triturus cristatus. The sequence continues at coordinate 50,211,907 of NC_140590.1, read as the reverse complement.
CTCTCCACTGCGCCTCACCAATCACAACACTGCCATTGCAGCGTTGGATTGGCTTAGGGGAGCAGGAGGAGGGAGGCTGCCTGCAACGCGCCAGGAGCAGCAGGAGCTGAGGCGGTGGTGCGTGATACGGTCACGGAACTGGAGGAAAGTACGTTTTTTATTTTATATAACTATTACCGTCTGTCCCACTTCCCTCCCTCCCCGTGAGAACTCACCCGCCCGTTTTGCCGGCCACAACTGTTAGTAGAAATGTAGACACGCAGATAGAAGAATAGAAAGACGGTGGAAAAAGGTACCTCTAGAGAAGAGTTTTGGGATAGGTACATGTCGTGTCAGAGTCCAGTGGTTGGAAGGAAGGGATCCTCTCGCTCAACCTTCCTTGCCTGCCACGTGCTCCACCTAGCAGAGGTGCCGCCATGGCAGTGTCTGCGTGGGAAAGCTCCAATCCCGGGATCGAGCCCAGAAAATAAACACACAGAATAAAAAGTGATTTTAATTTGCCCATGTGTGCGTGTTGTTGTCTGTGACTGTGCGAAGGAAGCATTGTCGACAAACACACAGGAGGCTGGCGCACGCAAGGCCAAGCGCACACATGAGGGGTGTCACATTTACTCAGGTAAGGCATGACGCGGCCTCTCAGCCTCGTGCCATATGTGTGTTTACTGCAGCTGAAACGGACTCCTCGAGTTCTGGCCTCTGAAACTCTGGCAGACTATCACTCCTTCCACGTCAATGACCGCGTGCATTCTAGTGGCTTCTTATTTATTGTCCATGGCTGACCTTGTGCACTGAAACGGCGCCTCAGTTTAGTTACTCTCATCTACTTTTTCGAAGCCTGTCTCTTTCACCCATTACTGGCTGCTTACATTAATATAACTAACTGGTGCTCGGGTAAAGCGCTCCGATACCTTCGGGTCGAGTTTGCGCTATATAAAACTGCAAAGGACAAGTAAAAACACACATTAAAAAAACACTTGGCTATTCACACACACACTCATGTCTAGCAAATGCTGGAAAAGAGGAAAATCGGGCTGCAGCCTTTGATTGATCCAAGTAAATAGGAACACTGCAGCGAGCATACAGGGCCGTATAAAACTGCCAAATGAATTGGTACTGCCAATGTCACTGCATGTGTAAAACCTAAGTATACACTCCAACAATACAACCCTTTACACTCCAACGCTTAAGGGGGCGGTAACACTGGTGAGAACTAATCTGAAAAAGCTTCGAAGTCACGTTACAGAGAAACGTACTGAAGGTTTGTGTAAGTTTGAATGCACATTTGACCAGGAGCGTTGCTCCGAACTAAGACGGTTTAAACATTACTGTCCCTCATCGATAAGCTCCTCTCGTGTCATCCCGCTCTTCTTTTCCTTCTCCAATTACACCCTGCTCCTCCTTGAAGTCGACCGGTATTTGGGCTTTTGAGATGTAGGGGGCTCATTACATGATTCGGTATTTACCGAATCGGTAAAATTACCGAATTGGTAAAATTACCGAATCGGTAATTTTACTGATTCGGTAAATACCGAATCATGAAATGAGATGTAGGGGGAGTGTGTGGTGGGTGTGGGGATTCGTTATTTACCACCAACTAAAGGTTGGTGATAAATGACGAATAGGTGTAAAAAATCAGTTTTGCGCACGTTTAAGTGTGCAATGTGGCAGACATACATGCCTTTAGGGCATGTATGTGCGCCACATGTGCACACATGGCCAAATCAGGGGTGCAACAGGGTGTCAATGTGACACCCTGCCACCCTTGCATGTGCTCCCACCATTACCGAATCGGTATTTACGGAATCGGTAATGAGGCATACCTTCCCATCAATGGGAAGGTATGCCTCATTACCGAATCGGTAAATACCGATTCGGTAATTACCGAATTTCTACGAATCGGTAATTTTTACCGCATAAATACCTACATAGCATTTACCACTTCATAAATACCGAATCGGTATGATTCAGTATTTATGAAGTGGTAAATGCCAGGCCACCTACATAAGGCCCTTGGTGTGTAAATCGAGGCATGGATAAAATGTCAGAGAGCCCGTCCAGCATCGCCAAGAAGCGCAGGCGAAGTTTTATTACGCGAGCTACGCGTGCTTTAGTGGCCTACCCAGACTTTGCGCAGTTTCCGCTTTCCCCCTGTTTATACAATTGCGTCGTTTCTCGTTTCGGTGCCGCAAATGAGAGCGCTGTTGTCTCTTGAGCTAGTTTTAGCTAAGTCTATTCTCACTACGTTGACACTGAATTGATGTTGGCGACGTTTTTTAATTAAAGGGCGCGGGAGTACGTCACCATGGAAACACAAGGGCACACAGGCATCTTTTTGATTTCCGTGTGCAGTCGTAGTGTTGTATTTTTGAACACGGGCTCGAAAGAAGACTGTGCAGCAGACACCAGCAGCACAGCTGAGAGCGAGAAAAAAGGCGCGGGCCGGCCAGCGGCTGTAAGGAAAGTTGTAGGGGCCCCCCTGCAAGGTGCACAGAGGGCCCCCGGCTCCGGATTTAATCCGGAGCTCTCCAGTGTGAGTACAGTGCTGAGGGGCCCCCCTGCAAGGTGCACAGCGGGCCCCCGGCTCCGGATTTAATCCGGAGCTCTCCAGTGTGAGTACAGTGCTGAGGGGCCCCCCTGCAAGGTGCACAGCGGGCCCCCGGCTCCGGATTTAATCCGGAGCTCTCCAGTGTGAGTACAGTGCTGAGGGGGCCCCCTGCACCTCGGGGCCCCCGCACTGCGGGGAATGCGGGGGCCTGTGTTACGCCCCTGCGGCCGCGCTCCAACACGCCCGGGGCTCGTTGTGCAGAAGGCCACACCCGCCAGGTACGTGTGTGAAGGTGTCACACTGCAACCGGTGTTTTGCAGCTTTTTTCTCTGTCGAGGCCTCTGTTTTGCAGGATGTGTTTCCTGGAGTTTGGCCTTCAATCTTTGCCTTGACGACGTTTTTAAATAAAACTTCAGAAAATTGCCATGAGAGGTACAAATGGGTATATTTTTCTTTAGAACCCCCCTAACCTCATGGATTTGGAATCAATGAAAAAACATCAGTTAAAAAGCTTCCGAAGCAGACGTTTTAGTAATAAAAAGGCCCCAATTCATTCTTTGTTTGAATGTGACTCCCACAATGAAGTTTTTGCAGGAAAAAGAAAATATCCACAGAATATTGCCTGTAGGAATCTTTGGGAAGGTGACAGCGTTTGTAGAGTTGAACTATTTGCTAGTGAAATTACAACTATGTATGCCTTTGTAACATACCCGAGGAGATCAGAGACATTTGAAAGGAGCTGTCCACACAGCATTCAAGGGCCCAACACTGAGAGGCCCTCAGCCGCTCCTGACAGTTCAACCTGCAGCACTTTGCTTTCTGGGGCTTACAGTTTTTACGCCGTGTTCCATTATGGGACTACAAGTCCCAGCATGCAGTGTCTTTGGGTAAAAGCCCATGATGGAGTAAATATGTTTCCCATGATGCAAGGTGAATGGTCACAGTTGTCACCTGCAACTCATATCTTTTTCTTTTCATTGTAGCACTTGTAGTTTGCTTTGGTTTGTTCTATGTCGGCCTGGACGGAACTTGGAGAGTTTAATTCCACAGAATTCTGCAGAGTTACCTAAAAACTCGTGAGATTCTGGGGAGTTCCACGAGCAGCAGAGTTTTAGTACGCTTTGCTGCTCGCGCTGATTTTTAGCGCTGGGAGCTCGTCCCACGTTGTAAAACCAGACCGCGTGGCACTCCACGTGGCGCTGCATCTTTCTGCCGCTTGAGTAGATTTTCCACTCGAGTGGCAGCTTTCTCAACGTGAGCGGCAGCTTTCCTAACGCAAGCGTTAGCGACCTGCCGCGACCACCCACGCTGCGACATCTAGCCGGGAGGCCGTCTAGTGCTTGATTTTCATGCTCGCCAGCTTAATGTTGTCGAGCCACGCGTAAGAAGAAACTCCACCACAAGGCGGTTGGTGGAGTTTTCCCAAAACTCCGAGCTCCAAGCAGAGTGCGGAATGAGCAAAACTCCGTGAACTCCGCCGGAGGAGTCGCTTTTACTGCCCACCCCTAGGTCTAAGGGCAAAACTACAAGTTTTATAGTAAAAAGAAATTGGTCTGGACAGGGTGACCTGCTCACATTGAAAGTAGAGACCCTTTCATTTCTGGTTTTGCCTCTGACAAGAAAGCTTTTGACACCAGATTGAACCTACCAGTGATGCTCCAGAAAGGAGATATTTTTCTGGTAATCAGAATAGCAAATACTTTTTGTCCTGTCTGCAGCATCACAACCAATTCACGAATTAACCCCCATCACCAGGTAATTTCCAGAAACATCACTGGCTTTGGCATCTTTTTGTAGCCTGGGAAGTTTAGTGGTAATTACTGGTTGAAACAATGTTCCTGCCGCCTAGTCCCAAAAAAGATCCATTAAGTTCTGAATATTGTGGAAAGTGTTGCTGATAATGGTAATACCGGGTATCTATTTACACAACATTTACCAACATGTGTGGCATCAAGGCAAAGGTTTCCTGAAACAGAGGCCCAGAGAATCCCAGCATTTACCATCCTATCCGAAGCCAGGGAAGTGGAACACTCCCAGCAGAGTGAACAGCCTGTCAGCAGGACACAAGCATCACAGAGACAATTAAAGCAAGGCGGGGAAGCCTTAACTGGCCGCCCTGTGGCAAGAACAGGCGGATTAACGAGTCAGCCTTCAGTGACTAAAGAAAGGACAAAATGTGTCACTTTCCGAGTACAGGCAGCATGGCCCAGCTGCCTTTTTCAGGTCAGTACCCCTAAACATGCCATGGCCCTATATATGGAGATTGTGGGCACCCTGACCAAGGATGGACGTCCGCTGGGGTTTGAACCTGCAGTGACCTGCAGCCATTTCAGGCTGGTGCCCCCTGTTGCAATGGTCAGCTCCAGGGAGGCTTCAGTGTCAGCCGGGCAAGGGCAGGGTGTCACAACCGGCATCGGGCTGGAATGAATAAATCTTGAAAAAAGCGTATGAGAATCGTATGTGCAGAGTGTTGTGTCCATGCTCCATCGCGCCAAAGGAAAAACGTACGCTTTTTTTCAAGCTAAATGTGAACCCTATTCCTTTGGGCTACATGGGGTCCCACTCTTTGTGTTTCTGGAATGAATAAAGGCAAACCCTGACACGTGTTTCGCTTTAGTTAAAGCTCATCAGAGGGGTATATCTTTGTCCAGTCGCGAGGCAGCACACAGGGTCATCAGATGCACAGGACACTTACTCAATCAGCAGCAGGGGTTGAAGTGCTGAACCTTGGTCGGCCCGTGTGTCATCGCACTCCATCCATGCCGAGCTAGCAAGTGACAAAGCCTTTTGCTGTTTTTACAGCAAAGACTTTATTACAGCTTTGGATTGGTAAAATATCATTCAAGCCAACCATATATAGAAGCTTCCACCTGAACTTGTGCCTACCCAGAGTTCTCTGCTTCTTTTTTGCATACTTTATGTTGCACTCTAATCTTGAAAGGGTACTGTCTTGATGCATATGTACCCTACATGCATACGTGTACTATTGCATCTTTCTAAAGTCACAAGTGGAGATGTAATGTGTGTGTGTGCATGCACATGTGTAGGTACATGTATGATTGTGTGTGAGTAGGTGGGAGAGACTGTGAAAGAGAGAGAGAGAGAGAGGATACTTCTTTCCACAAGAAGGAACACACATCTTCCTGCCATGGCAGCTTCCGGTACCTCCACAAGGCATGTTGAGAGCGGGACAAGTATGCTATGCCTGGCAACACCCACTCACCCCTTCAAGCTGTCTTGGAGGCAGCCTGAAATACGTATTTGTTTTTCATAAAGGGAGAAAGTCCACAAAGCTGGCCTCAAGTTGATTGGTGAGCACCAAAACCTGAACATTTCATTTTGCAGTAATGACCCCACTGTTCCTCCAATCAAGCAACATGAAGCTCCTCACAGCGCCAAGACCTTCTTCTCCCCGCTCTACTGTCCTTCTCGGTGTCTGTACCTTAGTGGTGCCTGCTCCCCAATGCTGACACATAGAGGCTGCTGCTGTGCCCTGCCTGCTGGAAATGTTGCCCGTCTGGATAACCTTCCCATCTACACAGTGACCCAGTGTTCTTTCAGACCCTTCACCAGACACAGTGAGGAGAAACAGTGAGTTACCTACAAGTGCAGGTGAGGTACCACCACAAGCAGTGTTTCTGCTACCAAGAAATGCTACTATGGCTGGTGAGGTCCCCTCTGCAGCTTTCCAAAGCCCCTTAGCCCCCAACCTTTGAGTCATGGGTCCCTGGCAGCTCCTGGTCTCAACTGCAAGACATTTCCATCACTTGACAGCCCCCTGAAGCTCCGGGGTTGTTCAGATGTAAGTTATTATATTGAATATCACTGTTCCAGTCTTTTCCGTAGGTGTGGTATCCACACCTGTGTGCTACTGCTGCTTAATTCAGGTCTAGAAGAGAAGGAGCCAGGTCTAGCAGTCCCAAGGTGCTTCTCTAGGGGGCAGTGTGGTTGAGCAGCCTTCGGCTTATCAAAGAGGAGTTTCAGACATCTGCAATACACACACAGTCAATAATCAAGAAGGGGACAGCTCCAGTGGTCAACAGCTCCTTATAAGCTCCAGTGGTCAACAGCTCCTTATCAGCTCCAGCAGTCAACAGCTTCTAATCAGCTCCAGCAGTCAACAGCTCCTAATCAGCTCCAGCAGTCAACAGCTCCTAATCCGCTCCAGTGGTCAACAGCTTCTAATCCGCTCCAGCAGTTAACAGCTCCTAATCAGCTCCAGCAGTCAACAGCTCCTAATCTGCTTAAGTGGTCACCAGCTCCTAATCATCTCCAGCAGTCAACAGCTCCTAATCAGCTCCAGCAGTCAAAGAGCTCCTAATCCGCTTCAGTGGTCAACAGCTCCTAATCAGCTCCAGTGGTCAACAGCTCCTAATCAGCTCCAGTGGTCAACAGCTTCTAATCAGCTCCAGTAGTCAACAGCTCCTAACCAGCTCCAGTGGTCAACAGCTCCTAATCCGCTCCAGTGGTCAACAGCTCGTTATCAGCTCCAGTGGTCAACAGCTCCTAATCAGCTCCAGTGGTCAACAGCTTCTAATCCGCTCCAGCAGTTAACAGCTACTAATCAGCTCCAGCAGTCAACAGCTCCTAATCCACTCCAGTGGTCAACAGCTCCTAATCAGCTCCAGTGGTCAACAGCTCCTAATCAGCTGAAGTGGTCAACAGCTTCTTAAGAGCTGTAGAAATCAACATCTCTCAATCAGCTGCAGAGGTTAACGGCTCCTAATCAGCTTTAGAGGTCAAGGGTTCGTAATCAACTATTAATGTCAACAGCTGCTAATCAGCTGCAGTCGTCAACAGCTCCTAATTAGCTGTAATAATCAGCAGTTTCTAATAAACTGAATTGGATGCACAAAACAACAAATGACAAAGGAAAAAAGGTAAGAAAGAGTTCTATCTTCTAGGTTCTGCCCCCAGGGTATCATTTGTACCCGCCTCTTCCAAGTCCAGTCCAATGGTGAGTAGCTGATGTCCACTCATGTGTAAGCACTGTTTGGGGTTCCAGAACACAGTATCTTAAAGGTGAGTTCATACGGGGTGGTAAAGGGAACCCTGATTTCTGGAGATAGCTCCAACATGCGAGAGCATCGACTGGTGAAATGCGCACCACTGGGATTTCTGATGCTGCTCTCATGGAAATGATTCACCTCGAGTGTTATTGCCTCCGTGCGTCTTGTTTATGTTGTTGTTCTGCTCTTTCTGGGTTACTGCTCACCGCTGGTGCTTTGTTATTCTGTTTATTGATATCTGCGGATCTATATTCCTGTGATGTTTTATGGATCATGTGTTGCACTGCCTCCGGAAATCAGGGGAGTTTTCAATACCATTCAGCTGTAAATCTGGCCCTTATACAAAATATTTTGCTTTGAGAACTCAACGCTGGATAGAGGAGAATGGGACAATGATGTATTAAAACTAAACAAGCACTGGCAAAACCAACACCCCTGTCTTTGCCTCCCACCTTTAGATCTACAACTGCGCCAACATACTGTCTCCTCTCAGGAAACCCTCAGGCAAGCAGCCCTCCAAGAAAGCCAACTGGTTCTCTCCCGCCCTCCAAGAGTCGAGGCGCACCTGCAGATAACTCGAGAAAAGATGGACGAGCAGCAAGATCTCTGCAGACCAGGCAGCCTTCAAAACCGCCGTCATTGCACCCCACTCATCAGAACAACAAAGATAACAGCCATATCGAAACGCATCAACGCGAATGCACACAACAGCAAAGAACTCTTCATCGTGATCAAAGGATCCACCAAATCCAGCACAGAGACAGCAGACAGTCCCCCCTCTCAAGACCTCTGCGACCACCTCGCCACCTTCTTCCTCCACAAGATCAAGGTGATCTATGACAGCTTCGCAACACAAGACCCACCCACAACCATCGCACCCAGTGGCTCCAGACCTTGCCCACCTGGACCACCCTCACCTCTGACGACACCTTCAGGATCACGAAGAACATCCACTCTGGAGCCCCCTCGGATCCCTGCCCTCACCACATCTTCAACAGAGACGTCAATTCCATCGCGCCTGAGCTCTGCCACACCATCAAATGCTCCATCGAGACCACCACTTTCCCTGAAGACCGGAATCACGCAGAGATCAACACCCTGCTGAAGAAACCCTCTGCCGACCCAACGGATCTCAAGAACTACAGACCCATCTCTCTGCTCCCCTTCCCAGCCATCAAGACGGCCATCAATGCCCAACTCTCTGAGTTCATCGAAACAAACCACATTCTGGACCTCTCCCAATTGGGCTTTAGAAGCAACAACAGCACAGAGGCCGCTGTCCTTGCTGCTACAGATGACATTCGCTCCATCCTTGACCGAAGAAAATCTGCAGCCTTCATCTTCCCCGTCCTCTCAACTGCCTGCGACACAGTCTCCCACCACACCCTCTGTGCAAGACTCCTTGATGCCGGCATCTACGACAAAGCCCTACGATGGATCGGCTCCTTCCTCACCGGCCGAACGCAGAGAGTTAGACCTCCTACATTCAACTCAGGACCCACAGGAATCAGCTGCAGTGCGCCTCAGGGATCCTCCCATGGACTCGGCATCATATTCTAAGCCGACAACACCCAGCTTATTCTCTCACTCACAGATGAACCCACAGCTGCCGAAAGCAACTTCCACAATCGGATGAAGGCATTTTCCACCTGGAAGAAGGACAGCAGCCTCAAGCTCAACTCAGGCAAGACCAAAGTCCGCATCCTGGGTTCCATCTCCTCCACTGCACCACTCGGCAATCGGCACCCCCCACACCCCTGGACCACGCACGTAACCTCTCATCATCCAGGACTCCTCGCTCTCAATGAACCACCAAATCAACGCCGTTCCATCCTCCTGCTTCCACACGCTCCGCCTGCTTTGGAAGATTTTCAAGTGGATCCCCACCGTTTCCAGAAAAACAGTCACCCATGCGCTCGTCAGCAGCAGACTCGACTCAGCAACACACTCTACACCGGCACCACCCAAAAACGATTCAAGAAACTGCAGAACATCCAGAACACCTCTGCAAGACTCATCCTGAATATCCCTCGCTGCAGCCACATTTCCGGTCACCTGAGAGACCTCCACTGACTCCCAAGAAACAAAATAATGACCTTCAAGCTCCTCACCAACGCCTACAAAACCCTCCACAACTCCGGACCTGCATACCTCTACTACCGCTTCTCCTTCTACACTCCAGCCACACACCTGCACTCCGCCCATCTGGCATTAGCCACCATCCCACAGATCCACAAGACCATGGCGGGAGGAAGATGTTTCTCCTACCTCACTGGGAAGACCTTGAACTCCCGGCCTCTACATCACAGGCAATCACCGTCGCTGCTTCAATTCAGAACGGGCCTCAAGACCTGGCTCTTCGACTGAACCGCAGACCCACCCACCCCCACTCAGAGCCTTGAGACCCACCCACCCCCACTCAGAGCCTTGAGACCCTAACGGGTTTAGTCGCGCTCTACAAGAAACCTGATTGAATAATTGATTGATTGATTAATTGACACGTTGCCACTGTGTGGGAATGCCTCTTGTAAGACTGTTCAAGGGACTCCTTTCTGTGTGTAAGTGCATGGTGTGCAAGGGCAGATACTGCCAGTCAATAAGCCAATGGTTAAACTTGGGTGAACTTTGCCCCTTTCTGGATGCTGTGGTAGGCAGAAACAAAGATGTGAATGACAAGCTGACAGACTAACGGATGAGGGGAGCTGGCTGAAAACCGCTGTAAGTATTTTAAATATATAAGTCTGTAAAAACCGATCCGTCTTGGCTAACGGCAGACCTACAAATATCTGAATTTGTCTGAGCAGAGAAACTTGACACGCTCAGAATGGGCCTCTCTTCCCTCCCCCCCCCCCCCCCCTTCCCTCCACAATCCCTTAACGCGCCATAAACGACTTAATGCGCTAAGCCTCCGCCGCTTCGTGATCTTGTATCAGCGATTTCCCTGAGCTCCCTGCAGAGACAGAAGCACTGGGGTGAAACCGATGAGAGCCCAGAGGGATCCCCAGAAACCAGTCGTGACGGAGAGAAGATACCCCAGAAAGCCGAACGACCCCAGACTGTGAGGGGACAGCAGGCTGCGTCGCCTCCTGAGAGGCCGCTTGACCACAGCAGACTCAGCCCTAGCAGCAGTGCCGGAGTCCATCCTTTGACAACATGGCTTCACTTCTGGGCTTTGGGCGACTTCGGAAGACATTAGGTCTCGGCTGCTTCCACCTAAGCAATCTGCAGGAAAGGGAGTACATGGCCAGTACATGCAGCAGTGTTAGCTACGACATCTATTGCACTCTCTAGCCATGACTTTTCCTATTCTTAAAAACTGGAGACTGCCTGGACTCGATCGACTTCATGTATTCAAGGTCCAAGCCAAACAGGAGGGAACCAACACATTGTATGCATGTATACATGCATGGGTGTGTGCATGTATGTATGCATACACGCATGTAGGTATGTATGTAGGTATACATGTATACATGCATGTGTGTGCTAGCAAACTTGTATGTGTGCATGCATATATGTGTGTGTGTATCTATTTATGTATATAAATGCAGTTGCGGCCAGCATGACTCGTGGGTGTGGGGACGAGAGGTTGCTCAGGGAGGGGTTTGCGTGGGGGGAGTTTTTTTTTTTTTTTAAAGTTTACTTACCTTCGCCAGCCTGGTCCGGTCCCACGTCATCTCTGCTTCTCTGCTCCTCACAGGAAGCAGGCAGCCTCCTGCCCCTCCCCTAAGCCAATCACAACGCCGTAATGTTGTGATTGGTTGGGACGCCAACAACACAGGCGTCCATGGGGAGGCCATTTGCAGCCTACATGGAGAAAAGGCAGAGTGTGTATGACTGGTTTGGTCGGCCATGGGGCCGACCAGTCAGGGCCCTCTGAGTGGACAAGCCACTCCTCTCCTGCCCTAGAGCAGGACCGCCCACCCTCCCACCCCCAACTAAACCCTTCTGCTCTCTCTCAGTGCGAAAAGCAGAAACATAACATGCTATTATAATGCCATTTTATGTTTCTGCTTCTCGCACTGCGAGAAAGCAGTGGGGCAACGCTCCTCCGCCCCTGTGTATATGGCTTTTCTATAGAGCAATTCTGGCCAAAAGGCAACGGACCATTGTACAGAGTCAAAGACAAGCCTAAAGTCAACGACCGATAAGAGAGGCAGCTGGGTTGTTCCAGATCCTGGGTGCAGCGATGGGAAAGGCCTGCCTTCAGTCTGATGGTGTCCTGGTTGCAGGTGTGCTAAGAACCTCCAGAGATGGTGAGCTTGTCTGAAAGAAAAGCAGGGTGCTGGTCGTGATGGATTTATGAACGATGCAGCTGATTTCGCAGACAGTGCGGGCCAGCAAGGGGAGCCAGTGGAGTTTTAGCAGGATGGGGGTGATGTGATTATATTTCTTCAGGCCCTGGATGAGACGTGCTACGCCTATAGAATGCCCGTATTGGGTCCCTATGTGAAGTCTGGGAGGCCATGGAGCAGAGTGTTACCACCATACAGATGCAAGCGTACAAGGCTTTGAACAGCAGTTCTGAAATCTTTTTCTACAATAAATTGTTTCACTTTCTTTATAAGATGGATCTTGTAGCAGATCCTCTTTGTGTTTTTTTTGGCAGGGACTTCTTTGAGGGTGGGGAGGTGATCAAGATGAATCGAAGTGACGTGGCATTCAGTGAGAGTTGGGACTCAAAGCTGTCAAGGTTTCCGTCAATGAGACGAGTGTGCACTCTTTCTTGGTGGTTGTTCTTGGTTGGGTTTCAGGTCTGGATGGTGCAGACAGCATTGGAGATGTCGCTTGGCTGAAGCAGAGGAGACTTTTGAGCGGAGTTGTGTGTCATCAGCGTATTGATGAATCTTGAGGCAGTGATTGGTGAGCAGAGCACCAGGCGGCTCCGTGTAGAGGTTGACGGAGTTTCCTTAAGAAGGGGGAGGAAAGAACTACCACTGGGATGCAACTGGAGTACAGCACCACTCGGCACCCCCAAAAACGAGAATAACGTTGTCAGCCAGCAAACATGCCTAGTGTGAGAAGTTAGTCTGGCATATGCTGTCCACTAATTAAAGTGGGCACCTTGTACCAGTCCAAACAATTTTATTTATTTATTTATTTATTTAATGCGTTTTTATATAGCGCGGACTTTACCCGAAGGTGTCAGAGTGCTTCACAATAGGAGCAGTAATGATACATAAGGAGAAAAATTACAAGAGAGCATGTTACAAAATCAAACGTTATGTTACATGAGGCAATAGTGACAATTGTGCAAGTATCAGGACCAAACAAAATACAAGAGGTAGCAAACGATACGTTACAAAAGGAAAAAGTGACGTGTGCAGGTTACAAGAGCATACAAAGTACACAGAGGTAAAAAGTTGCAATAAATGGCAGACACACAAAACACTAAAACAAAAGTTACGTTACATGAGGCAGTGGTGGCCGTTGAGCATGTATCAAAAGCAAACAAAATGCACGAGGTAGCAAACGATACGTTACAAAAGGAAAGGTGACGTGTGCATGTTACAAAAGAGTACAAAGTACAAGGAGAGGTATAATACTGCACTAAATGGCAGACACTCAAAACACAAAAACACACTGGGAAGGCACTTCTATAGGCATGGAGAACAGAATTTCCTATAATGGAAGGACTTCCTTCAGAAAATAGAGGGCGTGAATTAAATTTGGAAGTGTCTTTCAAGGAGGAGAGCTTTGAGGTCAGTTTTGAAGGCCTGGGAAGAGGTTGTGGTCCTGAGCTGAGGCCGAAGTGAGTTCCAGATTCTCACCGCATTGCCTGAAAAGGATGGGGCCATCGATCTTTCCTTCTTGAAAGTGGGAGGTTCAAGCAATACATTTTCAGCGTTACGTGATGGTCTGAAGCCTCCAGAGAGTTTCAGTTTATTCGCCAGGTAGCGAGTATCCGTGTTGATGATTAGGTTAAAGACAACCTTTATAGAAAGCTATCCTAGTGGTAGCTGTGGAGAGCAGCCTTCAGGCTAAGTCTAGAAAGAATGTAAAGCAACTTGTTTTACCAGATCAGAACCTCCTGAATGATCAAATGAAAGGAGAACCACACAAGGAATATATCAATTATATGTATTTATTACTAAACACTCTCTACTAACCTCTTTATGAGATTAGAGCACAAAGCACACAATACTGAATCAATAGAATGACAGTAAATAGCACAATACACAGCGGGCTCCAGGGGGAGACCGTACCATATACGAAAAAAATGGTATAACAACAATGACTTCACTAGACACAGTCCCTATGAGCACGTAGAATCGCTGGGACCCCAAGGAACCACCCAAAGTAGTGACACAGGGGACCCACGGAGGACGGGTGCAGTGCAGGAACACAGACGCGTGATCCGTACAACTCTATGGGAATGTCGCGGTTGGAAAATTACCGTTTAAGGACACTTCGGAGAGGACTTCAAGCAAACCCTTTAGCACATAGAAGGTTCTAAGGCCAGTAACCTTGTGAGTACCGAGGTGCCCATGTTACCTATCCCAGAGGAGCCGGGTGCATAGGGGTCAAGTGGTGTCGGAAACCCTCATGGTTTTCAATGGCGTGATGCGAAGAAGTGCTGCTGCCGGGAAGATGAAAAGTGTCCGGTGGAATCCAAACCTAGATCCAAGGTGAGAAAAACCTGAAAGTAGAGGGGACAGAGTCTGGGTCACTTCAGGGTGACCAGGGGCTCGGTAGACGAATGCCCACCCATGTCGGGTGCTTCGGGTGTGAAGATGGGATGCTTGACTCTGCAGCTACGGGGACCAGGAGACGTCGACGATGACCAAAGTCCGGAGTTGAGCTTTCCCATAAAGGATGTCGAGTGCTATGGGGTCAGTGTCGGGATTGAACATCAACAAGCCTTGGCAAATGCAACCCACTTGGGCAGAGGAAACAAGTTACGGTGAGGACCAGCAAGGTCCAGGAGACTCTTCAAGCTATGGAGAGTCAGGTCACATCTCGAGCAAACAGAGAAGCCCATGGGAAATCAAAGTTACCTTCACAGGGACCCACAGGCCAACAGACCAGGGATCGAAAGGAACCTCGAGCTGAATCACAAAGTACCAGCCCACGGAGCACTCGTGGAGTGGAGGCCAGTAATCTTTGGTAGAAATACTGCTCATGGTCAGGACTATACGTAGCCCAAAGCACGGCCTCAGGGATTGTCAAAAAGCGTATGCTGCTTCAAAAGTACACGGTGCACAGGGGTTCGGGTTACACGGTCCCCACGGGTGATACTGGTCTCAGGATTGCTGAGAGAGCAGATCAACCTCAGAGACACTCAGGGACTCACCTCCTGTGTTGCAGAAATCTTCAGAGTCCTCAGGAGCTTGGGAGATGCAAACTGGTCAGATGCATTAAGGTGTCTGCTGCTGCAGGGGAGTAACTACTTTACTCCAAGGGAGATTCTTCTGTCGTCGAGCAAAGTGTAGACCATCAAAGTACGTGGTTTCTTGTTTGCAGAGTTTAGTCCAGGTAAAATCTAAAGTCCTGTAGTCAGGGTTCCTACTTTATACCCAATGAAGTGCTTGGACAAACTTTTGAGACCCACCTATGAGAGGGTCAGGACAGAGGGGTGGCTACACCCATGTCCTTTGTCCAGTTTCATGCAAGAGCAGGAGCAAATGGCTCCTGCAACTGGTTTTTGCTGGACTATGCACAGGGACACCAAATGTGCCCCCAGTAAAGACTTTCTGGCACTCTCAGAGTGCACCCACCCAGCCCCAATACACTAAAGCCTGTCTGGGAGGTGGTCACACCTCCCTGTGACAGGAAACCTATTGTCAGGCCTTCCTCTGCTCGAGCTTGGCTCAGAAGCAAGAGGGCAGACCCGTGTCTGTGGCTGGCAGCATCCATTAAGTGATGCCTAGGTCGAGAAAGCTGGTACCGGGTGTACTGGTGTTTCACGTAATTCCCTCTAAAAGGGTGGAATCGCACCTACCCTGTCAGTTACTTGCGGGAGGTATGATTCCAAGGTGTTTGACACCAAACACAACATGTTTCTAAGCAGCCGTTTTAACCCCTTCGACGCGCATGACGGAACGGTTCCGTCATGCACGTCGGTTGCGCTGTGCGCATGACGGAACCGTTCCGTCATGGCCCCGCCCGCGCATGGAATCTTCAGCGTGGCACGGAAATCCGCGCCGCGCTGAAGAGGTTAAAGTCAGCATTTACCGCGAGGTTAAAGTGCACTTAAATATATATGGTTGGCTGCATCACAGACAACCCCAGAAAAAAGGTTCCAAACGCTGTAGAGGGGCTCTGCTCATTCAGGTGCACCCTCTCACATAAAACCCAGCACCCTGCCTTCAGGATTGATAAGGCCTGCCATAGGGGTGTATGATAGGTTTACGTGTGCAGTGATTTAGAAAAGATATAGGTAACCTATATCTAAGTAAGGGGTGCATGCACCACCTTACACAGGCTGCAGTAGCAGACCTGTGGTGTCATTTTGAAAGGTCTCTCAGGGGTGGCACAATACATGCTTCTGCCCCTGGAAGGCCTCTGGGGTACCTTTGCCCTGAGTATATGGTGTACCATTTACTAGGGACTGATAAGGGTACCCCAGAATCCAATCTGGAGTGTACCTAAAGTGCATGCAATCAATTTAGAGGAGAAAGCAGATAGACTGGGGTCCTGGCTAGCAGGATCCCACTCAGTCTAAGTCGAAAAAAATGATACATCAGCAAAAAGTGGGGGTAACCATAAGAAGCAGATCCTACTCTCCTACACCTAGCATTGAGGCGCTCCTTAAAAGACAGTCGCAGGAGCGACCATTTCTGGACTCATGGTGGCCTTTGCAGACGAGCACGGGAGCCATGATTCCCATGAGCACTCAGGCTCACCCCCTCAGGGCAGCCATGTTGAAAGCTTGGATGTAAAATGGGGGTCCCTTTTTCGAGAGTCAGTCTGAACAGTGTATTTTGGGCTGACTAGATTCATCTAAGCATTTTGAGATTTGCCTGAACCTGCCCCTGGAAGGAGGGATTCTAGCCTGGGAAGGAAATGGATGTGTGATTGCTCCGTAGACTTCTGCTGGGGAGCACATGTGAAACCTTTGAAGCCACAACCCAAGGGCAGTTGAGTTCACAGGAAGCATCTTTGGGTGGGTGAGTTTTATACATGAAGTCAGCCTATACATTCGGCTTCACTGCTTCCAGTGCAAACCCGGCAGAAGAACTTGGTGCATGTTACTCAAAGGACCTACAATTGTTTACATGCAGGCCGGGCTGACTTATAGGAAGTACACGGTGTTAATTCGTAGAAGCATAAACAGAATTCCAACAACACCCCTCAAAGCACAAAATGCTTACACATGTAAACAGTCTTTAAACATCAGCAAACTCTCCCTGAATAGGCGGTGGAACAAACTTCTAAAGATCATTTTCCGCCCTTTGGTCAACCACGTAGGTGTAGTCCAATATTAAGTGTTAGATGAGGACGATGGTGGTGGTTTGTGGTGGGGGACCTTCCTTGAGCATTCTGTCATGAAATGTCAACACACTGTGGAACCCAGTGTCCACACCATGGGCATGGATGAACCTCAGAAGCCTCCTTGAGATGAGGCAGCTTCAGTCCTACCAGTGACCTCCCAGTGCCCACCTCAGTGCGGAGATAACCAACCTCTCATGTGCAGCACGAGCCGTCCACCTGCCCAACATCAAAGAGAGACACATTTCTGATTGTTAACCAGTCCTAATGAACAGTATCCATAACTCGTCACGAGCGATGTCGCTGCATTTCAAACTTGAGGTCTATAGTTACCCACCCAAGTAATACTCCAATTCCTTTCAGGGTTTATTACTAGTTTAAAGAGACTGTGTTGAAGGCCTGTGATCTGGGCCCTGGTGGCTTTGTTTCAGCAGAACCCAGCGGCATAACATTAGCCCCTGCAGCCCCCACCGGTGCGGGGGGCTGAGCTCCAGGGTCCCCTCTAGCACTGTGCACCGATAGGAGCACCTGGCCTGGGGGATCCTGACTGGGTCAGGGAGCAGCAGGGGGGGGGCACTCCATGTACTTTGCAGCCCCCACCCCCTCAAGTTTTGTTATGCCACTGGCAGAACTCCACAAAGTAGTATACAGCGAGCTAAAGCCTAAGGACTACAAATCCCAGCATGCCAAGAGCGGTGGCCATCTTGGTCTCACACACCACAAAACTGGCCATCCCCTTATTTACAGCCGTCACTAGCCTGAGTTTACCAGAAGCAGCAGACAGGCAGTCACGAGGCTTTCATTGGTTCCTGTCAAACGCCGCAGCACCCTCCGAGAAGACAGATGGGTCGGTCGGAGAGAAGCAGCCACGCAAACCCTCCTCCTTCAGATCTTCAGGGATTTGACAAAAGCATTCCAAAAACAAAAATTCATTTGGAGTCCTTAGCCAATCTGAAGGTAGTACAATCAATGAGAAACGTCTTTTAAAAGGAAAACGTCGATGTAAAAGTTGATGGAGGGGCTGGTAAAACAATCCAATTTTTTTAAAAGTCTGTCTTCTAGAAAGTGCCCCTCTTCTCCTCAGATGGGGATGGAGAGGAGGTAACAACCTCCTGGCTTTCTTTCTGGACCCTTTGGTTTTAGCAATGCTTTGATGTAAAGTTTACTTTTAAATCAAGTAAATGCAATCAAAAACAAAGCACAGCTGAGACAGTGTCGTTTAATCCTACAACATGGCATGTGTGAGACTAACATGGCTGTATCCTGGTACCGCAGGCCAACGCCTCTCCAGGGCAGACTCATCTGTTTACAGAAGGCACAGCCAAGCACGTGTTTGTTGTCAGGTTTCATCTTTTTCCATTCTCGTGGTTGTCTGGTGAATTTAGCATTTTTATCACCCGAGGTCACCCAATAATAATCTACACGTTATGTGCATATGTTTGGGCGCATGTATGTACGTATGCACGTGTGAACCAGTATTTATTTAGTGTCAAACCAGCTGTGTGCACTGTCCACATCCATCCATCGCGGATTTGCCCATTTTCACATTTCTTTCTGACATTACGTTTCCGATGCTCGCGGCTGCGTGACGTCTCACAGGGTCTGAATACATAAGTGGTGAGCGGCCTCCGTTGGGCTCAGAATCAAGCAAGGAGGCAACCGCTTCCCCATCATCGAGTCCTGGCCGAACAATGAGAACTCACAGAATGTTGAAAATCACAACCTCCGCTGGCCAGGCACCGGATGACACCCTGTACTGAGGGGGATATACACTAAATGACACTGGTTAGGACTTGTGGTAACGGAGCCATCCGGCCCGTGCGGACACGCAACCTACGCATCCACGCACCCGGAGGGCGGGCACGCCCGAAGGGATAAATAAACGTGCGCAAGACCGCTCGTGGTCTTTGGCCCCTACCTCCATACCTGTGTCCGTGTCCCTCTGTGCATGCACGTCCGCCCCGGCCTACCGGAACACCACATTGGCGACGAGGCGGTGTGAACTCACGCCTCGCCACTCCCTTGTACCTGCCCTGAGGTGGTGCTGCTCGTCGAAGCTTCCCTGAGGTCCGCGAAGGCGGTACAGAGCGAGAGATGACGCGCGCGCCCTCGCGCGGACCGGCCAAGCTGCAGAGACGCTCCGGAGCCCTGAAGAGAGATCGTGACCCCGCCCACCGCCGGTAAGCTCGCTCCGGAGGGGGGAATCGGCCCTCGCGAGCCCGCGCTGGGTCTAGTTGGGGTGGGAGTGCCCCCATCGCTGTCTGCCTGGCCAGGCCCCTGCCTCATCGGTGTGTGCGCGGGGGAGGGGAACTACGAGGGTGCCCTCATCAGCGCCTGTCTGGAAGGCTCAGCCCACAAGCAGGACACAGGGAGCAACCAGTGGTCTCGCCCGCGCGCAGCACCAGCCAGTTGAAAGCAGTTGTCCCGTACAAGGGAGGAAGTCTGCGGTGGTCTCGCCCGGGGCCCAGAGCGCCAAGACAGGGAGGCAGACCTGCAGACACAACACCAGAAGAGCGTGTCGTGACGGAGAGGCATAGCAGGCATGACCACCCCCAGCGGAGGAGGCACTCAGCAACCGCCACCGCAGCAGGCCGCGCCGCCAGCGCCCGCCCCGCCTGGGTATGGCACGGCAGCCCCGCTCCCTCCGTTTAGTGAGCTTTCGGACCCCTCCACGGCGGCGGTGCGATGGCGCTCATGGATTGGACGGTTGGAACATTACTTTGTTGGGGTGCAGGAAACGGATGGTACAGTCAAGAGATCTCTCCTCATGTGCTACGGAGGCGAAGAGCTGTATGACCTCTTCGAGACCCTACCAGACAGAGGGAACGACGACGACTATGCAGGCGCTGTAAGGGCCCTAAATCGACACTTTGATCCACTGACCAACCCCGACTTTGAGTGGTTTAAGCTCCGCCAGGCGCGACAAGAAGAAACGGAAACCATCGACAACTTCTATGCCCGCCTCCGCAAGCTCTCACTATCGTGCACGCTACCGGACCAGAGAGCAGAAATTCGGGCGCAGCTCATCCAGGGATGCCGGTCGGTCCCACTGCGGCGCCTCATCCTACGGCAGCCGGGCATCACCCTCGACGAGATCTTGATTCTAGGCCGATCCCACGAGCTGTCCAATGCGCGTGCGGACGCGATGGAGGTGGCCCTCAACCGGCCTGCGGCGGCCCAAAAAGCGCCTGCGATCAAAGAAGAGAGAGTGGATGTACTCCAGAGGCGACTGACTCAGCCGCGTGGAGCCACGAGGGCTCCCCAGAAGGATACCTGTGGCAACTACGGCCTGGATCACCCACCAGGGGGTAGGTGCATCGCGAGAGGACAGACTTGTTTGAAGTGTGGACGAGCGAACCATTTCGCAAAGGTCTGTAGAAGCGGAAGAGGGCGAAGCAGTGCCGGGGGCACACGGGGTGCCGTGGCGAGTGTGCGTCAACTGACGCTGGAAGATTCCCCCGCCCAGGGCGACAACACCCAGCCGGAGTTTGATGGTGGGACGGAAGACGACGAGGTGTTCTTCGTCTCGTTTGTCGGCAGAGAAAGCACGAGGCGCAGGCCGCCGCCCATGTGCGACATCACGGTGGCCGGGTCTCCGGTGAGCGCTCTCATCGATACTGGGGCGTCAGTGAACGTGATGGATAGCTGTCAGTACGAGAGGCTGTCGCCGCGACCACCTCTGCGACCCTCCAAGGCCCAAATATTCACGTATGACAGCGACAAGCCGCTGTCCCTGCGAGGAGTGATTGAGGTTGAAGTCGTCAGCGACGGGAGGAAACTGGCCACTACGTTCCACGTGGCGGAAGGAAAACAGGGCACCCTGCTTAGCTGCCACACCGCCGAGGACCTGGTGCTGGTGCTCTTCGCGAAGCAGGTGCACGACCTGCACGCCAGGGAGATGCTGAAGGACTTCCCCATGCTGTTCCGCGGTCTCGGATGCCTGCGCGGGAAATAGTTCAAGCTGCACGTGGACCCCACGGTCCGGCCCATGGCGCTCTGACATCGGAGGATACCATTCCACCTGCGACCACAAGTGGAGGAAGAGTTGAGGAAGTTGGAGGACCTGGGGGTGATCGAAAAGGTGTCGGGCCCCACCCCGTGGGTGTCCCCCCTCGTCGTGGCCCCCAAACCCAAACAGCCAGGCGCCATCCGCTTGTGCGTCGATATGCGCCTCCCGAACAAGGCCGTAAAGCGCGAAAGACACCTCACGCCCACCATGGACGACATTGTGGCCGACCTCAACGGCGCCCAGTGGTTCACAAAACTGGACCTCAATGCAGGATACCACCAGCTAGAGCTCCACCCGGACAGCCGCAATATCACCACGTTCTCCACCCACGTTGGCTTACGGCGGTACAAAAGGCTGAGTTTCGGGGTCTCATCAGCCGCGGAGGTGTTCCAGAATGCCATACGCGAAACCCTCTCTGGTCTCCAAGGAGTCATAAACCTGAGTTACGACATCCTCGGGTTCTCGAAGACATTAGAAGAGCATCACAGGCATCTTCGAGACACACTACAGCGGCTGGCGGACAATGGCCTAACCCTGCACGAATCCAAGTGCTCCTTCTACCAGGAGTCGGTCGAGTTCTTCGGCTACGTCTTCTCGAGGGAAGGGTTGACAGTTGATCCAAAGAAGGCTGAAGCAATCCGAGCAGCCCGAGGCCCACATCTGCCACCGAAGTCAGGAGTTTTCTAGGGATGGCAACCTATTGTGGGTGGTTTATCCCCAATCTCGCGTCCCTGTCGGAACCACTCCGCCTCCTCACAACAAGTGGCCAACCCTGGACCTGGGCAGCGAAGGAAGATCTAGCGTTTCAGGCGGTCAAGGACGCGCTCATCGACGACAAGGTCATGTCGTACTTCAGACCACATCGACAAACAGAGGTGGTGGTGGATGCCAGCCCCGTCGGGCTGGGGGCAGTCCTGATGCAGGAGACGGAAGCGCGAGAGTGGGTCCCCACCGCGTATGCCAGCAGGGCCCTGACCGCCACAGAAATGCGGTATGCGCAGATAGAACGAGAGGCGCTGGCCATCAAGTGGGCCTGCCAGCATTTCCACCTTTACTTGTATGGCCACGACTTCCGGGTGGTCACCGACCACAAGCCCCTTGTCCCGCACTTCGCTGGCACCGCATGACTGGCCCCGCCACGGATCGAGAGATGGGCAGTCCAGCTGCAAGCCTACCGGTTCGAAGTAGTGTTCCGCCCCGGGGCCAATAACCCTGCTGACTTCCTGTCGAGACACCCGGGCCCATCCCGGTTGGGTCTAGACCCGTCTGATGAAGACTGCACTGAAGAATTCGTCCGGATGGTGTCACAAGCGGCGTGCCCGGTGGCCCTCACGCTGGAGGACATTGGTAAGGCCACGGAGATGGACGAATGCTTCATCAAAGTAAAACAGACGCTGGTGAACCGGAACTGGCGGAATTTCCTGGACGGGGTGCAGGCCCTCACAGAAGAAGAACGGATATTCCGGCAGCAGGTGTGGAAAGTGCAGAGTGAGCTCAGCGAGGGGTCACAGGGAGTGGTCATGAGAGGCACCTCGCTCGTAATCCCGAGGAGTCTCCAAGGAGAGGTGGTCCACCTAGCTCACCAAGGGCATCAAGGCGTCTCCAAGACCAAGGCCAGGTTACGGAGTAAGGTGTGGTTTCCAAGGATGGATGCCATTGTAGAGGAGGTCATCCGCAACTGCCACTCGTGTAACATCACTGGGGGCGAGCCGGCACCGCATCCGGTGATCACGGAAGACCCGTGTCAAGAGCCCTGGTCCAAGCTGTGCGTGGACTTCGGATCCTTCCCAGATGGGCGACACACATTGGTGTTAATGGACTCGCACTCAAAGTTCCCGGTGGTGGAGGTGGTGCCCTCCACAGCGTTTAGCCAGGTGAAAGCAGCGTTGGACCGCACGTTCGCCATGATGGGTCTGCCCGAAGAAGTCCGATCCGACAATGGGCCGCCCTTTCAGGGTAGAGAGTTCCAAGAATACCTGGCAGCCCGAGGAGTCCGGCACCGGAAGATCATCCCGCAGTGGCCCCAGGCTAACGGAGAGGTGGAACGGTTCATGCGCACGATGAACCGGGCGCTGAAGATCGGAGTAGACCAAGGGGAGGATGCGGAGCAATGCCTTTCACAATTCCTCAGTGCGTATCGCCGGACACCTCACTGTACCACTCGGTGCGCACCTGCTCACCTCCTGTTCCGGAAGGCCCCCAGAGACAACATCCCGGCGAGTCAGTCGTGGCAGCCTCTGCCGCTGGACCAAGGTGCGGCTCAGACCAGGAGGCGGAACTCAAATGACAACGCCAGTCGGGCTCGGAGGGCCCAGGCGAGGAATCTCCAGGTGGGAGACAAGGTCATCATGAAGGATCGCTATCCGAACTGGAAGTATCGCACCCCGTTTGAATCGGAAGTGTGGGAGGTAGTCAAGGTGCAGGGCACCATGGTGTCGGTCCAGAGAGGAAAACGAGTGGTTACCAGAAACACCTCCTGGTTCAAGCAAGTCCCCACAGCCCCGCGAGAGGCTGACCCACCGGAGGAGGAACTTGATGCAGGAGAAGGTTGTATCTCTTCCGGAGGGCAGAGGAGCCCACAGCGGGGTGCGCCCCAACAACACGGCGCTGAGGTGCGAGGTGAAGGGACGAACGGGTCCCCAGAGAATGCAGGGGCATCCCCTGAGATAGGAGCCGGCGGGACCGGACGAGGTGAAGTCCCCCGGAGCCAGAAGTATTGCCTCCGGCCGAATCCGGCCCCTAACCAGAGACTGAGAGACTTTGCATGGTGTGCGCAAGAGAGCCGAACAGTTCCATAGCGGATGGTCTCTCTATCTGAAAGATTGGAGGGATGTGGTAACGGAGCCATCCGGCCCGTGCGCACACGCAACCTACGCATCCACGCACCCGGAGGGCGGGCACGCCCGAAGGGATAAATAAACGAGCGCAAGACCGCTCGTGGTCTTTGGCCCCTACCTCCATACCTGTGTCCGTGTCCCTCTGTGCATGCACGTCCGCCCCGGCCTACCGGAACACCACAGGACTGACCTCGAATGACTGTTTCGCATCTTCCAAGAGTGACGTCAGAGCCAAGACGCTTTCTTAAAAGACAACGAGGCTTGCAAACATGCTTAGTGGCTCTCCGCAGCACTCGTGTTCAGAAAGGAGGGTGCAGAAACAGAGGGTGCAGAAACACAACCCGCGACACAAGAGTTGCTATCACAGCACTGGACACAACAATCTCTAACAGACGTTCTGTCGGCCCCATCGGTCTCATACTGCGAATACTCAACAGACTGAGAGCTTTCAATAGTGGGGTGAGCCCATCCTAACTGAAAGGATGGCCCTTGTGTACGAAGGGCTTACGCCGCCGTTGCTTCACTTTTTGTGCTGCGGCAGTTACGTAAAAAATGTGCCACACTGCGTCATATTGACAAAGTGATGCACAAAGGCAGATCCGTCACTTTATAAACCCGCGCACTACATTATACCTGCGTTGGGCATAATGTATGCAGGGTGGGCATTCCCCCGTAAAAAAAAGCTCATAGAAGTGGCGCAGTGCGCTCTATGAGACTTCACCGTGCCACTCATACGAGTTCACTGCGTCAAGTCCTTACGCCTGCTGCCCAGCAGGCATGAGACTGACACTGGCCCTTTACTATGAAAAGTCTTGCATCGCTGTTTTCAACCAGTGATTCAGCACTTTTCATATATGAGGCTCTATGTTGTGACGTAGAACCAGATGATGACGCATCCCAGAGAGAGCGGGCCAGGGCGATTTTTTTTATATTATTCTTTCCTCACAGTGTCTAAAACCTAAACTACCTAACAGTAACACTAGCTTGCTATACTGTTTGCGCTATATGAATATTTAACAGTAACCATCATTTGGAAGTTAGCTCAAACATTAAGGCTTCGTACACCAGCCCCACTCTCATGCACCTGCCGGTGTCGAGGAATCTCCGCCCTAGCACCGTCCGCAGACGTGGATTCGGAAGTTATTACATCATCAAATGAATTCCACTCGCATAACAGAAAACTCAGCGTCTTCCAAGGGTGCTTGTGAATTAAACTCCCGCGCGCCCATCGGCGCCTTTGATGTGCACTGATACTTCTCGATATTAGATCAATTATAAAAGCAATCGTGTTTTAAAATAAAATGTATGCAGAGAGTGAGAGGAAAGATGTGCAGTGAGAGGAGATGTGTACTGCGAGAGTGATGGGAGAGATGTGCAGTGAGAGGAGATGTGTACTGCGAGAGTGATGGGAGAGATGTGCAATGAGAGCTGATATGTACTAAGAGAGTGATGGAAAAGATGTGCAGTGAGAGGAGATATGTACTGTGAGAGTGATGGGAGAGATGTGCAGTGAGAGGAGATATGTACTGCGAGAGTGATGGGAGAGATGTGCAGTGAGAGGAGATGTGTACTGCGAGAGTGATGGGAGAGATGTGCAGTGATAGGAGATATGTACTGCGAGAGTGATGGGAGAGATGTGCAGTGAGAGGAGATATGCACTGCGAGAGTGATGGGAGAGATGTGCAGTGAGAGGAGATATGTACTGCGAGAGTGATGGGAGAGATGTGCAGTGAGAGGAGATGTGTACCGCGAGAGGGATGGGAGAGATGTGCAGTGAGAGGAGATGTGTACTGCGAGAGTGATGGGAGAGATGTGCAGTGAGAGGAGATGTGTACTGCGAGAGTGATGGGAGAGATGTGCAGTGAGAGGAGATGTGTACTGCGAGAGTGATGGGAGAGATGTGCAGTGAGAGGAGATATGTACAGTGAGAGTGGTGGGAGAGATGTGCAATAAAAGGAGATATATACTGCGGGAGTGATGGGAGAGATGTGCAATGAGAGGTGATATGTACTGTGAGAGTGATGGGAGAGATGTGCAGTGAGAGGAGATATGTACTGTGAGAGTGATAGGAGAGATGTGCAGTGAGAGAAGATATGTACTGTGAGAGTGATGGAAAAGATGTGCAGTGAGAGGAGATATGTACTGCGAGAGTGATGGGAGAGATGTTCAGTGAGAGGTGATATGTACTGCGAGAGTGATGGGAGAGATGTGCAGTGAGCGGAGATATGTACTACGAGAGTGATGGGAGAGATGTGCAATGAGAGGTGATATGTACTGCGAGAGTGATGGAAAAGATGTGCAGTGGGAGGTGATATGTACTGCGAGAGTGATGGAAAAGATGTGCAGTGAAAGGCAATATATACTGTGAGAGCGATGGGAGAGATGTGCAATGAGAGGTGATATGTACTGCGAGAGTGATGGAAAAGATGTGCAGTGAGAGGTGATATGTACTGCAAGAGTGATGGAAAAGATGTGGAGTGAGAGGTGATATGTACTGCGAGAGTGATGGAAAAGATGTGCAGTGAGAGGTGATATGTACTGCGAGAGTGATGGAAAAGATGTGCAGTGAGAGGTGATATGTACTGCGAGAGTGATGGAAAAGATGTGCAGTGAGAGGTGATATGTACTGCGAGAGTGATGGGAGAGATGTGCAGTGAGAGGAGATATGTACTGCGAGAGTGATGGAAAAGATGTGGAGTGAGAGGTGATATGTACTATGAGAGTGATGGAAAAGATGTGCAGTGAGAGGAGATCTGTACTGTGAGAGTGATGGAAAAGATGTGCAGTGAGAGGTGATATGTACTGCGAGAGTGATGGAAAAGATGTGCAGTGAGAGGTGATATGTACTGCGAGAGTGATGGGAGAGATGTGCAGTGAAAGGCAATATATACTGTGAGAGTGATGGGAGAGATGTTCAGTGAGAGGTGATATGTACTGCGAGAGTGATGGGAGAGATGTGCAGTGAGAGGTGATATGTACTATGAGAGTGATGGAAAAGATGTGCAATGAGAGGTGATATGTACTGCAAGAGTGATGGGAGAGATGTGCAATGAGAGGTGATATTTACTGCGAGAGTGATGGGAGAGATGTGCAATGAGAGGAGATATGTACTGCGAGAGTGATGGGAGAGATGTGCAGTGAGAGGTGATATGTACTATGAGAGTGATGGAAAAGATGTGCAATGAGAGGTGATATGTACTGCAAGAGTGATGGGAGAGATGTGCAATGAGAGGAGATATGTACTGTGAGAGTGGCGGGAGAGATGTTCTGTGAGAGGTGATATGTGCTGTGAGAGTGATGGGAGAGATGTTCTGTGAGAGGTGATATGTACTGTGAGAGTGGCGGGAGAGATGTTCAGTGAGTGATAGAAGGGATGTTTAGCAGGGGTGAGAGAGGAGATGTGAAGTGAGACGGTTGGAGTGAGAGGTGATATATGCAACGAGTGAGGGTGAGAGTAGATATGTGCACTGACTGAAGTGAGAGAGTACGGAAGAGATCGCACTGTCAGAGTGAAGGAGAAGCAGTGATGGCAGTATGGCGGCGAAGGACGAAGGAAGCCGTGCCGAGAGGATGATGGATGGAGGGGAGTCTCACAGAGGGAGTGATGGATGGACGCTCAGCGGGAAGGACGGGCAGTGGGAACCGGAAGCCGGCGAGGGCGTCGCTTATAGGGTGATGTGTGGAGAGACAGTGATGAGGGAGGAGAGGGAGAGAGAGGCAGTAATCGGAGGATGGATTGATGGAAAGACAATGAGAGGTGTGAGAATGGATGGGGGAGAGAGGCGTGCATGGGAGTAAGAGACAAGGGGAGTAAAGTAGTGATGTGGGATCGGGGTGAGGGGAGAGACTGTGATGGGGTGACGCTGAGGGGGACGGGTAGAGGGGGAGACAAGGAGAGGTGAGAATGGATGGGGGAGAGAGGCGTGCATGGGAGTAAGAGACAAGGGGAGTAAAGTAGTGATGTGGGATCGGGGTGAGGGGGGAGACTGTGATGGGAGGCGGGGGTACGGGGGGCAGTAATGGGAGGGACGGGTAGAGGGAAAGACAAGGAGAAGTGAGAATGGATGGGGAGAGAGGCGTGCATGGGAGTAAGAGACAAGGGGAGTAAAGTAGTGCTGAGAGATAGGGGTGAGGGGGAGACTGTGATAGGAGGCGGGGGTGAGGGGGGCAGTAATGGGAGGAACGGGTAGAGGGAGAGACAAGGAGAGGTGAGAATGGATGGGGGAGAGAGGCGTGCATGGGAGTAAGAGACAAGGGGAGTAAAGTAGTGATGTGGGATCGGGGTGAGGGGGGGGGGGGGCTGTGATGGGAGGCGGGGGTGAGGGGCAGTAATGGGAGGGACGGGTGGAGGGAGGCCAGTGGTGGAAGTGCATAAAAAAGTATGGGAGCTGTGATCCACGTGCAGTGGGGGGGTCAATACGTGTGGGCGGAGCCAGAGATGTGGCTAAAAAAGAAGAATAGATTCTGCAACTCTTTCATTGCCCTTTCGCCTTCGGGTGACCCCATATGAAATACCACCCACCCTCTGGTATGAATATTAACTCATCAGTACAGACATCACTGTTTTGTGCCCTGAAAGCCGAGCTGGGCGATGTCTTCACTGCAGATGCCTGTGTGGAACCAGACAGACCCAGGACTGAGTCCTGGTTGGCCCAGTGGAGAGCGGTGTGTTTTAAAGTGCTGAGAGTTCCTGATCGGTGGCTGAAAGCGCTGAGTATACGCACGTCATTATTTGAACTTTGCATCACATAGCACAAGCCACGCTCCGGAAAAATGTTCAGAGATTTAGGGCGTCATATAAAGCAAGCATTGTTAAAATGTATATGTTTAGTAATAAGCGGTGAGACTGAACCTACTGCAAACCCTTTCAAAAGTCCCCATTAGAAGGACACACTCAACAACTCAGGCAGTAACGCCCTTACATGACCACTCAAAGAGAATCCATCTTTGTCTCCATGAAGCCTCAAAGGAGTGCTCAAGTGAAGCCATCTGCGGGCTCCCAGGGCTTTAGATTTGCTGATTAACCAACTGCACACATTTACATTTCTTTCAGGCAGCGGCAGCCTGGGAGGCTTGTTTCTTCTTTGTTCTCTTTTAGGTCAGCGCTCTAGTTGTTTTTTACCTGCCCGGCCCAGTTATGTAATGAAGCCCGGGGCGTGTACACTCACTGCCGACACTCACTGCCGACACTCACTGCCGATACTCGCTACCGACACTCAGTTCCGACACTCACTGCTGACACTCACTGCCGACACTCACTGCCGACACTCACTGCCGACACTTGGTGCCGACACTCGCTACCTACACTCAGTACCGACACTCACTGCCGACACTCTGTGCCGACACTCGCTACCTACACTCAGTACCGACACTCACTGCCGACACTCTGTGCCGACACTCGCTACCTACACTCAGTACCGACACTCACTGCCGACACTCTGTGCCGACACTCGCTACCGACACTCAGTAGCGACACTCCTGTGCCTATGTGTTGGTCTGCTCATCTTCTAGTTCCCTTCTCCCTCAATATTACCATGGAAATAGGGAAACAAACGCATTTTGCTAAATTAAAGTGATGTTGGGCCAGGCTAGACGTCAGATGTTGGGAAAACACCCGAGCTGAATCACCATTAAAAAGGGAAGGGGACATTGACCAGAGAGATAAAAATTGTGAGCACTGACTTAAAGGCTCCTGGATGCTGTAGATCCTACAAAGCTGACAGGATCCTGCCGCCATGCTAGTCGTGTCCATGGTGCTCCACCAATCTTAGTGAATTAAAAAAGGAAGCTAAAAAAACAGAAAGACAGTGGAGAAAAAAGTATGATGAGCGAAGTAAAGCGTTTTACCAAAACGCAATGAAAGAAAAAAAACAGTATGCCACCAGAGAAGCAGGGATAACATACTCTAGCAAGTAAACAGAATGTACACCAAATATTCCGAAAGAACTGGTTAAGCTGGCAAACAATCCTATTAAGCCAGCTAAACCTCAAAAGGGCCCCACACCCTCAGTTGAGCTCTGTAACAGAGTAGGCGGGTTTTCCTAGATAAGGTGAACAACACCCTGCTTGCCCTCCCCACAACCACCACTCACCAGCATCAAATATCTTTATTCGGTTTAGTTAGGCCATAAAAGAATAGGAACAATCAGAGCATAACACATGAAATGGTGTACACAACTCCCTTAAATATCCATACAAAATTCAGAAAACATTACGGGAAACCAGTGCCTGACAGCGTGTTCAATATACACAGCAACAACAACGCAGATCTGGAGAGTTGGCAATGTTTGCAGGTAAATAAAAGCCGCTCTGCAGTAGCAAATATTTGCAGCCCTAAAACTAGGCAGCAGACACCGTTTCCTCAAGAATGAGTCACATTTACAGAATAGCATAAAACGTAAGGTAGTTTGGGGTGATTGATGGTCACAAGGACACAGGGCAGTTGAGAAATATAGGAGCCTAGTGACAGAAGGCAGCCAAAAGGTGCACAGTGCATAACCCGAGTCTAACCAATAGAAATGTGCGATGCACATTGCCCACCATTTTAGATATGGCGCAGGACTGACACTCACACAGATCCCCATAAAAGTCTGGACCGGTGGCTTGTCTACAGCCCTCCGCGTTCTGCCCTTCAGCCATCTCTCTAAGAACGCATTCTTCAAAGTCACAATAGAGCTGGCTAATGCATTGTCAGAAAAGGTGAGCAAATCCCTGTGTCCCTCACTACGCCAGATGTTCGGAATATACTTTCTCCAAGGAGTACTCAGACAATGGTCGAGTTTTAAGCGGTCCGTAAGTAGTAAGGACAGCCCTGTTAAAGGAAGTCTGGCTTTTGGTTCCAATTCTACGCCACAGAAGGAGGGGTTGAATTTTAGTGAA
The DNA here is from genome assembly GCF_964204655.1 of Triturus cristatus. Classification (NCBI taxonomy): domain Eukaryota; kingdom Metazoa; phylum Chordata; class Amphibia; order Caudata; family Salamandridae; genus Triturus; species Triturus cristatus. The sequence goes on along the minus strand of NC_140590.1, from coordinate 50,181,199 downwards.
GCCGCTATTGTAACCAATCCCTACCTCCGTGTGGCATATAAAGGAACTAGGGCCAGATGTACAACGGTATTTCGCATGCGCAAACAGGTTTGGAACCCGTTGCTAAAAGCCTGTGGCCAATGTACAAACACTATTTTGTGAGTCGCAAATAAATTGCGACTCGCAAAATAGTGTTTAGCGACTCACAATTAGGAAGGAGCGTTCCCTTCCTAATAGCGACCGCAAAGCCATGTATCAATGTTTTGCGACCGCAATTGCAGTTGCAAATCACTCGCAAATTACCACCCTCTTGAAGTGGGTGGTAATGGAGTCGCAAATGGGAAGGGGTCCCCAGGGGACACCTTCCCCTTTGTGACTGGCTCCTAAATATTTTTTAAGGGCAGGCAGTGGTCCCAGGGACCACCACCGGCCCTCAAAACATGAAACAAAAACGTTTTATTTTTTTGTTTGTAAATGCATCCCATTTTTCTTTAAGGAGAAGGAGCTGCATGAAAAAAAACAGCTTTATTGAAAAGCAGTCCCAGAAATGGCGGTCTGCTGAGCCCAGCAGGCCACCATCCCTGGGAGGGCCAGCCATACCAAATGTGGTCACAAATTGCAAGTGGCTCATTAATATTCATAAGCCTTGCATTTTTGCGACCCCACAGGGAATCGCTAACAGTGTCTCTGACAGTGTTGTACATTTGCTTTTGCGACTCGTTAATTGTGACTCGCAATTTCTTCATAATTTACGAGTCGCAAAAGCAAATGGTTGTACATCCTGCCTCTAGTACTTTGGGGACAGCTAGGAGCATCTTGGTAAAACCATTCTCAATGTTTTTGAGCCGCCCCTGACCTTCAATGCCCCACACCCCTGCCCAATATGAAGCCGTAGCGCAGCATTTGGCTTTGTAAATAGTCATACGTTCATTTATGGGCTTGTGGCCAAGTCTGCAGGCAAAATTAAGAATGGCCTCCACTGATTCAGAAAAGGCAGCAGCTCCACTGGTCTTCAGGGGTCCCCTTGAGAGACGTATATCAATGGGGAAACCTAAATATGAAAAAGTAAGAAGAGAGACGACTTTCTTGCGGTTTACTAAGAAAAATGCACTGTCCTTCTTCCCTTCCGCAAAGAACATTATATAGGTCTTGTTTTGGTTGACCATAAGATCTAGGCTGGCCATAAACTCACAAAAACAGTCCAGCAGGCGTTGCAAGCCGTTCGCAGTCCTGGCAATGAGGACAGTGCCGTTGGCATAAGTTAGTGTAGGGATACCATGGTCCCCTACACGACGACAATCGGCCCTGAGGTTACCAATTTATCCTCCAGGCTGTTTATGTAAATAGAACAAGCATTGGCAAAGCCAATAGGTCTCGCCTTTGGGACCTTATAAGTGTTTAGCCATGCAACAGTTGCATAGCTAAATACTTATAAGGTCCCAAAAGCGAGACCTATTGGCTATGCAAAGCGGCCCTGCGGCCGCGAAAGTGAAAGTAATCGCGGTAAAGCGCAGCGCGCGCGCCCGCGCACATGCACTGTAGCTCTAGGCTGGCCTGGTAGCACTTTTTGGAGCCCTCTCAATAAGTCTCGCCAGACCAGCGCATGCGCTGGGTCAGGCGAGACCTAAAAAAGGAAGGGGGCCAAAACATCGCCTTGGCGTGTGCCCCTTGCAAGGCTAAAAGGTGGCATAGTTCCTCCCCCTAGGCCGTACCTTACACTGGCAGTGGCATCATTGTGTCGTTCTCTAAGAAAATGAACAGTATACAAATCAACCCCCATATCAGCCATGATGCCCCACAATCTGGACCCATTGACTGAGTCGAAGGCAGAACTCAAATCTGTAAAAGCCACACGCAGCTTGCCACGCTCAGCCACAGAATATTTGGCAACTCGCAAGTATAGCTTTATGGCCCGCTCTACTGTGCCTAGGCCGGAGGAGAAACCAAATTGAAGATTCAAGAGCACGTTATACTCCTCGGCCCCCAACTACAAATGGTCCAGCAGAATTTGTGCCATGATCTTTGCAGTTGAATTAATCAGTGAAATTGGGCGATAACCAATGTTCCCTCTAATATTTTTCCTCTGTGTGCGACAGTGTAAGGTCTATGTGCGCTGCAACCAAGGCTATGTGCGCCAGTAACCAAACCGCGTGTGTGGGTGCAGTGCCAAATATCACTCCAAACTTGCTTAAAAAAGTAAAAAGACGTTGCATTTTTTCATGAACAGATCCAAGTGAATGTTGTTAAGGCAGGTTTGAAACCGTCCCACATGTCAATTTGAAACCTTGGCAGCTATGTTGCTGCATTTCTTTTCTTAATAGAGCTGGGCTGCGGGGTGATTGTGTGCATTTGTTGAAGTTTTCATGTTAATTTCAGCTCATGATGGGCGCTGCGATTAACATGAAAACTTTAACAAATGCTCTCTTTGAGCAGGAAAAATAAACTTATAATAACCTTGTTATTATAATTTTACTTTTTGCAGTTTCAGGGCTGGGTAAGGGTAGGGCTGCATCAGGCTTTCAACTAACGCATTTTAATGCTAGTGTCCAAATCACAGCATTCAAATGCATTAGTCCTGTATTCTAGCGCCCCTCTGACAATACTGCAATTGAGGTACACTGCCAATGAGGCAGCACCAGCACGCTACAATTGTCTAACATATATGAGCATGCAACTGCGCCTTTACATTTAAAATGCTATGCGTCAGAGATAGAATACTCATGAACGGCGCTGAGCAGGCCTGGCTGTTAGCAATTTTAGGCAACAATAAAAATGTCAAGACAACTCCGGTGATTAATGTTCTTCCTAGAGAGAGATGGAATTTTGTCAAGTGGAAGTTTTGACTCATGGAAAGGTAGCGCAGAGGGCTAATTTGCCTGCTGCAATAACATGTACCGTCCAGATCACAAAGTGCACATAATGTTAATGGGTCAGCGGGTTACTGCTTTTGTCAGTGAGATCCTTTTGGTACTTGTAGTTTATAAGTCCAATTCCTAAAATAGAACAGTGAGCTATTAACTTCAATCTAAGAGCTGCATGGTTTCCCCAGTCTGATTACCCTATTGTTGCAAAAAGGGTTCATTTGAATAGAAATCAATTCTGGTTATTAAAGAGAACCACCAATCATGGTATTACATTCTAATTTCAGTGTGTTTCTCCAAATCAATCACTATTAAACTATACTGCGCACTAGTATGGATGTCATGTCACTCCTACACCTTGTAGTCCTTTGTCTTATGTTACATTTCCTATAAGGAGTGTGATGTAAAGTGCTCTACCACCCTACACTGGTATGAGCAGCGCTGTAAATCAAGTTAAATTCATCTGAGCGAGAGTATGGTTATGGAGACTTGAGGGGCACTGTTAAAGGGTGGTAGTGAGGCAATCGGTGGTGGGGGAGTCATTGAGAGGGCACCAACAAACATTGTTGCACAGGGCTCTACCAGCCCTCATGCCAGCCTTGCCCTTGAGGCAAGGCCGCCTCACCCATTGGTTCCTCCATTGGCCTTATTCGTGATAAATCACATCCAGAGCCGGAATTCCTCACTGCGTCGGGTCGCAATTAGAGATGGAACGGGTCCGAGGGAGGGGGCGAAAAAGGTGCCTAACAGTGATCAACAAGAAGAAAGGGGGGAAAGGTGACTCAAGAGGTCGATTAAGGCCAGTGGTAAATCCGGCGGTACACAGCGTTTGCTTTTAAGTGATTCTAAAAAGCACACGCTGTGTTTGGTGCTGCATTTCTTTTGTTGTCCAGTGTGTGGCTGCAGGGCATATTGTGTGCTTTGTTTAAAGCATTCATGTTAATTGCAGCTTGTCACGCTCTGCAATTAACACGAATACTTAAACAGAGCCACACAATGAGCCCCACCGCCGCACTCAAAACAAAAGGAATTTAGCAAAATGCCTCTCCCTCAGCATGTGAGAAACGGCCGTTTTTCACGCTGCTTCGGCGGCGCGAATGGTCTCGGAATGTGTGTGCGCGCGCCACACACACAACAGTGCGCGCTCAGGGGCACTGAGGTGCGCGGGCGCCCAGGCGCGCAGCTTCGTGGGAACACTGCCCACCAGACACCTACACTCTGCCTCACTTTGACTCGCACTCCATCCCTGCATCCGCAAAAGCAAAACTGGAGTTCACACTTTCTCCTACATCACACCCAAGACATGGAATGCCCTCCCTCAATACATCAGAGCCTCCCCTTCACTTATTGAGTTCCACAAGAAGCTGAAGTCTTGGCTCTTCGTACGAGCACCTCAAGCACCTCACACCTACACACCTGGATACCCTCTCGGTGATTAGTGCGCTTTACAAATTAACATAACATATAACTCGTTCATTGAGATCAGACTGGGTGAACCCCACTAGTAATCGGATCTGTAACCTTCAGGTTAACAAACATGCCCACACCTGACATTTGGCGCCCTTAGCTACCTCACCGACTAACCCAGAGGCACGTTGTCTTGTATAAGGAAGTTGTGTCTACTCTGAGATGAGCCACACTCCAGAACCTTTTATGGCTAATCACGCTTCAAGGTCTGTTCACCCTGTCCTGCCTAGTGACAGCTCTTGCAACTAGAACTCCACAAAAACTCCGATTTAGCTACAGATACATTCTCCCCCCCCCCCTTCCCCTTTCTAATTCTTCACTCACTTTGTAATGCTCGAGGTTTGCTCCTTCGCACCCCCTGGAACTCTCTAGAAAGGATTTGGAAGTCCGGGCATTTCAAGAAGCATATTCAAAGCTATCGTAAAAGGTAAAGATGTCAGGTGTATTTTTGCACAAAAATGCCCTCTTCGGGTGAAGTGGCGTCTTTTGTACAGTTCGCATTTAGTTGTGGAGGGCAATGTCTACTTGAGTGAACTTTCTGTCACTCCAACAGCACTTAATAGCAGGTCTTAACCGATTTCTAAGCACTCCCGCTGCTGTAGATATGGCCCCCTGAAACAACGCGAGATTAACTTTTATTCCCAGGATCAGAGATGTGGCTAACGAAGGGAAGCGGAGAGCCACCGCCGTAGCCACCAGACCACAGCTGAACTCAAGTGTTTGTGAGGTCTGTAGCGTCGCGCGGAAAGCGCAACGGGAAACTAGAACAAGTCACCCTGAAGATTAGACTGCGGTGAGTGGTGAAGGAGACGCTTCTAAACCCTCAACAAATCAGGTCTGGAGTTTCCGAGGTAAGGCAGTTGTACTAGGGTGTCACACAGTGGCAGTGCCCAAAAAATAGCCTTTAGGTGTCTGGGGACCTGTACTTGTCGGTAATTTTATTTGGCCTGCAAATATTAAGAAAAAAAACAAGCATATCCATCCTTCCTTCCTTCATCGAGAGCATTGCTTCAGTCCCGTTCTTACAGCCAATGCATTCTGGGAGTGGTAGTCTTTATTCGCTTCCATTAACCAATCGGACCAGATTGAAATCGCTTGGAAAATGAAAGTCCGGCCTGGAAATCGTGTGCCCCAGCAGGCAGAGAACAGTCCAAAGAGCCCACTCTGAACATGATCCCACTCACGGTCTGAGGAAACGATAGAGCGCCTTCTCACATTTCAGACTGTAGCTGCAATTAACATGAAAACTTAAAAAACAAAAAGGCACAGAATCACACCCCACAGCCCAGCACTATTAAGAGAAGAAATGTAGCAAGTCTACAAACACAGCGTTTGCTTTTAAGTGATTCTAAAAAGCACACGCTGTGTTTGGTGCTGCATTTCTTTTGTTGTCCAGTGTGTGGCTGCAGGGCATATTGTGTGCTTTGTTTAAAGCATTCATGTTAATTGCAGCTCGTCACGCTCTGCAATTAACACGAATACTTAAACAGAGGCACACAATGAGCCCCACCGCCGCACTCAAAACAAAAGGAATTTAGCAAAATGCCTCTCCCTCAGCATGTGAGAAACGGCCGTTTTTCGCGCTGCTTCGGCGGCGCGAATGGTCTCGGAATGTGTGTGCGCGCCACACACACAACAGTGCGCGCTCGGGTGCACTGAGGTGCGCGGGCGCCCAGGCGCGCAGCTTCGTGGGAACACTGGCGATAACCATGGGGATTGTTTTTTGAGCCCTTTATAAACATAGGGGGTCCGATTCACAGAACTAACTTAAGACGAAATCCTAAACTTACTACCATTTTGGTATTCACAGAAGGCACTTACTCGTTTCGGTATTCACAGAAGTTAGGAGTCCTAACTTTAGGACTCCTAAATGCCTTCTGTGAATACCGAAAGTCTTAAAATTAGGATTTTTCTCAGTTTAGTAGTAGTATAGTTAGGAGTCCTAACTTTAGGACTCCTAAATGCCTTCTGTGAATACCGAAAGTCTTAAAATTAGGATTTTTCTCAATTTAGTAGTAGTAAAGTTAGGACTCCTAACTTTAGGACTCCTAAATGCCTTCTGTGAATACCGAAAGCCTTAAAATTAGGATTTTTCTCAGTTTAGTAGTAGTAAAGTTAGGAGTCCTAACTTTAGGACTCCTAAACTGAGAAAAATCCTAATTTTAAGACTTTCGGTATTCACAGAAGGCATTTAGGAGTCCTAAACTTAGGACTCCTAACTTCTGTGAATACCGAAGTGAGTAAGTGTCTTCTGTGAATACCAAAATGAGTAAGTGCCTTCTGTGAATACGAAAATGGTAGTAAGTTTAGGATTTTGTCTTAAGTTAGTTCTGTGAATCGGGCCCAGGAACAATAGTCGCATGGGGCCAGTTCTTGGGGGGGGGGGGGGGCAGCAACTAAGGCGGCAATAGGAATCTTTGTCAGTAGAGGGGCCCACAATGGGGTGTTAGCCTTAAAAATATTAGCAGGAAGCCATCTGGACCAGGAACACGCTCAACCGGACAACTAGCCACTGCCTGTATAACCTGTTCCAATTCAATAGCTGGGCAAGCAAAAACCTTTGCAGGAGGCTGGGACACACTAGAAGGGCTAAGCGGGAGCTGAGGTGGAACTTACGGGGTACGATCGAGGGTATCTGAGTATTCTATGCGAGGGGCAGCATAAAGCTTGGTGAAATGGGCGACCCAGGAATCGGAAGGAAGGACAGTACCACCCCTCAAAATTCTACCCAAACCGTGGCTGTTCCAGCAACTCATACGGTGACAGCCTTGCCCAAACTTCAAACTTAGACAACCAAGGAGATCCTAAGCGCAATCAAATCAGGCCCCCCCTTGATGTGGCCCCTCCAGATATCCTGAGAAAAGGAGGGACTATTTAATTCAATGACCTGATAGATCTCCTTAACTATACATTAGAGATGGGTGCAGTTCCTCAGGCATGGAAAGATGTGGTAATAAAACCCCTTTGCAAAAGCGACGGCTAATCCTTTGCTGGTGGAAGCTACCGCCCCATTTCACCTCTCTCTGGTGTGAGCGAGATCCTCGAAAATGTTGTGAATCGACAGCTGCCACCCTTCCTAGAAGCTCATTCGATCCTTCACCCTACTCAGACAGATTTAGACCAGGTAGTAGCACCAAGACAGCCCTGTTAGTGGCACCTGAAGAGCTCCGACGAATGCTGGATCGAGGCGACTCAGCGGCAATGATCTTATTGATCCTAGTGCCGTCTTTTGTATAGTGTCCCATTGCATCCTGATTCGCAGAATGACGGAGGCGGGAATAAGCGGTATCTCTCGCAAACGGCTGACTAGCTTTCTAGAGCTGAGAAGCTTCCAAGTTCAGGAGGAGGCCTTCCTCTACACAACGTATGCATTAAGTTGTGGTGTCCCCCAGGGTTCCTCCTTGGACCCTACCCTATTCAATATCTGCGTACGCCCACAGGCAGAAATTGTACAAACTTATGGGTTTGCCCTAGCCTCATACGCAGACGAGACCCAGATTGTCGTTTCACTCTGTTCATACATCAGGAACACCTCACAGCAGTTGAATGGAGATAAAACAGAGGTGCTGGTCATTGGAAATAATCTATCCCTCTAGAATGAACTAAACTGGCCAGAAGACTTAGGGCCACTCCCGGCACTCGCTCCATCAGTGAAAAACTCAGGATTCTGAATTGTTGAAAGACTAACTATGGAAGTCCAGACCAAAAAGCTGGCAGCCAGTTGCTTCGGACTTCTTCGCACCTTAAGAAAGTTCTTGTGTTGGCTTCCAATCCAACTGCGTAGAGTAGTAGTCCAAGGACTGATAAATTCTCGCCTAGACTAAGGGAAGTCCCTTTAACTAGGCAGTCCCAAATATGTTAGTCACCGTCTGCAGGTAATACGGAACGCAGCAGCATTCCCAAGCACAGGTCAGCAGCCCCTGCCTAGGCTGCGCTTCATTGGCTGCCAATTCAGAAGAGTACAGTTGAAGTCTCTCTGTCTGTCCCATCAAGCTTTAACAAAAAGCGACCTCCGCCCTTTCAACATCTGATCACTCCCTACGTCCCAACTTTACGCTTTGAGAGTCAGAACCTTCTTCTGGTTGCGAAGATCCAGAAGGAAGGAGGCAAGGGTGCTCCTTTGCATTTCTTGCTCCCAAACTCTGGAACAAACTTCCTTTCCATATCCGGCAGAAGTCAGAAACTATCTTTAGGAAACTACTAAACAACCACCTTTTTTAAGGAGGTTTAGATATTCTCTACCAAGGCAGAGGTCATTACGGCGTTAGGAGGCCCTTTGGGTAGCTATGTGCTATATACATTCTGGAAAATAGATAAAAATAAAAATAGAGGAAGGATGAGGGGAGAGGGACGCAGTGATGGAGGGAGGGGTGAGATACACAGTGATGGGAAAGAATGAGGGGTGAGAGACAGTGATGGGGAAGAATGAAGGGTGAGAGACACAGTGATGGGAAGGATGAGGGGTGAGTGACGCAGTGATGGAGGAAGGATGAGGGATGAGAGATGCAGTGATGGGGAAGAATGAGAGATAGTGATGGAGAAAGGATGAGAAGTGATAGATGTGGTGACGAAGGAAGGATGAGAGGTGACAGACGCAGTGATGGCGGAAGGGTGAGGGATGAGAGACAGCAATGGAGGAAGGATGAGGGGTGAGAGACGCAGTGTTGGCAAAGGATGAGTGGAGAGAGATGCATTAATGGAGGAAGGATGAGGGGTGAGAGACGCAGTGTTGGGAAAGGATGAGTGGTGAGAGATGCAGTGATGGGGAAGGATGAGGGGTGAGAGACGCAGTGATGGAGGAAGTATGAGGGATGAGAGATGCAGTGATGGGGAAGGATGAGAGAGTGATGGAGAAAGGATGAGAAGTGATAGATGCAGTGACGGTGGAAGAATGGGAGGTGAGAGATGCAGTGATGGGGAAGGATGAGGGATGAGAGACAGTGATGAAGGAAGTATGAGGGGTGAGAGATACAAGTTCAAGTTCAAGAAAACTTTATTTCGGAATAATCCATAAAAGCACATAAAAACAGTATAAAACATTGACAACAATGGATAAAATCTTTAAAAATAATGCATCCAGCCAGCCAATACATACTAATTACATACATAAATCAGGTTGACATTTTTAGGTATTTTTTCCGTTTGTGCCAGAAAGCCCCCAAGAATTTTGCCACTGCAAAGACAATGTGTGCGGCCGTTTCGCTCTTGAGAATTCTAAAGGCTTGATGACACCTTACAAAGCCCATGTTCCTACAAATCGGAATGATCCACTTTCTGCGGAGCTCAGTATAGCCTGTGCAAAAAAATATAAAATGCAGCTCAGTCTCCTCACTTGCTCTGCATGCCGGGCAAATACTGGATGTCGACGGGGACCAGGAGCTAGTGAAAGCGCGGATTGGCAAAGACCCGTGCCTCCATTGTAGGTAGAGCTTCCTAATTATTACGGGGTAAACATTATCCAAGGCCGATTCGAAAGTGTATGTGCTCTTCATGAGAAGGAATTGGTTTGTTAGGGACCCTAAAGATTTGGAGGGTCGAAGTAAAGGAGCCTTAGAATCATGATACACCTTGGTTAGAGCCTTTTTAGAAAATTTGGGACACACATTTCCAGGATCATTCCATAGTGCATCTAATCCTAGGCTCATCAAACTATTCCTTATGAATTTAAGCCAAGGAATATTCCCCGAGTTTGGGAAGCTGAGAACTTCCTGGAGACCCTGTCTATAGTGAATCAATTCAGGCACTGTCCATAATCTGCGCCAGTAAATCACAGGACGAAGTGCCAACTCTTCCTCCAATGGTCTAATGCCTAAGTCAAGTCGTAGGGGCACTAGCGGTGTACTCGGAGGAAGGGCTGCTAGACACCTAAGGAATCTATTCTCCTCCTTTGTCAGACTATCCAGGATTTTATGACCCCATAGTTCACTCCCATAGGTAACTACTCCTCTTGCTTGGACTCTATAAATATGAAGAGGAGGACCTATGGGTTTAAGGGTTGACCTATTCTTCCCCACCAATGCTAGTATTCCTCCGATATGTTGCGCCAGCTTCAGCCTTGTTTTCTCCTGATGTTGACCCCACCCCAATTCCTCATTGAGTGTGACACCAAGATATTCAAACGTGCTCACTCGGTCTAGTACATTTTCCCCAATGCGAGGAATACGGTGAAACCTGGGTGGCGGATTGAAGGCCATAAATTTGGTCTTTGTGGTGTTAATTTCCAATCCATGCTCTCTACAGAAGTCCCCAAAACCATCCAGAATACGCTGGATTCCCATAGGTGACTTGGAGAGAAGGAGGGTATCGTCAGCAAACATAATTGCTGGGACCCTCCTTCCCGCCAACTTCGGGACATCCGAATTGGGGACCCCATTAAGGTGGTCAATGACCCCGTTAACAAAGAGGCAGAACAGGGTCGGTGCAAGTACGCACCCCTGTCTTACCCCTCTCTCAACCGGGAACTTGTTTGAGAGTACGCCCTGCGCACCGCACCTCACACGGGCATAAGTGTTTGTATGGAGGCGGATGATCATGTTCAGGATATCAGCTGGCATCCCAGCTTTCGCCAGGACTTCCCAAAGCTTACCACGGGGAACAAGGTCGAACGCAGCCCTTAGATCAACAAATACAGTATAGAGGCTGCCACCCTCCAGCTGTATTGTTTTCCAATGTATAAGGGACAGCCTAAAGACCTGGTCCACGGTAGAGATCTTCTGGCGAAACCCAGCCTGAAGAGGGCTCAGGACATCCCTCTCCTCGATCCAGTCCAAAAGTCGATCCAACAGAAGCCTCGCAAAGAGTTTCTGTGGAACGTCTATCAGACTGATCGGTCTATAATTGGCGGGGAGCAAAGGTGAGCCCCTTTTAAAAATGGGCACAATCTCCGCCCCCAGCCAAGTTGGGGGAAGTGCCATCCCATGAATAATTGCATTAAACAGTATCAGAAAGTACAGTGCCCAAATTCTGACTTCGTGCCTTAGGAGGTCGCCTGGAATCTTATCTAAACCTGGCGCTTTTCCTAAAGAAAGGCAAGTGATTGCCCTTTCCACTTCCTCCAGCTTAAAGTCTTCCAACACCGTGCAACTATCAATGGGGTTCACTAAGCTCTCAGGCGGTGTTCCCATTTGGTCTAGCCCAACACTGCTATAGAGGGACGAGAAGTGTTTTTCCCAGACTTCAGCTGTAACATTACCTTCTATTGCCTTTACAGGCTCAGCAGAACCATGTCTGACTATGTGCCAGAATTTTTTGGAATCTCTAACTTTGAGAGCAGATGTTATTTCTGACCAGTTCTCCCAGTCCCAGTCTATTTTCGCGGCTTCCAGACTGGACTTATAAGCCACCCTCTTTTCCCTGATCACAAAGGATGTTTCCTTATTTTTAAGTGCTTGGAGGAGATCTTTCTTTGCTACCCTGCAGCTGGCATTGAACCAAGAGGCTCTTTCGCTCCTCGGTTTCCTGCCCCGGACCACAGGATTCAATACCTCAGCTAGATTGACACAGAGAGCCTGATGGATATCCTCAAGGGAAGAACAGCCATCCGACGAGGGCAATTGAGGGAGAAGGCTCTCCATTCTTTCCAAAGTTTCAGCCACTTGCTCATATATAGCCCTTATACGGTTCGATGAGGGGTGGAAGATGCAGTGATGGGGACCAAAGAGGGTTGAGAGAATTTGTGATGGATGAAGGATGAGGGGTGAGAGATGCAGTGATGGGGAAGGATGAGAGGTGAGAGACGCAGTGATGGAGGAAGGATGAGGGATGAGAGATGCAGTGATGGAGGAAGGATGAGGGGTGAGAGATAGTGATGGAGGAAGGATGAGAGATGAGAGACAGTGAAGGAGGAAGGATGAGGGATGAGATATGCAGTGATGGGGAAGGATGATGGGTGGGAGACACAGTGATGAAGGAAGGATGAGGGCTGAGAGACACAGTGATAAAGGAACCATGAGGGGTGAAAGATGTAGTGATGGGGAAGGATGAGAAGTGATAGATGCGGTGATGAAGGAAGGATGAGAGGTGACAGACGCAGTGATGGCGGAAGGGTGATGGATGAGAGACAGTGATGGAGGAAGGATGATGGGTGAGAGACACAGTGTTTGGAAAGGATGAGGGGTGAGACACGCAGTGTTGGGAAAGGATGAGGGGTGAGAGACGCAGTTTTGGGAAAGGTTGAGTGGTGAGAGATGAAGTGATGGGGGAAGGATGAGTGGTGAGAGACGCAGTGTTGGGAAAGGATGAGGGGTGAGATACGCAGTAATGGAGGAAGGATGAGGGGTGAGAGACACAGTGTTGGGAAAGGATGATGGGTGAGAGACGCAGTGATGGAGGAAATATGAGTGGTGAGAGACGCAGTGTTGAAGAAAGGATGAGAGATGAGAGACACAGTGATGGGGAAGGATGAGGGGTGGGAGATGCAGTGTTGGGAAAGGATGAGGGGTAAGGGATGCAGTGATGGGGGAAGGATCAGGGGTGAGAAATAGTGATGGAGAAAGGATGAGGGCCGAGAGACCCAGTGATGGAGGAAGGATGAGGGGTGAGATATAGTTATGGAGAAAGGATGAGGGGTGAAATACACAGTGATGGAGAAAGGATGAGGGGTGAGAGACACAGTGATGGGGAATGATGAGGGGTGAGAGACGCAGGGATGGGGAAGGATGAGGGATGAGAGACGCAGTGATGAAGGAAGGATGAGGGATGAGAGACACAGTGATGGGCAAGGATGAGGAGTGAGAGATACCGTGATGGGGAAGGATGAGGGATGAGAGACACAGTGATTGGGAAGAATGAGGGATGAGAGACAGTGATGGAGGAAGGGTGAGGAGTGAGAGACACAGTGTTGGGAAAGGATGCAGGGTGGGAGACGCTGTGTTGGAAAAGGATGAGGGGTGAAAGATGCAGTGATGGAGGAAGGATGAGGGGTGAGAAACGCAGTGTTGGGAAAGGATGAGTGGTGAGAGATGCAGTGATGGAGGAAGGATGAGAGGTGAAAGATGCAATGATGGAGGAAGGATGAGTGGTGAGAGAGGCAGTGTTGGGTAAGGATGAGTTGTGAGATACGCAGTGAATGAGGAAGGGTGAGGGGTGAGAGACGCAGTGTTGGGAAAGGATGAGGGGCGAGAGACGCAGTGTTGGGAAAGGATGAGGGGTGAGAGATGCAGTGATAAGGGCAGGATGAGGGGTGAGAGATGCAGTGATGGGGACATATGAGGGATGAGTGACACAGTGATGGGGAAGGATGAGGGGTGGGAGATGCAGTGTTGGGAAAGGATGAGGGGTGAGAGATGCAGTGATAGAGACCGGATGAGGGGTGAGAGATGCAGTGATGGGGAAGGATGAGGGGTGAGAGATACTGATAGAGAAAGAATGAGGGGTGAGAGACGCAGTGATGGAGGAAGCATGACTGGTGAGAGATAGTGATGGAGAAAGGATGAAGGGTGAGAGACACAGTGATGGGGAAGGATGAGGGATGAGAGACACAGTGGTGAAGGCAGGATGAGGGATGATAAACAGAGTGATGGGGAAGGATGAGGGGTGAGAGACACAGTGATGGGGAAGGATGAGAGACACAGTGATGGGGAAGGATGAGGGATGAGAGATGCATTGATGAAGGAAGGATGAGGGATGAGAGATAGTGATGGAGAAACGATGAGAAGTGATAGATGTAGTGATGGGGAAGGATGAAGGGTGAGAGACACAGTGATGGGGAAGGATGAGGGATGAGAGACGCAGTGGTGAAGGCAGGATGAGGGATGATAAACAGAGTGATGGGGAAGGATGAGAGGTGAGAGAAACAGTGATGGGGAAGGATGAGAGACACAGTGATGGGGAAGGATGAGGGATGAGAGATGCATTGATGAAGGAAGGATGAGGGATGAGAGATAGTGATGGAGAAACGATGAGAAGTGATAGATGTAGTGATGGGGAAGGATGAGGGGTGAGAGACACAGTGATGTGGAAGGGTGAGGAGTGCAAGACAGTGATGGGGCAGAATGAGGGGTGAGAGACACAGTGATAGGGAAGGATGAGGGATGAGAGACGCAGTGATGAAGGCAGGATGAGGGATGAGAGATAGTGATGAGAAAGGATGAGAAGTGATAGATGCAGTGACAGAGGAAGGATGAGGGATGAGAGGCAGTGATGAAGGAAGTGTGAGGGGTGAGAGAGGCAGTGATGTGACAGATGAGGGGTGGGAGATGCAGTGATGGGGACGGATGACGGAAGAGAGAATTTGTGATGGAGGAAGGATGAGGGATGAGAGATGCAGTGATGGATGAAAGATGAGAGGTGAGAGACACAGTGATGGAGAAGGCTGAGGGGTGAGTGATGCAGTTATGGAGGAAGGATGAGGGGTGAGAGAGTGATGGAGGAAGGATGAGGGATGAGAGATGCAGTGATGCGGAAGGATGAGGGGTGAGAGACAGTGACGGAGGAAGGATTAGGGATGAGAGATGCAGTGATGGAGGAAGGATGAGAGGTGAGAGAGGCAGTGATGGGGAAGGATGAGAGGTGAGAGATGCAGAGATGGAGGAAGGATGAGAGGTGAAAGACACAATAATGGAGGAAGGATGAGGGATGAGAGACGCAGTGTTGAGAAAGGATGAGGGCTGAGAGATGCAGTGATGGAGGAAGGATGAGAGGTGAGAGAGGCAGTGATGGGGAAGGATGAGAGGTGAGAGACACAGTAATGGAGAAGGATGAGGGGTGAGAGATGCAGTGATGAGGAAGGATGAGGAGTGAGAGACAGTGATGGAGGAAGGATGAGGGATGAGACACGCAGTGATGGAGGATGAGGGATGAGAGACACAGTGATGGAGGAAGAATGAGGGGTGAGAGATGCAGTGATGGAGAAAGGATGAGAAATGATAGATGCAGTGATGAAGGAAGGATGAGAGGTGACAGACGCAGTGATGGCGGAAGGGTGAGGGATGAGAGACAGCGATGGAGGAAGAATGAGGGGTGAGAGACGCATTGTTGGGAAAGGATGAGGGATGAGAGACGCAGTGATGGAGGATGGATGAGGGGTGAGAGACGCAGTGTTGGGAAAGGATTAGGGGTGAGAGATGCAGTGATAGGGGAAGGATGAGTGGTGAGAGATGCCGTGATGGAGGAAGGATGAGTTGTGAGGGACGCAAAGTTGGGAAAGGATGAGGGGTGAGCGATGCAGTGATGGGGAAGGATGAGGGATGAGAGATAGTGATGGAGAAATGATGAGGGGTGGGAGACGCAGTGATGGAGGAAGGATGAGGGGTGAGAGACGCAGTGATGGTGATGGATGAGGAGTGGGAGCTGCAGTGATGGAGAAGGATGCAGGGTGAGAGATGCAATGATGGAGAAAGGAGGAGGGATGGGGACGCAGTGATGGAGGAAGGATTAGAGATGAGAGATTGTGCTGGAGAAGGATGACAGGTGAGAGAAGCTGTGATGGAGGAAGGATGAGGGGTGAGAGACACAGTGATGGGGGAAGGATGAGTGGTGAGAGGTGCAGTGATGGAGGAAGGATGAGTTGTGAGAGATGCAGTGTTGGGAAAGCATGAGGGGTGAGCGATGCAGTGATGGAGAAAGATGAGGGGTGAGCAACACAGTGGTGCAGTAAGGATGAGGGATGAGAGCTAGTAATGGAGAAAGGATGAGGGGTGAGAGACGCAGTGATGGAGGACGGTCCAGGTTTATAGACGCAGTGATGGAGGAAGGATGCAGGGTGAGAGATAGTGATGGAGCAAGGATGAGAAGTGATAGGATGAGAGTTGAGAGATGCAGTGATGAAGGAAGGGTGAGAGGTGAGAGACGCAGTGATGAAAGAAGGATGAGAGGTTAGAGACGCAGTGATGAAGGAAGTATGAGGGGTCAGAGATGCAGTGATGGGGAAGGATGCGGGGTGCAAGATGCAATGATGGAGAAAGGAGGAGGGATGGGAGACGCAGTGATGGAGGAAGGATGAGGGATGAGAGGTTGTGATGGAGAAGGATGAGAGAAGCTGGGATGGAGGAAGGATGAGGGGTGAGAGATGCAGTGATGGAGGAAGGATGAGGGGTAAGAGATGCAGTGATGAGGAATGAGAGATGCAATTATGGAGAAGGGTGAGGGATGAGAGAAGCTGTGATGGGGGAAGGATAAGGGGTGAGAGATGCAGTGATGGGGACAGATGAGTGGTGGGAGAGGCAGTGATGGGTGAAGGAGGATGGATGAGTGATGCAGTTATGGGTAAGGATGAGGGATGAGAGAGGCAGTGATGGGGACGGATGAGGGATGAGAGACACAGTGATGGGGAAGGATGAGGGGTGGGCGATGCAGTGATGGGGGAAGGATGAGGTTTTAGAGATGCAGTGATGTGGATGGATGAGGGGTGAGAGATGCAGTGATGGAGTAAGGATGATGGATGAGAGACTCAGGGATAAGGAAGGAGAAGGGTGCAGGGGAGGGGTGTACCAGAAGGCTGCTTAGTGCAAGTCCAAGTCACTGCCTTGGTCTTATTGCCAGTCATCTCACTTGGGATCAGAGTCAGACAGTGCCCCCCCCCTTTCATTCCCCCACCAACCCACACTGGGCCCTTGGCAGGCAGAAGCTATTTTATCTTCAGATAAGGCGGATTACGCTCCTGGCTTGTTACAGATTCACTTGTCTGATTCCAGCCTCTGCAGCTGCTGCCTGAGGTGGAGAGGGATGTGGCTAGGCTGGCACTATTGAGGGAGCCTCTCGTAGGGGGATAAGGCTAGGCTGGCACTGCTCAGCCTCTTGTATGGTGATGTGGAGAGGCTGGCACTGGTCAGTGAGCCTCTCATTAGTGATGTGGTGAGGCTGGCACTGCCCAGCCTTTCGTAGAGTGATGTGGTGAGGCTGGCATTGCTCAGCCTCTCGTAGAGTGATGTGGTGAGGCTGGTACTGCTCTGTAATCCTCTCCCAGCGTGATGTGGTGAGGCTGGCACTGCTCAGGCTCTCGTAGAGTGATGTGGTGAGGCTGGCACTGCCCAGCCTCTCGTAGAGTGATGTGGTGAGGCTGGTACTGCTCTGAAATTCTCTCCCAGCGTGATGTGGTGAGGCTGGCACTGCTCAGCCTCTCGTAGAGTGATGTGGTGAGGCTGGCACTGCTCAGCCTCTAGTAGAGTGATGTGGTGAGGCTGGCACTGCCCAGCCTCTCATAGAGTGATGTGGTGAGGCTGGCACTGCTCAGCCTCTAGTAGAGTGATGTGGTGAGGCTGGCACTGCCCAGCCTCTCATAGAGTGATGTGGTGAGGCTGGCACTGCTCAGCCTCTATTAGAGTGATGTGGTGAGGCTGGCACTGCTCAGCCACTCGTAGAGTGATGTGGTGAGGCTGGCATTGTAAAGGAAGCCTTTCATAAGGTGGTGTGGTGAGTCTCTCACTGCTCAGCCTCTCGTAGTGTGCTGTGCCCTGTATTTCAAAGAGACTCTCATATGGTGATGTGGTCTGCACTGCCGAGGTCGCCTCGCGTAGGGTGATATGGCCGGCACTGCCGAGATCGACTCTCGTAGGGTGATATGGCTTGCACTGCCGAGGGAGCCTGTCGTAGGGTGATATAACCGTCACTTCCCGAGGAACCTATCGTAGAGCGATGTGGCTTGCACTGCCGAGGGAGCCTGTCGTAGGGTGAAGTGGCTTGCACTGCCGAGGGAGCCTCGCATAGGGTGATGTGGTCTGCACTGCCGAGGGACGCTTTGTAAGTCTGATGTGGCCTTCACTGCCAAGGGAGCCTGTCATAGGGTGAGGTGGTCTGCACTTCTGAGGTCACCTCTCGTAGGGTGATATGGCCGGCACTGCCGAAATCGACTCTCCTAGGGTGATCATATGGCTTGCACTGCCGAGGGAGCCTGTCGTAGGGTAATGTGGCTTGCACTGCCGAAGGAGCCTGTAATAGGGTGATGTGGTCTGTATACTGTTAGGTTGTGCGGTCGGTGAGGTCTGTATAGAATCAGAATCATTCTTCCAGTGGTGCAGATTAAACAGGCCTGGAGTTTCACACAGGCTGGAGAGGTGAGGTGAAAACCCCCACAACAATGTATAATTTGTGCTGGGCCTGGGCTAAATTTCCGTTCCGCTCGCGGAAATTGCGATAATTTGACATTTTCGCGGTCCGCGGAGAGCGCGAAAATGTCAAAATTTCCGCATTCCGCAGCTTAGTGATAATTTGTTTCTTGCTCGCGCTGTAAAATAATACATTCTGGCGCGCGCGTGATCGCCTTACCTGAATCCCCGCGTTCGCCGACAAGTTTTCCCGATCCGGTCGCGTTCTCCACAAGATGTTGGAATGTTGGTAGCCATTTGCGCTGTCTCGCAACAGTTCGCACCCGCAGTAATGTCATTGGTCGCGCGATCACGTCTTTCTTCTCGCGATCATGCACCGCGAGAAGAGTGAAAACAAGATGGCCGTACCCGCAAGCAACCGCATGGGTAAGTTGGCGAGCCGCGACCATGCAGAAAATACCGCGAACGGGCGGGTAAAAAACTTCCGCATCTTCGCGATATTTCCGCGTGTTTGTGGAGATTTGTAACATTTTCGTGATAATTTGCGAAAGTCACTTTCGCAAATTCTGCCCACCCCTAATTTGTGCCGGAGTTTTCCGGTGCTGTGCACCAGCACTTATTTCTCAATACTAAAACTTATTTCTACAATCTAGGGCAAGAAAAGGCAAATTACGAAGTACAATGCGACACATTTTGTAACAGTATTACTTTATTTTTTTGACATTTCTACACTTATTAAGCCTGTCTGGGCATTGGTTGCACCTCATTACTACCGGTTTAATACCCACATTTAGCAAGAAGCAACAGAGCGGTGACCAGTCCAACATTACACAGGCCTTCCACTGAGAGGCAACAAGTTTCACTGCATTTTTTAGTAACTTTTGAACCGTCTGAACAGAAGCTGCAGTGACATGCCATGAAATGCATGGGACCTTGGCACTTATGTTTTTTGCAAATTAAGCACTGCCCCCAGGGAGTAAAGGTGGGTGCCCCTCCCCTCAAGAGGACTGATTAGAAAGGCAAAGCTGCCTGCTTGAGAGATCCACAATCGCAAAACCCCGGGCAAGTTTGCGAAATTCGAAGAACGTAAAATGCGCAAATGTTGCTGATTTTGCTGATGTGAATAAGTTGTTTGTGGCCCCAGACAGAAGCCAGCGTGGGCTGCATCTAAGATAGTCAATCATTCCTTGTTGCAGGGAGTAGAGGAATCAGCTGGGAGAACCCCAAGATGGACCCCAACAGGTGGCACTTTGAAATATGTGGCGAGCAGCCTTACGGAGCAGAGGGGTCCTGCAGGGGTGGATGAGTTTAGGAGTCTTAACCGGACAAGGGTCGGGGGGGGAGTCAACTAGGGGTGTCACCCCTTGTAGGAAGCTGGCTCTGGTCATGATATTATCACTAGGTGGTCATACCGTGCACAGAGTCCAGGGGTTTCCCAAAAGTGTACAGGGCTCAATGTAAAACCCAAAGTGCTCTATTAGGGTAGTGTGGGTGAGCAGCCTTAGGCCTCACACAGAGGAGTGTAAAACATTTATTGCACACACCCGATCGATAGCAGACACACGACTCAAGAAGGCGATCGAGACCAATTTTATAAAAATGATACTTTGTATTTTGTTTTTAAGACCAAGACCTTGTTGCCAAGGCGCAGGTTCGCTACAAGTAAAGATGCTTTTCACGAGTAAAAGTTGATAGTGCAATATTCTACACGTTCAAGATTCCTCTGGAGGAAAAGAAGCGAGTGTACAACTAACAGTTTCTGTCTATGGGTAGTCAGACCCATACGGGGTGCAGGGTCGACCGTGGGGACTGGGGCACCAGTACGGTACGGATTTCAGTATCTTTTGAACAGGCGGTCGATACCGACAATGATGTTTACCCTCAACTTCAGTGGGGGCAATGAGTAGGATAGATTTCAGCAGGTGGCCAACGCAGGACCTTTGACTGTAAATCGGACGGGGTTCTGCTGTCGTCGGTTCATCTTGGAGAGATCGCGGTTGGGCAGGCGGCGCAGGAGGCGACCGGCAGGGCCATTTGCAGGAGGGTACAGGCTCTCAGTCACACAGCTGTGGTAGCTTGGGTCATGGGGCTGAGCGGATCCCTCGAGGTTGTGGAGGTTATCCAGTTGCATGGCATTCTTCAGGCAGGATAGCGTTGCGTCGACGCAAGTGCTGGTCCTCTGCCACTGCCGTCCTTGGGAGAACTTCAGCAGCAGTGAGTCGTGTTGGCACCAGTGTCGGTCCTCAACTGCAGCGGTTCTTCTAGTTGTTTTGCAGCAGGGAGTCGAGTCAACCAGGGTCAGTCTTCCCTGTGGCTGGTCTTGGAGTTTGTTTCTTCTTGGACAGGTCCACTGCCAGGTAGATTGGAGTCTTTGTCGAAGACAGCAGTCCTCCCAGGGTGTCAGAGGTCACTGGCTGCAAGACAGGTTGCAGGTTAGCAGAAGCTGGAGACAGGCCGGTAGGGATGGTGCCAAGGCAGTTGTTGTCTTCAGACTTCTCTGCAGGGGGCATTTTCTTGCTTCTTAGGTCGTCGCAGTTCTGGGGGCCAGGTCTGGGGGAGCCACCTAAATTCTAAATTTAGGAGGCATTTTAGGGGCGTAGCAGATAGGGCCAATGGGCACCTCACCTAGGGTGACTACACCCTCTATTATGCCACCCTCCTGTGGGAAGGGTATAGACCTAGCCCTGATTGGAAAAGCCCCCCCATCCTCTAGATGGTGGGACTGAAAAGTGTGCTTCACCTCGCTTCCCCCCACCTTAGGGGTGGTATTGTATCTTTTTAAATTTTCCCACCAGTTTTCCTGCCCAAAGTGGGTGTGTAAACTAGGGGCTGCCATCTGCGGCAGAGGCTGGGGGTTGCATTACAAAGATGTCAGGTCTTGGAAGCTTCCCTTTTTGAGTACTGACCCAACCTGGGTCCAGGATGTGCATTGTTTCTCACCCAGGGTCCAGAAACATGTCTGATGGTGGCTGGCTGCTTACAGCCGGTCAGAGACCACACCAGGTCTGGAAGGGATTCAGGGAGGCACCACTTAGGTGCCTGCTGGGTGCATGGTACAATAAATCCCACTCAGGCATGAGTGTTGATCTATTGAAAGGAGTAATTTGGTACCAAACACTATATATTTAGTAAAGCCATCATGGTGCGTTGAAACTTGTTTGTCGAGTTCCTAGCCCATGTACTATCTATGGCTTTACGGGAACTTACAATATTGGGAAATGACGCCCAATATTGTAGTGGCATACCTGCTCATGCAGATATACCCTCACCTGTAGTGAAGTGCACCCTTCATTAGGGCTGTGAGGCCTGCTAGAGAGGTAACTTACCTATGTAGAAGTGTGGCTCAATGGTTAGAGCGGCAGACCCTGATGCAGAGGTCTGGCCCGGGACCAGGGTTCAATTCCCCGCCTCGGTGGGTCTTGGGCTAAAAAATTCAACGGACCTGATAATTCCCGCCTCGGTGCCTATTCCAATCATGGAGTCCCACTCTGCAACTCTGGGCAATAGCTTGCTTAATCTCCACAACGGCCCCCACAACGCTAAGGATGCCTGGCCTCCACCTTGGGGGTGCCCAGGAGTGGACACCTCACAGGGAAAGCCAGGATGGGTTCCACAGCGGTATTCGTACAAGCGCCTTGAGACCCTTGCGGGTGAGTAGTGCGCTATACAAGTATCAATTTACATGCTGTCAGGCAGTGTTAGCTAGCAATGGCACCCAGCCAGGCTAGCTTGAATCCAGTGGCACAGTTAGGCCAGAAGCCACATCTGGGCAAATGCAAAAAGAAAACAAGCTGATGGATGGGATGCTTGAATAAATCTCAGTCACTGGCAGTCACTTGGGCCTCCATTCCAATCCTAGTTTGGACCCAGCCCTATGCAAATCAGTCTCGACACAAACAGTCCAGCCCGAACTGCCAGACCAGGTCCTACCTGGACCGGAAAAAACCTCCTGGACCAGTTTCGAGGTATCACCTCTTATTAGCCATGCTAGCTTCAATCCAGTGGCACGGTGAGCCCGGGGCCCATGACTAGGCATACCAGGCACACGTAGGGTGGCAAATGCAAAAAAAACAAGGTGATGGATGGGATGTTTGAACAAATCTCAGTAACTGGCAATCACTTGGACCACATCCCTAGCCATCTTTTTTTTGCCCACCTTGCATTTGTCACCCCGAGTGGGACGGGTATGCCCGGACCTGGGTCCCGTGCTCTCTATGCCACTGGATTCAAGCTATCCTGGCTGATGAGGGCTGAAAACTGGAATCCAGTCCTGGGATCCTTGTTTCCAGTCCAGGGAGGACCTGGCTTGGCAGTTCGGGCTGGACTGTGCCCAGGAGGCACAGGGTCAAGAGTGATTTGCATATGGCTGGGTTCAAACTGGAATGGCATGGTGAGCAAAAAAACGATTGATTTACGACCAGAACTCTGTACTGGGGTGAATGTTTGACATTTTTCAGCATTCTGCCCATCAGTTGTTCTTTTTGCAATGTATAATATGGTCAGAATACAGTGTGTGTGAAAGGCTCTGTGTGTAATGTGCTCATTATACATTGTGTATGAAAGATTCTGTGTGCGACGTGATGACTGTACACTGTGTATGAAAGTTTCATTGTATAATTTGGTCCGCATATGTTATGTTATGTTAATAAAATTTGTAGAGCGCGACGGTTACCCTGAGGTGTCCTGGCGCTGTATTGATGGCTGATCGGATGGAGGTGGACAATCATTGAATGAAAATCCAGGTCTTCAGACCCTTCCTAAACAGAGGAAGACTAGAAGCGTTCCTCAAGGAGAAAGGCAAGTTATTCCATGCCACTGAAGCCCCGGTCCTGAAACTACTACCACCCCAGCTAGCCTTCTTAACTAACGGCGTGAGAATCTTTTTGGCGCTGGCGGACCGAAGGGTCCTGGTGGGAGCGTACCATATAGGTACTGAGGGCCTGTCCCATATAAGGCCTTGAAGACTGTACAAAGGTCCTTAAAGCAGTCTCTTTGCTTCACTGGCAGCCAGTGCAGCCTGGTTAACTCGTTTTTTACCGAAGCAAATTTAGGAATACCTAGTAACAGCCTTGCTGCCGCATTTTGAGCCATCTGCAGCCTGTTAACCAGGTACTGACGGGCATTCATAAGAATGCCGTTACAGTAATCGAGTCTTGACATGATAAGCACCGTGACCACCGTCCTTAAGTTCCCCTCCGAAAGGTAAGGTTTGATTTTCCTTAAAATTCGTAGCCACATAAAACAAGTGGAGACCACGGTGCTTATATGATCGCTAAAGGTCAATTTACAATCGACAGTTACACCTAGATTTTTTGCTTTCAACGAGGGAGTAGGGCAGCTGCCTAGTTCCACCGGCCAATAGTCAGGGGTCCAGGCATTGGGATTATTTCCAAAGACAATATTCTCTGTTTTGGATGAATTAAGTTTCAGGCAATTCAATGCCATCAATCCGGCGATCTCCGTCATGCAAGCATGGAAACGCAATCCCGTTTCTCTTTCCAACCCGTCCTTGACGGATAACACTATTTGAGTGTCATCTGCATAGGACGTCAGCTGAAAGCCATGGGATTTTACAAGAGCGGCAAGCGGGATCATGTAGATATTAAAAAGGGTGGGGCTTAGTGAGGATCCCTGAGGGACTCCACAAGGAAGGCTAAAGGAATCAGAATTATGCTCTCCCAGGTTGACCGTCTAGGACCTATCAGAGAGGAACGAGCGTAGCAGTTTCCAGGCCATCCCTTGAACTCCCACCTCCGACAACCGATCCATCAAAATCGCATGATGGACCGTGTCGAAAGCCGCTGAAAGATCCAACAGCGTGTGTGCTTGGCTCTGTGTGTAATGTGATCACTGTACAGTGTGCACAAAACTGGCTGTATGTAATATGCTCAGAATACAGTGTGTATGAAAGGCTCGATGTGCAATGTGATCAGTGGACAGTGTGTGTGAAACTTTCTGTGTGTAAGGTGTTCAGCATACAGTGTGTGGGAAAGAACCTGCGTGTAATGTGAACAGCTTATAGTGAGCAAGAAAGGTGCTGTGTGTATGGTTTGCATACAAATGGCTGTGTGTAATATGATCAGCATTGATTGTGTATGAAAGGTTCTGTGTGTAATGTGCTCAGCGTGCAGTGTGTATGGAACTGACTGTGTCTAATGTGATCATGGTACAGTGTGCGCCAAACTGGCTGTGTGTGATGTGCTCAGTATACGGTGTGTACGGAAGATGCTGTGTGTAATGTTTCAGTGCATAATATGCATACAATTGGGTGTGCGAATTGTGATTAATATTCGGTGTGTATGAAAGGCTTTATGTAAAATATGCCCAGTGTACAGTGTGTAGGAAAGGCTATGTGTGTAATACTATCAGTGTACAGTGTGTGGGAAAGCTCTGTTTGTAATACTATCAGTGTACAGTGTGTGGGAAAGCGCTGTTTTTAATACTATCAGTGTACAGTGTAGGCTCTGTGTGTAATACTATCAGTGTACAGTGTGTGGGAAAGCTCTGTTTGTAATACTATCAGTGTACAGTGTAGGCTCTGTGTGTAATACTATCAGTGTACAGTGTGTGGGAAAGCTCTGTTTGTAATACTATCAGTGTACAGTGTGTGGGAAAGCGCTGTTTGTAATACTATCAGTGTACAGTGTAGGCTCTGTGTGTAATACTATCAGTGTACAGTGTGTGGGAAAGCTCTGTTTGTAATACTATCAGTGTACAGTGTGTGGGAAAGCGCTGTTTGTAATACTATCAGTGTACAGTGTAGGCTCTGTGTGTAATACTATCAGTGTACAGTGTGTGGGAAAGCTCTGTTTGTAATGTGCACAGTAAGAACTGCGCACACGGCTTCTGCCTGCACAGTACGTATAAATGACTCTGTGTATAATGTGCAGGAAGGATTTTGCATACACTGTATGTACAAACAGCCCTGTGTGTAATGTGCAGGAAGGATTCTGCTTGCACAGTGCTCATAAATGACTGTATATAATGTGCAGGGAATATGCAGCGTGCACAGCGTGCATAAACAGACCTGTGTGTAATGTGCAGGAAGGATGCAGCGTGCACACTGTGTATAAACCAATCTGTGTGTAATGTGCAAGAAGGATGCAGCGTGCACACTGTGTATAAACCAATCTGTGTGTAATGTGCAAGAAGGATGCAGCGTGCACACTGTGTATAAACCAGTCTGTGTGTAATGTGCAAGAAGGATGCTGCTGCATGCACAGTGTGTATATGCACCGATCTGCGTGTAATGTGCAGGAAGGATGCCACATGCACAGTGTGTATAAATGGCTCTGTGTGTAATGTGCAGGAAGGATGCTGCGTGCACAGTGTGTATAAACAGCTCTGTGTGTAATGTGCAGGAAGGATGCCGCGTGCACAGTGTGTATAAATGGCTGTGTGTGTAATATGCAGGAAGGATGCTGCGTGCACAGTGTGTATAAATGGTTCTGTGTGTAATGCGCAAGAATGATGCTGCACGCACAGTGTGAATATAAACCGATCTGTGTGTAATGTGAAGGAAGGAAGCTGAGTGCACAGTGTGTATAAACGACTCTGTGTGTAATGTGCAGAAAGGAACCTGCATGCACAGTGTGTATAAACTGATCTGTGTGTAATGTGCAGGAAGGAAGCAGAGTGCACAGTGTGTATAAACATCTCTGTGTGTAATGTGCAGGAAGGATGCCTCGTGCACAGTGTTTGTAAACCCTCTGTGTGTAATGTGCAGGGAGGGTGCTATGTGTACATCGTTTATAAAAGACTGCGCTGAGTGTCTGTCTGACAGTGATTTGTCTGAATAGCGCTCTTGTGTGGGGGGTTTGGGGGGGGCGGATGTGGGTAGAACGTTTGTGCTCCCCCCCCGCCCCCCCCCCCCCCCAATAGCCAGACATCCTTCTGTGGGGGTTTCATGCAGACTCATTTCAAAGGTATAAGAAACTGGCGTTTGGGAACAAATGCGTCAATTTGTTGATGGAGGGGGCAGTGGGGCGGGGGAGGGTTGAGCCTCCAGCACTAGTGACTCAGTGCAAGGGGAGCCCCATGAGCCCCCCCCATTTCACCCCACCACCCATCATCTTCATCACACCTCTACACCCCCCAGCGGAAGTCTAAGAGAGAGCGAGCGAGGGTGGGAGGGAGGGTGGACTCAGGTAAACATAGGAAGGAGAGGATGAGGGTGGAGAGGGGGAGGGAAGGGGTGGGGGTGGAAGGGGTTGGGGGATGCCTGTGGAGAGAGCAGGGGAGAACGGCAGCCCACGACGTATTAGAGCTTTCATTCATATATTCATTCAAGTATTGAGGTGGAAATGGATAAAGGCGAGAATGGCATGAGGGGACACACTGGTGGAGGGAAGGGAGGAAGAAGTGAGGGAGAGGTGCTAGGGAAGGAGGGATGTTAGGGAGGGATTGATGAAGGGACAGAGACTAGAGTAAAAAGTGGAGAGGGTGAAGGAAAGGTAAGGACTGGGTAGAGGGAAAGGAATACGGCAAGGTCCTGAGGTGGTTCCTTTAGCCTCGTGGGCAGGTCGCGGCGAGTGGAGGTCGATGGAGATCTCTCCTCGTCGACTGCGGGGGCTCTCCCAGGGGTCTCTACTCCTTGTTTACCAAAGACCCACTCCAAGTCCTTCTTGAGAAGCCAGGCATCTTCCATCACCTGTACGTAGGCGACACACGACTGTATCTACAGGTCTCCGCACAAAACAATACCTGGCTGATCACCACCACCCAGAACTCTGTTCAGGGCAGGATGAGCTATCATCACCTACAGCTGAACCCTCTACAGCGAATGCCTCCTTATCTTCCCTTCAAAATCAACACTTCCACTGCACTCCTGGATGGACACCACACAACATCCTCAACAGTAAACCCAACATTGTTGACACTGCCAAGTCTCTGGGAGGCATCCTAGACGAAAGACTCAACCTGCTCTCCCAGATCCTGGATGGACACCACACAACGTCCTCAACAGTAAGCCCAACATTGTTGACACTGCCAAGTCTCTGGGAGGCATCCTAGACGAAAGACTCAACCTGCTCTTTCAAATCCTGGATGGACACCACACAACGTCCTCAACAGTAAACCCAACATTGTTGACACTGCCAAGTCTCTGGGAGGCATCCTAGACAAAAGACTCAACCTGCTCTCTCAGATCCTGGATGGACACCACACAACGTCCTCAACAGTAAACCCAACATTGTTGACACTGCCAAGTCTCTGGGAGGCATCCTAGACGAAAGACTCAACCTGCTCTCTCAGATCCTGGATGGACACCACACAACATCCTCAACAGTAAACCCAACATTGTTGACACTGCCAAGTCTCTGGGAGGCATCCTAGACGAGAGACTCAACCTGCTCTCTCAGATCCTGGATGGACACCACACAACATCCTCAACAGTAAACCCAACATTGTTGACACTGCCAAGTCTCTGGGAGGCATCCGAGACGAAAGACTCAACCTGCTCTCTCAGATCCTGGATGGACACCACAAAACGTCCTCAACAGTAAACCCAACATTGTTGACACTGCCAAGTCTCTGGGAGGCATCCGAGACGAAAGACTCAACCTGCTCTCTCAGATCAGCGCCATGGCCCAAAACTCTGGCTATCAACTACGTCTTCTGTGGGAATCCACCGTTACATCCCAGAACAAGATCTTAAATCTCTTGCTCATACACTGGTGCTCGCCAGAATGGACTATTGTATCTCTCTCCTGACCGGTCTCCGCAAAACCCACCTGCCCCCCATGAAATGATTCTACACCCGGCCACATGGTTTGTCTAAAGGGCCAGAAGAAATTACCGCATTACCCTGATGCGGATCACTCTCCGATGGTTGTCAATTGAAGCAAGGGCTGTCTACAAGACTGCCTGCATGACCCATGAAGCCCTGCACACACCCACTCCCCGTTGACTAGCAGACAAACTCTAGCTAGCATGCGGCTCCAGACCATCGTGAAGCACCATAACATCGCTCTTTGAACCCCGTCCCTTTAAAGGGTACGACTGAAGGCATAATCCTTCCTGGGAAGGACTGCCAGAATCTGGAATTCACTGCCTCCAAATCTGCACACAACTACCACGCTGATGGCTTTGAAAAGGGACCTTGAAAGCCCTTTGGTGTTCTGGAAAAACACTGTCCTCAACTCGTGGCACCGGCCTCCGTACTATCTCAACTTTATGCAACACGGTGCTACCGCAACCTTTCTACGGCCATATATACCTTTACACACTCTGGGGCAGATTTACAATAACTGGCGCATCCCTGCATATCAGCAGGGATGCGCCAGTTATTGTGCGTCACGTCTCCGCCACCATGGATGCGCCGCATTTACAATGTGGCGCACCATGGGGCAAAAACGGACAGATGCATGACGCATCTGTGCCGTAAAGGCAGCGCATTGCTGGAGTTGCATCGCACGCACGACGCAGCTCCAGCAAGGCTCTGGGTGCCTTATCTTGACAATGTTGCGTCAATCCTTACGCCAGCTTAAAGCAGGCGCAGGGTTTTGACGCCGCGTGGGCTCAAAAGTGACTGAGTGAAATCTACTAGATTTCACTCAGCCACTTTTAGGAGGCGTTCCTGCGATGGAACAACCCCCCCATGCAGGAACGCCTACTGCTGGCGCAGGGCTTTACAACGTGACGCATCTACCAGATGTGTCACGTTGTAAATACCCCGCAGCATGGCGCTGGTTTTGCGCCGCCGCTGCGTCACAAAAGTGATGCAACGGAGGAGTAAAAGAGGCACAAGGGGCTTGTAAATCTGCCCCTCTGTATACTACCTCAACCTTTCCACGGCTTGTGTACTTTGCTGCGTCAAAACCCTGCGCCTGCTTTAAGCAGGCATAAGGATTGACGTAGCATTGTCAAGATAGGGCACCGAGAGCCTTGCTGGAGCTGCGTCGCGCGTGCGACGCAACTCCAGCAATGCGCTGCCTTTACGGCACAGATGCGTCACGCATCTGTCCGTTTTTGCCCCATGGTGCACCACATTGTAAATGAGGTGCATCCATGGTGGCGGAGCTGTGACGCACAATAACTGGCGCATCCCTGCTGATATGCAGGGATGCGCCAGTTATTGTAAATCTGCCCCATTCTGTTTTATGTAAAGTTCTACCTTGATGTACTTTCAATCTTTGTAATTACTTATAGCTGTATTGTCTATCCTAAATCATATGTAACTTCCGTGTAACTATGTATTTCTCCTCTAAAGAGCTCTGGCACCTTTAGGTAATGTCCACGCTATATAAATATGCATAAATAAATAAATATGTCAGAAGAGGATGTGAGGGACACAGCGGCATGTGTGGTGGGCGCTGGGCGGGGCGTGCCCTTGGCATTGGAGGCTTGAGTCCCCCTCCATGGCCGTATGGGGCTCCTATGGCAGTGTCTAGACAGCAGGGGGCCCCGGTTGAAAAGACAAACCCAGAAAGTACCATCAGGCACATAGCACTAGCCCTTGGACAAAGCTGTTGCGGCAGTATGGGCTTGAGATCCCAGATCGTCATTAACTGGGAGGGAGTTCTCTAAGAAGCTCAAATGTTTATCTTTGCACAGCAGTGAGCCCTCATGGCTCTGGGTGTCCTGGAGAAGGCCCTGGAGACACCAGGAATACCAGGACCCGGGCTCTGACCCGGAACAAAGAGCTGCCTACATTGTTCAGGCTGTCTGAACAGCACGGTGCCAAGATCTGACAGCAGCCTGTCGCTGTTAGGTCTCTCTTCTGCGGCTCATGGAATCCACATCTCTTTAGGCATTCCCCGTTCTACTTCTCTGGGCACTGTCTGTCAGGGTCGGACTGGGACACAAAATAGGCCCCGGCACGTAATGAAAAGTGGCCTCCATCAGTGAAGCAGATAGCTGAAAACGTGGCCCACATTTGCAAATCCAGGCAGTTTTGAAGTTGTGCTGGCACTCTGTATGGGTATGTTTCAGGGTCTGGCAGGCAGCATGCATTTGTGTTTGCCGCAGGCAATGCTTGCGGTAATATCAGGGAAATTAACAGTAAAAACCGGCCCACCTGTCCATAAAACAGGCCCACAAACTGCTAACAACCAGCCACACGCTGATCTGTGAGACCAGCCCATCGGGCACTGCCTGATTGCCCTACAGGGCAGTTCGACCCTGCAGTCTGTAAATATGAGTGATCTTTCTCCACACTGTAGTCCACCCTTCCCTCACAGGAGTCGGGCTCCTTCTCTACTGGAGTTCACACTCCTTTGACCAATTTGTGCCTGCACACTCTAAGGATGCGGCTCACTTGTCAGGGCTTAGATCATCAGGATCATCATTGACAACAAGCTCACCCTGGAATTACAGATCAACGCCGTCTCCTCCGCCTACTTCCTCACACTGCGCATGCCTCATACCTGCACACGAGACGCACCGTGACACAGGCCCTCATCACTACGGCAACACTCGGTACGTAGGAATAGCCGCACACCTCCTACAGAGACTACAGACGATAGGGAACGCCACAGCCAGACTCGTCCTCAACCTCCCCCAACGACACCCCACCTCAAGCAACTCCACTGGCTCCTTGTGCAAAAAAGATGTAAATTCAAGCTGCTGACCCGCGCACACAAGGCTCTACACAAGCAATGATCCACCAACATTAACCACCGCCTGAACTTCCACCAACCATCAAGAGGACTATGTTCCAGCTCGCTATCACTTGCCCATACACCCCACATCTACCGAAGCAGAAGTGGAGGCCGCTTCTTCTCCCACAGCACAGAAAAGACCTGGAACTCCCTCCCCACGCAATTCCAGAACATCATCTCACTTCCGGACCTCCAAATGGCCCTCAAGACCTGGCTGTTCGAATAATCCTTCTGAGACATGCAAGCTCCTGGATACCCTATCAGGTGATTAGCAGTGCCATATAAATGTTGATTGATTATTTGATTGGAGGGAACTATGTTGTGTACTAAAAACGCTCGCTATGATACTGGTCCAATGAAGGAAAAACTGGTGGTGGTCATTAAATGCTGGCCACCCTGGCGAAAGGCTTCATGTCTGCGGATCGAGCACTACACAACAATAAAATACAACTCCCAGGAATCCCTCTACTCTCCCATTGTTTGGTTATGACGGCAGCCATCTTGATTGGGTATAACTCCCCTCATGGTCCATGGTACACTTGCTACGCAATCGTGCTACAGCGTTGGTGCGGTCAGTACCTTAAGACTGGATTTGTGTTTTTTCTTTTGGAAAGCGATTGTGAGGGGTCAGTTTTGTATTCAGAGAAGTGCTCGGAATGTTAAATGGTAGCGGCAGTCGTAGTCAATAACCTTTCAAGTATTGCCCGGCGGTAATCGCCTCTTATACCATTCGATGCTAAACCAACAAAGAGGCAGGCGCCGGAGACTGGAAGGCAGGAAACAAAGTTGTATCCCGTCGGAGTGGAACACATCAGATCAGACAGCGAGGTATCGTCACGAGGTGCTCTAACTGCATCTCTGAGGCCTGGCCTTTTATACACAGGTTTATGACTTTATTGCAGGTTTATCATACATGGCACATTCTTGAGATCGCTTTGATACATGAAAAGAACATCCTCAGAATCCCCACTTCAAGCTCGTTCCCACACATATTTACAGTGGAAGTCCCCACCCCACCCACAGTAGGAGATGGCTATCACACAGCTGGACATTCCGCCAATTCCCGGGGGTGTGTGCGACCGGTCGGGTCTCAGGGGGTGGGGGGCCTTGATCTACTGTAATCCCTTTGATGTGGGGTGTTTCCCTTACAGTAGGGGCAATAAACTGCATCCGCAGGGCTAGGTGACGGCCTGGGATCGGTTCGGACAATTGGGCACAGAGGAAGGGGGTTATCAAAGAGATGCATGACCATGTATGGGATGTCGGTCAGGCGTGGGATGTGGTTCCATGGCAGGGTCGCGCAGAAGGAGAGGGTTTATGGCCCGTGTATGAGAGAGCGGGGGTGGCCGGCGCGCAGGGGAATGCTCGCAGCACCAGGGGGGACGCGCTGGCGATCGGCAATGAGCAGGGAGAGACCAGGGTGCCTAAAATGGCTGCCGTGCGCTTTCCTGTGTGTCGCGCTCGGGAGAGACAAGATGGCGCAGATAATGTTCAGTTCGCAAGCTAAATTTCCACAGTCCTCCCTTTTAACATATCTCGCCAGCTTGTTTAGTTCGGATCTATCCCCATAATACTACGAACTTCCACCTCATACAAAGCTTTCATTCGTTCCGCTTCAAAGTTCAAAGTCTTAGGGCAGATGCAGTTCATAAAAAGCGAACATAAAGGTGGCAGACACTGAATCCCCAAGCAACATCCACATAGTATCACAATCGGTATTAGGATAAATGAAAACAGCCTCCAACCCCAACTTCTAATAGTGTCCCAAAACCAACTTCCCAGTGACCATTCTTCTTGCTCCTGATGAACCTCTGCGGAAAGTCTGTGGAGGTGTTCAATTGCTTTCTAGACTGAGGGTGAGTTATCCGGTACGTAGGTACAACAGCTGGACCCAATGATGCGGCAT
The DNA here is from genome assembly GCF_964204655.1 of Triturus cristatus. Lineage (NCBI taxonomy): Eukaryota > Metazoa > Chordata > Amphibia > Caudata > Salamandridae > Triturus > Triturus cristatus. Next base: position 50,148,405 of record NC_140590.1, on the reverse strand, counting down.
GCTCCTCAACGATCAGCCAGAACCACATCTAGAACGAGGCGGTTCTGAAGAGCCACCAGGCGGACGGCCTGAAGCTCGGCGGTGTTGTTGGCGAGGATGCCAGCCGTAATGTTCATCGCCGTTTCGACTGCCTGAGTTAAGTGGCGGATGGCACGGCTGTTTGCCATTGGACCCCAGAGTGGAACAAGTCCTTTTACTGCGTCCATGAACTGTGCTCCGGTGGAGTCGGCTTGCACAATGTCTTTGGCACGTTTCTGTCGGTGATGGTTTGCTGGAGCCACATATGTTGGAGGAAGGACAAAAGCGATGTAGCAGGTGCCTCCCCAACCTTTCAGAAGCCAGGTGTAGGCCTTAGTACCACAGACGAAGTACATATTTGGGGAGGCAACAAAGGAGGGTGGATCAACTGAGTCCAATGTTCGGGTGATGAGGAAGGAGCTGTGGCCCATCAGCTGCGCCCCCAGGCCTTCGAGGCACACAAGTCCAGTGATGTTGATGACGGATAGGGCCACTGTTAGGGTGGCCGCCGTTCGTTTCCGGAGGTAAGAGAAGGTGGGTCTGGCTGGGTTGTTAAACACCTGCATTTCAACTCGTTCTTTGGCAGGGATGTCCATGTGAAAGGAAGTGTTTGATCTCAGAGGACAGAAGGGGGCAGAAGTTTTTCCAGTTCTGTTCAGCCAGAACCCATGGTAGAAGTGTGACACAGTTTTGCCGGAAGTGGCATTGTCCTTGTAGCTTTCTTGCAGGAGGATTAGCCAGGCGAGGCAGGAACCATGGACCGAAAAAGGTGAAGGGATGAAAGGGATAGAGTGTCCAGTGGCATGTGGTAGCAATCCACAGATCCAGCAATTAGTGGCATTGGAGGCAAGATTGTGTTGGTGGAGCAACTGCACAAAAGAGTTATTCCAGAACTCCTTACGCCTTTCTCGGAGTTGGGGTGAAAGTGAGATCAGATGGTGTTCTTTCATGGTGATAGGTGGAACGCTGGTCAGCAATGTCTTATGGGCGGGTGCGCTCTCCTCCATGATCCAGAAGGTGACCATGAGGAGAAGGCAAAAGAGAAGGGTAGTGAAAAGTGCAATAGTCTTTGAGCTGTGCATTTTGTCAGTCTTTGGGATTTTGTAGTGGATCTTTGGGCGTCCGGTTGCTTCCATCATCTTCATGTCGGATGCTTCCATCACCTTCAAGGGACTCGGTAGCGGGCAGAACCACAGACTTTGTTTAGTTTCTCTCCTGGTGGCCTTTGAGGTGGCTAGGCAACCGCTCTGAGATTTCAACTTAGTTTGTGGTCTGCTTAGCCGAAGTTCCCTCCTTTCGTCGTAGGTTATACCCTTCTTTGGATGGCACAGTGGGATCGGGATATTTCGTTAATTCAAGTGTCTCTGTATCCGGGCAGTGGCTCAGGGATGGTCGGTCTTTGTCCAGAAGTTCCTCTTGGGCGGTGATGTTGTCCGTGGTCGTCAGGGTCGATGATACCTTCTTGCAGTGGTGTGCATGCAGCCAATTGCGCTTCCCCTCCACTCGAAGAGCTGTTCGGGTGGTGATCAGGACTTGCAGGGGGCCCGTCCACCGGGGCTCCAGACTCTTGGTGAGCTGGAAGTTACGCACTAAGACAAAGTCACCGGGTTGGATGTCGTGCCCGGGGCCCCTGGAAACGTCGGGAATGGCTTGCAGCACCTGCTGATGGATAACAGACAACATTTTAGTTAGGTTGTACAAATAGTCAGACATGAGGACGTGCGGGACGTCGTGGATGGATGTTGGTTTCGGTGCAGTCCAAAGGTTCATGGGCCGCCCGAAGACGACCTCGTAGGGGGTTAAGTGGTGTTTGGTGGGGGTGGAACGCATTGATAGCAATGCTAGCGGGAGAGCGTCTGGCCATTTCAGTCCTGTGGTGGCAACTATTTTTGCTATCTTAAGCTTCAATGTGGCATTATGTCGCTCAACCAAGCCTGCAGATTGGGGATGGAAGACCGCATGGAACTTCTGTTTTACACCCAGCCCCTTTAAGATGAGTTGGATAACCTCGGCTACAAAGTGGGGGCCGTTGTCGCTCCACAAAATTCGACAAAGGCCGTACCGGGGGAAGAATTCTTTCAGTAGTACTTTTGCGGTAGTCATAGCGGTGTTGTCGCGGGTTGGGTAGGCTTCCACCCACTTGCTGAAGGCGCACACAACGACAAGTACGTACTTCAAACCTTGGCACCTTTCTAACTGGATGTAGTCCATTTGTAGGACTTCAAAGGGGTGATTGGGAACCCCAAACCCTCCCCGGGGTACAGCAGTTCCTTTCCCAGGGTTGTGTTGGAGGCAGACCAGGCATTGTTGGACCAGACGTTTGGCTGAGTCTGAGATTTTGTCGTTGTACCAGACTTTTGAGATGAGTTCGATCATGGGAGCAGACCCTATGTGTGCGGGGGAGTGTGCCATGGTCAGCATGGGGATCAAGTATGAGTCAGGTAGCAACCATTTGTTCGAGTCTTTAGTTCGCCAGCAACCGTCATCGTCCTTCAATCCCACCCGTGCCCATTCAGTTAATTTGTGTGGTGAGCTGGCTAATTGGATGTCCCTAATCATTTCCCTAGCATCCTTCCATTTCTCAGTTTGTGACCTGGTTACGTACATACGGGTCGTGGACCTATTCTCGGCTGTGGTTCGGCCAGTAATGTCAGCTAGTGCATTTCCCTGTCCTATAATGTCTGTCACTTTCTTGTGTGCCTGGCATTTGATCACAGCCAGCCGTGTGGGGAGGAGGACTGCTTCGGTCAGGGCAGAGACTAGATCTCCATGCAGGATGGGTGTGCCATGGGAAGTCAAGAATCCCCTCTCCTTCCAAAGGAGCCCAAAGTGGTGAACTACCCCGAAGGCGTATTGGCCGTCTGTGTAAATGTTTGCGGTTGTCCCTGCTGCCAGGATGCATGCTCGTGTGAGAGCAATCAGTTCAGCCGCCTGTGCGGATCGCTGTGTGATGCGGGCTGTCTCAACAACTGTTCGGGCTGTGGTGACTGCATAGGCAGCTGAAGTGGTGCCATCGGGGAGCTTGATGCATGAGCCATCCACCCATAGTTCTCCGTCAGGGTCCGGGAAGGCAGTATCTCGAAGGTCAACCCTACTCTTGGTCTGTTCGTCGGTGAGAGTCACGCAGTCATGTATAGGGGGCGCATTGGGGTCAGTGTCAGGGAGAGGTAGTAGAGTGGCTGGATTCAGAGTGGTGCATCGTTTCAATGTGATGTGGGGTGCAAGCAGAGTCAGTTCATAGCCAGTCAGTTGTGCGCTAGTCAGGTGTTGAGTCTTGGTCTGGTTCAGGAGGGTGTCAACCGCATGGGGTACCAATACAGTGAGGGGGTTCGAGAGCACGATCCCCTCACTTTGCCGGATAGAGACAGCAGCGGCGGCTACTGCTCGAAGGCAGGCGGGCAAAGCTCTGGCTACAGGGTCAAGAGTGGCAGAGAAGTAGGCACAAGGGCGTTGTTTAGGACCTATGGACTGGGTTAGGACAGACAACGCGCATCCCTCCCTTTCGTGGGTGTAGAGGGAGAAAGGTTTAGTGTAGTCTGGGGTTCCTAGGACTGGTGCCGAGCAGAGGGCGTCTCGTAATTCTTTGAAGGAGGATTGGCATTCGGGTGTCCAGGGGAGGGGAAGGGGACATCTTTAGCCAACAGGGAAAGCAGAGGTTTTACAATAAGACTGAAGTTTGGCAACCACTGTCGACAAAAGGAGGTGAGGCCCACTAGAGACCGCACTTGCTTCTGAGTTTTGGGAACAGGGGTTTCTAGGATGGTCTGAATTCGGTCAGGGGTAAGTTTCCTCCCGTCCTTGGATAGGAGGTGGCCTAGGTATGTCACTTGGGGTTGGCAGAACTGTAACTTCTTCCTGGAGACCTTGTGACCGTTCTCCGCGAGGAAGTGGAGGAGGTGAATGGTGGCTGTGACAGCAAGTGGGGTGGTGTCGGCCGCCAAAAGAATGTCGTCGACGTACTGTATTAACACCACTCCATCGGGTAATTGGACTGCATCTAGTTGTCTCTTGAGGGCTTGGCTATAAATGCTGGGACTCTCAGTGTAGCCTTGGGGTGCCCTACAGAATCTGTACGAACGGGCTTTTAAAGTGAAGCCGAACAGGTAGCGGCTGTCTGGGTGGATGGGGATGGAGAAGAATGCGTTCTTGAGATCAATAACAGTAAAGGTGGTGGCAGTGGACGGAATCAGGGTGAGGATGGTGGTGATGTCTGAGACCACGGGGTACTGAGGTATGACTACTTTGTTAACTTCTCGTAAGTCAACAATGAAGCGGTATGCTTTCTCATCTCCCTCACCTTGCTTCTTTACAATGGGTAGGATAGGGCTGTTGCAAACATTACTGACTACTTCTTCTACTACTCCTGCATCGACTAGGGACTGGATGATTTCCACCAATGCCTTCTCGCCTTCGGGCGATATTCGATACTGTGGAAGCTTTGGGAGCACTGCGTCCGGTCGGACGGTTATGTGTACTGGGTCGATCACCATGCGCCCTACATCTGAGTCGGTTTTAGCCCATACATGTGAGGGTAACGTGTCGAGTAGGGACAGGTCAGCATCAGTTATAGAGAGCATACGTCGTGTGCGACAAGGTCTGAACAGATCTGGGTTATCGTGCAGGATGACTCGAACTCCGTCTGGGGAACATCTGATGGTAGCTCGGAAATGTTTTAGCAAATCGAGTCCCATAATAGCTTAGGGGGTGTTGGAGGAGAGCAGAAAGGTCGTGTCAGTGGCGTTATCTTCTAAGTCAAAGGAGATTGGTGCTGATAAGGGGTTAGTGGAGGGCGTTCCATCGAAGCCTATTGAGGTTACGTGTGAGCCAGACAAGGGTGCCCTAGGAATCAGTCGTTTAGATAACGCACTACGTGTCGCCCCAGTATCTACCAGGAATGGAGACTTTGTGCCCAAGACCTTAGCAGTGACGTAAGGACCTTGCTGGTCAACACGGAGTTCGACTGGATCCCTCCCTTGCCCCTGGCGGTCCTATGCGAAGTCATGGGTGCTTTCGTAGTCGGACTGCTGACACTGGTTTTGTCGGGGGCGATCAAAGGTGTTTGGTCTGCCTGGCCTGTCGTTGATGGCGTCGTTCGTGTACCCTCGTCCCTGTCCTCTATTTCTGGGGTCATATGCTATGTCTCTGGGGTCCCTATTTTTGTTCATTTCCAGAAGGACCGGGCACTGGGATTTCCAGTGTCCGAACCCTCTACCGAACGCACATTGGTTCCCATCTAAATCTCTTTGTCCGTTGTAGGGTGCAGGTGTATGGTCTCTAGGGGGTAGCTTTCTAGAGGCAGTTGGTTGGTAATTCCCTTTAGGGGGCTCCCTTCCTATGGTCACCCCTTGCAACTGTGCTATCATTACCCTCTCCTTCAGTTCCTTTTTCTTTCTCTCGGACGCCCTATCGTTCTCATTCTTTTGGTTTTCGTAGTATTGGGCCATCTGGAGGATTGCTGCGGGTTTGGAGGCTGCCCAACTACTCTCGCTGGTCTGTAGCTTCTGGGAGACTTCTTGTGACAGACCCTTCACATAATTCTGGACAAAGAGGTGATGTCCGGTTGCAGTGGTCATGTCCTGGCCACTATAATCGGAAAACACGGTCTCGAATCGAGAGAAGTATTCAGACACATCCTCCTGGGGTTTCTGGCGACAAGCCGTCACTATCGACCAGTCTACCTTTCTTTCTGGGATTAGAGTCTTCAATTTCTCTACAATCTTGTCTGGGAGCTCCAATATGGCTTTCGGGGGTTTCTGTCCCGGTTCTCGCTGTTTGTCTATGGTATCAAGTTGTACCCAGGTATATCCGAACGGCTCAGCGTGGTCAACTTTCCGGATTTGCTTCCACACATCAGCCGGCAGACATAACCCGAAGAACAAGTCGATATCTGCTAAGGTCATTATTGTTGAACTTAAGGCTGTACCTAGTTCGGTGTAGAAGGCAGTCGGGTTCTTTCTTAAGTCTGGTAGGGTTTTTCTAAAGGTCAAAATGTCTTGTCGGTCCCATGGCTGGTAGACCCAATTATATACAACCCTTCCCTTCACATCTTGGTGGTTGATGTCGTCATGTGTTCCCTGACCTCGTGGGGGGACCCAGTAGGGGGCGGCTTCTTTGATGGGCATCATGGTATCAGCCCTTCCTGCCTGGGGTTTAGTCGCTATGGGGGTTTCTGCTTTGGTTGTCTGTCTGTGCTCTTTAAGGTGCCGGTAGACCTCGAGTGTACGAGTGAAGAGGTCCGTCACATCGCCCTCTCCTTCTTCCCCAATGTCTACCTTCCTATATAGGGCCGCTAAGCCTTCGGGACCTTTATCGTGGTACCTATCCTCATATGTATTCAGGGCGTGATAACAAAGTCGTACGACAAAGTGTCGTCTGCGGTTGTCGGCATACGAGTTATACACGTCTGTTATATACTCCTCACTTTCCTTTCGCTCCACCAGTGTCCTTACTATCTTATCGATTCCGGCTCGTTCATCCTTTGTTAGTCGATTCATTCTGGTGGAATCTTTCTTTCTCATCTCAGGATCATCTAACGTTATCGCCAACGTTGTGTTCAGTACAAGAGGCTCGGCCGGCGCGGAGGCCGTGAGGACCGAGGCCCCGGTACTGCTTTCGCTTGTGTTTGGGGGTTGTGGGTGTTGCACTACCGGTTGGGAGGGTGCGTATGGAGGGGGCATGTAAATGATCGGGGGACCTAATAGCAATTCGTCATTCGTTCGTTGCTTAGAAGACAACTCAGGGTAGAGCATAGAGGGGGTCCTAACAGGGTACTGGCCTGATGTTTCAGGCTTTTGTTTTAGTTTAGCTTCCCTTCTCTCCTTTATTTCTTCCTCTAACTTTCTAGAGGCAAGGTGAGCTGCCTTTCGTAATTCCTTTTCTGCTTTTACTTCTTCCCTCTTTTTCCGTTGCGTTGCTTCTTTGCGCCACATGCCGATACTGTCAAGCATAGTAGGCGTCGTTTTATTACTACGCAGAGCTATTTCTAGCATTTCTATTTTATGGTCGTCGAAGGATCCCATCAGTGGCCACTGACTCTCGGGGTCCTTCTTTGTATATTTATGCCATAGCTTGCTATAAGCTACGGCGACTAGTCCATATTTAGTGAACATGTCCTTATTAGGGGTGCCCTCCAGTGGAGCCGGGTGGTCCACCTCTAATAAGCGGTCCGGGCAGAACCAACTACCAATCAGTGGGGGTTACAACGGGGACAAAAGTCAGCACTACCTATCTTTTCACTGCTTGCAAAGACTAGATAGAATATCTCTATTCCTCGTTATTTGTAAGCAGAGAATACCTCCAAAGAACCAATATCGAACAACTAGTGTTCGGACAATCAATCAATCAATGGTGAGAAAGAGATAGGCACGACGGGTTACAATGGGGACAAAAGTCTGCGTTACCTACCCTTCACTATTTGCAAAGACTAGACAGAATATTTCTATTCTACGTTATTTGCAAACAGAGAATATCTCAAAGAGCACTATCCTTCAAAACAATCAATATTCGGACAATCAATCAGTGGGGAGATAAAAATAGGCACGACGGGTTACAATGGGGACAAAAGTCTGCGTTACCTACCCTTCACTATCTGCAAAGGAAGAGAGAGTATTTCTACTCCTCCCCGTTTGTAGACAGCGAATATCTCAAAGAGAACAACCAATAAGCAAACACTAGTATTTCAATCAATCAATCAATCGTTTCGCAATTTGTCGTGTTTCACGACCTTACCCGGACCGCGTGGACAGTTTCTCGTCTTCCGCCTCCAGCGCCCGATCGTCCTCTACTCTCCGTATTTGCCGCGGCACTCCTGATGGTTCCCAGTCAGGACCGTAGATCACTCGAGAGAGGTCTGCTCGGAACCAGTGAAGTTCGGATGATCGGCTGCCAGACGAGGGTCTATCGGGCAGGAGCTCTCCCGATCGTTGCAGTCGTTCACTCTGTCGTCGGGACCTCTCTCTTTGGATCCACGTGTCGCTGATGGGCCCCACGCTTGGGACGCCAATTGTTAAATGGTAGCGGCAGTCGTAGTCGATAACCTTTCAAGTATTGCCCGGCGGTAATCGCCTCTTATACCATTCGATGCTAAACCAACAAAGAGGCAGGCGCCGGAGACTGGAAGGCAGGAAACAAAGTTTTATTCCGTCGGAGTGGAACACATCAGATCAGACAGCGAGGTATCGTCACGAGGTGGTCTAACTGCATCTCTGAGGCCTGGCCTTTTATACACAGGTTTATGACTTTATTGCAGGTTTATCATACATGGCACATTCTTGAGATCGCTTTGATACATGAAAAGAACATCCTCAGAATCCCCACTTCAAGCTCGTTCCCACACATATTTACAGTGGAAGTCCCCACCCCACCCACAGTAGGAGATGGCTATCACACAGCTGTCAAAAATCAACAGGAGAGGAAGGGATCAACACGGCTAGTCCCCTCAGTAGATTATCCAGAATCAACAAAGCCAGTGTACAGTAATTCAAAACAAGGGGCACTCTAGTTAATGCAATACATTAATCAAAAGAGCACAGAGCCACAGATTCCCTGTGAACCGTTATGTTCATGGAAAGCAAGTTTGGCCACTATGGAACAATACCCAGTGGGTATAAAAAAGCCCTCACTCGCCAACCTGGTTGGTGACATGCTTCATCATTGGGCTTCCACTGGGACGACCGAATGTCATCCCAGTGTGCTGCGACGCCAGGTTACTGCGGAGCGGGGTTTGTTGTGTGGGGAAAGTGAATTTAAAATATCCAATCAAGTCAAAAAGAAACTTTAATAATTTTGCTTAATTGGAAAGGAGTAAAAAGGAGTGAGGGTCAAAAAAATAAAAGACCTGGTTCACTCCGTGGCGGTCAACATGTTTCTGCCTCTAGGAGTGTTAATCGGGCATTCTTCAGGACCAGAGGGGGATGTGCGTAGCCCCGGTGGTGTGAACTCACTAAGGTCCACCCTACCGTGGGCTGTTTGTGTGAAAATCAAAAAAACACTAAATAGTGTAAACTCCGCCAGATAAAGTAATTAATTATGGGGAGAGGAACGAGTTTACTAGAGAGGCCAGTCCGTTAGATGCCTCATGGATCCCGGGAGGGGGGTGGGAGCAAATTGGCACACCGCCCTTGCTGCTCTTCACCCGTGATATGCCTATACAGCCTCTTGCTGCCGGGTCCGGATAGTGACACAGCTGGACATTCCGCCAATTCCCGGGGGTGTGTGCGACCGGTCGGGTCTCAGGGGGTGGGGGGCCTTGATCTACTGTAATCCCTTTGATGTGGGGTGTTTCCCTTACAGTAGGGGCAATAAACTGCATCCGCAGGGCTAGGTGACGGCCTGGGATCGGTTCGGACAATTGGGCGCAGAGGAAGGGGGTTATCAAAGAGATGCATGACCATGTATGGGATATCGGTCAGGCGTGGGATGTGGTTCCATGGCAGGGTCGCGCAGAAGGAGAGGGTTTATGGCCCGTGTATGAGAGAGCGGCGGGTGGCCGGCACGCAGGGGAATGCTCGCAGCGCCAGGGGGACGCGCTGGCGATCGGCAATGAGCAGGGAGAGACCAGGGTGCCTAAAATGGCTGCCGTGCGCTTTCCTGTGTGTCGCGCTGGGGAGAGACAAGATGGCGCAGATAATGTTCAGTTCGCAAGCTAAATTTCCACACGGAAATGAAGCTGTTGTGGGAGAAAAATAAACTGTGAGATCTTTTAATATTTGACTATTAGTTCAGAGTTTTGATAAATGTTGTTTAACATGAACTCGTTGGTTCTTCTTATTAGGGAACAGGAACAACTATCACACTTAGATCTTTTCTTACTCGTTAGCTGTGTACATGGGTAAGTGCAAGGCACAATAGGTGTTGATCGAATAGTCCAGATCTGTATGTTGCACACTACTGATTGTGTAGTGACTTCAGGTGCACAAATACCTCAGCTAGGTGAGATATCATGTCCAGAGCCTGCTCATCCCAGCAGCTAAAGGTACTTACCTTATAAACGGAAACGTTGGGTACTTTACCGGTTCGGTGTATCACAGCTTGTTGTGCTTCAGGTTAGAAACAGACTCTCTTGATAGGTTCACACTTGGAGACTCTTCGGGTATATTATGTGTACTGCCAGGTTAGATACCAGGCTTTAAATGACAGATCACTAAAGAACAACCCTGGGCGTAGTGGGCGTAGTGGGGCTACGTGGAGCAGCGCATAGTGTGGCAAAATCTACGCACACTCGCGCACTCCACGTAGCTCCACTACGCGCCGCCTGCCTCCCGCCCGCCCTCATTTTAAACTACTTGAAAGAATATAAAAAGTAAATAAAATGTCCTTACCTGCAGTGCGGCGTCCCGGGGCTCCCTCTTCCTGCTTGCCGGTAACTTCTTACACAAATGCGCATGCGCGGACGCCCTTAAGTTACAGGGTCAACAGGTAGGTCCTGTCTGGGCTCCATCCAGGGCCGGCTCATCCCCCCAATCATAAGTTATTGCTAAACTCATGTTCCCTCCTGAGTCCAGCGCCCCCTCCACAGGTCAGCGCCCAGTGTGGCCCCACCGGTCACACTGCCCTAAAGACGGCCCAGAACCATCCTGTCTCCAACTGCAATCTACTCCCAGGCTTCACGGCACGTGCCTCGTCACTACAGCAGCCTCTTTCCGTACACAAAGGACAAACTAGCTGCATTACCGTGACGAGGTAGAGGGCGCTATTCTGGACCTCTCTCATCCAGTACTTAATTTGTAAAACCATAAGGGCCAGGGCTCTCGTCAGGAGGCCAGCGCTGCCAGTGACATAACCAACACAACTACTAACCATCACACTCCTACAAGTATGGCAATTCAGACTATTTCAGGCTCCCAAAGCTATAAGAAGGGCTTGGGCGGCAGGTAATAGTTGTTTTTAATGTATATTGCATTAATAATAAACTGATGTTGTGGTCCTTTCTAAATAGGCCAGTTAGCGCCACCTTGTGGCAGACTGTCACACCAGAAACGACCAATTCAAATTAAGCACTGCTCTCATCCCACCCTTTTTACCCACTTTTACACTTGTTCTAACATATTTCTAGTGTGGGGTTGAGGGTGGATCCGACGAGGGGTGTAAGAGCACATAACCCCCATTGGACTGTGAATACATGGTTGGTGCTTCCTGACATCTTCTCCCCTCCATCCTGAAAAGCCTGTAATGACGAACCCTGCACTAGATTGCTTAGAACAACCATGTTTGAAGGTGTCCTGCCCTTAGCTCTCGCTTCTAAACGGTCTGTGAATTGGGCATCTGGAGTCCATTCTGTGGATTCAGTTTTGACTCAGAACAAGCTCTGTACCCCTGAGAAGTCACCACAGAGACATCGCATGTTGCAATTTCCCTCCGAGTCTGGACCCAGTACCAGGATTTGGATCAATCCTGTTGTTGGGACTCACTTGATAAACAGATCTGTACTGCCTTGGAGCTGAGAGTGTAACTGCAACAAATGATGGACGGAATGCTGAATGATTCAAACATTCTCCCCCAGTCAAGAGATATGGGTTAAATCCATCATTCTTTTACCTACTACGCCACCCCAGTTTGCACCCAGCCATATGCAAATCAGTCTTGAACCTGTGCCTCATGGGAACAATCCAGACCAAACTGCCAAGCTAGGTCCTCCCTGGACCGGAACCAAGCATCCTGGGACCGGTTTCGGGGTATGTCTCCCTTCATCAGCCAGGCTAGCTTGAATCCAGTGGCACAGTGAGCAAGGGACCCACGTCTGGGCATACCCATCCCACTTAGGGCGAAATGTGTTACTGCAACAAATGATGGGCAGAATGCTGAATGATTCAAACATTCTCCCCCAGTCACGAGATCTCGGTTAAATCTATCATTCTTTTGCCCACTACGCCACCCTAGTTTGGAGCCAGCTATATGCAAATCAGTCTTGACTCAGTGCCTCATGGGAACAGTCCAGACGAAACTGCCAAGCCAGGTCCTCCCTGGACCAGAAACAAGCATCCTGGGACTGGTTTTGGGGTATATCACCCTCCATCAGCCAGGCTAGCTTGAAACCACTGGCACAGTAAGCAAGGGACCCACGTCTGGGCTTACCCATCCCACTTAGGGCAAAAAGTGTAACCGCAACAAATGATGAACGGAATGCTGAATGATTCAAACATTCTCCCCCAGTCAAGAGATATGGGTTAAATCCATCATTGTTTTGCCCAGTGGGACGGGTATGCCCAGACGTGGGTCCCGTGCTCTCCATGCCACTGGAGTCAAACTATCCTGGCTGATGAGAGGTGAAACCCTGAACCCGGTCCTAGGATGCTTGTTTCCTGTCCAGAGAGGACCTGACCTGGCAGTTCAGGCTGGACTGTTCCCATGAGGCACAGGGTCAAAACTGATTTGCATATGGCTGGGATCAAACTGGAATGGTAGGTGAGCAAAACAATGATGGATTTAGGCCCAGATCTCTGTACTGGGGTATATGTATGATATTGTTCTACATTCTGTCCATCAACTGTTCTTTTTGCATTTGTATGCCCAGACGTGGGTCCCGTGCTCTCCATGCCACTGCAGTCAAGCTATCCTGGCTGATGAGGGGTGAAACCCTGAAACCGGTCCTAGGATGCTTGTTTCCTGTCCAGGGAGGACCTGGCTTGGCAGTTCGGCCTAGCCTGTTCCCATGAGGCACAAGGTGAAGACTGATTTGCATATGTCTGGATTCAAACTGGAATGGCATGGTGAGCAAACAAATTATGGATTTAGGCCCAGATCTCAGTACTGGGGTGAATGTATGACATTGTTCTGCATACTGTCCATCAATTGTTCTTTTTGCATTTGTCACTCCGAGTGGGACGGGTATGCCCAGAGGTGGATTCTGTGCTCTCCATGCCACTGGAGTCAATGCTCTCCATGCCACTGGATTCAAGCTATCCTGGCTGATGAGGGATGGAACACCGAAACCGGTCCTAGGATGCTTATTTCCTGTCCGGGGAGGACCTGGCCTGGCAGTTTGGGCTGGACTGTTCCCATGAGGCACAGGGTCAAGACTGATTTGCATATGGCTGGGTTCAAACTGGAATGGCATGGTGAGCAAAAAAACTATGGATTTAGGCCCAGATCTCTGTACTGGGGTGAATGTATGACATTGTTCTGCATTCTTTCCATCAATTGTTCTATTTGCAGGAGCTGAGAGGGGCTGCTTGATCCTGGGGCCAAGAATATAACATACCAGACTGAAGCCTGCATGAAAGACGTCCAAGCGGGAAAGCTTACCCTGACCAGGAGGGCTCGCAGTCTAACTGGCTTCACCTGGACCCGGCAAGAATCTGCATGTCATAAGAACAGGGAAAATGTCACATGACTCCAGCCAGAGCAATGCAGGCCCAGAAGTCCTGCTGAAATATTGGTGCCGTCACAGTTCCAACCTGGACTTGCCCAATCTCACACTAGTAGCCTGCTTTGATGTGAGGTTCTCTCCATCACGCACACAAGTAAAACCAACAGAAGCCCACAGGTGCTGCTCATATATCTAGATGGACTACAGCCAGCAGCATCAGGAGGGCACACGTGGTCCTCTTTCTGTCTAAAGAAGAGTTTATGAGACTGAGAGAAGGATCTGGAGGTAAGGATGGTGTGGGGGAGGATAGTGGTACCCTATTTATATTGCTACATCTTCACCACCAATTTGTGGGTTCCTGGAGTAAGGTTTTTCCAACTCCAGCACTGCATAGCCAGTCAGTATGGCGTGCTGGTAACCGTGACTGTGATGCCAGTGTTGGTGGTGATCATTATTGTGCCCCAGGGTGTTTTTATAAATACAAAGCTCTTCTCTAAGTATCAGGTGTGTTTCCTATTCCTGGCAGTGCTGAGGATGGTGGTTGCAGCGGTGGTGGTGGCAGTGGGAGGGTCAGTAGTGGTGGTGCCGGTGTGAGTGACAGCGTTGGTGGTGCTGGTGACGGTGGTGGTGGCGGCAGTGGGAGGGACAGTAGTGGTGGTGCCGGTGTGAGTGACAGCGGTGGTAGTGCTGGTGACGGGGGTGGTGGTGGCAGTGGGAGGGTCAGTAGTGGTGGTGCCGGTGTGAGTGACAGCGGTGGTAGTGCTGGTGATGGTGGTGGTGGCGGCAGTGGGAGGGACAGTAGTGGTGGTGCCGGTGTGAGTGACAGCGGTGGTGGTGCTGGTGACGGTGGTGGTGGCGGCAGTGGGAGGGACAGTAGTGGTGGTGCCGGTGTGAGTGACAGCGGTGGTAGTGCTGGTGACGGGGGTGGTGGTGGCAGTGGGAGGGACAGTAGTGGTGGTGCCGGTGTGAGTGACAACGGTGGTGGTGCTGGTGACGGTGGTGGTGGTGGCAGTGGGAGGGACAGTAGTGGTGGTGCCGGTGTGAGTGACAGCGGTGGTGGTGCTGGTGACGGGGGTGGTGGTGGTGGTGGCAGTGGGAGGGACAGTAGTGGTGGTGCCGGTGTGAGTGACAGCGGTGGTGGTGCTGGTGACGGGGGTGGTGGTGGTGGTGGCAGTGGGAGGGAGAGTAGTGGTGGTGCCGGTGTGAGTGACAGCGGTGGTGGTGCTGGTGACGGGGGTGGTGGTAGCAGTGGGAGGGACAGTAGTGGTGGTGCCAGTGTGAGTGACAGCGATGGTGGTGCTGGTGACGGGGGTGGTGGCGGCAGTGGGAGGGACAGTAGTGGTGGTGCCGGTGTGAGTGACAACGGTGGTGGTGCTGGTGACGGGGGTGGTGGTGGTGGCGGCAGTGACCGTATTGGTGATTCACACATTGTGTCAGTGATTATGCACAGTTTTTCCCTCTCCTATAATTCAATACATTTCGAAGCCTGTGTTAAGTGCATGGCCACCCAGACTGGGCTTCCAAAAGGTGAGGTCCAGTTGGCTCAGATACAAAGGGCTTAGACACAAAGGGGCAGATTTACAAGCCCCTTGTTGCCACTTTTGCGTCACTTTTTCCATGGCAAAAGTGACGCAAAAGTGGCGCAGGGGGCTTGTAAATAAGCCCCAAAGATGGGTTTGAGTTGTTTCCTAAAGCTGAGTAGATTGCTGTTCTAAGGCTTAGTGCTACAGTCTTCCAGAGCTTGGGGGCAAGATAGGCAATAGAGTGGTGGCCCCGCCTCGGGCTTTTTCTACTACAGGAATAGGAAGGAGACACAGATGACATGGTCCGAGCTCTCTGATATGGGCCAATCAGATGATGAGGATACAGGGACCTACTTAGTGCCTCGCACGGTGAGCTACGCAGAGGGTTTTAAAATGAACCCTCTTGCTTCTCGGCAGCCAGTGAAGCTCAGCAGGAGGCGGGGGGCATATTGAAATTTAGGGACGCTCAAGAGTATTCAGGCCGCCGCCTTCTGTATCACCTGAAGTTTTTTGTGACAGAGAGCGGGGTGCCCAGATCGAGAGTTACCATAGTCGAGGTGGGACAGAATTGAAGCTCGAACCATCGTTCTACGGACTGTAGCTGGTAGCCAGATACAGGTAAGTGTCTTCCCAGGAGCTCTTAGGAGGCCAAAGCAGCTGGATGCCAGCCTCCGTGCTTGGGTAGCCATAGTTAGTTTAGTGTCCAGTGTGACACCCCGACTTTTCATATCTGGCTTGGGGGACGGACGGTCTCTCAGGGAGGAGGGCAGCTTAGCCAGACCCAAAGCACTGGGTTGTTGCCGACCACCAAAGCCTCCATTTTGTCGCAGCTTAATTGCTAGAAATATTGTCTGTTTCTTGGTGGAAAGACAATGATGGCTGTGGCCATGGTGGTGGGGTAGATACCAACAGTGGCATCTGTTGCACTGCACACAGGGAGTGTGTACTGTATACATGTACAGCTGTTCCAGGTCCAAAGGAGCTTTATTGCCGCACAAAGCCATAGAGGCAGAAGGAAACAGTTTATGGGAGTGAAATAATAAAAGCAGCTTCAATAAAGCATATATTGTAACAACTATAAAAGCTGATCATGATACTGGAATCTAAGGTATTTATTGCACTCTCCCAAACGCTTTATATCATTAAGTAATATAAAACAAACATACTCTCCTTATATCTGCATATTCGGTTTAAGACATCATAGTATAAAGATACCATAAATATGCAATTTGATACTCATCACAACATCAGGTGACCTGTGCGTTTGAACAACAACAACGCCAAATAGTGGAGGGTCCAAGGGACTTATTTTAACCCCTTCTGTGCCACGCCCTTTCCCCCTCCTGTGCCGGGCGTTTTATTAGTGGGTGGGGTTCATGACGAGATAGTCTCGTCATCGGCACACCGCGACCGTGCTCCATGATGAGACTATCTCGTCATGGGCACTGAAGAGGTTAAAGACCAGCAGACAGGGTGGCCCCTATTAACAACATTATATAACACCAAACCTCTCTGGGTCTAAACTAACACAGTGTATCTAGAGTTAGACTATAAGGGAACTATTGGCTGTCAATGAAGGAGATTACCCTCACTCACCAGAGGGGACATGCTTCATCATTTGGGAATCTCCTCTCAGTGGAAAAACCTAGTTCCACCGAGGGCTACAACCCCCTCACTATGAGGGAGGAGCTCAGGGATGTTTTGTAGATGAAGATCCTACATGAGGGATCCTAAAGTCCCGTGATAAATCAGGTAAAATAGCAAAAAGACCGCAGCGCAAATAATAATAAAGGTGATTTAAAACTGCCTAGTAGAGATACAGATAAGGTTAGCTTTATTCGTTTGTTCCCCCTGGCAGGAATAAAAAGCAGTGTAACAGCAGTACGGAATTTAGACTGCTCGTTTGCACAGTCCCTGCCTGTTCATACATGGGTACTCCAAGGTGGACTGTGCATTATTAGTTATAGGGAATAAACGAGGTTCGCCATGCATCATAGGGCGCTGCTACACTTCAGTGCAGGATGGGGGAATAAACTGAATAAAGTGACACCCTTTGTCTTAGTCTCCACATTCCCAGCAGGAATCCGCTTACACCAAAGCCAATTAGGTGATTGTCATCATATTTAAACATCCTCGCGGCCTCTTTAGGTTCTCCGGCTCCCTGACTCGACACAGTAGGATAATCCATCTTTTCCTACAATTAGTATAAAGAGGACAAAAAACAAGAGGTGTTCAAGTTTCTTTGGCTGCACCGCTCATTCCACACCGGGCATCATTCGCCTCCTTGGAGTGGGCCCAGTTGGCTGTAACCGAGCCATGGGGCAGAGTTCCGTGCCCAAGCCGCAGATGCAAGCGCCTGGCTGTTGGCGGAGGCATCTCGTATAGAAAGTCCTCCCTCTTATGAGAGTCCTTGACAGAAAGGAGATTCTCTGTCCAGGTCCATAGCACCGCGGGGAGAGCTGCCCTGGGTCTTTGGTTTGTCAGTGCACTGGACTGAGCAGTGACATAGGAGTGGCCTCACTGCACCATGACAGCTCCCCGGGCTCTCAATCTTCGCCTCCAGTGAGGTGACCTTAGCATACCTTCACCATGGGATATCTAGGGGACCACGTATAGACAGTGGGGCAGATTTATGTTAGACTTGCGCCACTTTTAGGCCGCCGTTGCGTCACTTTTGTGACGCAGCGGCAGCGTAAACCCTGCGCCACGTTGCACCCCATTTACATCGTGACGCATCTACGGAGATGCGTCACGGTGTAAAGCCCTGCGCCACATTAAACCTGAGTCAGGTTTAATGTATGCAGGGTGGGCGTTCCATCGGAAAAAGCCTCGGAAAAGTGACGCAGTGAAATCTACAAGATTTCACTTAGTCACTTTTCCGACGCTGCTGCGTCAAAACCTTGCGCCTGCTTGTAGCAGGCGTAAGGCATGACGCAGCATGTTAGGTATGGGCAGCCCCTAAACATTGCTGGAGTTGCGTCGTGCTTGCGACACGACTCCAGCAATGCGCCGCCCTTACGCCATCAGATGCATCACGCATCTGTTTATCCTTGCGCCACGATGCGTGACGCATCTTTCCTGGCGCATCCCTGCTGATTTGCAGGGATGCGCCAGGAAACATAAATCTGCCTCCGGACCCCTGCGATAGGAGGGGAGTTTTGGGGTGAGCCAGATTCTCCTCCAGTAAAGTAGGGGGCATAGCCCCACTTCATCAGAGATAGTCTCAACCCTAGGTCCAGCCTGAGCGGGCGCAGCGGCGTACCAACAGGACGCCGTATCAGCTGCCGCATAGAGCGGTTTTCTTCCGCTGAGAGAGGGTCCATTTCAAGATGACCCCTCAATTCAGCTCCATCGCGCGGCGTCCCCAAAGCTTGGGGATCAGACATTTGTAGAGCAGGGCCTGTGGGTCTGAACTGGGATCCTAGGGGCATCTTCATCATTTCTCCCGCCCCCTGTTCCATTTCAAGCCTGCGGCGCATGAGGCAAGAGGGCCACCGCTAGTGCTCTCACCCGGATAATGACAAATGCCCACACGTGGAGGGAGACGCTGCTCACTTGGGATTGGCCTATTAAAGTTCCTTGGGTTCAAAATCAGGACCTCCGTTGGTTTCCGAGCCCCTCTCTGTACAGAAGCCGGCAGAAGGATCCAGCAGCCCCTGTGGTCTCATTGGTGATTTAGAGAGAAGCAAGGTACGATCCGCGAACATAAGTGCAGGGACCCTCATATTAGCCAGCCTGAGAGCTTCACTATCGCACAACTCGAGGTGATCAACAAGGCCATTATCGTACAACGAAAACAGTGATGAAGCAGGAACGCACCCTTGCCTAACCCCTCTTCACTGGGAAGGGTTCCCTCAGCTCCCCTGCACTCCCACATCTCACTTGTGCATAATTATCTGTGTGTAACCTCACCAAAATGTCAAGCAAATAGTCCGGAATCCCCTCTCAGCAAAGACTTTCCACCCGGTCTTTCTAGGAACTAAATCAAAGGCCGAGCACAGGTCCATGAACACAACATATAATCGGCCTTTGCCCAAGGTGATAGCTCTCCAGAACAGCATTTGCTGTCGAAACACCTGATCGATAGTGTTAACTGGCTCCCTAAAGCCTGCCCGCAACGGGTTAGTACATCATTAGTAGCCATCCATTCCTGCCACCTTCCCAGGACTACTTCACTGAAAACCTTCTGTGCACTGTCAATAAGACTTATAGGCCTATAATGGAGGAGGGAATCCCGGGGGCATTTTTTGTAAATTGGTATAATTTCGGCCCCTGCCCATGAGGGAGGAATGAAGGCCCCTTTCATATTGGCAGAATATACTGCTGTAAAGTGAGCACTCAAACTCCTGGTTCGTTCAAGAGTAGGTCGCCAGGGACTCTATCGGGGCTTTATTTGGAATAATCTCTTCTATGGCTTGTAGCGGGTCCGGTGTAGCGACCTCACGGGGATCTCTACCTCGAAGTCTGTCGATGACGAGGCTCAGAGGTTATATCTTCTTTCCTGCTGTCACTTCAGGCTGTTCCCAGGGGCCCAAAAACTGCATTGTGAGGTGTGGGGCCCATTCTATCCATCTTACAGAGTAGAGACTGTGAAATGCTCCAGCCAGTCACTGACTGGCTGCAATATTGGCTTCGATAGAGCATGGCCCATCCAGGCCTCCAGTTGTCACCATATCCCGAAAGGACCTATGGATCTCACAGCCTCAAGAAGGCCTCTCCTGACCCTTCTCTGCCAAGGAATCTAGCTTCTCTACAGGTCTAATTATACTGTGTGCATTGGCACCTTCCTCCTTCAGCTCGTCCAACCTCTCTATAAAAGAAAGGATCCCTTATGTTTGTGAACAGCTGGCTACTCACCCCCGCTGCCGCACCCAATGCTTCCCGTGTGCCCTCAGTTAGATCTAAAGAAATCAACTCTTCCAGACAGTCGGCAACCAAACTATAGACCCCACCAATCAACTCCTGGAAATAGGACATCCTGCTCCACTTAGCCCGAAGTCTACTGCTAGCCACTAGCAGTCTCCTGTCTCAATTTACATCAGCTTTAAGGACAAGGCGTTATAGCCACCATGAGGTCGTGCGACCACTTCCATATCAATAAGTTGTGCCAAAGTCTGACATCAACCATTATATACTCGAATAAATTGGAGTGGTTTACCCTATTAAATGTGTGCCCCCCCCAATCTGTCAGAATTAGTTCTTCCATTGCATGTGCGCAGCCCCTGAATTAAGGTGAGGGCGTTGTCCATTTCGCAATTGGTGCAACCCGGGATCTCTGGAATACTCCAGGCAACATCTTCCCTGGAGAAGAGGGTCCAAGAGGCTCGCATTGGCAATTCAATTCGCCTCACACTACCTTCCTTGCATGAGGCGAGATAGCAGACCGATGGGCATTCAGGATGTCTAGTACTTTGGGACCTACAGACCTCCCAAAAACATTATAAAATAATAAGTTGCGCCACTCGCCAAAGGAAGAGATACACATAATAAGTCGCCACCTCTCGCAGCTGACCTCGAATGGACGTTTTCACCCAGGTCATTAGACCACCAGACCTCTTCCCAGCCCAGAGGAAAATGCCGCCTTTGAGAAATTTACAAACCCAAGAAGAATTAAAGGTGACAGAGCCCAAGTCTCTAGGAAGAGACAAATATCAAAATAATGCATAAATACACACCACTCTGGGTTGGACAATTGGGGCTCAGACCCGCCACGTTCCAGGAAATTAATTGGATTTGTGTGTCCTGAGTAGGCATGTGTGCTGAGTAGGCCTGTTTCCTGAGTAGGCCTGTTTCCTGAGTAGACATGTGTCCTGAGTAGGCCTGTGTCCTGAGTATGCATGTGCCTTGAGGAGGTCTGTGTTCTGAGTAGGCCTGTTTCCTGAGCAGGCCTGTGCCTTGAGTAGGCCTGTGTCCTGAGTAGGCATGTGTCCTGAGTAGGCCTGTGTCCTGAGTAGGCCTGTGCCTTGAGGAGGTCTGTGTTCTGAGTAGGCCTGTTTCCTGAGCAGGCCTGTGCCTTGAGTAGGCATGTGTCCTGAGTAGGCCTGTGTTCTGAGTCGGCCTGTGGCCTGAGTAGGCATGTGTCCTGAGTAGGCATGTGTCCTGAGTAGGCCTGTGTTCTGAGTCGGCCTGTGTCCTGAGTAGGCATGTGTCCTGAGTAGGCCTGTGCCTTGAGTAGGCCTGTGTCCAGAGTAGGCATGTGTCCTGAGTATGCCTGTTTCCTGAGTAGGCCTGTGCCTTGAGTAGGCATGTGTCCTGAGTAGGCATGTGTCCTGAGTAGGCCTGTGTTCTGAGTCGGCCTATGTCCTGAGTAGGCATGTGTCCTGAGTAGGCCTATTTCCTGAGTAGGCCTGTGCCTTGAGTAGGCATGTGTCCTCAGTAGGCATGTGTCCTGAGTCGGCCTGTGTCCTGAGTAGGCCTGTGTCCTGAGTAGGCATGTGTCCTGAGTAGGCCTGTTTCCTGAGTACGCCTGTGCCTTGAGTAGGCATGTGTCCTGAGTAGGCATGTGTCCTGAGTAGGCCTGTGTTCTGAGTCGGCCTGTTTCCTGAGTAGGCATGTATCCAGAGAAGGCATGTGTCCTGAGTAGGCATGTGTCCTGAGCAGGCCTGTGCCTTGAGTAGACCTGTGTCCTGAGTAGGCCTGTGTTCTGAGTCGGCCTGTTTCCTGAGTAGGCATGTGTCCAGAGAAGGCATGTGTCCTGAGTAGGCATGTGTCCTGAGCAGGCCTGTGCCTTGAGTAGACCTGTGTCCTGAGTAGGCCTGTGTTCTGAGTCGGCCTGTGTCGTGAGTAGGCCTGTTTCCTGAGTCGGCCTGTGTACTGAGTAGGCCTGTGTCCTGAGTAGGCCTGTGTTCTGAGTAGGCATGTGTCCTGAGTAGGTCTGTGTCCTCAGTAGGTCTACTGTGTACTGAGTAGGCCTGTGTCCTGAGTAGGCCTGTGTTCTGAGTAGGCATGTGTCCTGAGTAGGTCTGTGTCCTCAGTAGGTCTACTGTGTCCTGAGTAGGCCTGTGTCCTGAGTAGGCCTGTGTCCTGAGTAGGCATGGGGATCACACCAACAGAAGACCTGGGGGTGAGTGGGCACATGCGGTGTTAGGTAAAGCTGCTCGATCAGTCCTGGGGCACAACCTTGCCTGCAGAAAGGGACTAATGCGTGTAGGAAGCTGGCTCTGTATATATTATGCCAAAGTGAGGTATAGTGTGCACAGAGTCCAGTGGAACCCCAAAGGTAGGCAGAGGTAAAGTAGATAGCACCTCACTCTCTATTTGTGGTAGTGTGGCCGAGCAGTAAGGCAGTATCAGAGGACAGTGTTAAGCATTTGTTGTACACACTCAATCAGCAAATGAATTCACCCACTCAAAGACTGAACTTCAGACCAATTCTTTTTGTATAAAAATATTCTTTTAGTTATTTTATTTTCTACAGCCAAGCAATCCTGGCACAGGTAAGCGATACATACTTTACAGTAGTAATGCAATTGAAATACAGTTTGAATGATAATTGTATATGCACTTTGGGTTGATTTACAGTATGGATGCAGAGAAATGCAATACTCAGTAAATGCAGTGCATAGACTTGAATAGACTTTTTATTTTATTTTTATTTTTAAACTGTTTTCTTTTAATGCAATAACACTTGAGCCATTCACAAAGTTATACCTTTGTATACACCATATTGAAGACAACTCTTAAAAAAAAAGAAAAAAAGAAAAAGAAACACAAAGGAAGAAATGTACAACACTATTGCATTATGCGTTTTCACATTTTTAGGCCTCCCCCCACCCCGTACCTCCACTCCCAACATAGGGTTGGTCAGTCTCTTGCGTTTTTCCAAATTCAGTTTCACATTCCAACAAAAACTATTGTTGCTCACTCTTTATTTGCCAGCCACCTAGTCAAGGGTGCCCAGATTTCTAGCCCTTTTTTCAGAGATTGTGGTCCCCTGCTTGCATAAATAGCTTTCTCTAGATTATAATTTGCAGTTAACCGAGTTAGCCACTGCTGAAACCCCGGTGGATTAGGGTCCAGCCATGCCGAGGCCAGGCCGAGGCGATATATTGCCGTGCCGATGAACACTAGTTTCTCCCCGCCCGGGGTCCCCTGAAGGTCATGGTCTATCCCAAGACCAATGAGTGTTGGAGAAGGGAGCAGACGATCCCCAAGTCTTCATTATAGAACCTGGCAATTTCACTTTTTAATTTATCCAAAACATTGCATGTAGCAAATATATGACTAAGGTCAGCCCGAAATAAATCTCAGCGCGGGCAGGCAGTTCCTCTCCCTGTTCCCCATTTAGCCATTTTTTTCGGGGTATAGTATAATGGAAAGCACGATTTATAATATTGCGCCTGTAGCGGGGCAGGTACTAAAGTATTCTGAGCTAAATTAATTGAGTGATAAAATAATTATTTTATGACTTGAATAGGCTTTTTAGTAAAATAGCAGATAAGTAACTTTTGAGATTACTAAACTTACACAGAGAAGTATACCTAGATACTACTCTGGGACATTTCCTGAAAACAGGTAAGTAAAATCGTTTTTGTTAGATTATTGCAATTTTAAAGAATTTCTTTAGTTTCTCAAACTCCACACTTTGAAACTTTTCACAGAAAAATAGCCAATGTTATCCTATGGAGGAAAATATTGTTATCGGTTTTGAGGTAAGTATTTGGTAGTGGGAGTTGAGGTTCTGGGGGTTGATTCAGGGGTCCCCCAGGGTCAAGGATACACTCTAGTTACACCCTCAGCAGCACTAGGACAGCCGGGTGCAGAGTGCTGAGGCCCGATGTTATCCACAGGGGGATAGGGAGCCTCCAGTTGGTGGGTGCTGACGAGCAGGCCACTTGGTTGTGGGAGCAAACCTCCTGGACTTTAACTCAGGGCAAATGGGGAAACAAAGTAGCACCAAAGGTGCACCCTCAGCGGCACTAGGGTGGCCGGGTGCAGGGTGCTGTTTCGACATCGGGTGCCCTGTGTTTTTCAAGGAGGAACCTCCGGTTTGCAAAGGCACAGCAGGCTTAGGGATGAAGATCCTCTAGGTGCGACCAACACTTCGAGAGGTAAGTTGGGAAGTCAGGGTTGGCTAGGCACCGTCTGTTTGGGCGCTCAAGGCCGTGGGACGTCAGGTGCAGGGGTGCCTTTTGGGGTCGATCCTCTTACCAGCTCCTGGTCGCGGTTGGGGGCACCTTCCGGATTTAGGCTGCAGGCTTGAGGCAGATCAGGGGTCACCGGATTTCGGGTCAGGATCGCCGGGGTGACCTCCTCATGGTGTTTGCCTACTCGAGCTCGGGCCATGGACAGCGTACACCCCCTATTAGGTCATCTTCCAGTGGGAACGGGGCATGAGCCTGTCCCTGGTTGGCCGCGTCCCCCCATCTGCAAGATGGCGGGGACTGGGAGTTGTGCTTCACCTCGCCTACCCCACCTGATGGGTGGAGTTGGCAGAGGTGGGCACACATCTCTTCCTCACTTGTTTTTCCCACCGATTCTCCCGCCCAAAGTGGGGGTCAGAACCAGTAGGGGACAGTTCCTGAAAGCAGCAATTGGCCTGTGGAAGCTCATCCTGAGGGAGGAGGCTTGGCACCTCGTCTAAGGATGTGCATTGTTTCAGGCCCCAGAAAGCAGCAGGCTCTCGAACCCAGGGGTCCAGACACATGTCTGGTGGTGGCAGCTGAGAGCATCCACTCAGCATGGACACTAGTGGTGGGTTCGTTTTCAGGGGCAATCTCTAAGATGCCCTCTGTGTGTATTTTTCATTAAATCCCACACTGGCATCAGTGTGGATTTAATGTGCTGAGAAGTTTGATACCAAACTTCTCAATTTTAAGTGTAGCCAATATGGTGCTGTGGAGTTCGTAATGACAAGCTCCCAGCACCATATACTCTTAATGGCAGCACTGCACTTACAATGTCTTAGAATGGACTTAGACACTGTAGGGGTACAGGGCTCATGAACCTGTACCCTCAGAACATGTACAGTGTACCCAGCTCGAGAGGTCACTGATCTATGCCAGGGCAGTGGGTTGTAGGCATGGCACACAGGGATGTGTGCCATGTTGACTCTTCACTTTGTTCTGCACCAAGACACACAGCCTGCAAAGGCAGTGTGTGTGTGTCAGGGTACAGGGCCTCTAAGGGTGGCACAATAAGTGCTGCAGCCCTTAGAGGCCTTCTCTGGTCACAGTCCCCTGGGTACCTGTGGTACCATTTGCCAGGAGGTGATCTGTGGCCAGAGATGCCAATTGGGTTTAGGCTTCAATGCAGTTTTAGGGAAGGAATATAGGACCTGGCTACCTGATTAGCAGGAGCCCAGGGTACACTCAGTCAAAGAACATCAGCAATTCAGCAAAAAGTGGGGGCAACCATGCAGAAAGAGGACACTTTCTCACAATGAGCAGTGCCACAAGGGAGAGTAACTGGTCCCCGCACATTGGGCTTGTGCAGTGCGTTGGTCCGAGTTACTCTTCGGTGGTCAGTCTCCTCATCCAGGGGTTTGAATCGATTATAGGTCGGGATCGCAGAGGTGTCTCCCCTCTGGGCTGTACACTACAGCGGTGGTCAGAGAGGGGAGGGGCCATTGTGGCTGCTGCCAGTCAGCCACAAAGGAACAAGCAGGCGGCTTATAAAAGTACCCAATGGAAGCGGGTCACTGCTGCTAATTAAGTAAAAGTTTTTTCCTACCCGATTGGTAAGTACCTGGTGAGCTATGTGGGGGAACATGAGGTTCATAATATTACAGTCTTCCCCAACCCAACCGTGCCCCCCGCCGTGTAAGTAGAGCGTTGCAAGCCTGGCCAAGGGAAAACCCCAAAACTTTACAACCTGTCCAACGTTTTGTGTCATAGGGCTCACCCTGTCCATCATGCAAATGTGGTACTCTGGTCAGTATCACAACATATGGACAAGAGGATGGTAGAAGGTGCACCCTTGGAAGCCTTGACCTCCCCACTGGACTGACTATACTGTACCCTCCCGGAGTAGGGGTACCCCTACAGTTCGTCTCTACATTGCTGCACTGTGATGTATCACGCATCATACAGATGATCCCTCTAGTATAATTATCTGAAATGTTTTATTTGACCCGCTGCTTTGACGGTGACTGTGGCAATGGTGGTGACAGTGAGAGGGTGTTGGTGCCAGGAGCAGTGCCCGCTGCAGTGCCCACAGGTGAGTGTGTAAATGCACTGGTCTTCCCTCTCCTATAATTACCATATGTTTTTATATGACCCGCTGCGGTGACGGTGGCTGTGGCACTGGCGCTGGCACTGGGGGGTGGTGGGGGTGACGGTGGCAGCATCATTGCCCTCTGCAGTGCACACGGGTGCCTGTGTGAATGCAGAGGTCTCCCCTTTCCAGCGGGCTGCTATGCACACTGCTTCCCTGTCCTATAATTACCAGATGTGTTTTATATTACCTGCTGCGGTGATGGTAACTCTGGTGATGCTGCTGGTACTAGGGGGGTTGGGGGGGGTGGAATGATGGTGCCAGCATCAGTGCCGCTGCAGTGCGCATGGGCAGCGGTTCCTTCTATGCACACTGCTCCCGTCTCCTATAATTACCATATATGTTTTATATTTCCCGCTGCGGTGACGGTGACTCTGGTGATGGTGCCGGCACTGTTGGTGACGGCGCCAGCATCAGTGCCCGCTGCAGTGCGCACGGGTGAGTGTGAAAATGCACAGGTCTCCCCTCTCCTATAATTACCAGATGTGTTTTATATTTCCCGCTGCGGTGACGGTGACTCTGGTGATGGTGCTGGCACTGGTGGTGACGGTGCCAGCAGCAGTGCCCGTCCTGCTGAAGTGCGCACGGGCAGCGGTTCCTTCTATGCACACTGCTCCCCTCTCCTATAATAACCAGATGTGTTTTATATTACCCGCTGCGGTGACAGTGACTCTGGTGATGGTACTGGCACTGGTGGTGACCGTGCCAGCAGCAATGCCCGTCCTGCTGAAGTGCGCATGGGCAGCGGTTCCTTCTATGCACACTGCTCCCCTCTCCTATAATTACCAGATGTGTTTTATATTACCCGCTGCAGTGACGGTGACTCTGGTGATGGTGCTGGCACTGGTGGTGACGGTGGCAGCAGCAGTGCCCGTCCTGCTGCAGTGCGCCCGGGCAGCGGTTCCTTCTATGCACACTGCTCCCCTCTCCTATAATTACCAGATGTGTTTTAGATTACCCGCTGCGATGAAGGTGACTCTGGCGATGGTGCTGGCACTGATGGCGATGGTACCAGCATCAGTGCTGCTGCAGTGCGCACGAGCAGTGGTTCCTTCTATGCACACTGCTCCCCTCTCCTATAATTACCAGATGTGTTTTATATTTCCCGCTGCGGTGACGGTGACTCTGGTGATGGTGCTGGCACTGGTGGTGACGGTGGCAGCAGCAGTGCCCGTCCTGCTGAAGTGCGCACGGGCAGTGGTTCCTTCTATGCACACTGCTCCCCTCTCCTATAATTACCATATGTTTTTTATAGTACCCGCTGCGGTGACAGTAACTCTGGTGAAGGTGCTGGCACTGGGGGGGCTCGAGGGGGGTGGAATGATGGTACCAGCATCAGTGCCGCTGCAGTGCCCACGGGCAGCGGTTCCTTCTATGCACACTGCTCCCCTCTCCTATAATTAGCAGATGTGTTTTATATGTCCCGCTGCGGTGACGGTGACTCTGGCGATGGTGCTGGCACTGGTGGCGATGGTACCAGCATCAGTGCCGCTGCAGTGCGCACAGGCAGCGGTTCCTTTTATGCACACTGCTCCCCTCTCCTATAATTACCATATGTGTTTTATATTACCCGCTTTGGTGAGGGTAACTCTGGTGATGGTGCTAGGACTGGAGGGGGTGGAATGACGGTACCAGCATCAGTGCCGCTGCAGTGAGCACGGGCAGCGGTTCCTTCTATGCACACTGCTCCCCTCTCCTATAATTACCATATGTGTTTTATATTACCCACTTTGGTGACGGTAACTCTGGTGATGGTGCTGGCACTGGGGGAGCTGGAGAGGGTGGAATGACGGTACCAGCATCAGTGCCGCTGCAGTGCCCACGGGCAGCGGTTCCTTCCATGCACACTGCTCCCCTCTCCTATAATTACCAGATGTGTTTTCTAGCTCCGTGATCTCCGCTCAGTGGGCGCCACAAAGGCCTTCATTATCGGCGCGCCCCAGCGACCCCGCCGCACCCTCGGAGCGCCTCATAATCACTGCGTAATTACAGCCTGAAATGGCGAAGCCATTAGCGCCGGAATCACGTCCCTCGCCTGAGAAGGGGCCGGAGCTCAACTGCAGAATCAGCAGAGTACAGCCCGGGAAAGGCTCAGCCCCTAGCGCTGCCTTCCAGAAGGAACACCTCCAGCCGCTCCCGGGCTGTCCGTAGACACTGAGCGATAGTGGGTGGCACAGCACGGGAAATGCTCAGCCCCTAGCGCTGCCTTATAGAAGGAACACCTCCAGCCGCTCTTGGAAAGGGGGGGCCCTTGGCCCCTCCGCCTGCATGGCAGTGCGGCGACCTCCCCCGGACTTCTCGGTGGTGGGGCGTGTTCACTGGGGGCGCGCCCTACCACCGATTGGCTGCCTACGTGACCCGGATGACGTTAATCGACATCCGGGTCGGAGGGGAGGGGGGGGGGGGCGGGCCTCTGGGGGGATAAAGCGGCGGGGAGCGCCCAGGTGACCCCCTTGTTCCCTGGACGCTCCCCCACATCGGACGTGCCCTGGCGCGCAGGGCGGCAAATTTTCTTTGTTTTTCGTTCTGCAGGTGCTGTTCGTGTCCGAGTTTCGGAAGCAGGCGGGGAATCGCGTTCACGTTGGACGGCAGGCAGCGGCTTAGGGAGCACGAAGACTCGCCAGGAGGCATCGTGTGGTCCGGGAGTCCGATCTCGCAATTCGGCGTCTGCACGAGGGGGGAACCGATCGTGTGATGCGGCGGCAGCATGCTAGGAATTAACAGGTAATGGGAGGCGGTGGCACGCCCCTCCTGCGATCGTTCGCTGTGTGTGTGATCTGGCATTAGGGGGGCACGAAGGCGGCAGCTGATGCAAGAGCTCTGGATACAGACGAACATGTAGGGCAGTTGCTGTTGCGAAAACAGTTCAAATAAACGCTGCAGTCCCAAAACTACCACCACTTGTCTTCTGTTACAAGTAAATAGCGGTCAGTGGCAGGTGCCTGACAGAAATCCTCCAATAGCGTTCGTAAATTGGCTCCTCTTGTCCGCTCGTTCGCCTTGGCCGGTCGTTTGAGTCTCTCGCCGCTGGCCGTGTCGGGGGCAGCGAGTTTGGTTTTAACTGTAGCGCGACGAGCGCCTGGCGGACTCCGGCGCTGTGCTGTGGGGCCGGGCTGCACTCGTGGATGTGGCACGTCAGCTTGGCATGCCGATTTCGGGGCGGGAAACCTAGTGTTTGAGCCTAGGGGGCTCATTCCATCCGGTGAGTCGATTTGCGCAGGTTAACGCGGGGCTCTGGGCGCTCCGATTTCTGGGGGCATATATTACTGGCCATGTTGGTGCTCTGAGCCTTGTGCGCGGGGCTCGGGTAAACAGTTGCTGGCGTGGGTTCTCCAACCTCCCCCTCCCCTTGTTGCGGAGTTGGCTCAGAGGCCTCGGCCGGTGTGTGGCAAATCAAAAATAAAAACCTTTTTCCAAATTCTGCGATAGGCAGAGACTTACTGAGTAGGTCAAAAATACTGTAGCAATGCCAGCACACCAAGAGTTCAAAAAGTCTGCTATGAGCCACCTCTGATAATTTCCGTATATAGCTAAAGATATATCCAGTTAGTTGGTAAATGACCTGTTTCGGTCGGGTTTATTGTCCCGAAGTCAAGCACGCCTCTGGTGACCTAAACTAACTTGAGAGTTTAAAAAAGGGAAACGAAAGGTAAAATTGTGTGTTTGTCACGGCATGCTCACCAACGCGGCCTTGTGCGCAACGGGCCAATCTATGCATAATTCTAGCGAGACTTAAAGTAAAATCGTATAGAGGTGAAACCCGCGTGGCAACGTGCTCCGTGCCGAGCCGGTGCCGGCCGGCGGGGCCTCCGGCCTCTGCCAACCGCCGCAATATTGTTATGGTTAGGAAGGAATTTCTCACAAGAGCTAACAAAGGCGGAGGGTCGTAAATAAACACAGCAGGATTTCCCTGTCAGTTTTCATTATTAGTGCTGCGGGCAGTCGCATTTCTTGGGGTTTCTCACAGGGTCATTTAATTGTAATAACTCCTCATTCAACATATTCGAGAGAGCCAAAAAAAAAAAAAAAACACTCCAGGCCTGCCCGCTCGCGGGTAAGAAGTACTTGACTGGCGAGTGAAATATTCTCGGCCAAATCTGTGTAACGCAACAGCCCCCCCCCCCACCCCAGCCTTGCAGGGGCATCACTTTCTGTGCCCCGCCAACAGTACCATGCATTTAGCGCAGCCTACAACTAGAGCGGAAGACTTTTTAGCCTCTCTACCAGAGTACAGAACGGGGATGGGCGGTTGCCTCTGATTGCATTTGGTACATGTCATTCTAGGGGACTTGCACATGTCATGCCTTGGTTTTCTCGTTGTGCTTGCCCATGTATTGTTCTTTAGTTGGTATATTTGTAGCGTTGTGCCTTGCGCGCCCATTTGGGCATTGCGCCCACTATATAACCATGCGAGTCACGGTCTTCATGTTAAGCGGTGAGTGTTTTTGGCTGGGCCAACGCGTGAAGGTATTGTACTGTGCATGCATCGGTTTACATCCACGTGGGGCCACGTACAGACCCCTTCTTTGCTCATTTTATGACCCTCACCCCGGTGCAGTGGTTGTGGTCCAATTTTGTGTCTTGGCAGATGTAGACAATTTTTTAAAGGAAAAGAGGGGAAGCGCCCTGGACAGCTTTCCGGAAGGGGGAAGCCGAGGGGGGCCACATATTGCAGGCAGATGGGCGTCACAAATGTTGCGGGGTCCCGGTGAGTGGGTCCCTGAGCGTCTGCATGGGTTGACCATTGGTACTTGTGTATTGAACAATGCATGTTTTTAGGAAGCGGGGTTTTTCTTGCGAGAGGAGGCAATACATTCGTTTCACATAAAATGCAAGTTTGTGCCCCGGTGCGACTGTGAAAACCAAAAAATGGGTGATACTTGCAGAAAGCGTCACGGGGTTACGCACACACGTGTTATGTCCTTTTGCGGGACACAATCTGTTAGTGGTATGAGGAAGTGCGGGCATACTAACAAATCCTCAGAGGGGCTGTGACCAGTGCTAGGCAAGACTCTCCCTATTGGAAGTATGAATCTAGTGTCCCAGAGGTGGGGCACCTGGCGTTATGATAAGTGTCGCTTGAATTTTATTGTCTGTTATCAAGGTTCTTTTGGCAATGAGATTTTACTTAAAATGATCCATGGGGGACGTTTTTGGAGTGTACACAGTTGACGTAGGCGGCTGATGCCGACCGCCGTTTGTTAGTTTACAACATCATCAGGCTTCGGATCACTGGGGAACACATATGGGTGATATAGGCTGGTCAGTAATCAGTCAGCATTTGTTTTTGGGGGGCTAACCCAGGCAGTTTGGAGACTCATTAGATAGCGGGAAGCAATGTCTTGGCCAGCAGGCAAATTCATTAGGTAACATTGTAATGAACAGCGTTAAGGGGATTAGCTATAGATGAGGGAAAATAAAGTTGGCAGGAATAGGAAATGTAGGATGGGAGTCGGTGTTTGTTCCTGCAAGGCGGGTCAATATGGCGGGTACCGGGCAAGTACACATGGTGGGGCCTGTACCACCAGCATTGCCACCCGCCGGGGTGGCCCACCTTGTAGTCAACACGGGTGTCAGACCTATCATTGTAGGATCTGTTCAAACAGTTGGTAATTTGCCCGGTTGGAGCGGCCTTTCGCTCCGTTACATATGTAGTGCCTTTATGGTAGGTTACTGGGTTGCACAGTGTGTTACAATTTTTAGTTGGCAAGCGAGACTCAGCGTGTTACCTAATGTCTTGTCTTTAAAATGATTATGGGGTGGGGCCCATTAGGCACTGGCTGGGGGTCAGGGTCATTTAGGTGAATCTGAACAGGTATAGGCCTTTTCGTCACATCGGCAAGGGTATCCATATGTGCAGTGGGGGGGGGGGGCGTAGGAAGGTGGGGTAAGGAAGCCCTAGGCGCTATGTGCAGGGGAAGTAGCTGCAGGAGGGCGTTCAGTCACACGGCGCCTTTGCGCCGGTCCAATTATACATGTAGGGACTGGGGTCCGATGTCTGCTCAGTGTCTGTACACTAGTATCCAGGGAGCACATTTGTGCACAATGAGGTATGGTATCACACGGGATTTCTGCATTTATGGGGCTTGTGTACTTCTTATTGTACGTCGTATGGCAGCACAGGATACCGTCGCTCCCCCAGTACGTTACACGGCGTCATTATATGCCTGGGGTGTGTCATGTTGTATTTATGCACCATTGCCCAGCCACTCCCACAGTGTAATGTAAGTGTGGGTCACGTATTTTTGGCACGTTTAAAGCCTGTGGGGAGTAGGGGAAAAAAGGGGGGAGAGTACAGTCTCGCGGAATATCAAGGCAGTCAAACATCGTTGTTGGGCACCTCTCGGTGTAAGGCACTAATCATTTGTCTTTGATTTTCGTTTGTTTACCTGGATCAACGCCTGGTGCCTGGAAGCGCTACGTGCCGCTATGACTGCAAAAGTGGACAATCAAGGGGACCGGTGGATCCGGAATGTGAGGGGCAAGCGGCGCCGTCAAGTTGGATGGGGATCAACCCAGTGGTC
This sequence comes from Triturus cristatus, assembly GCF_964204655.1. Lineage (NCBI taxonomy): Eukaryota > Metazoa > Chordata > Amphibia > Caudata > Salamandridae > Triturus > Triturus cristatus. The sequence goes on along the minus strand of NC_140590.1, from coordinate 50,115,820 downwards.
AAGTGGTGCCAGCCTGGATGGTGCTTCATAAACGGACTGTATAGCTGTCATGTGTTTGTGGTTACCATTAGTGGTAAGTCGGCAGTACGTCTGCCTGGCAGGTATATACCTGCAGATCTGCTGGTGCATTCTAGTGAGAGGGTATGGTTGTCACCATTTAATTTTGCCACACGAGTTCTGACGGCAGGGCGCCGCTTTGTAAGTATATACCTTTACCAATGGTAAAAAACACGAGTATCAGGGGCAGAGGTGACACAACTCCTGTGTCATGGAACGGTTAACTGCCATTACGGCGCATGCACGCGGGCGCTTATCGATGCGGACATGGAGTAGAGTCTGGATGCTCCGTGTAGGGGGATAGGCAGGCACGGGGCATATCCCAGAACCTTGGGCTTGGATGCAGATAGTTCACGGTTTAGGGGGTCCTAAATGGGAGGTTCACTCCCTATGACGAATCCAGCACCATAGCATTATTGTCCTGCTAATGGGAGTGCCCGGGTGTGGAATTATTCCTCAACGCACCTTGTAATTACATTAGTCACTGGGTGGGTTGGGGGGCTCCGGAGTAGGGGCAGCAGCCAACACAGAACATAGCTTAGAGCATATTGGTTCAGTTTCAGCAGTACATGAGGCCCTGGGGGATGCTCATGGGAATTATCTGGGACCCTGGGGGCACTATTCTGGGTTGTATCACAAATTGTACAATTACATTGGGAATGAGTACCGGGTTATGTGAGTGGCTGGTCAACTGTGTAGGTTTAGAGCAGGGTGCTAATAATACTAGGGGTTTGGGTTCCAACGTGGTACGTCACGATACGTCAATCATGACCATTTTGAGGCTCCTTGACGGTATGTCGTTTTTGCCAGATTCAGTCAGCTCTGGGATTTTTTGTGTTGCCCCACACTGGGTGGGGGGTTGCGTACCCTACGCGCTGGGTAGAATGGGGGGAATACTTCGCATGGGATTGGGAATGCGACATGACTATCCCGAGGACACTTCGGCATGGAGTGCAGCGATTCCAGTAGGGAGGAGGCTGGCTAGCGTTTTACACCGGCAGACTAGACAGACAGAGCTGAGAACAGGGTGGTTTTTCAAGTATAGGTCCTTGGCCTCAGTCAGTTTCGGGGTTTTCTTTAGGACTGATACTGATATTCTGAGGAGATACAGTCCTTCGCCGCAATAGTTCCTACAGTTAGTAGAGGAATGGCTTGTCACCACTAGGCAGAAGGGTCTTGCGGAAGGAGGTAATCTTCGAGGTTGGCCGGTTAGCACAGGGGTAACAGGGCTGCAGCATAGTCTGGTCACAGGGGGTGTCAGGGCGAATTGTGCTTTATAGAAGTCGTGGTTCACTCGACTAGGGTGGGTGATGACATAGTGTTGAGAAATTTCATAGGTGTGGTCAGGGAATTGAGGCAGGGGCATGACCTTTCTGAGTTGTAGGATTGGGGGGGGAGGCCAGATCGTCGGTTAACAATACTGGCCTGTGGCGGTAAGGTCATGACCGGTGAGCAACTATTTGAAGGTCTGAGGGGGCGGGCATCATCCTACGGAGGTGCCCGCCCAGGGGGAGGGGCCATTGGCCCCTCCTAGAACTTCAGGGGCAAGGTAACTGGTGCTTCAAAGGAGCGCGGGTTGGGGAGTCACGCTTTCCTTAGGCTGGTAGCCACCCCGCGCGCGCATACTCATGACGTCACCGGATGGCGCAGAGTAAGGGCCCTCCTTCAGTGGGTAAATGGAGTTCACGGCGTGGACCGGGTAATTACCGGGCCCGGCTGCGCATGCGCACACCTGTAGGGGAGGCGCAGCTAGTAGGACCTGACACCGGTTAGCGACCTTGCCATATGGCCCAGAAATGTTAGTATACAAAAATGCAGAGGAGGATGTTAGACTCGGTTAGGAAACAATCTGTATTAGAGTCTTTGTTAAGGATAGTCACTCACACCTGTTGACAATAATGTATCTAATGTCCTGCTGAATTTTTGTATAATTGTTTATCATGCAAATTTAAAATTTATTGTTTTTGTACTTAATAAATACGGCCGGGGGGTCTCTCGACCTCCCGCCTTCCAAAGATACCACGTCTGGGTGCTGTGTCCGGGGTGGTGTGGACATAGGGGGAGGGCGGTAGCCAGTCACTGACCATGCGGGGTGTCCGTAGACACTGAGCGATAGTGGGGGGCACAGCCCGGGAAACGCTCAGCCCCTAGCGCTGCCTTCCAGAAGGAACACCTCCAGCCGCTCTCGGGCTGTCCGTAGACACTGAGTGATAGTGGGTGGCACAGCCCGGGAAACGCTCAGCCCCTAGCGCTGCCTTCTAGAAGGAACACCTCCAGCCGCTCCCGGTCTGTCTGTAGACACTGAGCGATAGTGGGGGGCACAGCACGGGAAACGCTCAGCCCCTAGCGCTGCCTTCTAGAAGGAACACCTCCAGCCGCTCCCGGGCTGTCTGTAGACACTGAGCGATAGTGGGGGGCACAGCACAGGAAATGCTCAGCCCCTAGCGCTGCCTTCCAGAAGGAACACCTCCAGCCGCTCCCGGGCTGTCTGTAGACACTGAGCGATAGTGGGGGGCACAGCCCGGGAAATGCTCAGCCCCTAGCGCTGCCTTCCAGAAGGAACACCTCCAGCCGCTCCCGGGCTGTCTGTAGACACTGAGCGATAGTGGGGGGCACAGCACGGGAAAGGCTCAGCCCCTAGCGCTGCCTTCTAGAAGGAACACCTCCAGCCGCTCCCGGGCTGTCCGTAGACACTGAGCGATAGTGGGGGGCACAGCACGGGAAATGCTCAGCCCCTAGCGCTGCCTTCTAGAAGGAACACCTCCAGCCGCTCCCGGGCTGTAAGTAGACACTGAGCGATAGTGGGGGGCACAGCACGGGAAACGCTCAGCCCCTAGCGCTGCCTTCTAGAAGGAACACCTCCAGCCGCTCCCGGTCTGTCTGTAGACACTGAGCGATAGTGGGGGGCACAGCACGGGAAATGCTCAGCCCCTAGCGCTACCTTCTAGAAGGAACACCTCCAGCCGCTCCCGGGCTGTCCGTAGACACTGAGCGATAGTGGGGGGCACAGCACGGGAAACGCTCAGCCCCTAGCGCTGCCTTCTAGAAGGAACACCTCCAGCCGCTCTCGGGCTGTCCGTAGACACTGAGCGATAGTGGGGGGCACAGCACGGGAAACGCTCAGCCCCTAGCGCTGCCTTCTAGAAGGAACACCTCCAGCCGCTCTCGGGCTGTCCGTAGACACTGAGCGATAGTGGGGGGCACAGCACAGGAAATGCTCAGCCCCTAGCGCTGCCTTCTAGAAGGAACACCTCCAGACGCTCTCGGGCTGTCCGTAGACACTGAGCGATAGTGGGGGGCACAGCCCGGGAAAGGCTCAGCCCCTAGCGCTGCCTTCTAGAAGGAACACCTCCAGCCGCTCCCGGGCTGTCCGTAGACACTGAGCGATAGTGGGGGGCACAGCACGGGAAATGCTCAGCCCCTAGCGCTGCCTTCTAGAAGGAACACCTCCAGCCGCTCCCGGGCTGTCCGTAGACACTGAGCGATAGTGGGGGGCGCAGCACTGGAAATGCTCACCCCCTAGCGCTGCCTTCTAGAAGGAACACCTCCAGCCGCTCCCGGGCTGTCTGTAGACACTGAGCATTAGTGAGGCGCACACGTCTCAGGACCACTCCTGTTCTCCAAGAACATCAGGGGGCATACATAGAAGGAGTTAATGCCACCAGAACCTCACCTTTTCCGAGGTTCTGGCAACGTCAAGCCCTTCACCTTATTTACAATGCGGCGTTACGCCACATGTACTAGGCGGTGTTAAGCCGCTTAATGCCGCCTTGTAACTAATGACCGTCTTCACGCAGCACCTAGCGTGAAGGGGCGTGCAATGGGCGTTCCGCCTCAACACCAACTGCTTTTTGATGCTGCCCCGTATTTTCAAGGTATGAGGCAGAGCCCAAAATCCCGCCATGGAATACCTGCTCTCAAGCAGGCGTACACGGAGAAATGGGATTTCTTCTCGTATTTTGCTTTAATGCAGCGCACACAGAGCAAAGGACCTGGAGAGATTGTTTATGTGCAGGAAAGCGTCCCTTCCTGCACATCAACGATTGCCCCTGCGGCTCAGGCACCCTAGTAAAATGGCGCTAGGGTGCATGCGTTAGGCAGCTTATTTAGCACCAGGGGTGATGCAGGGGTGCACCGCATTCTTGTGAATACAGCGCATCCCTGCGTTTTGAAACTGTCGGAGCAGCGTTACCAATTGTGGTGTAACACCACGCTCTTCCAGTTTCTTGTAAATATGCCCCTAGGTCTGGTTTGGCGCAACACGACTGATTGTTACCAATGCTTTAAAAATTCCCAAGCTTTCATTACAGGCGGCTCATTTAACTCATGATTTTTTAAATATGTTTTTATTGGCAATTCAGCAAATTACAGTTCCACATCATAGGACATATTAACAAACTGTCCAATCCAAGTAAGCTTTTCGTGGAATTTCAAAGGTTGCCAAAGCTATTCTCGACACGCCAAATAACAGCAAATAAACAATACAGGATCAAAAGAGTGAAATAGGACGCCCCTCCCCTCGCCCCACCCCCGAGCTCAGCGTATCCCATAAGGTGGTGCGGAAGGGGCACTCGCACACCAAGCGAACCACAGTCGATCTGCCCTAGCGGCCGGTCAAGGTGTGAACTTATAGCTGCCCAACGGGGCCACCACCCTCCCATCTTTTCCGGGAGATCTACGCCAGTACAGGGTCCTCATATTCGCCAGTGGCCTCCGTAGTGCGGGTGGCGCTGCCGCTATCCGTGAGATCGCGGCTCATGGCTCCCCACGCCAACACGTCATTTGCCACGTTCTCATCACACCTATCCCATTTCATGTGTGCTTCTTTGGCGCCAGCCCACTCTGTCATACCCCACAGCCAGTCCGTCGTCAGGGGTGGGTGAGGGGGGTGGGCTGCCACTCTCTGTGAGATCGGGGCTCATGGCCCCCCACGTCAACAGGTCAACTGCAGGTCAGGATTGGGATTAAAAATTGGCCCGGGCACGCTAAAAAAATGTGGCCCACATTTGCATATTGCCCTTCCGCAAAACACTGCTTCCGCGAAATTTTATAAAAAAAGACGGGTGGGGGGAAATGCACAGATTAGTTTACACTAATGAAACACACCTGAGCACGTGAGGCCAGTTCTGCTCAGGCCCCGCCCCTGCTCAATATGCATATATTAATGGGCCGGCCCAGCGAGAGAAAGGGAGTTGCACCTCTGCCGTTGATAACAAGCATTTGCAATGCGTTCGGTCTCGCCTTTGGGAGCTTATTTGTATTTAGCTATGCAGCACATGAGCCCGGGTGATGAAACATCTACTGTTCTTTAACATGGAGGGAAAGTAAGCACCAAACTGCGTGACACGGCACACATGGAGAGAAATATTGCCTTTCAGCGGGAAATGGTATAGTCCAAAGCTCTGTTTTCAATATAAAAGCTGGGCTTTCGGTGGTCATATCACAGAAAATACAAGATTTGAGAAAATATTATTGGCTACGGGTGCTCATGGAGGACAATGTCTATGGACTGGAATCTAGAGAATGCTAAAGTGATTCTGGTATTTTACTGACCTCGGCTGGTCGTTTATTTATCAAGACAGTTAAATAGAGGCAGTTGAACAGAAAAATAAGTCACTAAGCGGAAGCAGACAAGTCCTAGGGCTGACCTCCAGAGCCCACAAAGTACATACACATACATGTATATACTACAGTATCTGACGTATACTACAGTATATACACTAAAGTATATACTAAAGTATAACAAGAGGTCTCAAATGCTCGACCTAACAAAGAGTTAATGGACGCCCATTTGCCTCCAGAAAGGCCACTCAGGGGCCCACGGGGCCGCAGGCGGAATCGAACAACGCAGAAACTGCCAAATCGGCCCCCAGGCTTCTCAAAAAAGCAGGCCACAGCTGGAATTCAGATACCGGCCCCTGGGGCATTGTCCGAGGGCCCGCGTTACCAATCCGACGCTGGTCATTTGTCAGTTTGTCATCACTCCTAACCCGTTTCATGTGCGGTTCTTTGGTGCCAGCCCACTGGTCAAGTCCCGCGGCCGGTCCGTCTTTAGGGGGTGTCGCGCTAAGCTGGCGGATGGCGACGCGCCGTTTGGGGGTTGCGAATGTTCTGCTCAGGTTCTATATCATTCATATTTGTAGGGTAACTGATGTTGCTGCAAGGGTTGAGTTGAGACCCGCTTCTTTGATCACACCCAAGAAGTAATGGATGCAATAAAACTCACATGCCCCAGATACAGAACTACAGGTAAAACCTGCCGGTAATTATTAGAGGAAGATACCTGGAAACTACCGGGGTGTGCAGGGGTTGTTGCACCAGGCACAAAATCCCGCTACGCCCCATTTTGTGGGTCACACTTGCAACGGAGGATGACTACCGCACCCCATACATTCAAAGGGCCTCTGTGCTGGATTCTATCCTTCCCAATAACAATTGCAGACAAAACAGTGCCACTCCTGATGCCCACCTCCCCAGGTAGAGGGCCTCCGTACAACCAAACACACCAGAGGCATGACGACGGAAGCCTCCTCCTCAGAGATTCTGTGGGTACCACATGCCTGTGCCTTGCAGTGATGCCCAGTCTCAGCAGAGGGCACAGTGGCAGTGGGCATAGCCGGTACCCTGTGCCTGGCAGCGATGCCCAGTCTCAGCATTGACACAACGGGTACCATGTGCCTGGCAGTGATATTCAGACTCAGCTGTGACACAGTGGGTACCATGTGCCTGGCAGTGATATTCAGTCCCAGCAGTGACACAGCGGGTACCCTGTGCCTGGCAGGAATGCCCAGTCTCAGCAGTGATGCAGCGAGTACCATGTGCCTGGCAGCGATGCCCAGCCTCAGCAGTGACACAGCGGGTACCATGTGCCTGCCAGTGGTATTCAGTCTCAGCAGTGACGCAACGGGTACCATTTGCCTGGCAGTGATATTCAGTCTCAGCATTGACACAACGGGTACCATGTGCCTGGCAGTGATATTCAGTCTCAGCAGTGACGCAACGGGTACCATTTGCCTGGCAGTGATATTCAGTCTCAGCAGTGACGCAACGGGTACCATTTGCCTGGCAGTGATATTCAGTCTCAGCAGTGACGCAACGGGTACCATTTGCCTGTGGTATTCAGTCTCAGCAGTGGCGCAGCGTGTGCCATGTGCCTGGCAGTGATATTCAGTCTCAGCAGTGACACAGCGGGTACCATGTGCCTGCCAGTGATATTCAGTCTCAGCAGTGACGCAACGGGTACCATTTGCCTGGCAGTGATCTTCAGTCTCAGCATTGACACAACGGGTACCATGTGCCTGGCAGTGATATTCAGTCTCAGCAGTGACACAACGGGTACCATGAGCCTGCCAGTGATAATTCAGTCTCAGCAGTGACGCAGCAGGTACCATGTGCCTGGCAGTGATATTCAGTCTCAGCAGTGACACAACGGGTACCATTTGCCTGCCAGTGATATTCAGTCTCAGCAGTGACGCAACGGGTACCATGTGCCTGCCAGTGATATTCAGTCTCAGCAGTGACGCAACGGGTACCATTTGCCTGCCAGTGATATTCAGTCTCAGCAGTGACGCAACGGGTACCATGTGCCTGGCAGTGATATTCAGTCTCAGCAGTGACACAGCGGGTACCATGTGCCTGCCAGTGATATTCAGTCTCAGCAGTGACGCAACGGGTACCATGTGCCTGCCAGTGATATTCAGTCTCAGCAGTGACGCAGCGGGTACCATGTGCCTGGCAGTGATATTCAGTCTCAGCAGTGACACAACGGGTACCATTTGCCTGCCAGTGATATTCAGTCTCAGCAGTGACGCAACGGGTACCATTTGCCTGTGATATTCAGTCTCAGCAGTGACGCAGCGGGTGCCATGTGCCTGACAGTGATATTCAGTCTCAGCAGTGGGCACAGCAGGTGTCAGGTGCCTGTGCCTCACATCGGTGCCAGTCTGAGGAGTGAGTTTAGTGAGTACCATGTGTTTGCCAGCGATGCCCAGGGTCAGTAGTGACACAGCAGTTACCATGTGGTTGGCAGCAATGCCCAGTATCAGCAGTGGGCAAGTGGGTACCATGTGCCTTGCAGTGATGCCCAGTCTCAGCAGGTGGCACAGTGGCAGTGGACACAGAGTGTACCATTTGTCTGGCAGTGATATTCAGTCTGAGCAGTGAGTGCAGCAGGTACCATGGTTCTGGCAGTGATGCCCGTCTCAGCAGTGGGCACAGTGGGTACCCTGTACCTGGTAGTGATGCCCAGTCTTAGCAGTGGGCACAGCAGGTGTCATGCGCCTGACAGTAATATTCAGTCTCAGCAGTGACACAGCGGGAACCACGTGCCTGACAGTGATGCCTAGTCTCAGCAGTGGGCACAGCAGGCATCATGTTCCTGACAGTGATATTCAGTCTCAGCAGTGACACAGTGGGTACCATGTGCCTGCAGGGTCTCTCAGGTGTGACAGGGACAGGCGCGCCACCAGACCCTATCTCTACTGGTCTACTGAAGGCTGAATAAGGGTGAAGCTACTGCAGGGTCTCTCAGATGCCGGGAAAAGGTGCACCAGCAGACCCTATCTCTACTGGTTTACTATAGGCAAACTGAGGGTGAAGCTACTGCAGGGTCTCTCAGATGTGACGGGGACAGGAGCACCACCAGACTCTATCTCCACTGGTCTATTGTAAGCCAACTAAGTGTGAAGCTACTGCAGGGTGTCTCAGGTGTGACGGGGACAGGTGCACCAGCAGACTATATCTCTACTGGTCCACTATAGGCCAACTAAAGGTGAAGCTACTTCAGGGTCTCTCAGGTGTGACGGGGACAGGAGCGCCAGCAGACCCTATCTCTACTGGTCTATTGTAGGCCAACAAAGTGTGAAGCTACTTCAGGGTCTCTCAGGTGTGCTGGGGACAGGAGCGCCAGCAGACCCTCTCTCTACTGGTCTACTACAGGCCAACTAAGTGCGAAGCTACTGCAAGGTCTCTCAGGTGTGATGGGGACAGGAGCGGCAGCAAACCTTTTCTCTACTCGCCTACTGTAGGCCCCCTAAGTGTGAAGCTACAGCAAGGTCTTTCAGGTGTGCCGTGGACGTGCGCGCCAGCAGACCCTATCTCTACTGGTCTATTGTAGGCCAACTAAGTGTAAAGCTACTGCAGGGTCTCTCAGGAGTGCCAGGGACGTAAGCGCCAGCAGGCCCTATCTCTACTGGTCTATTGTAGGCAAACTGAGGGTGAAGCTACTTCAGGGTCTCTCAGGTGTGCTGGGGACAGGAGCGCCACCAGACTCTATCTCCACTGGTCTATTGTAGGCCAACTAAGTGTGAAGCTACTGCAGCGTCTCTCAGGTGTGCCGGGGACAGGAGCCGCCAGCAGACCCTATCTCTACTGGTCTACTGTAGACTGCCTAAGGGTGAAGCTAATGCAAGGTCTCTCAGGTGAGCCGGGGACAGGAGCCGCCAGCAGACCCTATCTCTACTGGTCTACTATAGGCCAATTAAGGGTGAAGCTACTGCAAGATCTCTCAGGTGTTCCAGGGACAGGGGTGCCAGCAGACCCTATCTCTACTGGTCTATTGTAGGCCAACTAATGGTGAAGCTACTGCAGGGTCTCTCAGGTGTGACGGGGACAGAACCGCCAGCAGACCCTATCTCTACTGGTCTATTGTAGGCCGCCTAAGGGTGAAGCTATTGCAGGGTCTCCTAGGTGTGACGGGGACAGGCGCGCCACCAGACCCTATCTCTACTGGTTTACTATAGGCCAACTAAGGGTGAAGCTACTGCAGGGTCTCTCAGGTGTGACGGGGACAGAGCCACCAGCAGACCCTATCTCTACTGGTCTATTGTAGGCCGCCTAAGGGTGAAGCTATTGCAGGGTGTCCTAGGTGTGACGGGGACAGGCGCGCCACCAGACCCTATCTCTACTGGTCTATTGGAGGCCGCCTAAGGGTGAAGCTATTGCAGGGTCTCCTAGGTGTGGCGGGGACAGGCGCGCCACCAGACCCTATCTCTACTGGTCTATTGTAGGCCGTCTAAGGGTGAAGCTACTGCAGGATCTCTCAGGTTTGCCAGGGACAGGAGCGCCAGCAGACCCAATCTCTACTGGTCTATTGTAGGCCAACTAAGTGTGAAGCTACTGCAGCGTCTCTCAGGTGTGCCGGGGACAGGAGCCGCCAGCAGACCCTATCTCTACTGGTCTACTGTAGACTGCCTGAGGGTGAAGCTAATGCAAGGTCTCTCAGGTGAGCCGGGGACAGGAGCCGCCAGCAGACCTTATCTCTACTGGTCTACTATAGGCCAATTAAGGGTGAAGCTACTGCAAGGTCTCTCAGGTGTACCGGGGACAGGCGCACCAGCAGACCCTATCTCTGCTGGTCTATTGTAGGCCAACTAAGTGTGAAGCTACTGCAGGGTGTCACAGGTGAGACGGGAACAGGCAAACCAGCAGGCCCTCTCTCTACCTGGTCTACTGTAGGCCAACTATGTGTGAAGCTACTGCAGGGTCTCTAAGGTGTGACGGGACAGGAGCGCCAGCAGACCCAATCTCTACTGGTCTATTGTAGGCCAAGTAAGGGTAAAGCTACTACAGGATCTCTCAGGTGTGACGGGGACAGGCGTGCCACCAGACTCTATCTCTACTGGTCCACTATAGGCCAACTAAAGGTGAAGCTACTTCAGGGTCTCTAAGGTGTGCCGGGGACAGGAGCGCCATCAGACCCTATCTCTACTGGTCTAGTGTATGCCAATTAAGTGTGATGCTACTGCAGTGTCTCTCAGGTGTGCCGGGGACAGGAGCCGCCAGCAGACCCTATCTCTACTGGTCTACTGTAGACTGCCTAAGGGTGAAGCTAATGCAAGGTCTCTCAGGTGAGCCGGGGACAGGAGCCGCCAGCAGACCCTATCTCTACTGGTCTATTGTAGGCCAACTAATGGTGAAGCTACTGCAGGGTCTTTCAGGTGTGACGGGGACAGGTGCACCAGCAGACCCTATCTCTACTGGTCTATTGTAGGCCATCTAAGGGTGAAGCTACTGCAGGATCTCTCAGGTTTGCCGGGGACAGGAGTGCCAGCAGACCCAATCTCTACTGGTCTACTGTAGGCCAACTATGTGTGAAGCTACTGCAGGGTCTCTAAGGTGTGACGGGACAGGAGCGCCAGCAGACCCAATCTCTACTGGTCTATTGTAGGCCAAGTAAGGGTAAAGCTACTACAGGATCTCTCAGGTGTGACGGGGACAGGCGTGCCACCAGACTCTATCTCTACTGGTCCACTATAGGCCAACTAAAGGTGAAGCTACTTCAGGGTCTCTAAGGTGTGCCGGGGACAGGAGCGCCAGCAGACCCTATCTCTACTGGTCTAGTGTATGCCAATTAAGTGTGATGCTACTGCAGTGTCTCTCAGGTGTGCCGGGGACAGGAGCCGCCAGCAGACCCTATCTCTACTGGTCTACTGTAGACTGCCTAAGGGTGAAGCTAATGCAAGGTCTCTCAGGTGAGCCGGGGACAGGAGCCGCCAGCAGACCCTATCTCTACTGGTCTATTGTAGGCCAACTAATGGTGAAGCTACTGCAGGGTCTTTCAGGTGTGACGGGGACAGGCGCACCAGCAGACCCTATCTCTACTGGTCTATTGTAGGCCATCTAAGGGTGAAGCTACTGCAGGATCTCTCAGGTTTGCCGGGGACAGGAGTGCCAGCAGACCCAATCTCTACTGGTCTACTGTAGGCCGCCTAAGGGTGAAGCTAATGCAAGGTCTCTCAGGTGAGCCGGGGACAGGAGCCGCCAGCAGACCTTATCTCTTATGTGGGGACACATCACTTTGTTATAATTCAATGTGTATTCGTGGAGGTGACCGTTCAAATAAGACGTGGAGTCCACAATTCCTCAGTGTGCTTTGCTTCTGAGCCCTATAGTCAGTGCCTGAGTCCCAAGTGCTGCTCCTTGCAGCCTGTAAAGCCTGCTCTGGTGTTTCTGGGTGCTGTAATGTTGTGTCAAACGGAACAGGCCACTAGCAGCATGAGCGATGCCGTCTCTAGGGTCACTACTCTGCTATACTCATAATGAGGACAAAGGAGGTAAGCAACCTTAGCCTCTCGGTTACCAGCTATTGAAAATGCAGAGGGAGCAAAGAACGTCATAGGTGCCCTAATGGTTCAATGCTCTTTTTCCCTCCAAATGCCAAGCCTTGGTGCTAGAACCTCACACAAGTAGCAAGGGATACAGATGTTTCCTTCTGGTGGGAGAGATACTTGAAGTCTTACGGCCTCATTTACTATATTTTCACGCACGGTAGTGCAGCAAACCTTCCTGCTGTGCTGCTGTGTGTCTAAATAAAATAGCAGGAATGCGCAGTATATAGAAGATACGGCGCTTGTTTGTCCTTCTGCCCTGCACCGGTGAACAAACAGCAGCCTTGCACCAACTTATACACCCTAGCGCCATGGTGCAAGGGTTCTTGCGCTGCAGGGATGACTGTTGTTGTGCAGGAAGGGACACCTTCCTGCACAAAAACAATCAAATCGAATCAAGCTTTATTCGGTATAAAGTGTACAGCCATAAAAGCATTCTAATATAGAATAAAATGAATTTAGTTGTTAAACGCTAAAATCATGGTAAGTCAATTCATTGCATATAAAAACTCCATCCACCCTCGTCGCCAGTGTTGTAAAGAAGACACTCTGAAGCAGGTGAAGTTCAAGCGTCTTTATTCTGTCATCCACTCTCCGCTACCGACAGCCTGTTGAACATTCCAAGGTGAACTCTCAAGGACCGTCCCAAGAGGGAGGAAAGGCGGGGGAGGAGAGGAAGCTACCACTAGGAAAAGAAACTGGAAAATACGTCAGGGAAGGTAACAAGGGAAAAGGAGAGAGATTACAACACATAGTTTTCTATACTTATAGCTACTCCATAGTCAATCACAGTAAAATACACTTATTAAAAGCAATTCAGTACATAATAAAACTCCAAAACAATCATAATGGCATTTTGTTCCTTCTATGAGCACTGCATTCTACAGCACACATAGATAGAGCAAATAATTAGGAGAAACAAGAGTATTTCTCCTCGTTGCACCAATCAGGCGTCGGATTCTGACGCATTTCCTGGTTTACGACACTTTGCAAATTTGGGCATGTGTCAGGTTCCATGGATGTTGTGTGGGAAGAACACCCCCAGCAACACCCGTGGCCATGAAAAGTCATGCAGGGTGACTTTACGTGGCCTTGTAAATATGATGCGGCACATGGCGCCGCCTAATTTGGAAGAGCTCAACTCTCGCGCTTGATGCGCGCAGACTGGGGAGGCGCCGTACAACTGCATGTAAACAATATAAAGGCAAGCAACATTATAAGACAGGTGTTCAAGCTCAGACTGGGCCAAGTCCCAGCTTTTTTTTTTAAATGAAAAAGGGGACAGGAATGAGCTGCTTGTACTCGCTTTAAACAATGCACAGTGTCACCTCCTCATCTGCTTGTATTTTGCACCGTTTTTGGACGAACAAGAAGGAGGCTTCTAACTGCCCATTTTTATAGCTCTCAGATTTGATACTTCCAGGATTTAATCAGAACTGCAATGCATGCGGTATAATTGGATTATGTTATAGCGTGGGTAAATTCTTGGAAGGAGTCATGGATGCGTGGTCTGAAGGAGGGAGGTACTGTACAACATATTATTGCATTAACATGATATTCACTGAGAATGCAGCACTTCAGGATATTGCAGGGGCAGCACTTCAGGATATTGCAGGGGCAGCACTTCAGGATGTTGCAGGGGCAGCACTTCAGGATGTTGCAGGGGCAGCACTTCAGGATATTGCAGGGGCAGCACTTCAGGATATTGCAGGGGCAGCACTTCAGGATGTTGCAGGGGCAGCACTTCAGGATATTGCAGGGGCAGCACTTCAGGATATTGCAGGGGCAGCACTTCAGGATGTTGCAGGGGCAGCACTTCAGGATGTTGCAGGGGCAGCACTTCAGGATATTGCAGGGGCAGCACTTGAGGATACTGCAGGGGCAGCACTTGAGGATATTGCAGGGGCAGCACTTCAGGGTACTGCAGGGGCAGCACTTCAGGATATTGCAGGGGCAGCACTTCAGGATGTTGCAGGGGCAGCACTTCAGGATACTGCAGGGGCAGCACTTCAGGATACTGCAGGGGCAGCACTTCAGGATAGTGCAGGGGCAGCACTTGAGGATATTGCAGGGGCAGCACTTCAGGATATTGCAGGGGCAGCACTTCAGGATACTGCAGGGGCAGCACTTCAGGATACTGCAGGGGCAGCACTTGAGGATATTGCAGGGGCAGCACTTCAGGGTACTGCAGGGGCAGCACTTCAGGATATTGCAGGGGCAGCACTTCAGGATATTGCAGGGGCAGCACTTCAGGATACTGCAGGGGCAACACTTCAGGATATTGCAGGGGCAGCACTTCAGGATATTGCAGGGGCAGCACTTCAGGATATTGCAGGGGCAACACTTCAGGATATTGCAGGGGCAGCACTTCAGAATGTTGCAGGGGCAGCACTTCAGGATATTGCAGGGGCAGCACTTCAGGATGTTGCAGACGCAGCACTTCAGAATACTGCAGGGGCAGCACTTCAGGATATTGCAGGGGCAGCACTTCAGGATATTGCAGGGGCAGCACTTCAGGATATTGCAGGGGCAGCACTTCAGGATACTGCAGAGGCAGCACTTCAGGATGTTGCAGGGGCAGCACTTCAGGATATTGCAGGGGCAGCACTTCAGGATGTTGCAGGGGCAGCACTTCAGGATATTGCAGGGGCAGCACTTCAGAATACTGCAGGGGCAGCACTTCAGGATATTGCAGGGGCAGCACTTCAGGATATTGCAGGGGCAGCACTTCAGGATATTGCAGGGGCAGCACTTCAGGATGTTGCAGGGGCAGCACTTCAGGATATTGCAGGGGCAGCACTTCAGGATATTGCAGGGGCAGCACTTCAGAATACTGCAGGGGCAGCACTTCAGAATACTGCAGGGGCAGCACTTCAGGATATTGCAGGGGCAGCACTTCAGGATATTGCAGGGGCAGCACTTCAGGATATTCCAGGGGCAGCACATCAGGATGTTGCAGGGGCAGCACTGTAGGATATTGCAGGGGCAGCACTTCAGAATACTGCAGGGGCAGCACTTCAGGATATTGCAGGGGCAGAACTTCAGAATACTGCAGGGGCAGCACTTCAGGATATTGCAGGGGCAGCACTTCAGGATGTTGCAGGGGCAGCACTTCAGAATACTGCAGGGGCAGCACTTCAGGATATTGCAGGGGCAGCACTTCAGGATGTTGCAGGGGCAGCACTTCAGGATGTTGCAGGGGCAGCACTTCAGGATATTGCAGGGGCAGCACTTCAGGATGTTGCAGGGGCAGCACTTCAGGATGTTGCAGGGTTACATTCCCTAGTTACGTGTCAGCATCACCAGGCCGTAGGATACAGAAATGGTTATTTGCCCTGAATTGTGAACATTTACATCCTATCATCTGTATACTTCTGCATTGGTGGCCCCTTACATTATCATAAGTTTCAATTCGACCGGCAGATTTTATGGAGAAGACTAAAACTTAAGTTAAACTGAGACTAAAGTCTAACTTTACTACTCGTAAATGTCCTTTGTGAATACCAAATATCTTAAAGTCAGGCTTTCGTCTCAGTTTACCCTTCTGAATCGGGCCCGACATGTGTGGTACGGTATGTTACATTTGTGCTTAAATCTAAACGATTAGGTGTGATACTAATTGCATGATAATTTTTGTGTGTTACTTAATTGTGTGTATGTTATATATATGTGCTATATTTGTGTGCTTTTGTTGCCAATATTAAACTATAAAATGAAGTGAAATCTCCTAGGCAGGCTGGCTGGTATGGAGCTTCTTGGATACATTAGCAATTTATCTTACATTTGTGATGTCTCTGCAGGCTTCACAATCAATGAAGGATTCATATCAGATTACATCTTGAACTTCCGGAAACCCCTGGGCAACTTCCCCGCAGGGCTTGGCATTGCTGAAAGGTCAGTTTCATCAGCATTGTGCCTTTGCTTCTCAAGTAGAAATCCAAGGTATTCTTTTATTTCTTAGTGTTTTTCTTCTGCATATGTTATTCATTCGTTCCACACGCACTGCCAAGAGGAGTGCCCTGCCTGCTGCCCACTGAAGAGTAAGCCTGCCTGTGCCCCACACAGGCCCTCTGCGCAGGAATATTTTTAGACAGATTGGGTACAAAGCATCAAGCAGTCGTCCTAATCCAGCACTAATCCTCCTGTTACTGGAAGCTGCCTAATGCCTTCCATTATCGATCACAGTTATTAACCAGCTGCAGCATGTGTTTTCAATAAAGATTATTTAAAAAGGCACAGTGGTTTAATTTTCTTCCATGTTTAAGGCCCAGCTAGGCTCTGCCTGCCCCCAGTACCTCCTGATTGATCCGGCAGAGCAATGTCAGCGACGGCACTGAACCCAGACTGCCTCTGCGCACAGGCAGTAGTGCTGCTATGGAATTATTCTGTTATGGATTCATGAGCACCATCTTGTTTAGGACACGTGACCGCGAGTATGTTCTGTACTTATGAGAATCATCTACTTCCAGGACACGTGACCACGGGTCAGGTTATGCAAATATTTTATAACGTAATCATAGTCTCGTATGAAGGCCAATTTTGTTAATTAGTCATATTTTGCATACTTTCCAATTTTGTTATGGTGATTATGTAATTTTCACTTGCAGGATATTATATTCTGTAGAGAATGTCCCATGGGAGCTGTGAAACTGATGTGTGCCATGGCTGCACGTGCTGCACACGCATTGTTTATGGTGTGGCTTTTGAAACTGTATGGACAATAGCCTGAGCTAGTAGCCTCAATGCCTTTTGTGCAAAATAGAAATGAGATATCTTGCACACAACTTGCAGGCAGACTGCACATCCTGGTGTTTGAGAGGCATCCAACCTGCAAAAGTCTTCTCCCAGGAGATGCAGTGTGTAGCAGGCGGCCTGCTGCTCCCCGTGTTTGAGGTGCAGCAGCAGGCAACCTGCAGCAGTCTTCTCCCCAGGGATGCAGTGTGCAGCAGGAGGCCTGCAGCAGTCTTCTCTTCAGGGATGCAGTGTGCAGCAGGCGGCCTGTAGCAGTCTTCTCTTCAGGAATGCAGTGTGCAGCAGGCGGCCTGTAGCAGTCTTCTGGCTAGGGATGCAGTGTGCAGCAGGCGGCCTGCAGCTCCCCGTGTTTGAAGTGCAGCAGCAGGCGGCCTGCAGCAGTCTTCTCCCTAGGGATGCAGTGTGCAGCAGGCGGCCTGCAGTAGTCTTCTCTTCAGGGATGCAGTGTGCAGCAGGCGGCCTGTAACAGGCTTCTGGCTAGGGATGCAGTGTGCAGCAGTCGGCCTGCAGCTCCCTGTGTTTGATGTGCTGCAGCATGCGGCCTGCAGCGCCACGTGTTTGATGTGCCGCAGCTGGCGGTCTGCAGCAGTCTTCTCCCCAGGGATGCAGTGAGCAGCGGGTGGCCTATAGCTCGCCGTGTTTGATGTGCAGCAGCTGGTGGCCTGCAGCAGTCTTCTCCCCAGGGATGCAGTGTGTAGGAGGCGGCCTGCAGCTCCCCGTGTTTGAAGTGCAGCAGCAGGCGGCCTGCAGCAGTCTTTTCCCCAAGGATGCAGTGTGCATCAGGCACCCTGCAGCAGTCTTCTCCCCAAGGATGCAGTGTGCCTCAGGCGCCCTGCAGCAGTCTTCTCTTCGGGAATGCAGTGTGCAGCAGGTGGCCTGCAGCAGTCTTGTGGCTAGGTATGCAGTGTGCAGTAGGCGGCCTGCAGCTCCCTATGTTTGATGTGCAGCAGCAAGCGGCCTGAAGTAGTCTTCTCTCCGGAGGTGCAGTGTGCTGCAGCATGCGGCCTGCAGCGCCACGTGTTTGATGTGCCGCAGCTGGCAGTCTGCAGCAGTCTTCTCCCCAGGGATGCAGTGTGCAGCAGGGGGCCTGCAGCAGTCTTCTCCCCAGGGATGCAGTGTGCAGCAGGCAGCCTGCAGCAGTCTTCTCCCCAGAGATGCAGTGTACAGCAGCGGTCTGCAGCAGTCTTCTTCCCAGGGATGCAGTGTGCAGCGGGCGCCTGTAGCTGTCATCTCCCCAGGGAAGCAGTGTGCAGCGGGCGGCCTGCAGCTGTCTTCTTCCCAGGGATATGGTGTGTAGCAGTCTTCTCCCCAGGGATACGGTGTGCAGCAGGTGGCCTGCAGCAGTCTTCTCCCCAGGGATACAGTGTGCACCGGGCGGCCTGCAGCAGTCTTCTCCCCAGGGATGCACTGAGCAGCAGGCGTCCTGCAGCAGTCTTCTCCCCAGGGATGCGGTGTGCAGCAGGTGGCCTGCAGCAGTCTTGTCCCCTGGGATGTGGTGTGCAGCAGGCGGCCTGCAGTAGTCTTCTCCCCAGGGATACAGTGTGCACCGGGCGGCCTGCAGCTGTCATCTCCCCAGGGATTCAGAGTGGAGCAGGCGGCCTGCAGCAGTCTTCTCCCCAGAGAAGCAGTGTGCAGCAGGCGGCCTGCAGCAGTCTTCTCCCCAGGGATGCACTGAGCAGCAGGCGTCCTGCAGCAGTCTTCTCCCCAGGGATGCGGTGTGCAGCAGGTGGCCTGCAGCAGTCTTGTCCCCTGGGATGTGGTGTGCAGCAGGCGGCCTGCAGTAGTCTTCTCCCCAGGGATACAGTGTGCACCGGGCGGCCTGCAGCTGTCATCTCCCCAGGGATGCAGGGTGGAGCAGGCGGCCTGCAGCAGTCTTCTCCCCAAGGATGCAGTGTGCAGCAGGTGGCCTGCAGCACTCTTCTCCCCAGGGATGTGGTGTGCAGCAGGCGGCCTGCAGTAGTCTTCTCCCCAGGGATACAGTGTGCACCGGGCGGCCTGCAGCTGTCATCTCCCCAGGGATGCAGTGTGGAGCAGGCGGCAAGCAGCAGTCTTCTCCCCAAGGATGCAGTGTGCAGCATGTGGCCTGCAGCAGTCTTCTCCCCAGGGATATGGTGTGCAGCAGGTGGCCTGCAGCAGTCTTCTCCCCAGGGATGTAGTGTGCAGCAGGCAGCCTGCAGCAGTCTTCTCCCCAAGGATGCAGTGTGCAGCAGGCAGCCTGCAGCAGTCTTCTCCCCAGGGATGCAGTGTGCAGCAGGCGGCCAGCAGCAGTCTTCTCCACAGGGATGCACTGAGCAGCAGGTGGCCTGCAGCAGTCTTCTCCCCAGGGAAGCAGTGTGCAGCAGGCGGCCTGCAGCAGTCTTCTCCCCAAGGATGCAGTGTGCAGCAGACGGCCTGCAGCAGTCTTCTCCCCAGGGATGCAGTGTGCAGCAGGCGGCCTGCAGCAGTCTTCTCCCCAGGGATGCACAGAGCAGCAGGTGGCCTGCAGCAGTCTTCTCCCCAGGGAAGCAGTGTGCAGCAGGCGGCCTGCAGCAGTCTTCTCCCCACGGATACGGTGTGCAGCAGGCGGCCTGCAGCAGTCTTCTCCCCAGGGATATGGTGTGCAGCAGGTGGCCTGCAGCAGTCTTCTCCCCAGGGATGTAGTGTGCAGCAGGCGGCCTGCAGCAGTCTTCTCCCCAGGGATGTAGTGTGCAGCAGGCGGCCTGCAGCAGTCTTCTCCCCAAGGATGCAGTGTGCAGCAGGCAGCCTGCAGCAGTCTTCTCCCCAGGGATGCAGTGTGCAGCAGGCGGCCTGCAGCAGTCTTCTCCACAGGGATGCACTGAGCAGCAGGTGGCCTGCAGCAGTCTTCTCCCCAGGGAAGTAGTGTGCAGCAGGCAGCCTGCAGCAGTCTTCTCCCCAAGGATGCAGTGTGCAGCAGACGGCCTGCAGCAGTCTTCTCCCCAGGGATGCAGTGTGCAGCGGGCGGCCTGCAGCAGTCTTCTCCCAGGGATACGGTGTGCAGCAGGCGGCCTGCAGCAGTCTTCTCCCCAGGGAAGCGGTGTGCAGCAGGCGGCCTGCAGCAGTCTTTTCCCCAGGGAGGAAGTGTGCAGCAGGCGGCCTGCAGCAGTCTTCTCCCCAAGGATGTGGTGTGTAGCAGGCGGCCTGCAGCAGTCTTCTCCCCAGGGATGCACTGTGCAGCAGACGGCCTGCAGCAGTCTTCTCCCCACGGAGGCGGTGTGCAGCAGGCAGCCTGCAGCAGTCTTCTCCCCAGGGATGCACTGTGCAGCAGGTGGCCTGCAGCAGTCTTCTCCCCAGGGATGCAGTGTGCAGCAGGCGGCCTGCAGCAGTCTTCTCCCCAAGGGTGCAGTGTGCAGCAGGCGGCCTGCAGCAGTCTTCTCCCCAGGGATGCAGTGTGCAGCAGGCGGCCTGCAGCAGTCTTCTCCCCAGGGATGCAGTGTGCAGCAGGCGGCCTGTAGCAGTCTTCTCCCCAGGGATACTGTGTGCAGCAGGCGTCCTGCCGCAGTCTTCTCCCCAGGGATGCAGTGTGCAGCAGGCGGCCTGCAGCAGTCTTCTCCCCAGGGATACGGTGTGCAGCAGGTGGCCTGCAACAGTCTTCTTCCCAGGGATGCACTGAGCAGCAGGCGGCCTGCAGCAGTCTTCTCCCCAGGGATGCAGTGTGCAGCAGGCGGCCTGCAGCAGTCTTCTCCCCAGGGATACAGTGTGCAGCAGGCGGCCTGCTGCAGTCTTCTCCCCAGGGATGCAGTGTGCAGCAGGCGGCCTGCAGCAGTCTTCTCCCCAGGGATGCACTGAGCAGCGGGAGGCCTGCAGCAGTCTTCTCCCCAGGGATGCAGTGTGCAGCAGGCGGCCTGCGGCAGTCTTCTCCCCAGGGATGCACTGAGCAGCGGGAGGCCTGCAGCAGTCTTCTCCCCAGGGATGCAGTGTGCAGCAGGGGGCCTGCAGCAGTCTTCTCCCCAGGGATGCAGTGTGCAGCAGGCGGCCTGCAGCAGTCTTCTCCCCAGGGATCCAGTGTGCAGCAGGCGGCCTGTAGCAGTCTTCTCCCCAGGGATGCGGTGTGCAGCAGGCGGCCTGCAGCAGTCTTCTCCCCAGGGATGCAGTGTGCACCGGGCGGCCTGCAGCAGTCTTCTCCCCAGGGATGCAGTGTGCAGCAGGCGGCCTGCAGCAGTCTTCTCCCCAGGGAAGCGGTGTGCAGCAGGCGGCCTACAGCAGTCTTCTCCCCAAGGATGCAGTGTGCAGTAGACAGCCTGCAGCAGTATTCTCCCCAGGGATGCAGTGTGCAGCGGGCGGCCTGCAGCAGTCTTCTCCCAGGGATGCAGTGTGCAGCAGGCGGCCTGCAGCAGTCTTCTCCACAGGGATGCACTGAGCAGCAGGTGGCCTGAAGCAGTCTTCTCCCCAGGGATGCAGTGTGCAGCAGGCGGCCTGCGGCAGTCTTCTCCCCAGGGATGCACTGAGCAGCGGGAGGCCTGCAGCAGTCTTCTCCCCAGGGATGCAGTGTGCAGCAGGCGGCCTGCAGCAGTCTTCTCCCCAGGGATGCAGTGTGCAGCAGACAGCCTGCAGCAGTCTTCTCCCCAGGGATGCAGTGTGCAGCAGGCGGCCTGCAGCAGTCTTCTCCCCAGGGATGCGGTGTGCAGCGGGCGGCCTGCAGCAGTCTTCTCCCAGGGATGCAGTGTGCAGCAGGCGGCCTGCAGCAGACTTCTCCCCAGGGATGCACTGAGCAGCGGGAGGCCTGCAGCAGTCTTCTCCCAGGGATGCAGTGTGCAGCAGGCGGCCTGCAGCAGTCTTATCCCCAGGGATACAGTGTGCAGCAGGCGGCCTGCTGCAGTCTTCTCCCCAGGGATGCAGTGTGCAGCAGGCGGCCTGCAGCAGTCTTCTCCCCAGGGATGCACTGAGCAGCGGGAGGCCTGCAGCAGTCTTCTCCCCAGGGATGCAGTGTGCAGCAGGAGGCCTTCAGCAGTCTTCTCCCCAGGGATGCAGTGTGCAGCAGGCGGCCTGCAGCAGTCTTCTCCCCAGGGATGCAGTGTGCAGCAGGCGGCCTGCAGCAGTCTTCTCCCCAGGGATGCAGTGTGCAGCAGGCGGCCTGCAGCAGTCTTTTCCCCAGGGATGCACTGTGCAGCAGGCGGCCTGCAGCAGTCTTCTCCCCAGGGATGCAGTGTGCAGCAGGCGGCCTGCAGCAGTCTTCTCCCCAGGGATGCACTGTGCAGCAGGTGGCCTGCAGCAGTCTTCTCCCCAGGGATACAGTGTGCACCGGGCGGCCTGCAGCAGTCTTCTCCCCAGGGATGCACTGAGCAGCGGGAGGCCTGCAGCAGTCTTCTCCCCAGGGATGCAGTGTGCAGCAGGCGGCCTTCAGCAGTCTTCTCCCCAGGGATGCAGTGTGCAGCAGGCGGCCTGCAGCAGTCTTCTCCCCAGGGATGCAGTGTGCAGCAGGCGGCCTGCAGCAGTCTTCTCCCCAGGGATGCAGTGTGCAGCAGGCGGGCTGCAGCAGTCTTTTCCCCAGGGATGCACTGTGCAGCAGGCGGCCTGCAGCAGTCTTCTCCCCAGGGATGCAGTGTGCAGCAGGCGGCCTGCAGCAGTCTTCTCCCCAGGGATGCACTGTGCAGCAGGCGGCCTGCAGCAGTCTTCTCCCCAGGGATACAGTGTGCACCGGGCGGCCTGCAGCAGTCTTCTCCCCAGGGATGCACTGTGCAGCAGGCGGCCTGCAGCAGTCTTCTCCCCAGGGATGCAGTGTGCAGCAGGCGGCCTGCAGCAGTCTTCTCCCCAGGGATGCAGTGTGCAGCACGCGGCCTGTAGTAGTCTTCTCCCCAGGGATGCACCGTGCAGCAGGCGGCCTGCAGCAGTCTTCTCCCCAGGGATGCAGTGTGCAGCGGGGGCCTGTAGCAGTCTTCTCCCCAGGGATGCAGTGTGCAGCAGGCGGCCTGTAGCAGTCTCTCCTCAGGGATGCAGTGTGCAGCAGGCGGCCTTCAGCAGTCTTATCCCCAGGGATCAGTGTGCAGCAGGCGGCCTGTAGCAGTCTTCTCCCCAAGGGTGCAGTGTGCAGCAGGCGGCCTGCAGCAGTCTTCTCCCCAGGGATGCAGTGTGCAGCAGGCGGCCTGCAGCAGTCTTCTCCCCAGGGATGCAGTGTGCAGCACGCGGCCTGTAGTAGTCTTCTCCCCAGGGATGCACCGTGCAGCTGGCGGCCTGCAGCAGTCTTCTCCCCAGGGATGCAGTGTGCAGCGGGGGCCTGTAGCAGTCTTCTCCCCAGGGATGCAGTGTGCAGCAGGCGGCCTGTAGCAGTCTTCTCCTCAGGGATGCAGTGTGCAGCAGGCGGCCTTCAGCAGTCTTCTCCCCAGGGATCAGTGTGCAGCAGGCGGCCTGTAGCAGTCTTCTCCCCAGGGATGCACTGAGCAGCAGGCGGCCTGTAGCTTCCCGTGTTTGATGTGCAGCCGCACGCTCCCTCCTACACGTGTTCACGTCCCTTCTTTGTACGCCTGTCATGGCGACCGCTTTGATTGTAAAAGAGAAGGCGGGAAGCCCAGTCTCTTTCCACTGTCTCCAGACAAAGGTGGGGTCAGGGAAGAAGACACCTGCTCCGCGTGTCCCTTGCTGCCTGGGGCAGACTCCCTCATACCCCCACCCCCCTCCCCCGCACCGTAGGAAGAGAAGAGAAGGCTGTGAGTAATAAGGCGGGGGGGGGCAGTGAGGGGTCTCTGCAGTGGGGGGACTGCCCGGCTACACTGCAGCTTGCTGGGAACAGACCTACTGCAGTCTCAGCAGGCAGAGAGGGCTCTCGCATCCTGGTATGAAAGGAGACACTGACTGTAGTGAAGCAGGCAGAGGACTCAACCACTGCTCGGATTAAGGTTTGGGCTGACAGGCATGGTGCAGGAGGAGACACTGACTGCACTGAAGCAGGCAGAGGACTCAACCAGTGCACGGATTAAGGTTTGGGTTGACAGGCATGGTGCAGGAGGAGACACTGACTGCACTGAAGCAGGCAGAGGACTCAACCACTGTTCAGATTAAGGCAGGGCTGTGTCAGGTCTAGTGCAGGAGACACTGACTGCAATGAAGCAGGCAGAGGACTCAACCAGTGCTCGGAGTAAGGCAGGGGCTCTGACAGACAGGCATGGTGCCAAAGGAGACAATAACTACACTGTAGCAGGCAGAGAGCTCTCAACCACTGCTCGGATTATGGCAGTGGCTCTGTCAAACCTGACACTACAGGAGACGCTGACTGCACTGAAGCAGGCAGAGGACTCACCCACTGCTCGGATTAAGGCAGGGGTGTGACAGGTACAGTGCCAGAGGAGACACTGACTGCACTGAAGCAGGCAGAGGACTCAACCACTGTTCGGATTAAGGCAGGGGCTGTGATACGCCTGGTGCCAGAGGAGAGACTGACTGCACTGAAGCAGGCAGAGGACTCAACCACTGCTCGGATTAAGGCAGGGGCTCTGACAGGCCTGGCACTACAGGAGACACTGACTGCACTGAAGCAGGCAGAGGACTCAAACACTGCTCGGATTAAGGCAGGGGCTCTGACAGGCCTGGCACTACAGGAGACACTGACTGCACTGAAGCAGGCAGAGGACTCAAACACTGCTCGGATTAAGGCAGGGGCTCTGACAGGCCTGGCACAACAGAAGACACTGACTGCACTGAAGCAGGCAGAGGACGCAAACTCTGCTCGGATTAAGGCAGGGGTGTGACAGGTACAGTGCCAGAGGAGACACTGACTGCACTGAAGCAGGCAGAGGACTCAACCACTGTTCGGATAAAGGCTGGGGCGGTGATACGCCTGGTGCCAGAGGAGAGACTGACTGCACTGAAGTAGGCAGAGGACTCAACCACTGCTCGGATTAAGGCTGGGGCTGTGCCAGGCATGGTTCCAGAGGAGGCACTGACTGCACTGGAGCAGGCAGAGGACTCACCACTGCTCGGATTAAGGCTGGGGCTGTGCCAGGCATGGTTCCAGAGGAGGCACTGACTGCACTGGAGCAGGCAGAGGACTCACCACTGCTCGGATTAAGGCAGGGGCTCTGACAGACAGGTATGGTGCCAGAGGAGACACTGAATGCACTGTAGCAGGCAGGGGACTCGCCCACTGCTCAGGTTAAGGCATGGGCTGTGACAGACCTGGAGTCATAGGAGACACTGACTGCACTGTAGCAGGCAGAGAGCTCTCAACCACTGCTCGGATTAAGGCAGGGGCTCTGACAGGCCTGGCACTACAGGAGACACTGACTGCACTGAAGCAGGCAGAGGACTCACCAACTGCTCGGATTAAGACAGGGGTGTGACAGGTACAGTGCCAGAGGAGACACTGACTGCACTGAAGCAGGCAGAGGACTCAACCACTGCTCGGATTAAGGCGGGGGCAGTGACAGTCATGGTACCAGAGGCCTTGACCAGGAGGTCAACGATGCAGGAAATGCCTTAAAGCTCTCCCTAACCCTCACAAGAGGGCTGCACAAGACCACCATCACAAGTGTTGGTGAGCAGTGTGTGAGCACACTCTCTTCCGGCACCACGGTTCTTGGTTCTCTGTGCCACTCGCTGACGCTGCTCTTTCATGCAGACGCCCAGTGCCTAGTTGGGCTATGTTCTGGCAGGATTGATGTTCGAGAGAACCTTACAACGACCTGGTTTGTCCCAGTGTCTGCATTGAGGTTCGAGAGAACCTTACAGGGACCTGGATTGTCCCAGTGTCAGGATTGAGGTTCGAGAGAACTTTACAGGGACCTGGTTTGTCCCAGTGTCTGGATTGATGTTCGAGAGAACCTTACAACGACCTGGTGTGTCCCAGTGTCTGGATTGAGGTTTGAGAGAAGCTTACAGGGACCTGGATTGTCCCAGTGTCTGGATTGAGGTTCAAGAGAACTTTACAGGGACCTGGTTTGTTCCAGTGTCTGGATTGAGGTTCGAGAGAACCTTACAGGGACCTGGTTTGTCCCAGCGTCAGGATTGAGGTTCGAGAGAACTTTACAACGACCTGGTTTGTCCCAGTGTCTGGACTGAGGTTCGTGAGAACCTTACAGGGACCCGGTTTGTCCTCGTGTCAGGATTGAGGTTCGAGAGAACTTTACAGGGACCTGGTTTGTCCCAGTGTCTGGATTTAGGTTCAAGAGAACCTTACAATGACCTGGTTTGTCCCCGTGTCTGGATTGATGTTCGAGAGAACCTTACAACGACCCGGTTTGTCCCAGTGTCTGGATTGAGGTTCGAGAGAACTTTACAGGGTCCTGGTTTGTCCCAGTGTCTGGATTGAAGTTCGAGAGAACCTTACAGGGACCTGGTTTGTCCCAGTGTCAGGATTGAGGTTCGAGAGAAGTTTACAACGACCCGATTTGTCCCAGTGTCTGGATTGAGGTTCGAGAGAACTTTACAGGGACCTGGTTTGTCCTCGTGTCAGGATTGAGGTTCGAGAGAACTTTACAGGGACCTGGTTTGTCCCAGTGTCTGGATTTAGGTTCAAGAGAACCTTACAATGACCTGGTTTGTCCCCGTGTCTGGATTGATGTTCGAGAGAACCTTACAACGACCCGGTTTGTCCCAGTGTCTGGATTGAGGTTCGAGAGAACTTTACAGGGTCCTGGTTTGTCCCAGTGTCTGGATTGAAGTTCGAGAGAACCTTACAGGGACCTGGTTTGTCCCAGTGTCAGGATTGAGGTTCGAGAGAAGTTTACAACGACCCGATTTGTCCCAGTGTCTGGATTGAGGTTCGAGAGAACTTTACAGGGACCTGGTTTGTCCCAGTGTCTGGATTGAGGTTCGAGAGAACCTTACAGGGACCTGGTTTGTCCCAGTGTCAGGATTGAGGTTCGAGAGAACTTTACAACGACCTGGTTTGTCCCAGTGTCTGGACTGAGGTTCGTGAGAACCTTATAGGGACCCAGTTTGTCCCCGTGTCAGGATTGAGGTTCGAGAGAAGTTTACAAGGGACCTGGTGTTTCCCAGTGTCTGGATTGAGGTTCGAGAGAACTTTACAGGGACCTGGTTTGTCCCAGTGTCTGGATTGAGGTTCAAGAGAACCTTACAATGACCTGGTTTGTCTCCGTGTCTGGATTGATGTTCGAGAGAACCTTACAACGACCCGGTTTGTCCCAGTGTCTGGATTGAGGTTCGAGGGAACTTTACAGGGACCTGGTTTGCCCCAGTGTCTGGATTGAAGTTCGAGAGAACCTTACAGGGACCTGGTTTGTCCCACTGTCAGGATTGAGGGTCGAGAGAAGTTTACAGGGACCTGGTTTGTCCCAGTGTCTGGATTGAGGTTCGAGAGAACTTTACAGGGACCTGGTTTGTCCAAGTGTCTGGACTGAGGTTCGAGAGAACCTTACAGGGACCTGGTTTGTCCCAGTGTCTGGATTGAAGTTCGAGAGAACCTTACAGGGACCTGGTTTCCCAATGTCTGGATTGAGGTTCGAGAGAAGTTTACAGGGACCTGGTTTGTCCCAGTGTCTGGATTGAGGTTCAAGAGAACCTTACAATGACCTGGTTTGTCCCAGTGTCTGGATTGAGGTTCGAGAGAACCTTACAACGACCCGGTTTGTCCCAGTGTCTGGATTGAGGTTCGAGAGAACCTTACAACGACCCGGTTTGTCCCAGTGTCTGGACTGAGGTTCGAGAGAACCTTACAATGACCTGGTTTGTCCCAGTGACTGGATTGAAGTTCGAGAGAACCTTACAGGGACCTGGTTTGTCCCAGTGTCAGGATTGAAGTTCGAGAGAACCTGACAGGGACCTGGTTTGTCCCAGTGTCTGGACTGAGGTTCGAGAGAACCTTACAGGGACCTGGTTTGTCCCAGTGTCTGGATTGAGGTTCGAGAGAACCTTACAATGACCTGGTTTGTCCTCGTGACAGGATTGAAGTTCGAGAGAACCTTACAGGGACCTGGTTTGTCCCCGTCTCTAGATTGAAGTTCGAGAGAACCCTACAGGGACCTGGTTTGTCCCAGTATCAGGATTGAAGTTCGAGAGAACCTTACAGGGACCTGGTTTGTCCCAGTGTCTGGATTGTAGTTCAAGAGAACTTTACAGGGACCTGGTTTGTCCCAGTGTCAGGATTGAGGTTCGAGAGAACTTTACAGGGACCTGGTTTGTCCCAGTGTCAGGATTGAGGTTCGAGAGAACTTTACAGGGACCTGGTTTGTTCCAGTGTCTGGATTGAGGTTCGAGAGAACCTTACAACGACCCGGTTTGTCCCAGTGTCTGGACTGAGGTTCGAGAGAACCTTACAATGACCTGGTTTGTCCCAGTGACTGGATTGAAGTTCGAGAGAACCTTACAGGGACCTGGTTTGTCCCAGTGTCAGGATTGAAGTTCGAGAGAACCTGACAGGGACCTGGTTTGTCCCAGTGTCTGGACTGAGGTTCGAGAGAACCTTACAGGGACCTGGTTTGTCCCAGCGTCAGGATTGAGGTTCGAGAGAACTTTACAACGACCTGGTTTGTCCCAGTGTCTGGACTGAGGTTCGTGAGAACCTTACAGGGACCCGGTTTGTCCTCGTGTCAGGATTGAGGTTCGAGAGAACTTTACAGGGACCTGGTTTGTCCCAGTGTCTGGATTTAGGTTCAAGAGAACCTTACAATGACCTGGTTTGTCCCCGTGTCTGGATTGATGTTCGAGAGAACCTTACAACGACCCGGTTTGTCCCACTGTCTGGATTGAGGTTCGAGAGAACTTTACAGGGTCCTGGTTTGTCCCAGTGTCTGGATTGAAGTTCGAGAGAACCTTACAGGGACCTGGTTTGTCCCAGTGTCAGGATTGAGGTTCGAGAGAAGTTTACAACGACCCGATTTGTCCCAGTGTCTGGATTGAGGTTCGAGAGAACTTTACAGGGACCTGGTTTGTCCTCGTGTCAGGATTGAGGTTCGAGAGAACTTTACAGGGACCTGGTTTGTCCCAGTGTCTGGATTTAGGTTCAAGAGAACCTTACAATGACCTGGTTTGTCCCCGTGTCTGGATTGATGTTCGAGAGAACCTTACAATGACCCGGTTTGTCCCAGTGTCTGGATTGAGGTTCGAGAGAACTTTACAGGGTCCTGGTTTGTCCCAGTGTCTGGATTGAAGTTCGAGAGAACCTTACAGGGACCTGGTTTGTCCCAGTGTCAGGATTGAGGTTCGAGAGAAGTTTACAACGACCCGATTTGTCCCAGTGTCTGGATTGAGGTTCGAGAGAACTTTACAGGGACCTGGTTTGTCCCAGTGTCTGGATTGAGGTTCGAGAGAACCTTACAGGGACCTGGTTTGTCCCAGTGTCAGGATTGAGGTTCGAGAGAACTTTACAACGACCTGGTTTGTCCCAGTGTCTGGACTGAGGTTCGTGAGAACCTTATAGGGACCCAGTTTGTCCCCGTGTCAGGATTGAGGTTCGAGAGAAGTTTACAGGGACCTGGTGTTTCCCAGTGTCTGGATTGAGGTTCGAGAGAACTTTACAGGGACCTGGTTTGTCCCAGTGTCTGGATTGAGGTTCAAGAGAACCTTACAATGACCTGGTTTGTCTCCGTGTCTGGATTGATGTTCGAGAGAACCTTACAACGACCCGGTTTGTCCCAGTGTCTGGATTGAGGTTCGAGGGAACTTTACAGGGACCTGGTTTGCCCCAGTGTCTGGATTGAAGTTCGAGAGAACCTTACAGGGACCTGGTTTGTCCCACTGTCAGGATTGAGGGTCGAGAGAAGTTTACAGGGACCTGGTTTGTCCCAGTGTCTGGATTGAGGTTCGAGAGAACTTTACAGGGACCTGGTTTGTCCCAGTGTCTGGACTGAGGTTCGAGAGAACCTTACAGGGACCTGGTTTGTCCCAGTGTCTGGATTGAAGTTCGAGAGAACCTTACAGGGACCTGGTTTCCCAATGTCTGGATTGAGGTTCGAGAGAAGTTTACAGGGACCTGGTTTGTCCCAGTGTCTGGATTGAGGTTCAAGAGAACCTTACAATGACCTGGTTTGTCCCAGTGTCTGGATTGAGGTTCGAGAGAACCTTACAACGACCCGGTTTGTCCCAGTGTCTGGATTGAGGTTCGAGAGAACCTTACAACGACCCGGTTTGTCCCAGTGTCTGGACTGAGGTTCGAGAGAACCTTACAATGACCTGGTTTGTCCCAGTGACTGGATTGAAGTTCGAGAGAACCTTACAGGGACCTGGTTTGTCCCAGTGTCAGGATTGAAGTTCGAGAGAACCTGACAGGGACCTGGTTTGTCCCAGTGTCTGGACTGAGGTTCGAGAGAACCTTACAGGGACCTGGTTTGTCCCAGTGTCTGGATTGAGGTTCGAGAGAACCTTACAATGACCTGGTTTGTCCTCGTGACAGGATTGAAGTTCGAGAGAACCTTACAGGGACCTGGTTTGTCCCCGTCTCTAGATTGAAGTTCGAGAGAACCCTACAGGGACCTGGTTTGTCCCAGTATCAGGATTGAAGTTCGAGAGAACCTTACAGGGACCTGGTTTGTCCCAGTGTCTGGATTGTAGTTCAAGAGAACTTTACAGGGACCTGGTTTGTCCCAGTGTCAGGATTGAGGTTCGAGAGAACTTTACAGGGACCTGGTTTGTCCCAGTGTCAGGATTGAGGTTCGAGAGAACTTTACAGGGACCTGGTTTGTTCCAGTGTCTGGATTGAAGTTCGAGAGAACCTTACAGGGACCTGGTTTGTCCCAGTGTCAGGATTAAGGTTCGAGAGAAGTTTACAGGGACCTGGTTTGTCCTAGTGACTGGATTGAGGTTCAAGAGAACCTTACAACGACCTTGCTTGTCCCAGTGTCTGGATTGAGGTTCGAGAGAACCTTACAACGACCCGGTTTGTCCCAGTGTCTGGATTGAGGTTCGAGAGAACCTTACAATGACCCGGTTTGTCCCAATGTCCGGACTGAGGTTCGAGAGAACCTTACAATGATCTGGTTTGTCCCAGTGACTGGATTGAAACTTGAGAGAACCTTAGAGGGACCTGGTTTGTCCCAGTGTCAGGACTGAAGTTCGAGAGAACCTTACAGGGACCTGGTTTGTCCCAGTGTCTGGATTGAGGTTCGAGAGAACCTTACCGGCACCTGGTTTGTCCCAGTGTCTGGATTGAGGTTCAAGAGAACCTTACAATGACCTGGTTTGTCCCAGTGTCTGGATTGAGGTTCGAGAGAACCTTAAAATGACCTGGTTTGTCCCAGTGACTGGATTGAAGTTCGAGAGAACCTTACAGGGAACTGGTTTGTCCCAGTGTCAGGATTGAAGTTCGAGAGAACCTTACAGGGACCTGGTTTGTCCCAGTGTCTGGACAGAGGTTCGAGGGAACCTTACAGGGACCTGGTTTGTCCCAGTGTCTGGATTGAGGTTCGAGAGAACCTTACAACGACCTGGTTTATCCCCGTGACTGGATTGAAGTTCGAGAGAACCTTACAGGGACCTGGTTTGTCTCCGTGTCTGGACTGAGGTTCGAGAGAACCCTACAGGGACCTGGTTTGTCCCAGTGTCAGGATTGAAGTTCGAGAGAACCTTACAATGACCTGGTTTGTCCCAGTGTCTGGATTGAGGTTTGAGAGAACCCTACATTGACCCAGTTTGTCCCAGTGTCTGGATTGAAGTTCGAGAGAACCTTACAGGGACCTGGTTTGTCCCAGTGTCAGGATTGAAGTTCGAGAGAACCTTACAATGACCTGGTTTGTCCCAATGCCTGGATTGAGGTTCGAGAGAACCTTACAATGACCTGGTTTGTCCCAGTGTCTGGATTGAAGTTTGAGAGAACCTTACAAGGACCAGGTTTGTGCCAGTGCCTGGATTGAGGTTCGAGAGAACCTTACAATGACCTGGTTTGTCCCCATGACTGGATTGAAGTTTGAGAGAACCTTGCAAGGACCCGGTTTGTCCCCGTGCCTGGATTGAGGTTCGAGAGAACCGTACAAGGACCCGGTTTGTCCCAGTGTCTGGACTGAAGTTCGAGAGAACCTTACAATGACCTGGTTTGTCCCAGTGTTTGGATTGACGTTTGAGAGAACCTTACAGGGACCTGGTATGTCCTAGTGTCTGGATTGAGGTTCGAGAGAACCTTAAAATGACCTGGATTGTCCCAGTGTCTGGATTGAGGTTCGAGAGAACCTTACAATGACCTGGTTTGTCCCAGTGTCTGGATTGAAGTTTGAGAGAACCTTACAAGGACCCGGTTTGTCCCAGTGCCTGGATTGAGGTTCGAGAGAACCTTACAATGACCTGGTTTTTCCCCATGACTGGATTGAAGTTTGAGAGAACCTTGCAAGGACCCGGTTTGTCCCTGTGCCTGGATTGAGGTTTGAGAAACCTTACAAGGACCCGGTTTGTCCCAGTGTCTGGACTGAGGTTCGAGAGAACCTTACAAGGACCTGGTTTGTCCCAGTGTCTGGACTGAGGTTCGAGAGAAGTTTACAGGGACCTGGTTTGTCCCAGTGTCTGGATTGAAGTTCGAGAGAACCTTACAGGGACCTAGTTTGTCCCTGTGTCAGGATTGAGGTTCGAGAGAAGTTTACAGGGAACTGGTTTGTCTCAGTGTCTGGATTGAGGTTCAAGAGAACCTTACAACGACCTGGTTTGTCCCAGTGTCTGGATTGAGGTTCGAGAGAACCTTACAACGACCCGGTTTGTCCCAGTGTCTGGATTGAGGTTCGAGAGAACCTTACAACGACCCGGTTTGTCCCAGTGTCTGGACTGAGGTTCGAGAGAACCTTACAATGACCCGGTTTGTCCCAATGACTGGATTGAAGTTCGAGAGAGCCTTACAGGGACCTGGTTTGTCCCAGTGTCAGGATTGAAGTTCGAGAGAACCTTACAGGGACCTGGTTTGTCCCAGTGTCTGGATTGAGGTTCGAGAGAAACTTACAACAACCTGGTTTGTCCCAGTGACTGGATTGGAGTTCGAGAGAACCTTACAGGGACCTGGTTTGTCCCAGTGTCAGGATTGAAGTTTGAGAGAACCTTACAGGGACCTGGTTTGTCCCAGTGTCTGGATTGAGGTTCGGGAGAACCTTACAATGACCTGGTTTGTCCCAGTGACTGGATTGAAGTTCGAGAGAACCTTACAGGGACCTGGTTTGTCCCAGTGTCAGGATTGAAGTTCGAGAGAACCTTACAGGGACCTGGTTTGTCCCAGTGTCTGGACTGAGGTTCGAGAGAACCTTACCGGGACCTGGTTTGTCCCAGTGTCTGGATTGAGGTTCGAGAGAACCTTACAACGACCTGGTTTGTCCCCGTGACTGGATTGAAGTTCGAGAGAACCTTACAGGGACCTGGTTTGTCCCCGTGTCTGCACTGAGGTTCGAGAGAACCCTACAGGGACCTGGTTTGTCCCAGTGTCAGGATTGGAGTTCGAGAGAACCTTACAGGGACCTGGTTTGTCCCAGTGTCTGGATTGAGGTTCGAGAGAACCTTACATTGACCCGGTTTGTCCCAGTGTCTGGAGTGAAGTTCGAGAGAACCTTACAATGACCTGGTTTGTCCCAGTGTCTGGATTGAGGTTCGAGAGAACCTTACAATGCCTGGTTTGTCCCAGTGTCTGGATTGAAGTTTGAGTAAACCTTACAAGGACCCGGTTTGTCCCAGTGCCTGGGTTGAGGTTCGAGAGAACCTTACAATGACCTGGTTTGTCCCCATGACTGGATTGAAGTTTGAGAGAACCTTGCAAGGACCCGGTTTGTCCCCGTGCCTGGATTGAGGTTCGAGAGAACCTTACAAGGACCCGGTTTGTCCCAGTGTCTGGACTGAGGTTCGAGAGAACCTTACAATGAACTGGTTTGTCCCAGTGTCTGGATTGAAGTTTGAGAGAACCTTACAGGGACCTGGTTTGTCCCAGTGTCTGGATTGAGGTTCAAGAGAACCTTACAATGACCTGGTTTGTCCCAGTGTCTGAATTGAGGTTCGAGAGAACCTTACAATTACATGGTTTGTCCCAGTGTCTGGATTGAAGTTTGAGAGAACCTTGCAAGGACCCGGTTTGTCCCTGTGCCTGGATTGAGGTTCGAGAGAACCTTACAGGGACCTGGTTTGTCCCAGTGCCTGGATTGAAGCTCGAGAGAACCTTACAATGACCCGGTTTGTTGACCCGTTTGTCCCAGTGTCTGGACTGAGGTTCGAGAGAACCTTACAGGGACCTGGTTTGTCCCCGTGACTGGATTGAAGGTCGAGAGAACCCTACAGGGACCTTGTTTGTCCCTGTGCCTGCCTCGTGCCTGTCATCTCACGCCCATGTATCCCGGTGCCTCAGACGGCCGCCTGAACCCCTGACAGCTAAGGGTGCAGTTGCTGTACCTCCTTGAGTGTGGAGCTGCTGACCCAGCGTCTATGGAGCCCCAGCATCTAATATGTCCACATTTGGAGGCAGGACAAACACCAACCTTGAACTTGGCAATGGAAGGCCTGCCGGTGTCTTTATTCCAAGCCCTTGACTCCAAGGTATGTTTCCATTTTGCTGAGACGCTGCGTCCTGCTTTACAGGCTGCCAGTTTGTTTAATTTGTTGGCACCTTTGATGTTCACGTTCAATAACTTTGTGAAGAACAATAAAGGTGCAGGAACCTGTTGGCAAGATCCAGTCCTTGGCAGAAAATTATTATTGAACATTTGTACTTCCAAGTGTCCGCGTGGGGTCAGTGTTCATGGCACGTGTGTGCAGAAGGTGCGGACGGTACAGACTACATTGAATCATGCATCCATCTGGAGACTGTACCCACACCATGCCCAGGTGTCTTCTTCATGATGCCCCAGTGCTTACAGATGTCTAGTGTTTGAGTACAGTGTGTGCTGTGTGGTATATTTAGATGCCCAGCCTTACCACCATATTACAAGAGTCTCCAACACGAAGCTACCTTGCTGTACATATATTTCATACAGACATGAGTGACATAAGGAGTGGGACCCCTCGAGGGGGCGGGGTTAGAAAGTCTTTGAAGGGAGTTGATTCCAGGCCTCAGCCTCCACTTCCTACTTGGTGGAGGAGGCCTGTCTCAGAGCTACCTGAACCTGTGCAGAAGGGAGGTGGAGGCAACGTGAGAAGGGGGTGGGTGACACTGATGAGCCCCAGCCAATGAAATGACCACATGTGAAGCTCGGCAAGGGAGATTTGGGTCTGGCTAGAAGGTGCTTCGCAAAATTGCCTGATGCGCGCAATCACCTGAGGACTTCAGCCATGGTGTCTTTTCTTTCATACACCATCAATATTCTTTTACTGGTCATTTATTTTGATATATTGAAATGGGTCAGAAACCTGGCTGGAAAAATCAAAACGATATTGGATCTGTAATAACTGTGCTGTACAGTGCTCTCTGAACACTGTACACGCGGTACCCCAGACAGAACACTGTACACACTGTACCCCAACTGAATATTGCACACACTGTACCCCAAATGAACACTTCCCACACTGTACCCCAACTGAACATTGCACACACTGTACCCCACCTGAACATTGCACACACTGTACCCCAACTGAATATTGCGCACACTGTACCCCAACTGAACATTGCACACACTGTACCCCAAATGAACACTTCACACACTGTACCCCAACTAAACATTGCACACACTGTACCCCACCTGAACATTGCACACACTGTACCCCAACTGAACACTTCACACACTGTACCCCAACTGAACATTGCACACACTGTACCCCAACTGAACACTTCACACACTGTACCCCAACTGAACACTTCACACACTGTACCCCACCTGAACATTGCACACACTGTACCCCACCTGAACATTGCACACACTGTACCCTAACTGAATATTGCACACACTGTACCCCAACTGAACACTTCACACACTGTACCCCAACTGAACATTGCACACACTGTACCCCAACTGAATATTGCACACACTGTACCCCAAATGAACACCTCACACACGGTACCCCAACTGAACACTTCACACACTGTACCCCAACTGAATATTGCATACACTGTACCCCAACTGAACACTTCACACACTGTACCCCAACTGAGCATTGCATACACTGTAACCTGAGTGAACACTGCACACACCGTCCTCGACTGAACACTGCACACACCGTCCTCGACTGAACACTGCACACACCGTCCTCGACTGAACACTGCACACACCGTCCTCGACTGAACACTGCACACACCGTCCTCGACTGAACACTGCACACACTTCACCTTGATCGAGCATTGCTCCGTCTCTTTTGAATTCGGTGTTTGCAGCTCCACAAAACTACCCAAGAAGCTTGCAAGTTCACCTTTGCACCGCAGAGCGAGTCCCTGCATCCTGGGCCATGAAACAGTGACCCTCCCAAGGTCACATCTGATAGGTCTAGATTGTAACTGCTGCCACAAAGGATCAGGAAAACAGCCTGACAGCCATGCAGTGGGATGCCTACAGAAAGCACCTGCAGTGCGCCTACTTCAAAGAAGAATACACCCTACAGGGGCGGCCCTGAAAACCCAGAACCTGGGGCCGGTACATAATACGAAAACAACAATGGCTCCGGAAAGAAGTATTTTACAAATAACATGTCAAACAAAAATAAAAGCAAGCGCCCACAAAATACATTTTCAAACAAAGAAAGTTGTTATAATCGTTTTTCCCAAAAATCATTTTGCAAATAATATGTCAAACAACAAAATACAAACAAAAAATTGTCATCATGTTACGCTAAACAAACATATGGAGTGCAAACAAAAAGCAATCTTATTGGCTAAGGGATTAAAATTCTGTGATGTTGTCCACAGTAAAATAAGAACAAAACACAGTTAAAGTTTTATCCCAATTTGTCAGAGTTAAGTCGACTGCGTTTCGATCATTGCAAATTATTGGGTCATCATCAGGACACGGAAATTATTTTTGAGTAACCACACAACATAAAATCTGAAAATATAAAAAAAAAATATGTATATAATAGAGCACCGTAAATTTCAAAGTACCAACCTAATGGTAATAGTGAATCAAAGGATAAGTAGTCACATAAATGACAACTGGACAGAGCGCAAGCAATGTCTCAGGAATTCAAGAGACCAAGTAATTCACCTGTATCGAATGAGGGAACAGTCACCCTGAGTCCACACTGGGAGCCACACCAGGCTCATTCACCATCCAAAACTGGGGGAAATAAAACACTACAGACAATGTGATCTCAACACCCATGTGTTAAGGGATGGACACACCTTGTCATTAAGACAAACCACCCATGTGCGGGAAAGGTCAATCATCCAGCCAACACCCCAATATTTACAAAAAGCAAGGAAAGGGTATTTGATATTTGATATTTATTGATTTATAAAGTGCCCGAATCCCCCCGCCAGGGATATCTCTGCGCTATAAGGTTACTACAGCCAGCCACAGAAAAGGAGCGAATCAGAACAATGAGGTTTTTAGCAGTCTTCTGAACTTCAAATGAACTGGGCATTGTCGCACGCGAATGGGAAGTTGGTTCCAATAAGAAGGGGCTAGGTGGGAGACAGCTGTACCCCCCAGGCGAGATTTTTTATAGCGTGGAGTAACAAGTAAAGATTTGGACCCTGATGGAAGGGACCTAAGTGGCAGATATTTGGTACATTTATCCGCTGGGTAACTGAGCCCTAAGTCATTCAAAGATTTGTGGACAATGCAGCAGATCTTAGATCTGATCCGCGTCCGCACCGGAAGCCAATGCAATTGTTGCAGAAGAGAGAGGGAGGCCGTTCGGAGAGGGGCATTGGAAACCAAACAAGCCGTGGTGTTCTGGACTACTTGCAATCTATTTAAGGAGACCTCATTAGCTGAGATCAGCAAAGCGTTGCAGTAGTCCAGGCGGCCTAGCACTGGTGCCTGAATAAGAGTTTTTCCAGTGGTTAAAGGTAAGAAAGGGAATACCCTTCGGAGAAGACTTAGCACCTGGAAGCATGCACCAACAGTAGTTGTGGTGTGCTCCTTCATTATTAGTTTCTGATCCAGTCGGACTCCCAGATTTTTAACCACCTGTTTGGAAGTCGACGCGGAGCCCAATTCCTCTGGCCACCATCTTGGGAACCACCTCACCGATGCATC
This sequence comes from Triturus cristatus, assembly GCF_964204655.1. Lineage (NCBI taxonomy): Eukaryota > Metazoa > Chordata > Amphibia > Caudata > Salamandridae > Triturus > Triturus cristatus. The sequence continues at coordinate 50,077,944 of NC_140590.1, read as the reverse complement.
TCCAAACAACATGATCTTAGTTTTCCCGCATTAAGCTGGAGGAAGTTATCCCTCATCCATCCAGCAATGGCTGTCATGCCCGCCGAAAAAGTAGACTGGACATTTGGATTGTTTTTATCAAAGGAAAGTAGGAGCTAAGTATAATGAGCATAAGATATCGGGGCGAATCCTACATTGGGTGCACCCACAATGAGTGTATAAAAGAATTAAAACGCCGCCAACGTTGTAGTTGAAGCCTCCAACCCTCTGGAGAGTCAAGGGGTTCAGAGACCCCCCAAAAAACTCATGGGATCCACTTATACTGAACAAAACAACAAATTGATAATTAAATATAACCTCAACATGGTGAGCTATGGAAAGCACTATATAGTGGTCATGATAGACAAAGGGAAACTCACCGATGTGCCAGTCCAATTAAGACAACCACAATTTAGATTTAGGTTAAATGTAATATAGAGTCCAGTTATAAACACCACTACAGAAAGGGTAGGAGACCCTACGGCCACACTCAGGCTCCACATGTCCGACTTAGAGGGACACAGGGTCAGCAAAGAGACACTGTCGGCCACAGTCGGCGTTCTACATTGTACTGGTCGTGATGGAGGGGGAAGAAAAACTACCCACTGGTGTCTTTTGTTGGAAGTCAAAATCAATTCCCACTCAATAACTTCACTCAATTTCAATACATGAATCCAAGGAAGGGAAAAAAAGAAAAACTAAATTAGGAAATTACAGAGAAGGAGTTCTTTCCGCAGAACAGAGACACTTCTTCCCCACTACTGATGGCCCACGGAGCCTCATTCAATACAAACAACAATGTAAGAAAAAATGGAAAATATGGACAAAGAGTAGTAGGAAGTGACTACAGCCTTGTGTCGACAGAGAGTAGTCAGAAGCGACTACAGTCATGTGTCGACAGAGAGTAGTCAGAAGCGACTACAGTCATGTGTCGACAGAGAGTAGTCAGAAGCGACTACAGTCATGTGTCGACAGAGAGTAGTCGGAAGCGACTACAGTCATGTGTCGACAGAGAGTAGTCAGAAGCGACTACAGTCATGTGTCGACAGAGAGTAGTCGGAAGCGACTACAGTCATGTGTCGACAGAGAGTAGTCAGAAGCGACTACAGTCATGTGTCGACAGAGAGTAGTTGGAAGCGACTACAGTCATGTGTCGACAGAGAGTAGTCAGAAGCGACTACAGTCATGTGTCGACAGAGAGTAGTCAGAAGCGACTACAGTCATGTGTCGACAGAGAGTAGTAGGAAGTGACTACAGCCATGTGACAACAGAGAGTAGTAGGAAGTGAATGAATACATCTGTGACTTGACAGAGTAGTCAGAAGCGACTACAGCCATGTATCAACAGAGAGTAGTAAAATACAACTACATTTAAGTGTCGACAGAGAGTAGTAGGAAACGACTAAAGCTATGCATCAACAGAGAATAGTAAAATGCAACTACAGCTATGTGTAAAAAAGAGAATAGTAAGTGGCAACTACAGCCATGTGTTGACAGAGAGTAGTCGGAAGCGACTACAGTCATGTCTCGACAGAGAGAGAGAGGTCGGAAATGACTACAACTATGTGTCGACAGAGAGAGAGTAGTCGGAAGTGACTACAGTCATGTGTCGACAGACAGTAGTCAGAAGCGACTACAGCCATGTGTCGACAGACAGTAGTCAGAAGCGACCACAGCCATTTGTTGACAGAGAGTAGTCAGAAGCGACCACAGCCATGTGTCGACAGAGAGAGAGTAGTCAGAAGCAACTACAGTCATGTGTCGACAGAGAGTAGTCAGGATCGGCTAGAGCCATGTGTCGACAGAGAGTAGTTGGAAGCGGCTACAACCCTGTGTTGACAACGAGTAGTCAGAAGCAACTACAGCCATGCTTCGACAGAGAGTAGTAGGAAGTGACTACAGCCATGTGTCGACAGAGAGAGAGTAGTCGGAAGCGACTACAGTCGTGTGTCGACAGAGAGTAGTCAGAAGCGACTACAGTCGTGTGTCGAGAGATAGAGAGTAGTCAGAAGCGACTACAGCCATGTGTCGACAGACAGTAGTCAGAAGCGACCACAGCCATGTGTCGACAGAGAGTAGTCAGAAGCGACTACAGCCATGTGTCGACAGACAGTAGTCAGAAGCGACCACAGCCATGTGTTGACAGAGAGTAGTCAGAAGCGACTACAGCCATGTGTCGACAGACAGTAGTCAGAAGCGACCACAGCCATGTGTCGACAGAGAGTAGTCAGAAGCGACCACAGCCATGTGTCGACAGAGAGTAGTCAGAAGCGACTACAGCCATGTGTCGACAGAGAGTAGTCAGAAGCGACTACAGTCATGTGTCGACAGACAGTAGTCAGAAGCGACTACAGTCATGTGTCGACAGAGAGTAGTCAGGATCGACCACAGCCATGTGTCGACAGAGAGATAGTAGTCGGAAGCGACTACAACCCTGTGTCGACAGAGAGTAGTCAGAAGCAACTACAGCCATGCTTCGACAGAGAGTAGTAGGAAGTGACTACAGCCATGTGTCGACAGAGAGTAGTCGGAAGCAACTACAGTCATGTGTCGACAGAGAGTAGTCGGAAGCGACTACAGTCATGTGTCGACAGAGAGTAGTCAGAAGTGACCACAGCCATGTGTCGACAGAGAGTAGTCAGAAGCGACTACAGCCATGTGTCGACAGAGAGTAGTCAGAAGCGACTACAGCCATGTGTCGACAGAGAGTAGTCAGAAGCGACTACAGCCATGTGTCGACAGAGAGTAGTCAGAAGCGACTACAGTCATGTGTCGACAGAGAGTAGTCAGAAGTGACCACAGCCATGTGTCGACAGACAGTAGTCAGAAGCGACTACAGCCATGTGTCGACAGAGAGTAGTCGGAAGCGACTACAGTCATGTGTCGACAGAGAGTAGTCAGAAGCGACTACAGTCATGTGTCGACAGAGAGTAGTCGGAAGCGACTGAGTAGCTAAGTCTCGAGCTGGTAGCCTTGCATCCCTGTAACCTGCATCTCCTCACCCTGTTTCCGATGCATTCCTTTCTACATATGTATTTTCATCATTAGCGCTCGTGGTGAGTGCCTAGTTACTATGTATGTATGCATTTTCTGCTGCTGCGTATCGTCTCCTAAACCTGCCATGGTTCTATGGATCCAGGCTGCCGCTCACACTGAGTGTAGCAGCACAATATATAAAATGTGTTTACAAAAACAGAAATAAAAGGAGTAAAAAAGTATTGGGTAATAAACCTGGGTGTGTTGATGGCCTCTGAAAGCTCTGTGGGACCGCGGGCACCATTGTGTTTAATTGATGTCTTGTCTCCTGGGGGTGACAGCGATCTGTTCCCTGCTGTGAAGGCCGCAGGATCCGCCTATCTGCGGACTCTGGTGCGGATCCCCGGACAGAAGGCCTGGGTACCGGATCTTTAGATCTGTTAAATGGATACAGAGTCTCCAACCCGCAGAAAGCACTTCAAACGCGTGTTCCCATTTATTGAGAATTAGTGGCTCTTCCAACAGAGAATGTATTTCACCTGTAATGAGATCAGTACATGGGCTCGGCGTGCGGCAGAGGATTAGATTCAGGGCTCTCTGCGGGGGGCACGGAGCATTATAGCAGCCAGCTCCCTCATTTATTCAGGAGAAAACCGTCTCCTTCAAAGCAGGCGGGGGGCGGGGGAGGAGGGGGCGAGGGCAAGCTCCGCGCACGCGACTCCCACCTAGGCCTGTGCCCGGCGCGCGCACTGTGCCCTGCAGAAGAGCGAAGCTGCAACGTTCTTTCTCTGTTCTGCCGCTGCTCGCAAACGCTGCGCAAAACATGTGCGGGCCGCAAGGGAGGGTCGTTTCATTCCCAGGCCTGCTCAGATTACACCCCCATACAAAAACCTCCCAAAAGCTTACTTACAGTTTCCATCTTTTCCCAGGGCCCATCCCTCACAGCCAAGCAAGTTCTGTTTTTTATTTGCCCAACGGAGCGTGACTTCAGAGCCAGTCCACACTCGCACCCCACGGCACCGGCCTTTTTTTGTTGCAGTTTTATGTCGTGCAAACGCGACATGAAGGTATGGGAGTGCTTTACATGGCAATTGTTTACATTACACAAGGATATGTTAATTTTTGGTAGGCACAGGGAGAGGAAGTGATGCGCCCAAAATCGCAGGATGCTGAGTCTATGCCGAGACTTGAACCTGGTTCCGCAGCTTCAGAGTAGGCCTTTACGCCACATCCTGGGTAAATGAGTACAACTGAAATGAATACATTGGTCTTGACGTCGAGGTGCATGTGTAGTCCTAGAGTTCGGATCACTGCGAGTCGCTCCTAACAGCGTCATGTGACCGTTTTGTAGCGAGAGTGGAATCTCATGTGTGTTTTGCATGTACATGCTTCGTGTGTGCCAACAACAGTGCACGCCTACCATCCTTTAATGATTTGAATAATGTCTTTCCTGCACTTCAGACTACCAGTGAGTCGCCCATGTCTGCAAGTTTGCATGAATGAATAAATGGATGCATGTGCCAGTCTTTCCTTTTCAATGACTATGCGGTCTCTAATGGATTCTCCATCTTTGTTTAGAGGTACTTGGCCCTGATGAAGGCCTACAGGGCCTTACGATGAGTATCTCAAAGGCCACAACATGTCGAGCAGACCTGGGATGTGAAGGGCCTTATCACCTTTCGGTGCGTCCAATGTCAGTGCGACTACGGTATATTATTTTTAATTAGATCAGAGTGACCTGCCTTAAAATGTTCTCAGTATTTCAACTTGAATTGGCATTTAAACATATAGTAGCGCCAAGAGTGCCGAGCACATATAGAGCCTGCGGATTATATCAATCAATCAATCAATCACTGATTGTTAAATGCGGATACTCCCCCGTGAGGGCGTCAAGGCGCTGGATTATAGAGAAGCAAAGTACGGGGAACTAGATCACACGGAAGGGAGGGATACCTGGGGGTGGGTGGGTAGCCACCGCCATGAGGGTTAGAGCCACCTTCTCGCACAGCAGGGCGCGCTGCCAGTCCACTTTGCTCCATTAAAACCCTCGTGCATGGTTACCCCCTGGAGAACCCTCCTATGGGACTTCCGACAATAGCAAGAGCTCCCAGCACCCTGGCGAGCCCACCCACAGGCCCGTCCTTTCGGCGAGGGGTCCTAGGATGGAGCACCCCCCACGACATTAGTGGACGAGAGCCCCTGTAGGATTACTGTGGCAGGAGTAAAACATTCCAGCTGTGCCCTTCAGTCCATCAGTCATGCTTCTTGTAAAGCGGGGCATCTTTCCCCTTAGGGTCTCAAGGGAAAGGTGGGGGATGGGGCTCACTGTTTAATATCTGTCCGGTGAAAACTCCAACACTGTCTCCAGGGCAGCAGCGCTATCTCAGCGGCGCAGCTTCCAATGGTGCAGCAGGTGCAGTGACACCGGGGCCCAGATGCCTGGGAGGACCAGAGAACCCCGGTTATTGCTGTCTGCTATCATTGAAACGATCCCTCCTTGCACTAGGGCCCACGCTGGCTAGCTACTGACGTCTAGGCTGTAGCGCCTCTGCAGGCCTCTGGGAGCCCGGCAGCCCCCTCGTCGCTTGGGAATTGCGGTCAGGTTTCCCCGCCGCCATCTTAACGTCAACGGAAGGACATCTGGGCTGAGTGACAAATGGAATTGCCTTTTGTGACTGGGTGACCAGAGAGATATATCACGGCGGGGAGACGGATGTGATGTGCGGGGACTTCGGCAGAGCCCGGGCGCCGCTCACGCGGAGGACGTGTAAACACATTGGACACCGCGGATGGGGACAATATTGGGAGGTTAGGCAGCCCCAGCTGAGGGAAGGGTGGAGGGGGGGGGCGGCCGGGGGTGGCTTCCCACGGTGCCCATCGCACAGGTGCTGGCAGGAGATGGACACCTCCCTGCGGATGACATCAGCAGTCGATAAAAGGCTGCTACTCCACAGGACAGCGACAAGAGGCGGATGTTGGAAATTCAATGTTTCACTTGTGCCCGTGACAGGCATTTTTCATTTTTAGTGACGTGGATTGCTGGTGTTTTTGGATTTCGGGGCAGTAAGAGGCTCACTACACGCCATCGACTCAAAGGCACAAGTCCTTCGAAGAGCAGTGGGGGCAATTAGCGTATCCGGTGACGTCATGCTCAGTGACGTCACATGCAGTCATGTCGCACCTCTATAATATCCATCTTGTAAAAGAAAATAGGCGTGAATTTCAGTCAAAGCTGAGGCATCGTCTTTGGTGTACATATACAGCAACAATATGACGTCATGCATATATTATTATTAATGCTTGTAGAGCGTATCTGACACCCTACGGGTAACCTGGCGCTATGATACTAGTGTCTCGCTGAGTGTGTAAACTGTGTCCCTGCCTGCAGAGGAATTAGGAAGTGCATGCTGGGAGATAGAGGCAGGTTTTTATCCTTTTTCTAAACTGCAGGATATTATCTATTTGTCTAATGTCAGATGGAAATGTATTCCAGAGGCGAGAGGCCGCCGTACCAAATGCCCCGCCTCCAGATCTGGCTTCCCTTATTCTGGCCGCCTTCACCAGATTGGCCGACGAGGAGCGCAACACACGGGAAGGCACATACCATGTGAACTTTTCCTGCAGGGCTTTGGGCCCTTGTCCATGCAAGGCCCTAAACACTCTACACAGCGCCTTAAGTTTGCATCCTCTGCGAGACCGGAAGCCAGTGCCGCTCAGAGAGTGCCTGTGAGGCGGGTAAACGGCGAGGTTTCCGTAGTGCCAGTTTGGCCGCCATGGTCTGAGTTCTCTGCAATCTTTCGATCAGATATTGTGGTGATTCCAATAACAGAGCATTACAGTAGTCCAATCTACTAAGAATGGTATATATATATATATATATATATATATAGTCCTACCAAATCTACGCAATCTTCAACTTGTCTCTGAACACAAAGCAGTGAATGTTTATACAGTGTGTCTGCATTTAGGGCTTCATTCCTGCATTAATGAACCTGCAATGATTTGAACACAATGGAAATACTTCAAGTTTACATACAATTGACTTGAAAGCTGCGTGTTCTCAATGTCGTCATGTATGTGTGGAATTTACAAAAGGAGTATCAGGAATTACATGTGAAGTTCACAGGGTTTGTGATATCTTTAAAACCATGACGTGGCGCGCTAGGTTTGTGGTCTGAAGACGCCTCCTGACTGCGCGTGTGCTCAGCAAAAACAACACATTCCGTCAGATAGAAATAAGAAAACGGCATTTTTCAAATTGATTTGTTTTTTTATAACTGACCGTATTATTTCTATATTTCAGTGTGAAATTGGGCTTAGAAATGGCTGAAGTTGACGATACTTTTAAACAGGGTGAAACATGGTATTTACAATATGAAACTGACTTACGTAAAACATGAACACAGGTTGTATATTTTAGAATTGTCTAAACACGCATCTGTCAGCTGCCGTATAGCTGCCCATACTTCAAGGTGTACTGACCCCAAGACCGCCCTCCGAGGCACCCTCATCTACAGACCCCCGGGACCACGCACACAATTCAGCGAAGACATCGCAGACTTCATCAGCCCGCACGCCCTCCCCTCCGCCGACTACATCCTCCTAGGGGACCTCAACTCCCACCTGGAGAACAACAACGACAGAAACACCACCGCCCTGCTGGACAACCTCGCCAACCTCGGACTCAAGCAACTGGTGAACACCCCCACCCACTACGCTGGCCACACGCTTGACCCTGTCTTCTCATCCAGCAAGCACATCTCCTTCAGCCACACCACCGGACACCACTGGACCGACCACAGATGCGTCCACTTCAGCTTCAGTAGAACTACGAACCACCACCACCCGCAACAGGTCCCCCGCCGAAGCTGGAGCAAGATCACCGCCGAGCAGCTCACCGCCTCCCTCAACCAGAACACTCCCACCTGCACAACGGACCCCAACGAAGCAGCCAGCAACCTAACCAAGTGGCTGACCGCCTGCGCCGATGACCTCGCACCACTAAAGAACCCTCCCAGCAGACCCGGCAGCAAGAAAACCCCCTGGTTCACCAACAAACTCAAGGAATCCAAGAAGAACCGCCGCACGCTCGAGAAAGCCTGGCGGCTCGACCAGACCACAGACAACAGGACCGCCCTCAAGCACGCCACCCGCAAACACCATCAGCTGATCCGCGCCACCAAGAAGACGGCACTCAAAGAACGACTGGACAACAACGCCCACGACAGCAAGGAACTCTTCAGCTTCGTCAAAGAGTTCTCCAACCCCAGTGCAGGAAACAATGACATCACTCCCTCACAAGACCTCTGCGACTCACTCGCCTCGTTCTTCCACCGCAAGATCGCCGACATACACAACAGCTTCGATGCACAGACCACGCACCCTACCACCGAACCAACGCCCGCCACCACCACCCTCTGCAACTGGACCCCGATCAGCACCGAAGACACCACCCGCACAATGAACTCCATCCACTCCGGATCACCAACCGACCCGTACCCACACCATGTCTTCAACAAAGCCGACGCCATCATCGCACCCCATCTCCGAGACACCATCAACTCCTCCTTCCACACCGCCACCTTCCCGGAGAGCTGGAAGCACGCCGAGCTGACCGCCCTCCTGAAGAAACCAACGGCGGACCCCACCGACCTCAAGAACTACCGTCCCATCTCGCTCCTTCCTTTTCCGGCCAAAGTCATCGAGAAGACCGTCAACAAACAGCTTGCCGCCTTCCTCGAGACAAACGGATCCCTCAACCCCTCGCAGTCCGGGTTTTGGGCCAACCACAGCACCGAGACCGCCCTTATCGCAGCCACAGACGACATCAGAACCCTGAACAGCGGCCCTCATCCTCCTGGACCTCTCTGCGGCGTTCGACACTGTCTGCCACCGCACCCTAGCGAAGCGCCTCAGCAACATCGGAATCCGAGAGAAATCGCTGGAGTGGATCATCTCATTCCTCACCGGAAGAACCCAGAGAGTCCGCCTCCCTCCATTCAGATCTGAGGCCACCGAAGTCATCTGCGGCGTACCACAAGGATCTTCACTCAGTCCAACCCTCTTCAACGTCTACATGAGCCCCCTCGCAGCCATCGCACGCCAACACAGCCTCAACATCATCTCCTACGCCGACGACACCCAACTCATCCTCTCCCTCACCAACGACCCCCACCACCGCCAGAGCCAACCTACACGAAGGGATGAAAGACGTCGCCGACTGGATGAGGAACAGCCGCCTTAAACTGAACTCAGACAAGACGGAAGTTCTCATCCTGGGATCATCACCCTCCGCCTGGGACGACTCCTGGTGGCCCCCAGCTCTGGGCACTGCTCCCAAACCAACGGACCACGCACGCAACCTGGGCTTCATCCTGGACTCCTCCCTGTCAATGACCAGACAAGTCAACGCCGTCTCATCCTCGTGCTTCAACACCCTGCGCATGCTCCGCAAGATCTTCAGATGGATCCCCACTGAAACCAGGAAGACCGTCACCCAGGCACTCGTCACCAGCCGACTGGACTACGGGAACACCCTCTACGCCGGAACCACAGCCAAACTTCAAAAAAGACTCCAACGCATCCAGAACGCCTCCGCACGACTCATCCTGGACATCCCCCGACACAGCCACATCACCGGACACCTGAGAGACCTGCACTGGCTCCCCGTCAGCAAGAGAATCACGTTCAGACTCCTCACCCACGCACACAAGGCTCTCCACGACCTGGACCCCAAATACCTCAACGACCGCATGACCTTCTACACGCCCACCCGCCAGCTACAATCGACCAGCCACGCACTCGCCACCGTACCACGCATCCGCAGAGCCACTGCCGGAGGAAGATCCTTCTCCTACCTGGCACCCAAGACTTGGAACTCCCTCCCCACCCACCTTCGGCGAACCCAAGACCATCTCTCCTTCAGGAAGCAGCTCAAGACCTGGCTGTTCGAGCAGTAACATCCCCCTCTCCCAGCGCCTTGAGACCCTCCCGGGTGAGTAGCGCGCTTTACAAATGCCGTGATTGATTGATTGATTGAGGGTGGCGGGAGGGGCTCCGCCCCAGAGGAGTGTCACTCTGCCGCCTCTTTCCATTGGCTCTTTGATGAATCCCTACCGTCCAATGGAGTCCTTGCATTGCCATGCATGAGAGTTTATTTTTCTTCCAAAATACATAATGAATTGTCACACATTCAGTTATCCATGCCGCACAGGCACCATATACTAAATGTCGTAGATCAACCCTTTCTCCAACTATGTTTTCCAATGTATTAGGGATTTGTTAATGCTTTTGTCAGGACTCGGCTGCGATCTTCAGCCTACTGTGCCTGCCCGTTGCCTTTTACTTGGAAATGTCCCAGATCCAAGTTGGCCACCCCAGTTTCAGAATATTTTAAGCATCCATCTAACTCCCAGCATGCCTGGGGTCTGCACTTCCTGTTGCCAGACCACAGACTCTTCCTGCTTTCTTGTTTCGTCCCTCTCTGGGCTAGTTCCCTCTGTCATTGTCTCTCCAATTGTTTATTTCACTTCAATTCGTTCCATCCATATCCTCTTTGTCTCTCCTTGCCTCAAGGTACCTGTGTCTCTGCTCATGCCCGTGTCGCTTTTCTCCTTTTGTCCTTTCCTCTTTCTCTCTCCCTGTCTCGAGGCACCTGTTTCTATGTGAATGCTTGTCTCTTTTCACACTTTCTCTTACCATACCTCGAAGTGCCTGTATCTCTGTACATGCCTGTCTCTTATTGCACTTTCCTCTTTATCTCTCCTTGTCTCATGGTACCTGTCTCTCTGTACATGCTGTTTTTTTTTGCCCTTTCCTTTTTTGCTCTTCTCGTCTCTAGGTACGTGTTTCTCTGCACATGCCTGTCTCTTTTTGCCCTTTCCTCTTTCTCTCTACCTGTTTCGAGGTGCCTGTTTCTCTGCACATGCCTGTCTCTTTTTGCCCTTTCCTCTTTCCCTGTCTCGAAGTACCTGTTTCTCTGTACATGCCTGTCTCTTTTGCCCTTTCCTCTTTCTCGTTGGCTCGAGATACTTGTTTCTCTGTACATGCCTCTCTCTTTTTGCCTTTTCCTCTTTCTCTCTCCCTGTTTTGAGGTACCTGCCTCTCTGTACATGTGTGTCTCTTTTTGCTCTTTCTTTTTTCTCTCTCTTCGTCTCGAGATACTTGTTTCTCTGTACATGTATGTCTCTTTTTGCCCTTTCCGTTTTTTCTCTTCTTTCGTCTCGTGGTACCTGTTTCTCTGCACATGCCTGTCTCTGTTTGCCCTTTCCTCTTTCTCCCCCCACATCTCGAGGTACCTACTTCCCTGCACGTCCGTCTCTTTTTCCTCTTTCCTTTTTTAGGTCTCGCCTGGCGTGGGCTGCGCGCATGCGCAGTCTCCCTGGCGAGATTTAATGATTTGGGGTGTTTTCTGTAAAGGGCATTAAGACCCGCCCCTCTTTTCCATTGGCCGGCGTCACCTTTTATGCTAAATGGTGGCCAGCCATTGGAAAAGAGGTGTTGGTGATGGTTTCGTTTGGCTTTCTGAGCCGTCCCATTTGGACGTGCTCGTCTGCCTTCCTTCTGCCGTGAAAGCTTTCTTATCTTTATGGGACCATGTGTTTCAAAACACATGGCCCCATAAAGACAAGAAAGATTTCACGACGGACGAAAGTGAAAGCGGACCGTGCTTTTCTAAATGTGTCCTAGTCTGTGCAGGATGTGTGCGATACAGAGCAGCTTAGTGTGCGGATGTGTCCAGTCTGTGCAGTACACAGGCGTAGAGTGCGCGGATGTGTCCAGTCCATGCAGTATGTGTGCAGTACACAGGGGTTGAGTGTGCGGATGTGTTCAGTATGTGTGCAGCACACAGGGGCTGAGGGCGCGGATGTGTCCAGTATGTGTGCAGCACACAGGGGCTGAGGGCGCGGATGTGTCCAGTCTGTGCAGTACACAGGACCTGAGTGTGCAGAGGTGTCCAGTCTGTGCAGTATGTGTGCAGCTCACAGGGTGAGTGCACTGATGAGTCTGTTCAGTCTGTGTGCAGTACTTGGGGTTAGTGTGCGGATGTGTCCCAGTGAAAAGGCTGGAGGCCATTATTCCATGAATCTTCAGGTCGAGCTCAAGCATAGCCAGTATTTCCGTACCCAAGTTCCCCAGGTCAGAAAAACCAATGTAATCAGCAACTTCCTTTTATGTCTTTCTGTCCGTGTAACCCTTTCATGTTACGCCACATGTATCTTGCTCACAAGGGATGCTCCAGCGTCCGGGGCCAATTAGGAGCTTTACATAATTGAACTCGCGCAGAGCTCTCCGCGAGGCCCATTGTGAAAAGGGATCCCGGGCTCACTCTCTGCCAAAAACACCGCTCCTCAGAGAATCCTAGGAGTTAATCATTGGGTGTGGCGGCACCAAAAATGATTGTCGCACAGGGCGCCACCAGCGCTAAAGCCGGCCCTGGACTGAAGTGTTTGAACTTTGCCCAGGCTTGACCCTGGATGCTAGTAGTCAGAGGGTTGGCAGGGGTGACCTGCGAGGGAGGGACTGGGGTGGGGGGATACTGTTTGCTCTAAAGCCTCAGGCAGTGGCCTTGATCCTGCCCTCCCCGTCCCGTCGCTCCCCGGTGTGGTTGGCTTTGCATTCTGTCTCTCTTTGCTTTCACTGCTGCCGGTTTGGACAGTATTGACTCAGTGGGCTCTTATCAGCAGGGAGTGGGTGTCCTCCCCTGTCCAGGGGGCCTCCTGTCTGCTCCCCGCTGTGCTTCTCTTCCTGTTTCCTACCTGTCCTTATCTCTGGGTTATTGTTTGGTGGTGAAAGCTGTTGCACCTGCTGCTTCAGAACAAATTTTGTGTGAGTGTTGACCTCTGCCCGCGCATCTATGGCTCGTACCCAGAGGAAGAGTCGGTGTGCGTGGGTTCAGTCACAGAGCAAATGAAATGTGCTCTTTTGGGAAACAACCGCACATAACGTTAATGTGGAGCACTTGCGGAGTCCGAGCCTCGTATTGATTTCTCCTGGCTCTCAAATGATGTTTGTTGTTGCCAGTCGGCGTTACTCATTTTATCGCCCCCTTGAACAATGAAAGGCTGAGTTACTCTGAAGGGGCTCGGACTCATGCAGCCCATCGGCTGCTGTTAATCACTGGCATGTTTCGTGAGATGTTAAGTTGACAGATTTAGACAGCTAGAAAGAAGTCAGAGTGAATTGGGGTTGTGAGCTGTGCACTGCCGTGGAAGCCATAGGCAGGAGCCAGGTAAGTGCTGGACCTGCCACACCTGCGCCCAGGAGGTCTGGGACCAAGGGCGGTCCTCGTGGTGGGGAGTGTGTGCCATGCAAGCAGGTCACTTTTCCAGCGGACAGTCTCTCTTTCTCTCTACCAGGACATGAAAGTATTGCCCGAGTAACAAGGCCGGAAACCATAGAGGAGGGAGAGCTTACTCTCTACACGCCTGGTATATGGCATTTCCCGAGGAGTTGAGTGGGTGCCAGAGCGAGGCCGTAAACCAAGGAGGGACGTGTGCTCTCTGTATGCCTGACACATGCCATTTACGGTGCAGCGAATGACTCACGAGACTCAGTAAAGAGGCTGGACCCTATGTAGATGAGTCTATGGTGCGCGTAATTTGCTTTTTTGTGTAATAATTACGCAACATTTCCCCGAGATCAGGAGTTGCATGACGTGCAAAACTGGTATTTGGGACTATGTTTTAGTGCAAAATGTTCACTTGGAATGCAAGAATACATTTCAAGCTAGCAAAACAGTGCAAAACAAGCATTAAAAATGCAATAGGTCTTTCCCTTCGTTAAGTTAAAGCCACGTGCTTTGCTATACAATACCATTAGCAAAGCAAATGGCTTTAACTTAATCAATGGCGAGACCTATTGCATTTTCAATGCTTGTCTCTCCATGTCTTAAGTTATTAGTTTCTCTGCACATGTCTGTCTCTTTTTGACATTTCCTTTTTCTCTCTCTATGTCTCGAGGTACCTGTCTCTCTGTACATGCCTGTCTCTTTTCACCCTTTCCTCCTACTCTTTTCTCGTGTCATGGTACCTGTCTCTCTGTACATGCCTGTCTCTTTTCACCCTTTCCTCCTACTCTTTTCTCGTGTCATGGTACCTGTCTCTCTGTACATGCCTGTCTCCTTTTGCCCTTTCCTTTTTCTCTCCCTGTGTCTTGAGGTATTTGTTTCTCGGTACATACCTGTATCTTTTTGCCCTTTCCTCTTTTTCTCGCCTTGTCTTGAGGTACCTGTCTCTCTGTAATGTCTGTCTCTTTTTGCCCTTTCCTTTTTCTCTCCATGTCTTGAGTTACCCGTCTCTCTGTACATGCCTGTCTCTTTCTGCCCTTTCCTCTTTCTTTCTCTCTTCTCGTGTCGTGGTACCTGCCTCTCTGTACATGCCTGTCTCCTTTTGCCCTTTCCTTTTTCTCTCCCTCAGTCTTGAGGTACTTGTTTCTCTGTACATGTCTGTCCCTTTTTGCCCTTTCCTTTTTCTCTCCCCTTGTCTCGTGGTACTTGTTTCTCTGTACATGCCTGTCTCTTTTTGCCCTTTCTTCTTAATCTTTCCTTGTCTCGAGGTACTCGTTTCTCTGCTCATGCGTGTCTCGCCTGTCTCCTTTTGCCCTTTCCTCTTTCTCCCCCATTGTCTCAAGGTACCTGTCTCTCTGTACATTCCTGTCTCTTTTCGCCCAGAACTTTCACACAAGCGTCTGTTTCTTTGTGCTCTTCTGCCATGAAGCCATATGTGATAAGGAATGTCATTCCGCCGGTTGTTCTATGTTCTTCCAGGCTCTGTTATCAGTCAGATGTATAATTTCCCATTCCAATATGGCTGCCAGTCATTCCGTTGTCGGAAAGTTCCTTCTTCGTCCTCTTTCTGTGGCTCTTCTGGTCCCCAGCTGTGAGGCTACATATGCAGCACACACAGTCACTGCCCTGGGATGCTGCCTGTTCCACCCACCGCCTGGTTTCTGAATGCTCCAAAGGCATTAATACAGTATACTGCTCCTTGCCTCCACCCCTCTGAGATGTGCTGATCGAGGGATGTCAGGTGGTGTGGGCTTCCATTGTCCCCTGCTGTCCCCTCTGCCTCTGTCCCTCAGTCTGTCTCCTGGTGCCTCTTCAGATGTCCTCTGACCCCCTCTCAGTCTAAAGCTCGATGCCTGCTCAGTGAGCATGCATTGGGCAATAACCACACTCCACACTGGCGTGATAGTGAAAAAGGCCATTCATTAGGGCAAGGTTGCTTACATATTAAAGGAACTTTATTAACTTAACAATACATCTAAAATACGAATCATTGACATAACCCAGACAGTTCCATTCTCCCCACCCCATTCACCACTCACCCGCTTCCACGTCCCCCGTAAGACCATATAATTCGTTCCACTGTTCCCCCTCTCAATCACTGACCTCATGCCATCGACCCCAACTTTCTTTTACTCATCCTCCAAACATCCTCCCTTGAAGCTCCTTCCCTTTCCCGTAGCATCCTGCGCACCGGCATCAGTTCCCTGTGCGCTCTCCCCCCCCCCTCAAAGGTTGGATATGCCTGTATGTGACTCACCACCCTCCAAAATACTGCCTATGCCCTGCAAGCCGCCCGAAACTGGCAACAAGGCATTTACCGTCCCTTTCTCCTACAACTTGTGGGATGGGTGGGAGGCCTAAAAACCTGTCTGCCCCCCCATCCCTCTCTCCCCCCAGTGATGGTCAGGTGTCAGGAAGAGGCCGGATACTCCTCTCCTGACACCTTCTACCTTATCTAAAACCCGCCCCTTCCCCCTAACGTAGCCTATCCCTCACACTGTCCGATGGGCCCTGCATGAATCACCTCGGGGAAAGACTGGTCTGCGACCTTCACTTCCCCCGGGGGCTGACATTCTCTTATCCCAGGACTGATGTGATCAATTCCCCCCAGAGCATCAGGGGCGCCCCCTGGAGTCACTGTCGGTACTCAGCTCTCATCCTGGTTTCTACTCAGTAAATCCTTCCCTGGCTGCGTTCTCTATTTCCCAGTTTGCTCCCTGAGCTCCAGGTCTCTCTCTAGCTCCTTGAGACTGTGTGAGCCAGTTTACTGGTATCGGCCCTGTCTCGAAGCCTTCCACCCTCTCTCTCCTAGTCCAGTTTCTTTGGTCCCCGGTGCCCCTTGAGTTTTACTCTGCCACCTGGTACCCCCAATATCTGCCTATTTTTATCCTCCTGGTCTCTCAATATCCTGGGTTGCGCCCCCCTAGTCTTCCAGGTTGTCAGCACCAAAAGCCCACAGCTGGAACTCGGCTACAGGTCCTTCGGCCATTTCCCGAGTGCCCGCGTTACCACACCGACCCTGACTTTACCCCTCTCGGTGCCTACCCCAGCTCCTTGGTACCTGCCAGCCTCCCTGTCTCTTAATGTGTGCCCTGGTGAGGCTTCAGTTTCACAGTGTGTCACGTGGTGCTTCCTGAGTCTAATCCTGTCCAATGGCATGCCTTCTTCCTAGACCAGCCCCTGTGCATCCCCTGTCCACTCACAGGCCCGTGTCCCCACACGCTGGGTAAATCTATTCTGGAGATAAAGGGGACTTTTTCAAAAGATCCCCCCACCCACCCCCGTATGTCCCTTCCCACACCTTTACAACCATTGAGTTGGCAGCTGCCGTCCTGTTCAGTGCCAAGAGGTGAGTGAACAGGTTGTCAATGGAAGGGAATCGACTGAAATGACTGAGCTAACATATCTTCGCAGGAGGAGGGTTTTAGTTCCGTTCGAAAGTCACCAGCGAGTGGCAGTGGGAACGTTTGGAGGTAGTGAGTTTCAAATGCGCAACCCGAGAAGGGCTGTGCCTGGAGTCACTCCTTTTTAGGTCTCGCGCCTAGCGGTGCACTGCGCAACAGTGCTCGCATAGCACGAGACATTTAGTAGGTGAAAAACGGGGAATCGAAGCTGACCTAGGAATAGCACAAAATTCCGTTTGTGATACGCGATTGGCCTTTGCGTGCGTCTTTTTATATAAAAGACTGCACGCAATTGGCCAAAGGCGGGCGCATTGCTCCGCCCATGGCCTATTGGTGTCTATTACACGCTTGGTGCGCGTAATAGACACCAATAGGCCATGGCTCGCAGTGGCGTGCGCGCACCACTCGCGGGCTTCTTTTTTTTTTCAATCCGAAGTGAAAGTGAACGCTTTTTTTACTGTTAGATGTGCATGCATTCGGAGGGCAGATTGCGGCGTTTTAGCATGAGGCACGCATTGCTTTCCCACCCTCCCCCCGTCGGGCCCCATTGCTCGCTCGCTCCATCAGGCCCCTTCTGCTTCCATTATATGCCGCTGCTCCGAACTTCTTGTTTTATTATTTAAATGATTTAAAACCCATGCAAACTTGAATGCTCAGAGGACTGGCATGAAAACACAAATGCAATGTTATTACTCCGCCTCTTTTCTGCTCAAACGAACGCGAAGAAAAGGAGACTGCAAGCCCAACCTTAGCAGCTGCCAAACTCTGAAAACGAAACTAGGTGTTCTGCTGGAGCCGGGGAGTCCGAGTGTAGCTCTGAGGTGTCGTGCTGGAGGGATGTCTTAGGTGCAGCTCCGAGGTGTCATGCTTGAGGGGGTGTCTCAATGCAGCTCTGAGGTGTCATGCTTGAGGGGGTGTCTGAGTGCAGCTCTGAGGTGTCGTGCTGGAGCCTGGTGTGTGAGTACAGACCCGAGGTGTTCTGCTCATGTCCGGTGTCTTGAGTGCAGTTCCAGGCCCCAGCGAGAGGACAGCCGTGTCGCGGTGGAGCCACACAATGCTATCGGCTATCGGTAGAGGGCAGAGTGCGGTACTCACATATCCTGTACATTGTTTTCACAAATATTTTGCGGATGTTTGTAAGTATTATCAAATCTTCTAAGTGATGGAGAGGGGCCATTTTAATTTTGGGGAACCTATCACTCCCCAAATGTGTTGGTGAAATCATGTGCTAAGGGCGCCCCACCTTTGGAACCACAGAAAAAGGTCCGAAATGTGCCCTGTCTGAGGACTGGCAGGTTCAAAGGGTTCATAGTCGCCTCCCCTGTGCCGTTTCTCGGGTCTCCCACAGAGCCTCTGTGTGCTGTGAACACCGGCTTTGCACGTGTGCTGTGCAAATCAGCAGAATTCTGCTCTCTGTCCCATGTTCCATATGCACACCGTGTACTCGTACGCAGTGTAACATAGTGTATTTAATGGGTGTTTTATTGCAATGTGTTCGCTGTGCATTATGCCAGTATATTTCATGAGCACATGCCCATATCAGTTCAATGTGTTAGGTGTGCATTATGCCAATGTTTGAAGGTGTGCAATACAGGCATTCTTTTTTTCCAAGTGTGCAGTGTTAACGTGTGCATGGTTTTAATATCTGAAACCAACAGCCCCATCATCTTATCAGTGGTGATGCCATGTCTTTGGAAGACGAGCTGCCCGTGCTCTAACGTACACTTTTCTGATTGGAGATCAGGGTTGGCTCTTTGGTTGTTAGCCTGACGTTGCTTGTGTTTCTTGTGAATTAACCAAAACAATAACTTGTTGAAGGCCGCGGATAATGCACCCTGGTCAAGGGCTGTTGTGACCCATGACATGCTGACACTGTCACATCATGTTTCGTTCTGTCAGGGGATTCCGTGTAAGCAGATTACAAGGCAGGGGGCGCTCTGGGCACATCACAAACCACGTGTAAGGCACGTGACTTACATGGGTTACACCTAAGCTGAGAGAAAATGCAACATTTACCTTCTGAAGGCTACAATATATTATTTGTGCAGCTGGTGCAGTGGCACCAGGCCCGGGGATGGAAGGGAACTCACTGCAACTCAGTTATGGTTATATTTCAATACCTAACTGGTTGGCAAGGGTGGACATTTTTGTTTCCTGCTTTGGGGCCCACACCGGCTTAGTAGCCGCTACCCTTCCATGTGAAGTGATAACTCTTGTCAAAGTGTGTCAGGAACCAACAGAACAGATCACCTCTGTGCTCCAATCACAGTGTAGAAGGCCCCTGTGTGGACTCTGTGTGTCATGAATGTATTTAAAATGCATAGCGAGCTATGGTCTGGAATACTTCAATTACTTACTCGTAACCCTAACACTCAGATTCTACTACCTCTTCCCAGTTTTATGCCATGGGATTAAAAGTAGGACGAAGAAGTGAAAAGAATGTAATGCTTAGACAACTTCCTGGTAATCACAATAAACTGATTTACACTCACTCATGTATAGTGTGAGTTTGCTGTGCGCTCTGTTGCATTGCAAATGCTTGTTGATCTTACCGCATGGCGTGGTTGCAGGGCGCGGAGCACAGGACGGGCACTGCAGGGGATAACCAGTCCCCTACTGCTCACAAGAATGGTGAAAGGGGGAGCCTCTGCCTGGCTGCAGTTCCCTTCATATCTCTTTCTGCAGCATGCACAGCCATGGGAGCGCGGGATCATGCAGGCAGAGAGCGCACGTGCAGCCCGGGCACAGGAAACGCACCTCTTCACTAAAATCGCTCCTCCTTTCATCCTATCCTCGTCGCTATGGCCCCAAAGCTCACTGAAACATGCTCGGCATGCTATTCATACCTGTCTTCTGCTGGCTCTCACAGGTCAAATATATTTTTGTATTTTAAAGAACGCACCCTGTGGTCTTGGTTTTTTGCTGCGTGTTTTAGATAGTGCTTAAAATCAGTGCTCACCTAGGGTGCAGGTGAACCCCACATTTCTAGATAACGGTTGTGGCATAGCAAAAGCGTGCTTCACACAGTATCACTCAAACTAGTGTTATCGGGATTAAAACTTGGGGGCATATTATCAAGGACGGCGTTAACATTATCGCCGGTTTAGCGCGGGAAAACTGCTGCTAAAGCGGCGAAAATGGGCTTGATAATATGGCGCAGAGAATTCCCATATAAGTCCATGTTCACACCAGAACATGGGCTGCTATGGGGATTCCATAGAGCATATTATCAAGCCCATTATCGCTGGTTTAGCGGCAGTTTTCTGCCGCTAAACCGGCGATAATTTTTAACGCCGTCCTTGATAATATGCCCCTTGGATCTTTTTAGGTCTCGGCTGCGAAAGGCTGCGCTTGCGCAGTCTCGCTCCGAGATTTAATGAGTTTGAGTGACTTTGAGAAGAGGGGCTTGCACCCGCCCCTCTTCTCTCCTGTTCTCCATTGGCTGGCCTCTTAAATGCTGGCCAGCCACTGGAGAAGAGGTCCATTCACTCCGTTGAAGCCCCGTCCTTTTCGGATCGGGGGGCGTGTTTTTTGCGAGAAGTCTCAGGGAGGAGACAACAGCAAAACACGCCCCCAAATCCGAAAAGGACACTCCCTTTCTCCGAGGCATTTTCTGCTGTGCCTCGGAGAAAGGCGGTGGTGTCTTTCGGTGCCCTCGGCTTGTTAATCCAGTCACAAACTTTACGTGGGGTGCGCGCGCGCTGCTTTGAGGTCCCCCTTCCCGCAGAATCGCTGCTCGTGGTTTGGCTGCCTTGCTTCCCGTTTGAGACCAACTTTGATCCCGACCGGGGCGGAACTCTGCGTGTCTCTGGGAGCAAGCACATTGGAGCAAGTTGGTGTCCGAGGGGAGCTCCGGCGATCTTGGGAAAGCGAGCATGAGCCGCACGGATTACTATGTTTATCCTATCTCGGATTACCTCTGAGCTACACAGCCTGCGGACGACGATCCGCAGTGTTGGAAAGTGTATTTTTAGCGTGAATGAGACGTGATTGCGAAGAGCTGGTGCAGAGGTGCAGGGACACTTTGTCCCGGTGCTGCACTATTATTAAACGTGTGGAGGGAGTGTAGCTCGAACACACAAGTCCTCGTGAAAGGGCGCACGTCGCTTTCGTAATAGGAAACCTTTGGAACAGGTCTCCGGTGGCGCTGTTAATGTCTTTAGTTTCATGGCTGTATTTCGTGGTACCACAGACTTACCTTCATTGTCTGTGCCGCTGCCATCATGATACACTGCGTCTGGTCAGGAAGTCTCGGCCGCTTGGAGGGCTGCGCGGTTATCATGGTAGAAGGAGGCGGCGTTTTCTCTGCAGATACCCCTACAGAATGTCGGTGTCCAGTAATACCAGCACTTTAGTTTTTCGCTAGAGCGTCTGCGATAGTGTTAAATGTAATCACCTAATTAAACATTTAATGGACTTCTTTTGATAAGATACGCCTCTCTTTTACACCCATTCCAACATGGCCGCCGCTTTCATCGGACACCCTGCAGAAGGCGCGGCGATACGGCTTTTTATCCTTCGCAAGCGACAGCAAGCAACTTTAAAGTAAATTTTGATGGTGTTTCTGACTGTGCGAGTGGGGTTGGTTGCAGGGAGGGAGGTTGTAAAGGGTTTGTGTTTTGTATTGTGATTTACCTGTGTTAGGTTTATCAGAAAAAGTTATCCTGGTTTTTGATTTTTATACTTCAACTTTCAGTTGTTTTTTTTTAATCTGCTCCAAGTTCTGTGTTTTTTACTTGTGAGCGTTTAGGAGCAAACCACGAACAGAGGGCAGGAGGCATCGGAAGGGATGAACGGGGGGGGGGGGGGAGGGTCATAAAGACGTGTGCGCGTGTAGGGCTAGGAGTGACCCACAAACTGGACCTTTATTCCAAACCTCGCTGCCGCGAGCCAGGCCGGCCTCTGCCCTCGAAGCCTTCATTCAATGCTGATCATGAATGAGCCCCGTCACTTGTGTTTGGTTTGAGGGGGGAATGGAGGGGGCGGGCGTGGACTCCTCGGACACAGGTCCACCTCTGCGCCTCGGTTTCTGTGAGCGCTTTTCCCAGAGCGATGGTCGGGCGTGTTCAATGCTTGTTGAACCTGGCATTCTATAAGTTACTTAAATGTCTCCTCGCCTAAAATGTCAATTATGCTGTGTATTTATTTCGTATTGTTTTTTTCAATGAAAATTGCCTTTTTGAACGTTTTTTCAATCGGCATCGATTTCTATTTACACCCGCTGCTGAGTTCTGAATGTTTTATTTCGAAGTTATAGGGGCAAATCAACAGTGAACACGGGGCAAACAAACGCTAGAGAGCGGTCGAGGGCGATCTCTAAACCCGCATTAAAATGCAGACAATTGCTATTACATTTTTCATATTGGGTTACTTCAAGCCAGCCAGAACTGCAACACCCAGAATGCACTAGGTTGTTTCATGAAATGAGTTGGAACGTTTCAGGCATGGCATAAATCCGTTCTAGTTAAACGCAGCACATTTATGGCGCGTGTTCGGGACATTGGTGTATTCAGAATGGATTTTAGCTCGGTTTCTTGAAGACCCGCGCCACTGGTGAAACGTCACATCCGTTGTAGTGAGCAGGCCCAGACTGACGCATCCCCCGCTGTTCTGGTGTGTGTGTGTGTACTTGCTGGGGTGCAACAGTCACGGTGGGAATTTTAAAAATTCCTGCTTTGAAAAAGCTTGTTTTAAACTTGTACGGCTTGTGCTGAACGGGTGTGGTTAGAAGGGGGTCCCGTGTCCAAAATGGGTAGATTTTGTGTACAAATGGTAGGAGCCCGTTCATACAAGCACAGCATATAAACACAAGTTTCTTAATCTGACATGTTGCTGAGTCGACTGTTCGTTTTTTTTTTTTAGCCCATCTCTGGTAATGTGAGTGGAAAGTCAGCCTTCGTGGCAGTGCTTAATTTGAAAAAAAAAAAAAAAAAAGTAAATTCAGTATGCTGAGTCATTTCTTCCCTGATTTTGCACTCAGGTTTTCTGATTCTACATCCGAATCCCAACCCAGGCAAAGTTGTTTCTGCAATTTTGCTACTTGCAGTGTACACCATCATACATTCAGGATTAGGATTTTCGGAAGTCATGCATGAAAAATGTGGAAACATGAAATATCCTGTGGTTCAAATATGTGAGAGACACCCTAGGCAAGATTGGGTGTAGTGATCTATGGGAAGCATGCAAGAACCACCCAGCCAACAGCAAATCCACGATCAAACCCAACTATCAGTTTAAATTGGGTCAGATTCCAATATAGGCACTATGAGGGACCAATTTCTCAAAGTTAAAGTATCCAACAGCCTTGAATTTTTCTTTGATGCTATCAAGCCCCTAAAAAAACTGCCTTTAATGGGACGTTTTTGCCCCACTTGTGGAGCAGAGAGGGAAACTATAGAGCATGTATTCTTTCTCTGCCCCACCTATACATTATCCAGGAAAAAGTGGCTTATCCCTATTTGCCAGGTCATGGGCACCACAGCTCATATTATTGCATTCCAAATATTTAAGAACGATGTAAGTTACTTAACTGTCTATGCAGTATCCCGTTTTCAATTGGCAATGTGGAGAATCAGACTGTGGTGTACACAAGATAGAACGTCCCTAGCCCGTAGTGTACAGGCTTCTTTTAACATAAAACTAGATGGGTTTATTCATACATTTTTAAATTAAATTGTCCCAGTCGTGTTTATATTTTCTCCAGTCCTGTAAATTTGCTCAAAGATAAAAGCCAAATAATCATTAAGAAGGGAACTAATGGATGAACTATTACATATTTTTAACATGAGGACGCCTGACTAACAAGGGCTATAATTAGTGACTGCTTGAATTGTGACAAAGGTATGTCAATCCCATGGTTGGCTTACGTGAAAAGCTCTTTTGATGAGGATGGTCTGTCATATACTTTTTCTGATACCACCACACATGTATCCATTAATAAAAGAAAAGTTTCATCAATGTTATTAGCACAATCGCTTGATAAGAGGGTTTTGGAGGAGTATAGGAAAGCATTGATTGGAAAATATCTGTCCATGAATACGGAGGTTACATCAGGTAGCTACATATCGAAACCAAGGAGGACCTGGGAGCGCTCTCTATTATTTAGATCCAGGGCAGACAGTAAAAGACCTACTTTGCTTTCCAATACGGTATCACACCAACTTAGATGTGATTGCATGCCTGTGTTGTAATAGTGTTACTCAGTCTATGATTCACTTACTCTTATTCTGTAAATTTTACGTGTTATACACGTAAAGCTTCTTGGCTCCATTAATAGGGAGAGAATGTGGCCTAACGGCTAGGGCGGTCACCTCGCAGCTGGGGAATCGGGTTTGAGTCTCAGCAGGGACGCTCCACATTCTGTGATTCTGGGCAAATCACTTAATCGCCCGTGCCTACCCAAAACAAGCATTTACAATGCAACGGTCTCGGCATTGTTAAAGTTAGAGCTATTGCCATTGCTCATGACAATGCCGTTTCTTTAAATGTTTTAAAAACAAAAAACATAAACAAAAATAATGTCATGAGCAATGCCAATAGCTCTAACTTTACCAATGCTGAGACCATTGCATTGTAAATGCTTGTTTTTCTCTTCCAGACAGCAAATGCTTGCATACCATGTACCTGTTAACCAGTCATAAAATGCTTTAAAGATCACAAAACACAGTCTGAAATACCTTCTAAGAAAAAAACGAGCACTGACACCACATTGACGGGTTTGAATGCTGATGTTATAAATGTTTCCAAATAGATATAGATACCAACACCCCATATTGTTGCAAACGTCTCCTAATGCTAGCTTAGTAACCAACAATGCATTGCACCCTGGGACTTGTAGTTTTGCTTTACCCTTTGTACTTAAAATCTCAATGTTTGCAGATGTTCACTGTAATAAGTTGTGTACTTGTTCATGCACACCATCAATGCACGTGTGGCACCTTCAGCCAGTCTTTGCAGTTGGTTGTATGTTGTGGTTTTGTTATGGGCGTATTCTGAAAGCAAAACATCATTTACCAGAGTTCAACTTATTAGCAGCTGCACAACATGAATCTTTATTCCTAAAACATATTCACTGATGACTCGCTGCTTGTTTATATCATTGTGTTAAGCCTTTTCCTCTTTGATGAAGGGGGCTCTCATTCATTTTCGGGTGTGTCGGTTATTTTAAGGTTTTCAGCAGCTCATCCACACTCAGAAGTACTGTGGCCACGAGCAATAAGGATTTGTCAAACACAAAAGCAGCAAAACTCACTGAGATCTGGCAGGTCACCTGGCAAAACCAGGAGGGCATGCTCTCAACTTGCCTTCTCTTTCCAGCACCAACGCATCACTCAGCATCACCTCAGCAGCACTCAGCACCACCTCTATCTACAGTTCATTCACCACTTCCTGCACAAACTATCCATCCCTTTTTATTTTCATTTCTTTCTATTCTATGCAGCTCTCACCATTTTCTATTCACCATATCACATAATTCCTCTACACAAATACACTACACACCGCACACTGCCACAACTGACTATTCCAATGCAGCCCACATAATTCCACTCCAAAACACATACCTTCACTCCACTCCAAAACAAAACACATTTTACAATGTCAATAGCTCTGACTCTAAAAAATGCAAGACCTCTTGCATTGCAAATGCTTGTTAATGGTCGGAGGGTCTAGAAACAATGCCTCAGCATTCTGCGATGGCCTAGAACCCCTGAAAGCTTGAGTTTGTCCTCCACGTAGAGGGGGGGTGGATGTCCGCAGGGCCTTATGGGTGATGCACGCAGTCTCGTATGCAGTCCTGGCTTCAATGGGCAACCAGCGGAGAGAGCAGCACAGGCGTGATGTGGTCATCCCTTCGGCCCTGCAGATGAAGCGTGCTGCTTAGTGTAGAAACGACTGCAAGGGGCATCTCATTCTAGGAGATGTGGAGGTGGGAATGAGATACAAAAAGACAGGATTGTCTGCAAACTGAGTCAAGGTCAATGTCCAAATGTAATGCATTTTTATTCTAAAAACAGATCTACAAAGTTGTTAAAATTGGACTTCCAGATCCAAACCACAGATCTTCAGTCCATGCTGTTCCATTAGTTAGATGTGGAGGTCTTTACTAGACGCAATGCATCAAAGCAAGATGGCGGTGGCGCACGGTGTAGACGTGAGTCTACGGACAGGCTCTGTGATGCCTCAGAAACACTCAGGTCTGAGAAAACCTTTCAGGCTTCAAGAATCCATCATTACCACCAACCTCCAGCAGCCGAAGGGCCAGAACCCCAAGGGGAAGGGGCGAGTGTTGTGTGGAAACATCTAGAACAAACGTAGAAGTGGTTGGGCCAGAGCCCTTCCAGATGCCACCGGTCATGGAGGGTCTGTCGATATGGGAACAATTTGATCCAAGAAACGTAAGTAAGTCCCTTGAATTAAAAGAGTTTTCCTCGAGGTTACTGAGGTTCCTAGGTTTTTGGGATATGTTGTTGTACGCCCTCTGACGCACTGAGGACGCTTAGGCTCTCAGTTGGACGCTTAGGCTCTCAGTTGGACGCTTAGGCTCTCAGTTGGACGCTTAGGCTCTCAGTTGGACGCTTAGGCTCTCAGTTGCACTTGGAGCTGTCGGAAGAGTAAAATGGATGTTGTCCTACACACTACCCATCACAGCTGAGTTTTTCAAGTGCCTCTTGAGTACTGTGATGTCCTGGCACTTATCAGTTAGTGTTTGTGGCACAGGGATGGTTCACTGGCTTAAACCAAAAATACATCCCTTTTGGGTAAAATGTTTAAAGCCAGAGATGCTGAGTAAACAGATACACCTTAAAGGCTGATTGAAGGCATAAAAGTGGTGTTTTTCTTTGGTAGGAGGATCTCTATTGCCTACTCTGGATATGAACAGGGGACCGAATGGGCAGAGCTGACTTAGGACCCAATGCGGGTCACCCCAAGTGTTTGGTTACTGCATCCTGCTCATGGATTACTCTTTCAGGACCTCAGTGCCTGGCTGCAGAGCTCAGCGGAGACCACACGTGTGTCCTCAAAGCCTCGCCCAACAGAAGCATAGTTTAGGTATTGCAGGGAGGACGCGGGCCCCTGTACTTGGGGTGCCAGGTGAGAACCCGCTCAGCTACACTTGCAGTGCTTGTACTGGCCAACTTGTCTGATTCTCCGCTCCTTGGCACCTCCATGTTATCTGGGAGCCTGGCAAGCTGGTCCTGAGCTGGGAACCAATCATCTCCTCCGACTAGGGGGGTTATTCCTGTCTATAGACAAGGGGTCTGATTCACAAAGGTAAACGTAAACTTTTGTCTAGGTTCACTACTTTCGGTATTCACAAAAGTAAACTTACAAAAAAAGCCTAACTTTACTACTTTCGGTATTCACAAAGGTAAACTTAGACCGAAAGTCTAACTTTACTACTTTCGGTATTCACAAAGGTAAACTTAGACCAAAAGTCTAACTTTACTACTTTCGGTATTCACAAAGGTAAACTTAGACCAGAAGTCTAACTTTACTGCTTTTCGGTATTCACAAAAGATAAACTTAGACCGAAAGTCTAAATTTACTACTTGTCAGTATTCACAAAGGTAAACTTAGACCGAAGGTGTAACTTTACTACTTTTCAGTATTCACAAAGATAAACTTAGACCAGAAGTCTAACTTTAGTACTTCTTGGTATTCACAAAAAGTAAACTTAGATCGAAAGTCTAACTTTACTACTTTCCAGTATTCACAAAGATAAACTTAGACCAGAAGTCTAACTTTACTAGTTTTTGTTATTCACAAAGGTAAACTTAGACTGAAAGTCTAACTTTACTACTTTTTGTTATTCACAAAGATAAACTTAGACCAGAAGTCTAACTTTACCACTTTTTGATATTCACAAAAGGTAAACTTAGACCGAAAGTCTAACTTTAGTACTTTCGGTATTCACAAAGGTAAACTTAAACCAGAAGTCTAACTTTACTACTTTTCGGTATTCACAAAAGGTAAACTTAGACCGAAAGTCTAACTTTACTACTTTTCAGTATTCACAAAGGTAAACTTAGACTGAAAGTCTAACTTTACTACTCTTCAGTATTCACAAAGATAAACTTAGACCAGAAGTCTAACTTTACTACTTTTTGTTATTCACAAAAGGTAAACTTAGACCGAAAGTTTAAGTTTACTACTTTTCAGTATTCACAAAGGTAAACTTAGACTGAAAGTCTAACTTTACTACTTTTCAATATTCACAAAGAAAAACTTAGACCAGAAGTCTAACTTTACTACTTTTTGGTATTCACAAAAGGTAAACTTAGACCAGAAGTCTAACTTTACTACTTTTCGGTATTCACAAAAGGCAAACTTAGACCGAAAGTTTAAGTTTACTACTTTTCAGTATTCACAAAGGTAAACTTAGACTGAAAGTCTAACTTTACTACTTTTCAATATTCACAAAGAAAAACTTAGACCAGAAGTCTAACTTTACTACTTTTTGGTATTCACAAAAGGTAAACTTAGACCGAAAGTCTAAGTTTACTACTTTTCAGTATTCACAAAGATAAACTTAGACTAGAAGTCTCACTTTACTACTTTTCAGTATTCACAAAGATAAACTTAGACTAGAAGTCTCACTTTACTACTTTTCAGTATTCACAAAGGTAAACTTAGACCAGAAGTCTAACTTTACTACTTTTCGGTATCCACAAAGATAAACTTAGACCAAAAGTTGGATTTTTGGTCTGAGTTTACCTTTGTGAATATTGTTTCAATTATAGGTGGACAGAGACCCAGGGAAAGGAACCTTTTTGAAAGTGCCTTCTGGCATGCTGGTGTGGTGGGATGAAAGGTGTATTCCACCCCAAAGCCAGACATCTTGAATACTCGTATTTATTTTGTTGGTAACATCTCTTACAGGTATCCCCCAGAGTGGTGTGAGGGATACCTATTTACGGTGAACCTCTGGGAGACAGTAACCTCACAGTTATCAGCTTCTCAGACTTTGAACAAAGGGTTCTTAACAAAATCCTGGGCTTTGTCCCGATTGAAGAGCACAATCCCTCTTGAGTCCTCCAGAACTACACCAATGTTCAACCACTGACTTGGACACATAATTGAAGAAAAAAAATCACAGTCCACCCTTTCACATACACACATACACGCCCGCATTATAAGTACTGACTCTCGAAAAGGTGGCAATGTGGGATCTTACAAATCTAGAGTCTAAAGCCAGCTAAGTCTCCAACAAAATGTCAAAGCTGAAAGGCAAGCACTATCTAATTTAAAACCCATCTCCAACAGGTCATAAAATCAGCTGACAAGGCAGGCGCCATAGTTATTCTTAGAAAGCCTGACTACAGAAAGGAATGTCTGCACTTGCTTGACAACACCACACAGAAAAACATGTCCCACAGATCTAATTATTAAATAAGAACTGAAATTGAGGAGCGTGTGTCTACAGGCCTGAACCATGATGGCTTTTGCGTGAACACTGATGGGTTTTGCCTGAACACTGATGCGTTTTGCCTGAGGACTGATGGCATTTGTTTGAACACTGATGGCTTTTGCCTGAGCACTGATGGCTTTTGCCTTGACACTGATGGTCTTTGCCTGAACAATGATGGTTTTTGCCTGAACATTGATGGCTTTTGCCTGAGCCCTGATGGCTTTTGCCGCCTGAGCACTGATGGCTTTTGACTGAGCACTGATGGCTTTTGTCACCTGAGCACTGATGGCTTTTGCCTGAGCACTGATGGCTTTTGCCTTGACACTGATGGTCTTTGCCTGAGCACTGATGGTCTTTGCCTGAACAATGATGGCTTTTGCCTGAGCACTGATGGATTTTGCCTGAGCCCTGATGGCTTTTGCCGCCTGAGCACTGATGGCTTTTGACTGAGCACTGATGGCTTTTGCCACCTGAGCACTGATGGCTTTTGCCTGAACATTGATGGCCTTTGCCTGAACACTGATGGCCTTTGCCTGAACACTGATGGCCTTTGCCTGAAGACTGATAGCGTTCGCCTGAACATTGATGGCTTTTGCCTGAGCACCGATGGCTTTTGCCTGAGCCCTGATGGCTTTTGCCACCTGAGCACTGATGGCTTTTGACTGAGCACTGATGGCTTTTGCCACCTGAGCACTGATGGCTTTTGCCTGAATACTGATGGCTGTTGCCTGAGCACGGACGGCTTTTGCCTGAGCACTGATGGCTCTTGCCTTAACACTGATGGATTTTGTCTGAACACTGATGGCTTTTGCTTGAACACTGATGGCTTTTGCCTGAACACTGATGGCTTCTGCCTGAACACTGATGGCTTTTACCTGATCACTGATGGCTTTTGCCTGAACACTGATGGCCATTGCCTGAATACTGATGGCTTTTGCCTGAACACTGATAGCTTTTGGCTGAACATTGATGGCTTTTGCCTGATCACTTATAGCTTTTGCCTGAGCACTGATGGCTTTTGCCACCTGAGCACTGATGGCTTTTGCCTGAACACTAATGGCTTTTGCCGCCTGAGTATTGATGGCTTTTGCCTGAGCACTGATGGCTTTTGCCTGAACACTGATGGCTGTTGCCTGAACACTGATGGGTGTTGCCTGAACACTGATGGCTTTTGCCTTAACACTAATGGATTTTGTCTGAATACTGATGGCTTTTGCCTGAACACTGACAGCTTTTGCCAGAATACTGACAGCTTTCTAATCAAGAAGGGGAATTTTTAGGTTGTAAACAACATGCCCTACTTCCACATACTGCCCAAAATTCACAATGTGGGTACCCCTCTGCCAAGAAGATTGACTGGAGGTGTAAAAATGTAATGTACAAATTGAGCAAATTTGTATTTTATTTAAAATAATCACATGTTAAAAGGTGTCTCTGTGCGTGAGCAGGGTGCAAGGGAGACAGCGAGAACTATTGCCCGTACCACATAACTTTAATGGACACTTTCTCACCACGAGGCGCTATTCTAAAGCATCTCCCTGTTTTCTTTCCTACTTTTCCTTCTTCCTGGGGATTATGATATTCTCAGCTCTGGCAACTCCTTGTTCTCTACAATCCCATGGCCCTCCTTGTTCTAAGCTCCTATGGCCTCGTTACGAGCTGCCTCTTAATTCTTACGGCGCTGCTGCCAGCAGTTACCAACCAATGGGCATCATGAGATCCACAGGAACACTGTAGATCATGAGATCCACTGGATCACTGTAGATCATGAGATCCACTGGAACATTGTGGATTACTCACCAATGTGAGAAGTTGGCCTGGTATATGATGTTCACTAGTTAAAGTGACCACCTTGTACCATGCCAAGCAACCCTTATGGTGTGGTTGGAAGTCAACCTTTTCGGACCAGCTGCCCTAGTGGTAGCGTAGGCTAAGCAGTCTTTCAGGCTAAACTCGTTTAGGCATGTAAAGCAAGCCGTTTTACCATATGTAACCCCCTTTTATACCAACGAAAGGACACCACACAGATATATTCAAAATATATATGTATTTATTACTCAAAGTATCCCCTAGACTCTTTATGAGCACAGGAGCACAAATCGTTAAACAAGAAAGTATCACAATATACAGAAGTTGCACTTTATATGGATGGGCCCTGGTGGCCGCTCAAACCATATACTAAAATAGTGGTATAAGTACCACGAACAGGAAAAGGAGAAGGCCTAGAGCCTCTAGAATCGCTGGGCCTACAAGGAGCTAACTTCAGTTAGTGACCAGGAGGTCCACGGGTCGCGTGTGCAGTGCGGAAAGTTACACGCGGGCTCCCATAGGTTTTCAATGAGTGCGTAAAAGACAGTTCAAAAGTTACTGCTAGAAGGGTCTTCTGGATGGACTACGAACTTAAGACTTCAAACCTAGACAGTAGAGATGTTACTCTACACTTGTGCACCGGAGTGCCAGCTTTACCTCACCCACAGGAAGCGGGTGCATAGGTCTCGAAGTGCGTCGGGTTTCGTCTATCTGTTCAATGGAGCCTGATGACAAAGATGCTGCAGGCGGCCGGTCCAGAAGAGATGCGGTGGATCCAAGGATGGATCGGAAGTGTAGAAGACCTGAAAGCAGAGGGGACAGTGTTCACAGTCACTAGCCAGTGACCGGCGTGGCACCAGGTAGGTACCAGGCGATGTCGGGTGCAAACAGGTGAAGAGGTGTTGCTTGTCTCTGCAGCCACGTGGTCCCTGAAGGCCGACGACGTCCAGGAGTCGGTTCACGAGCTGTCCCACGCAGGCTCTCACTGTCAGCGGTGTCGGCGACTCAGAAGAAGCAAACAAGCCTTGGCAAAAGCAGGAGTCGCAGGAATTGAAGAAAGCTGTTAGCTCTGACCAGCAAGGTCAGAGGGGCTGCTCCTTTGGAGGGAAGCAGGGGCCAGTCTGGAGCAACCAGACCAGACCAGCATCGTAGTTTTCAAAAAGGTTCACCAAGATGGCCACTAGCCAACGGGCCAGGGACCGGGCAGGCGCGTCGAGTTGCAAAGTGCAGAGGGGCCCCACGCAGATCGTGGAGATGCTGGAGGGCTCACCTTTGGTGCAGATGCTGCTCGGATGTTGGGCTTCTCAGGACCCAAAGCACAACTTGGAGGGAGCCTCTGTTGTCGCGCTTGCAGCTTGTCGAGTGTCTTCCAAGATGGCTGGCTCCACGTGTCTCGGTGCCTCCACGGGTTCCTTCTTTGCAGGGACTGTGGATCGGGCTGTGAGAGGTCTGGAGGTCCAGTTCTTGTCGGTCTCTGGGCTCGGGCTCCGGCGGAAGGCGGCGGCAAAGCAGATGTCGATTCGCTGGTTGGTGCTTGCGTTAGCAAGATGGTCACTCCCTGACCATAGGGGAGAATTCCTTCAGTCTTCTGTGCAGCAGAACGTCAAAGTTCCCGTCTTCTTCTTAGTGTTAAGTTGATTCCATGATGTCTGAAGTCTTAGGACACAGCTCCTACCTTTAAGTGGATTCTAGGGGCCGGACTACCTGCTAGGTCCCCCCCTAAGGGTGGGACCAGGTCTGGGGCTGGTGTGCCCCAGGACCGGTTTGAACTGGCATATGCACCGAGGCTCCTTGTGAGCCTCAGGCATGTCTGATTCTATTCAAGCCCTACCTGACCAATACACAAAATCCTGTCTGGGGTGGTGCTCGCACCTCCCCTGGCAGGAAACCCTTTGTCCACGTCTCCCAAGCTGGAAGGACTCCCAGCAGCAGGAGGGCAGACTTGTGTCTGTGGTGGCAGCGTCCATTTTGTGGAGCTGAGGCTATGTCTGATTTTACCCGGGTTTCAGGTTCTGTACATGTCGTGTCCCTCTAGAAGGGTGGAATGCTAACCCCGTCGCCAGAATTGGCGAGGGGTTAGTATTCCAATTTGTATGACACCTTACTCGACATGTTTTGATAAAGCCAAACCAAAGATAGCATTTAACCGCGAGGTTCATAATGCACTTAAGAGTATATGGTATGGCGATATCTGCAAACGATAGAAGGAAGTTGTTCCGACCACTGCAGACAGGCTCAGCTCATGCCAGAGTGCCATCTCACATGAAACCAAGCACTCTGCCTTCAGGATTGTTAAGGCCTGCCATAGGAGTGACTTATAGGTTAACATGTGTCCCATTTAAGGTTAGGTATAGGTATACTACACCTAAGTAAGAGGTGGATACACCAACTTACCCCAGCTGAGTGATCAGCCAGTTGTGTCAAATTGCTAAGCCAGGCCAGGGGTGGCACAATACATGCTTCAGCCCCTGGTAGGCCTTAGATACACCAATGCCCTGGGTACCTAGTGTACACTGGTACAGGGGCTCACAGGGTGATCCAGTTCCAATTGGTTATGTACCTAGGGTACATGGAGTCCATTTTAAAGAGAGAGCAGACAGGCTGAGATCCTGAATGGCCTCAGGCCAACTAAGTCGAAAAACCAGCTAGACACTAGGCAAAAAGTTGGGGGTAACCATAGTCAGATATCCACCTTCATACAATGTAGATAATAAGATCAACTGGAACACTACAGATTATTAGAACCAGGGGGACACAGTAGATCATGAGATCCAAGGGAACACTGTGGATCATGAGATCCACGAGAACACTGCAGATCATGAGATCCACTGGAATATTGTGGCTCATGAGAGCCACTGGAACATTGCAGATCATGAGATCCACTGGATCACTGTGGATCATGAGATCCATGAGAAAACTGCAGATAATGAGATCCACTGGAATATTGTGGCTCATGAGAGCCACTGGAACATTGCAGATCATGAGATCCACTGGATCACTGCACATCATGAGATCCAAGGGAACGCTGCAGATCATTAGATCCATGAGAACACTGAGGATCATGGGATCCATGATAACACTGAGGATGATGAGATCCATGAGAACACTGAGGATCATGAGATCCATGAGAACACTGAGGATCATGAGATCCACTGGAACACTGTGGATCATGAGATCCAGGGGGACACTGCTGATCGTGAGTTCCATGAAAACACTGCACATCACGAGATCCAAGGGAACACTGCACATCATGAGATCCAAGGGAACGCTGCAGATCATTAGATCCATGAGAACACTGAGGATCATGAGATCCATGATAACACTGAGGATCATGAGATCTATGAGAACACTGCGGATCATGAGATCCATGATAACACTGAGGATCATGAGATCCATGATAACACTGAGGATGATGAGATCTATGAGAACACTGAGGATCATGAGATCCATGATAACACTGAGGATCATGAGATCCATGAGAACACTGAGGATCATGAGATCCATGAGAACACTGAGGATCATGAGATCCACTGGATCACTGTGGATCATGCGATCCATGATAACACTGCAGAACATCAGATCCATGTGAACACTGTGGATCATGAGATCTACTGGAGCACTGCAGATCATGAGATCCATGAGAACACTGCAGATCATGAGATCCACTGGAACACTGTGGATCATGAGATCCAGGGGGACACTGCTGATCGTGAGTTCCATGAAAACACTGCACATCATGAGATCCAAGGGAACACTGCAGATCATGACATCAATGAGAACACTGCGGATCATGAGATCCATGGCAACACTGAGGATCATGAGATCCATGAGAACACTGCACATCATGAGATCCAAGGGAATGTTGCAGATCATTAGATCCATGAGAACACTGAGGATCATGAGATCCATGATAACACTGAGGATCATGAGATCCATGAGAACACTGAGGATCATGAGATCCACTGAAACACTGTGGATCATGAGATCCAGGGGGACACTGCTGATCGTGAGTTCCATGAAAACACTGCACATCATGAGATCCAAGGGAACACTGAGGATCATGAGATCCATGAGAACACTGCACATCATGAGATCCAAGGGAATGTTGCAGATCATTAGATCCATGAGAACACTGAGGATCATGAGATCCATGATAACACTGAGGATCATGAGATCCATGAGAACACTGAGGATCATGAGATCCACTGAAACACTGTGGATCATGAGATCCAGGGGGACACTGCTGATCCTGAGTTCCATGAAAACACTGCACATCATGAGATCCAAGGGAACACTGAGATCCAAGGGAACACTGAGGATCATGAGATCCATGATAACACTGAGGATCATGAGATCCATGAGAACACTGAGGATCATGAGATCCATGAGACCACTGAGGATCATGAGATCCACTGAGGATCATGAGATCCATGAGAACACTGCACATCATGAGATCCAAGGGAACGCTGCAGATCATTAGATCCATGAGAACACTGAGGATCATGAGTTCCATGATAACACTGAGGATCATGAGATCCATGATAACACTGAGGATGATGAGATCTATGAGAACACTGAGGATCATGAGATCCATGAGAACACTGAGGATCATGAGATCAACTGAGGATCATGAGATCCATGAGAACACTGCACATCATGAGATCCAAGGGAACGCTGCAGATCATTAGATCCATGAGAACACTGAGGATCATGAGATCCATGATAACACTGAGGATCATGAGATCCATGAGAACACTGCACATCATGAGATCCAAGGGAACACTGAGGATCATGAGATCCATGATAACACTGAGGATCATGAGATCCATGATAACACTGAGGATGATGAGATCTATGAGAACACTGCACATCATGAGATCCAAGGGAATGCTGCAGATCATTAGATCCATGAGAACACTGCGGATCATGAGATCCATGATAACACTGAGGATGATGAGATCTATGAGAACACTGCGGATCATGAGATCCAATGGAACACTGCAGATCATGAGATCCAATGGAACACTGCAGATCATGATTAGCGAAGGGCGTCACAAATAACGTGTTTACATTTTATCTCCTGCATCTCCAAGACGTTTTAGCCACTCGAGGTCCTGATTATAATCATAAAAAGCCTGAAACACCATTCCTAATGTGTCCTCCCTATTTGCAGCTTGAAAAATCTTCCGCAAATTGCACGTGCAAATCATGCGCAGTTGTGATCTGCACGTCGCAGACGGTGTGAAATCAGGTGTAAATTGTACATAATCGACAATATCTAGGGGTGGCCACTGAACGCCTGAAAATAACCTGCGGTGATTCTTGGCTGCACAATGTGCGCGAGCAGTTTTCATCCCAAATGAAACCCCCACAAGAGTCTATTTCAGAACAATCTGCAGTCTGGAATGAGAATTTTACATTACAAGGGCGTATTTATATCTTTTTTATTGGAGCGTTCCTAATAAAATGTTATTATCTTCCAGATAATGCTAGCCTTTCACAAACAGACTCCTATTTAAGGCAACAATATCTTGTACTAATTTCTGCCATAAAACATCTGCTGTAAAGACTAACTTGGACCAGACTGAGGCCCATATTGTTTATTCTTTTATTATTTTTCGGGTATTTTAAGCAAGGGCTATAGAATGCCCTGTTGTTGTTAAATAGCCTGTGCATAGCTCACTGTGGGCTATTACTGTAGCATCATGGCTCAGGCTTCAGGGACTCAACGTCTCGCGAGTTAAATGTAAATATCCATTTTCATTCAGCTCCTAGTATTGGGGGTTAGTCTCTTTCTAAGCACTCCCAGATTTGACAACAGAGTGAAGTAGGCGAGTTAGAGGCAGAAAAGAGATCACAACATATGATGTCTAGTGAAGCCGGGTCTTGTGCGCATGTCCACCGATACCGGTGGGGACCAATGTTTAATTTGAGCCGGTTCCTTTTGCTAGGGCTCATGTGTGCCAGAGCAGCAGGACTTCTCTCAGGCGCTTGCATGTAGATTACACTGACTGTGCAGAGGCCAGGCAGATGTACACACAGCCTCCAAGCAGCATCATTAATTATGAGGTAAAAACACATATTTTCGATTCAAGAACAGCAGACGTGGGGCCAAAGGCATCCGAGGCATCTCCTACTACAACCCCACCTCAACCCCACCCACCCCCACCCCTCGATAGGGAAAGCCACTGACACACTTCCAATTGACAGATGTGAACCAGGCAGGTCTAGGCAAGAGATACCTTGCCTCCCATTGGCAGATGTGAACCAGGCAGGTCAAGGCCAGAGATATCTTGCCTCCCATTGGCAGATGTAAACCAGGTAGGTATAGGTCACAGATGCCTTGCCTCCAATTGGCAGATGTAAACCAGGCAGGTCTAGTCCAGAGATATCTTGCCTCCCATTGGCAGATGTAAACCAGGCATGTCTAGGCCAGAAAAACCGTTCCTCCCATAGGCAGATGTAAACCAGGCAGGTCTAGGCCAGAGATACCTTACCTCACATTGGTAGATGTAAACCAGGCAGGTCAAGGCCAGAGATACCTTGTCTCCCATTGGCAGATTTAAATCAGGCAGGTCTAGGTCACAAATACCTTGACTCTCTTTGGCAGATGTGAACCAGGCAGGTCTTGGCCAGAGATACCTTGCCTCCCATTGGCAGATGTAAACCAGGCAGGTCTAGGCCAGAGATACCTTACCTCCCATTGGCAGATGGGAACCAGGCAGGTCTAGGCCAGAAAAACCTTGAATCCCATTGGCAGATGTAAACCAGGCAGGTCTAGGCCAGAGATACCTTTCCTCCTATTGGCAAATGTAAACCAGGAAGGCCTAGACGAGAGATACCTTGCCTCCCATTGGCAGATGCAAACCAGGAAGGTCTAGGCCAGAATACCTTGCCTCCTAATGCCAGATGTAAAACAGGCAGCTCTAGGCCAGAGATACCTTGCCTCCCATTGGCAGATGTAAACCAGGCAGCTCTAGGCCAGAGATACCTTGCCTCCCATTGGCCGATGTAAGAAGGCAGTTCTAGGCCAGAAAAAACCTTGTCTCCCATTGGCAGATGTAAACCAGGCAGGTCTAGGTCATAGATACCTTGACTCTTATTGGCAGATGTAAACCAGGCAGGTCTAGGTCATAGATACCTTGACTCTTATTGGCAGATGTAAACCAGGAAGGTCTAGGTCATAGATACCTTGACTCTTATTGGCAGATATGAACCAGGCAGGTCCAGGCCAGCGAAAACTTGACTTGGAACATTCAGTGATGGGGGCCAGGATGGTGGCCCTGCACAGCTGGGCCCAGATTTAGATTTCGACCTG
Source organism: Triturus cristatus (assembly GCF_964204655.1). Lineage (NCBI taxonomy): Eukaryota > Metazoa > Chordata > Amphibia > Caudata > Salamandridae > Triturus > Triturus cristatus. The sequence continues at coordinate 50,039,723 of NC_140590.1, read as the reverse complement.
AGGCTGGCCCTTAACCTCTGTAGCTCTATTTTCTACTCTTTATTCCGGATAATGTCCCACAGGGAACCCAAAGCATCCCTGGGAAAGATGCTCAAACCAGCCCGCACCTTTCATCTCCTGGTGGAACCTGTCACCTTCCGTCCATCCTCCTGGCCCCTCTCTGCTCCTCTCTGGTCGCTTCCTCTGCACCCCCATCCTCCTCCCCCTTCTTTCTTTCAAGCCCCCTTGCCCCCTGTGCTGCAGCAGTGACCTGCTGGGGATTCGCTTTCTCTCCACCACCCCTCTCTCTTTCAAGCCCCCCCTCGTCCCCCCTCCCCCCCCCCCCCCCGCCTCTGTGCCTGTAGCAGTTACCCTGGAGGAGCTGGAGAGAGTGACAGAGACAACAGGAGCAGGCAGGGGTCGCAGGTGGGGCCCACCAGACCTTATGCTTGGGGACTGGACCTTACTAGTGGGCAGGCTGCCCTCAACAGCCTTCACTCCAGAGCAAGAGGGAGAAAAACACAGCAGATGGAAAGGAGAGGAAGAGAAGGAAGAAAGGGGTGACAAAGGGAGGAAGCGGGGATGACAAAGAACCTCGAAGTGAGACTTAAAGAGGCAGCGAGTGTCCGGCGGTGAATTTAAGAGACAAGCGGTGGAATCAGGACCGCCGCCCTGGACTCCAGCACAGCAGACGCCCCAGCAGAACCTGGGCCCGGCACTGATGCTGCTGTTAAACAAGCATTGCTCCAAGGGCGCAGCCAGCGGACAGGAGCCCCTGGGGTCCAAAGGGCCCGCCCCGCCTGGCTCTCGTACCCACGGTTTGCTTGTTGTACATGAGGGAGAGCAAATGCCACATTACAAAGAGCAACAGCTCACCTGAGTGAGGCACAGGCGACGGGCACTCGGCCTCCGCATTAAGCCCCTCAGTTGAAATCACAGCCATGTACTGTATGCACTGGTATTGGCATGGTGCTGCGCGAGCTGTGAGCCAGGGGGCACAATTCATGCCATAGGGGCTGAACGAACAGTCAACCAGGGAAAGGAACACATCGATGGAGCGTCACCGATGGAGGGGGTGGGCAGTGTCGGCAGAACACAGCACAGGTGGCAGCTGGCAGTGCCAGTGGTACACAGCGTCAGTGGCAGACAGCAGTGCCAGATGAACAAGCACAAAAAGCAGACAGCAGTGACAAAAGAACAAGCACCAGTAGCAGCAGGCAGTGCCTGCAGTGTATAGCATCAGTGCAGTGCCCGCGGTACACAGCACCAGTAGCAGCAGGCAGTGCCGGCGGTACTTAGCGTCAGTGGCAGAGCCCGTGGTACAGAGCGGCAGTGGCTGTAGCAAGTGCTGAGGGTACACAGCATCAGTGGCAGTGCTTACGGTACATAGCATCAGAGGCAGTGCTGGCGGTACATAGCATCAGTGGCAGTGCTGGCGGTACATAGCATTAGTGGCAGTGCTGGCGGTACATAGCATCAGTGGCAGTGCTGGCGGTACATAGCATCAGTGGCAGTGCTGGCGGGACATAGCATCAGAGGCAGTGCTGGCGGTACATAGCATCAGTGGCAGTGCTGGCGGTACATAGCGTGAGTGGCTGTAGAATGTGTCGGCGGTACATAGCATCAGTGGCAGTGCTGGCGGTACATAGCGTGAGTGGCTGTAGAATGTGTCGGCGGTACATAGCATCAGTGGCAGTGCTGGCGGTACATAGCATTAGTGGCAGTGCAGGCAGTACATAGCATCAGTGGCAGTGCTGGCGGTACATAGCATTAGTGGCAGTGCTGGTGGTACATAGCATTAGTGGCAGTGCTGGTGGTACATAGCATCAGTGGCAGTGCTGGCGGTACATAGCATTAGTGGCAGTGCTGGCGGTATATAGCATCTGTGGCAGTGTTGGCGGTACATAGCATTAGTGGCAGTGCTGGCAGTACATAGCATCAGTGGCAGTGCTGGCGGGACATAGCATTAGTGGCAGTGCTGGGGGTACACAGCATCAGTGGCAGTGCTGGCAGTACATAGCATTGGAGGCAGTGCTGGCGGTACATAGCATCAGTGGCAGTGCTGGCGGTACATAGCGTCAGTGGCTGTAGAATGTGTCGGCGGTACATAGCATCAGTGGCAGTGCTGGCGGTACATAGCATTAGTGGCAGTGCTGGCAGTACATAGCATTAGTGGCAGTTCTGGCGGTACATAGCATCAGTGGCAGTGCTGGTGGTACATAGCATTAGTGGCAGTGCTGGTGGTACATAGCATCAGTGGCAGTGCTGGCGGTACATAGCATCAGTGGCAGTGCTGGCGGTATATAGCATCAGTGGTAGTGCTGGCGGTACATAGCATTAGTGGCAGTGCTGGCGGTACATAGCATCAGTGGCAGTGCTGGCGGTACATAGCATCAGTGGCAGTGCTGGCGGGACATAGCATTAGTGGCAGTGCTGGCGGTACATAGCATTAGTGGCAGTGCTGGCAGTACATAGCATCAGTGGCAGTGCTGGCAGTACATAGCATCAGTGGCAGTGCTTGCGGTAGATAGCGTCAGTGGCTGTAGCAAGTGCTGGGGGTACACAGCATCAGTGGCAGTGCTGGCGGTACATAGCATTAGAGGCAGTGCTGGCGGTACATAGCATCAGTGGCAGTGCTGGCGGTACATAGCGTCAGTGGCTGTAGAATGTGTCGGCGGTACATAGCATCAGTGGCAGTGCTGGCGGTACATAGCATTAGTGGCAGTGCAGGCAGTACATAGCATCAGTGGCAGTGCTGGCGGTACATAGCATTAGTGGCAGTGCTGGTGGTACATAGCATTAGTGGCAGTGCTGGTGGTACATAGCATCAGTGGCAGTGCTGGTGGTACATAGCATTAGTGGCAGTGCTGGCGGTATATAGCATCAGTGGCAGTGCTGGCGGTACATAGCATCAGTGGCAGTACTGGCGGGACATAGCATTAGTGGCAGTGCTGGGGGTACACAGCATCAGTGGTAGTGCTGGCGGTACATAGCATTAGAGGCAGTGCTGGCAGACCATAGCATCAGTGGCAGTGCTGGCGGTACATAGCGTCAGTGGCTGTAGAATGTGTCGGCGGTACATAGCATCAGTGGCAGTGCTGGCGGTACATAGCATTAGTGGTAGTGCTGGCAGTACATAGCATTAGTGGCAGTTCTGGCGGTACATAGCATCAGTGGCAGTGCTGGTGGTACATAGCATTAGTGGCAGTGCTGGTGGTACATAGCATCAGTGGCAGTGCTGGCGGTACATAGCATCAGTGGCAGTGCTGGCGGTATATAGCATCAGTGGTAGTGCTGGCGGTACATAGCATTAGTGGCAGTGCTGGCGGTACATAGCATCAGTGGCAGTGCTGGCGGTACATAGCATCAGTGGCAGTGCTGGCGGGACATAGCATTAGTGGCAGTGCTGGCGGTACATAGCATTAGTGGCAGTGCTGGCAGTACATGGCATCAGTGGCAGTGCTGGCAGTACATAGCATCAGTGGCAGTGCTTGCGGTAGATAGCGTCAGTGGCTGTAGCAAGTGCTGGGGGTACACAGCATCAGTGGCAGTGCTGGCGGTACATAGCATTAGAGGCAGTGCTGGCGGTACATAGCATCAGTGGCAGTGCTGGCGGTACATAGCGTCAGTGGCTGTAGAATGTGTCGGCGGTACATAGCATCAGTGGCAGTGCTGGCGGTACATAGCATTAGTGGCAGTGCAGGCAGTACATAGCATCAGTGGCAGTGCTGGCGGTACATAGCATTAGTGGCAGTGCTGGTGGTACATAGCATTAGTGGCAGTGCTGGTGGTACATAGCATCAGTGGCAGTGCTGGCGGTACATAGCATTAGTGGCAGTGCTGGCGGTATATAGCATCAGTGGCAGTGCTGGCGGTACATAGCATCAGTGGCAGTGCTGGCGGGACATAGCATTAGTGGCAGTGCTGGGGGTACACAGCATCAGTGGCAGTGCTGGCGGTACATAGCATTAGAGGCAGTGCTGGCGGAACATAGCATCAGTGGCAGTGCTGGCGGTACATAGCGTCAGTGGCTGTAGAATGTGTCGGCGGTACATAGCATCAGTGGCAGTGCTGGCGGTACATAGCATTAGTGGCAGTGCTGGCAGTACATAGCATTAGTGGCAGTTCTGGCGGTACATAGCATCAGTGGCAGTGCTGGTGGTACATAGCATTAGTGGCAGTGCTGGTGGTACATAGCATCAGTGGCAGTGCTGGTGGTACATAGCATCAGTGGCAGTGCTGGCGGTATATAGCATCAGTGGCAGTGCTGGCGGTACATAGCATTAGTGGCAGTGCTGGCGGTACATAGCATCAGTGGCAGTGCTGGCGGTACATAGCATCAGTGGCAGTGCTGGCGGGACATAGCATTAGTGGCAGTGCTGGCGGTACATAGCATTAGTGGCAGTGCTGGCAGTACATAGCATCAGTGGCAGTGCTGGCGGTACATAGCATCAGTGGCTGTAGAATGTGTCGGCGGTACATAGCATCAGTGGCAGTGCTGGTGGTACATAGCATTAGTGGCAGTGCTGGTGGTCCATAGCATCAGTGGCAGTGCTGGTGGTACATAGCATTAGTGGCAGTGCTGGCGGTACATAGCATCATTGGCAGTGCTGGCGGTACATAGCTAGTGGCAGTGCTGGCAGTACATAGCATTAGTGGCAGTGCTGGTGGTACATAGCATCAGTGGCAGTGCTGGCGGTACATAGCATTAGTGGCAGTGCTGGCGGTACATAGCATTAGTGGCAGTGCTGGCGGTACATAGCATCAGTGGCAGTGCTGGCAGTACATAGCGTCAGTGACTGTAGAATGTGTCAGCGGTACATAGCATCAGTGGCAGTGCTGGCGGTATATAGCATTAGTGGGAGTGCTGGCGGTACATAGTATTAGTGGCAGTGCTGGCGGTACATAGCATTAGTGGTAGTGCTGGCGGTACATAGCATGAGTGGCAGTGCTGGCGGTACATAGCGTCAGTGGCTGTCGAATGTGTCGGCGATACATAGCATCAGTGGCAGTGCTGGCGGTACATAGCATTAGTGGCAGTGCTGGCGGTACATAGCATCAGTGGCAGTGCTGGCAGTACATAGCATTAGTGGCAGTGCTGGCGGTACATAGCATCAGTGGCAGTTCTGACGGTACATAGCGTCAGTGGCTGTAGAATGTGTCGGCGGTACATAGCATCAGTGGCAGTGCTGGCGGTACATAGCATCTGTGGCAGTGCCAGCAGTGTATAGCATCAGTGCAGTGCCATCGGTACATAGCGTCATTAGCTGTAGCAAGTGCCAGCGATACATAGCGTCAGTGGCTGTAGCAAGTGTCGTCGATACATAGTGTCAGTGGCTGTAGCATGTGCCGTTGGTACAGCATCAGTGGCTGTAGCAAGTGCCGTCAGGACATAGCCTCAGTGGCTGTAGCAAGTGTCGTCGGTACATAGCGTCAGTGGCTGTAGTAAGTGCCGTCAGTAAATAGCATCAGTGGCTGTAGCAAGTGTCGTCGGTACATAGCGTCAGTGGCTGTAGCAAGTGCCGTCAGTACATAGCGTCAGTCGCTGTAGCAAGTGCCGTCGGTAGATAGCGTCAGTGGCTGTAGCACGTGCCGTCGGTACATAGCGTCAGTGGCTGTAGCAAGTGCCGTCGGTACATAGCGTCAGTGGCTGTAGCAAGTGCCGTAGCAAGTGCTGTCGGTACATAGCGTCAGTGGCTGTAGCAAGTGCCGTCGGTACATAGCGCCAGTGGCTGTAGCAAGTGCCGGCGGTACTTAACGTCATTGGCAGGGCACAAGTCGGGGGTACACGCAGATACACGGCGTCCACCCACTCTTTTCACAGGGTGGGCGCTGTCCCCCCTGTAAGAAGTTGGGCCCCACAGAAATATGCTGAACTTGTCCTGGTGTCATTTTCGCACACCGGACAGGTTCAGCAGCGCCTGCACATTGTCTGCTTCAGCAAGGGGGCTTTTTTCCACCTCCAGCGGCGCCTAAGTTAAGGGGCCATCAGGCCTTCATTTTGTTTGAATATCCTGACTGGAGGCGCCTGGAACTTCACACTTTAATGTAAATGCCATGGATGGGACACGTAGGCACACAGCTTGTTATCTCTTCACAGGTGCTTAAGAGAGGCAGCCTTTGCCTTTGTTCAGTCCCTGTATATAAGAGATGCATGCACTGTAAGAATGTCAGGCGTGTTGGTCTGTCCCAGTATGTACATAAATAACAATCTCAATAGCTCTATTTTATTTCTTTTATAGCCCCATGCAACCCAGTGCAGGGGGGCACAGCTCTTTACGCAACATACACATTATACATTGACAATAAATCACGCACATGTGTAAATCAATGTACAAGATGAGTTACATGAGACAGTGAGGGTTACAATGTGTAGGAGTCACAAGTCCTTCATACCTCACTGTGGTCTTTTAGAAGGATTACAATTTATGAACTGCAGGTAACAAAAGGATCTCTGTGTTAAAAGCTGCAGCCCTCTTTACGATCTAAAATTAAAAATGTGTCATCTGCGTGTTAGATTACGTGCTTTGCAGGAGACACATTTACCTTCTCTACTACTTTGATTCAATTCTGGGACTTCACAAAACACAGATGTCTCCAGCAAGTGCATTAACCTCCAGAGTTATCTCACCATTATTCCTATTCCCTGAGGTTTACTGGGCACCTTCACAGCAGATGTCTTAACCCTACCAAATATATAAAAATTTAGGCTTTGCAACCAATTAAGCATTACAGATCTCCTGCCACGCTTCTCCTTGTTGCTAATTTCTTTGTGGCAGGGTTAAAAAAAAAATGTATTAGTTGAGACCCAGATTTTGCGTCGGGATTGCGCCACATTTTTCGCACAATGCCAAATCTCATTTGTTTAATCTCATAATGCACTTAAATGTACTCATTATATACCTGATAAACATATGTGTGAGGTCTTAATATCTGATGTCACTTCCTGTGATATCACGTGCAATGTCACGCGTCATGACATCATGCGCTGTGATGGCACGCGTCATGAATTCACTTGCATACTGCCTAACCTGGTTAGTCCCCCCCCACTTCTTTTTTTAGGACTTGTGCCCTGGTCATTGGCTGTAGCAAGTGCCGGCGGTACACGCACCAGTTGCTGCCGCCGAAGTAAATCTTTCGCCCCTTGTGGCCCTTTTAGTTCTGCTTGTTTCTTCCTAACCCTCTCTTGCCTCCTCTGCCTGCTGATCACACCCCTTCGACGTCTTCAAGCCTTTGAGAAGGGACGTCCAGCAGACTCGTTTCTGCTTTTGCTCTTAAAAAGCGCTGCGTGCCTGGCCAGTGAAATGGGCTTAGATAGCCTTCTGTAATGGCCACATCGCTCGCCACAAAGGATGCTTTTAGGTGCTGTCGTAGCTGTATTCACAGGCTGTACGAGGAGGCTTTTAGCTGCAGCCTCCTCTGGTCCTCTGCTTCTGTTTGCAGTGTGACATGCATCTTTCTTTTCATGGTTCTCGTTGCGTCGGAGGTACTCGGCCGAGTCGCGCGCTCATTAATGGAAACATGTAGTTGGCTCTGAGCCACTCTCTCAGAATGCGAAAGAAAGAGCTGCAATCTTCCAGCGGACCTTCAGCTCCAACGAGCTTCCGAGCAGCCATCTTGTGGGGCCTGACAGCCATCTTGTGGGGCTTGACAGCAATCTTGTGGGGCCTGACAACCATCTTGTGGGGTCTGACAGCCATCTTGTTGGGCCTGGCAGCCATCTTGTGGAGCCTGGCAGCCATCTTGTGGGGTCTGACAGCCATCTTGTGGGGCCTGACAGCAATCTTGTGGGGCCTGACAACCATCTTGTGGGGTCTGACAGCCATCTTGTGGGGCCTGGCACCTGACAGCAATCTTGTGGGGCTTGACAGCCATCTTGTGGGGCCTAGCAGCCATCGTGTGGGGCCTGGCAGCAATCTTGTGGGGCCTGACAGCCATCTTGTGGGGTCTGACAGCCATCTTGTGGGGCCTGACATCCATTTTGTGGGGTCTGACAGCCATCTTGTGGGGCCTGACATCCATCTTGTGGGGCCTGACATCCATCTTATGGGGCCCTCTCCGCATCACTCGTAGACTCGGCTGTTTATTTGTGTTCATCCTCTTGTTTGTTAGAAAACTGCTTCCCAATTCGACCCCTCACAATAATATTAATCCCACTCTTAATCCTAACATTAGCCCTTACACTAGCCTCAGCTCTAACAGTAACTCTAACCCTTGTGTTTACCTTAACTCTAACTCTAACATCATCCAAACCTTAAATTTAACCCTAACTCTGCAGGTTAGCGTGAGGCTAGATAATAGGAGAAATGTCGGTTAGCGACATTTCTCTTGTTCTTTTGGGAAGGAATGCCCACTTTGAATCTCATTAGAGATGCAAAGGTGGGCGATAAGGTAAGGGCGCTAAGGCAAGGATTCACGTGATAGCGTGACCTTGCTGATAAAGCAATAAAATTATCGCTGCTTTTCGGACGAAAACAGACGAAAAAGTGGCGATAATTTTGTAGCGCCGCCTTGATGATATGCCCCCAAATCTCTAACCCTAGCCTTAGCCCTAACCCAACCTCCAATACCAGCCCAACCTTAACTCTAACCATATCGCTAACCCTACCTTTAACTTTAATCTAACCCTAACTCTAATTTCATGCCAGCTTTATCTCCAGCCATATCTCTTACCCTAGCTTCAGCCCTAACCCAACCTTTAACACCACCGCAAACTTAACTCTAAACATTTAGCCAACCCTAGCTTTCACTCTAATCCTAAACCTAATAGCAAACTAAACTTAACTCTAACCAGATCTTTAACACTAGCCTTAGCCCTAACCCAACCTCTAACACCAGCCCAACCTTAACTCTAACCATATTTATAACCCTAACTTTAACCCTAACTCTAACACCATCCCAGCCTCAACTCTACTCATGTCTCTAGCCCTAGCCTTAGCCCTAACCTCAAGTCTAATCCCATCCGAACCTTAACTCTAACCATACCTCTAACCCTAGCTTCAACTCTAATCCTAACCCTAACTCTAATACCAACCCAACCTTAACTCTAACCATACCGCTAACCCTAGCTTCAACTCTAATCCTAACCCAAACTCTAATACCAACCCAACCTTAACCATAACCATACCGCTGACCCTAGCTTCAACTCTAATCCTAACCCTAACTATAATACCAACCCAACCTTAACTCTAACCATATCTCTAACACTAGCTTCAACTCTAATTCTAATCCTAACTTTAATACCAACCCAACCTTAACTTTAACCATACCGCTAACCCTAGCTTCAACTCTAATCCTAACCCTAACTCTAATACCAACCCAACCTTAACCATAACCATACCGCTAACCCTAGCTTCAACTCTAATCCTAACCCTAACTCTAATACCAACCCAACCTTAACTCTAACCATACTGCTACCCTAGCTTCAACTCTAATCCTAACCCCAATACCAACCCAACCTTAACTCAAAGCATACCGCTAACCCTAGCTTCAAATCTAATCCTAACCCTAACTCTAATACCAACCTAACCTTAACCATAACCATACGCTAACCCTAGCTTTAACTTTAATCTAACCCTAACTCTAATTTCATGCCAGCTTTATCTCCAGCCATATCTCTTACCCTAGCTTCAGCCCTAACCCAACCTTTAACACCACCGCAAACTTAACTCTAAACATTTAGCCAACCCTAGCTTTCACTCTAATCCTAAACCTAATAGCAAACTAAACTTAACTCTAACCAGATCTTTAACACTAGCCTTAGCCCTAACCCAACCTCTAACACCAGCCCAACCTTAACTCTAACCATATTTATAACCCTAACTTTAACCCTAACTCTAACACCATCCCAGCCTCAACTCTACTCATATCTCTAGCCCTAGCCTTAGCCCTAACCTCAAGTCTAATCCCATCCGAACCTTAACTCTAACCATACCTCTAACCCTAGCTTCAACTCTAATCCTAACCCTAACTCTAATACCAACCCAACCTTAACTCTAACCATACCGCTAACCCTAGCTTCAACTCTAATCCTAACCCAAACTCTAATACCAACCCAACCTTAACCATAACCATACCGCTGACCCTAGCTTCAACTCTAATCCTAACCCTAACTCTAATACCAACCCAACCTTAACTCTAACCATATCTCTAACACTAGCTTCAACTCTAATCCTAATCCTAACTTTAATACCAACCCAACCTTAACTTTAACCATACCGCTAACCCTAGCTTCAACTCTAATCCTAACCCTAACTCTAATACCAACCCAACCTTAACTCTAACCATACTGCTACCCTAGCTTCAACTCTAATCCTAACCCTAATACCAACCCAACCTTAACTCAAAGCATACCGCTAACCCTAGCTTCAAATCTAATCCTAACCCTAACTCTAATACCAACCTAACCTTAACCATAACCATACCCTAACCCTAGCTTTAACTTTAATCTAACCCTAACTCTAATTTCATGCCAGCTTTATCTCCAGCCATATCTCTTACCCTAGCTTCAGCCCTAACCCAACCTTTAACACCACCGCAAACTTAACTCTAAACATTTAGCCAACCCTAGCTTTCACTCTAATCCTAAACCTAATAGCAAACTAAACTTAACTCTAACCAGATCTTTAACACTAGCCTTAGCCCTAACCCAACCTCTAACACCAGCCCAACCTTAACTCTAACCATATTTATAACCCTAACTTTAACCCTAACTCTAACACCATCCCAGCCTCAACTCTACTCATATCTCTAGCCCTAGCCTTAGCCCTAACCTCAAGTCTAATCCCATCCGAACCTTAACTCTAACCATACCTCTAACCCTAGCTTCAACTCTAATCCTAACCCTAACTCTAATACCAACCCAACCTTAACTCTAACCATACCGCTAACCCTAGCTTCAACTCTAATCCTAACCCAAACTCTAATACCAACCCAACCTTAACCATAACCATACCGCTGACCCTAGCTTCAACTCTAATCCTAACCCTAACTCTAATACCAACCCAACCTTAACTCTAACCATATCTCTAACACTAGCTTCAACTCTAATCCTAATCCTAACTTTAATACCAACCCAACCTTAACTTTAACCATACCGCTAACCCTAGCTTCAACTCTAATCCTAACCCTAACTCTAATACCAACCCAACCTTAACCATAACCATACCGCTAACCCTAGCTTCAACTCTAATCCTAACCCTAACTCTAATACCAACCCAACCTTAACTCTAACCATACTGCTACCCTAGCTTCAACTCTAATCCTAACCCTAATACCAACCCAACCTTAACTCAAAGCATACCGCTAACCCTAGCTTCAAATCTAATCCTAACCCTAAATCTAATACCAACCTAACCTTAACCATAACCATACGCTAACCCTAGCTTTAACTTTAATCTAACCCTAACTCTAATTTCATGCCAGCTTTATCTCCAGCCATATCTCTTACCCTAGCCTCAGCCCTAACCCAACCTTTAACACCACCGCAAACTTAACTCTAAACATTTAGCCAACCCTAGCTTTCACTCTAATCCTAAACCTAATAGCAAACTAAACTTAACTCTAACCAGATCTTTAACACTAGCCTTAGCCCTAACCCAACCTCTAACACCAGCCCAACCTTAACTCTAACCATATTTATAACCCTAACTTTAACCCTAACTCTAACACCATCCCAGCCTCAACTCTACTCATATCTCTAGCCCTAGCCTTAGCCCTAACCTCAAGTCTAATCCCATCCGAACCTTAACTCTAACCATACCTCTAACCCTAGCTTCAACTCTAATCCTAACCCTAACTCTAATACCAACCCAACCTTAAATCTAACCATACCGCTAACCCTAGCTTCAACTCTAATCCTAACCCAAACTCTAATACCAACCCAACCTTAACCATAACCATACCGCTGACCCTAGCTTCAACTCTAATCCTAACCCTAACTATAATACCAACCCAACCTTAACTCTAACCATATCTCTAACACTAGCTTCAACTCTAATCCTAATCCTAACTTTAATACCAACCCAACCTTAACTTTAACCATACCGCTAACCCTAGCTTCAACTCTAATCCTAACCCTAACTCTAATACCAACCCAACCTTAACCATAACCATACCGCTAACCCTAGCTTCAACTCTAATCCTAACCCTAACTCTAATACCAACCCAACCTTAACTCTAACCATACTGCTACCCTAGCTTCAACTCTAATCCTAACCCTAATACCAACCCAACCTTAACTCAAAGCATACCGCTAACCCTAGCTTCAAATCTAATCCTAACCCTAACTCTAATACCAACCTAACCTTAACCATAACCATACGCTAACCCTAGCTTTAACTTTAATCTAACCCTAACTCTAATTTCATGCCAGCTTTATCTCCAGCCATATCTCTTACCCTAGCTTCAGCCCTAACCCAACCTTTAACACCACCGCAAACTTAACTCTAAACATTTAGCCAACCCTAGCTTTCACTCTAATCCTAAACCTAATAGCAAACTAAACTTAACTCTAACCAGATCTTTAACACTAGCCTTAGCCCTAACCCAACCTCTAACACCAGCCCAACCTTAACTCTAACCATATTTATAACCCTAACTTTAACCCTAACTCTAACACCATCCCAGCCTCAACTCTACTCATATCTCTAGCCCTAGCCTTAGCCCTAACCTCAAGTCTAATCCCATCCGAACCTTAACTCTAACCATACCTCTAACCCTAGCTTCAACTCTAATCCTAACCCTAACTCTAATACCAACCCAACCTTAACTCTAACCATACCGCTAACCCTAGCTTCAACTCTAATCCTAACACAAACTCTAATACCAACCCAACCTTAACCATAACCATACCGCTGACCCTAGCTTCAACTCTAATCCTAACCCTAACTCTAATACCAACCCAACCTTAACTCTAACCATATCTCTAACACTAGCTTCAACTCTAATCCTAATCCTAACTTTAATACCAACCCAACCTTAACTTTAACCATACCGCTAACCCTAGCTTCAACTCTAATCCTAACCCTAACTCTAATACCAACCCAACCTTAACCATAACCATACCGCTAACCCTAGCTTCAACTCTAATCCTAACCCTAACTCTAATACCAACCCAACCTTAACTCTAACCATACTGCTACCCTAGCTTCAACTCTAATCCTAACCCTAATACCAACCCAACCTTAACTCAAAGCATACCGCTAACCCTAGCTTCAAATCTAATCCTAACTCTAACTCTAATACCAACCTAACCTTAACCATAACCATACGCTAACCCTAGCTTCAACTCTAATCCTAACCTTAACTCTAATACCAACCCAACCTTAACTCTAACCATACCGCTAACCCTAGCTTCAACCCTAATCCTAATCTTAACTCTAATACCAACCCAACCTTAACTCTAACCATACCGCTAAACCTAGCTTCAACTCTAATCCTAATCCTAACTCTAATACCAACCCAACCTTAACCATAACCATACCGCTACCCAAGCATTAACTCTAATCCTAATCTTAACACTAATACCAACTCAACCTTAACTCTAACCATACCGCTAACGCTAGCTTCAACTCTAATCCTAACCCTAACTCTAATACCAACCCAACCTTAACTCTAACCATACCGCTAACCCTAGCTTTAAATCTAATCCAAACCCTAACTCTAATACCAACCCAATCTTAACCATAACCATACCGCTAACCCTAGCTTCACCTCTAATCCTAACCCTAACTCTAATACCAACCCAACCTTAACTCTAACCATACGGCTATTCCTAGCTTCAACTCTAATCCTAACCCTTGAACCCACGGACCACGCACGCAACCTGGGGGTCATCCTCGACTCCACTCTCTCTCTCCATGACCAGGCAAGTCAACGCCGTCTCCGCTTCCTGCTTCAACACCCTCCGTATGCTCCGCAGGATCTTCAAATGGATCCCCCTCGACACGAGAAAAAACGTTACCCAGGCCCTCATCACCAGCAGACTCGACTACGGGAACTCCCTCTACTCAGGAACTACAAACAAGCTCCTGAGAGGACTCCAACGCATCCAGAACGCCTCGCCCCGACTCATCCTCGACGTCCCCCGCCGCAGCCACATCACACTCCACCTGAGAGCCTGCACTGGCTCCCCGTCAACAAAAGGATCACCTTCAAGCTCCTGATCCACGCACACAAAGCACTGCACAACACCGGACCCACCTACCTCAACAACCGACTCAGCTTCCACACCCCCACCTGAAGCCTCCGCTCAGCCAACCTCGCCCTCGCCACAGTCCCTCGCATCTGAAAAACCACCACCGGCGGCAGATCCTTCTCCTACCTCGCCGCCAAGACCTGGAACACTCTCCCCACCATCCTACGACAGACCCAGGACCTGCTGGCCTTCAGAAGACTCCTCAAGACCTGGCTCTTCGACCAGTAGCACCCCCCTCCCCAGCGCCTTGAGACCCTCTCGGGTATGTAGCACGCTTTACAAATGCAGTGATTGATTGATTGAACCCTAACTCTAATACCAACTCAACCTTAACTCTAACCATTCCGCTAACCCTAGCTTCAACTCTAATCCTAACCCTAACTCTAATACCAACCCAATCTTATCCATAACCATACCGCTAACCCTAGCTTCAACTCTAATCCTAACCCTAACTATAATACCAACCCAACCTTAACTCTAACCATACCGCTAACCCTAGCTTTAAATCTAATCCTGACCCTAACTCTAATACCAACCTAATCTTAACCATAACCATACCGCTAACCCTAGCTTCACCTCTAATCCTAACCCTAACTCTAATACCAACCCAACCTTAACTCTAACCATACGGCTATTCCTAGCTTCAACTCTAATCCTAACCCTAACTCTAATACCAACCCAACCTTAACTCTAACCATACCGCTAACCCTAGCTTCAACTCTAATCCTAACCCTAACTCTAATACCAACCCTACCTTAACTCTAACCATACCGCTAACCCTAGCTTCAACTCTAATCCTAACCCTAACTCTAATACCAACCCAACCTTAACCATAACCATACCGCTAACCCTAGCTTCAACTCTAATCCTAACCCTAACTCTATTACCAACCCAAACTCAACCATAACCAAACCGCTAACCCTAGCTTCAACTCTAATCCTAACCCTAACTCTAATACCAACCCAACCTTAACCATAACCATACCGCTAACCCTAGCTTCAACTCTAATCCTAACCCTAACCCTAATACCAACCCAACCTTAACCATAACCATACCGCTAACCCTAGCTTCAACTCTAATCCTAACCCTAACTCTAATACCAACCCAACCTTAACCATAACCATACCGCTAACCCTAGCTTCAACTCTAATCCTAACCCTAACTCTATTACCAACCCAAACTTAACCATAACCAAACCGCTAACCCTAGCTTCAACTCTAATCCTAACCCTAACTCTAATACCAACCCAACCTTAACTCTAACCATATCTCTAACACTAGCTTCAACTCTAATCGTAATCCAAACTCTAATACCAACCTAACCTTAATTTAAACCATACCGCTAACCCTAGCTTCTACTCTAATCCTAACCTTAACTCTAATACTACCTCGACCTCTAAACAAATCTCTTATTTTAGCCTTAGCCCTAACTCTAACATAATCCCAGTATTAACCCTAATCACATCTCTAACCCTAGATTTAAGCATAACCCTAACCCAACTCTAACGCCATCCCAACCTTAATGCTAACTATATCTCTAGCCCAAACCATAACACTTCTCCAAGGCGGACAGCCTGTGGATTTTTTGTTACTGTCAGAAACCCTAACACCAGTCCCAGGTGTAACCATAATCATAGCACTAATCCCTAACTCCAACACTTTTCCAAGACACTGCAGCTCTGCCTGATGTTTGAGTAGATCCAGTCCATTCTTTTCAGAAATCCCAAAAACAATCCTAAACTTAACCATAACAATAGCACTGAACCCAACCTTTAGCCTAACCCTAACACTTCTCCAAGACACTCTAGGCTCTGGCTGATATTTTCCTAAAAAAGAACGAGCTGGAGTCCAATTTCGTCTTGTCGAAAACTCTAACCCAGCTTTAACCCATGCACATACCTCTACCATGACCCCTAAACCGAACACTTTGCCAGGACACGCGGCTCTGCCTTTCATGTGTGTGACTCCAGTTGGCTCTTTCCTACATAACTGCCCCCACCTCTTGTTGCTTTTCATACTCCAACATTTGTACCTCCTGTGTTGGCCGCCTCCATCTTGAACACAAACACGTGATTGGCTGTCTTAGCCATGAACACCGAGAGACTAGTAAAGTAGTATCGTTGAGTTTTCCAAAAGTGTTTTCAGTGGTCTGTCTGTCTGTCCTAAGGGCCCCAGTACTGGGAATACAGTGAATGAAAGGACAAGGAGTGTAGAGATGTGCCCAGGATCACAGTGTGTGGTTCTTAGCTGAATTGGATGTAGTCATAACTTGTGTTCCTTCCAAAAGGGAGGGACAACAGACGATCCCCTGACCGAGCATCGGTGGTGTTCAGACCCCGGAAGGAAACAAACACCCTGGACTCCTCGACAGCCTAAGGGGGTCTCCATTGATCCTTCCTCAGGGCTCCAAACATAGGGAAAAGGAAAGAAAACACGTGTCTCAATTGTAATTCCCTAACCATATTCCTAACCATTGCCGTAACCATATCTCTACTACTCCCTGTAGCCCTAACCAAATCCCAGCTATAAAGGACATTTTAATTACGCCTGGAGCAGGAGCTAAATGCAAATGTAACATTTCGCAAAATTTCGCGGGATGATTTTGCATTATTTCGCACTGTTTGTTTTTCTGTTGGCAGGCGATAGGTAGGTTTGAGTAGAACATTTCTTGGGGGAGGCAATTTCTCCTCGACTAAGCCCCCTTGCATGCAGTTCGTGGAGTGGTGCATGTTGGGTAATCCATCATGCCCAATTATGAGACACCGCAAATCACATTTCAAGACATTTTCCCCTCCCCCAAAAACCACGCCCATTCCCTCAAAGCTCGATAAAGGGCCACCTTTCGGATACTTTTCCACGGGGAGATATCTGTCAGTGAGATGTCTGTCAGTGAGATGTTGTGCAGGGGGTGTGCTTCTTGTAAGCTATCTGAACATCACTGAAACATTACACATGTTGAATGCTTTCACATCTGATAGATGGCCCCATGTGACGTCATCACCTTGAACCAGCGTCGTTGCGAAGCCAGCCCCCTGCTGTTGCTGGGGGCCATTAGTTTCACTTTCAAGATTGTTTCACTTTCATTTCACTTTGAGCAATTTTAACATCGTAAGTATGGGCTATAAAATCCCAGAATTCAAAGCGCTTTGACTAACTAGCCACGACTAACTGCTAGCTTGGCATAATAACGAGAAAAAATAAAAGGCAAGAAAATGAATGAATGGAATGTTTGACATTCCTTGAACGCCCTTTGAAGCCCATCACACTGGCGCTTTTGCTGAAATATGTTTTAAATTCACTTATAGGATTAAGTGTAAGAATAAAGGAACCCAGAATATTGCTTCTGGATTGTATTAAAATGTCTTTCTCCCCGCTCCCCCACGGCCCCAAACTGGGTTCGAATGTTTAGCGCGTTTGCTGCTTTACATTTCATATCATTATTGTTATAATTAAAAATCAGCGCTGACGAATACATGTTTCTATAGTTTCTTAAAGAGTGTGTCTGCAAACCCCACTACAATGTGCTAGGTTTCTTCTATTATTGTACATTTTATAAATAAATTGTGAAAATGATGTTTACATTTTTCCATTCTGGGTGCCTGTAGTGACCAAACACTATTAAACAGCTCCGTGCCGCGCACTGAAAAGGGTGAAGCCCACTGCATTCCCCTCGACCTCTCGCCCCTCCACCCAGACCGCCTCTCTCACCCCCTGTCTATGCTTGAACCCCTCTGCATATCTCTGTTTCCCTTCTCTCTGGTACACCCTCCACGCCCCTCTCATGGCAGCTTCTCCCCTCTCTCTCTCCCTCCTTCTCTCTCTCTCTTTCGCTCTCTCTCTCTCTCTCCCTCCGTCTCGCTCTCTCTCTCGCTCCCTGTATCTCTAGCTCTCTCTCTCCTTCTTCCCTCTCTGTCGCTCTCTCTCTCTCTCTCTCGCTCCTTCTCCTCCTCTCTCTCTCTTCCTTCCCTCTTTACCTTCCACCCCTCCACCCAGACCTCCTCTCTCACTCACCCCTCTGTCTATGCTTGTATCCCTCTCTATTTCTCTGTTTCCCTTCCCTCTGGTACACCCCTCCACGCCCCTCTCATGGCAGCTTCTCCCCCCCCCTCTCTCTCTATTCTTCTCAATCTCTCTCTCTCCCTCTATCTCTCTCTCCCTCTCTCCTTCCCTCTCTCTCCCTCTTCTCTTTCTCCTCTCTATCTCTCTCTCTATCTCTTCTTCTCCTCCTCCTCTCTCTCTCTTCCTTCCCTCTCGACCTCTCACCCCTCCACCCAAACCTCCTCTCTCACTCACCCCCTCTGTCTATGCTTGAATCCCTCTCTATGGGGAAGATTTATGTTTCCTGGCGCATCCCTGCAAATCAGCAGGGATGCGCCAGGAAAGATGCGTCACGCAAGTTTACCCTTGCGCCACCACAGATGCGCCGCATTTACAATGCAGCGCATCGTGGCGCAAGGATAAACAGATGCGTGACGCATCTGATGGCGTAAGGGCGGCGCATTGCTGGAGTCGTGTCGCAAGCACGACGCAACTCCAGCAATGTTTAGGGGCTGCCCATACCTAACATGCTGCGTCATGCCTTACGCCTGCTTCAAGCAGGCGCAAGGTTTTGACGCAGCAGCGCCGGAAAAGTGACTGAGTGAAATCTTGTAGATTTCACTGCGTCACTTTTCCGAGGCTTTTTCCGATGGAACGCCCACCCTGCATACATTAAACCTGACGCAGGTTTAATGTGGCGCAGGGCTTTACACCGTGACGCATCTCCATAGATGCGTCACGATGTAAATGGGGCGCAACGTGGCGCAGGGTTTACGCCGCCGCTGCGTCACAAAAGTGACGCAACGGCGGCGTAAAAGTGGCGCAAGTCTAACATAAATCTGCCCCTATGTATCTGTTTCCCCTCCCTCTGGTACACCCCTCTCATTACAGCATCTCCCCTCAGTCTCCTGACAGACCTCTCTCTCCATCTCTTCCCTCTCCACCCCTTTCTCACCCTCTCTCTCTTTCTTTCATTCCCTCTCGGCTTCTCACCCCTCCACCCAGACCTCCTCTCTCTCTCACCTCCCTCTATCTACGCTTGAACCCCTGTATGTCTCTGTTTCCCCTCCACGCCCCTCTCATTACAGCTTCTCCCCTTCTCTCTCTCCTGCTCCTTCCCTCTTCCCTCTTCCCCCGCCCCCCCCTCCCTCCCCGTCTTCCCCACTGTCACCTTGACCCTCCTGCGGAAGTCTCTGCAGCAGACGGTCCTTCTCTGCCTCCCTTCCTCCTCCTCAACCGACTCCACCGCCTCATCAAGAGCAGGGCAGCACAGAGGGCCCCAGAGAGACACAGGCACCCCTTAGGGGCCCCAAGGAAGCGTGACAAACCCGGGCAAGACTCGGGGACAGGCATCCACACATGTAAGAAACAGAAGTGCTCACCACAGCACAGCACAGAGGACAGGCACAGCAGTGCAAGCTTCATCCACAGACAGAGAAAAGGTACAGCAAGGCAAGCGTCCTACACACACACAGAACAGGTACAGCAGGGCAAGCTTCCTCCACAAACAGTGAAAAGGTAGAGCAGGGCAAGCTTCCTACATACACAGAAAAGGTACAGCAGGGCAAGCTTCCTCCACACACAAGGAAAAGGTACAACAGAACATGCTTCCTCCACACACAGAGACCAGGCTCAGCAGTCTACAGAAGGACAAGCTTCCTCCACACCGAGAGAACAGGCCCAGTAGCTTACAGAAGGACAAGATTCCTCCACACACAGAAAACAGATAAAGCAGTCTACAGAAGGACAAACTTCCTCCACACACTGAGAGCAGGCGCAGCAGTCTATAGACGGACAAGCTTCCTCCACACACTGAGAACAGGTGCAGCAGTCCACAGAAGGACACGCCTCCTTCACACACACAGAACAGAAACAGCAGTCTTAATCCAGGTAAGCTTCCTCCACACAGAGAGACAAGGCACATCAGTCTACAGAAGGACAAGATTCCTTGCTCACTACACAGAGAACGGGTGCAGAGCACTGGCTGTGGCAACGCAAGCTACCTACGCATGAAAGAAACAGAGGCGCACACTCACAACACAGAGAACGGGTGCAGCGTGGGCTACGCCAATGCTGGCTCCCTATGCATGAAGGTAATAGAGACGCACACTCACTACACAGAGAACGGGTGCAGCGCGGGCTGCAGCAATGCAGGTGCCCTGTGTATGAAAGAAACAGATGGGCACTCACTACACAGAGAGCGGGTGCAGCGCGGTCTGCAGCAATGCAGGTGCCCTGTGTATGAAAGAAACAGATGGGCACTCACTACACAGAGAGCGGGTGCAGCACGGGCTGCACTGGTGCCCTGTGTTTGAAAGAAACAGAGACACACACTCACTACGTAGAGAGAAAGGGTGCAGTGCTGGATGCAGCAATGCAGGCTCCCTATGCATAAAAGAAACAGACACGCACTCACTACACAGAGAATGGGTGCCGCACAGGCTATGACAATGCAGAAGCCCTGTGAGTGAAAGAAACAGAGGCGGATGCTCACTACATGGAGAGAAAAGGTGCAGCGCCGGCTGCAGCAACGCAGGCTCCCTATGCATGAAAGAAACAGAGACGCACACTCACTACACAGAGAACGTGTGCAGTGCGGGCTGCAGCAATGCAGGCTCCTTATGCATGAAAGAAACAGAGACGCACACTCACTACACAGAGAATGGGTGCAGCACAGGCTGCGACAATGCAGACGCCCTGTGTATGAAAGAAACAGAGGCGGACACTCACTACTTAGAGAGAAAGGGTGCAACGCTGCCTGCAGCGAAGCAGGCTCCCAATGCATGAAAAAAAGAGAGACAGCACTCACTACACAGAGAACAGGTGCAGAACAGGCTGTGGCAATGCAGGTTTGCTGTGTATGAAAGAAACCGAGGTGCATGCTCACTACACAGAGAGAAAGGGTGCAGAGCCGGCTGCAGCAATACAGGCTCCCTAAGCATGAAAGAAACAGAGACGCGCACTCACTACACAGAGAAAAGGTGCAGTGCCGGCTGCAGCAATGCAGGCTCCCTATGCATGAAAGAAACAAAGACGTGCACTCACTACAGAGAGAACAGGTGCAGTGCCGGCTGCAGCAATGCAGGCTCCCTATTCATGAAAGAAACAGACATGCACTCACCACACAGAGAATGGGTGCAGCACAGGCTGCGACAATGCAGACACCCTGTAGATGAAAGAAAGAGAGGCGAATGCTCACTACATAGAGAGAAAGGGTGCAGTGCCGGCTGCAGCAATGCAGTCTCCCTATGCATGAAAGACACAGAGGTGCATGCTCCCTACACAGAGAACTTGTGCAGCACAGGCTGCGGCAATGCAGATGCCCTGTGTATGAAAGAAACAGAGGCGCATGCTCACTACACAGAGAACGGGTGCAGCGCGGGCTGCAGCAATGCAGGTGCCCTGTGTATGAGTGAAACAGAGGTGCATGGTCACTACATAGAGAGAAAAGGGTGCAGCACCTGCTGCGGCAATGTAGGCTCCCTATGCATGTAAGAAACAGACGCGTACTCACTACACAGAGAACAGGTGCAGTGCCGGCTGCAGCAATGCAGGCTCCCTATGCATGAAAGAAACAGACGCGCACTCATTACAAAGAGAACAGGTGCAGTGCCGGCTGCAGCAATGCAGGCTCCCTATGCATGAAAGAAACAGACATGCACTCACCACACAGAGAATGGGTGCAGCACAGGCTGCGACAATGCAGATACCCTGTGGATGAAAGAAAGAGAGGCAAATACTCACTACATCGAGAGAAAGGCTGCAGCGCCAGCTGCAGCAATGCAGTCTCCCTATGCATGAAAGAAACAGAGGTGCATGCTCCTTACACAGAGAACTTGTGCAGCACAGGCTGCGGCAATGCTGGCTCCCTATGCATGAAAGTAACAGAGACGCACACTCACTACATAGAGAACGGGTGCAGCGCGGGCTGCGGCAATGCAGGTGCCCTGTGTATGAATGAAACAGAGGTGCATGGTCACTACATAGAGAGAAAGGGTGCAGCACCGGCTGCAACAATGCAGGCTCCTTATGCATGAAAGAAACAGACGTGCACTCACTACACAGAGAGTGGGTGCAACACGGGCTGCAACAATGCAGACACCCTGTGTATGAGAGAAACAGAGGCGGATGCTGACTACATAGAGAGAGAAAGGGAGCAGTGCCGGCTGCAGCAATGCAGGCTCCCTATGCATTAAAGAAACAGAGACGCAAACTCATTACACAGAGAACGGGTGAAACACAGAAACGGCAATGCAGGTGCCCTGTGTATGAAAGAAACAGGGGCGGACGCTCACTACTTACAGAGAAAGAGTGCAACGCTGCCTGCAGCGAAGCAGGCTCCCTATGCATGAAAGAAAGAGAGACAGCACTCACTACACAGAGAACGGGTGCAGCACAGGCTGTGGCAATGCAGCTTCGGTGTGTATGAAAGAAACCGAGGTGCATGCTCACTACATAGAGAGAAAGGGCGCAGAGCCAGCTGCAGCAATCCAGGCTCCCTATGCATGAAAGAAACAAAGACGCGCACTCACTACACAGAGAACAGGTGCATCGCTGGCTGCAGCAATGCAGGCTCCCTATGCATGAAAGAAACAAAGACGCACACTCACTACAGAGAGAACAGGTGCAGTGCCGGCTGCAGCAATGCAGGCTCCCTATGCATGAAAGAAACAGACGTGCACTCACTACACAGAGAATGGGTGCAGCACAGGCTGCGACAATGCAGACACCCTGTAGATGAAAGAAAGAGAGGCGAATGCTCACTACATAGAGGCTGCGACAATGCAGTCTCCCTATGCATGAAAGAAACAGAGATGCGCACTCACTACACAGAGAACAAGACCTGCGCTGGCTGCAGCAATGCAGGCTCCCTATGCATGAAAGAGACAGAGATGCACACTCACTACACAGAGAACAGGCGCAGCTCCGGCTGCAGCAATGCAGGCTCCCTGTGCAAGAAAGAAACAGAAATGCACACTCACTACACAGAGAACGGGTGCAGCGCAGGCTGCAGCAATGCAAACGCCCAGTGTATGAAAAAAACTGCATGCTCACTACACAGAGAACGGGTGCAGCGCGGGCTGCGGCAATGCAAATGCCCTGTGTATGAAAAAAAACTGCATGCTCACTACACAGAGAACAGGTGCAGCGCGCTGGCTGTGGCAACGCGGGCTCCCTATGCATGAAAGAAACAGAGACGCACACTCACAACACAGAGAACGGGTGCAGCGCGGTCTGCAGCAATGCAGGTGCCCTGTTTATGAAAGAAACAGAGACACACACTCACTACACAGAGAACAGGTGCAGCGCCAGCTGCAGCAATGCAGATGCCCTGTGTATGAAAAAAACACTACACAGAGAATGGGTGCCGCACAAGCTTTGACAATGCAGAAGCCCTGTGTGTGAAAGAAACAGAGGCGGATGCTCACTACATAGAGAGAGAGGGTGCAGCGCCGGCTGCAGCAATGCAGGCTCCCTATGCATGAAAGGAGCAGAGACGC
The DNA here is from genome assembly GCF_964204655.1 of Triturus cristatus. Taxonomy (NCBI): domain Eukaryota; kingdom Metazoa; phylum Chordata; class Amphibia; order Caudata; family Salamandridae; genus Triturus; species Triturus cristatus. Next base: position 50,016,009 of record NC_140590.1, on the reverse strand, counting down.
ACACTCACTAAACAGAGAACGGGTGCAGCGCGGGCTGCGACAATGCAGATGCCCTGTGTATGAAAGAAAGAAAGGCGGATGCTCACTACATAGAGAGAAAGGGTGCAGCACCGGCTGCAGCAATGTATGCTACCTATGCATGAAAGAAACAGAGACGCACACTCACTACACAGAGAACGGGTGCAGCGCCGGCTGCAGCAATGCAGGCTCCCTATGCATGAAAGAAACAGAGACGCACACTCACTACACAGAGAATGGGTGCAGCACAGGCTGCGACAATGCAGACGCCCTGTGTATGAAAGAAACAGGGGCGGATGCTCACTACTTAGAGACAAAGGGTGCAACGCTGCCTGCAGCGAAGCAGGCTCCCTATGCATGAAAGAAAGAGAGACAGCACTCACTACACAGAGAACGGGTGCAGCACAGGCTGTGGCAATGCAGGTTCGCTGTGTATGAAAGAAAACGAGGTGCATGCTCACTACATAGAGAGAAAGGGTGCAGAGTCGACTACAGCAATACGGGCTCCCTATGTATGAAAGAAACAGAGACGCGCACTCACTACACAGAGAACAGGTGCAGCACCGGCTGCAGCAATGCAGGCTCCTTATGCATGAAAGAAACAAAGACGCTCACTCACTACAGAGAGAACAGGTGCAGTGCTGGCTGCAGCAATGCAGCCTCCCTATGCATGAAAGAAACAGAGGCGCATGCTCCCTACACAGAGAACTTGTGCAGCACAGGCTGCGGCAATGCAGACGCCCTGTGTATGAAAGAAACAGAGGCACATGCTCACTACACAAAGAACGGGTGCAGCGCGGGCTGCGGCAATGCAGGTGCCCTGTGTATGAATGAAACAGAGGTGCATGGTCACTACATAGAGAGAAAGGGTGCAGCACCGGCTGCAGCAATGCAGGCTCCCTATGCATGAAAGAAACAGAGGTGCGCACTCACTACACAGAGAAAAGGTGCAGTGCCGGCTGCAGCAATGCAGGCTCCCTATGCATGAATGAAAAAGACTCTCACTCATTACACAGAGAACAGGTGCAGTGCCAGCTGCAGTAATGTACGCTCCCTAAGCATGAAAGAAACAGACGCGCACTCACTACACAGAGAATGGGTGCAGCATAGGCTGTGAAAATGCAGATGCCCTGTGTGTGAAAGAAAGATAGGCGGATGCTCACTACATAGAGAGAAAGGGTGCAGTGTCAACTTCAGCAATGCATGCTCCCTATGCATGAAAGAAACAGAGACTCACTACACAGCAAACGGGTGCAGCGCTGGCTGCAGCAATGCAGGCTTCCTATGCATGAAAGAAACAGAGACGCACACTCACTACACAGAGAATGGGTGCAGCACAGGCCTTGACAATAAAGATGCCCTGTGTATGAAAGAAACAGGGGTGGACACTCACTACTTAGAGAGGAAGGGTGCAATGCTGCCTGCAGCGAAGCAGGCTCCCTATGCATGAAAGAAACAAAGACAAGCACTCATTACAGAGAGAACAGGTGCAGCGCCGGCTGCAGTAATGCAGGCTACCTATGCATGAAAGAAACAAAGACAAGCACTCATTACAGAGAGAACAGGTGCAGCGCCAGCTGCAGCAATGCAGGCTATCTATGCATGAAAGAAACAAAGACGTGCACTCACTACACAGAGAACAGGTGCAGTGCCACCTACAGCAATGCAGGCTCCCTATGCATGAAAGAAACAGACGAGCACTCACTACATAGAGTATGGGTGCAGCACGGGCTGCGACAATGCAGACGCCCTGTGTATGAAAGAAACAGAGGCGGATGCTCACTACATAGAGAGAGAAAGGGTGCAGTGCCAGCTGCAGCAATGCAGACTCCCTATGCATGAAAGAAACAGAGACGCACACTCATAACACAGAGAACGGGTGAAGCACAGACTGCGGCAATGCAGAGACCCTGTGTATGAAAGAAACAGAGGCGGATGCTCACTACATAGAGAGAGAAAGGGTGCAGTGCCAGCTGCAGCAATGCAGGCTCCCTATGCATGAAAGAAACAGAGACGCACACTCACTACACAGAGAACGGGTGAAGCACAGACTGAGGCAATGCAGGTGCCCTGTGTATGAAAGAAACAGAGGTGCATGCTCAGTACATAGAGAGAAAGGGTGCAGCTCCGGCTGCAGCAATCCAGGACCCCTATGCATGAAAGTAACAGAGCCGCACACTCACTACACAGAGAACGGGTGCAGCACGGGCTGCGACAATGCAGACGCCCTGTGTATGAAAGAAACAGAGGCGGATGCTCACTACATAGAGAGAGAGGGTGCAGTGCCAGCTGCAGCAATGCAGGCTCCCAGTGCATGAAAGAAACAGAGGCGCATGCTCCCTACACAGAGAACTTGTGCAGCACATGCTGCGGCAATGCAGACGCCCTGTTTATGAAAGAAACAGAGGTTCATGCTCACTACACAAAGAACGGGTGCAGGGCGGGCTGCGGCAATGCTGGCTCCCTATGCATGAAAGTAACAGAGACGCACACTCACTATACATAGAACGGGTGCAGCACGGGCAGCGGCAATGCAGGTGCCCTGTGTATGAATGAAACAGAGGTGCATGGTCACTACATAGAGAGAAAGGGTGCAGCACCTGCTGCAGCAATGCAGGCTCCCTATGCATGTAAGAATCAGAGACGCGCACTCACTACACAGAGAACAGGTGCAGTGCCGGCTGCAGCAATGCCGGCTCCCTATGCATGAAAGAAACAGAGGCGCATGCTCACTACACAAAGAACGGGTGCAGCGCGGCCTGCGGCAATGCTGGCTCCCTATACATGAAAGTAACAGAGACACACACTCACTACACAGAGAATAGGTGCAGCGCGGGCTGCGGCAATGCAGGCTCCCTATGCACGAAAGAAACAGACGTGCACTCACTACACAGAGAACGGGTGCAGCACAGGCTGCGACAAAGCAGACACCCTGTGTATGAAGGAAAGAGAGGTGGATGCTCACTACATGGAGAGAAAGGATACAGCGCCGGCTGCAGCAATGCAGGCTCCCTATGCATGAAAGGAATAAACGCGCACTCACTACACAGAGAACAGGTGCAGTGCCAGCTGCAGCAATGCAGGCTCCCTATGCATGAAAGAAACAGACGAGCACTCACTACACAGAGAACGGGTGCAGCACAGGCTGCGACAAAGCAGACGCCCTGTGTATGAAAGAAACAGAGGCGGATGCTCACTACATAGAGAGAGAAAGGGTGCAGTGCCAGCTGCAGCAATGCAGGCTCCCTATGCATGAAAGAAACAGAGACGCACACTCACAACACAGAGAACGGGTGAAGCACAGACTGCGGCAATGCAGGTGCCCTGTGTATAAAGAAACAGAGGTGCATGCTCACTACATAGAGAGAAAGGGTGCAGCGCCGGCTGCAGAAATCTAGGCGCCCTATGAATCAAAGAAACAGAGACGCACACTCACTACACAGAGAACGGGTGCAGCGCCAGCTGCAGCAATGCAGGCTCCCTATGCATGAAAGAAACAGAGACGCACACTCACTACACAGAGAATGGGTGCAGCACCGGCTGCAGCAATGCAGGCTCCCTATGCATGAAAGAAACAGAGGCGCACACTCACTACACAGAGAATGGGTGCAGCACAGGCTGCGACAATGCAGATGCCCTGTGTATGAAAGAAGAGAGGTGAATGCTCACTACATAGAGAGAAAGGGTGCAGCGCCGGCTGCAGCAATGCATGCTCCCTATGCATGAAAGAAACAGATACGCGCACTCACTACACAGAGAACAGGTGCAGTGCCGGCTGCAGCAATACAGGCTCCCTATGCATGAAAGAAACAGAGACGCGCACTCACTACACAGAGAACAGGTGCAGCGCCGTCTGCAGCAATGCAGGATCCCTATGCATGAAAGAAACAAAGATGCGCACTCACTACAGAGATAACAGGTGCAGTGCCGGCTGCAGCAATGCAGGCTCCCTATGCATGAAAGAAACAGACGTGCACTCACTACACAGAGAACGGGTGCAGCACAGGCTGCGACAATGCAGACACCCTGTGTATGAAAGAAAGAGAGGTGGATGCTCACTACATGGAGAGAAAGGATACAGCGCCGGCTGCAGCAATGCAGGCTCTCTATGCATGAAAGAAACAGACGTGCACTCACTACACAGAGAACAGGTGCAGTGCCAGCTGCAGCAATGCAGGCTCCCTATGCATGAAAGAAACAGACGAGCACTCACTACACAGAGTATGGGTGCAGCACGGGCTGCAGCAATGCAGGCTCCCTATGGATGAAAGAAACAGAGACGCGCACTCACTACACAGAGAACAGGTGCAGTGCCGGCTGCAGCAATGCAGGCTCCTTATGCATGAAAGAAACAAAGACGCTCACTCACTACAGAGAGAACAGGTGCAGTGCCGGCTGCAGCAATGCAGCCTCCCTATGCATGAGAGAAACAGAGACAAGCACTCATTACAAAGACATTGGGTGCAGCACAGGCTGAGGCAAAACGAGGTTTCATTTGGAAATGGGTGAATGGTGCACAATTCTATGGGAGGACTGGAGGCTGCAATTATGCGTTATGCTTCTCAGTCTTTACTACTCATAAAAAACAGCAGCCAATCAAAAAACAGTAAGGATAAACACACTACATTTCTCATGAGGCTTTTAACCACGCCTCTATCAAACCCACCAATCGTCTGTGGTCTTCCAATACAAACTAGAGCGGCTCCCTCTTCCTGCTTCTCTGTCTTTGCTGCTCCGCAGCCATGAGAAGTGTCTCTCTATTATGTCAACCACTGACTGCATTATATACTTTATGCACGTTACTCTTGTTCTCGGCGGCTTCTCCGCTTTGTATTTTGCACCTGACCTCTTCCTTTCAGGTTAAGTCAGCGCCCCACACCCAATCGACTCGCAGTCCCTGCGCGGTCACTTTTCTCTCTATTCTTATTTTTGACACGTGTTGCGCCTTATAGGTGTTTTCCAAGTAATTTTGTCAATCAATTTTGTGCAATTAAATATTCTTTTCCTTGCGTAGTTTGGTCCAAACTCTTCGGCGTTCTCGTTGCCTAGTTACGCGCATTCGCACAAAATACCTCGCCCCACCCGGGAGCGAGGTCGCGCGTGCAGCCCCTCACGCGCACCTCTACGGAAGCCTGCCCGCGTGCCGCTGTTGCACGCCCAGCAGCTTCCAGGACACGTCGCTAGAGCCGCCTCGCGCCAGGCTTCAATAACAGGAGATCTTCGCAGGTTGTCCAAGTTGCCGGGGCTGTTTGATTGACAGAGGCTTCCAATTTCAGGCTTTCACGGCTTTTTTGTTCTCACTGTTTAAGTCCTGTCTCATACTTTTGGTAACTCTTATATAACCCTGCAAGCAGCTGAATGCTCCCTCCGACATCCTGACTTCCGGCTGAGGTGGGCGGCAACCGCTGGGACGCGGGTCTTCCACTCTCTTCCTGCTGTATAACTCTAGCCTTGGTTGACCTTTGCTTCCCTCTGGGGGGTTTGACTGAGGTGTCACCGACCCTCTTGTGATATGTCTGATTAAGAGACTTTCAACCATGATCTGGCTGCCTATGGCCTGGAAGAAGACATGTTGAGGGCATGGACGCCACAATTGATAAATCTATTCAGAAACATCTAGAGGAGGCCTTCTCCTTAGCACTCCTACCCATTTCTCAATGCTTAGATAAGCTTGCAGGGCGTGCATCCACCCCAACTCCTTCAGGGAACCCCCTCTCCTCCCATCTTCTGCCCCGTCATGGCCACATTTGAAGGTGATCACGAAAGTGACCGAAGGGCCTTTAACTGACCATGCTTACAGCGCGGGCTCTCTTCCACCCCCCTCCTTCTTTCCCATCAGTCCCACCTCGGTCACTGACACGGATACAGATTCCTCCTTTTCTCATGAAACCCAGGCTCGCAAGCCTTTCACTTTCAACGCTTCTGACATTTTGCACCTCAGGGCCTCCGATTGGTCCCCTGACCCCACAGGGTCTGAGTTTATGCAGTTGAATCTGAGCAAGAGTTGTGACAAGGAGGTCAGGTCCTGTGTACGTTCTGAATTCCTGCGGCCAGACTTGTCCCACAAAACTGCCCTCACCCCAGATATTGACACTTCCATGCAGACTTTCCTTGAGAAGTACAGCAAAGACCCTAGAAAGCATATTGATAAAGCACTTGGTGCTTGCCAAGACAAACTCCTTGACGTTTCTGGCCCCTTAGCCAAAATCTTAGAATTGGCCCATTAAGCACAGGAAACAGGGGATCCTGTTCATCCGGAGGTGCTAGCAGGTTGGACACAGAGGGCGCTCTGGCTCTTGGGCAATGCCAACTGCATGTTAACTTCAGAATGCCGTAAGTCCATGCTTATTTGAAATGACCCTCAATTGGCTGAACTGGCTACTGCAGAACCGGGTCCCCTGGCAGAAGGCCAGTTGTTTGGAGCCTGTTTTATAAAAGATATAGCCAAGTTCGTCAATACATTCACCCCCTGGATAAATCCCAAACTTCGCTCAAATGAGTTTTCAACCCCCTTTCTGGCAGGGCCGGATGTGGCAGAGGACACTCGACCGGCTGCTTCAACCAACAAGGTCCTCAGCATGGATGCAACCCCAGGCGTAGAGGTTACGCCCAAGATCCAGCCCAAGCAGGTCCAGAGGCTTCAGAGCCCGCTTCAATCAAGGAGTCAACTGGGGGTTCCGTAACTCCGACAACCAATCTGCAGGCAATGGTTCCCACAACCCTTTCCCAGCTTCTTCTGGGGGGCAGACTGAGCTACTTTTTGCACAATTGGGCAAAGATTACGTTTGATTCGTGGGTTCTGGATACAGTTCAAGGTTATCAAGAGCTGTCTCACCCTCCTTATCAAGGCTCATTCATCCCTTTCCTTTTTTCCCAACAAGACAAGTCTTTTATAGACTCGGATCTTTGGGAACTTTTGTCAAAACAGGCAATTGCGCTGACGTCCCCTCACCCCGAGGGTTTTTGCAGCAATATGTTTTTGTACAAAAGAAAGGTGAGGTCAAAGATTGATTCTGAATCTCAGACTCTTTAATCCTTTTGTGACTTATCATCACTTCAAGATGGAGGGCATCCAGGTGCTAAGGGATCTTCTTCAGGAACGAGACTGGACGGTTTGTCCAGATCTCAAGGATACCTATCTGCGTGTCCCCATTTGCCCCTCTCATCATTAGCACCTACATAATCCATGGAAAGGCCAATGGTGCCAGTATCAACCTCTTCCATCCGTGGGTGTTCACCAAATATTTGAAACCAGTCGCGGGCGGTTAGGAGAGATGGGGGTTTGCATGATCGTCTCTCTAGACGACGTGCTCCGCCTGGCCCAGGATCACTCCCTTCTGTTAATGCATCTTTCTTGGACAATGTCTCTTCTTCAGAATCTGGCATTTGTAATAAATACCAAGAAATTCATGATTGTTCCATCCCAAGAAGTGGAATTCCTGGGCTTTCGGGTAAACTCCCTCACGGCACAGTTGCTTCTTCCTCCCTTGAAAGTGAAATTCATGAAGAGGGAGTTGAATTTGACTTTGTCGAAACAGATGGTGTCTTTGAGATCGCTGGCTAGGATTGTGGGGTTGTTAGCATCTTCAATCCAAGCAATCTTCCCGTGCCCAATGGACTACAGGGCTCTTCAACGCCTGAAGATTCGTTACTTGCAACAGGGCTTCAGTTACGACGATCTGATTCCATTGGCGGCCGAAGCCCAAGAGGAACGTCAGTGGTGGCTTCTTCTCATGGAAGCGTGGAATGGCAAGGCCGTTTTCAGAGGCTCGCCAGATGCGGTCTATGTGGGGTGCACGATGCGGAGAGTTTTCAACAGGCAGTCATTGGTCAGCAGAAGAATTACGACTTCAGATCAATTGCCTGGAACTTCTAGCAGGTTCTTTTCTTTACAGTCGGCCTCTCCCATTAAAAGCAACTGCTGCGTCCTCTTGCCGATGGACAGTGTTTCAGCAGTCCGTTATATCAACCGCATGGAAGGCACGAGATCACGCCAGCTGGCAAACATTGCCCAAGACTTTTGCCATCTTTGCCTCTCTCAGAAGATCACGGCTCTGGAGGAATATCTTCTAGGCAAAGACAATCTAGTAGCGGACTGAAACTCCAGATTCGTGAGGTACTACAGCGAATGGAAACTCCACCCGTACATCTTTAAGGAGACTATGTCGGCTCGGGTTCGTGCCATGTGGACCTGTTAGCATCCTGGCTCAACACTCAACTGACACAGTTCTACAGTTGGAGGACAGATCCGATAGCCTTGGGTACAAATACCTTCCTTCACTTTTGAGGAAATCAGATGAATTACGTCTTTCCTCCATTTGCCATGATTCCGAGGGTGGCGGCTCAGGTCTGACATCAATTGGCGACTCTGGGTCTAGTTCCCCTCAATGGAAGACACAATCATGGTTTCCGACTCTTTTGGAATTGTCTGTAGCTCTTCCCATCCTCCTTCTGGTTTTCCCTCAGTAACTCCTGGACCCAGTGGGTTTGCCTTATCCTCTAATTCTTCAAGACCAATTGCCTCTCATGGTCTGGAATGTTTCAGGAGACATGAACAGATGGAAGGAATTTTGGCTGCAGCTGCCAAATTTATACTTCAAGCTTCGGCTCCTTCCCCCGGCAAACGATCTTCTTCTGCATTGAAGAGATGGGTGGGTTGGTGCCTTCAACAGGAGGTGGACCCCGTGGGATCCGAATTGAAAGATGTTCTGAATGTCCTTTCCGAGTGTGCTGTATCTGTTTTATGTAACAGGTCAGTAAAAAAATCTAGGTCAGCATTGTCAGCTGGACATAACCCTATCGATGTCCAGCCTGTTGGTGTCCATCCCAGGGTATGGAAACTGCTGAAAGGTATTAGGGTGGCTCGTCTTCTGAAACCTAAGTAAGGGATAGGTGTGGTGCAGCATCCAGGATGGCTGACTCGGGAGCACAGGGCTCTCAGTTCGATCGCCGGTGGCAGCTCAGTTCAGCACCATGTGACTCCCTGACAGCCCCCAGCACCTTAAGACCCTTAGAGTGAGTCGTTTGCACTTTACAAATACTGGATTTAAGTACAATCAGTTATGGGATGTTACAAATGTTTTATCTTTATTAGAGTCATGGCCTGATTATAATGATTTGATTTCGAAACAAATTTCTGCCAAATTGACTATACTTTTCTGGACTCCGGTACTTACTGCAGTCGTTAATTCCATTTGAAACGAGTTCGGCCATTGTGCCTATTTCTAAAAATTGTAACATGCATGACCCCAAATGCTATTGGCCGATATCCCTTTTGGATTATTCCATCAAAATTATCGGGTGAGTTGTGCTAGATCGCCTACTGGACTTTATTAACGCAAACCACATCTTGGCCTCCTGCCAGTATGGCTTTCGGAAGGGACTAGGCTCAATCGAACAGTGCCTTAATCTTCACCTTATTTTGGCCAAATACAAATATGCAAAGGGGGCTTCCCCTCATCTGGCTTTTATGGACCTGACCAGTGCGTTTGACTATGTCTCACGCTCTAAGCTGTGGGACATTTTAATTAACATGGGAGGCGACGCGGGCCTGGTCTCTTTACTGAGGCTACTTCAGCACGATCTTTCTGCTTCAGTGAGGTTTGGCAATGCTGGGGAGTGTCCAGAGCTGTTTAACATCAAGCGCGGGGTGCGCCAAGGCTGTGTCCCTGCCCCAATTTTATTTCTCCTCCACACTAATGAACTGGAGAACTCCTTGGTTCCAGTTGGGGCTGATGTCCCACAAGTGGAGAAAAAGGCAGTGCCAGCGCTTCTCTATGCGGATGACGCGGTACTTCTGGCAAGGGCTTCGAATGGCCTAAAAAACTCATTGCCAGTTATGTCTGTTTTATGAAGAACCTGGGGCTGGAGCCAAACTACAAGAAAAAGTTTTATTAATTTGTGGCCCCAAAAATACCAAATCCCGCTGCTTGAACATGGAGGGCAAGAGGCTGGAGAGGGTCATTTCCTTCCCGTATTTAGGTTTGGAATTCGAGGAAGGCTCTACATGGCATACGTGCATAAAAAATAGAATAGTACGCAACACGCGCGCAGTAGGGACCACCTTCTTCCTTGCAATGTCTATAGGTAAAAAGCTCATTGCTCCAATTTTAGAGATCTGTAATCGTAAATGCGTACCGATCTTAACATATGACATGGCATTTGGGGATATAGGGATGTGCATGCTATTAGACCGAAGAGAAGAGATTTTGTCGTAGAGTTTTAGGAGTCCCCCCCTCATCGCCACATTTCTCTCTCCACCTGGAGCTAGGTCTTGACTATGTACAGGATACTATAAACGCAGTACCCTTAGCCACCTGGTGCTCCATTTGGGCTGACAAAGAAGCTGAACTAAACCGGGCAATTATTAGAGACTGTTTAAGTTGTTCCAGAGGCCTTGCTAACCCTTGGCTACAATAAATTAAATCTTCCCTTATGGAACTCGGTTGCGTCTCCCTGTTTGAGCACCCTGAATCTATTGGCAAAAGGGACCGACAGAGGGTGTTGGACAGCTTCCGAAAACATAAAGAATCCTCTTGGGAACTGTTTGAAGTGTCCAAGCCCCCTGTCAGGGATTATTGCCTTATTCAAGATCCTCCTATTATTACCCCGTATCTTTTATATGTAAATAATGTTCAGGAAAGGAACTTACTAACAAGATTTAGGCTGGGGTATTTTCGTTGGTTGATATGTTTCCCCTTGGACCAGTATTCCTCTGAAAGTATTACCACTTGCCCTTGAGATGAACATTCGAGCCAAACCACTTTACATTTTGTCTTTTTTTGCCAATTTTATCTTCCATTCACCAGGAAATTTGTATTACCTCTTTTACGCAGGTATAAGTTTTCTAAATGTAAAGTGGCCTTGTATTTTTTAGTGCAACTTATTGACTGTGATGTTTGCTCTGCTGTTGCAAGCTTTTTGAAGTGCACTTTAGCCAAGAGATGGAACATGCTGTTTTAATATTAATGTTCTTTTTTTACAGCCTTAGTATGTACTGTATGTGTATCGCTTCTCTAATGCTTATTGTTGCTGCTAACTTTTCTCTGTTTTTACAAGATGGGTTATAATATTTTACCGTTACCGGCCTATATTTGCTGCTATCTAATTCATCTGCACTGCCACTTTATCTCTGATCAAATTATTGTTCTTGCCTGTACTGCAACTGCAATTTTCAAATGAGCTTGGAATTTAACGCTGTTTGTTGGTTTGTGTACCTTTTATGACCTGTCTTCGGAAGGTCGAATAAAGATAAAGATGATGAGATGACCATGCTTTTATGCTTGATTTTGTGCCGACATGTGTCGGATGTATATGCTTTGGACATTGCAGGTAGGTTGGTTTCTCCTGATTGTATTCCTTTTATTCTTTATAAACAAAGACCATGTCACACCCTATTGATTATTCTGCTTCCCACACAATGCTAAACCATATGTGGTAAAATGATTAAAGGGTCTCGAAGAACGTACTTTGGCTCATAGAACTAATCTCTTGGTCCCTTGTGGCTGTCTACCCAAAAGCATTTCTGCCCAGGTTCAGACCTTAGCCCGTTGGGTTCGTTGGGTCATGTCTGAAGCTGGGATTGACATTTCCGTGTATGGTGCTCATTCTGCTGGAGGCGCCATGGCTTCCACAGCCTTTGCTAGGGGTTCTAGATTGGAGGATATCCTTCCGGCTGCGGATTGGTCATCTGACTTCATATTTAAGATCTTTTACTATAAACCTATTGTGCATGCTTCTGCTATTGTTTCTTTAAATCAGCCTAATCGGAGCCTCCGATGCTGCAATAGAATAGAACATTTTCTAGCATTTGTGACAATAGATTCTATTAAGGACATGGAGGCGAGGATTATCCGACTCATTGAGACAGGTAAACCTAAAAGTCTCACTGCTATTATATGGTTTCTTTATAGTATTAGTTGTCCCTCCCTTCTGTTCACAATTAGGTTCTGATAGGACTCAAGTTATTTTCTTTTTTCAGGCTTGGATTCAAAAGAAAATTAACACCCATGGCTTGGCTGTTTCCAGCAGTTGTTTCTCTTTTCCATTGTCTCAGTGGATGTCGCCCTTCTGTCTGGATTTCCTTATTGGATTCTGGTAACTCCCCGTTGAGAATTTAGAACTGTGTGCTTGTTCTCTTTTGGACTATGTTCTTTCTAAGGACTGCTTCTTCACAAAGAAAGAGGCAGGAAGATGGTGCCTCTCTATTTTGTATTGGATGGCCATAGACGATTGTGGGTTTGATAGAGGCATGGTTCAAATCCTCATGGGAAATGTAGTGTGTTTATCCTTACTGTTTTTTTATTGGCTGCTGTTTTTTACGAGTAGTAAATATTGAGAAGCATAAAGCATAATCGGAGCTCCCATGTCCATCATAGAATCTAGAATTCTTGTCGCAAATGCTAGAAAAATGTCTATACCTTTCTCAGGAGCCGGCCACAAGTTCTTCCAAATGAAAGGGTTGGTGAGTACCATGGCTGCCTACTTTTGATTCCACCATGTCTCTCTGTTCTTGCACCCTACACTTCATCTCTCTGTAGCTTACTCCTGTAGAATCTATTTCCTATGTGCTTTCTTCCCTTTTCACTGTTTAACTATCTAGCTCCTTCACTCTCCCTTTCCTTTATTTCTCTCTCTTGCTTGCTCCCCATCACAGTCTGATGATGAAAATTAAATTCTGGTTCTCAGAAATGAGTGCCAGTGCCGGCCACCTGTAACCATGGACACCAATTACGCACTGAAGGCAGGATGCAGCAGAACATGCTTCCTGTACGCAGAGAGAACAGGCGCAGCAGTCTAAAGCAGGACAAGCCTCCTCCACACACAGAGAACAGATGCAGCAGTCTAAAGCAGGACAAGCCTCCTCCACACACAGAGAACAGACGCAGCAGTCTAAAGCAGGGCAAGCCTCCTCCACATACAGAGAACAGACGCTGCAGTCTAAAGCAGGACAAGCCTCCTCCACACACAGAGAACAGACACAGCAGTCTAAAGCAGGGCAAGCCTCCTCCACACACAGAGAACAGACACAGCAGTCTAAAGCAGGGCAAGCCTCCTCCAAACATAGAGAACAAACACAGCAGTCTAAAGCAGGGCAAGCCTCCTCCACACACAGAGAACAGATGCAGCAGTCTAAAGCAAGGCAAAAAATAAAATGTAAATGTGAATGTCAAGGTACTTATAGAGCGCACTGTCACCAGACGGCCACCTTGCGGTGTCGCCTTTGCGGTTTCCTGGCGCTGATACTCATACCGCTGTGGAACCCCTCCTGGCTTTCCCTGTGAAGTGTCCACTCCTGGGCACCCCCAGGGTGAAGCCAGGCATCCTTAGCGCTGTTGGGGCCGGTGTGGAGGCTAAGCAACCTATTGCCCAGAGTTGCAGCGTGGGGCCCATGATTAGAATAGGCACCGAGGCGAGAATAGACAGGTCCGAGGAAATTGAGCCCGAGCCCCGCCGAGGCAGGAATCAAACCCTGGTCCCTGGCCAGAACTCTGCTTCAGGGTCTGCCGCTCTAACCATTGAGCCACACTCAAGCCTCCTCCACACACAGAGAACAGATGCAGCAGTCTAAAGCAGGACAAGCCTCCTCCACACACAGAGAACAGATGTAGCAGTCTAAAGCAGGACAAGCCTCCTCCACACACAGAGAACAAACGCAGCAGTCTAAAGCAGGACAAGCCTCCTCCACACACAGAGAACAGACACAGCAGTCTAAAGCAGGACAAGCTTCCTCCACACAGAGAGAACAGAGCCAGCAGTGTACAGAAGGACACGCCTCTTCCACACAGAGAGAACAGACACAGCAGGCTAAAGCAGGACAAGCCTCTTCTATACACAGAGAACAGACACAGCAGTCTAAAGCAGGACAAGCTTCCTCCACACAGAGAGAACAGGACTAGCAGTGCCCAGAAGGACAAGCCTCCTCCACACAGAGAGTACAGACGCAGCACAGCCTGCACCTACGTAGTGGGCCTGGAATGTAAGAAACAGACTTGTACGCTTACAACACAGGGAACAGCTACTCCTGCAGCTGAGGCAGAGCAAGCTTTCTTCACTCTCATAGAGACTTCCCTAGTGAGTAAGAATCAAACGGATACTACACATTTCACTGCCAGAGAACATGCACAGCATGGGCAGTAGTAATGCAACTTGAAACACACACAGTAAGACCAGCATTAGCAGTGCAAGCTACACACCCACAAAGGCACACATACACACTGCATACAGCCACACCAGTGCAACCTACACACTCACAAAGGCACACTTACACACTGCACACAAGCACACCACACACACAATACGCATACACATACACATACCACACACAAATAACTAGCTATAAAGTGCAGGCAGCATGGGGTCACTCTATCATTAGATATAGAACAAGATTTGTACACATAGTAACAGTGCAACACACATACGCACATGCACACACACTACACACAGACATACAAGCACAGCCACACACTACATACTGCACACAAACACACACACTACAAAGAAACACACTGGTACACCACTCACTAACATGCACACACATACTGACAGACCACACACATGCATGCATTCACACTACACAGGCACACCCACACACTACATACTACACACAAACACACACACACTACAAACAAACACACTGTTACACCACTCACTAACACGCACACACATACTGACAGACCACACACCTGCATGCATTCACACTACACAGGCACACCCACACACTACATACTACAAACAAACACACACACACACACACAGACTACCTGCAAGCATAAAGGTAGATACACTGCAAGCAACATCAGGTCACCCGTCCATCTGATGCAGAACAGGAACAGAGTCAGACACCATCCTGCCTCTCAGTTAAAGAAGGGGGTCCCCAGCTAGATGACCTGTCCCCAGTGGACTCAAGCACTGGTCTAAGTGTACCTGTCCAATACCTACATTTTGCGAACCTTTGGCCAGGTCCCAGGGAAGAACTATGTCTGTCCCCCATCAGGGCCCTGGCAGGCACCCTGCAAGGCACCCCTGGGGCACGCAAGCAGACACCCCTGGGGACCTCTCTCCCCAGCACTTACATTTATGGGAGCATCATTCAGTAGAGTAGAGAGCGAAGTAAGCATACCTCAGAGTTCACAGCTCTGAGAAGACCATGTCACCTAAGGGACAGGATGCACGTCATTAATAATTCATTATTCGCCCCCACCTCACTCGCGGTACTAAGCCCTGCACCATGGGGGATTAGTAAACACTGCACCTGGGGGCTAACCCTGCTGATTATAGCATAATGAGTGAACCCAGGGGGTTCAGAAACTCAAAGAAAACCATCAGGGTCAGGGACAGAGGAGGTCCCGTGAATCCTTGCACATGGCAAAGGTGCTACAGTAGCACCACTTCTGCAACATTCCCTCACACGGAGAACAGGTGTGGCACAGGAGCAACATTCCAGGCTTCCCTCACACTGAGAACAGGTGAGACACGGGAGCAACATTCCAAGCTTCTGTCACACAGAGAACAGGTGTGGCACAGGAGCAGCATTCCAAGCTTCCCTCACACAGAGAACAGGTGAGGCACGGGAGCAGCGTTCCAAGCTTCCCTCACACAGAGAACAGGTGTGGCACAGGAGCAACACTCCAGGCTTCCCTCACACAGAGAACAGGTGTGGCACAGGAGCAACATGCCAGGCTTCCCTCACACAGAGAACAGGTGTGACACAGGAGCAACATTCTAGGCTTCTGTCACAGAGAGAACAGGTGAGGCACGGGAGCAACATTCCAGACTTCCCTCACACACAGAACAGGTGTGGCACAGGAGCAACATTCCAGGCTTCCCTCATACAGAGAACAGGTGAGGCACGGGAGCAACATTCCAGACTTCCCTCACACACAGAACAGGTGTGGCACAGGAGCAACATTCCAGGCTTCCCTCACACAGAGAACAGGTGTGGCACAGAAGCAACATTCCAGGCTTCCCTCACACAGAGAACTGGTGTGGCACAGGAGCAACATACCAGGCTTCCCTCACACGGAGAACAGGTGTGGCACAGGAGCAGCATTCCAAGCTTCTGTCACAAAGAGAACAGGTGAGGCACGGGAGCAACATTCCAGACTTCCCTCATACACAGAACAGGTGTGGCACAGGAGCAACATTCCAGGCTTCCCTCACACAGAGAACAGGTGTGGCACAGGATCAACATTCCAGGCTTCCCTCACACAGAGAACTGGTGTGGCACAGGAGCAACATTCCAGGCTTCCCTCACACAGAGAACAGGTGTGGCACAGGAGCAGCATTCCAAGCTTCTGTCACAAAGAGAACAGGTGAGGCACGGGAGAAACATTTCAGGCTTTCCTAACACAGAGAACAGGTGTGGCACAGGAGCAGCATTCCAAGCTTCTGTCACAAAGAGAACAGGTGAGGCACGGGAGCAACATTCCAGGCTTTCCTAACACAGAGAACAGGTGACACAGGAGCAGCATTCCAAGCTTCTGTCACAAAGAGAACAGGTGTGGCACAGGGGAGCAACATTCCAGGATTCCCTCACACAGAGAACAGGTGTGGCACAGGAGCAACATTCCAGGCTTCCCTCACACAGAGAACAGGTATGGCACAAGAGCAACATTTCAGACTTCCATCACACAGAGAACAGGTGAGGCACGGGAACAACATTCCAGGCTTTCCTAACACAGAGAACAGGTGTGGCACAGGAGCAGCATTCCAACCTTCTGTTACAAAGAGAACAGGTGTGGCACAGGAGCAACATTCCAGGCTTCTGTCACAAAGAGAACAGGTGAGGCACAGGAGCAACATTCCAGGCTTCCCTCACACAGAGAACAGGTGTGACACAGGAGCAACATTCCAGGCTTCCCTCACACAGAGAACAGGTGTGGCACAGGAGCAACATTCCAGGCTTCCCTCACACAGAGAACAGGTGTGGCACAGGAGCAACATTCCAGGCTTCCCTCACACAGAGAACAGGTATGGCACAAGAGCAACATTCCAGACTTCCCTCACACAGAGAACTGGTGTGGCATGGGAGCAACATTCCAAGTTTCCATCACACAAAAAAAAAGTGAGGCACAGGAGCAACATTCCAAGCTTCTGTCACACAGAGAACAGGTACAATACAGGAGCAGCGTTTCAAGCTTCCCTCACACAGAGAACAGGTGTGGCACAGGAGCAACATTCCAGGCTTCCCTCACACAGAGAACAGGTATGGCACAAGAGCAACATTCCAGGCTTCCCTCACACAGAGAACAGGTGTGGCACAAGAGCAACATTCCAGACTTCCCTCACACAGAGAACAGGTGTGGCATGGGAGCAACATTCCAAGTTTCCATCACACAAAAAAAAGGTGAGGCACAGGAGCAACATTCCAAGCTTCTGTCACAAAGAGAACAGGTGAGGCACGGGAGCAACATTCCAGGCTTCCCTCACACAGAGAACAGGTGTGACACAGGAGCAACATTCCAGGCTTCCCTCACACAGAGAACAGGTGTGGCACAGGAGCAACATTCCAGGCTTCCCTCACACAGAGAACAGGTATGGCACAAGAGCAACATTCCAGACTTCCCTCACACAGAGAACTGGTGTGGCATGGGAGCAACATTCCAAGTTTCCATCACACAAAAAAAAAGTGAGGCACAGGAGCAACATTCCAAGCTTCTGTCACACAGAGAACAGGTACAATACAGGAGCAGCGTTCCAAGCTTCCCTCACACTGAGAACAGGTGTGGCACAGGAGCAACATTCCAGGCTTCCCTCACACAGAGAACAGGTATGGCACAAGAGCAACATTCCAGGCTTCCCTCACACAGAGAACAGGTGTGGCACAAGAGCAACATTCCAGACTTCCCTCACACAGAGAACAGGTGTGGCATGGGAGCAACATTCCAAGTTTCCATCACACAAAAAAAAGGTGAGGCACAGGAGCAACATTCCAAGCTTCTGTCACACAGAGAACAGGTACAATACAGGAGCAGCGTTCCAAGCTTCCCTCACACAGAGAACAGGTGTGGCACAGGAGCAACATTCCAGGCTTCCCTCACACAGAGAACAGGTGTGGCACAGGAGCAACATTCCAGGCTTCCCTCACACAGAGAACAGGTGTGGCATGGGAGCAACATTCCAAGTTTCCCTCACCAAAAAAACAGGTGAGGCACAGGAGCAACATTCCAAGCTTCTGTCACACAGAGAACAGATACAATACAGGAGCAGTGTTCCAAGCTTCCCTCACACAGAGAACAGGTACAGCACAGGAACAGCATTCCAAGCGTCAGCCACAAAGAGAACAGAAGCAGCATTCCAAGCTTCCCTTGCTCAGAGAACAGGTACAGCACAGGAGCAGTGTTCCAAGCTTCCATCACACAGAGAAGACGTGTAGCATTTCAAGCTTATCAAACACAGAGAACAGATACAGCAGAGAAGCAGCATTCCAAGCTTCTGTCACACAGAGAAGAGGTGCAGCATCACAAGATTCCCTTACACAGAGAAACGGTACAGCACACCAGTAGCATTCAAAGATAAAAGGCACAGCACAAACAGCTTACAATATAGGCTAATGTCACAGACAGAACAGGTGGAGCACATGCAGCACCAGTTCAGTCCCACACAAGACAGACTCAGTACTGGTGATATAAGCATCTCTGGCACAATAAGGAGCAGGTGCAGAAGTAACAGCAGAAGGTAAAGCATGCTTCATACAGAATAGATGCAACCCAGGCAACAGCATTGCGAGCTGTACTCACACACAACCGGTGCAACACAAACAAGAGGTGTGAGCTTCCCTCACACAGAATAGGTACAACACAAACAAGAGAAGTGTGAGGTTCCCTCACACAGCTTAAGTACAACACAACCAAAAGATGTTCGAGCTTCCCTCACATGGAATAGGTGCAACACAAACAAAAGAAGTGTGAGCTTTCCTCATACAGAATAGGTGCAACATATACAAAAGTTGTGGGAACTTCTCTCATGCAGAATAGATGCAGTACAAACAAGAGAAGTGTGAGCTTTCCTCACACAGAACAGGTGCAACACAAACAAAAGATGTGCAAGCTTCTCTCACACAGAAAAGGTGCAACACAGACAAGAGCAGTGCAAGCTTCCCTCATACTGAATAGGTGCAACACAAACAAATGAAGTGCAAGCTTCTCTCACACAGTAAAGGTGCAACACAGACAAGAGCAGTGCAAGCTTCCCTCATACTGAATAGGGGCAACACAAACAAATAAAGTGCAAGCTTCCTTCACACAGAATAGGCGCAACACAAACAAGGCTAGTGCAAGCTTCCCTCACACAGAATAGGTGCAACACAAACAAGAACAGTGCAATCTTCCCTTACACAAAGAATAGCACAGACAAGATCAGTGCAAGCACACATGGGCAGCAGCAGACTGAACTTCTCCCACACACCCTCCCTTCCTTACAACACAACACTGCAGACTGATGTGAAGCACCAGAGAGTGAGACCCCACTAGAGGTCGGTCCACAGGCAACAGCCTATGACTCCCTCCTCCATGCAGCCCGTCCTCCGTGTTCCTGCATGTTCTGCTCAACAATACATTCATTTACGTTTAAAAAAAACACTTTATAAATCATAACAACACACCTTAATCTAAGAATAACAAGTACATGGTGAACTACCATTTCAACGTAACTCTGCACTGAATATCAACAACATATTAACACACGTCATCATGTAAAATGAAATGTGGATTTACAACCATATGTTCAATAATCTAAACCATTCCTTCCCATTCCCATTGCACTGTGCTTAGCTCTCTTCTGCCAAGTCTTGTGCTCCTCTTCATGTCCACCTCTTCATTGCAACAAGGGCGTCAGGAATGACGTCTCAAAGGCCACCAGGGCTTCAGGAATGACGTCTCCATGCCCACGAGGGCTTCAGGAATGATGTTTCAAAGCCCACAAGGGCTTCAGGAATGACGTCTCAAAGCCCACAAGGGCTTCAGGAATGATGTCTCAAAGGCCGCTAGGGCTTCAGAAATGACGTCTCAAAGGCCACAAAGGCCTCAAGAATGATGTCTCAAAGGCCGCTAGGGCTTCAGGAATGACGTCTCAAAGGCCACAAATGCTTCAGGCATGATGTCTCAAAGGCCACAAGGGCTTCAAGAATGATGTCTCAAAACCCACAAGGGCTTCAGGAAGGATGTCTCAGAGACCACAAGGGCTTCAGGAATGACGTCTCCAGGCCCACGAGGGCTTCAGGAATGATGTCTGAAAGGCCACCAGGGCGTCAGGAATGACGTCTCAGAGCCCACAAGGGCTTCAGGAATGACGTCACCAGGCCCACGAGGACTTCAGGAATGACTTCTCAAAGGCCGCTAGGGCTTCAAGAATGACGTCTCCAGGCCCACGAGAGCTTCAGGAATTATGTCTCAGAGCCCACAAGGGCTTCAGGAATGACGTCTCCGGGCCCATGAGGGCTTCAGGAATGACGTCTCAAAGGACACAAGGGCTTCAGGAATGATGTCTCACAGCCCACAAGGGCTTCAGGAATGACGTCTCAAAGCCCACGAGGGCTTCAGGAATGATGTCTCAAAGGCCACCAGGGCTTCAGGAATGATGTCTCAAAGGCAGCATAGGCTTCAGGAATGACGTCTCCAGGCCCACGAGGGCTTCAAGAATGACATCTCAAAGGCCACAAAGGCTTCAGGAATGACGTCTCAAAGGACACAAGGGCTTCAGGAATTATGTCTCAGAGCCCACAAGGGCTTCAGAAATGACGTCTCCAGGCCCACGAGGGCTTCAGGAATGACGTCTCCAGGCCCACGAGGGCTTCAGGAATGACTTCTCAAAGGCCACAAGGGCTACAGGAATGACGTCTCAAAGGCCACCAGGGCCTCAGGAATGACGTCTGAGAGCCCACAAGGGCTTCAGGAATGACATCTCCAGGCCCACGAGGACTTTAGGAATTACTTCTCAAAGGCCGCTAGGGCTTCAGGAGTGACATCTCAAAGCCCACAAGGGCTTCAGGAATGATGTCTCCAGGCCCACGAGGGCTTCAGGAATGATGTCTCAGAGCCCACAAGGGCTTCAGGAATAACGTCTCCGGGCCCACGTGGGCTTCAGGAATGATGTCTCAGAGCCCACAGGGGCTTCAGGAATGACGTCTCCAGGCCCACGAGGGCTTCAGGAATGTCATCTCCAGGCCCACAAGGTGTTCAGGAATGACGTCTCAAAGGCCACCAGGGCTTCAGGAATGTCGTCTCAAAGGCCACCAGGGTTTCAGGAATGATGTCTCACAGCCCACAAGGCTTCAGGAATGACGTCTCAAAGCCCACAAGGGCTTCAGGAATGACGTCTCAAAGCCCACGAGGGCTTCAGGAATGATGTCTCAAAGGCCACTAGGGCTTCAGGAATGATGTCTCAAAGGCCACCAGGGCTTCAGGAATAACATCTCAAAACCCACCAGGGCTTCAGGAATGACGTCTCACAGCCCACAAAGCTTCAGGAATGACGTCTCAAAGCCCACAAGGGCTTCAGGAATGACGTCTCAAAGCCCACGAGGGCTTCAGGAATGATGTCTCAAAGGCCGCTAGGGCTTCAGGAATGATGTCTCAAAGGCCACAAGGGCTTCAGGAATGACATCTCAAAACCCACCAGGGCTTCAGGAATGACGTCTCAGAGCCCGCAAGGGCTTCAGGAATTATGTCTCAAAGTCCATAAGGGCTTCAGGAATGACGTCTCAAAGCCCATAAGGGGTTCAGGAATGACATCTCAAAACCCACCGGGGCTTCAGGAATGATGTCTCAAAGCCCAAAGGGCTTCAGGAATTATGTCTCAAAGTCCATAAGGGCTTCAGGATTGACGTCTCAAAGCCCATAAGGGGTTCAGGAATGACGTCTCAAGGCCCACGAGGGATTCAGGAATGATGTCTCAAAGGCCACCAGGGCTTCAGGAATAACATCTCAAAACCCACCAGGGCTTCAGGAATGACGTCTTACAGCCCACCAAGCTTCAGGAATGACGTCTCAAAGCCCACAAGGGCTTCAGGAATGACGTCTCAAAGCCCACGAGGGCTTCAGGAATGATGTCTCAAAGGCAGCTAGGGCTTCAGGAATGATGTCTCAAAGGCCACCAGGGCTTCTGGAATGACATCTCAAAACCCACCAGGGCTTCAGGACTGACGTCTCAGAGCCCGCAAGGGCTTCAGGAATTATGTCTCAAAGTCCATAAGGGCTTCAGGAATGACGTCTCAAAGCCCATAAGGGGTTCAGGAATGACATCTCAAAACCCACCAGGGCTTCAGGAATGATGTCTCAAAGCCCAAAGGGCTTCAGGAATTATGTCTCAAAGTCCATAAGGGCTTCAGGATTGACGTCCCAAAGCCCATAAGGGGTTCAGGAATGACGTCTCAAGGCCCACGAGGGATTCAGGAATGCTGTCTAAGAGGCCACAAGGGCTTCAGGAATGACGTCACCAGGCCCACGAGGACTTCAGGAATGACTTCTCAAAGGCCGCTAGGGCTTCAAGAATGACGTCTCCAGGCCCACGAGGGCTTCAGGAATTATGTCTCAGAGCCCACAAGGGCTTCAGGAATGACGTCTCCGGGCCCATGAGGGCTTCAGGAATGACGTCTCAAAGCCCACAAGGGCTTCTGGAATGACGTCTCAAAGCCCACGAGGGCTTCAGGAATGATGTCTCAAAGGCCACCAGGGCTTCAGGAATGATGTCTCAAAGGCAGCATAGGCTTCAGGAATGACGTCTCCAGGCCCACGAGGGCTTCAGGAATGACATCTCAAAGGCCACAAAGGCTTCAGGAATGACGTCTCAAAGGACACAAGGGCTTCAGGAATTATGTCTCAGAGCCCACAAGGGCTTCAGAAATGACGTCTCCAGGCCCACGAGGGCTTCAGGAATGACATCTCCAGGCCCACGAGGGCTTCAGGAATGACTTCTCAAAGGCCACAAGGGCTACAGGAATGACGTCTCAAAGGCCACCAGGGCCTCAGGAATGACGTCTGAGAGCCCACAAGGGCTTCAGGAATGACATCTCCAGGCCCACGAGGACTTTAGGAATGACTTCTCAAAGGCCGCTAGGGCTTCAGGAGTGACATCTCAAAGCCCACAAGGGCTTCAGGAATGATGTCTCCAGGCCCACGAGGGCTTCAGGAATGATGTCTCAGAGCCCACAAGGGCTTCAGGAATAACGTCTCCGGGCCCACGTGGGCTTCAGGAATGACGTCTCAGAGCCCACAGGGGCTTCAGGAATGACGTCTCCAGGCCCACGAGGGCTTCAGGAATGTCATCTCCAGGCCCACAAGGTGTTCAGGAATGACGTCTCAAAGGCCACCAGAGCTTCAGGAATGTCGTCTCAAAGGCCACCAGGGTTTCAGGAATGATGTCTCACAGCCCACAAGGCTTCAGGAATGACGTCTCAAAGCCCACAAGGGCTTCAGGAATGACGTCTCAAAGCCCACGAGGGCTTCAGGAATGATGTCTCAAAGGCCACTAGGGCTTCAGGAATGATGTCTCAAAGGCCACCAGGGCTTCAGGAATAACATCTCAAAACCCACCAGGGCTTCAGGAATGACGTCTCATAGCCCACAAAGCTTCAGGAATGACGTCTCAAAGCCCACAAGGGCTTCAGGAATGACGTCTCAAAGCCCACGAGGGCTTCAGGAATGATGTCTCAAAGGCCGCTAGGGCTTCAGGAATGATGTCTCAAAGGCCACAAGGGCTTCAGGAATGACATCTCAAAACCCACCAGGGCTTCAGGAATGACGTCTCAGAGCCCGCAAGGGCTTCAGGAATTATGTCTCAAAGTCCATAAGGGCTTCAGGAATGACGTCTCAAAGCCCATAAGGGGTTCAGGAATGACATCTCAAAACCCACCAGGGCTTCAGGAATGATGTCTCAAAGCCCAAAGGGCTTCAGGAATTATGTCTCAAAGTCCATAAGGGCTTCAGGATTGACGTCTCAAAGCCCATAAGGGGTTCAGGAATGACGTCTCAAGGCCCACGAGGGATTCAGGAATGATGTCTCAAAGGCCACCAGGGCTTCAGGAATAACATCTCAAAACCCACCAGGGCTTCAGGAATGACGTCTCACAGCCCACAAAGCTTCAGGAATGACGTCTCAAAGCCCACAAGGGCTTCAGGAATGACGTCTCAAAGCCCACGAGGGCTTCAGGAATGATGTCTCAAAGGCAGCTAGGGCTTCAGGAATGATGTCTCAAAGGCCACCAGGGCTTCTGGAATGACATCTCAAAACCCACCAGGGCTTCAGGAATGACGTCTCAGAGCCCGCAAGGGCTTCAGGAATTATGTCTCAAAGTCCATAAGGGCTTCAGGAATGACGTCTCAAAGCCCATAAGGGGTTCAGGAATGACATCTCAAAACCCACCAGGGCTTCAGGAATGATGTCTCAAAACCCAAAGGGCTTCAGGAATTATGTCTCAAAGTCCATAAGGGCTTCAGGATTGACGTCTCAAAGCCCATAAGGGGTTCAGGAATGACGTCTCAAGGCCCACGAGGGATTCAGGAATGCTGTCTCAGAGGCCACAAGGGCTTCAGGAATGATGTCTCAAAGCCCAAAGGGCACATGGTCCAAGGTGTCACCTCGGGTCCTGCAGAAACAGCTGAGCTATAGATTACAGCAGAGCCCTGCTTTAGAACCGCCTGTGCCACAGATTAAAGACTGCCTTGGCTGGGCCTGATGGATGCTGGGATGCTGGCCAAGGGAAATGCTAACTTCAGCATATATTTTTTTTAATCTGCCCTAAAGAAATTGGGAACAAGGACAAATGTAATAGTAAATCTGTTCTGTTCTGGATTACTTAGTCAGCCACAAACAGGCTGCATTTTAAAATATCTTAGGGGTTAAGGCATCTGCAATAGAGATATGTGTGTATCCAGCACCTTCTGGGGTGCAATAACAGTAAAACAACAGGTGGTTAATGCTCCTGCTGGAGAAATCTGTATTCGATCTAATCATAGCTTTGACGCATCAGAAAGCATCACAGAGGGTTAATGCGCCGGCTGCAATGCACAACATCTAATATGCAGATCACAGACTTGTATTTTATCTAGACTAGTGCTTTCCAAACTTGTTCCAACCACAACCCAATTTTTAGAACAAAAAACTTCCACGACTCACCTAGCTTTAATGGACATAAGGTGTATGATTTTTTTAAATGTAACTAAACATCGTATGGTAGCGCATTGTCATTTAGAGAGAGTGCATTTTACATTGAAAAAGCCACTAAATTTGCACAGTCATCTTTTTACTGATAAAACTATTGTGCACACAAATGATAATGTGTGGAACTCACATTTCGGTGAATATTTATTATTTGTGCCTTTCCTTTCAAACTCCATGTATCCCAGTAAGATTGTCACATAACTCAGTTTAATGTTGTTCTCTGTCTGCAACGCGAAGGGCGTAAACATCTTTATTTATTGATTAGACTTTCGGGACTCACCCCAAATCGGTGCAAAAAGCACCAATGTTTGGGAAACACTTATGTAGACAGCTCACTGAGCCATTGTTTTTGCTGCAGAGTTCCTTGAAGCATCTGCAGGTCACAAGTTATGATCTTTGTGATATAGCTCAGTGAGTTATTACGTCATCAAGAAGTTGCATGCAAACTGAAAGTAGTACACTTTCAACCTTACTGTTTTTTTTTCAATTTTTGGCCACTCAAAAGTTTTTAAAAGGGTTCATTTGGGCAATTGTAAAGCTGAGCTAGTAAGTGCTTTATAAATGGTTATTATCAGTCTGGACCAATATGTCTGATGTTTGCATAGTGCAAGCATTTCTCTTAAACTCAGAAGTTGGAAAAGTTAAAGAAATACTTCCAAATCACAGTTTATCTTTTAAGCACCTGTGAAGTAACACACTGGTAGTCTTTTTGGCATCAAGTTGTTAAGCACCAGTTACCACCCACCAGCTAGAGTGAGAATCAACCAAATAACTGCTGATGGGCCTTTAAATGAGGCATTTGTGTTGGGGACAGCTCAGCCTAAGAGTCATCACCCACCACCCTGCAGGTTGCTGTTCTGAAGGCAAGGCATACAAATCCTACACCAACACCACTTTCAAAAACCCTGAGTCATGCACACCCTTCCAAAAACCCAATCATGCCTCTAATAAACCAATTTGTGCAGGACAATGATTGTGAGAAACACCACAATCCTGAACCATCAGTCCACGGGCAGCTCCTCCCGCGTCACTTTCTCATAAAGAAGAAGAACACAACTCTTTCAGCAATAATAACATATCTGAAAGCGCTCAATGATGAGACGATTAATAACCAGGGTGCAAGCCTTTCCTTCTCCTGAAGAAAGGTTCTACATCTACATTGGTCTCTGCTGAGCGCCTGTTCAGTCCCAAATACATCTGTGGTCAACTGACAGATATGGAGGCCGGCGTACTATTCATCTCTGAAACACTGTTGGACGAGGCTTGTCCCCAGTGCTGCGTGACGCTGTCCCATATGGATATTGAGGCGTTCCATACAACCAACAAGGAAAGAAAGCAAGAGGGCGGGCCAATGTCCCGAAGGAGCCATATCAGCCCATATGATATTGACCCATATCAGTCACCAAGAAGGAGAAGGTAATTAGACAAGTTTGCAAAGCTCCTCTTTGTTAGACGCGAACCATGACCCACTTTCACCTGCAAATTTCTCCTGCTGTCTCTTCCTAACAGCAAATCCTTGATATGCGTCATTGGACATAGCATTACATCTATCAGCAAAACTGCCCACTATATATATAGTTGGTGCCTTAAGCATTTGGTTCGATAAACCGAATATGTTTCAACCAAATGCTCTCGTATTAGGACTAAACACACAGCACTTACAACAGATCCTCTCTGGTCCCACCGGCATAGCAGATCCTACATTAGATGTCACCATCTTAAATCTCTATTCAACAATGTTCACCAGTCACATGGACCAATCATCACATCATCTCCTTCCCAATCAAAATCCCAACCAAAATACCGTCTACATCTCACAACACCACAACTTACAGGCAATGAAACAAATGAGACATGCCGGGTTGGAATCTCACCTAACCACAAATACTCATTTAGAGACACTAAACTCAATACAAGAACTCTATGGTTTGATGATCACAGCCTTTGACATACTAATCTGAAAAGAAATCTCAAAACAAACTAAAAAGAAGAAGAACATCCCCTTGGATGAATGATGAGTAGAAACATATAAAAAGTAAGTCTGTGCGGTGAACTCCACTTCGCTCGCGAAGTTTGCAGAAATTTCTGCACTCCGCATCACGCAGAGCTCGTGGAGTTCCAAAAACCTCCACTCCGTGTAGCGGACCATAGTTTTTTAACTCGCGCTCATCAATGTCAAGTGGGCGAGTGAGGAAAAGCCACATCCCGGCGAGATTTTCCTGGTTCCTGATCATCAACATCAAGTTGGCGAGCGTGAGCGTGGAAAATCAACCACCCGGTGATATTTCTCAATGCAGGCGGTCAGATTTCTCATTGCGAGTGGTTGCGTATGCTCGCAACCACTTGCGTTGAGAAACTGTCCATTCGTATTGAGAAAGCTGCCGCTCTAGTAAAAATCGACTCAAGCAGCAGAAAGAAAGCAGCGCCCGCGTGCACTGTGCATGGTGCTGTTAATGATGATTGCACAGTG
Organism: Triturus cristatus; assembly: GCF_964204655.1. NCBI lineage: Eukaryota > Metazoa > Chordata > Amphibia > Caudata > Salamandridae > Triturus > Triturus cristatus. The sequence goes on along the minus strand of NC_140590.1, from coordinate 49,988,363 downwards.
CAGACAAGCACCTGGCACTGAAAATCACCGCAAACAGCATTTATCCAACGCACTCCGCTGCTAGTGAAGCTCCGAGTAGCGCGGCAGAGTTTTTTTTGCACTTCGCAGAGTTCTCCGCAAACTCCGCCCAGGCTTAATAAAAAGACATTTCAAGACAGATGGGTCAATCCCGTCCACAATGTAGCTTCCTCTACGATTGTTTGTTATCTTTCTGCTCATTTTTGATCACGTACAGTGCTTTGCTGTCTTTTAGCCAGGCTCACGCTATACAAATATCACATACATATGTACAAATCCGACAACCGTCAAGAAATAATGTGTTTACAGAGACCCAACAGGATGCACTCCTCATGCATAAAGAAGGACAAAGAACATACATGATATATGCTAGGTGTCTGTTCAAGGAACTCCATAAAATTCTATCACAATCTTGCAGTGTATAAAGCTGTCAAACCTCCACCCCTTTCACGCAAGGCTTCTGCAATAAGCTAGCAAGACATTATTTAAAGAGAGCATACATGCTGCTTTCTTATCAAGAGGTACAACTGTTCTGCAAATATACAACCCAAACAAATCAGAACAGAGAAACAATTCTCGTCTACATCATCCTTTCAAGAATTTACAACATCAGAAGTTGAAGACCTGGTAAAAGCCAGCAGCCCAAGGTTCCCCGTCATACCTCTGCACCCCACAGCTTTTCAAAACATTTCTCCTATGAATTTCTGCAGGTATCCCGGTCAGAACTATTCTCAATATCACTTTGAACACAGGGACACCCAGAAGAATTGAAGAAGGCTACACGCTCCTATGACTTAAGAAGCACAACTTGGACCCACAAGAGCCAAGCATTCGCAGACCAATCTTCGATGGACCTTTCCTCTGCAGAGATTGGGAGAGCCGCGTTTCACAAATGTCAGAATTCGTAGAACAAAAGCAATCTACTTTCAGACTGGCAAACAGGATTCTGTCCAGGAAGAGTTGACATAACCTAAAAAACCCAGTCAACGACAATGATGGAGCCGCATTACTGCTCCCGGACCATCAGTAGCTTCTGACGCAGTGCATCGGGATACCTTAATTCTTAGACTCGAAGAATATACCCGTTTTTCCTCTGATCCCTCACGGCACGAAGCAGGAGTTCCTCGAGAATCTGTCATCTCACCCCTACTTTTCAAAATATACGTAAAACCTCTGCTATAGGTTATCAATGGTTTTGAACTCACTGCAATGATGCGGATGACACAATCCTCAAACTGTAAAACCATAAGGACTTAGGAAAATCAAAACTCAAAACCAGCCGCACAGCTACAATGGATGATGTGGAGATGTCTGATGTTACATACTCCAAAAACTGAAATACTGATGTGCGGTGTGCAGAAAAATCATGGTCTTACGTCTCTCTGGTGGGTCAGGGCACCAGAGAGACGCACTGGGCGCTGACCGGTGAAGGGAGGCACTGAACTCAGGGCGGCTCTGTGTTTAGCAATAATTTATGATTGGGGAGATGAGGGACGCTTTTGCCCAGTGGAAGTGAGAGAATTCGAGGAGGCGATCACCAGCGCTAAAGCCGGCCCTGTGGTGGGGTGAACAAGCAGCCAAACATTTCTAAAGAATTATCTTGAAAATCTGAGAAATAACTTCAACTTGACACTTTCCATGAATATTCAATCCTGTCAACTTTCTCCATAATGAAAACAGTTGGACACATTATTCCATAAGGGGAATTTCCTCAAAAGGCACAAGCAACAGCACCACTCACCCTCTCTATCCTACATAATGCCAACAAACTATATCACAACATTCAACTCTCAACTATGAGAATGCTTCGGAGAACTAAAATTCAGTGTTAAATAAACATATCAATATGTAAATGTGATACTTGTATAGCGCACTACTCACACGCAAGGGTTCAAGGAGCTTGTACGAATACCGCTGTGGAACCCATCCTGGCTTTCCCTGTGAGGCGTCCACTCCTGGGCACCCCCAAGGTGGAGGCCTGGCATCCTTAGCGCTGTGGAGATTAAGCAAGCTATTGCCCAGAGTTGCAGAGTGGGACACCATGATTGGAATAGGCACCGAGGCAAGAATTATCAGGTCCGTGGAATTTTTGAGCCCAAGACCCGCCAAGGCGAGGAATTGAACCCTGGTCCCGGGCTAGACCTCTGCATCAGGGTCTGCCGCTCTAATCATTGAGCCACACTTCTCCACTTGAACGTCTACTGTCCTGAAGGCTCCACTCTGGTTTCCAATTTCGTGAATATCCTCTTTGAGGCGAGTACGCAGCTGTCATAGATCAATAACCTGCCAAGGATAAAATTGCTGCAATCAGAAATCACCAAATATTCTCAACCGAGACATTTACTTTCTAGACTGGCACCGCATGGAATGCCTCCTCTTTCTATGAAGAAGCATTGACGGCAACACTTCCTCCATTCAAGCGGCTAAACGATGGTACTCCCTCCATTCAAGCCGCTAAATGATGGTTCTCCCTACCTGCAAATTAGAGAATCACTTAGAGTTCAGAAGAATGGTTAAGACCTGGTAATTCCCAATATGATACAACAAAGAATCTATCGGATCTCATTCACAAACACCTTCTGCCATCACATATGTGAGCCTTTCTGCCTACAGACGGATGCTCTTCAAAGACCGAAGGGGAACCAAAGCATTCAATCCCTTTAAAAAGGTACAATTGGCAGAGATGTCCAGTGCCCTACCCTCACATGACAAACCTAAAGAGCCAACTATCCAGACATACCCATAACACTGTATCTCACACTAGAATCAATCAATCATTCAATCAGGGTTTTATAAAGTGCGCTACTCACCCGTGAGGGTCTCAAGGCACTGGGGGGAGGGTGGGGTGCAGCTCCGGTCAGTCGAAGAGCCAGGTCTTGAGGTTTTTCCTGAAGGTGTGCAGAGTGGGGGAGCGTCTGATGTTGACAGGGAGCTCGTTCCAGGCCTTGGCTGCGCCGTAGGAGAAGGCTCTTCTGCCTGCTCTGGTTCTGCGGATGCGTGGGGACTCTGCCAGGCAAGGTCGGCGGAGCAGAGGTCCCTTTTGGGTACGTGGAAGGAGACTCTCTCGTTGAGGTATTTGGGTCCGGTGTTGTGGAGGGATTTGTAGGTGCGGGTGAGCAGTTTGAAGGTCACTCTCTTCTCGACTGGGAGCCAGTGAAACTCTCGTAGGTGTTGGGTCATGTGTGCGTGTCATGGGGTCCCGAGGATGAGTCTGGCTGCGGCATTCTGGATCGTTTGAAGCTTCTGTAGGAGGGCTCTCTTGTTTCCGGCGTAGAGGGCGTTCCCGTAGTCCAGCCTGCTGGTTATGAGTGCGTGGGTGATGGTTTTCCTCCATTTCGGGGGGATCCATTTGAAGCTCTTGCGGAGGATGCGAAGGCAGTTGAAACTGGTGGAGGCGACGGAGTTGATCTGGCGGGTCATGGTGAGGGAGTAGTCAAAGATGATGCCGAGGTTCCGAGCGTGGTCTGTAGGGGTGAGTGGATTCCCGAGGGCGGACTGCCACCAGGTGTTGTCTCAGGCGGAGGTGGAGGGTCCGAGGATGAGGACCTCCATCTTCTCCAAGTTGAGCTCCAGGCAGCTATCTTTCATTCAGGCCGCCACGTCCTTCATTCCTTCCTGAAAGCAGAGTCTGGTGTCTATGGGGTTCTTCGTGAGGGAGAGGGTGAGCTGGGTGTTGTCGGCATATGATACTATGCTGACCCCATGTTGTCTGATGATGGCGGTGAGGGGGGCCATGTAGAGGTTGAAGAGTGTGGGGTTGAGCAATGATCCTTGGGTCACTCCACAGATGATTTCTGTGGGTTCAGAGAGGAAAGGAGGGAGTCTGACCCTCTGGGTTCTGCGGGAGAGAAAAGACTGGATCCAGTTGAGGGCGGTTCCTCGTACCCCCGCGTTGTGGAGACTGGCTGTGAGAATGCGATGTGAGATGGTGTCGAAGGCTATGGAGAGGTCTAGTAGGATGAGGGCCGCAGAGGAGCATGCAGATGTCATCGGTGGCAGCTAGGAGGGCGGTCTCGGTGCTATGGTTCCTGCGGAATCTGGACCGGGAGGGGTCTAGGATGGAGTTCACTTCAAGGAAGGTGGTCAGCTGAGTGTTTACGAGTCTCTCTGTGACTTTGGCAGCAAAGGGGAGGAGAGAGATGGGCCGGTAGTTTTTGAGGTCCGCCGGGTCGGCTGTGGCTTCTTGAGGAGGGGTTTAACCTCCGCCCGCTTCCAGTCATCTGGGAAGATGCCGGCTTCGAAGGAAGCGTTGATAGTCCATCCTAGTTCGGGTGCAATGGCGGTATCGGCCCTGTGTGTTCTTCATAGTCGTGGTGGTGTGTTCGACGGTGGCGGGATTCCAGGTTGCGATGGTCGGCTCGTCGGCGGTGGTGGTGGGGGCGGTGGTGTCCGGCGTCTGTTCACTGAAGTTGTTGTAGAGGGTCTTGATTTTCAGATGGAAGTAGGAGCTGAGCTTGTTGCAGAGTTTATGGGATGGTGTGATGTCTGTGGTTTCGGTGGGGGGTTTGCTGAATTGCTGTATGAGACAAGTACCTCGCTAAAAAATAATCTTCAGTATTAATGGAAGCCATCAAAGGACAAACTGACTGTCCAGCACCATCAACAGCCAAACAGAGCAGTCAAAGATAGAGCAATCCATAGCACCTGCCCTCAGGTGAGAGCCAACCCTTCTCCCTAACTTTCAGCATCATCAGATCTCAAAGAGTCTCCTCCCCCAATATATTCCTAAATCCCTGCATGGGAATTGACCTTGAACTATACCCACTGAGTGTTGTCTCTCGTTCCTTGTATCGAATGCGCCTCTCCTTACCGTCCTTCCGCTGCATGCCTTACTGGCTCTGAGTGTGCCCATCGCAGGGCCTGGCTACTTCTGTCTCTACTACATTCCTACAAGCTGGCCAAACCTCCCCTCACAAATCACAAACTGTGCTTAAGTGTGACCATTCCTTCCAGTCTAACAATATCTAACAGCGTCTAGCCTACTCATCACGCCTCCCTTTTGCAGACGCCCAAAGGATCTCACCTAACTCTTAGTCCCTCAGTCTACCACAGAGAAACCAGAAGAGATGATTGGACAGAGACCTGGGAGCACACGATGCACCCCAAGGACCAACAAGACCCAGCAAGAGCTAATAGCCACTGCAATACCCACTAAGCTTGGGTTCCTACCCGCCTGAAGGGCTTCAACGCCACATCAGAGGTAGTAAGCACTTTGTGATTTCAATTAGAGTACAGTACAATGTTAGGACGTCGGTCTAATGCACCCTGTTGTGATCAGTGTGAGGTACGTCATGGTATGAAGTGCTGTTGAGAACACAAGGCTCCCCCTCTGTAGAGCATATTCATGCTGGGTGCGGAATGCTCGGTTGTACAATACCACCAGGAGCAAACCTACAATGGACACAACCATGAACACAAAGGTTTTGTGATCTACAGAACCTGTGTATACCTTGGGTAGTGCTGCACACCACTGCAGTAACTCTAAACACCGCTCATGGCTATTACCAGCCCACACACGGCTGAATGGAGAAGTCACCCCGTCCCCATTACTTATGAGGAAGCAGGCGAGGAGTCCTGTGTAAAAGACGAATTACAGCTAACGTCTCGTGCGTGCATGGGCTGTCCCCTGGGCCCAGGAGCACCTGCTCTCGCGAGGAGTGACACGTGGAGCATCCTTCCCGCCCGTTCTCGCCTCCTCTGCTCGTGCGCTCCCATTGGCTGGCAGTGCCGCCTAAAAGGGCTGCTGGCAAACAGAAGTCCCGGACACTGGACCAAGGTTCAAGGAACCCTTCCATCTTTACAGACTTGAGGAAAGATCTCTAGAGGCCCAAAGGTTTCCAAACTACAAGGGGGTGAAGTGAGAGCCTAGAGCCGCACCCGTCACTTCACAGCATTGACCCAGCACACCTCAGCAATCGCGTCTGCTTTCACAGACTTCCATGCTCTTCCTGAGGGCCGGACTCCAAACTGCACCAATCCTGCCCACACGGAACACCAGATCCGGCGGTCGAGCCTTCTCCTACATCGCTCCTAAAGCGTGGAACCACCTGCCGCTACACGTGAGAGCCTCCTCCCTACTTCTTGAAATCTGCAAGAAGCTGAAAACATGGCTTTTTGAGTAGAGTCAGTAGCCCCTAGGTAGGGCTAGACTCACACCTGTTCACTGCCCAGATACCCTCCCGAGTTATGGTGCGCTCTATAAACTTGCATAACATAACAGGCAACGAACCTCTCGTGTAGCAAACGCCCAGGTACGCTAGAGATCCCCTGGTTCCGCTCACATGACGGAGATGGAAGAAAGACTGTGGGCTCCAATGACGAGCGACAGAGGGAAATCACTAACAAAGAGAGAACGTCGCCCAAGCAACCATACAGACAGCTTTTCAAGAAAGCCAGGTCTTAGCTTCCAAGATAGCTCAGCGGGTTGAAAGCCAGCTGTGAAGTATGTGTACAACCTTCAGTTTACATGCTACAGTCTGAGTATGACAGCTCTCTGGGTCACGGTACCTGCTGCCCAGATGTGTATTTGCAGTTCGCAGGGTTCAGCCCCAGTGAGATAGCCCTGTGGGCCAAGGAACCTGCTGAAAAGATCTTTGTAGAAGATGCAGTTTGCAGGTTCCCGTCACAGCAGGGTACCCCAGAAGCCTCTCGTCCTGTGGCAGTGCTGCATAAACAGCAAGTTGCAGCAGCACATGGCATTACCACATCTCAGAAGGTTAACATACCTGCAGCAAATATCTTTGTGTGTCCTGCGAATCACAATACCCCCCCCCCCCAATCAGAGAGCACAGCAGTCTCAAAGGCCACGGCTAACATCCGGAGATATGGATTCCTCTAGGAGCAGAAATACTTTTTCTTCCTCCTACGGATTATAAAAACAATGACATCAAATGATATTAAAACAGACTAATATTTAAGCAGCCAGGGAGGGACAGTCCTCTTTTGCTGCATGTTACAGGAATGCCCGATATCATGTTATTTCTGGGGTGCGCTGTGTGACCAGCTGCAGCTCCTCCGCTACGGCGGAGGAATGCTCCTCCGCTACGGCGGAGGAATGCAGTCCCACCGCTCCTTGAGTAGTGCAAAAAGGAAAAGTAAAATGATAATAATACAGTGTTTTTATCATTGTATGTTTCTGTGCTGAGGCAGTGTTAAGGGGTGGGACAGGGACTGAGCTGTCGTCACATCCAGCAGGGGCAGGAGTGGTTGGTGCACCATAAGTTTGAATGATGGTTTGGCCGGCCGTCTTGGGTCGACCCAACAGTCATGCGCACTTAGCATGTTCTACCTGGATGTATTGCACAACCTGGGTGGAGAACATAGAGAGGCTGCCACTCCCTGTCTGAGTGAAAAGCCAGGCCGCTCAGACCAATCACAGCGCTGCTGTCGCGCTGGTGAAAGCAGCATCGTGATTGGCTAGGGGAGTCTGGGAACCTGGGTGCTGCCACGAGCCAGGAACAGAGGGAGGACGGAGGGGAGGAGGCGGCCGAATGTCGGCAAGTGAGTCGTCTCTTCTTTTTTTCTACCCCACCCCCTCCCCCCGCCACCGTTCCCTAGGAGCCGCCATTGAGTGTGACTAGCTAACAATACGAGACTCTGGAAGATTAAAAAAAGCAAGGGTGTAGCTTCGAGGTGTGTGTTTGGGGTGCAACGCTCCCCAAATAATACTAATTCCTAGCTTGGTAAATTTGTCTGGGGCATGAGTGGGGTCTGATATGTCTGTGTTGGTCTCTCATCTTTCTCAATCCACTAACAAAGTTGGGAACTCAAAGATAAATAGTGACTTTTTACCCCAAAAAAATAGTAACCCTGCCAAAACCTGCAACCCCGGAAGTACTCCTTGAAAGGGTTCACAATTACTCTTATTGGAAATGCACGAATACCGGCAGTAGTGGGGTTGGAAATCCGCCTCACTCTCAGCTTTGCAGACATACCTCTGGCACAGCCGGGTGAGTTTAGTCGGGTGACATTTTTGGATTTTACTATTTTCAAAACGCAGATTTTGCAAGCAGTGCATTTTCTGATTGGGAAACGTCGCTTTGCAGTTGAAGTTTTTTTTCTCCCTAGGGAAAAAAAATGTCCGTGGGTAAACACCTCTACCCTTGCACCCCATGCATTTTTGGGGGGCGTTCCTTTCTCCTTTCCACGTTGGAAGGGGATTTACTCCAGCACTGCACAGAAGTAAATCTCTGACAGTTTCCAAGGAGGGAAAGGGCCAAAGAGGAGCTTGGCAGGGGCTCCCCCAACTTGGGGGGTGTGGGGGGGCATGCATATGGTGACTTTTGGCGGGCCGTGGCTGGGTGGTGCGCTGCCACCCCTGAGGTAAAGTTTGCCTTCATTAGTGTTGGTGGGGTCGCGGCACCAGAAACACTTGGAGGGCTTCCGGGTCATGGGTGTCACGCTGTGATGGTTTTTCTGGCTTGCTTTCAGCAGCGCCTTTGTTCTTTGATAGTTTGCTGAACTGAGGACGGTTGTGGGTGCACAGGGGCGGGAGCTAGTTGTTTGCTGCCCCAAGTTTGTTGAGAGCACTCCTCCTTTTGGAAATGGTTGTTTGCTAATTTGGCAGGACCTAGCCAGTGTGCGTGTTGTTGGGGCTTGGTCCCTGCTAGTTCAGATGTGATGCTATGTGATGGTGTTTTTCTTTCAACCCCTGTAGTTGTAGTATTTGATCTAAGCTGAGTGTTGCGGTGTTGTGTGGCTAGGCCCTTTGTTGTGCTGTGTGGTCGGGTAGCCAGCTGGCAGGTTGGGCAGAGATGTCTAGGGATGCTCGTGAGGTTCTCCTGGAAACAGTGATGCGCAGGATGGATGCCATGGAGGAGGCTATGGCCTTGATGTGGTCGCAGTCATCTGGAGGTCAGAGTGGGGTGCCCTCTGAGCTGGAGGAGTAGCCCCCAGGGTAGAATTTACCCCAGTCCCTAGGAGGGCTCCGGGGCAGGAAGCATGGCGGAGAGTTGGGCAAGAAGGGGCAAACCCGGTTTCATTAGGGGACCAGGGCGGTGCCCTTGAGGTAACTGCACCCGGGGGCAGCCCCCAGTGGTGGGTAAGTCTGGACCAGTGGTGTCGTGGTGCGGGGTCACTGCGGTCATGGGCCCGACCACCAGCACGGGTATTGCGCAGAATGGTGACGGGTGTACGGGGATTGGGGTCTCGCCTGCAGGGGCTTCTGGCCAGCCCGAGATGGTGACCGATTTGTCTAGTAGTGTGTTATCTTGACTGTCCAAGGTGTGGGGGGGGGGGCGTTGTTTGCCCCTCTGCTTGGGGGGCCCTGGGTGGTGAGGGGGATGATCTCGTTCGGGCCAGGCGGTCAGTGGCCCTGCTTGCCGGTTCGGTTCCTGGCCAGGTTGCACAGGGGTTCTTCTCCCGCTGGGGGCACAGTGAGGGCCTGTAGTTTGATGCTGGTGCTGGTTGGAGCCCTGGAAGTGGGTATGGGGGGGCAGGACTTCCCCTGCAGGCACTGATGGCAGTGGCAGCCCCGTTGGAGAGTCAGGTGGGGACCGGAACCCCCTCCGCGGCAGTGGTGAGCGGTGCCCCTCAGCAGCCGAGCCAGGTACCTTTAGATCCAGGTGCTTCTTTGACACACAGTGCGTCGGGGGGCGGGGGGCGGGGGGGGGGGGTGTCTGTGCTGCGCAGTGACGACAACTCCCCCGGCGCAAGGTCCTACGAATACAGGCATGGGGGGCTTCCTTGTCGCGGGTGGGGTTGGGTGATGTACGGTCTGAGCGAGAGCAGATGGGTCGGCAATGGGCATGTCACAATGGAAGTAAAAGAAAAGGCTGGGAAAGAGGCGTACTCCGACCTCTGGCCCGGCTTGTGGAAAGGTCTGAGAGGGAGGGGGCTAAGAGCTGCCAGGGACTGTGGCCAGGGGCTCTAAAAGAAGAACAATGAGGAGATCCTGGGGAACCGGGTGCAGGCTTCTCAATTTACCAGGCAATTTTGGCAGAACGTTTTAGCAACCTGTGCGCATAGCTTGCGTGCCATCAGAGTAGGACAGTGTGCGCCCATGGTGAGTAGGGGGGCTCTGCTTGGAAGGAATATGACAAGAAGTTCAGGAGGAATAAGGCCACTGAGCCCACCCTGGGCTGGGATCAGAGTGATGTCAGTGCATGGTTGCACTAAATGAAGCATCCCGGGCCGACGCCACGGCTACCAGCCCTCTGTGGGAGCTCATGGTCGGTGGGCATCCCGGGAGGGGAGATGAGGAAGGCTGCCTACTGGGATCTCAAAAGGCGGGCTGGCACCTGCCCTGCAGGGACCTGTACATTTAAGCACTGCTGCCCACCTCTCCCTGAATCCAAGTGGTTCGAGAAGTCAAAAGACGGAGGAACCAAGAGGCAGGAATGATTCTTCTTTTTTGGCGACGGCTCCGTCACCGGTCGGCAATGCTCCCATGGCGCAGTGTATTCCAGACTCAGGCGGCAGCTCAGGCATTGTACGAGTGCATCAAGAAAGGTTTCAGGATCCCAGCGGAAGGATGTGAGGTTCTCCCCTACTGGAGAAAACAGGAAAGAAACCAGGGGAGTTTCGGCCTATACACAACTCATCGGATCCCGGGGTCAGCCTGTGGACGAGGCGATTGATGGAGCTCTATGGCTATCAAATATGCTTCCCTTGACGAGGCGATCCAGATCCTGCAAGAACTGGGTTTGGGTGCATCATCGGCAAAATGTGACATTGAGTTTTTGCTTGCTTCCGGTACCTCTGCATGATTTCCGTCTGCTGGGATGCCAATTTTGATAAGTGTATTCCTATGGGCTGCTTGGTGTCATGTGCCTACTTTGAAAAGTCCAGCACATTCCTTGAATGGTCTACAGGCGCAGGTCTGGTCAGAGCCGGGTGTTTCACTACCTCGACGATGCTCTTTTTGGGGCCACCTGGCTCAGGTGACTGCGTGGAGGCATTGCGGTCCTTCTGGGAGTGTACAGTGGAATTTGGTGTTCCACTGGGGCCTGAAACTACAATTGAATTCCTAGGTATTGAACTAGATTCTGTGGCAGGGGTCACAACGTCCCCTGCGGCGAAGGTAGACTCCTGTTCCTGAGCCTTGCAAGCTTGCTTGACAGCTAAGAAGGTCAACGCACCAGTTGCAGGCTTTGGTGGGGCAGCCGAACTTTGCATTGCGGATAATACCCATGGGTTGGCCCTTCTCACAGACCGAAGCCCAGGCCATGTCTGGCCTTAAGTCAAAACACCATCATGCCTGTTTAGTGAAGTCACGCAGGATTTGAGGATCTGGGAGGCATTCCTGAGAGATTTGAATGGGACAGTGGGGTGGCCTAGCCGGCCCAGGTTCAGCGACGAGCTAGGCTCTTCATGGACGCGGCAGGCAGCAAGTGCTTGGGTGCTATTCGAGGCTTGGCACGGTGTGCGCAGTGCTGGCTTTGTAAGTTGGTGCGGTCTGGGTTGGTTTCAAACATTGGATTCCTTGAACTGTTCCCTATTCTGGTGGCACTGGCCATTCGGCCGGAGCAATTCCACAATCAGTCATTTGATCTGACAACATGACGGTGGTGGAATGTATCAGTCAACAGGCAGCAAAGTGCAAAATGATTTGAGTTGTTGAAAGAGATTGTGTTACAACGCCTGAAGGTGAATGTACTGTTTAAAGCCAAACACGGCCCAGCGCCGCTGATGCACTATCTCGTTTCAAGATGCAGGCTTTCAGGTTCCATCATCCAACAGCAGAGGAGTCCCCTGTGCCCTTCCCGCACCATCTGTGCCAGCTTGGGGCCCAAACCTACTGGGCCCCGTGGCAGCCAGCTTAGTGCCCTGGACCAGGTGTGCCTATGAGATGGCTGTTCACACATACTCGAGGTTCCTGGGCTGCGAGGGTGAGATGGACTGATTTGTGTCCAAATCGGTCTTGATATTCCTGCGGTTGCTGAGGCGTGAATGGCGGTCGGTGGCCTGCGCCCGGCGCCCCACAGCAACAATATCCTTTTTTGCAGAGATGCTGGGGCAGGTCGATGAGGCAAAATCCTTTTTAGTGCAGAGGTCCTTAGGGGGTGGCAGCGTTTGGAGAGGGCTTGGCCAGACTCCAGGCGTCCTAATGGCACGGGCAAGTTGGCAATGATTCTGGGTGCCCTGGGCGCCATCCGTAACTTGCAAGGCGAAGAGCTCGTTTTTTGGGCGGCTTTTAAACTAGTCTTTTATGGGGCCTTCCAGGTGAGTGAGTTGGTGGCTAAGAAAAAGAGGGATACTTAGAGGGGGCCGCGACCAAAGAAAGTTCAGTGGCTGGGTGGGTCCCTGGTGATTAATGTCCCCATTCCAAATCGGTTCAGTATGGAAGGGGCGACCACATTCTGCTACATAGGGCCACAGGTAGCCCATGTACCAGGTGGGTAACCTAGGGGCATTCATGGCTCTGCGTCCCCAAGGTATGGGGGCCCCCTCCGGGTCCATGTAGACAGGACCCCTTTGACCAAGTTTCAGTTCTGGAGGATACTTAAGGAGGCCCTGAGGGCCACGGGTTTTGATCCAGCTGAGTTTGGATATCATTCCTTTAGGATAGGCGCGACCACCACGGCAGTCGCCACGGGGCTGCCGGGGTCTGCAGTACAAACAATTGGCAGCTGGTCCTCTGGTTGCTACAAGCGCTATGTTAGATTGCATCTGTTGTAGCACCGACACCTAAAACCGCCCTCTTTCCTTTTTCTATTGCGGATGCTGGATGTAGGGTAGAGCTCTGATCCAGTGACTGGATTTCCCAGCGTTCCCCGTCCACGCTGAGGCGACAGATGTTACAGATGTTTTTGTAGTAGGCCATTCTTATGTACATCAGGTTAAAGAGCTTTACTTTGCTGGTGGTTTTGCAGATAGGGCACAGCGGGCAGGTTATCGCCTGTCCTTCCGTGGCCGGGGGCCTTCTCCTGGAGCATGTCACCGGATGCTATGCTTCCTGCGAGGGGCACGCCTCCTGGGGTTGGCATTATGCATCTCGGGGCAATGATTTGGTGCACTTGGGATGGAAGGCCTTCTTCGAACTCTTAGTACCTGAATTTGGGCGGCTGGCGAGGAGGTTTGCTCAATCTGGACTCACAGGGTCAAGTCTCATTCCTAGGTTGCAATGGAGGCGTGGGGGCCGGTAAGGGCCCTTAATGGTTCCGTGAAGTGCATTAACACGGAGACTGGTAAGTTGTGGGGTCCCCCAGGCTGTCGTCCGTTCCTCATGGTTGCAGCAAAGGTGAGCGCTGTCTCCTTCAGGATGACGCTCACCTGTCGAAGATTGGCAAGGAGAGGTTTTTAGAGAACTTGCTAGCCTGGTTGATTCATCGCCCACGGTGTCTGAGTGGGGGTGAAGCCAGATAGTCGGGTAACGATGCTGACCTGTGGCAGGTGAGGTCATGACTGGTGGGGCAGTATAAGCCATACCTTTTCCCTGGGTAAATATAACAGCGGTGTAACGGGCACTCCGTGGGGTGCTGGCAGTGAGTCCAATTGAGGAATCAGGAGGTGCGTGGGGGGGGGGGGGTTGGGAGGGATAGCTGACATATGGCTCTTATGGCCAACCACCCGAGTATGCGCAGTGGGGCGAAGCTTACGGCCCGCGTGGTTACTCTAGTCGCCCACGGCGTGGTTCACTCTTCTCACCTCTTTTCACTATCATGGTGACGGAGTGTACGGCCCGTGTGGTTCCTTCTAATACCCCCTTGTCTGGACTGCCAGCAGCGCTCTGCCCCACTGCAGCCCGGCTCACACTTCCTGTGAGACAAGGAGTTACATAAGGCCCATTAGGGCTCCTGGAGGAACAATGCGGCTCTCCCCCCCACCGGGTCGGATCGATGGCGAAGGTGTTCGAGGCGTGTGTAATCAGTAATAATCAATCACCGGCCTCTGCCGGTCGTTCATCATGATGACCATTCGCCCTACTCGAGGCGGCTCTGGGTGTCTCTGGACCGGAAGTGCCCCTCCTTTCCCCCTCTAAACGTGCTCTTCGATTTAAAGATGATTCGAGTCGGGCGGCTTCTCCTGGAAACATTTCACAGGTTCGACTTAACTTCCCTGGGCGTTCGTGCTCTCTTGCCTGGGTGTTGTGTTCCCTTCTTTCCAGGCAGCAGCACATTCCTGTTAAATAACCCACACTGTGAACGAGCCTGCAGGTGTCGGAGTGAGCCGGGTTGTGAGTGGGTGTTTATAACGCAGCACGTTTAAACTGCAGTTAAATTGCATTTATATGGCGTTTACTACCCGTTGAGAGCTCTGGAGTTGAGGCTGAAGGCAGTACGAGCTTCTCACAGTGCCTGTCAGCGAGGCATAAAGGTGTCCACAGTACATGCTCATTCAATCCCTGGCCTCTCTGCAGATCGCACAGAGCAGGGTCCCAAATGGCAGTTGTAATTGTGATTCTAGGCACAAGTGTGTGAAGGCGGCAGAGATCTGTTAAATTATTTACAGCGTGAAAGCAGATGAAACTGCAGCCCTCACAGCTTGTGTGGGTGTGTAGGGGAGGACAGGAGTGATTGCGTCACAGACCTCAGTAACGTTTAATTCACAGTCTCATGCTTTCAGTATGGAAATATTTTCCATTTTATCATCATCATTCACAGCTTTATTTCGGTTAAAAACCATAAAAGCAAGAAATATAATACAAAGATACAATGATAAAAATCCAGATTACATACTCAGCCATAATACAATAGATAACATAATTAAAATGTGCTTAAAAAACAGTATCAACAACGAAAACAGTTAATGACCAGGAAGAGGGACAGTAGATCTATAAATAAAACAACATAATGGTACTCATGGTTTGCCTTAATCATTACATTTCTTGCGAACCACATAGAGAGAAGAAATCTCGAAGTGGCAAAGGCAAACACAGAGGTCGGATCATATTTTAATAGTCTAAAAACTTCCCTGTAGTCCCTGAGATCTCTTAAATTGCAAAGGGAAATGATCCATTTAGATCGAGCCCTGTTATAGGAGGGACAGAAAAGCAAAACACGCACATCTGTCTCCTCTACATGCTCGCAGTCAGGGCAGGGACACCACCTGGATGACGAGGGCATCCATTTGTTTGTCATAGCCCTCAGAGGTAAAGATCCGTGTCTGAACTGAAGATAACGTTTTTTAGCTAGCGAGGGCTGGATGTCATCCAAAAACTTTTCAAAAGCATAATAATCCTTGACCTCCAAGAATTTAAGAGACAGCCTGCCCATGCTAGAGTCCAGATCACGGAGATTCAGGTGATGCTGTTTAAGAATGCCCCCCAACGCCCTCTTGCTAGTCAGAGAGCAATAAGTTTCTGGTGAGGTCCACAAATCTTCCCTATGTATAGCGTAGCAGAGTTGTTTGACATGTTTAAGCCACGCAATTTTGCCCGATCCCCTTATAGACAAAAGATCAACTAACTCCTCCTTATAGCTTAATAACTCTGGAGTAGACCAAAGTCTCCTCCAGTAAAACAGAGGTCGATGAAGAATAGTCTCCTGTATAGGACACAATCCCAAATCCAATCTTAAGGGGATCAAAGGGGTGCTCTTAGTGAGGTTTAAAAGACGTCTAATAAAATTATTTTCGGTAACGGACATAGAGCTGGCATTAACGTGGCCCCAGAGCTCTACACCGTATAATGCTGCTCCCCTGGCCTGGGCCCTATAAATTTCCACTGGGGGACCCACGGGTTTATAAGAACATTCATTAAAAACCTTTAGAATTCCACCTGATAATTGTATTACCTTAAGATTAGCCTTAACCATATGGGAATCCCACTCCATCCTGTCGTTCAGGGTAGCTCCCAGATAATCAAATGTGGAGACTTTCTCAAGAGAACATCCCTCCAGATGTGGACAGGGATAGGTTGATGGTTTGGAATTAAAAACCATATATTTAGTTTTAGAAAGGTTTATTTCCAAATTTCTCGAGGAGCAGAAAGAACAAAAGGCCTCCAATGTTCGCTGGGCTCTCATTGGAGATTTTGAAAGTAGGAGGGTGTCATCAGCGAACATTAGAGCCGGTATTCTGCGTGCTGCTAGAATCGGGGAATCAGGATCCTTTGCCTCTAAAAGGTGAGTAATCAAACCATTGATGAATAGAGTGAACAAGGTGGGGGCCAACACACACCCCTGCCTAACACCCCTGTCCACCGGGAAGGGCGCAGAGAGCTCACCGTTCCTACCATAGCGAACCCTTGCAAACGTTCCAGAATGGAGTCGCTTCAAGAGGTCACAGAGGTAAGAAGGGGCGCCCATCTCGAGTAGGATTGACCAAAGCTTATCCCTCTGTACCAGATCAAAAGCGGATCTAAGATCCACAAAGATCAGGTAAAGAGAACCCTTCCCCAAGAACACCGTTTTCCAGTATATCAACTGCAACCTAAGCAGTTGATCAATTGTGGAAACTCTAGGGCGAAAGCCAGCTTGGAAGGACGATAGAATGTGGAATTCTTCCATCCAGCTTTCTAGCCTAGTTAATAGGATTTGGGCGAACACCTTCTGGAGGACATCGATAAGGCTGATAGGCCGATAGTTTACTGGATATAGAGGGGAGGCCTTTTTATAAATAGGGATAATTTCTGCACCCTTCCAAGTATAAGGGATAGCCATACCCGAAAGAATTGCATTAAAATATATCTTCAGGTATGGGACCCAAACCGTTGGTTCAATTTTGAATAGATCCCCAGGGATCCTATCTAGACCAGGGGCTTTACCAGAAGAAAGACTCAGTAGGGCAACCTGGATTTCTGAAGAGGTGCAGAGAAGTAAATCAGAATCCCCGACTTCAATAGGGGCTTGGGGAAATATGTTAATTAAAAAAGGTGAAGGGTCAACCACAGTGTCATTTATCGGGACACTAAAAAGGGGCTTAAAATGCCTCAACCAAACCTCCTCACTGAGACCAGGTGTTATGGCTGGGGATCCTTCACTTCGACCACACCTGACTAAGTTCCAGAAGGTCCTGTAATCATGACTATCCAGGGCGTCCTTTATATTAGCCCACCCGTCTACCTCCCAGTCTTTTTTAGCTATAGATGTAACGATTTTATACAAAGGCCTAGCTCCTCTGATGCTATGAGACGTCCCATGTTCCACTTCCCATAGAAGGGCCCGTTTAGCATCCTTACAGCTAGAGTTATACCAATTGGCTTGTTTCCTTACCCCATTTGGCTTAGATTTAACCGAAATATAAAAAAAGCTAGCGGCCATTGAAAAAAGTTTGGAATGGATAGTCTCTAAGGCTTCAAAATTTAATGAACCCTGTCCGGCCTCCATAAGAATAGAAACTTTGGCTAAGTGAGTGACCACCTGTGAATAAAAAGCTGCAATATTGTTTGGGGTAGACAGAAACTTAACCCACCTGATGCGACGACCACCAGCCACCGCTAATAGATTGGGTACTGCAGATTGAGATACAGTCCCTAGGGCTCAAGCTGGATCCAGATGGTATAAGAATTCCAAACTGAGGAGATTATGGTCACTATCAGCCCTGTCCACTATGGTAAGAGATTTAAGATGGGACCAAAACTCCACAGAAACCACGATGTAATCAATGGTTGAACTTTTGCCCAGTCTATTATAAGTGGGCTTCCCGTGGGTGTCTGGGGCAAGTCTACCATTACAAGCTCGCAATGAATAAGATACTACGAGCTTGTTAATCTCAATAGCCAGAGGTGTAAGACGCGGAGCAGGGTACATGAGACAGTCCTGAATGTTCCAGGATAAATCTACCCCAGTAGTAACAGAGGGTATGCCAACCAGGGGTTCAAAGTGGCAGTTGAAATCACCACCAATGATCTTATATGGGAGTGCAGAAAACAAAATCAGAAGGTTATTGAGGGCATTAAGAATGGTGAAACCTAGATGTGGAGGAGTGGGGCATAAGTAGATATTAATTACTAGTATCGAAGTACCATCCCCGAACTTCAGAATTATACAGAGAATATCCGAGGATTGGGAATCAATAACACTAACTGTACACCCCAAATGGGTAGCCACCCAAGTACATAGTCCCCCCGAGGGACGCCCCCTGGGACCCTGCACAGCCGGGACATTATAAGAAGCAAAACCAACCTTGACCGGAGAGGTCGTCATCCAAGTCTCTTGGAAGAGACAGAGATCGTAATTATCTATCAGTGTCTCCCAGTCAGGGTTGGAGAGTTTGGTACCCAGCCCCGCTACATTCCATGACCCTATTAAGGAGCCAGAGTGTGCATCGTCGGAGGAGCTAAGAGATACAATCTCTGAGCTCACAAAATGACCACGGTGAGGTGTTGGAGACAAACCTACATCATCATCGAAAATACCAATAATGGAGCCAGGGGGAGTCACAGGTGCTTTGGCGGCGCAAACCATAGAAAAACCTCCCTCTGCATTCGCCCCCTCCAACTTAGGGATATTAGGCCAACCATAAGGTGGACCAGTTGCCCCCACAAAGTGAACTAGTCAAGCCTCGTTGTCCAAACAACCAAAAGAGTTGGCAATGGGAATACTATAGGTAACAGTGTGTGGGCCAGAGTGGGGGTTCCTTAGATCGGACCTTGCCAGGCCAACTGGCCGTTGGTAAAAATAACTCAGAGGCATAGGTAAAATTAAACTCTGGGAAGACCGATCATGCCATTCAAGAATAAAATTGGCCACTCTGGGATCCCTGACATTAATAATAACACAATCCCCTCCTTTATCTTTTTGATTCACTCCCAGCCAACCCACCTTTCGGACAAACAACATTTCCCCAGTACTCCCTCTCGGTAAAGATCTATAAGTATTTAACCAATGTGTAACCTTGTTCTTCAGTTCGTGATAGGTTTCCTGGCGTGCGCCAGACAGGGGGGGAACACCAGTAAGAACCACCACATATGGCGAGGCCTCCGGAGGTAAGTGTGGAGAAAGTGATGGTGGAGGTTGCCCAATACTATGAACATTCCCATCTTTAAATTGGGGTATAGAAACACTATCCTCTCTCCTCTTGCCCGATGTTGAATTCAAAAAGGTAGAAGAGGGTGGTGGCAAATTAGGAACAGGTAAAGACAGCCTAGAAAATAAGAGGGGGTCAGGGGCACTTAGACCTAGAGTGGAAGGGGGTATGGTCGTGCTAGGTAATGCCCGTGCCCCACTATCGTTCACACCAGAAGGGCGAGCTGTAGAACTGGTACCTTGATGACTAGGCAAGGAAGTTACAGTGGGCTTGTGGGAAATCCCACTCCCAGAAGGGGCAGCCAAATGCCCAAATGGTTTACTATTAATTAGAGATACCACTCGATCAATCTTACTCATCAGAATTTTAAATTGAGAAGTAATGAGTGATTCCAGTTGGGTTTGTAAATCTATTACAAGATGGGTAGCCCATATCGGGGGTGCTAGAGGGGCAGACGGTTGTTTTGGACCCGCATTAAAAGATGTTCTGGGTGCAGGGTTATTCGTAGGAGGTTTAGTACATAGCTTGACCTTTTTTTTTTTCCCCCGGGGTTTTTGGGTCCTAGGTGTTACTTGGAAAACCTGAGGTAGTGGTGTGGTGCTCGATAGAGTACCAACAGGGCTATCCACGAAGAGAGTATGGGCACAGGGAAGCTCGGCAAAAGAGGATGCAAGAGACGAGACCAAATTGTTGTCTATTGGAATAGAAACATTCCCAAGAATTGAAGAAGAAATTAAACTTGGGGTCAGAGACAAGCGTCGCTCAGTATTTTCAATTGCATTTGCCACCACCCCTATAGTTTTTTGCAACATTTTATCAATTGCCGTAAGGCTTGGAACAGGGGTAATAAGAGGCACATTTTGTCTGGTACAAGGGCGACTAGTCACTACTTTAGTTTTACCCATTATCTCAAGCCCATTAGTTCTCGATGTAGCCCGGTACCACACTCTGAAAGCAAGAACCAGTAAAACAATATAACATCCCTCGGTTGTTATACCAAACTATTCGAAACAATTGGCAACACCAAAATGAGAGGTGAAATGAGTACACCCTAATTATGATTTAAACAACCCTCAAGCATGACATTAGATCTTATAGGAATATTCTCGCTCACACAGCCGAAAGGGACTGGCCCAGCCTCCTTCGGCCTCTGACGGCCTAGGACGGCCCGCCCTTGTCCCGGGCTTGTCCCGCGCGCGTCCCATGGGACGAGGTTCCACACAGTCCTTTATGCGCCCCCTGGCGCCTGGGAATTGCGTGATCCGCGTCGTCCGAAGCAGCGTGAATGCTGGGGGATGTTGTCCGGGCGTACCATACAGCGGAGCAAAGCCCAGCTGTAGAGGGTATCACCGGTGGTAGCGGAGCCAAGCCCGGCTGAAAAAGAAAGTCACCAGGGGTAACGAAAGCAGACGTGTCCAGAAGGGGTTACCCAAATTCTACAGCACCAGGGCCTCGGCCCCACACAGTCCTTTATGCGCCCCCTGGTGCCTGGGAATTGCATGATCCGCGTTGTCCGAAGCAGCGTGAATGCTGGGGGATGTAGTCCGGGCGTACCATACAGCGGAGCAAAGCCCGGCTGTAGAGGGTATCACCGGTGGTAGCGGAGCCAAGCCCGGCACTGCAAGGCACAGCTGATAGGAGATGTCAGAGGGGTGGCCCAGCCCGGAATCTGACAGCCCCGGACGGGCACAGATGGGCCCGCCCTTGTTCCGGGCTTCGTCTGCACGCGTCCTGCGTCGCGGTGGGAGAGGCTGCGGTATGAGCGCGTTGGCCACGCCTCCTCCTTATTCGCGGCAGCTGCGGGGAACGGCAGGGACAGCGGTGCACTCTGGGGGTTGCAGTCCACCCCAGAATGTACAAACCAGCATGGATGGTGCGGCGGTGATGGCGTTGCCCCTGGGACCCTTGTCCCAGCAGGGGTGCTTAGCAGGATGATCGTGGTGTAGGCGGGCAGCAAAAGAACACCACCAAACAGGCAAAGAAACTCCCCAGCATTAAAGTAAGTGGGACAACGTAGGAAGTAATGTAGTCCCTGTGAAGGCAAGGCAATTGCAGGTATGCGCAATCACTTCAATTGTCCTCTGTAACACTGGCTCCTGACTGCCACAGATGCCGTAGCCCTTGCCTTTGCTAAAAGTACCCGGCCAACGAGGAGTTCAGGTGAGAACCGGGGATCTGAACGCACTCAACAGACCTCCGCCTGCCGCTCCTGCAGCTCCTGTTGCGGTTGTTTGAGGCTCAATTACGGCCCAATCTGAGCCGAACTGCGGTCCGTTTGCCCCCCGTTTACCCTCCCGATAAGGGAGCCTGGTGCTGGAGCCCGGTAACAAAGCCAAGATTAAGCTGGACAGAGGGTACGGGGGCCGTAGCAGTTTCGGCGTTTCCCTGCTCCTTCCTCCGTCCTCCTTCCTCCTGCTCACTGCTCGGCGAAAGGGAAAACGTGGACAATTCACAAGAAAATCATTGGGATTACTCATGTGTCTGATGCTGTGAACAAGCACAGGCAAAGCCAACAGAACTGGATTCTTGTAGGTGCTTTTTTGTTATTATGTAATGTGTGCGGAGCAATAACAGAAAGCTCACACAGAGGGAACCCGAATACTGATCGAATGGCACAGTATGGAAAGCACAGAACTTAAGTTTACATTCTGTAAGGCCACGTCCTTAATTACACAGGCCACGCCTCTTGGAAAGAAATCCTAGACGTGTTTATTAGACCACGCCTTTTTAGAGACCCCACACTTTTTTCACCTCACAGAAAGCCCTATTTAAACCCTTCTGCTGTTTTTGTTTATTGTCTGACCCCTGCAGCGACCTGCAATGGGTTCATTGGCCTGCAAGTCCATCTGCGAGAGGCGCTATATAGGTTACCGCATTAATACATTCACTCTCCAATGCTTGACGTCTTCTAAGGCCCTGGCAGAACAATCCTGCTGGTCTGTGACTCGGAGGTCCCCCGGGGGTACCTTCCCCAGTCTTGATCTGAGGGACCCCAGTCCATACATTCTTACAACCTAGGAATCCAGTGCCTAAAGGCTTGAGATTCTGAACATCCAAGGGGCCTGGTACCAGGGTCCGTATCTTTGAAGGGGCGAGTGGGCGCACGGGGCGGGTGGGCGCACGGGGCGGGTGGGCCCGGATAAGCCCTTCAGTGACCTCCGCCTTAGATACAGCGCTGTGCTGCACAGCACACACTCAACCGGGCAACTCAATGACATGCCCGCCACCAATCAGAACACCAAAGCCAACCTGCCCTTACCAACACTCATCCTCGCTGTCAGTCAAACCCCGCGCGCCATTAAATCTCTGTCCTCAATCAGTGGTGCAACGAAACTTGGGAGGTGGGGGATGCACAGTGCATGGAGTGCCCCTCCCTTCCCCCAAGCCCCGGATCTAGTCGGGAGCTCTCAGGCCTGCCCATGCACAGTGCCAGAAGGGTCCCTCCGCACCACAGGGGATGCAATGGCCAGTGTTACGCCGCTGCCCTCAGTTAAAGTCTTGTCTTCAACCAAACTCCAACCTCAGTTGAATCCCCAACTTCACTTAAACCGCCTTGCAAATACTCATACCATAACATACCATAAAAACACATCCTGACTCTCTGTAAATCCCCACTCTCATCAAAAGGTGGGCGAGTCAATAAGTGAACAGGGAGAGCTCATCCAGGGCCGAGCTTGGGCCGAGCCATGGCGCGGCTCGGGCTCTAAACACCTGTGGAAGACAGGAGCAGGGAGAGCTCATCCAGGGCCGAGCTCCAGCCGAGCCATGGCGCGGCTCGGCTCTAAGCACCTGTGGAAGACAGGAGCAGGGAGAGCTCATCCAGGGCCGAGCTCGAGCCGAGCCATGGCGCGGCTCGGGCTCTAAGCCCCTGTGTAAGACAGGAGCAGGGAGAGCTCATCCAGGGCCGAGCTCGAGCCGAGCCATGGCGCGGCTCGGGCTCTAAGCACCTGTGGAAGACAGGTGCAGGGAGAGCTCATCCAGGGCCGAGCTCCAGCCGAGCCATGGCGCGGCTCGGCTCTAAGCACCTGTGGAAGACAGGAGCAGGGAGAGCTCATCCAGGGCCGAGCTCTGGCCGAGCCATGTCGCGGCTCTGGCTCTAAGCCCCTGTGTAAGACAGGAGCAGGGAGAGCTCATCCAGGGCCGAGCACGAGCCGAGCCATGGCGCGGCTCTGGCTCTAAGCACCTGTGGAAGACAGGACAGCGAGAGCTCATCCAGGGCCGAGCTCGAGCCGAGCCATGGCGCGGTTCGGGCTCTAAGCGCCTGTGGAAGACAGGAGCAGGGAGAGCTCATCCAGGGCCGAGCACGAGCCGAGCCATGGCGCGGCTCTGGCTCTAAGCCCCTGTGTAAGACAGGAGCAGGGAGAGCTCATCCAGGGCCGAGCACGAGCCGAGCCATGGCGCGGCTCTGGCTCTAAGCCCCTGTGTAAGAGAGGAGCAGGGAGAGCTCATCCAGGGCCGAGCACGAGCCGAGCCATGGCGCGGCTCTGGCTCTAAGCACCTGTGGAAGACAGGACAGGGAGAGCTCATCCAGGGCCGAGCACGAGCCGAGCCATGGCGCGGCTCGGGCTCTAAGCACCTGTGGAAGA
This sequence comes from Triturus cristatus, assembly GCF_964204655.1. Taxonomy (NCBI): domain Eukaryota; kingdom Metazoa; phylum Chordata; class Amphibia; order Caudata; family Salamandridae; genus Triturus; species Triturus cristatus. Next base: position 49,964,910 of record NC_140590.1, on the reverse strand, counting down.
CAAGAGCAGGGAGAGCTCATACAGGGCCGAACTCGAGCCGAGCCATGGCGCGGCTCGGGCTCTAAGCACCTGTGTAAGACAGGAGCAGGGAGAGATTATCCAGGGCCGAGCTCGAGCCGAGCTATGGCGTGGCTCGTGCTCTAAGCACCTGTGGAAGAGAGGAGCATTGAAAATATTTGGGATATAAATCATCCAACCAACATTGTGCTAGAATATGGTAAGGTGTCTTCAAAAGAATGTGTTTGACATGCCAAAGCGTATCACCGTAGTAACTCAAATTATATCTCTCTGTTGAGAAGCATTTATTAAAAATAATAGTTTTTAGAAATGAACTGAGAAACATTTCTGCCCCTGCGCTGATGACAATGCTATTAATGAGCCAAGTGGCAAGTCAGGGGCCCGCGCATGGGGGCTAGATTCTTATTATATCCGGAGCAAAATGATGGTCTATTAAATCAAACAAAAGAGAGGTTTTGTGCAGCGCACAATCTGAACTCACCCATTTAAAGGCGCTCTCATATGTGTCAATGAAGACAAAGGAGGCCAAGTGGAATAAAACAGCTGCCTGGGATCACACAAGTTGGCCAACTAGGGAAGCCGGAATGGATCCCAGATTTCCAGTTTCACACTGGTAAATTCAGCCACTTTATGCCAACCTTTTTCGGACATCAAAGGTTAATTCTTTGTCCTTAATTATTGAAGGGTGAGAATAGAGTGTGAATGACAGGGGGAAGGAACATTATATATTAGACAAATGTGCACACCGCAAACCTTACACAAGGGCATAGGAGTGGTTCACAACAAACACAGACTTAGTTCCAGGTTTATTTTCAGCACCGAATTGCAGGGTTCACAGCATGCTTAGCTGAAGCAGGGTTCCAATCCAGTAACCCATGTTACACAGATGGCATCTCTAGCCACTTGGCCACATGGCCCCGTGGGAGCCTGGCTTGTTTTGGGTTTGAGATGCCGAGAGGACCTCGAGCTGAGCCAGAGCCAGGAGTCTGTCTCGAGCTTTCAGTGGCTCATCCACCTCTACTCCCTTTGAGATGCTATCACTGAATCAAGCTCCCACCCACACTCATACCCCCACCCTCAGTCAAACCCTCGTTCTTATTCAAACCCCACCCTCAAACAAATCCCAACCCTGGACTCGCGATCAAATCCCCATCACAGACCAAGTCCCATTCATCCTCAGTCAGACCACCACTTTCAATCTAACCCCACCCTCACGTAAAACCCCACCCTCACGTAAAACCCCACCCTCGCTCAAAACCACACCCTCGCTCAAAATCCCACCCTCACGTAAAATCCCACCCTCTCAAAACCACACCCTCACTCAACATTTCACCCTCACTCAAATTCACGCCCTCACTCAACATCCCACCCTCACTCAAATTCACACCCTCAGTCAACATCCCACCCTCGCTCAAAACCACACCCTCACTTAAAAGCCCTCCCTCACTCAAAATCACACCCTCTCTCAAAATCACACCCTCACTCAAAACCACACCGTCAATGAACACCCCACCCTCCCTCAAAATCACACCCTCACTCAAAACCACACCCTAATTTAAAACCCCACCCTCACTCTCAACACCCTACCCTCCCTCAACCTCCCACCCTCCCTCAAAACCACACCCTCACTCAACATCCCACCCTCATTCAAAACCCCACCCTCACTCAAAACCACACCCTCACTCAAAGCCACATTGTCACTTAACATCCTACCCTCACTCAAAACCCCACCCTCACTCAAAACCCCACCAGCCTTTAACTTCCCACCCTCGTTTAACAGCAATAAGCTGCAGAAAGGTGACAAGCCCACCTTTACAAAGGGCCTTCACCCTGCACAGCAACACGTGTCACTACGTATTAGTAACTTTTGATCTGTTTGAGCTAGAAATGTCTTTTTGTTACAATCTGTAGATTATGCAGCAGATGATGGATTATGTGGCAAATGGAGCAAATCTATAATTATGCCAAAATCGCAGCGGTGGCGCAATGGCATCATTCCAGTGGCTCTAGCTATAGGTTCTGGAATGCGTGTGCATTTGAAACCAGATGAAACCGTCTGAGATAACTAGTGCTGTAGCCTTTAAGTTTCTGCAGTGCTTTCCTGACTCTTGTCAAGGCCTCAAACTGCATCAAGACACACAGCTCATTAAACACCACTTCACTAGTGCCTGCTTGTGAGAAAGATCCAGGTCCTAGTGAGATTTATCCGAGTAGAAGTTTGGTTTCGTGTTTGAGGCATGGAGAGTGTGCTTCAGACTTGGCATGGCGGCTTCTATGCACCTCTTATGTATATGCTTGCACACCAAGAGCGTGACCATAGGCAGCATATATAAACCAATACAAACTGAGCCAAATTTTGCGTTGCACCAAATAAATTAGCATCATTTTGTATTACTGTTGTTACACGAAAATGTAAAATGCCCCATCTATAGTAAAAATCTACCACTGATGCGATATTTGCGGGATTAATTTGAATGACAGATCGTGAGCAAATTAAACAAACTTTGCACAGCCCTCGTCGTGAGATGGGTTTAGTTGGGTCTCAGAGTTGGGAAAAGCCTGGTCTTCATTTCTCTTCTGAGTTATCGATGGTTGGGATGGTTCTCCTCTTTGGGAGTATTCGAAGCTTGTCAGTCTGTACTGAAAGCCGCTTCCACCGAGGCAGGTTCCTGATGAGGGGACTAGGTATGAGGTTTTTCTACACCTGAAGATTCTCCTTTGCACTTATAATCAGAGTTCGAGTTTTAAGAAGGTTGGGATTGAAGTGATGAGCTCAAGTCGACGATCACACCAAGGTGTTTCACTAGGGGTGGGTGGAACCTGCACTGCACGGAATTCTGCGGAGTTCCAGAAAAACTCCATAGGTATCCACAGAGCTCCACCAATGAGCGGAAAACATGGTTCTCGCCCTGCAATTTATCGCTAGTACCGTGAGCAGTGCTGAAGATCAGCACGAAAGGCAACATGCGTTGTGCAAGAGTGCGCAGCAATTCAAATTGATTTTGCTGCCGCTCGAGTCAAAAAACGACTCGAGCGGCAGCAAATCTACTCTGACGGCAGCCCTCTCGGACTGTGACTGCTCGTGTCTGCGGACATTATAAAATGGTGTCAGAAGACTCCGTGGTGACTGGTAATTACGCCAGGGGCAGGCAAACCTTGCTCGCGCTTGTAGGCGCACAGCCTTGTGTTGTTCCTGCAAAGCGTGAATGGCAGAATAATTCTGCCACACACTGATTGGCGGAATTTGGCAGGAACTCTGCGTTACATGCATAATGAGGAGTTACCCAAATTCCAACAATTCTTGAAAGGCAATCAAAAAATTGGCAAGCATAAATGATGAAAAACACCACTGCACATTACAATGTGACCCAGAATAATTATCTACGGTGTCTCTCGTTCCGCTCGTTGGTTTTTGCGCAGGTCTCATTTTCCTCCCTGTATGTCCAGGTCGACTGCGGAACCTACGTTTCTTGCAGTTGGCCTCTATCTCAGGCATGTACCTTAATGTCCTGATGAGGATCCCGTTATTCCTGTATCGGATCGAAACGTCGTCGACTCCTTTACACCCTGACACAATCATATGGAATATTGTAATGTGCAGTGGTGTTTTTCGTCATTTATGCTTGCCAATTTGTTGATTGCCTTTCAAGCACTGAACTATGACTCAACATATCAGAGCTGCCACATGGGCCTCATTTCTAATAAAGTATATTCAATTTGTATTTTAGCCAACAGACCAATGCATTTTGGGGATTGTGGTTTCTATAAAGCTGTAAGCATGGGTGCAAAAACCCCAGCTTGCAATGTGCTTTCCACTAAAACGCCAGATCTATCTAGATACATAAGACCAGTTGCCAGCATGATAATGCGACAAAAGAAAAGGCGAACATTTACATCACTTTTAGTCAAAATGTCTTTGATGCATTTTAAGCCCCTTACACTTGATGGCTTTATTCATTGCACTATTTTTTTTCGTTCAGTTTTACACACCGGATTTACTCTTAGAAAAGCACAAGACAGAAGATGGTGCCCGGAAAAGCTTGGTTTGCTTGGTTTTACCCCTAACATATCTAGTGTAGCTTTGGGTATATTTGTAAAAAAGTGTGCCCTCAAGCCCATACAATTGTTTACCTTGCATGCTGTATTTAACATTTATATAGAATTACTGTAAGAACTTCTAATTTCGAGGGCCTTGTGAATTTATTTTACACAAAGGGTGGGGGAATGGAAGGAACTTCTTTGCAGAGTATGGCCAATTGTGAACCGGAAGCGGAGATGGCCTCTGTCACTTCCACCAGAGCAGTTCCTGAGTCACATCTATCTAATTAAAGGCCTGGTTTTGGAAACCAGTGGAAAGCAAAATCCATTACAAATTAAGAACAACAAACAATTGAGTATGAAATATCCAGTGACCAGACGTTGCTTTTTCTGTATAAATGTGTTGAATAAAATAAAGTTTTACTGTCAGGTGGCTTAGTGAACTTATGTGTCCACTGTAGGGGCCTGTGTTTGACCTCCTGATCACAGGTTCAAATCCTGGTGGGCCCACTCAGCCTTTCATTCTTCTGAGGTTGATAAAATGAGAACCACTGAATTGTGTAACAATAAAAATCTGTTATTCAGTGCCAAGCTACCCTTTGTGGTGAACATGAGCTTTACAAACACACGTTATGTTATGAAAGTCGTGGACCTGTGCCCTCCTGCGATTATCAGGATGACGACCCAGCCAGTGATCTGAAAATGTTGTATTAAATATTAAGATTCCTGCCATGTGCGAAGATCAGTGAAGTTTTCACAAATATGCAAATAATGTCCACTGAGATTAATTATGAAGATCTTTTTTCAAACTCGTGCATTATGAATGCTCTTACAACCTGAATGAGCATGTCTGTGGAGTGAATCGACACGTCCAGCTCTTCCTGATAGAAATAAGCGGGCTTTGGCTCCACCCAGAGGAATATATCCCTGTCGCCTCATCTTACTGGCTGTTTGATGTATTCCTCCACCTAAGGAGTGCTTAGATTGCATACCAGGAGGGACTGTTTTGCATCTCAAAAGAATACCGGGTATCACATTCTTTGCATTGTATAAGAAAGTAATTGTTTTTGTTTTGCTTAATCACTGCAGGGGCTTGTTTTTCACAGGACTCAGAAAGCAAGCTTGACCTATTGGCTTTGGCCGAGCATGGGAACTTTCTAAGCGTCTTTGTAGTTGAAACCTCATTACGTTTTGATGAAACCTTCTTAGATCGTAGACGAAACATTCTGTAGCTTTGCAGACTCCTTCGTTGCCATCCTCTGATGAATGGCCCTGGGTGAGTGGACTAGGATGCTGCCCAAGTGATTGCCAGTGGCTGAGATTAATTCAAGCATTCATCCATCACCTTGTTGTTGTTACAGGTTCAGTGAGCCAGGTCCAGAAGCCCTCCTGAGTTTACAAGTATCTCGATGAAGCCGATGATGGAGCACTCTCCATCTGTCACTATCTGTGTAATGTCAAATTAACGCCATCATCAATTTATTTCACCTTCTTAAATCTTCAATCCAGTCATCCTCATTTATCTTGGCCACAGCTCCTCGGTGCCCTGAAAACGGTTTCATAGAAACAGACATCAGACTGCACTGGCACCGCCTGGTAGAAATAAGACCTGGGACTGTCCTGGCACTTGGTGGGTCTAGCCTTTCTCACCATCTGCCGGGATGGCGCACTAAATGTGTCACCATGTCTCTTCTAAGTCACTGTATTGTAGTTCTCTGCTCTTAAAATGTTTATACACTACACATTGGGCCCGATTCGCAAAGAGAAGCTTACACTTTTGACCAAAAGTCTAACTTTACTACTTTTTTGTATTAACAAAGGTAAGCTTAAACCCAAAAATTAACTTTACTACTTTTCAGTTTTCACAAAGGTAAACTTAGACCAATAGTCTAACTTGACTAGTAGTAACTTACCTTTGTGAATACCGAAGAGTAGTAAAGTTACACAAAAGTGTATGTTTGCCTTTGTGAATTGGGCCCGCAGTTTACTGCTCTCACTTGATCCATGCAGTGCACTGTATTTCTATGGCCTCAAACCTTCTTGGGCTGTGCTGTTTTCTCTTTGAAGACTTGTCTGTCCCTGGGCCATAGTGCTCGGTTCTCAGACTGTCACTATGTCATAGTTCCCTGCTGTGGGCCATCGTGGCACTAAGCCATAGTTATATGCTTCTAGGCTATTCTGGCACTGTGTCATAGTTTCCTGCTGCGGACCATCGTGGCACTAAGCCATTGTGATACGCTTCTAGGCTATTCTGGCACTATGTCATAGACGTCTGGGCTTGGATCACCCTCACACTGTGCTACACTTCTCTGTTTTTAGATCGCCGCGTCTCTGTGCCATTGCTTTCGGCTCTCAGAACATCTTGATAATGTGTAATGTGTCGTAGTTCTCTGCTCTCAGTCCACCTTGGCGCTTTGTTATAGATCTGTGTTTCTTGACTGCCATGCTTTATGTCACAGTTAACTGTGTACATATGATTGTTATGGGAAATTGGTAGGGGCAAACGTAGGTCTGCCACTGGCAACAAGGCCACTAACACAGTGTAGGGCTCAAAATAGGTCTTAGAAAATTATTCCTATGCTCATCCCTTGGTAACGTGGCTGCGAGCAGACAGGCTTAACTTCAAAAACAGGTATGTAAAGCATTTAAAAACACTAATTCGGTAAATAATTAAGACACAACACAAAATAAAAATCCAAAAAATAGGAAATATATTTATCTTTTAAATGAAACCAAATCGAAAAAGATCCACTGTAGGGAACCAGAGATATGAATTTTAAAAGATTAGTCACTTTCTAGTGCTTAGAAATCACCAGTGCCCCTTTTAGTAATGTTGTTGCTTCTGACAGGGACACATCCACCTTTAGCCTTTGTTCTGGAGGATCTCTCACTAGTCATGTGCAGCCCCCTCCAGCAGGCTGGGTCCTGTTAGAACTCCTTCCTGAAGTTCTTCTTGCGGGTCCCAAAGTATCCAACACAATCCAAGGTTCTGGAATCTCCAAGAGGGTCCTTGAAAGTGTGAGACTTCAATTCCCACAATCCACTTGAATAAAACCCTTACAAATCCACTGGTCGTACTCCAGGCTGGGGATTCTTGTGGTGATGTTCCAGGTGAGCCCTGTTAACCTGTAGCTTGCAGGGAGTCCACTCTTTAGTCCTTCTACAACAAAGGAATCCACAGGCCGTTGTTGCAGATGGTGCAGTCTTCAGAGTGCAGGCCTTCGGAAATGCACATCAAACTTCCAGCATGGTCGGTCTTGCTTTCATAAGTTTCAAGCAGCAGATCTGAGGGGCAAGCAGGAGGTCACTCCTGTCCAATGGGCTACAGGGTCCCACCCAAAGGTCTGACCACTTCCTGCAGAGTGTGGCAAAATGCTAACCCAGAAAACACTATTCTTCCAAAAGTCAATATGTCTGGATTTTCAGCAGGGAGAGAAGAGCTGGCTTAACACTAGGCCTGGGCGGTAAATTCCGTTCCATTCGCGGAATATGCGAAATTTGGGTAATTTCACGTTCCGCGGAGAACGTGAAATTGCAAAAAAATCCACGTTCACCAACTTCGCGAAATTTTTTGCTTGTTCGCGTTCTCAATCTGCGTGTTCGCGAGATATTTCACCCCGAGCACGCAAACAGCGATCGCGAACAGGAAAAAAGTATCGCGAACAAGCAATTCCGCGTGTTCGCGGAATTTCTGCATGTTCGCGGAGATTTTTTACCGTTTCGCGGAGATTTGCGTAACGCGGTTGCGCAAATTCCGCCCACCCCTACTTAACACACCCCTAGGATGGCTAATCTCCATAGTCCCCCCTTGCATCTGCTCATTCCTTTCTTAAGCCTAGCATCTGGCTGTAGGTGAACAGGGTAAGGTTGTAAATGACACTGGGTTCCTCCCCTTACTCTTGAAGTCCATGGTTTACGACTCCTCCCCCTGCTCTGGCATGCCTATGCCCAGCAACCTCTCCTCCCCAAGAGGCTTCCTAACCCTAGCGGTCATTTATCACCTCTTCAAAGCAGCCAGGCTCACCCACTTATCTCTGACCAATCAGGGCAAAGCAGTACAGGGTTGAATTTTGGCTTACCGACAAAAAAAGTCTTATAACTTCTTGTCTGTACATTTCAAAATAAATTCAACAAAACCATATTTTTGGATTTGTCATTGCCATTCTACTGAGTCCTTTAATCCTAGTTTTATGGCTGTCCTCTCTTCAGTCATTAGCTAAAAACTTTTTCCAATGTCAGCCATTGGCATGGGATTTGCAATGGGAAAAGTGACTTGGGACATTTTTCCAGCACCAGGCCTTATAAAAACATAGTTTATAAGTACTCTACATATATCTACTACAGGACCGCCACCCCAGGAACACCTACAGACGACTTTAGGGGTTCTGAATATGTAAAAATATTGCAGATCCTCCCTCCACAGGGCTCCTACCACAGCACTTTATCACAATGTGGGGAGGGAAATGTGCAATGTCACTTTACCCAGGGCATATAAAACTCATTTTATAAGGGTCCACCCTTATAGATACCTGACCCCCCACCCCTGGGACACCTAAGGGAGACCCTGGGGGTACATAATATGCCCAAACATTATAGGTTAACCATTTTTATGTGCCCCAAACACAAAAGTCGAGTTTGGGCACAATTCACTTTTTAAAAGCAGCCCTGTAGCACAGAGCTATTTTTTAAAAAAAGACCTCAGGCTTCAGCAGCCCACACATGCAAGTGCAGAAAGGGCTGCTGGCCTCTAAACTGCCATGTCCTTTTATTGTACTAGGGACTGATAGGTAGTTTCAATCCCCCTGCCCTATTATGTACTAGGGCCCTATGAGGTAGGTCATACCAATCACAAGTGTACCGCAACCCTTAGTGTACCCTAGTGTATGTAGGTGTTTTCACTGTATTCTAAGTGCTTTCAGCATAGAACTAGCCCTGGGTCTGGTTAGGCAAAGCCCAGGGTCAGTCAGAGTCAGTTACCACCAGCAGCAGTCAGCAAAAAGTTGGGGGGTGCCCAGGGCACAGTATGACTTTGCAACAGTGAACCTAGCTGAAGAGCAGATATGAGCATTTACACAGTATTTCAGGTTGTTTTGTAAGTTACTACAGGATTTTTATCGCTTGTTGAGGCAGTGTTAGTTGAAAAGGGGAGTCTTCAACTCCTTTGTAAAATGTATGTGAGTAGGTGGGCTGTTCTGATGTTGATGGTTGTTGTTTCAGAGCTTGGGTGTATAGGTGGAGATGGGTGGTCATCTTGCCTTCTCCTTCATGCAGTTCACCATTTCCTATCTGACGATGTCCTAGCTCCTGATTTGCTGCTGTCAGGGGATGGTTAATTTCTTGGCCAGCTAAGGTGTGTTTTGAGCTCCTGGCAAGAGCAATTTGGTCCCTGTCAGTGCGAGATTTAGGTAAGTGCTTGACATCCAGTTCTGGATCAAATTTAGAAAATCTTTGAGCCTGTGAATGATGGGGGCCAAGAAAGAGTGGTGCGTCATCAGTGTATTGGTAGTTGTCAGTACGAGTAATGCATCATCAGTGTATTGATGGTTCTTGATGCGAGCAGTGAATCATCAGTGTATTGATGGTTCTTGATGCTAGCAGTGAATCATCAGTGTATTGATGGTTCTCGATGCGAGCGGTGCATCATCAGTGTATTGATGGCTCTTGATGTGAGTGGTGCATCATCAGTATATTGATGGTTCTTGATGAGAGTGGTGCATCATCAGTGTATTGATGGTTCTTGATGCGAGTGATGCATCATCAGTGTACTGATGGTTCTTGATGCGAGTGATGCATCATCAGTGTATTGATGGCTCTCGATGAGAGCAGTGCATCATCAGTGCATTGATGGTTGTTGATGCGAGTGATGAATCATCAGTGTATTGATGGCTCTTGACGCAAGTGGTGCATCATCAGTGTATTGATGGCTCTCGATGTGAGTGGTGCATCATTAGTGTATTGATGGTTCTTGATGTGAGCGGTGAATCATCAGTGTATTGATGGTTCCTGATGCGAGTGATGCAACATCAGTGCATTGATGGCTCTCGATGCGAGTGGTGAATCATCAGTGTATCGATGATTCTTGATGCGAGCGGTGAATCATCAGTGTATTGATGGATGTTGATGTGAGAGGCACATCAATCTTTAGTGTATTGGCGGTTCTTGATGCGAGCAGTGAATCATCAGTGTATTGATGGTTCTTGATATGAGTGGTGCATCAATCTTCAGTGTATTGATGGTTCTCGATGTGAGCGGTGCATCAATCATTAGTGTATTGATGGTTCTTGATGCGAGCGGTACATCATCATTGTATTGATGGCTCTTAATGCGAGTGGTGCATCATCAGTGTAATGATGGCTCTTGATGTGAGCACTGCATCATCAGTGTATTGATGGTTCTAGATGCGAGTGGCGCATCATCAGTATATTGATGGCTCTTGATGCGAGCGGTGCATCATCAGTACATTGATGGTTCTGGATGCGAGTGATGCGTCATCAGTGCATTGATGGCTCTCGATGCGAGCGGTGCATCATCAGTGTATTGATGGCTCTTAATGTCAGCGGTGCATCATTAGTGTATTGATGGTTCTTGATGTGAGCTGTGCATCATCAGTGTATTGATGGCTCTTGATGCGAGTGGTGCATCATCAGTGTAATGATGGCTCTTGATGTGAGCACTGCATCATCAGTGCATTGATGGTTCTAGATGCGAGTGGTGCATCATCAGTATATTGATGGCTCTTGATGCGAGCGGTGCATCATCAGTGCATTGATGGTTCTTGATGCAAGTGATGCATCATCAGTGTATTGAGGGCTCTCGATGCAAGCAGTGCATCATCAGTGTATTGATGGCTCTTGATGTCAGCAGTGCATCATCAGTGCATTGATGGTTCTTGATGCAAGTGATGCATCATCAGTGTATTGAGGGCTCTCGATGCAAGCAGTGCATCATCAGTGTATTGATGGCTCTTGATGTCAGCAGTGCATCATTAGTGTATTGATGGTTCTTGATATGAGTGGTGCATCAATCTTCAGTGTATTGATGGTTCTCGATGTGAGCGGTGCATCAATCATTAGTGTATTGATGGTTCTTGATGCGAGCGGTACATCATCATTGTATTGATGGCTCTTAACGCGAGTGGTGCATCATCAGTGTAATGATGGCTCTTGATGTGAGCACTGCATCATCAGTGTATTGATGGTTCTAGATGCGAGTGGCGCATCATCAGTATATTGATGGCTCTTGATGCGAGCGGTGCATCATCAGTGCATTGATGGTTCTGGATGCGAGTGATGCATCATCAGTGCATTGATGGCTCTCGATGCGAGCGGTGCATCATCAGTGTATTGATGGCTCTTAATGTCAGCGGTGCATCATTAGTGTATTGATGGTTCTTGATGTGAGCTGTGCATCATCAGTTTATTGATGGCTCTTGATGCGAGTGGTGCATCATCAGTGTAATGATGGCTCTTGATGTGAGCACTGCATCATCAGTGCATTGATGGTTCTAGATGCGAGTGGTGCATCATCAGTATATTGATGGCTCTTGATGCGAGCGGTGCATCATCAGTGCATTGATGGTTCTTGATGCAAGTGATGCATCATCAGTGTATTGAGGGCTCTCGATGCAAGCAGTGCATCATCAGTGTATTGATGGCTCTTGATGTCAGCAGTGCATCATTAGTGTATTGATGGTTCTTGATGCGAGTGGTACATCATCAGTGTAATGATGGCTCTTGATGTGAGCAGTGCATCATCAGTGTATTGATGGTTCTAGATGCGAGTGGTCCATCATTAGTGTATTGATGGCTCTCGATGTGAGCGGTGCATCATCAGTGTATTGATGGTTCTTGATGTCAGCGGTGCATCATCAGTGCATTGATGGTTGTTGATGCGAGTGATGCATCATCAGTGTATTGATGGCTTTTGATGTGAGCAGTGCATTATCAGTGCATTAATGGTTGTTGAAGTGAGTGATGCATCATCAGTGTATTGATGGCTCTTGATGCGAGTGGTGAATCATCAGGGCATTGATGGCTCTTGATGCAAGTGGTGAATCATCAGTGTATTGATGGTTCTTGATGCGAGTGGTGAATTATCAGTGTATTGATGGTTCTTGGTGCGAGAGATGTATCATCAGTGCATTGATGGCTCTCGATGCGAGTGGTGAATCATCCATGTATTGATGGTTCTTGATGCGAGCAGTGAATCATCAGTGTATTGATGGTTGTTGATGTGAGAGGTGCAAAAATCTTCAGTGTATTGGCAGTTCTTGATGGGAGCAGTGAATCATCAGTGTATTGATGGTTCTTGATATGAGTGGTGCATCAATCTTCAGTGTATTGATGGTTCTCAATGTGAGCGGTGCATCAATCATTAGTGTATTGATGGTTCTTGATGCGAGTGGTGCAACATCAGTGTAATGATGGCTTTTGATGTGAGCAGTGCATCATCAGTGTATTGATGGTTCTAGATGCGAGCGGTGCATCATCAGTGTATTGATGGTTCTTGATGTCAGCGGTGCATCATCAGTGCATTGATGGTTGTTGATGCGAGTGATGCATCATCAGTGTATTGATGGCTTTTGATGTGAGCAGTGCATTATCAGTGCATTAATGGTTGTTGAAGTGAGTGATGCATCATCAGTGTATTGATGGCTCTTGATGCGAGTGGTGAATCATCAGGGCATTGATGGCTCTTGATGCGAGTGGTGAATCATCAGTGTATTGATGGTTCTTGATGCGAGCGGTGAATCATCAGTGTATTGATGGCTCTTGATGCGAGTGGTGCATCATCAGTGTAATGATGGCTCTTGATGTCAGCAGTGCATCATTAGTGTATTGATGGTTCTTGATGCGAGCGGTGCATCATCAGTGTATTGATGGTTCTTGATGTCAGCGGTGCATCATCAGTGGATTGATGGTTGTTGATGCGAGTGATGCATCATCAGTGTATTGATGGCTTTTGATGTGAGCAGTGCATTATCAGTGCATTAATGGTTGTTGAAGTGAGTGATGCATCATCAGTGTATTGATGGCTCTTGATGCGAGTGGTGAATCATCAGGGCATTGATGGCTCTTGATGCGAGTGGTGAATCATCGGTGTATTGATGGTTCTTGATGCGAGCGGTGAATCATCAGTGTATTGATGGTTCTTGGTGTGAGAGATGTATCATCAGTGCATTGATGGCTCTCGATGCGAGTGGTGAATCATCCATGTATTGATGGTTCTTGATGCGAGCAGTGAATCATCAGTGTATTGATGGTTGTTGATGTGAGAGGTGCAAAAATCTTCAGTGTATTGGCAGTTCTTGATGGGAGCGGTGAATCATCAGTGTATTGATGGTTCTTGATATGAGTGGTGCATCAATCTTCAGTGTATTGATGTTTCTCAATGTGAGTGGTGCATCAATCATTAGTGTATTGATGGTTCTTGATGCGAGTGGTGCAACATCAGTATATTGATAGTTCTTGATGCAAGTGATGCATCATCAGTGTATTGATGGTTCTTGATGCGAGCGGTGCATCATTAGTGTATTGATGGCTCTCGATGTGAGTGGTGCATCAATAGTGTATTGATGGTTCTTGATGCGAGTGGTGCATCATCAGTGTATTGATGGCTCTCGATGCGAGTGGTGCATCAATCATTATTGTATTGACTGCTCTTGATGCGAACGGTGCATCATCAGGGTATTGATGGCTTTCGATGCGAGCGGTGCATCATCAGTGTATTGATGGCTTTTGATGTGAGCAATGCATCATCGGTATATTGATGGCTCTTGATACCCTTGAGGAGTACGTGTCCATGGAGTATTTTCAGATACTGAAGATGATGGAATGACAATGGATCCCTAGGGTAATTCAGATGAGATTTTTTGGGGGGGGATCTTAAGTTTAGCATATGTATGAGCTTATGGCAATTAGTGAAGTATAAAGTGAAGCACTGAAGGGTGGTACCAGAAAGACCCACGCATAACTCCAGGACATGGATTGATCCGTATTTGTCAACAGTATCAAAGTCTGCTGAGAGCTAAAGAAGTGTGACAGGGAGTATTACTGTTGTTCATAAGTCCTGCATCATCGATCACTTTAAGGTGTAGACGTTTTTATGGGTTTAATATTATTTGTGCATCATTAACAACGTGAAGAACAGTAATCTACATTTAAATTTACAAGTGTACACTGATATAATGCTAATATCTTCGAAACAATTGCAACGTGATCTGTTAAAGTGCATTTTTTTAGCTTATTCTAACTAGGCCTCTGTTAGGCTTCGAGGAATGGATGTCTCATCGTGCCACGTTCACAGTTTAATATTTCTGCTGCACGTAGTCAGCCATGTCATGTTTGTTTATTTACGATGGATGCTGTTCTCGAAGAAGATTCTCCAACACGGGTTCAGTAATGATTCATTTCTCAATGTTTCTTCCGCTTGCATTCAGTCCTGTGTTCTTTCAAAGCAGTTCAATGTTGTTTTTTGTAACTAGTTCAACTAGTTTGTTCTGACATCTCTGTATGGCATTAGCATAGAGGGGATTGAATCAATATCCATGTAGTGGGATAGTGTGAGAAATTGGGTTATTGGTTGCGGGGGTGTGAGCCCTTCTCAAGCAACAACCACAATCTCTTGTAGGGTGAAACACAAAAAGTTACTCAATTAACCTGTGTTTAAACCTCTGGTAGCTTAGCACAAAGCAGTCAGGCTTAACTTAGAGGCAATGTGTAAAGTACTTATGCAACACTTAAACAGTAAGAAAATATAATAAAGTGAAAGCACAACACAAAAGAGCTCCCACGTCAATTTAGAAAAATAGAGTAAAATATAAATTATTTGACACTAAAAGGACAAAGATCCAGTCAGTAGACACGAGTTCATGCCAACTGCGATGGAGCGCGGGTCTGATACAGTCAACAGGCTAGGCCCACTAAAAATTGTACCTTATGTCCTAGATGCAGGGTGTTGCACAATGCAACTGAAGTTCTAGGAAGCGTTGCTGGGTCCTGTGTCAAGTTAAGTCGCACTATGTCGGTTCTGATGAGGAACTGTGTGGGCTCTAAAGTGAGGAACGTGTTGATTTGCATCATGCCATTTTGGTTCCGAAGGGGAGCTGCAAGGACTACAATGCAAGATCTTGTTTCAAGTTGCAGGTACTGCATCGGTTCCGATGACGAGCTGCGAGGGCTGCGATGCAAGATCCTGCTTCAAGTTGCATGCACTGCATCGGTTCCGATGATGAGCTGCGAGGGCAGCGATGCAAGATCCTGCTTCAAGTTTCATGCACTGCATTGGTTCCGATGATGAGCTGCGAGGGCTGCGATGCAAGATCTTGTTTCAAGTTGCAAGCACTGCATTGGTTCCGATGATGAGCTGCGAGGGCTGCGATGCAAGATCCTGCTTCAAGTTGCATGCACTGCATCGGATCCGATGAGGGGCTGCAATGCAAGATCCTGCTTCAAGGTGCATGCACTGGATCGGTTCCGATGTCGAGTTGTGAAGGCTGCGATGCAAGATCCTGCTTCAAGTTGCATGTGCTGCATCGGTTCTGATGATGAGCTGCGAGGGCGGTGATGCAAGGTCCTGCTTCAAGTTGCATGCGCTGCATCGGTTCTGATGATGAGCTGCGAGGGTTGAGATGCAAGGTCCTGCTTCAAGTTGCATGTGCTGCATCGGTTCTGATGATGAGCTGCGAGGGTTGAGATGTAAGGTCCTGCTTCAAGTTGCATGCGCTGCATCGGTTCCGATGATGAGCTGC
Organism: Triturus cristatus; assembly: GCF_964204655.1. Classification (NCBI taxonomy): domain Eukaryota; kingdom Metazoa; phylum Chordata; class Amphibia; order Caudata; family Salamandridae; genus Triturus; species Triturus cristatus. Next base: position 49,949,105 of record NC_140590.1, on the reverse strand, counting down.
GAGGGTTGAGATGCAAGGTCCTGGTTCAAGTTGCATGCGCTGCATCGGTTCCAATGATGAGCTGCAAGGGCTGAGAACGGGTCTGTTGTGATGAAGACTGCAGATGGACTGGCAGAGCGCCTTTAACTGCACTTCTAGCATTCAGGACTGGGAAAGCACCACTTTGGGATTTAGGACTCACAGTAGGCACAGTCCAGGTGCATGGCCCAATGGTGTTGGAGCCCTTGGAGTCAATCTGGTGGTCATGGGTTCAAGCTGCAGGTTCAGGCCTTATTCTTCAGGAATCAGGGCAGCAGAGCAACTGGCCAGTCCTTTCAGCAGAGCAGAAAAACAGCTGGGCAGTCCTTCTTGCAGCAGAGAAGCAGGGTAGCAAAGCAGTCCTTCTTCTGAGTCTTCCACTGGTCAGGAAGTGATCTGAAGAGTTGGGTCTGAGATCCCAATATTTACACCGGGTGCCTGGAATTTCTGGCCTCCCTGTCCAGGTCCCATCTGTCTGGGGGCACATCAGGCTAGTACTGTGTGAAGTCATTTGTGAGCGTTCTGGGCCTGTGTCTCTGAAGAGCAAGTGCTGTAGGTGATCGCTCTGCCACCTCATTAAGTGAAGATGGACCCTCCTGCCAACACCCAGACCCTCTATTGTGATACTGTCTGGGAGGAATACACACAGGCCAACTGTCAACTACACCTGGTCATGTGACTACGGAACAGGCTGCAAGCACCAAATGATTAGAACAAGAAAATTGCAGCTTTCTGAATGCGGCATTTTCAGAATTGTGACTTAAAATCCAACGTTACCATTAAAGAGGGTTTTAAATTACAATTCTTTAGAGACAAAACTCAACATTCCTACCTCCTCCCAATCAAAAGGTATCACTTAATAAATGTAATTAGTTAACCCAATGTTATCCTATGGGAGAGGTGGGCCTTGCAATAGTGAGAAGAGAACTTTTTTTTACTACTAGGCCACAACAAACTTTAAAAAACCTTGCCAACTTTTTTAATACAATGCACACAAGGCTGTTTAGGGCCTACTCTATGGGTTACTTATATGTACTAAAAAGGAAGGCTTAGGACTGGCAAAATGTTATTTGGTCAGGTGGAAATGGCAGTTTAAAACTGCACAAACAGTCTGCAGTGGTAGGCCTCAGACATAGTTAAACGCCTAGTTAAGTGGGTGGCACAATTAGTAGCATTTGATTTACTGGCCCTGGATACATGAAGCACCACTTACAAGAGTCTCACAAGTAAATTAAATGTACCAAAATCACCTGAGACTGTTTTTCAGTGACTTTTCTCTTGCAAGATAAGATGATGGGGTGGGCAATTTGTTGGGTCCAGAGTTAAGTATTTTAGGTGGATGAAGTCTCTTCAGAGGTCACCTAGGAAGGTTTATTATCTAAGGGAGGTTAAGGAGGGGTGTAAGTGCACATCCTTGTTCAGCTTGTATAAGTGATGACTGCAGAAGGTTCGTGGACTCAGCATTTGTCTTCATTAGCCGTGGTCACCCGTGTCTGACTTTGGGAGTGTCGGGTACAACATCACTTTTGAGTGAAGTATTGATGTAGTTTCGTTGGATATTCTCTGTACTTGAGACAGTTGTCTGTCAGTACAAGCTATGTCTGGCATTTTTGTCAACACAACCATTCCCTCCCCTGCACTTCAGTCTTGATGAAACTACATTTGGCTGCCCCTGCAGGGATTTCATCTATCATTGTTCTCTTACAGCCAGGTTTCTGCATCTCCAGAGTAGAGTCAATAGCATCCAAGGTGCTGATGCTGAAGGTGCACTCCTGCCGGCAGGTACAAGGCTTCTCCGTGTAGAAGGATCCACCTACAATAGGGGTGGAGATTCCCTGTGGCACCGCTTGTGGGTGAAGTGAAGGTAGCGCCGTCTGAGTACTGGGTGAAGTGAAAGTAGCGCCGCCTATCATCTGGGTGAAGTGATGGTAGCGCCGCCTATGATCTGGGTGAAGTGATGGTAGTTCCACCTATGATCTGGGTGAAGTGATGGTAGCGCCGCCTATGATCTTGGTGAAGTGAATGTGGCTCCACCTATGATCTGGCTGAAGTGATGTTAGCGCCACCTATGATCTGGGTGAAGTGATGGTAGCGCCGCCTATGATCTGGGTGAAGTGATGGTGGCGCTGCCTATGATCCGGGAGAAGTGAAGGCGTTGCCGCCTATGATCTGAGTAAAGTGAAGGTAGCGCCACCTATGATCTGGGTGAAGTGAAGGTAGCGCCATCTATGATCTGGGTGAAGTGAAGGTGGCTCTGCCTTTGATCTGGGAGAAATGATAGTAGTGCTCCCTATGATCTGTATGGAGTGAAAGTAGCTCCGCCTATGATCTGGGTGAAGTGATGGTAGCGCCACCTATGATCTGGGTGAAGTGATGGTAGCACCGCCTATGATCTGGGTGAAGTGATGGCAGCGCTGCCTATGATCTAGGCAAAGTGATGGTAGTGCCACCTATGATCTGGGTGAAATGAAGATAGTGCCGACTATGATCTGAGTGAAGTGAAGGTAGCACCACCTATGATTTGGGTGAAGTGATGGTAGTGTCGCCTAAGGTCTGGGTGAAGAGATGGTAGCGCTGCCTATGATCCGGGAGAAGTGATGGTAGCGCCACCTATGATCTGGGTGAAGTGATGGTAGCGTCGCCTAAGGTCGGGGTGAAGAGATGGTAGCGCTGCCAATGTTCTGGGAGAAGTGATGGTAGCGTCGCCTATGATCTGGGTGAAGTATGGTAGCGCCGCCTATGATCTGGGTGAAGTGATGGCAGCGCTGCTATGATCTGAGTGAAGTGAAAGAAGCGCCACTTATGATCTGGGAGAAGTGAAGGTGGCTCTGCCTATGATCTGGGTGAAGTGAAGGTAGCGCTTCCTATGATCTGGATGGAGTGAAAGTAGCTCCACCTATGATCTAGGAGAAGTGATGGTAGCGCCGCCTATGATCTGGGTGAAGTGAAGGTGGTGCAGCCTATGATCTGGGTGAAGTAAAGGTAGCGCTGCCTATGATCTGGGAGAAGCGATGGTAGCGCTGCCTATGATCTGGGTGAAATGATGGTAGCGCCGCCTATGATCTGGGTGAAGTGATGGTAGCGCTGCCTATAAGCTGGGTGAAATGAAGGTGATGCTGCCTATGATCTGAGTGAAGTGAAGGTAGAGCCACCTATGATCTGGGTGAAGTGATGGTAGTGCTGCTTATGATCTGGGAGAAGTGAAGGCATTGCCGCCTATTATCTGAGTGAAGTGAAGGTAGCGCCACCTATTATCTGGGTGAAGTGAAGGTAGCACCACCGATGATCGGGGTGAAGTGAAGGTGGCTCTGCCTTTGATCTGGGAGAAGTGATATTAATGCTCCCTATGATCTGGATGGAGTGAAAGTAGCTCCACCTATGATCTGGGTGAAGTGATGGTAGCACCGCCTATGATCTTGGTGAAGTGAAGGTGGCTCGACCTATGATCTGGGTGAAGTGATGGTAGCGCTGCCTATGATCTGGGAGAAGTGATGGTAGCGCCGCCTATGATCTGGGTGAAGTGATGGTAGCGCCGCCTATGATCTGGGTGAAGTGATGGCAGCGCTGCTATGATCTGAGTGAAGTGAAGGTAGCGCCACTTATGATCTGAGTGAAGTGAAGGTGGCTCTGCCTATGATCTGGATGAAGTGAAGGTAGCGCTTCCTATGATCTGGATGGAGTGAAAGTAGCTCCACCCATGATCTAGGAGAAGTGATGGTAGCGCCGCCTATGATCTGGGTGAAGTGAAGGTGGTGCAGCCTATGATCTGGGTGAAGTAAAGGTAGCGCTGCCTATGATCTGGGAGAAATGATGGTAGCGCCGCCTATGATCTGAGTGAAGTGAAGGTAGAGCCACCTATGATCTGGGTGAAGTGATGGTAGCGCCGCTTATGATCTAGGTGAAGTGATGGTAGCGCTGCTTATGATCTGGGAGAAGTGAAGGCATTGCCGCCTATGATCTGAGTGAAGTGAAGGTAGCGCCACCTATGATCGGGGTGAAGTGAAGGTGGCTCTGCCTTTGATCTGGGAGAAGTGATGGTAGCACCATCTATGATCTGGGAGAAGTGATGGTAGCGCCGCTTATGATCTGGGTGTAGTGATGGTAGCGCCGCCTAAGATCTGGGTGAAGAGATGGTAGCGCTGCCTATGATCTGGGTGAAGTGATGGTAGCGCTGTCTATGATCTGGGTGAAGTGATGGTAGCGCCGTCTATGATCTGAGTGAAGTGATGGTAGCGCTGTCTATGATCTGAGTGAAGTGATGGTAGCGCTGTCTATGATCTGGGTGAAGTGATGGTAGCGCTGCTATGATCTTGGTGAAGTGATGGTAGCGCTGTCTATGATCTGGGTGAAGTGATGGTAGCGCCGCCTATGATCTGGGAGAAGTGATGGTAGCGCCGCTTATGATCTGGGTGAAGTGATGGTAGCGCTGACTATGATCTGGGCGAAGTGATGGTAGCGCTGCCTATGATCTGGGCAAAGTGATGGTAGCGCTGCCTATGATCTGGGTGAAGTGATGGTAGCGCTGCCTATGATCTGGGTGAAGAGATGGTAGCGCTGTCTATGATCTGGGTGAAGTGATGGTAGCGCCACCTATGATCTGGGTGAAGGGATGGTAGCGCTGCTATGATCTGAGTGAAGGGATGGTAGCACTGTCTATGATCTGGGTGAAGTGATGGTAGCGCTTTCTATGATCTGGGTGAAGAGATGGTAGCGCTGTCTATGATCTGGGTGAAGAGATGGTAGCGCTGTCTATGATCTGGGTGAAGTGATGGTAGCGCTGCCTATGATCTGGGTGAAGTGATGGTAGCGCTGCTATGATCTGAGTGAAGGGATGGTAGCGCTGTCTATGATCTGGGTGAAGTGATGGTAGCGCTGTCTATGATCTGGGAGAAGTGATGGTAGCGCTGCCTATGATCTGGGTGAAGGGATGGTAGCGCTGCTATGATCTGAGTGAAGGGACGGTAGCGCTGTCTATGATCTGGGTGAAGTGATGGTAGCGCCACCTATGATCTGGTTGAAGGGACGGTAGCGCTGTCTATGATCTGGGTGAAGTGATGGTAGCGCTGTCTATGATCTGGGTGAAGTGATGGTAGCGCCACCTATGATCTGGGTGAAGTGATGGTAGCGCTGCCTATGATCTGGGTGAAGTGATGGTAGCGCTGGTATGATCTGAGTGAAGGGATGGTAGCGCTGTCTATGATCTGGGTGAAGTGATGGTAGCGCTGTCTATGATCTGGGAGAAGTGATGGTAGCGCTGCCTATGATCTGGGTGAAGGGATGGTAGCGCTGCTATGATCTGAGTGAAGGGACGGTAGCGCTGTCTATGATCTGGGAGAAGTGATGGTAGCGCTGCCTATGATCTGGGTGAAGGGACGGTAGCGCTGTCTATGATCTGGGTGAAGTGATGGTAGCGCTGTCTATGATCTGGGTGAAGGGATGGTAGCGCTGCTATGATCTGAGTGAAGGGATGGTAGCACTGTCTATGATCTGGGTGAAGTGATGGTAGCGCTTTCTATGATCTGGGTGAAGAGATGGTAGCGCTGTCTATGATCTGGGTGAAGAGATGGTAGCGCTGTCTATGATCTGGGTGAAGTGATGGTAGCGCTGCCTATGATCTGGGTGAAGAGATGGTAGCGCTGTCTATGATCTGGGTGAAGAGATGGTAGCGCTGTCTATGATCTGAGTGAAGTGATGGTAGCGCTGCTATGATCTGGGTGAAGTGATGGTAGCGCTGCTATGATCTGGGTGAAGGGATGGTAGCGCTGTCTATGATCTGGGAGAAGTGATGGTAGCGCTGCCTATGATCTGGGTGAAGGGATGGTAGCGCTGCTATGATCTGGTTGAAGGGATGGTAGCGCTGCTATGATCTGGGTGAAGTGATGGTAGCGCTGCTATGATCTGGGTGAAGGGATGGTAGCGCTGCTATGATCTGAGTGAAGGGACGGTAGCGCTGTCTATGATCTGGGTGAAGTGATGGTAGCGCTGTCTATGATCTGGGTGAAGTGATGGTAGCGCTGTCTATGATCTGGGTGAAGTGATGGTAGCGCTGTCTATGGTCTGGGTGAAGTGATGGTAGCGCTGCTATGATCTTGGTAAAGTGAATGTAGCTCACCTGTGTAATCCATCCCCTTTAACATGATCTCCGAATCTGGAACTTCTGTAGCAATCTCACTCAAAACTGCCAGTGACTTGTGTATATGTCACTTTTTGTTTTAGGCATTAGCCAAGCAAAATATGCTGTTTCTTTGGACTGCCCAATCTAAACACACTTAGAGAGGCACTATTGTATACCTTAAAGGTGCTGTTCTCAACGTAATGTTTTATGTGGGGTGAACCTAGTTCTAAAGAACGGCGAATCACTTTCCAAGTAACTTTTTTCTACCAGGAATATGAGAGTGTCTAAATGTCATATTGTGGTGTTAGTGTGTAGTCCATTTGTTACAAGATTAGAATAATCAGCGTGCATGCTTGCAACCCCACTGATTCCGGTGGAACCACTTTGGGGCAGTCATACCCCAACCAATTTCAACCCCTGGTCATACGGCTGTTCAGGAGGCCTGGGAGGGCATCTGCACTGCATGAAGTACAAACAGTGCCCAAGGAAGGCAGCCAGGGACTGAATGCAGAAACATCCCTGGAAAGTGGCACTAGAGGTGTCTCCACATCTCAGGACGGTAGGGCCGGGAGGGGGAGCAGTGCACGGAGAGACAGACATCCTTTGAGTGAAAGCTCCCTCGTTTCTATTTATAAATCCCTTTGGAGAGTTTGAGTGAAAGAAATCATAGCTGCCTGTACCTGTGAGGTGCTCAGGGTTTGTTCTTTGAGACAGGCACTGTCTGGGTCAGAATCCGAGTGGAATATTTACAGAGTTAACGCCATCAGAACGTCACTTCTTGCGACGTTCTGGTGCCGCTAATTCCATCGCCTTATTTACAAGGCGTCGTTAAACCACTTAACGTGGCTTAACTCCGCCTTGTAAATAATGCAGAGGAGAGAAGAGTTGGCCAAACGGCTAGGGCGGTCAACCTCGAATCTGGGGAACCGGGTTCGAGTCTCGGCAATGACGCTGAACATCCTGTGATTCTGGGCAAATCACTTAATCTCCCCGTGCCTAACAAATATGAATGTGTCCTCATGTAACGCAACTGGTGCTATGTAAAGCGCTCTGATACCCGATACCGGGTCAAGTTTGCGCTATATAAAACTCAGTAAAAAAAAAATGCCCCTATTCACACAGCACTTAGCGTGCAATGGTTGTTGCAGTGGGCGTTCCACCGCAAAACCCATTGCTTCTTGATGCTGCCCCATATTTACAATATATAGGGCGGCACCAAAAATATACATTACCAGGGATGGAAGGTGGGGGCCGATTCTGCAGTGATGGTAGCTGTATTCGTTACTGAGGGCCGATTTTGTACGGTGATGCTATATAGGCCACCAGTAACAAAATCAGCAGGGGGGCTAATCTGTCAAAATTGCCAGGTCTGCTTTGGGGTCCCAGTCTGACCCTGATCCAAAGTATGGGTGCTCTGCAAGGTACGGGGACTGTATGTGTGTGTGTGTGCTGCAGGCAATATTGGTGGTAACATTAGGGAATAGAGGTAATATAAATCCAACCAGATCATAAAACAGGCCCACAAACAGCCCAAAGAACTGCCCTGCACTGACCTGACAGACCAGACCAGCCCTTCTGGCACTGCTGGAGTGCCCTAAAGGCCATTCTGACACTGGCCCAAGCAGTGATGTCCTTAAGGCTGAGTGGCACACACTGCCACCTCGGGGGGCACCAACCTGTAACTCAGACTTGAACTGTAGTGACAAGACCTCTACCTGCGGCTCCTGCGTCACATGCTAGCGTGCATTGTACCCCCTCCCTAAGCTAAGGGCACAAAGTAGCGCCCCCCAATCCCTCCCCCTCTCTGCACTTCCTGCTAATTACAGGCCCGCCCTCCTCCAAGCCCTAGCTGACGTAGGCACCTGATGATAGATGGTAACCTTTGTGAGAGAGCATCCTGGGACCTCGAGCAGTGAGCCTCAGTCTCTTCACCTGCTCATGATGGAGAGGTCTGCCTTATTCACCCCCCACCCTTAAACCCCTTCTGCCCCCCATCACTCCTGACATAGACTCCAAGCACAGCCTCCCCCTCAGATCATGGCCTCAGCTGAGAGGTACCTTAGTGAGGCATCAGTCAATCAATCAAACAGCATTCGTAAAGCACAACACTGTCACCCCTAGGGGTATCTGGGCGCTGTGTCACCGTGGGACCTTCTGGCATGAGCTGTTGATGAGGTAGGATACTGCCTTATTCTACCGAGGGGCGGCCCCCTCCCAGCCCACCCCCCACTGACCCCACCCACTCACTCCTTACCAGGGCACTAGTCCTAAGAAAAAAACAGTGAGAGGACTAAACAAGTTAGGCAGTGTGCGAGTGACATCATGGCGCGTAACATCACGGAGCGTGACATCATATCTGACATTACAGGAGATGGCATTAGAACCCATAACTTCACAGTAAGTACAAGAAGTGACATTGGATCTCAAGAAGCCCCTCATATATTTAGCAGGGGGGAAACCGAGTTTACATCGCATGCTTTACATCGCGTGCCATTCCAACGCGGTCGTTACAATGACCGCGTTGTTTACATCGCAAACCATTACATCGCAAGTCATTACAACGACTTCCTGTAGGGAGCAGAAGGTGTTGGATTTACAATCCAACACCTTTCCTGCTGTTGCACAAACTGGAGTAGGAATAGTAAATTATACTATTCCTAAGTCCAGCGCGCCCCCTACAGCAAGTCGTTGTAACAACTTGCGATGTAATGGTTTGCTATGTAACAACGCTGTTGTAACAAAAGTGTTGTAATGGCATGCGATGTAAAGCGTAAGTTGTAAAGACATATATTCTTTAGAAGGTCTAGTGTGTACATTTGTGCGCATTACTGTATTTAACAAATGAGAAAAAAAGTGACGCAACCCAGATGCAAAATCTGGGCCCTAACTTATGTATTTAAGAGCATATTTACAAGCCCCTATTTCCAGAGGAACGTCACTTTTATCGACGTTCCTATGGCAAAGGGGCTTTGCCTTATTTACAAGGCGGCGTTAAGCCACTTAACATAAGCATTCAGCATAAACGGCAAAACGCCCTGCATGATCGTTTATGTGCAGGAAGGTTTCCCTTCCTGCGCATAAACAATCATTTAAAAAATGACAGTTTGTAACTTCTATGTGTGCTGCACAATACAGCACACATTGAAGTTCCAAATCGCCAGTCTGGATTGTTTATGTGCAGGAAGAACACCTTCCTGCACAAGAACAATCTTTCCTGCAATGCAGTCCCCCTTGCACTAAGGTGCAAGAGTGCCCCCTTGCACTATGGTGCAAGAGTGCCCCCTTGCACTATGGTGCAAGAGTGCCCCCTTGCACTATGGTGCAAGAGTGCCCCCTTGCACTAAGGTGCAAGAGTGCCCCCTTGCACTAAGGTGCAAGAGTGCCCCCTTGCACTATGGTGCAAGAGTGCCCCCTTGCACTATGGTGCAAGAGTGCCCCCTTGCACTATGGTGCAAGAGTGCCCCCTTGCACTAAGGTGCAAGAGTGCCCCCTTGCACTAAGGTGCAAGAGTGCCCCCTTGCACTATGGTGCAAGAGTGCCCCCTTACACTATGGTGCAAGAGTGCCCCCTTGCACTAAGGTGCAAGAGTGCCCCCTTGCACTATGGTGCAAGAGTGCCCCCTTGCACTAAGGTGCAAGAGTGCCCCCTTGCACTAAGGTGCAAGAGTGCCCCCTTGCACTATGGTGCAAGAGTGCCCCCTTGCACTAAGGTGCAAGAGTGCCCCCTTGCACTATGGTGCAAGAGTGCCCCCTTGCACTAAGGTGCAAGAGTGCCCCCTTGCACTAAGGTGCAAGAGTGCCTGTGTTGGTGCTAGGCAGCGTCATTTAGCGCCAGCACTACGGAAACGGCAGTGGGGCACCGTATTCTTTTTAATACTGTGCATCCCTGCATTTGCAAACTGTCAGAGTGCTGTGCTAGCCTTCTTGACCATGTTCCAACAGTTTCCTAGTAAATATGCCCCCTATTTTTTAAACCCCTGCCACACCGTGGTATTAAATCCGTTCTGCTTAGTTGGTTGCAAATATTAAAGTATCTTATGAGGTTAAGGCACCTGCTGCAGAGATCTTGGTGCGCCACCTGCATCTCAGGGAATGAGAATAATCGTAACATAACTCTGGAGGTTCAGGATTGGCTGCAGAGATCTTGGTGCGCCACCTGCATCTCAGGGAATGAAAATAATCGTAACATAACTCTGGAGGTTCAGGATTGGCTGCAGAGATCTTGGTGCGCCACCTGCATCTCAGGGAATGAGAATAATCGTAACATAACTCTGGAGGTTCAGGATTGGCTGCAGAGATCCGTGTTTGCCGAGTCCAGCTGTGAATGGTCGCGCGACCCCCTGGTGTGAGCGGTTGATGAGGCAGGATCCTGCCTTATATAATACAGGGGCAGCTCCCCTCCCACCAGGGACAGCTCCCCCCCCCACCCTTCTACCACCCCCCCTCCCCCCCCCACACACACACACATACACCCGCTCCTGTCCAGAACTCCCAGCGCTTCCCTTCAGGGCACGTCTGAAGAGAGGGACTTTTGTGAGTCCGCTGACGTGAGCTCGGAGGCCCTTTCCTTCATATTGACGCGAAGCGCCCTCTTATGCACGGGACGTCACTCACATCCCCTTTCTGACCCATGTATTTAGTGTTTGTGGAACTCTCCTACCGCCAAACCCTCTGCCCCTGGACTCCCGGCAGCAGGGTCGGACTGGAAACGCGGGCACTTGGGAAATGGCCGAAGGGCCGGTATCCCAGTTCCAGCTGTGGGCTGCGTTTTGGGGCAGCCCGGGGGCTGTCTGTGCTGTTAGGATGCCGCCAGCAGCCCGGTGGGTGCCTGAGCGGCCTTTCTAGAGGCGGATGGGCGCAGGTATCACTCCCTTCTCTCGCTGGGCCGGCCCATTAATGGATGCTGTTTGAGGGGCGGGGGCAGGGGGCTGAGCAGACGTGCTCTCACTTGCATTCATGTGTGGCTCAGCTGTGTGAACTAAGCTGTGCATTTAAAAAGAAAATCTAAGTGAAGTTAATAAAACATGACCCCCCCCCCTTCTTTTCATACAACTTCTCTGAAGCAGTGTTTTGCGGCAATACACAAATGTGTGCCACTTCTTTTGGTGTGCCAGGGCCGATGGTTGATCCTATCCAACCCTGCCTGGTGCCCCAGGCCGCACAGCACCCCTCATCGGCTGTGAGGAGGGCCGCAGCGCTGGAAGCCCCTCTTACATCATCTCTCGTTTCATCATTCCCTTTCACTCAGTGTGCTTGAGGGGGCGTGGGTTGTTGTAGCACAGCAGCCCGGAGAGCCCCCCCCACCCCCTCCCGCCTGCAGCTAATTGAACGATTTTTAGAATACCCATGAATAATTCAGGGGTGAGAGCGACCATCAGAGTTCCGGTGTTTGCTGACGATGTAACGCGGTACAAAAGCACAGAAGAGAACACAAGGGCGTGCAGTGTCACCAGGAGGCGCCGGGAGCGGAGGCAGGCGAGGTTTAATGTAAATAACTGTGGACAATGGCTACCAGAGTGTTAGTGAAGGTCAGACAAAAGGATGAGGAAGGGTTATTCGTGAGCGCACAAGCGCATGCTGCCGACTTCTAGGAGCTAGACGGGAGAGCTCATTCACAGGGACATTCACAACAGCGGGGGCACGGGAGGGCCACAATAGCTCAGTCACCTGGTTTTCACACTTAACAGCCATCTGCCTATATCTTCCGGGGCCCCAGTTGTGGTGACCTAACTGTGGCCCTGTCCTGACAGTCCAGAGCGATGCTCACCTGAGAGTAGAACGGCCGGATCGGGAGAGGTCATTGGCACTGGGGGGTTCCAGCAGGATCATAACCCAGCAGTCTCTCACAGATATCACCAATAATAACCTCAGCTCCCTTAAAGCCATCTCCTGTGAGTAGGAGGTCTGACCCCTCCGTGAACATCTCTTGCCCCTCCAGTGCATCGTCAACACCTCGCTCGCTCACATCTCATGTGAGTAGGAGGTCTGACCCCTCCGGGAACATCTCTTGCCCCTCCAGTGCATCGTCAACACCTCGCTCGCTCAGGGCATCTCCTGTGAGTAGGTGGTCTGACCCCCTCTGTGAACATCTCTTGCCCCTCCAGTGCATCGTCAACACCTCGCTCGCTCAGGGCATCTCCTGTGAGTAGGAGGTCTGACCCCCTCTGTGAACATCTCTTGCCCCTCCAGTGCATCGTCAACACCTTGCTCGCTCACATCTCCTGTGAGTAGGAGGTCTGACCCCGTCCGTGAACATCTCTTGCCCCTCCAGTGCATCGTCATCCCCTCGCTCAGGGCATCTCCTGTGAGTAGGAGGTCTGACCCCCTCCGTGAACATCTCTTGCCCCTCCAGTGCATCGTCATCCCCTCGCTCAGGGCATCTCCTGTGAGTAGGAGGTCTGACACCCTCCGTGAAATTCTCTTGCCCCTCCAGTGCATCGTCAACACCTCGCTCACTCAGTGCATCTCCTGTGAGTAGGAGTTCTGACCCCTCCGTGAACATCTCTTGCCCCTCCAGTGCATCGTCAGCACCTCGCTCGCTCACATCTCCTGTGAGTAGGAGGTCTGACCCCCTCCGTGAACATCTCTTGCCTCTCCAGTGCATCGTGAACACCTCGCTCGCTCAGGGCATCTCCTGTGAGTAGGAGGTCTGACCCCTCCGTGAACATCTCTTGCCCTTCCAGCGCATCATCAACACCTCGCTCACTCAGTGCATCTCCTGTGAGTAGGAGGTCTGACCCCCTCCGTGAACATCTCTTGCCCCTCCTGTGCATCGTCAACACCTCGCTCGCTCAGGGCATCTCGAGTGAGTAGGAGGTCTGACCCCTCCGTGAACATCTCTTGCCTCTCCAGTGCATCGTCAACACCTCGCTCGCTCACATCTCATGTGAGTAGGAGGTCTGACCCCTCCGGGAACATCTCTTGCCCCTCCAGTGCATCGTCAACACCTCGCTCGCTCAGGGCATCTCCTGTGAGTAGGAGGTCTGACCCCCTCCGGGAACATCTCTTGCCCCTCCAGTGCATCGTCAACACCTCGCTCACTCAGGGCATCTCCTGTGAGTAAGAGGTCTGACCCCTCCGTGAACATCTCTTGCCCCTCCAGTGCATCGTCAACACCTCGCTCGCTCACATCTCCTGTGAGTCGGAGGTCTGACCCCCTCCGTGAACATCTCTTGCCCCTCCAGTGCATCGTCAACACCTCGCTCACTCAGGGCATCTCCTGTGAGTAGGAGGTCTGACCCCTCCGTGAACATCTCTTGCCCCTCCAGTGCATCGTCAACACCTCGCTCGCTCACATCTCCTGTGAGTATGAGGTCTGACCCCCTCCGTGAACATCTCTTGCCTCTCCAGTCCATCGTCAGCCCCTCGCTCGCTCAGGGCACCTCCTGTGAGTAGGAGGTCTGACCCCTCCGTGAACATCTCTTGCCCCTCCAGTGCATCGTCAACACCTTGCTCGCTCAGGGCATCTCCTGTGAGTAGGAGGTCTGAACCCGTCCGTGAACATCTCCTGCCCCTCCAGTGCATCATCAACACCTCGCTCGCTCACATCTCCTGTGAGTAGGAGGTCTGACCCCTCCATGAACATCTTTTGCCCCTCCAGTGCATTGTCAACACCTTGCTCACTCACATCTCGAGTGAGTAGGAGGTCTGACCCCCTCCGTGAACATCTCTTGCCCCTCCAGTGCATCGTCAACCCCTCGCTCACGACATCTCCTGTGAGTAGGAGGTCTGACCCTTCCGTGAACATCTCTTGCCCCTCCAGTGCATCGTCAACACCTCGCTCGCTCATGACATCTCCTGTGAGTAGGAGGTCTGACCCACCCGTGAACATCTCTTGCCCCTCCAGTGCATCGTCAACACCTCGCTCGCTCAGGGCATCTCCTGTGAGTAGGAGGTCTGACCCCTCCGTGAACATCTCTTGCCCCTCCAGTGCATCGTCAGCACCTCGCTCACATCTCCACAGCCTACCTGAACGACAGACTCCACTTCTACACCCCCACCCGCCAGCTCTGCTCAGCAAACCTCGCTGCTATCCCCCGCATTCAACGAAATACCACCGGCGGCAGATCTTTCTCCTACCTCGCCGCCAAGACTTGGAACATCCTCCCCACCCACCTACGGCAAACCCAGGACCTGCTCACCTTCAGAAGACTCCTCAAGACCTGGCTCTTCGAGCAGTAGCGCCCCCCCCCCCCCCCTCAGTGCCTTGAGACCCTCACGGGTAAGTAGTGCGCTTTCCAAATTTCTTGATTGATTGATTGAGTAGGAGGTCTGACCCCTCCATGAACATCTCTTGCCCCTCCAGTGCATCGTCAACACCTCGCTTGCTCAGGACATCTCGTGTGAGTAGGAGGTCTGACCCATCCGTGAACAACTCTTGCCCCTCCAGTGCATCGTCAACACCTCGCTCGCGGCATCTCTTCTGAGGGTCTGGACGGGGGAGACTGTGGTTATGTGTCGTCATCCACATTCCAGCATCTAGTGCGCAGGAGTCTGGGATGCGGGTGAAGGTTGCCAAAGGTTCTACCTCTGGCAGCTGTTGCTGGAGGCTGTCAGAGACAGTGGCCAATAAACCTACTCTTATACAGACATCTGTGCTTGGTGTTTTGGTTGGTTTGACTACCACAGCATTGCTTGATTTGAGCCGGTGGTTTCTGGTGCTGCACAACACTTAATTGTCAGCACCAGTGCTTGAGGCAGTCGGCCACAGGGTGGCGCTGTCTGGCTAATTTAGAGATTACCACAACATGTAATTATTAATTCACTGTGCATTAAGAATGACTATTGCCTGCCACCCTAGCCATTCCTATAGCTTCGGGGACCTGAAGAGGTCAGCATTGTCGGGCTTGTAGCAGTATGATGGTTAGTAGTTTTGTTGAACTACCACTGGTAGGATGGTAGGGTCGATGTTTGGTGCAAACTGTAGTGGCCTCCTCACGAGAGCCCCAGGACTTTTTTTTTTTTTTTTTTTTACAAATTAAGCCCTGTACCTCAGAGGTCCTCCCACACCTGGAGGAACTCACTCTAGACCCGGGTGACCTTGCCAACCATCGGCCCACCCTCACCCAAGATCACTGAGAGGAGGCAGCCAACGCTGGACTACAACAGCACATCTCATGAGCGGCCAATCCGACCCTAGCCCAGGCTCCAACCCGGAGAGCGCCGGGGCTTTAAGTGGGGCGGGTCCCTCCGGGTGTCAGACCAGCAGTAAAGAAAAGCTGACGTCGAAACGGGCCCCCATCGGGCCCTCTGTTCATCTCCTTACCTTCACAGCCACAACCACCTGTTGATTTCTAAACATTGACTGTAAACTGTCAAGCTGTTCCGTGTCCTCCCGCTTACATTTCACACATTTTAATTCTTCCAGCATTCCGTGGGAGTGTTTTTTCCTGCCAGTATGGTGTGTTTCTGCAGTTTTTTTGGGTCATGCCGTGCACTACTCTTGCAGAGTGTGCACTGTGGACTGACTCTCCTGTAGGGGTCTGAGTGAGAGCCGGTTGTGGGTGGGTGTTTATAGCTGGCCATGATAGAGAGCGCTAGAGCTGAGGATGAAGGCTGTGTATGTTTGTCTCTCTGCATGCCAGGGGACGTTAAAGGTATTCTGAATACACGCTCATTCAATCCATGGCCTCTCTGCAGAGAGCACAGAGGAATGGTCACATGTGTTAAATGTAATTGTGATTCTATGCAGAACAGTGCAAAGGAAGAACAAACCGGACAAAATACGGACAGGGTGAAAGCACGTGAAATGTAGAGGCATATTCTCAAGAACATGTGATGACCATTGCTAATTTAGCTTAACGCAACTTTACATATCGCAGTCCATCGCGAGAAAATAACACCATCTTAATGTCCAATTCCGAACCCAGCGGCACCATGCGATAGGAGCAGGATATCGCGCCAAATGACCGCGTAAAAACCAAAGCGACAAACATAAAATGAGAAACACAAACGCCCAAAAAGTTGCGATGCCACAAAGCGCAATACCAAAATCAGAGAAAACCAGCGACAGGCCTGCAACTCCCACATGTGATGCGGGAAAATGCACCATAAAAGCAAAAAAAACCTATTCAAACTAGCACCATGGATGCACCCGGACCGAGTGCAGAGGACAAGCTGAACTCCACAAGCCCCACGGAGGACCAGCCAGGAACCCCCTGTTCGGAGAAGGGCAGGGAGAAGAGGAAGAGGAAGACGGGGTTCAGTGCTCAGGAAGACTGAATCATCCTCACGGTGGTGATAGAACACCATCAACAACTCTTCGGCACCTCCACTGCGTCACTGGAAACCCAAACGGAAATATGTCACTCCATCGTCACCAAAGTCAATGCAGTCAGAGTGTTGAGGAGGTCAATGGAGGAGGTCAAGAGGCGCTGGCATGAAGTGCACAGCCAAACCAAGGAGAAGCTCGCCGCCAACTGGAAGGCAGCAAGGGCAACTGGAGGTGGGAGTCCAGCACCACAGGAGGAGCTGGATGAGCTAGAGCAAATGGTGGCCACAGTCATCAGTGTGGAGACGGGGCAAGGACTTGGGAGTCCAGCCACAGCTCGAAATGACCTGAACCAATAGCAACAGGGTGAGTAACCACCAGGGACTGGGGGACGGGGGCAGATGGGCACAACGGCACACATGCACAATTATGTGTAGCACACTATACACCCACAATGATTGTGGAACATGTCCCTGACACCTTGGCACACTGCAGCACACATAGGAACACTAAGTAGGCCCCCGCCCACTATGGGCACACATGGGCCCCCTCCAAATCACCGACACAACCGAGCCATGCACATGTGATGAATACAGAAAAGCAGTGGCTGTGTGAGCCACACTGACTATGCAAGTGACACTGCATGACCGATATCGTGGCATCATCCGAAATACATGACATGGTGCACGAATCGACATGGAGGTGGCCCAGTGCGGATCACATTCGTAAAGGAGCAGGTCACAGTCTGACATATCCATGTGCACCCCTAACCCATGCCGTCCAATACACGCAGCAGACGAACAATGCACAAGGCCACAAATTTGTCCAAGAGCACATATGACCCAAGTCACAAACATGTCAGCCCCGAAAGCACACAATTCAAAGGCACACCGCCTTAAAGGGATAAGGGTACACAAAATCAGAGCTGCAGGGGCAACTCCCCCACAATGCAGCACACACACATAGCAATCACAGAACATCAGCAATGACGGCAATGTGGTACAAAGTGCAACACCTACACCACAGGACAGAGGACACAACAGGTTCCGCTTGTGCGTAGTAACTGGCCAATCACATCTGGCATTGACTGACACTGTGTGATGATAATGTACGGGTACTACCACACATCCGTCATGTAGTCGAAAAACACACCAACTGCCATCAAATAGCCAGCTCCACCAAAACAGTCACAATGTACATTGTCATGCAGTCTGTATGTAAACATCTGCAAAGCTAGGTTGGTGTGTGAGGGGTCTTTTAACAAACCCAGTGGGTTCCAAACACTGCCTACCAGTGATAGTGCCACACATAGATAGGGTTCGTCCATCATTGTTTGACAAACATCTGCAAAGCGTCAACATACAGGGGAACATCTGTTAACCTGCATCTCCCCTTAACATTGCAGAGGGACAATCAACACTTAATGCAGAGCAGACCACAATCCCCATCAGTGATGATGAAGAGGACAACCTGCACATATGTCAAGACACCCTCCAACGGATACTGGACAGTCTCCGCGCCCCACCCCCAGGAGCAGGGCAGGCCAGCTGCCTTGAGGTGACCCCACCACCTGCACAAACCACACAACAGGAAACACACACAGCCACGGCTGTCTCCCAGGACCCCACGAACAATACATGGAATTTCAACGCCGTGTGTTGGGTTGCCAGGTGGAGTTGGCAGATCAGCTGCGGGTGGGTTTCGAGCTCGTGGCATCCAAACTCGAGGCCATACGTGGGTGTCTGAGTCCCATCAGGGACCACGTACAGTCCCTTACGGACACCCCCTTATCCGCACCATGCTCACCAACAATCCTTGGCTGACCTCGCTGGAGCCGTTACTCGGATACAGGAACTGTTCAGTCAGACAGGCACCAGCGATGACAGCACAGAGTTGGCACAGATGCGGAGGACAATGGAGACCATGGATCAGATGCAGGCTAGAAGTATGGCTGCTACGGCTGAACACCAGCGAGATGTAGCTGGGATCTTCCATGCCTTGCAGATCCTCATCTTGCCATTGCTGCCACTGAGCCAGTCCCAGATAACTGCAGCGGGAACTTCGACACACAGATCTCCGACCCCTGATGTGTCAGTGGCACCCAGTGATGTAGCCCCATCACCTTCGCACCCTGATGTCTCAGTGGCACCCAGTGATGCAGCCATTACACCACCACAAACACTGGACACCGAAGAAGTATCAGAGGAGTAAGATGTGGATGGTAATTACTGTGTGAGGAAGGAGGTAGCAGCATCCATCACTGCCAGATGGCCTGTTCCTGCCTGGTTCTGCCCTATGCATCATGCCCCGGGACAACACCTCCCACTCTCCCCCGGAATACTCTGTGACATCCACCCGGACCCCGACATGGACTGCCACATCTTCACTGCTGGACAATTACACAGCAATCCTGCTGCGGACTGCACTCTCCCTCTTACCAATCACTTTTCAATCCCCAAAGGACTCTGTTTGGCCCACACCTGGGCCTCCATGTTATGTGGGCTTGGATGGCCATGTACGGCTCCAGCTCCGTCATTCACCAGAATGTGAATAAAACATTCGAAATCACACAGATGTGTCATGACTATGTTCCCTCAAGTATGAAAGTATGGCTGGATGTAGGGACAATGACTGCACAAGAAGGTACTCCCTGGTGAAGTACATCAATGCGCATGTTTATCCCTGAGACACATGGCCAATTGGGTGACTGTGAAGAAGAGTACTAGCTGTGTCCCCATTGCACATTGACAGCAATCTCACAACCCCCAACATAGGCACACGTCCATGTATTGAATAGGGTTGTGTGTAGGAATGACCAAATCGGTAGCAGGCCAGGAGTGGTGCCCTACATCACATGTGACAACATAACTTCACGTCGCACACCTACTCACACACATCTGTGTGGACACATTCTGTTATGATTTATAACATTGTTCCACCTGGTCAGAGGTTGGACACCATACTCACATTGCTGAAGACATGTAAGTGCACTGGTCGGCCAGCAACTATTCCAAAACAATGTCTGGCTCACAAAGGTGGAGCTGTCAAAAGGGACCCACCCCCATTGTACGTGCGTCAGTCAGACCCTCCCTGTGTAGGAACGATGCTCATTGTGGCACACAAGTGGTCAATCTAATCAACACTCATCACATTTAGACACCAGTGAAGTTGCGTAGACTTTATTGGCATGTGCGTGTCTGTATGGACAAGGCAAAGGCCACAACATGCAGGGACATGCTTAGGACACTTACATGCAGCATGGGTACATGTCGAGGTGCAGGAAATGGGGAGGCAGAAATGAACACCAATCATTACGGATGGCAACGGTCTCAGCCCACCTTGCCTTGCTGGACGAGTGATGTGTTGTTTGGCGTCTGCCCATTGCCCCGTGTGAGGGGCACGACATACAGCCCATGGGGTCTGCATAGTGCTTTGCCACCGGACTGCGCCGACTGTCTGCTCTGCTGATAGTGATCGGGTGAAAGGGTCCGACTAGGTCACATGTCGTGCTACATTGCCATGTGTGTGCTCTCCCCCCAGAAGTGTGTCCAAATTGGTAACCTTGCCAAACGACGCTGTGCTCCCCGACATGGAACAGCATCACCTTGCACAGGTGTGTGTACACATGCGTAGTTCCACGCACATGCATTCAGATTCCAGGCGAAGGCAGACATGTCCTCTGGTGTGGTGGGATATGTGAGCATTCCCCACGATGCAACAAGTTGTTGGGACCTGTGCTGTGGGTGACAATCCGATGTGGCTGCAGGAACGTAGTTACTCGTCCATGAATGCCAGCACTGCCTCACGTGCAATGTGTTCCAATAGTACGTCATTGTCAGGTTCAAGGAACACCAGTGTGAGCCAATCCATTAACTGGTCAGGGCAGATGTGTTCAATCCACGCCGTTTCCCCAATCCGCAACACTGCCCAATAGGAGAGCGCCTCGATGTGGTCACTGCACATGAGGAGTTGTGCAATCTCCCAAGCGCAACTGCCAGCACATACGCCAGAGATCAGGGCATCCCATGCACGGCTATCCCAGTGACACTCCTGTTCGTGGGCCAACAGAGGGCGCACTGTCAGGTCATAATCCAATTCAGGTACTGTTGCCTTGGATAGGCAGACCTCCATGGCCCACTCAAATGTGCATGATTGACAGTGGAACCAGGGCTGGACTCAGGTGATGTAGGCAAGACGGAAACTCAGACGGTAACTGATTCGCAACACTGCCATTGGCAGGGATCCCAACAGATGCAGCATTCGTGCACGGTACAGTTCCACGTGACAGGGGTTGTGCATGTGCCCGGGAATGCCTGCCATTGCGTTTGTTGGGCTCGTGGGACCGGCACTCCTCAGACCGGCGAAAGTTAGGTGGACGATATGCCACAGCTCTGGGCAATGAGTCGTATGTGTGTGCGACGTTTGGACGTATGGGTAGTTTTTGACTTATGTGTTAAGGGCATCCCTTGGAGGTGTAGGTCGTGCAGTGAGAAGTGTGTGTGGGGTGTGGGCACGTTGGTGTTTCATTAGCGCAGTTCGTGGTGTGGGAGTCGTCGGAGGCTGGTATGGTATCTCACGCAGGGTGTGCCAGCCGCGTTCAGGACCAAGGTCGGGGGTTGGGTTGGCCTTCAGCCTTGTGTGTTGAGACAAAGGGGCTTTCAATCCTTGTTGGACAGGCCTCACAAACGGCTCGCTCCCTCCCCGCTCGACGGGGCCCGAACCCCGGCCCACCTGGCATATCCCCGCAACAAGCACCTGTACTCCGTCTCCCGACGGACCCTCTGCCCTCGGACCCCTACTCATCACGGGGTCCCGCCCCACCGGCTTTCCCGGCCGGGTCAAGCCGCCATCTTGGGCCCTGCACCACGCGGCCGCACGGCCTCCCCTCGACCCTAACCCCGGGCCTGGCCGGCCCCGACATCCCGGCACCACCATCCACCCAGGAGGTGAGCGGACCACTTGGCAGGTCAATGGGAGAACGAAGTGTCAAGGGCTCTCCCCCGCCAGGTGCCGATCGCCCCCAGCTCCCCCAGGCACTGGCTCCACCCCCTGCTGGGTGTCTGGACCCCTTCATCCCGGACCCTCCGACCTCCAAGTGCGAGGGTCCGGACATCAAAGGGCACCAGCCCTATAACTGGGGCAGCTCCGGAGCAGGAAGGCAGTTGTATCCTGGAGTCGAGAGACACCGAGTGAACTCAACCCTGACGGTCTACTGGCGCTGCCGTAGCCCGCTCTTGTGAACCATCGTCCTGCCTGCTGGCGCTGCCGCGGCCTTCTGCAACCTTCACCTTCCTGGGACCTGCTGGCGCTGCCGCGGCCCGTTGTAACGACCATCCTCACCGGGTCCTGCTGGCGCTGCCGCGGCCTTCTGCAACAGTCATCTTCCTGGGACCTGCTGGCGCTGCCGCGGCCCGTTGTAACGACCATCCACACCGGGACCTGCTGGCGCTGCCGCGGCCCATACCACCTAATCACCAAGCTCGAGGATTGTGAGCTCATCATCATCTCATCCGAACTACCTGATTGGTAAATAGACTGTCCCGCTACCCCCTTCCCTACCTTGCGAGACTCTAATCGAGGGGACCCCTGAGTCCAGACCTCCTTGTACCATTTAACCGTACCGTAAATAAGTGCTTATAAAGAACACTGAACCTTATCCGTGTGTGGTATCTGTCTGTGGGGGGGAAGTTACTTGTCTGTACGATCGCTGGAGACGGCTCTCCCCGGAGACCTCTCCTCCTGACCCCGGCCGACCCTCCCGGTCCATCTACCTTTCTAACATTGGTGGCCAGCGGCGCGATCCGAATCAACGCGTAATCGTACAGAGAGTAGCTCACCCCACGACAAAGCACGATGTCGACCAAAGATAGCAGCTCCACCGAGAAGTTCCAAATGGAGAAATTAGAAGAATACAACCACCGCGAACTGAGACAATTTTGCATAGAACTTGGCATTGCTACCACCGGCCTGAGTACCAAGGATGATCTAAAGCGCGCTCTTGAGTCATGGACAGAAACTGGGGTCACAGGACCCTCCGACCAAAACAGCGTCACACCAGACCAAACCAGCATCACACCAGAGGGGAACGCCACGGCTCCCGAGGAGCGGGGAACGGGCCTCTCACAGGAGGAGATACGAGAAAGAGACAGAGTCAGATTACACGAATTAGAGATGGCACGACTCAAGATGGATGGGGAACTTAAGTTGGCTGAACAGAAAATCAACCTCGAGCATATGCGGCTTCGAGAGGAACGAGAAGAAAAGCAGAGACAAAGAGAGCTGGAAGAGAAAAAAATAACGCTCGAGCACGAGCGCCGACTGGCGGAAATAGAACTGCGCAAACAGAATAAGGAACTGGGGGTGCCTGAGCGACCACACACCCCGGGGCCTATTGAGAAAAAAGTTCACATCCCCAAGGATGTGGTCCGCGAGTATGTCCGAGAAGACGACATACAACAGTGGTTTAAAGCCTATGAGATCGCAATGACCTCCCACCGGATCGACCGGAGTGATTGGGGAGCCGGACTTTGGGGGAGATTCATCAACGAGGGTCGCGATGCCCTGCTGCAGCTCCCCGATCACCAAATGTCGTCCTACGACCACATGAAGGCTGCCCTCCTCACCCGCTACGGCCTCACGCCCGAGATGTACCGCCAGAGGTTCAGAGATTGCACCCGGATCCCAGGTACAACTTGGGTGGAATACGTGAACTATTTCAGCCGGGCCTTCGAGGGTTGGATCAAGGGAAATCAGGTCACCACCTACGAACAACTCTTCAACCTTATGGTATGGGAGCACCTATCAAACAACTGTTTCGTCGAGCTCAGGCAGCACCTACTCGACAGTAAGCTGACTGACCCACGGCAGCTCGCCGCCGAAGCTGACCGGTGGGAAAGCACCCGAGTGGGCCGGAGAGGGCCCCACGACCAGAACAGAAGCAACCAAGGCCAGCACCGTCCTCGGGGAGGAGGAGGGGGCCAGGGGCGAGGGAGAGACACCTTACCAGCAACACCCGTGGCCAGCACCCCACCTCCGGCCGGCCGGGGCAACCCCCCATTGCGGCCTGGGTACCGAGCCCACGTCACGTGCCACCGGTGCCAGCGACTAGGCCACTACGCCAACGATCCGAACTGCCCGCTAAACCAACCACCCAAGCCCCGCCAGGTAGCTGCCGCTGCCCTGGGGGAAGAGCAATCATCGGAGGGACCCGAGGAGTATGAGCCGGACCAGCAAGGGTGGGAACCGGCCGCCATGGTCCTGGCATGCTTAGGGGGAAGGGACATGGTTCCGCGGGCTCCCCTACCCGCCAACACCAGAAAATATGGTCAGTGGGTGACCATTAATGGACAGAGAGCCGAGGCCTTGCGTGACACCGGCGCCAGCGTGACGGCCGTCCGCTGTCACCTGGTGAAGCCCGAGCAGATCCTGCCGAACATTCTCTGCCCCGTCCGCTCGGCAGATAACTCTGAGAGTATGTGTAAGATGGCCTGCGTCCCGTTTGAATGGGGAGGGGTCTCCGGCCTACTGAAGGTGACGGTCCGGGACGATGCCCCCGTGGACTGCCTCCTGGGGAATGACCTCGAGAGTTCCCCGTGGGCCACCGTCGAGAGAAGAGAGCACTTGGGGATGCTGGGCCTCCCGGACTGGGCCTGCATAACCACCCGATCCATGGCCGCCCGTGCCGCCCCCCGATCAGAAGAAACCGAATGGCCAGCACCTCCGCCCCCGGTTGCCCTCGTAGAGGACAACGGCGAGACCGACCTCCCGGACCCGACTACCGAGGAAGACGCGCAACACCAGGACCTCCCGGATCTGGCTCAGTGGCGGCAAGAAGGGGGGCCCACCCAAGAACAGTTCCGCCAGGAACAAAAGACCTGTCCCTCCCTCGAGGGACTCCGCCAACAAGCCAGCACCCAAACCGCCGGGGACACCACAGGAACCCACTGGGTCTACTGGGATAACGACCTGCTCTACAGCGAGCAAAGAATCGCCGAACTGGGGGCCGGTCGAGTTCTGGTGGTACCGCTCCGCTTCCGAGACTTTCTGCTCAACCTAGCCCACGATGTCCCCCTGGCTGGACACCTGGGCCAGGACAAAACGTACAGTCGCCTGGTGACCCACTTTTTTTGGCCGAAAATGAGGAATGACGTCCTGAACCACTGCCGATCGTGCCCCACATGCCAAGCCAGCGGGAAGAGTGGCCGGAAGCTGAAGGCCCCTCTACAACCCTTCCCGGTGGTCACCACCCCATTCGAGAGGGTGGGGATAGACATTGTGGGACCTCTGGACCCCCGCACGGCACAAGGACACAGGTTCATCTTGGTACTAGTGGACCATGCCACCCGCTACCCCGAGGCGGTGCCTCTACGGACAGTGACCGCTCCAGTGGTTGGCCGGGCCCTGATGGGGATCTTCTCCCGGGTAGGCTTCCCCCGAGAAGTCGTCAGCGACCGAGGCACGAATTTCATATCAAAGTACATGAAGTCCCTCTGGCAACAATGCGGGGTCACCTACAGATTCACGACCCCCTATCACCCCCAAGGGAACGGACTAGTGGAGCGTTTTAACCGCACTCTCAAAGGGATGATTGGGGGATTGGAAGAACCTCTCCGTCGCCAGTGGGATGTACTGCTCCCGTGCCTCCTCTTCGCCTACCGGGAAGTGCCCCAGAAGTCCCTCGGTTTTAGCCCCTTTGAACTCCTATACGGACACCCTGTGCGAGGGCCCCTCAGCCTAGTCAAGGAAGGTTGGGAGATGGCCCCCCTAACGACCCCTCCAGACGTCTTCAAATACATCCTGGCCTTACGAAACCAGACCCGGCGCTTCAGGGAGATGGCCAAGGCGAACCTCGAGGCCAGCCAGGAGGACATGAAGAGGTGGTATGATCACAATGCCTCCTCCGTTGAATTCGAGCCGGGGCAGCAAGTATGGGTGATGTCCCCCACCGAACCATGCGCCCTGCAAGATAAGTGGACGGGGCCCTTCAAAGTGGTCGAGCGCAAAAGCCCCGTCACTTACCTCATCGACATGGGGTCCTCCCGGAACCCCCTTCGGGTCCTCCACACCAACCGGCTCAAACCGCACTTTGTGCGCTCCGAACTAAGCCTCTTGATGGCTACAGACAGTGGCACAGAAGAAGACTCCGAGCCCCTCCCGGACCTCCTGAGGACTCAGGAGAAGGACGGCTCCGTGGACGGGGTCCGGCTCTCGGACGCCCTCACTTCAGAGCAACGCCAGGACTGCCGGAACCTCCTGCTGCAGTTCGCTGCCCTGTTCTCCCTCACCCCCGGGGTCACCCCCTGGTGTTTGCACGACGTAGACACCGGGGACAGTCCCCCTGTCCGGCACCGGGCCTACCGCGTACCAGATCGGGTACGGGCCTGCATCCAGGAGGAAGTGGCCAAGATGCTCACGATCGGGGTCATCGAGCCCTCGGACAGTCCCTGGGCCAGTCCGGTCGTATTAGTTCCCAAGGCCGCTGCCCCCGGCTCCGCCCCTGAACTGAGATTCTGCGTCGACTACCGGGGCTTGAACGCTGTCACCCGGACCGACGCTCAACCCATCCCCCGAGCAGACGAGCTGATCGACCGGCTGGGGGCCGCCCGCTACCTTAGTATCTTCGACCTAACGGCGGGCTACTGGCAGATCGGCCTCACACCCAGGGCTCAGGAACGGTCAGCCTTCTCTACCCCCGATGGCCACTATCAATTTAAGGTCATGCCCTTTGGCATGAAGAATGCCCCCGCCACGTTCCAACGCCTTGTGAACCAGGTCTTGGCAGGGCTTGAAGAATTCAGCGCTGCCTACCTGGACGATATCGCTGTATACAGCCGCCACTGGTCCGACCACCTCCGCCACCTCCAAGAGGTCCTGCAAGCCCTCCAGCGGGCCGGCCTCACCATTAAGGCCGGCAAGTGCCAGATTGGCCAAGGGTCTGTGACCTACCTTGGGCACCAAGTGGGGAGCGGGCTGGTGGCCCCACTACAACTTAAGATTGCTGCCATCCAGTCCTGGCAGCCCCCCGTCACCCAGACCGAGGTCCGAGCCTTCTTGGGGCTCACCGGCTACTACCGGCGGTTCGTGAAGGACTACGGCAGCATCGTGGGGCCCCTCACGGGTCTCACATCCAAGAACCAGCCGAAGCGGGTCAACTGGACCCCTGATTGTCAAGCGGCCTTCGAGGAGCTGAAGGCCGCCCTGTGCACCGCCCCGGTGCTCCAGGCCCCCGATTACAGTCGGGAATTTGTGGTGCAGACCGACGCCTCCGACCACGGCATCGGGGCCGTCCTCTCTCAGCTGAACCCCGAAGGTCATGACCAGCCGGTGGCCTTCATCAGCCGACGTCTCCTGGCCCGAGAACAGCGTTGGAGCACCATCGAGAGGGAGGCCTTTGCAGTAGTGTGGGCCCTCAAAAAGCTCCGACCCTATCTCTTCGGTACCCACTTCCGGGTACAAACCGACCATCGACCCCTGCAATGGCTGATGCAGATGCGGGGGGAGAACCCAAAACTCTTGCGCTGGTCCATTTCCCTGCAGGGAATGGACTTCACCGTGGAGCACCGACCAGGCCAAGATCACGCCAACGCAGATGGCCTGTCCCGCTTTTTCCGCCTCGACGAAGAGAGTCCCCAAGGAGATGGGTGACTCTCCCCGCCTTCAGCTGGGGGGGACGCATGTTGGACAGGCCTCACAAACGGCTCGCTCCCTCCCCGCTCGACGGGGCCCGAACCCCGGCCCACCTGGCATATCCCCGCAACAAGCACCTGTACTCCGTCTCCCGACGGACCCTCTGCCCTCGGACCCCTACTCATCACGGGGTCCCGCCCCACCGGCTTTCCCGGCCGGGTCAAGCCGCCATCTTGGGCCCTGCACCACGCGGCCGCACGGCCTCCCCTCGACCCTAACCCCGGGCCTGGCCGGCCCCGACATCCCGGCACCACCATCCACCCAGGAGGTGAGCGGACCACTTGGCAGGTCAATGGGAGAACGAAGTGTCAAGGGCTCTCCCCCGCCAGGTGCCGATCGCCCCCAGCTCCCCCAGGCACTGGCTCCACCCCCTGCTGGGTGTCTGGACCCCTTCATCCCGGACCCTCCGACCTCCAAGTGCGAGGGTCCGGACATCAAAGGGCACCAGCCCTATAACTGGGGCAGCTCCGGAGCAGGAAGGCAGTTGTATCCTGGAGTCGAGAGACACCGAGTGAACTCAACCCTGACGGTCTACTGGCGCTGCCGTAGCCCGCTCTTGTGAACCATCGTCCTGCCTGCTGGCGCTGCCGCGGCCTTCTGCAACCTTCACCTTCCTGGGACCTGCTGGCGCTGCCGCGGCCCGTTGTAACGACCATCCTCACCGGGACCTGCTGGCGCTGCCGCGGCCTTCTGCAACAGTCATCTTCCTGGGACCTGCTGGCGCTGCCGCGGCCCGTTGTAACGACCATCCACACCGGGACCTGCTGGCGCTGCCGCGGCCCATACCACCTAATCACCAAGCTCGAGGATTGTGAGCTCATCATCATCTCATCCGAACTACCTGATTGGTAAATAGACTGTCCCGCTACCCCCTTCCCTACCTTGCGAGACTCTAATCGAGGGGACCCCTGAGTCCAGACCTCCTTGTACCATTTAACCGTACCGTAAATAAGTGCTTATAAAGAACACTGAACCTTATCCGTGTGTGGTATCTGTCTGTGGGGGGGAAGTTACTTGTCTGTACGATCGCTGGAGACGGCTCTCCCCGGAGACCTCTCCTCCTGACCCCGGCCGACCCTCCCGGTCCATCTACCTTTCTAACAATCCTGATATCAGTCTGACTACTGCTTGCATTTCTTGAATGTGATGTGGACTTTGCGCTGACTTTGATGCCAGGCCTGTGAGTTGGGGTGCACAGATTTCGAGACACTCGCAGCTGTTGCCATGTTTGCATGAGCCAAGGGCCCGAGTGGCCTTGCGCTCCTTGTTCAGTCTCTCTTTCTTTCTTTCTTTCTTTCTTTCTATCTTTCTTTCTTTCTTTCTTTCTTTCTTTCTTTCTTTCTTTCTTTCTTTCTTTCTTTCTTTCTTTTTTTTCTTTCTTTCTTTCTTTCTTTCTTTCTTTCTTTCTCTCTCTCCCTGTCCTTTGACGAGTGCCCGACACACCTTCTTACCTTGGATATTGTCTTGCAGGCTGTGAGTCACAGATTGTCGAGGAATGCCCTCCATGACTCTTCAGAATAGTTGTTTGGTGACAAATTAGGATGTGACAGTTTGTTTGGTCTTTCAATGGTGGATGTATGAATCAGGATTTCGGTGCTCACATGTATGTTGATTGTTGCAATTGTGCGACATCGGGCGGGTGCTTTTGTTCATGTTTTCATACTGTTGATGTGCAGTGTCTTGGTGGGGCCCGGGGGGGTTGTGGCAGTGGGGGTTGTGGCAGTGGGTGTTGTGGCCCTCTTGGGTGTGCGGCATGCATGTTCAGTGGCTTCATGGTATCTGTTGTTCTTCAGGTGTGGCTCTGGGCTGGGCTCCCTTTTGTGGTGCAGGTAGTAGTCCGACTTGGCACCAGGTCAGAGCAGGTGTTAGTTTCCCGGTGCTAACGCGCCTTATCACATGTTTTGTGATCTTATCGCTGATGTAGCTGGTCGTTGAGAATGTTGTGGAGTGGTGTTGTTGCGGCTTTTTGCTCGGAAACGCCTACTCTGCATTTCATTAGCGATAGTTGCCGGAGTCATCTGTGGAGATGTTTTTTGCGGATGCTTTCTCAGGAAAACTGGTGGTATCAGCTGTTAACACCAGCTTGTGAATGGGGAGATACATTTATCGCAACTTTGGTTGAGATAAAGTGCCGTTAACTCGGCGATAGCTCCTTGGGAATAAGGCCCGTAGTGCTTAGAAGTGAGTGGAAGCTGTGTCTGTGCACCAGAGATGATGGCGTGAAGGAGATGCGAAGAAGTACATGCAGGGGAGAGTGAAAAGAGGGTGCTGAAGAGATGAGGCGGGAGATACGCAGAAGGAGGATTTCTGAAAGATGTGGAGAGAAATGGGGCATACGTATCAAAGGGAGTGAGAGACTGCAGAGGAATGTGGCTTGAAGGGAGGGAGAGAAATGACCGAGACCCCCGAAGACCGCTACCCCTTCCTCAGACCTCAACAATGTTTGATTCCAAGTCTCATTCTTCAGGGTTGAAACATTTCCAATCTAATTACTCACAAAAAACACATTGTTGTTACTCATTTATCTAAACTCATTGATTTAATACTGCTAACAAGCATTGGCAAAGCCAATCGGTCTGGGTTTGTTTAGGTGCATGTTTATTATTGTGTGATGTGTCTGGATGCTAAAAGTGAAGCACTGAAATGCTGCTCCGGTGGCAAACTAAGGGAAGCATTGGAATTTAGTTTACCTGTTTTAAGCCTCACCCTTAAATACATTTGCCACCATTCACAGATATATGCTACTCTTAAACAGCCCACACTTTTTCATCGTACTCAGAAACCTTAGAAATCAGTAAGCAATGCCCTATCGACAACAGATAAAGATGAACCCGGCCTCCTGACATTGCCACATCTCGTAGCCACCTTTGACACCACTGACCAACCCACTCTCACCTGCACCCTGAGGTCTAAAGTGGGATTCATTGCCAGGGTCCTTAACCAGGACTGCCCCTTCCCATTCAACCTACATCAGCTCATCACTAGGACACCTCCAGTTCCCAGACCTCCCTATCACCTGTGGAGCTGCCCAGTGCTTCATCTTGTCGCCCCACCGTCACCATCTCAACCTCTTCCTGGAGATGGTTTGGGAATCTGCTCACTGTAACTGTCAGAAAATTCACCAATGCACCAACAAAACAAACTCTCCTGAAAGTCTTCTTGGCTCAGTGCCTGAAACCCACTCAGACCTGTGTGTCTCACATATCTCAACAATAGGCAGCAACTGGTCTATACAATGCTCAACCTCATAGATATAATTTGAACCCCAACTTTCATTCAACATCAAAATCACTCTGATTGATGCTGGACACTGATGTCACCTCCAAAGAAGAACTCACCAAGGTTGCCAGGTACCAGGTCTCCCTTCTAATCAAATCAGTCTGACCCTGTGCCTCATGGGAACAGTCCAGCCCGAAAAGCCAAGCCATGGGTCAGGTTGATTTGCATATGGCCATGTCTGAACTGAGGTGGCAGAGCGAGCTAAAGAATTATGATGGATTAAACCCAGATCAGTTGACTGGGGGTGAGTGCTTGCAATGTTCAACACTCCGCACATCATCCCCTTTGGTTTTGCTTTGTTCGCCCTAAGTTGGCACGGTATGCCCAGACGTGGGTCCCTTGCTCACTTTGCCACTGGATTCAAGCTAGCCTGGCTGATGACGGCTGATTAGATAGAAACCGGTCCCAGGATGCTTGTTTCTGGTCCAGGGAAGACATGGCTTGGCAGTTCGAGCTGGACTGTTCCCATGAGGCACAGGGTCAGACTGATTTGCATATGGAAATGTCTGAACTAGGGTGGCAGAGTTAGATGAAGAATGATGATGGATTAAACCCAGATCAGTTGACTGGGGGTGAGAGCTTGCAATGTTCAACACTCCGTCCATCAGCAACTTTTTTTTTTGTTTTAATGAACTGAGGCCCATATGTATTAAGTCGAAATGCGATTCCAAACGCTGAAATTCACAGAATTTCAGCGTTTGCGATCGCAATTTGGCCTACTGCTATGTATGAAAGCACAACTGTCTCGCAAATTAAGGAATCACAAAATTCCTTATTTTGCAAATGCATTTAAGGAATTGCAAATGGCGATTCCTTAAATGCAATGTAAGAAGCACCTAAGTTGTGCTAATATGTCATAAGGAATCGCAAATTACCACCAACTACAGGTTGGTGGTAGTTTGCGGTTTCTTTCAAAAATGCACATTTTTGCATTTTTCAAAGTGGCATGTGGCGCACACACATGCCCTTAGGGCATGTATGTGCGCGACATGTGCACCCATGCTCATTTCAGAAGTGCAACAGGGTGTCCTTTTGACACCCTGGCACACTTGAAATTGCATTCTCAATTTGCGATTCTCTAATTGGGAATCGTAAATTGAGAATGTTTTCCCATTCATTCCTATGGGCCTCTAGGCCCATAGGAATGAATGGGGAGGTATTCCTTAATTGCGAATCGCAATTTGCGATTCGCAATTAAGGAATATGTAGGATTCGCAAAATTTATTGCAAATCCTACATACATCGCGTTTTGCGATTCTCAAATAGTGATTCTCAAAAATTCGCTATTTGAGAATCGCAGAACGTGACATTGATACATATGGCCCAGAATAGCACAGCACAAGAGCATACTCTTCTGCCCCAAGCATCCATCAACCCCTTCATCACTTCTTGGTTGCATCCTTGCCTCGCTCCGATTCGGTACAGCATACTGCTGCCTTATAGATTTGCGCTCTAAAGATACTACTCATGTGATGATCTGGGGCAGACGCCACATCACAAGTGCAGTCGGACCTGGGCAGTGGGTCATTGTGGCAGTGCAGGGAAGTATAACTGCAGCACCTCAGGGTGTTCCTTCACTTGATGTGGCCTGTCTTGCATTGGTTAATCTGACATGTAGAAGTTCACGGTCTAGATTCCACACAGTGTGGCAGACATATTGGAAGTAGTACAACTCCTGCTCTGCAGCTCCACAGCAGGGCCCTGAAACACGTCACCCTGAGACCACCTCCACCTACTCCGTTGTCAGAGAAGAGACTGAGAGACAGGGGGAGCAACCCCCAGATGCCCACCTTGTACCTGCCACCCTCTCACACACTATGCACCACTTGACTACTTCATATGAAGCTTACTCGTCTCCCCCTCCAGCCCCAAGCTTCGCCAACATCAATCACAAACAGCCGAGAACATTTACTGATTGATTCTAAGTTGCTAATTAGCATACTGTTGATATTCCTGGAAGTTGTTATCACCTGATCTCTGAATCATCTTGGGAAACTGAGACGTGCACAGCAGTCCTGGAACAGGTGACTGCTGACACAGATGGCACCACGAGACATAAACATCAGATATAAATACGTATGACGTGTAATGATGCCAGCTTCAGCCTCACGAGCACACTGCTTCACCAGCAGTCACACATCTGCACTGCAGAGCCCGCACTTCCAGCAGCAAGTGTATGATGCAGCAGAGAGAGCTGCACACCTTCCCGGCAGCAAGTGTGTGATGCATCGGAGAGCGCTGCACGCCTTTCCGGCAGCAAGTGTGTGATGCATCGGAGAGCGCTGCACGCCTTTCCGGCAGCAAGTTTGTGATGCACCAGAGAGTGATTGCGCTGCACTCATTGGCAAACCCAGAGGTGCGACTCCCACCTCGACTCTCGAACGTGGGGTACTCAATGCTCTGGGCCTTATTCTACTTAAAAGTACCTCCCCCCCTTTACTTCAACTACCAGATGAAACCTGCCAGCTGTCTCACGACAATGAGACAACCAGGAATCAATTGGTGGCATTGTTGTACTATCCTGTACTTTCCTGTACTGATCATACACAAACTGGTGGTGAGGGTGGCAAGCAAAGTGTGCATAGGTGTCTGTTCTGGGATGCTTATTCTCAAAGTTCTGATCACGCTCTACTTTATGTGGTCCCACCGCCATTGTGCCACCAACAATAACTGCAATCTATACAAAAGGAGCATGTGATTCATCCAAATAATTATAGCGTTTCGAGAAGTGCGCTCATATATCATCCATTCTCTGTTTATCCAACCAAGAAAATCCCAAGGGAGTCTTGTTTAATTGGAAAGCCAATTCCGAATTTATTATTCAATTCAATTTTTCATCACAAAGGTACATTATCCAATGTATCCAGCCAATGCGTTTCGTCCTATGCGCGCATCATCAGGGCCTCTAATATCATGATAATCATATGACTCTAAATCTCATGTCGTGCGCCCATCCTTCTTCTAGTATCAATCTTTGTTTATTGCAAACGTCAATTACATTCCAAGCTTCCTTCTAGCGCGTCTCCAACACTGTCCTTCTTTCGTACAGTCATCAGTGTGTGATGCACCAGAGCTTCTAATCCAAAGCTGCCCACTGTCGCCCATGCTTGCACTCCTGTCCTAACTGGCAAAACTCTGGAAGACTCACAACTCTTCCGTAATTGGATGACTAAAATCAGCGAGGAGTTAGCCCCTTTGGAACCACCTAAAAAGAAAGTAAAAGACAAATCACACCCAGCTCCTTGGTACACGCCCACCTTAGCTCAAACACATCTTTTATGTAAACAATTGGATCGTAAGTGGAGAAGAGCATATGACCCAGCAGACCAAAAAACCTTTAAAATAAGCAGAAGACAATATCATACACACATTAAATTAGCTGATAAGAGTACTATTCGAACAAGATACTTGAGGCACATTAGGATCAGAACACCATAATTTCAATTGTAAAGTCTTTTATCGACCCTAAAGCACTAAGTAGAGAAATTCCCCCATCACAGACCCTATGTGATCAGATTTCGATCTTCTTTGAGGGAAAAATCCAAAACATTCAAAAAGACTTCACTGTGATTCCTATGGTCCCCAATTTAGAGCCTGACCCCACTGGCACCCTTCATTCACTCCAAGTCTTTGAAACAGTCTCTCTTGAACAGACACGTGCAGCGATTGTGGCTTGTAAATCGGGCTCTCCTCTGGATGCTTGTCCTCCCACGATCCTCCACTAAATCGTAAACATTGCCAAACCGGTGATTAACAAGATAATCAATTCTTCATTATCTACAGGCATCGTCCCAGACAAATGGAAATTGGCCAAAGTGAAACCATTGAAAAAGAAACAAAATATAGACTCCTCCAATCTCTCAAATCTCCGCCCGATATCACTGCTACGACACTGGGTAAAATCACACAGAGATACTAGTTAATAAAGAATTGTCTAACTTCCTTGAAACTGTCAAGATCCTTCACCCTCGGCAATCAGGTTTCCGTCCCAAGCATTCAACAGAATCGGTGCTCTTGGAAATAGCTGACACATTAAAATCTACGGCTGACAAAGGCAGGAAGGCAGTTTTGATTTTGTTTGACTTGTCAGCCGCATTTGATACCATATCACATGGCATTCTCCTCGCACGGCTAAGAGAATTGTGGCAATCGTAGGCAAGCAGTGCCCCTCGGAACGTTCCTCTCCATGGTACGCCCCATTACATCAGTAGTTCCTCAGGGCTCCTCTCTTAGCCCCCTGCTTTTCAACATATACATGGCTCCCCTCATCTCCTTGATAGTCTCCTTTG
Organism: Triturus cristatus; assembly: GCF_964204655.1. Taxonomy (NCBI): domain Eukaryota; kingdom Metazoa; phylum Chordata; class Amphibia; order Caudata; family Salamandridae; genus Triturus; species Triturus cristatus. Next base: position 49,914,509 of record NC_140590.1, on the reverse strand, counting down.
ATATTGAAGTAACGTCATACGCGGATGACACACAATTGATCCTATCATTAGACAAAGATTCAACTAAGGCAGAACTCAATTTTAACCTATGCCTAACTGAGGTCATCCAGTGGATGAAGCTCAACCATCTAGGTGCAATACAGATAAAACTGAGATCCTTCTGATAGGATAAGACAACCCCTTCCAGCTTAATTTGTGGTGGCCGGAAGATGGAACTGCACCACCGAACACGGTCGAAGTAGCAAAATACCTGGGAGTGCAATTTGACACCTCACTCTCTTTCCGACCGCACGCCTTGAAGTTGCCAGGGATCTGCTTTAGCAAAATTAAGACACTAAAAACAATTCTTCAACCTCATTCCCCTCTCTGCTAGAAAAAAAGTTGTGATGGCACTTATCCTATCATGGCTAGATTACTGCAATAGCCTTCTAGCAGGAGCAAATAGACAAATACTGAAGAGACTACAAGTGGTACAACATGCAGCGGCTCATCTAGTTCTAAAACTACCACACAGGGCCTCTATCTCGGCAGCTCTTAAAACCCTCCACTGGTTATCTCTGCACAAGAGAATTCTCTTCAAGATACTCCTAATCACCTTTAGAGCAGCATCAAATCTGGGCCCAACGTATCTCGCAGCCAGATTCACCCACTACACTACGTCCCTCAGATCATCATCTGCTAACTTCCTCAAACCCCCTTGCTTCAGGTATAAAATCAAGGGAGGAAAAACTGTAGGGGCATTAGGAACCAAAGCTTGGGATCTCATGCCAACTCACCTAAGGCTGATCGAAACAGAAATGCAGTTCAGGAAGGCCTTGAAGACCTGGATCTTCGCGTCTTCGGATGAATTCTGCTTATCTCTCATATAGGGTTCCCTCATGTCTACCTTAACCTCTGTCTGCACAGGGCCAGGAAGCTCCTTCCGGAGTGACAGCCCGCTCTTTAGAAATAACAAACTCAACTCAACTCAAGAGAGCGCTGCACGCCTCTCCAGCATCAAGTGTGTGATGCACCAGAGAGCGCCAGCGCGGCACTCATTGTCAAACCCAGTGGTGTGACTCCCACTTCGACTCTTGAACGTGGGGTACCAGATGCTCTGGGCCTTATTCTACTTCAAAGTACCGCCCCCCCCCCTTTAGTTCAACTACCAGATGGAACCTGCCAGCTGTCTCACGACAATGAGACAACCAGGAATCAATTGGTGGCATTGTTGTCCTATCCTGTACATTCCTGTATTGCCCTGTCTGCCCTGTAAATTCCAGTACCACCCTGTTCAATCCTGTACTAACATGTACTACCCTGTAGCATCCTCTTCTGTCCTGTACTACCCTGTACCATTCTGTAATGCCATGTACTACCCTGTACCATCCTATCCCATCCCGTACTGTCCTGTGCCGTCGTCCTGTACTGTCCTGCACTATCATTTCCAACCCTATACTACTGCGTACTATCCTGTACTATCCTGTATTACCCTGTACTATCCTGTACCATTCTGTACTGCCATGTATTAACCAGTACCACCCTGTACTGCCCTGCACTGACTTGTGCTATCCTGTACTGTCCTGTACTATCTTCTACTATTCAGTACTATTATACTTGTATTTTAAGATTGTACAGTTGAGTATTGCCCCCCAGAATATCGAAGACATAATATAGAGGGACAAAATATCGAAAGGAAAGTGCACATAGGGAAGTATTGTAAGGAAAGTGCATTTAGGGAAGTGCATAAACAAATAGACTTAACAGTGGATCCTTCTAGATACCAGCACCTAACCTGTTATCACTCCATCAATCTTGTCACTTCTATGCTTACTGGGATTTGTGTGCACACTGATTGGCACCCACCGTTACAGTGTTAGACTGTTGCCTTAAACGGGAGCGCTACGTTCCCCAGCGCTCCCGTTTAAGGCAATAGTCTAATTTCGGCTGTTGATCTTTTGCCTAGTTGGTCTGCATTTTAAGAGTTGTTTGAAATGGGACCTCCCCGCTGCTCGGTTGTACTATAGGTCTAGCGGTGTTACTCTTTGCACAAGCCTATCCCTCATCAAGCGGTGTTACTTACTCTATCTCTAGGCATTCGCTTGATATCTTGAAGATAAATTTCGACAGGATTTGTCCTGTTTACCATCGCAACTTAACCTGGCGGTGTTGGGCATCACCATTGTGGGACGTGCCTTTTAGTCATCATTTGGCCATGGTCTTTATTTAGACGGCTTTAAATCCTTAAATATAATAATATACCTGATGGGCTACAGCTCACTAGCAGGGAATCCTATCACCTTTCAGCTCATGGATGTGCTTGACTCTACCAACATCTAGTGCCCTGAAGAAGTCCTGCTCTAGGACGAAACGCGTCAATATAATAATATACTTGACGGGATACAGCTCACTAGCAGAGAATCCTATGACATTTCAGCTCATGGATGTGCTTGACTCTACCAACATCTAGTGCCCTGAAGAAGTCCTGCACTAGGAAGAAACGCGTCGGCTGTATTGTGTGTTGAGTCACTAGAACTGGACTCCTCCCGCCGCGTGGCTCCTCCTGAGTGCGCCGGTCCCCCTGCTCTTGCCGCCTGTTCGCCGCTGCCCCCAGGGCCTAGGTGCCTCTTGGTTGTATTTTATCCATTCTGCTCTGTGCCTTATTGTGTGTTGTATTCTGCTCTGTGCCTTATTTTGTTCGCCCACTGTGCCCCTGTACTTTCTAATTTTTTGCGCTTATTCTGCCGCCTGTTTCCCGCTGTTTTTTTCCCCGCTCCGCGCTCCCTGCCGCTGCTCCCCCGTGGCCCCGCCCCCCTTTTCTCTTCTGTACCCTCTCCCCTCCTAGTCGCCACCCCGCTCCCGCCTCCCAGCTGCCCCTTCCTCCCTTTTCCCTCCCTCTCTCCATTTATGGCAGAGTCCGCATGTACGCGCAGCGTTCACACACAGCGGCCGCGCCGATTGTGCGCCGAAGGCGCGCCAAAGGCAAGCCCGTCTACGCCCGTCCGCGCCTGGACCGCGCCCAGCGCCAGAACCCCTGGTCCTCGACGATGCCAGCGCATCTGAAGGACCTACAATGCCACAACCCTCCACGCACTCAACGCCGGCTGGTACCCCGCCTGCTACCGAGCCACCCCGAAACTCACCCTCGGACCCTTCACCTGCCAAGCCTGCTGATTCACCTGCCTCCGGACCTGCACCGCACCCGCCAAGCCGACCACCAACAACAACCACCTCAAGTGCATCCTACTCAACACCCGCTCCGTCCACAGGCACGCCGTGGAGCTCTGGAACCTCCTTGACACAACCTACCAGACGTCGCCTTCCTCACGGAAACCTGGATGAACGCCTCCTCAGCCCCTGACATCGCCATAGCCATCCCGGAGGGCTACAAGACGACCCGGAGGGATCGAGCCAACCAGACCGGAGGAGGCATCGCCATCGTCCACAAGAACACCATCCGCATCACGACCAACTCCGACGACACCCTCACCGCTGCCGAGCACCTTCACTTCCAGATACACACCGACCCCAAGACCACCCTCAGAGGCACCCTCATCTACAGACCTCCGGGACCGCGCACACAATTCAGCGAAGCCATCGCAGACTGTGTCAGCCCACACGCCCTCACCTCCACAGACTACATCCTCCTGGGGGACCTCAACTTCCACCTGGAGAACAACAAGGACTGCAACACCACCGCCCTGCTGGACAACCTCACCAACCTCAGACTCAAGCAACTTGTGAACACCCCCACCCACTACGCCGGACACACGCTTGACCCCGTATTCTCCTCCAGCAAGCACATCTCCTTCAGCCACTCCACCGGACTACACTGGACAGACCACAGCTGCGTCCACTTCAACTTCAGGAGAACCACGACCCACCACCACCCGCAACAGGTTCCCCGCCGAAGCTGGAGCAAGATCACCGCCGACCAGCTCACCACCTCCCTCAGCCAGAACCCGCCCACCAACATGACAGACCCCAATGAAGCAGCCCGCAACCTCACACAGTGGCTCACCGACTGCGCCGACGAACTCGCACCACTGAAGAATCCTCCCAGCAAACCCGGCAGCAGGAGAGCCTCGTGGTTCACCATCGACCTCAAAAACTCCAAGAAAACCTGCCGCACCCTCGAGAAAGCCTGGCGCCTCGACCAGACAACAGAAAACATGACAGCCCTCAAGAACGCCACCCGCGAACACCACCAGCTGATCCGAAGCACCAAGAAGACAGCATTCAAAGAAAGACTGGACAACAACACCCACAACAGCAAGGAGCTCTTCAACATCGTCAAGGAGCTCTCGAATCCCAGCGCATGCAACACCGACATCACTCCCTCGCAAGACCTCTGCGACTCTCTCGCCTCGTTCTTCCACCGCAAGATCGCCGACATTCACAACAGCTTCAGCGCACAGACCGCGCACCCAACCACCGAACCAGCGACCCCAAACACCACCCTCTGCACCTGGACCCCTGTCAGCACCGAAGACACCCCCCACCTGATGAACACAATCCACTCTGGCTCCCCCACCGACCCCTGCCCACACCACATCTTCAACAAAGCCGACTCCACCATCGCACCCCAACTCCGGAACATCATCAACAGCTCCTTTGCATCCGCCACCTTCCCGGAGAGCTGGAAACATGCCGAGCTGAGCGCCCTCCTGAAGAAACCCACCGCGGACCCCACGGACCTCAAGAACTTCCGCCCCATCTCGCTCCTTCCCTTTCCAGCCAAAGTCATTGAGAAGACCGTCAACAGACAACTCTCCGCCTTCCTCGAGACCAACGGATCCCTCGACCCCTCACAGTCCGGGTTCCGAACAAATCACAGCACCAAGACCGCCCTCATCGCAGCCACCGACGACATCAGGTCCCTGCTCGACAACGGGAATCCGGCTGCCCTCATCCTCCTGGACCTCTCAGCAGCCTTCGACACCGTCTGCCACCGCACCCTGATACAGCGCCTCAGCAACACCGGAATCCAAGGAGCGGCCCTGGAGTGGATCATCTCATTCCTCACCGGAAGAACCCAGAGAGTCCACCTCCCCCCGTTCCGGTCCGCGGCTACCGAAGTCATCTGCGGCGTCCCGCAAGGATCCTCACTCAGCCCCACCCTCTTCAACGTCTACATGAGCCCCCTCGCAGCCATCGCCCGCCAACACAACCTCAACATCATCTCCTACGCCGACACCCAGCTGATCCTCTCCCTCACCAACGACCCCGCCACCGCCAAAGCCAACCTCCAGGAAGGAATGAAAGACGTCGCGGAATGGATGAAGATCAGCCGTCTGAAACTGAACTCAGACAAGACGGAAGTCCTCATCCTCGGGCCATCCCCCTCCGCCTGGGACTACTCCTGGTGGCCCCCTGCCCTGGGCAGCGCACCCAAACCAATGGACCACGTACGCAACCTAGGGGTCATCCTGGACTCCTCCCTCATGATGACCAACCAAGTGAACGCAGTCTCATCATCCTGCTTCAACACCCTGCGCATGCTCCGAAAGATCTTCCGATGGATCCCCACCAAAACCAGGAAGACGGTCACCCAGGCCCTCGTAACCAGCCGTCTGGACTACGGGAATGCCCTCTACGCTGGAACCACAGCCAAACTCCAGAAAAGACTCCAGCGCATCCAGAACGACTCGGCATGGCTCATCCTGGATATCCCGCACCGCAGCCACATCTCTGCCCACCTGAGAGACCTGCACTGGCTCCCCGTCAACAAGAGGATCACGTTCAGACTCCTCACCCACGCACACAAGGCTCTCCACGACATGGGTCCGAAGTACCTCAACAGCCGCCTCACTTTCCACACACCCACCCACCAGCTCCGATCCGCCAGCCTCGCCCTCGCCTCCGTTCCTAGAATTCGGAAATCCACAGTCGGAAGAAGATCCTTCTCCTACCTGGCAGCCAAGACATGGAACTCCCTCCCCACTCACCTACGGCTGACCCAGGATCACCTCTCCTTCAGGAAACAACTCAAGACCTGGCTGTTCGAGCAGTAGCGACCCCCCCCCCTCAGCGCCTAGAGACCCTTACGGGTGAGTAGCGCGCTTTACGAATTATTGTGATTGATTGATTGATTGATCTACGTGAAACGAAAATGGAAAAAAAGGAAAAAAGAAAAAAAATGAAGAACTCTCTTTTCTGGACATGGACTTTTTAATTGTCCTTATTGATTAAGTTCCGTTGTGTGGTGCACCTGTGCTTTTGTGTTGCATTTAGGGAAGTATCGAAAAGAAGGTGGAAATAGGGAAGTATCGAAAGGAATGTACATATAGGGAAGTATAGGAAAGAAGGTGCATATAGGGAAGTATCGCAAAGAAACTGCATTTAGGGAAGTATCGAAAAGAAAGTGCAAATAGGGAAGTATCGAAAAGAAAGTGCAAATAGGGAAGTATAGAAAAGAAGGTGCATATAGGGAAGTATCGAAAAGAAAGTGCATTTAGGGAAGTATCGAAAAGAAGGTTCAAATAGGGAAGTATCGAAAGGGAAGTGCATGTAGGGAAGCATAGATTAACTGTTCGAAACTCTGCATCTATGAACCTTGAAGATTTATATATATCGCCAAGGTACATATGCGTGAAGATAGGTATAGGAAGCAAAACTTAGCTGTCCATTAATTCGGTTTCTGTGTTTGTCCTCAACATCGATAGTCTGGTTTCGATATTGAGCGTGCACACCCATTTCAAAGTGAGAATGTGAGATTACCTGAATGGCCGATTGTTGACTCCATCTTCCATTCAAAAGTAGGGAGACACCTGCTCTTCTGTGCCCAGGACACTAATGGCTGAAATAGAACTTCTCACACCTACACCGGGCTTCAAGGAGACAGACAATCCCAAGAGCAATGGCTGTGATTACCCAGAGGAGGCTCTCACTTATGGAGGGGCTCACACTAAACCTTTACAAGTGGACACATTAATGGTTCAAGCTGGACACAATGTCTGTCCCTCCTTGAGGCGTAATTTCCCATCCTGAGCAGACACAAATCACAACTGGTAAGCGAGCAGCGACAAATCATGCCTGGTAAGCAAGCAACAACTAATCCAAACTGGTGAGCCAGCACACACAAATCACGACTGGAGAACCAGCACCCACAAATCATGCCTGGTAAGCAAGCAACAACTAATCCAAACTGGTGAGCCAGCACACACAAATCATGCCTTGTAAGGAAGCAGCCACAAATAATGCCTGGTGAGTGAGCAACCATAAATCATGCCTGGTGAGCGAGGAACCACAAACCCCAACTGGTGAGCCAGCACATTCAAATCACGACTGGTTAGCCAGTACCCACAAATCATGCCTGGTGAGGGAGCTGCCACAAATCACTCCTGATGAGTGAGCAGCCACCAATCCCATCTGGTGAGCGACTAGCAACAAATCTAAACTGGTGAGCCAGCACACACAAATCCAGACTGGAGAGCGAGCACACACAAATCGCCCCTGATGAGCGAGTAGCCACAAATCATGCCAAGAGAGATAGCATCTACAAATCATGCCTGGTGAGCAAACAGACACAAATCACGCCTGGTGAGTGAGCAGCCACAAATCAAGCCTGGTGAGCGACTAGCAGCGAATCTAAACTAGTGAGCCAGCACACTAAAGTCCTGAATGGAGAGCCAGAACCCACAAATCATGCCTGGTGAGCGAGCAGCCACAAATCATGCCAAGAGAGAGAGCAAATACAAATCATGCCTGGTTAGCAAACAGCCACAAACCACGACTGGTGAGCAGCCACAAATCAAGCCTGGTGAGCGACTAGCAACGAATCTAAACTAGTGAGCCAGCACACTAAAGTCCTGAATGGAGAGGCAGAACCCACAAACCATGCCTGGTGAGCGAGCAGCCACAAATCATGCTAAGAGAGAGAGCAGCTACAAATCATGCCTGGTTAGCAAACAGCCACAAAACACGACTGGTTAGCGAGCAGCCACAAATCATGACTGTTAAATAAGCAGCCACAAATCACAGCTGATGAGCGCGCACTCACAAACGACTCTTCCAGAAATACCGTTTTGTCATGTGAACACAGCTCTGCCACCCACATCATCAGACGGCCAAAATTCACATTTAACCTAGAATTTTAGAGGTTATACGTTTAAAACTCCTAATTTGTAACTCCTACTTATGTGAATCATAAACAAATCTTGGACTTCAGTGATAAAACACCTGGACAAGCCTCGCCCACCTCTAGAGTTGCTAATGACAACACAAAGATTAACAATGTCATAGAAGTCTGGAAAACAGCCCTGTTTTGTTCATATTGCCAATGGACAATGGATGTGATGGTTTCTACAAGTGCCCACAGACAGGCTGGACACCAGTGACCAATGGATGTGATGATTTCTGCAAGCACCCATACACAGGCTGGACAGCAGTGACCAATGGATGTGAAACTTTCTGCAAGCCCCCATAGACAGGCTGGACACCAGTGACCAATGGATGCTTCTTCCTTCTGGAAGGACTCAGGCTGGACACCAGTGACTAATGGATGCTTCTTCCTTCTAAAAGGGCTCTGGCTGGAAACCAGTGACCAATGGATGCTTCTTCCTTCTGGAAGGGCTCAGGCTGGACACCAGTGACCAGTGGATGCTTCTTCCTTCCGAGAGGGCTCACAGACAGGCTGGACACCAGTAACCAGTGGAGGCTTCTTCCTTCCAGAAGGTCTCACAGACAGGCTGGACACCAGTGACCAGTGGATGCTTCTTCCTTCTAGAAGGGCCCAGGGTGGACACCAATGACCAGTGGATGTTTCTTCCTTCTGAGAGGGCTCACAGACAGGCTGGACACCAGTGACCAGTGGATGCTTCTTCCTTCCAGAAGTGCCCAGGCTGGACACCAGTGACCAGTGGATGCTTCTTCCTTCCGAGAGGGCTCACAGACAGGCTAGACACCAGTGACCAGTAGATGCTTCTTCCTTCCGAGAGGGCTTACAGACAGGCTGGACACCAGTGACCTTTGAATGCTTCTTCCTTCCAGTAGGGCCCAGGCTGGACACCAGTGACCAGTGGATGCTTCTTCTTTCCAGAAGGGCTCACAGACAGTCTGGACACCAGTGACCAATGGATGCTTCTTGCTTCCAAGAGGGCTCACAGACAGGCTGGACACCAGTGACCAGGGGATGCTTCTTCCTTCTGAGAGCGCTTACAGACAGGCTGGACACCAGTGACCAGTGGATGCTTCTTCCTTTCAGTAGGGCCCAGGCTGGACACCAGTGACCAGTGAATGCTTCTTCATTCCAGAAGGGCTCACAGACAGGCTGGACACCAGTGACCAGAGGATGCTTCTTCCTTCCAGAAGTGCCCAGGCTGGACACCAGTGACCAGTGGATGCTTCTTCCTTCTGAGAGGGCTCACAGAAAGGCTGGACACCAGTGACCGGTGGATGCTTCTTCCTTCTGAGAGGGCTCACAGACAGGCTGGACACCAGTGACCAGAGGATGCTTCTTCCTTCCAGAAGTGCCCAGGCTGGACACCAGTGACCAGTGGATGCTTCTTCCTTCCAAGAGGGCTCACAGACAGGCTGGACACCAGTGACCAGTGGATGCTTCTTCCTTCTGAGAGGGCTCACAGACAGACTGGACACCAGTGACCAGTGGATGCTTCTTCCTTCCAGTAGGGCCCAGGCTGGACACCAGTGACCAGTGGATGCTTCTTCTCTCCAGAAGGGCTCACAGACAGGCTGGACACCAGTGACCAATGGATGCTTCTTGCTTCCAAGAGGGCACACAGATAGGCTGGACACCTGTGACCAGTGGATGCTTCTTCCTTCCAAAAGGGCTCACCGACAGGCTGGACACCAGTGACCAGTGGATGCTTCTTCCTTCTTAGAGGGCTCACAGACAGGCTGGACACCAGTGACCAGTGGATGCTTCTTCCTTCCAGAAGGGCCCAGGATGGACACCAGTGACCAGTGGATGCTTCTTCCTACCAGAAGGGCCCAGGCTGGGCACCAGTGGCCAGTGGATGCTTCATCCTACCAGAAGGGCCCAGGCTGGACACCAGTGACCAGTGGATGCTTCTTCCTTCCAGAAGGGCACAGGGTGGACACCAGTGACCAGTGGATCCTTCTTCCTTCCAGAAGGGCCCAGGCTGGACACCAGTGACCAGTGGACGCTTCTTCCTTCCAGAGGGGCCCAGGCTGGACACCAGTGACCAGTGGATGTTTCTTCCTTCCAGAAGGGCCCAGTCTGGACACCAATGACCAGTGGATGCTTCTTCCTACCAGAAGGGCCCAGGCTGGACACCGATGACCAGTGGATGCGTGTTCCTTCCAGAAGGGCTAAGGCTGGACACCAGTGACCAGTGGACGCTTCTTCCTTCCAGAAGGGCCCAGGCTGGACACCAGTGAATGTTGCTGCTTTTTAAGCAGAGCAGAGTCCATCCTGCAGTGAAGCGGGCTTTGAAACAATCGCTCACTAGAAAATGTTACAGGACTCTGGTCACGTTAACATTTTCCATGTTAGTGAACTGAACAATGTTAAAATCAATGGTGGAAGTGGGAGACCTGAGCTATCGTCGAGGCTGGACTGTTTGAGGCTGTTATGTTTAGGGGGTGAAGGGTAATATGTTATGATTTTTCTCTTAATTGGAAGTTGAGTCTGCTTTCTGCTATTGGAGACAACTTTATGATAGAGTTTCTTTGCATTTATGATTTTAAATTGTTTTGAAATGTATTGATAAGTGCATTCTTGTATTGGCTATTGATTTACAACCAATTTGATGATTTGAGTTCATATCTTTGCTAATCTTTTAATAAACCTTCATGGTTTGTAAAGCTAACACTCTGCCATCTTTGTGAGGTCTAATGTGTTTTACGTTATTGAAATGTATTGATTGTTTTGATAGCCTTCGTCGGAAGTCCTGATCCATCGCTTGAGTGCAGCCGGAACCTGATCTTGAAACAAGCATTGGCAGGTGTAAAGTGCTGCATCGCTCACTCCAAGAGTGTGCAAAGGATGCGATTACAGCTCCATTAGTAAATAAACAAAAGCTCTTTCTCACGTTTTAGTGAAATAATCCGGCGTCCGTATCAGTGGGAGTTTTCTGCTCAGCCGGGCCAAGCTGGCCACAGAATGTCCTCCGAGGCTGCGGCACACAGCTCAGCCTCCCACCAGCCCAGCAAGTGCTTGGGGTCTGCCTGGGGGGTATTGTTGTAGTACAGCATTATCAATTTAAGTAGAAGCTGCCTGCTGGCAAGTCCTGTTTGTCCGCCCAGACGTGCGCTGTCTGGTACACATTTCTCCAGGTTCAGGCTGGCACTGTCGTCCGCTTCTTCCCCGGTGTCCAGGCTGGCACTGTCGTCCGCTTTGCCCCCGGTGTCCAGGCTGGCACTGTCGTCCGCTTCGCCCCCGGTGTCCAGGCTGGCGCTGTGGTCCGCTTCTTCCCCGGTTTCCAGGCTGGCACTGTCATTTGCTTCTTCCCCGGTGTCCAGGCTGGCACTGTCATTCGCTTCTTCCCCGGTGTCCAGGCTGGCACTGTCGCCCGCTTCTTCCCCGGTTTCCAGGCTGGCACTGTCATCCGCTTCTTCCCCGGTGTCCAGGCTGGCACTGTCATCCGCTTCTTCCCTGGTGTCCAGGCTGGCATTGTCGCCCGCTTCTTCCCCTGTGTCCAGGGCGGCACTGTCGTCCGCTTCTTCCCCGGTGTCCAGGCTGGCACTGACATCCGCTTCTTCCCCAGTGTCCAGGCTGGCACTGTCGCCCGCTTCTTCCCCTGTGTCCAGGCTGGCACTGTCGTCCGCTTCTTCCCCAGTGTCCAGGCTGGCACTGTCATCCGCTTTTTCCCCGGTGTCCATGCTGGCACTGTCATCCGCTTCTTCCCCGGTGTCCAGGCTGGCACTGTCGCCCGCTTATTCCCCGGTGTCCAGGCTGGCACTGTCGTCCACTTCTTCCCCGGTGTCCAGGCTGGCACTGTCATCCGCTTTTTCCCCTGTGTCCAGTCTGGCACTGTGGTCCGCTTCTTCCCCGGTGTCCATGCTGGCACTGTCATCCGCTTCTTCCCCGGTGTCCAGGCTGGCACTGTCGTCCGCTTCTTCCCCGGTGTCCAGGCTGGCACTGTCATTCGCTTCTTCCCCGGTGTCCAGGTGGCACCACAGACGGCTGCACCTTCTTGATAAAAGCTGGCACCACAGACCACTCAGTCACTTGAATAGAAGCTGCCACTGCAGATTTCTCTATTCCTTAGGTAGAATCTGACGCCACAGAACGTCCAAGTCCCTTGGGCAGAAGGTGGCACTGCCGAATACTTCGGTCCCTGATTAGAATCTGGCAAAATAGAATGCTCTGGTGCTTGACTAGTACCTGGAACCAGAGATCACTCTGCCCCTTTGGTAGAAGCTGGCACCAGAGATCACTCCGCCCCTTGGACAGAAGCTGGCACCAGAGATCACTCTGCCCCTTGGACAGTGGCTGGAATGGCACACCATTCTGACCCTTGAGCAGAAGCTGGCATCAGAGATCACTCTGCCCCTTGGGTAGAAGCTCTACCACTCTGTCCTGGGCCGTCTGTCTCTGCTGCCGTCAGTAACAAGGAAGAACGCTGTCTGTCTCCAGGGACGTAGCTTAGTCAATAATATTAGTGGGGCGTAAGGCTGAGGTTTCCCAACAAGTGACGTGTGCACCCAGCTAAAAAGACAGCACGTGATCTGGGCATGGTTGGGGTGGAGTTTAGGGTATTCGTTTGGCGTTTGTAAAAGTTAGGAACATTCTTGGTAGCATTAGTACACAGACCCACGAGCTGGTGAAACAACTTTGTACACCAGACCAGCGGAATATTACATAATATTGCATGTTAAATAATTGTATAAGGAAAGCATATCACACAGTGCCAGTTTTGCAAAGTGGCAAAATGCAATGCTGCATTCACATGGCATACACTGGCATGCATCCACACGAGGCAAGGCATCGTGCCACTCAAGTACTATGTTGTGTGCTTGGCTTGGGTGATTGCATGTTGCATTTGTGTTCTTTAAAACAAGTCCTACTTTAAAAATGGCCAAAGCAAGCAGGTCAAGCAACTGTGCAGGGCATTTATGGGATCCAGATATGTACATAAATAAACTTAGAGAAACGCAGCAAGTACAAATGGCACCTTCTCTCTGCTGCTCACACCCTGGCACCACTGGAAACCAAAGGTAGGTATTGAGTCTGGTATTCAGTTCCACCTGATATTTGGAGCAGACGTATTTGCTGGTGGGATGGTGGGATCTTCTCTTGCCTGGACTCAGTGGCAGCCCACCTCCAAGATCGCAGTCTGACGGAAGGCTGGCGCATCTACCTCCAAGATCGCAGTCTAATGACAGGGTGGCCAGTCCACCTCCAAGATCGCAGTCTGACGGAAGGCTGGCCAGTCCACCTCCAAGATCGCAGTCTGATGGTAGCCTGGCTAGTCCACCTTAAAGATTGCAGTCTGATGGTAGGGTGGCCAGTCCACCTCCAAAATCTCAGTCTGACGGAAGGCTGGCCCATCCACCTCCAAGATCTCAGTGTGATGGTAGCCTGGCTAGTCCACCTCCAAGATTGCAGTATGATGGCAGGGTGGCCAGTCCACCTCCAAGATCGCAGTCTGATGGCAGGGTGGCCAGTCCACATCTAAGATTGCAGTCTGATGGCAGGGTGGCCAGTCCACCTCCAAGATTGCAGTCTGATGGCAGTGTGGCCATTCCACCTCCAAGATCGCAGTCTGATGGCAGGGTGGCCAGTCCACCTCCAAGATCGCAGTCTGATGGCAGGGTGGCCAGTCCACCTCCAAGATTGCAGTCTGATGGCAGGTTGGCCAGTCCACCTCCAAGATCTCAGTGTGATAGTAGGGTAACCAGTCCACCTTCTAGATCACAGTCTGATGGCAGGGTGGCCAGTCCACCTCCAAAATAGCAGTCTGATGGCAGGGTGGCCAGTCCACCTCCAAGATCTCAGTGTGATAGTAGGGTAACCAGTCCCCCCTCAAGATCACAGTCTGATGGTAGGGTGGCCAGTCCACCCCCAATAACGCAGTCTGATGGCAGGGTGGCCAGTCCACCTCCAAGATCGCAGTCTGATGGTAGGTTGGCCAGTCCCTCCTCAAGATCACAGTCTGATGGTAGGGTGGCCAGTCCACCCCCAGATTGCAGTCTGATGGCAGGGTGGCCAGTCCACCTCCAAGATCGCAGTCTGATGGCAGGGTGGCCAGTCCACCTCCAAGATCGCAGTCTGATGGCAGGGTGGCCAGTCCATCTTCAATATTGCAGTCTGAAGGCAGGGTGGCCATTCCACCTCCAAGATCGCAATCTGATGATAGGGTGGCTAGCCCACCTCCAAGTTCGCAGTCTGATGGCAGGGTGGCCAGTCCACATCTAAGATTGCAGTCTGATGGCAGGGTGGCCAGTCCACCTCCAAGATTGCAGTCTGATGGCAGTGTGGCCATTCCACCTCCAAGATCGCAGTCTGATGGCAGGGTGGCCAGTCCACCTCCAAGATCGCAGTCTGATGGCAGGGTGGCCAGTCCACCTCCAAGATTGCAGTCTGATGGCAGGTTGGCCAGTCCACCTCCAAGATCTCAGTGTGATAGTAGGGTAACCAGTCCACCTTCTAGATCACAGTCTGATGGCAGGGTGGCCAGTCCACCTCCAAAATAGCAGTCTGATGGCAGGGTGGCCAGTCCACCTCCAAGATCTCAGTGTGATAGTAGGGTAACCAGTCCCCCCTCAAGATCACAGTCTGATGGTAGGGTGGCCAGTCCACCCCCAATAACGCAGTCTGATGGCAGGGTGGCCAGTCCACCTCCAAGATCGCAGTCTGATGGTAGGTTGGCCAGTCCCTCCTCAAGATCACAGTCTGATGGTAGGGTGGCCAGTCCACCCCCAGATTGCAGTCTGATGGCAGGGTGGCCAGTCCACCTCCAAGATCGCAGTCTGATGGCAGGGTGGCCAGTCCACCTCCAAGATCGCAGTCTGATGGCAGGGTGGCCAGTCCATCTTCAATATTGCAGTCTGAAGGCAGGGTGGCCATTCCACCTCCAAGATCGCAATCTGATGATAGGGTGGCTAGCCCACCTCCAAGTTCGCAGTCTGATGGCAGGGTGTCTTGTCCACCTCCAAAATAGCAATTTGATGGCAGGGTGGCCAGTCCACCTCCAAGATTGCAGTCTGACGGCAGGGTGGCCAATCCACCTCCAAGATTGCAGTCTGATGGCAGGGTGGCCAGTCCACCTCCAAGATTGCAGTCTGATGGCAGGGTGGCCAGTCCACCTCCAAGATCGCAGTCTGATGGCAGGGTGGCCAGTCCACCTCCAAAATATCAATCTGATGACAGGGTGGCCAGTCCACCTCCAAGAATGCAGTCTGATGGCAGTGTGGCCATTCCACCTCCAAGATTGCAGTCTGATGGCAGGGTGGCCAGTCCACCTCTAAGATCGCAGTCTGATGGCAGGGTGGCCAGTCCACCTCCAAGAATGCAGTCTGATGGCAGTGTGGCCATTCCACCTCCAAGATTGCAGTCTGATCGCAGGGTGGCCAGTCCACCTCCAAGATCACAGTCTGATGGCAGGGTGGCCAGTCCACCTCTAAGATCGCAGTCTGATGGCAGGGTGGCCAGTACTTCTCTAAATCGCAGTCTGATAGCAGGGTGGCCAGTCCACCTCCAAGATCGCAGTTGATGGCAGGGTGGCCAGTCCACCTCCAAGATCGCACTCTGATGGCAGGGTGGCCAGTCCACCTCCAAGATCGCACTCTGATGGCAGGGTGGCCAGTCCACCTCCAAGATTGCAGTCTGATGGTAGGGTGGCTAGCCCACCTCCAAGTTCGCAGTATGATGGCAGGGTGGCCAGTCCACCACTAAGATCACAGTCTGATGATAGGGTGGCCAGTCCACCTCTAAGATCGCACTCTGATGGCAGGGTGGCCACTCCACCTCTAAGATCACAGTTTGATGGCAGGGTGGCCAGTCCACCTCTAAGATCGCAGTCTGATGGCATGGTGGCCAGTCCACCTCCAAGTTCGCAGTCTGATGGCAGGGTGGCCAGTCCACCTCCAAAATAGCCGTCTGATGGCAGGGTGGCCAGTCCACATCTAAGATCGCAGTCCGATGGCAGGGTGGCCAGTCCACCTCCAAGATCGCAGACTGATGGCAGGGTGGCCAGTCCACCTCTAAGATCGCAGTCTGATGGCAGGGTGGCCAGTCCACCTCTAAGATTGCAGTCTGATGGCAGGGTAACCAGTTGACCTCCAAGATCGCAGTCTGATGGTAGGGTGGCCAGTCCACCTCCCAGATCGCAGTCTGATGGCAGGGTGGCCAGTCCACCCCCAAGATCGCAGTCTGATGGCAGGGTGGCCAGTCCACCTCCAAGATCGCAGTCTGATGGTAGGGTGGCCAGTCCACCTCCAAGATCGCAGTCTGATGGCAGGGTGGCCAGTCCACCTCCAAGATTGCAGTCTGATGGCAGGGTGGCCAGTCCACCTCCAAGATCGCAGTCTGATGGCAGGGTGGCCAGTCCATCTCCAAGATCGCAGTCTGATGGCAGGGTGGCCAGTCAACCCTGGGCCCAGAGAAATAATCTAGATGATGGCTCCTCAGTATACCAATGTAGGGGGGCAATGAGAGCAGGATTCCCACCAACAGACCCAGCTGTGGGAGGGTAACAAGAGCAGGTGTTTCACCACACAAGCCCATCAGCATATCAGGCTTCGGTGATGAGAGAAGAAGCAGGCCAACAGCCCCACCCATCTCCGCTATGCAAAAAGGCAGACTTTTCTCCCACAGCGCAGAATGCATCGTGTGTGCCAAAGCCAAGAGCAGGCCCATCTGTGGCTGGAAGAATCTGGACCAGGCTCCATTTCTTGGTTCCAGCTTTTGAACTTTGGGGTGTTTTAAATCAGTGTTTTTCAACAATGTGGTCAAATGGAAGGCCTCTGCCCCCATCTTCAAGGCCCACTATGGTAAGAGATGGCAGACTTCCATGATCATGGACAGTGTATGGAAGAACGTGTGGGGCCTGGTCTGAACTACGAATAGATATTGTTTAAGAGGTTAAAAGTGGGCGTGGTGATACAAACTCTGTCTCCTAATGAACCCATTTATGCACACAGTTTTGTTTTCATTGAGTGCTCCTTTATTAACATTAAAACATCTACACCTGTGGCTGATGTGCACAACACCCTCCACAACCTTCCCCATGATGATTCAGAGCCCCCTTCTGTTATATCATTGTCGACCTTGAGGGAAAAACACTGAAGGTCACAGAAGGGCAGCGCACTCAAAGTTCACTCATTAGGGCTCACCTGCGACAACACATGCACTAGCGCAATGGGACTCGCATGCAAGAGACATTGTTTTCATCAAGGGTCTTGGAGACCGCCTACTGCTTACCATTTGTTGATTTTATTGTCACTCATATTTGCTGCCTCACAATTCGCCAGTGTGTGGTTGATTCACTTCCTCTTCTTTTGTGTGGAGCATGGACCAAGTACTGATTGCTTCATCTTGAGAAGGGTCATTCCACTTATGCTGCTGTGATTGAGGTACTTTTTTTCTTTGCTTTTTCGACTAAACATTGTGTTACTTGTTCCCTATCAACACCCTGGTCTGTGTTGCTTCTCCCTCCCACCCCCACCCTCTGGTTGTCCTTCTTGCTTCTTCTCTTCCACCCCCACCCTCCCATTGTCAATGTTGCTTTTCCCTTCCATCTCCCTACCTCCCGTTGCCTGTGTTGCTTCCGACCCACCATAAGAAAAAAAAGCACTATGACATGGCTAGCACTGGCTGCGTCATAGCGCTTTGTTTTCCAACATTTAGACATGCTGCACAGCAGTCATGCTGCTACACAACATGACTAAAAGACATTAGCAAAGCCATTATCTCTTGCATAGACGAGACTTATTGGGCCCGATTCACAGAACAAACTTAAGACAAAATCCTAAACTTAGTACCATTTTGGTATTCACAGAATGCACTTACTACTTCTGGTATTCACAGAATGAACTTACTACTTTTTCGATTCACAGAATAAACTTACTACTTTTGCTATTCACAGAATGGATTTACGACTACTAAACTTACGTCCGCACTCGGGCCGGAAATTCCGGCCCGGAGGCGGAGTTTCCGGCCCAGAGGCGGAGCTTCCGGCCCGGAGGCGGGGCTTCCGGGCCGGAGGCGGAGCTTCCGGCCCGAAGGTGGGGATTCCGGCCAGTGGCGGAGATTTAGCCATGGCCAAAATCTCCACCTGTGGTCCGGAAGCTCTGCCTCCGGGCCGGAAGCTCCGCCTCCGGGCCGGAAGCTCCGCCTCCGGGCTGGAAGCTCCGCCTCCGGGCCGGAATTTCCGGCCCGAGTGCGGACGTAAGTTTAGTAGTCGTAAATCCATTCTGTGAATAGCAAAAGTAGTAAGTTTATTATGTGAATCGAAAAAGTAGTAAGTTCATTCTGTGAATACCAGAAGTAGTAAGTGCATTCTGTGAATACCAAAATGGTACTAAGTTTAGGATTTTGTCTTAAGTTTGTTCTGTGAATCGGCCCCCCAGACTCTGCCAAAGCTTGCTTTTACTAGGTGCTAGTCTTGAACATCTTTTAGAGGGATTGTTGGGTGAAACTGGCCTCTGTTCGCTTCCATTCTTAAAAGGATTTATATAAACGACTTTCTGACATTGCACTTTGGATCCAGAAAGGTAGCCAGGATGCCACTGTGAGGTGATGTCTCTGAGCAGGTCTAGTGTGTCCGCACAGCTCGCATCTGTTGTAAAAGGAAGACTAGGTTCCTCTCTCTGATATTTTCCATGTAGGGTTGATTGTGGTTTGTGGTAAATTTCAACAAAAGTTTGTGACATTCTGAAATTCGTCTGCCTGGCTGTGGTCCGATGAACCCTAACTCTAAAGTACGATTGGGCAGAATTTCAATTACGCCACAGTAATCAGTGCAATTTCGGTAAACCTGTTACTTTTTGACTTGGAATTACTGATATTAACGCGATTACGCCCACTCATGTAATTCAGAGTAATTTGGGGGGGAAAAATCCTACCATGAGAGCACATTTAGCAACCATAAGTGGCTGCTCACGCTGCTGTTTATGGTCTGTTGCATTTAACGCTATTTTCTTACCATAAAATACATTGTCTCACCCATTTTGGATGCAAGAGTACATTTTGTGCTACGTAATTAGCGCTAGCGTTAGGGGAAAATCGAACCCCAGGTGCACATTTAGTGAGTGTGAGTGGCTGAACTTTCTTCATGTTCTGTTGAATTTAGCACAATTTCTTAGAGCAAAATGCATCCTCACGTCCATTCTGGACGCTCGTGACATTTTTGCACTAACAAAATAGTGCTCAGTACAGAATGACTCTTCTTGCTTAATTCTGCTGAATCTCTCAGAATTTGTTGGCAATTCTGTGTGATTACACTACACGGAATTACTGGAATTACGCCCACCCCTACTCTAAAGATGGCAAACTTTCTGTGCTTCAGTGTTCCTCCTTAGACTCACTGTAGGAAGCCGGCTCTTTAGATGCTGTACCGACCAGTGATATGTCGTGCGAAGGGTCCCGGGGTTCCCTCACTGTTGGACAGGGGCTTGTTCTAGCAATCCCAAGGTGCTTCTCTAGGGGGCAGTGTGGTCGAGCAGCCTTAGGCTGATCAGAGGGGAGTGTTAGACATTTGTTGCACACAGTAGCCAATAAATGACGCACACAACTCAAGAAGGAGATCCACATCCATTTATAAAAATAACACGTATCTTTTTACTACTTTAGGCATCAAGATCATCAAAATCGGGCGGGCACTTTTAAAAGTAGCAGGTTTCAAGAAAACAGGTGTTTTTTACTTTAAATTTTAATTGTAGCACTTAGCTGTGATGTTAAGCTAGGAAGAAAACATACATTGCATACAGTCACATAACAACGGCGCACGGGACCCTTCCCGGGTCTTGCGGTGTGTTTGAGGCCGGGTCCGCGGCAGCACCAACAGGCCACCTCGGGAGGCACTGGGGCATCTGGGTGCACAGGTGTGTTTTCCAGTGTCTGGTGTTTTTAATACTTTAAATCGGACTTGTTGGACTTGGCCCTTCTGGCAGGTTCACCCCTGAACTTTTTGCTTTTTATTGGTGACTTGGTGTGGTGATTTTTGGTTTCTACGCACTTTTCCCTGTGTCCCAGGGTAAAGTGCGTGCGCGCTCTGAGTGCATGTGGTGAGATAGGCCTGCCCTCCCATAGGAATGCATGGGGAATGTATGTGTCCCTAGTAGTTCCTGATGCGTGGGGTGTGCAGGCCCGAGTTTGGTATGTGCGGACTCGTGGGAGTGAATGCTGCGCGATGATGTGTGCGGCGTGCATGTACCTAGTGTGGAAGTGCCACTTCTAGAAGTGGGCACTTCTGTGTGCAGTGTGTCTGCCGCGTGATTGGCTGGTCATGTCATGTGACGGGCTAGGGATTCCCCAGAGTCAGGATGAGTCACCCAGTGGTGAATGGGGAGATCAGCAGCTAGATGGGTGGGAGGAGTACACCTGGGTCCTGAATAGGACAGGGTTTTCCACACACAATGCTGGCCCCGCCCCCTGCGGTGCGACTGACGACCCTAGCCCTGCCAATGAATAGAGTGAGGGGCTGAGCACATCAAGGGTGCTCCCCAACCAGCTGCGACTGGTTTTCCCCCTCACCCTGAACCCAGAACAAAGGGGTTTGCTGTATAAAAATGGGGCTGTGTCCCCACAGAAACTGTTCTCTGCCAGGATCTTACCTGAGGGGGGCTGCTGCTGCTGCTGGACCAGAGGACCGCCACTTGGATTACCTCCCTGCCTGGAGGCCCAGTGAGCTGGCTCTGGGTCCAGCCTGCCCCCCCCCCCCACCCCTGCTTGGCTGTATGCAGGGAATGACCTTGCTGGACTGTGTTTTATCCTCCTAAGCGCTGGGAGCGCTTTATTTGTATCCCTGAGCGCCTGAAAGCGCTTTTTCTGGACTTATAGCGCTAGGAGCGCTCTATTGGGGCCCCCAGCATCAAGAAAGCGCTGTCCCGGAAAAGCGCCTGCCTGGGAGCCCGTAGCGCGGCGCTACGACAATCCAGGAGGGAACCCCGATGTAGGGGTTCCCCCGTTTTGCTTGATCCTTGCGGGTGCCTACCCCGCTTATTTTATTATTATTTCCAGTGCGGGAGCCCACACCGCATACTGTGCCCGCCGCGGGTGCCCACCCCGCATGGTGTGCCCGGAGAACGGTGTGCCCCGTGGTACGGCGCCGGAACTCTCAGGGCCGCCGCGCTGCCCGCGCCGACCCGGAAGCAGCCTGTGAAGCCCTGGATGTGGGCGGGTCCTCATCGCGGACCGGAAGCTGAGGGAGGCGGAGAGGTGTGTGTTAGGGCCGGAGCTCCCGGCATGTGAGGGAGCCCCGCAACCCCCCCCCAGTGGCCAGCCCAGGAGAGAAGACAGCCCGGGGCTCTCGTGAGCGGAAAGAGAGCCCCGCAGCCCAGCGAGGTCGGAGCGCTGTGTGCTCCACTCGCGTCGTCGGCCGAGCAGGAAGACGACCCGCCACAAAGAGTCCGGTGAGTGGGGGCTGCTACCAGCCTGGTGAAAGGGGCTGTGTGGGCAGAGTTAGTCCAAGAGCCGTGAAGGCTCCAGCGGCGATGGAGATAGTTGTTTAGAGCCTGCGAGGCTCAGGGGCATTTGGTGCAAGAGCCGTGAGGCTCCAGTACAGAGCCCCGTAGGGCTCCAACGTCGGGGGCACTTCTTTTGCAACCAGAGCGGCCCTGGAAGACAGCGAGCCGCTCCCACGCATACGGGGGCATTTCTTCCATGTTGTGAGTGGCCCCAGATGGCAGCGGGCCACTCCTCCTTGCCCCCATTATTTCTCGAGCCTAGAAGGCTCTAGGGGGCATTTCCGGTTGTTTTACGCCCACGAGGCTCCAACGAAGGGGTGGAGTATTGGTTGAAAGCCCACGTGGTTCCTACATCGCTTTTGGGGCATTAGACATGCCCTGAGCCTGGTGAGGCTCCAGCGTTGGCCCCATCATCTGTCCAGAGTGCCACATTGGTTCTAGAAGGTGCAGTGGTGCCCACGCTCCCTTTTTCCAGCTGCCCAGCACTTAGTGGGCAGCTGCAACGTTTAGGTTGTGGCCCTCTGAGTTTTGGACTGTGCCTCCTGCGCAGTCTTGCCCCTGACTTTGCTGGACACAGGGCGTCCTAGCCCCCTACTAGGCCAGTTGGCCCAGGGACTGCCACAGATAGTGGCTAATGTGAGTTTTGGCGCCATTGTACCTTTTCTGCACCTCTGAATGTGTTTATGCGTCATGTGCTGTGCTTTACACCTCTGAATGTTATGCATCATGTGTTTATGTGCTTAGACCCCTATAGGTATTGTGATACTTAGGTGGTTGTTTCCTCCCTAGTACAGGTGGTGCTAGTGAGGTCCTGATTCCCTGCGCAATATTTTCCTAAGGTGGTTAGGGTTGCGTAGGTGGTACTTACCTGATACCAGTAGTTACTGGTTGTGTGCTACATATGTTATTTTGTACTACAGTATTATTCCTATGTTGTATGTGCTATGTTCTAAGAGTGCTAATTCCGGACAGCGGTCCATGTGGCCCTGTCCCCTGTACATATAATCCCTTGTAAATTCTGCCCGTGCCTGTTGGCACATTGTAGAGTGTGTGTTTTATCTAATGTGTTGTGGTATAATACAAAGGTTATTTTTATATAATACCTTGTGTGGAGTTTCCTTTGTGGTGGGCCTTGGGTGTTGTTGCTGGGTGCGCGCGCAAACGCTTTACACATCGCCTCAGGGATAAGCCTGACTGCTCGTGCCAAGCTACCAAGGGGGTGAGCAGGGGTTATCTTTGGCGTGTAACTTCCTTGCCCTGACTAGAGTGGTGGTTTCTGCCTGGCTTTGGCGCAAGCCCTAGCCAACTAGAAATCCCATTTCTAACATTGGTGATCAGCGGTGGGATTTGGACTTGCGTTTGCGCTGTACCGCAGCGGCAACTGGCCGCACTACAAAACTCTGCATTTAGATAAATCACATGGTATAGGGATTATTGTTCTAAGTTTGTTTTTAATTGTCATTTCTTTGGAAATGTGTTTTTGTGCACTGTGAGTTAGGTGTCCCTAGCTCGGGAGGGTAGATCATCCCCCTTAGTGCATTGTGTTTCTGGATTCACCAGAGGGTGGGATCCAGTGGTGGCAGCGTAATAGTGTCCTGTACATTTGTCCCCCGCCCTGCGCCCAGAGTTGGTACCTGTGTCACGTGGTGGTCAGGTTGAGGAATCAGGGGTGGTAGAAACTGCCTTACCAGTCCGAGGGGAGGGTTGTGTGTGTGGATGAATGGTGTGTGGCACTAGGCAAGTGAGTGTGAGTTCTCTGGGTTAGAGAGCTTGCTGAATCCTTTTGTGAATTGTGTGCTCCTGTTAGGCTCAGACCCCTAGGTTCCCTGTAGAATCTTTTTACCATAACGTCCGCCAGAATGGAGCATGCTTGTGATCCCTATGAGCTAGCTTGGCGCCAGAGGCAGGAGTTAGAAAGGTCCTGTACAGGGGGAGAGTCCGACACTCGGTACGAACTTCAGGACCACCTGGTCCTATGGCAAAAGGGTCCATGGGATCTTGAGCACAGTATGGAAAGGGCCCGGGCCTCACACCTGGAGGGTGGTGGGTCTGTGGGGAGCCCTGAAGATTCAGAAGAGGAGGTAGAGGATGACAATACCTGGACGCCAGTAGAGAGTGAGGACCCCATAGGTAGGGCGTCCCTTGCTGGGTCCAGCGTAGGAGGCAGCGCCTCATCCCTTTCCCTGTCCCCAGAGGAGTGGGAAGATAGGAGGAAAGAAAGGGAGCACCAGCTGACGTTAGAAAAGCTCAGGTTGCAGCATGCCCAGGCTATGGCGCAGCTGGAGGTCAAAAGACAGATGGCGGAGGCTGAGAGGGCCTTTGCCAGAGAGAAACTAGCTCTGGAGGGTAGGTTATCCCCTGAGCGCAGTTGTGGTTTTCTGGACTCCCCAGGGAGGGTTGAGTCCAATGGTAGCAACCAGATAGATTCCAGTGTAGGAAATCCCAGTCCCAGTTCCCCCAGTCTGGTACCTGTTCCCCAGGAGGAGGAGTTAAGGTTGAAATTCAGGGGCAGTAGGAAACTGTCTCACCAGTCTTGGGAGGAGTTTGTGGATGGATGTGAGAATGCACTGTTTGCTTGGATAGGAGATCCCACAGGAGCTGATTATGATAAACTGTGTGATCTGGTTCTCAAAGAACACCTGCTCAGTTGTTGTGTGCCGGGGTTGCGCCAACACCTGTTGGGGTGTGGATTGTCTGAGCCATTTGAGCTTGGAGATGAAGCAGAGCGCTGGGAAAGTGCTAGAGGTCCTCTAGTGTCATTAGTGAGTGATTCCAACAATAGTGGGTCAGAGATCCTCCAGCCCAGCGTGGTGGAGGAGGCTCAGTGTAGCCCAGCTAGGTCCCAGGATAGCGAGGAGGGTGTAGGGGCTCACTGCCTGGCTCAGTGGAGCAGGAGTGAGGGGGTGACCGAGGGTCCCCAGACGCCCGAAACCCTGCCTCAGGACTTGGATGGTTTCATGAGAGAACACCAAGTTGGGGACCTAGGCTGTCCTGTTAGTCCACTTGAGGAAGATCTCTTAGTGAGTGGGGGACCTGGAGCGCCTGTAAACAGGGCTCCTGTGGTTCTAGTGTCTGGCCGTACCGCTCCGGTAGGGAGGGTACAGGAGTCCAGCGTAAGGAGTGATTGGGGAATGAGTTCCCCAGTGGAAGAGCCTGTGGGTCAGGGACTACCCAGTTGGGCTAGGATCCCGTGTAGTGACCAGGGTGGCACCACTTCTGTTCTGGGGGATCTCCGCGCACTGTCAGGTGGACAGGGGACGGGAGATCAGCGCCAGACAGACAGTCGCTCGACATATGTGTCATTTGATAGCCTCAGGGGGATGGAGTGGAAATCCCCAGAAGTCCTGGAGTGCCAGGCAATTATTCCACCGAAGGTTTTAGACCAGAGGTTGGGAGGCCAGGAGCAGCCTGACCTGAAGGGTAGGACTACTGTAACCAGTGTCCTGACCGGTTCTTCTTCCAGAGGTACCGCCCCAGTTGGTAGGGAGCAGGACTCTGGAAGGGGGTGTAGAGGGTGGGAGAGCCCACCTCTGACCCCGGTGCAACCTGAGGGGTTAAACCCTAGGTTGGGAGACCAGTTCTCAGGGAGGGGTCCTGAGCTGGTTGGGGAGTTATGTTACGGGGTCGCCTCTCGGAGGAAGAGAGGGCGGAACCCTAGGAGAAGAGGTAGGGGGAGGAGAGCCTCGCCCGTGACTTTTGGTCAGCTTGAGGGTACAGACCCTAGGCTGGAGGATCAGTGGCAGTCTAGTCCTGTCTTTCAGAGAGGAAGAGTGGAGAATGGCCGCTATGTGCCAGGGGTTACTACCCCCCACTCTGTGATTAGGCAAAGACCGGTGGCACCTGGGTGGCCTAGGGCCTGGTCTTGGCCGCGGACAGCTTGGGAGTACCAGTGGGGTAGCCCAGTTGGTCCAGACAGTGGTGTTAGAAAGAATTCCATGAGTTCACCGTGGCGTAGAACCGGAGGGTGTCCCTGCAGTTGCGGGCCCGCGTCCGTGTTCTATCGCCCCAAGCAGGGAAGTCCATCTCGGTGGTGATTGGTCTGCCCTGTGTTTTGGCTGGAAGGGGGTTGTGTTGGACTTGGCCCTTCTGGCAGGTTCACCCCTGAACTTTTTGCTTTTTATTGGTGACTTGGTGTGGTGATTTTTGGTTTCTGCGCACTTTTCCCTGTGTCCCAGGGTAAAGTGCGTGCGCGCTCTGAGTGCATGTGGTGAGATAGGCCTGCCCTCCCATAGGAATGCATGGGGAATGTATGTGTCCCTAGTAGTTCCTGATGCGTGGGGTGTGCAGGCCCGAGTTTGGTATGTGCGGACTCGTGGGAGTGAATGCTGCGCGATGATGTGTGCGGCGTGCATGTACCTAGTGTGGAAGTGCCACTTCTAGAAGTGGGCACTTCTGTGTGCAGTGTGTCTGCCGCGTGATTGGCTGGTCATGTCATGTGACGGGCTAGGGATTCCCCAGAGTCAGGATGAGTCACCCAGTGGTGAATGGGGAGATCAGCAGCTAGATGGGTGGGAGGAGTACACCTGGGTCCTGAATAGGACAGGGTTTTCCACACACAATGCTGGCCCCGCCCCCTGCGGTGCGACTGACGACCCTAGCCCTGCCAATGAATAGAGTGAGGGGCTGAGCACATCAAGGGTGCTCCCCAACCAGCTGCGACTGGTTTTCCCCCTCACTCTGAACCCAGAACAAAGGGGTTTGCTGTATAAAAATGGGGCTGTGTCCCCACAGAAACTGTTCTCTGCCAGGATCTTACCTGAGGGGGGCTGCTGCTGCTGCTGGACCAGAGGACCGCCACTTGGATTACCTCCCTGCCTGGAGGCCCAGTGAGCTGGCTCTGGGTCCAGCCTGCCCCCCCCCCCCCCACCCCTGCTTGGCTGTATGCAGGGAAGGACCTTGCTGGACTGTGTTTTATCCTCCTAAGCACTGGGAGCGCTTTATTTGTATCCCTGAGCGCCTGAAAGTGCTTTTTCTGGACTTATAGCGCTAGGAGCGCTCTATTGGGGCCCCCAGCATCAAGAAAGCGCTGTCCCGGAAAAGCGCCTGCCTGGGAGCCCGTAGCGCGGCGCTACGACAATCCAGGAGGGAACCCCGACGTAGGGGTTCCCCCGTTTTGCTTGATCCTTGCGGGTGCCTACCCCGCTTATTTTATTATTATTTCCAGTGCGGGAGCCCACACCGCATACTGTGCCCGCCGCGGGTGCCCACCCCGCATGGTGTGCCCGGAGAACGGTGTGCCCCGTGGTACGGCGCCGGAACTCTCAGGGCCGCCGCGCTGCCCGCGCCGACCCGGAAGCAGCCTGTGAAGCCCTGGATGTGGGCGGGTCCTCATCGCGGACCGGAAGCTGAGGGAGGCGGAGAGGTGCGTGTTACGGCCGGAGCTCCCGGCATGTGAGGGAGCCCCGCAACCCCCCCCCAGTGGCCAGCCCAGGAGAGAAGACAGCCCGGGGCTCTCGTGAGCGGAAAGAGAGCCCCGCAGCCCAGCGAGGTCGGAGCGCTGTGTGCTCCACTCGCGTCGTCGGCCGAGCAGGAAGACGACCCGCCACAAAGAGTCCGGTGAGTGGGGGCTGCTACCAGCCTGGTGAAAGGGGCTGTGTGGGCAGAGTTAGTCCAAGAGCCGTGAAGGCTCCAGCGGCGATGGAGATAGTTGTTTAGAGCCTGCGAGGCTCAGGGGCATTTGGTGCAAGAGCCGTGAGGCTCCAGTACAGAGCCCCGTAGGGCTCCAACGTCGGGGGCACTTCTTTTGCAACCAGAGCGGCCCCGGAAGACAGCGAGCCGCTCCCACGCATACGGGGGCATTTCTTCCATGTTGTGAGTGGCCCCAGATGGCAGCGGGCCACTCCCACCTTGCCCCCATTATTTCTCGAGCCTAGAAGGCTCTAGGGGGCATTTCCGGTTGTTTTACGCCCACGAGGCTCCAACGAAGGGGTGGAGTATTGGTTGAAAGCCCACGTGGTTCCTACATCGCTTTTGGGGCATTAGACATGCCCTGAGCCTGGTGAGGCTCCAGCGTTGGCCCCATCATCTGTCCAGAGTGCCACATTGGTTCTAGAAGGCGCAGTGGTGCCCACGCTCCCTTTTTCCAGCTGCCCAGCACTTAGTGGGCAGCTGCAACGTTTAGGTTGTGGCCCTCTGAGTTTTGGACTGTGCCTCCTGCGCAGTCTTGCCCCTGACTTTGCTGGACACAGGGCGTCCTAGCCCCCTACTAGGCCAGTTGGCCCAGGGACTGCCACAGATAGTGGCTAATGTGAGTTTTGGCGCCATTGTACCTTTTCTGCACCTCTGAATGTGTTTATGCGTCATGTGCTGTGCTTTACACCTCTGAATGTTATGCATCATGTGTTTATGTGCTTAGACCCCTATAGGTATTGTGATACTTAGGTGGTTGTTTCCTCCCTAGTACAGGTGGTGCTAGTGAGGTCCTGATTCCCTGCGCAATATTTTCCTAAGGTGGTTAGGGTTGCGTAGGTGGTACTTACCTGATACCAGTAGTTACTGGTTGTGTGCTACATATGTTATTTTGTACTACAGTATTATTCCTATGTTGTATGTGCTATGTTCTAAGAGTGCTAATTCCGGACAGCGGTCCATGTGGCCCTGTCCCCTGTACATATAATCCCTTGTAAATTCTGCCCGTGCCTGTTGGCACATTGTAGAGTGTGTGTTTTATTTAATGTGTTGTGGTATAATACAAAGGTTATTTTTATATAATACCTTGTGTGGAGTTTCCTTTGTGGTGGGCCTTGGGTGTTGTTGCTGGGTGCGCGCGCAAACGCTTTACACATCGCCTCAGGGATAAGCCTGACTGCTCGTGCCAAGCTACCAAGGGGGTGAGCAGGGGTTATCTTTGGCGTGTAACTTCCTTGCCCTGACTAGAGTGGTGGTTTCTGCCTGGCTTTGGCGCAAGCCCTAGCCAACCAGAAATCCCATTTCTAACAGGACTTGAAGCCCTGCAGTGTGATGTTGACCTCTAGAGGGAATACATGTATTCGGGCATACAGCAGTGACTTTCGGGACCACTCTTTAGGACTTAAGGTGAGTATGGAGCAAGGCTCAAGGCCACACCAGCACGTCACCTCCAGCGGCACTAGGGCAGTACAAAACAGCCCCAGATGCCCAGTGTTATCCAACAGGGATTGGTCTAATCAAAAAGAGGCTACAGGTGGGGACTGAGGGGTCAGTCCGGCTAACCCAATGAGTGGGTTCAGGTCTTGTGATGTTGGGGGATGTGGGGACACCTTTGGGTCTCTTCTCGGGTCAGGGCGGCTGGTTGCAGAGGGTCTTTGGATGCTGGGTTTCTTCGTCCTCTAACACTTGCGGTTGAGGGGGGCTGCAGGAGATATCGGAGAGTTCACAAGGAGCAAAACCAAAGTGGACTCTGTCTCTTGAGGGCTTGGGATTCACGCTGACACCGTTGGCCCACTTCGAGATCGGCTGGAGGGCTCGGGTGCAGTGGTGCTTGGTGGTATCGGGTTTTGGCGGTGCCGGAGTCCCTGTGGTTCTTCTTTGGCTGCCTTCAGATGCAGGGAAGCAGATCTGCTGTTCCACGGGAGTCCTGGAGTCTTTATTGAAGGCAGGCAGCCCCCCCAGGCTGTGGATGCACAACATCTTACAGGACGAGATGACTTTGGTGGCAAACCGCATACAGGCCAGCCGTGCTGGGGGCCTAATCAGTGGCCCTTCCTCAGTCTTTGCTTTTGTTTTGCAGCTATTCAGTGTCTTCTTCGTAGATCATCAGGATCTGACTCTCTGGTGCCAATACAGAATTTGGGGGTGTTAGGGAAGTATAGGGTATCAGCCTTTTGGCTACTGACTCCTGGGGACACTACACCCCTATATGACCACCTCCTGGGGGAGTTGGTCCTAACCTTTTTCCAGAATTCCTGAATTTTCCATCACTGATATGGCTACTTTTGAAAAGTAGTGCACAATACAGGTTAGGCCACTTCGGGGTGGTACCAGCCTGGGGTGGGCGTGACTACCTGAATAGATCATTTTCCCTCCTGTCCAGGTGCCAAAGGCTCTGCACGAAGGGGGTCGGCTTCTTCTTCTGGGAGAGAAACCAGATTCACATACGAAAGGTGGTAGGTGCTCCGAAGCTCCCCGACGTTGGACTGCTAATGTGCAGGTCATCCTGTGGGAGGAGGTGAGCGCACCCCGTTCTCAAGCAGGCTCAGTTTGTGGCCCCCGGAGAGCATGGGCCCACACCCTTGGGGGTCAGACACTCCTCCCTGGTGGCAGTCTGATGAAAACTAGTCAGCACCAGAGACTGGTCGGTTCCAGGGACACCCCTAAGGTACCCTCTATGTGCATGTGTTACTAAATCCATCAGTGGCATCCATGTAGGTTTATTAATACGAGATGTTTGATACCAAACATCCCTATTTTCGGTGAAGCCATCGTGTAGCCGGGGAACTCGTTTTCACCAGCATCCAGCACCTGTATTGAAATGGTTTCCCTGGTCACCTGTACTGGCAGTAATGGAACTTACCAGCACACAGGCATATCCGCTCATGCAGATATGTCCGCCCATGTAATATAAGGCACCCGACCTTAGGGCTGTAAGGCCGCGTGTAGGGGTGGCTTACAGATATTGCATGGAGTGTTAGGTGGCATGGCACATAGGGAGGTGTGTCATGTTGTGTTTTCACTTTTGTCTCACCAAGACACGCAGCCTGTAGTGGCAGTTTGCATGACCTCGGTGAGGGGTTCTTTAGGGTGGCACAATTTGTGCTGCAGTCTTAGGGGACCTTCTTTAATGCTTCAGACACTAGGTACCAGGTGTACCATTTACTAGGGACTTACAGAGGGTATAAAAGGTATTGCCAACTGGTGAAAACAATAGCACCATTTTGGGACGGATTTCTGGCACTGAGGGGCTGGTTTCCATTGCACTTCCAGTCCAAATCACATCAAATACCAGGCAAAACATGCGGGGGACCATGTCACGAAGTGGCACTTTCCTACACTCACCCTGAGCTGGAAGTTTCTGCTCAACCGATGAACATACAAAATGTGCCGTGTTTGCATGAAAATATGGAAAAGGACTGCATTTGATGAGGGCAGTATGGTAGGTCGTGGGGGGAGGGGTGATTATGCAACCAGTTTCTGAAGCTTGTGTGGGGGTTCATTTCCAGAGACCCTAGAATTGTTTCCTTTTTAAAAACAGGGCATTTGCTTAAGATCTTGAATTGTGGCTGCCCCTTTCGGTTACTTGTCTAGACCTTCGGTGCCTTCTTTGATTACATGTAATATGACAGGTAGTAGTCACACTGCTGTAATGTATTCTCTCGGAGATGCATTACCTCTTTGCAACGGCCCTCTCCTCGGAGTCTTCTGTGAAGCCCGTGATTGAATACCGCAGGACAGGACGCGACGGGGCTCCTGTATCGGCAGATTAGTGTCAGCTCTTGGAATATTGAAAATAAATAACAAAGACTGCATTCAATTTGTTAGACAATATGAGGTTATTCTCTCCGGAAACCTGTGCGGCTGCAGAGTTTCAAACAGTTGAACATGCGCCTTGAATGCTTCCAGCAGAGGGGGGGTTCATCCCTAGGGCGGGGGCTTCTCTCGCCTGACATTTTATCCAGAGGCGCATCCGTTACACGAACATTTAGGAAAGGCCACGGTTTTGTAGTTATTATGTTTATAATGAAATTTTTAATTTCATGACGGTTCATTTTCACAGAATTTCATATTCTGGGCGTCATTATGGCTTCTGCTGCGTTTGTTAGCGGGAGGCGTCTCTGCACTCCCGGCTGGTGAGTGAATGCAGGGGCTGTCGTGAGTGGTGGTGGGTCGGAGGGATGCGGGTACAGCTTCGCTCGCCCTGCAGATTGCTGCCTCTTGCGCAGCTGATTCTCAGGGAGAAGAGATTGTCGAGTTGTTGGAGTTTACTGACTGCTGACAGTGCTGCTTGCACCCTGGGCCTTCTGCCCACACGCACTGCCCGAGGGTGCTCTGATATTAATGTTATGTATTTGTTTCTCGTGACTTGGAGACCGATTGTGGTGAGATATCACATGCTTTTAGCGACCGCAGCCCTTCTTCTAACCCCAGCCCTTCCGTCACCCCGACTCTTCCATCAGTGAGCTATGCCCAGCCCACGTGATGAGCCGCTTAAGGATGCTGGTTTGTGGTTAGGGCGGTAATCGATCGACCCCCCCCCCCCCCTCGCCTTTCTAAGACATGTGGTTCTTGCCTCATGGTGTGATATGTTTTCCTGTCATGAGTATGCATGCGTGTTGCCATGATGAAATATTGACACATACAATTCAGCCCTTCATCATATCTGATTTCTTAAAGCTGCATCGTGTTATCGGGTCTGGCTCGAAGCCCCTTAAAGGGTTTGATGTGCTCCTCCTGCCTGGCTAGATTTGCATAGCGCTTCGAAGCACGCTCCTCGCATTCAGGAGGGAGTTATTTAGTGCAGACTGTGGGGTGGACGGAGAGCCACGAGGAAGGTGAGGCAGTGAGAGGGTGTATGAGGACGAGAGGGCAGAGTGGCGTTAGGAAGTGGAGGTCTCACGCAGAGGAGATGTGCCTAGTGCCGAAGGCGCTCGCCGTGACCCCTGGTACCGGGACAACTGTGTGATCCTGGGCACATTCCTGTGTCTCCCTGTGCAATAGCTCGCAGGCCTGTGCAATGATGGTCACACTCATCAGAAGTCACGGCCCCCAGCCCTCCACGTGTCCGTCCTGCTGCCAGTGGCCGGGGGCGTCAGTGCTGAGGCAAACGCACATATCAAATCCATTACAAAAGAGAGGATGTGGGCGGGGCTTTAATAGACAGACAGAAGTGCAGGGCTCACTTTTCTGAGTAGCTGTTTGCTCCTAAGTGCCACTACTCTCCCATTGAATGTATCGCAGCACTACTGGGAAATGCAGGTGAAAGTGACAGAGCTGCAGGTGCTCAGTTCCGGACAGTACCGGCCCATTTAAAGCACTGATGTGAGGAAAGGAGTGTGTGAGGCTCGGTGGGAGGGCGTGAGGCAAGGGGGTATAGGAAACAGAGAATAGTGGTTTGAGGTGGGGTCAGGCACGGGTGGGTGTGAGGTGTAGAAGGAAGGGTAAAGGAAAGAGGGCATAGTGGTGTAGGGAAAGAGTGAGGCACGGGTGCGTGTGAGACACAGAGGGAGAGGGAATGAGATAGAGAGAGCGTAGTGGGGCAGTTCAAAAGTGAGACTGAGGTGTGTGTGAGGCACAGAGGGGGAGGGAACAAGTAAGAGAGCATAATGGTGTAGGGAGGGAGAGGGGGCCGGTGTGGGGGAAGAGGTGCTGGCTATAAGCAGGAGAGAACTCAGAGGTGTGACGAGAGGGGAAGGGAGCATGAGGCGCTGGTGAGGCACAGAGGAGAGGATGTAAGGTAAGGGGTGGGGACCGAGGGCCTGTGTATAGGGATGAGGGCATGGGGTTGTGTGAGGCACGGGGGTGAGAGGAGAAGGGTTGCGAGGCAGCCACGTTGAATAGTGTGTGTGAGGCAGAGAGCGTGAGGCTGAGAGGCAGAGAGAGGAGTCTCTGCTTTGTCTCTGACAGGTTCCCATCCAGGTTTCTTGTTCTACTTGACTGGAGATGTCACATTCTCTTGTATACCTTCCTGGGCTGACCTTCAGAAAGCTCCTCTCCTGACAGCACCACCGCCGCCAGGGTGTGGGGGGAGCCCGCTGCTAGGAAAGCGAACCCACTTCACCTCTCATGGAGCCTACCAACCCCCCAGGGATGGAGCTCAGTCGCTAAGATGCTGGCGGCGGGAGAATCTCAACTGAAAAAGCAGTGGGCCTCAGGGTGAATGTGTGTAGGGACCAAGGGCGGAATGGACTGTTCCTATGAGGTGCAGGGACCAAGGTCGGAATGGACTGTTCCTGTGAGGTGCAGAGACCGAGGCCGGAATGGACTGTTCCTGTGAGGTGCAGGGACCAAGGCCGGAATGGACTGTTCCTATGAGTTGCAGGGACCAAGTTCGGAATGGACTGTTCCTATGAGGTGCAGGGACCAAGGCCGGAATGGACTGTTCCTATGAGGTGCAGGGACCAAGGCCGGAATGGACTGTTCCTGTGAGGTGCAGGGACCGAGGCCGGAATGGACTGCTCCTATGGGGTGCAGGGACCAAGGCCAGAATGGACTGTTCCTATGAGTTGCAGGGACCAAGTTCGGAATGGACTGTTCCTATGAGGTGCAGGGACCAAGGCCGGAATGGACTGTTCCTATGAGGTGCAGGGACCAAGGCCGGAATGGACTGTTCCTATGGGGTGCAGGGACCAAGGCCGGAATGGACTGTTCCTATGAGGTGCAGGAACCAAGGCCGGAATGGACTGTTCCTATGAGGTGCAGGGACCAAGGCCGGAATGGACTGTTCCTATGAGGTGCAGGGACCGAGGCCGGAATGGACTGTTCCTATGGGGTGCAGGGACCAAGGCCGAATGGACTGCTCCTATGGGGTGCAGGGTCAGTTCTGATGTGCATCATGAGGGTCTCTGGGGCTGATATGTAGTTTGGTGGACGGGAACTCTGTTACAAAGGCGACTGAATATTCTTTTCACCAAACTCACGTCCACTGGCCCGACTGTGAGTAGAGCAGAATGCATGTTTTACGCCAAAGGAGCAAACTTTACTGTCAGTGCAAAACTTCTTTTGATGGCCTGATGGAGTAGGTGCCCTCAGAAGCAAGCCATCTGGCCATCCGTCCTATTTAGAGTGGACGGCTTTTATTCTTTCTTTTTAACCGTCCATTACCGACAGGTATATCCTGATGGTGAAAGTAAAAACAGAAGAGCGACCCCCACACCATGGGAGAACACTGGCGACCCCCACGCCGTGGGAGAACACTGGCGACCCCCACGCCGTGGGAGAACACTGGCGACCCCCACGCCATGGGAGAACACTGGCGACCCCCACGCCATGGGAGAACACTGGCGACCCCCACGCCATGGGAGAACACTGGCGACCCCCACGCCGTGGGAGAACACTGGCGACCCCCACGCCATGGGAGAACACTGGCGACCCCCACGCCATGGGAGAACACTGGCGACCCCCACGCCATGGGAGAACACTGGCGACCCCCACGCCATGGGAGAACACTGGCGACCCCCACGCCATGGGACAACACTGGCGACCCCCACGCCATGGGAGAACACTGGCGACCCCCACGCCATGGGAGAACACTGGCGACCCCCACACCATGGGAGAACACTGGCGACCCCCACGCCATGGGAGAACACTGGCGACCCCCACGCCATGGGAGAACACTGGCGACCCCCACGCCATGGGAGAACACTGGCGACCCCCACGCCATGGGAGAACACTGGCGACCCCCACGCCATGGGAGAACACTGGCGACCCCCACGCCATGGGAGAACACTGGCGACCCCCACGCCATGGGAGAACACTGGCGACCCCCACGCCATGGGAGAACACTGGCGACCCCCACGCCATGGGAGAACACTGGCGACCCCCACGCCATGGGAGAACACCGGCGACCCCCACGCCATGGGAGAACACTGGCGACCCCCACGCCATGGGAGAACACTGGCGACCCCCACGCCATGGGAGAACACTGGCGTGGCGGCCCTTCGTTTTTTTATCTTTCAAAAACAGACTCTCGCTTTGTGAGTTTGGTTTAAAAAAATAAAAAATCTTCGAAAACTTTCATGGCCAACTGTCCATCAAACCTTTCCTACATTAACGTGAACCACCGCAGTGCCGGTTCCCGCCAGTGTCATGCGATGTCCACTTGGCTGGCGGTCACCACCAGATATGGCGGGCAGAGTGGAGGCAGTGACTCCTCTGCCGTCCTGTCGGCCTTCACCCCATCAGCTATATCTGGCCCTCTGTCCAGAGTGGCGCAGATCCCGACCAGCAGCGGTGTGGAATGCCACCCTGAGGGAGTGCCAGGGGCAAGCATTCCTCCGATCACCTTTGGGGGTTTGATTACCAGTGGGGTGCCTCGAAACTGAAGGCTGGCGTAGATTTCCAAGCCTACTACTTCCAAAGTTTGTGAGTTTTAAAAAGTAATGAATTTGCATCCTTTCAAGGAGCACTTCTATAAGTGCAGGTTTGCTATTTTATTGGGAAAACCGGTCCCCAAGGGGTATATTTACAAGGAGCTGCGTCACCTGACGAGAGCAGAACGGCCCAATATCTGAGTCCGGCTCTCTCATGTGCTGGCTCGCTTCAGCAGCCTGGTGCTCACGCAGACACCCTGCGCCATGGTGCCAGGGGGCTTCAGTTGTGCTCATGACAGTTGTTGTATAGGAAGCGGCACCTTCCTGCATGAAGACTATCCTTGGAGGCTTGCTTCCCTTTGTGTGTGTGTTGCACAGTGCAGCACACAACACATACAAAGGGGGAATAACAGGAGGAATAAAGATATTTCTCTATGTGACGCCAGCCTCAGGCAGGTGCCCCATTTTGGTGCAATCCCATGAGAACAGCTCTTTGTAAATGTGGGGGGCTTCAGAACCATGCCCCGCCCATGGGACACCTGACTGAGGCAAAGCAACACAACGCAGCGCAAGGTGCTGTGGTGATCACGGGTGATGGCTGTTTCCTGATTTAAAGTTTTTGAAAGACATGAATTGATGTGTTTATTTGAGTACTTATTTCTTGATGTATTAATTACATTTTATTCTATGTGTTTTTATATTTTTGCTCAACTTTCTTTTCATTCAGAATACAATAGAATCTATGTGAACCTGGCGTAGAGCTTGGCCGTGTGTGCGGTTTTCACCTGATCCAATGTCGTGGCAACTGAAACAGGATTGGCTGACGTGTTTACTGCCCTTTTAAATAAATAAAGGTTTTTGAAACTTAGAAAAGCATGCATCCGTACATATATTCTTACACTTACGCAGGTGACTGATGACCGCATGTTTCTTTCCTGGCCTGCCGGTTGAGTCAGTGATTGGTCGGCGATGCCGAGGGCTGGACGTGCCGACGCTCACGCGCTCCCTCATTCAGTTATGGCTGGATGAAGAGGACCAGATGAGAGGGTAATAAAGCTGCTCTGCTGGGACCAATCACTCAGCTTAAGTGTCAAAGTGTCACACAAGACCAGGAAATGTCACGCATCAGCAGACTGCAGCCATGCGGATGTCACGCCTAAGCAGACTAGAAGCATGGCAGCCCACAGCCAGATTTAAGGTTTAATTGAGGATTTTCTCACTAAGTCAAAAGACCCGATGCCTGTAAGAGAGTACCGGAACGCGAGGAGTCTGCACGAGACCAGTGACAGCCGGGCAGCCATCTTGGGCTGGCTTCTTGTTGAGCTCTGATGATTCGCGCTGCTGCTGCCCTGCAGAGCACCTCTCTAAGCTTTATACTGACTTTAGTCACTTTCGCATTTATGCCATTGTGAATGAGCTATTCTGACTCATTAAGGACGTTCGTATAAACGGTGGGTTGTAATGGCTGAACAGAAGAACCCGTCACCCAGAGCCTGGCACGTGAGAGTGAGAGCCAGGCAGCGAGAAGGGACGAGGAGAACCACCGCTGAGGCTCACGGGAAGGGAGCCGCTCCCAGGCGGGCAGATCTTGGCTGCTGTGCATCACCACCGCAGGTTCTTGTGTTGTCTTTTCCTCTTGCTGTCTGTCTTTCTGTCTGTGGTGCTTCTTTTACGCCCTGCGTGATCGCGTTTCAAGCGCCACTTGTATATTATTTTCAGCTGTAAGCTTATCTGCAGGTGGGCGCCTTCTGTTCACCTGTGCAGTAAACCTGTGCAGAGTGCCTATGCAGCACGCCTCTAATGTACACCCATGGAGTGTACCTGTGAAGTGCACCTGTGCAGAACGCCTCTAAAGTACACCCATGCAGTGCACCTGTGCAGAGCGCCTGCGCAGCTCGCCTCTAAAGTACACCCGTTCAGTACATCTGTGCAGCGTACCTTTGCAGAGCGCCTGCGCAGCACGCCTCTAAAGTACACCCGTTCAGTACATCTGTGCAGTGCACCTGTGCAGAATGCCTCTAAAGTACACCCGTTCAGTACATCTGTGCAGCGTACCTTTGCAGAGCGCCTGCGCAGCACGCCTCTAAAGTACACCCGTTCAGTACATCTGTGCAGTGCACCTGTGCAGAATGCCTGCACAGCACGCCTCTAAAGTACACCCGTTCAGTACATCTGTGCAGTGCACCTGTGAAGTGCACCTGTGCAGAACGCCTGCGCAGCACGCCTCTAAAGTACACACGTTCAGTACATCTGTGCAGTGCACCTGTGCAGAACGCCTGCGCAGCACGCCTCTAAAGTACACCCGTTCAGTACATCTGTGCAGTGCACCTGTGCAGAGCGCCTGCGCAGCATGCCTCTAAAGTACACCCGTTCAGTACACCTGTGCGGATCACATGTGCAGCACGCCTCTAATGTACATCCATGCAGTACATCTGTGCAGCGTACCTTTGCAGAATGCCTCTAAAGTACACCCATTCAGTACATCTGTGCAGCGTACCTTTGCAGAACGCCTCTAAAGTACACCCATTCAGTACATCTGTGCAACGTACCTTTGCAGAGCACCTGCGCAGCACGCCTCTAAAGTACACCTGTGCAGTACACATGTGCAGCATGCCTCTAATGTACACCCATGCAGTACATCTGTGCAGTACACCTGTGCAGCACACCTCTAATGTACATCCATGCAGTGCACCTGTGCAGCACGCCTCTAATCTGCACCCATGCAGTACACCTCTGCAGTGTACCTGTGCAGAACACCTCTAAAGTACACACATGCTGTACACCTGTGCAGAACATCTGTGCAGCAGTCCCTAAAGTACACACATGCAGCAAACTTGTGCAGTGCACATGTGCAGAACACCTGTGCAGTAAGCCTCTAATGTACACCCATGCAGTACAAATGTGCAGTGCACCTGTGCAGAACGCCTCTAAAGTACACCCATTCAGTAAATCTGTGCAGTGCACCTGTGCAGAACGCCTGCGCAGCATGCCTGCGCAGCACGCCTCTAAAGTACACCTGTGCAGTACACTTGTGCGGAACATATGTGCAGCATGCCTCTAATGTACACCCATGCAGTACAACTGTGCAGTACACCTGTGCGGAATATATGTGCAGCATGCCTCTAATGTACACCCATGCAATACACCTGTGCAGTACACCTGTGCAGCACACCTCTAATGTACACTCATGAAGTGCACCTGTGCAGTGCACTTGTGCAGCATGCCTCTAATCTGCACCCATGCAGTACACCTCTGCAGAGCACCTGTGCAGAACACCTCTAAAATACACACATGCTGTACACATGTGCAGAACATCTGTGCAGCAGTCCCTAAAGTACACACATACAGCAAACCTGTGCAATGCACATGTGCAGAACACCTGTGCAGCAAGCCTCTAATGCCCACCCATGCAGTACTCCTGTGCAGTGCACCTGTGCAGAACACCTGTGCAGCACGCCTCTAATGTGCACTCATGCAGTACACTTTTGCAGTGCACCTGTGGAGAACCCCTCTAAAGTACACACATGCAGTACACCTTTGCAATGCACCTGTGCAGAACCCCTCTAAGGTACACACATGCAGTTCACCTGTGCAGCATGCCTCTGTAGCATAGCACCACTGCAGTACAGTGTGCCTGAGCAGTACACTGCTGCAGTAAGCCTCTAAGGCACACATGTGCAGTGCCCCTCTGTATGCCTCTGCAGTACAGCTGTACAACACAACTGTGCAGTACACTTCTCTGGTAAACCTATTAGGACACCTGTGCAGTACACTTCTGCTCTAAGCCTCTGTCATACATCCAAGCAGGATACCTCTGCACTACACTTCTGCAATACACCCTTGCATTACACCTCTCCATCACACCTTTGCATTACACCTCTGCATCACACCTCTGCAGTACACCCTTGCATTACACCTCTCCATCACACCTTTGCATTACACCTCTGCATCACACCTCTGCAGTACACCCTTGCATTACACCTCTCCATCACACCTTTGCATTACACCTCTGCATCACACCTCTGCAGTACACCCTTGCATTACACCTCTCCATCACACCTTTGCATTACACCTCTGCATCACACCTCTGCAGTACACCTTTGCATTACACCTCTCTATCACGCCTTTGCATTACATCTCTGCATCACACCTCTGCAGTACACCCTTGCATTACACGTCTCCATCACACCGTTGCATTACACCTCTGCATCACACCTCTGCAGTACACCCTTGCATTACACCTCTCATCACACCTTTGCATTACAACTCTGCATCACACCTCTGCAGTACACCCTTGCATTACACCTCTCCATCACACCTTTGCATTACACCTCTGCATCACACCTCTGCAGTACACCCTTGCATTACACCTCTCCATCACACCTTTGCATTACACCTCTGAATCACACCTCTGCATTACACCACGCCACCACACCCTTGCATTACACCTCTCCGTCACACCTTTGCATTACACCTCTGCATCAAACCTCTGCAGTATGCCCCTGTAGTAAACCTTTGAGGTACACCTGTGCACGGCACCTCTGTAGTACGCCTCTGCTGTATGCCTCTGTGGTACACCTGTGCAGTTCACCTCTGCAGTACATTTCTTCACTTCACTTGTGCATTCCCCTCTGCAGTAGACCTGTGCATACTCCTGTACAATATGCCTCTAAAGTACACCTGTGAAGTACATTGGTGCAGTACACCTATACAGTGCGCCTATAATGTACGCCCACGCATACGCCTGTGCAGCGCACCTGTGGATTAGGCCTATACAGTATTCCCGTGCAGTACACCTCTAAAGTTCACCTATGTGGTATACCTGTCCAGTTGGACTGTAGAGTACACCTCTAATGTACACCATGCAGTAGACCTGTGGAGTACACCTGTACAGTATGCCCCTAAAATACAGCTGTGCAGTACACCTGTGCAGTATGCCTGCACAGTATGCCTCTAAAGTACACCTGTGATGTACATCTGTGCAGAACACCCATACAGTACACCTGTGCAGTACACCTATGCAGTACGCCTGTATGGTATGCCTCTAAAGTAAACCCATGCAGTGCAACCGTGCAGGACTCCAGTGCAGTAAATCTGTACAGTACACAGCTTCGGTATACCTGTGCAGTACGCCTGTACATAATGCTGCTAAAGTACACCCATTGAGTGCACCTGTGAAGTACGTCTGTCCTGTACACCTGTCCAGTGTTCTTTTAAAGTACACACATGCAGTACACCGGTGCAATACCCTTGTACTGTAGGCCTCTAAAGTACACACGTGCAGTATACCTGTACAGTACGCCTGTAAAGTATGCCTCTAAAATACACCTGTGCGGTATACCGATAAAGTGCACCTTTGCAGTAAGCCTTACAGTATGCCTCTAAAGTACACCCAAGCCGGACACCTGTGCAGTACACTTGCAAAGTGCACTATTGCAGTATGCTTGTATAGTGCGCCTTTAAAGTACATCCATGCAGTACACCAGTACAGTATACCTTTGCAGTACCCCTGTACAGTATGTGTCTAAAGTACATCCATGCAGTACAACTGTTCAGGGTGCATATGCTGTATGTCTTTACAGTACGCCTCTAGTACACCTGTGAAGTATGCCTGTCCAATACGCCTGTAAAGTGCGCCTTTAAAGTACACCCATGGCTACAGACTGTGCCTTTAAAGAATGTACGTGCAGTACACCTGTGCAGTACTGGTGTAGTACCCCTGAAGAGAATGACTCTAAAGTACACCCATGCAGTACACCTGTGCAGTACACCTGTGCAGTACTTGTGTAGTACCCCTGAAGAGAATGCCTCTATAGTACACCCATGCAGTACACCTGTGCAGTACTGGTGTAGTACCCCTGAAGAGAATGCCTCTAAAGTACACCCATGCAGTACACCTGTGCAGTAGACCTGAGCGGTACACCAGAGCAGTACATCTGTGCAATACATCCGTGCAGTACACCCATGCAGTACACCTGTGCAGTACGCCAGTCTAGTATGCCTGTAAAGTATGCTTTCAAAGTACACCCATGTAGTACACCCATGCAGTACACCTGTGCAGTACTCCTACAGAGAATGCCTTTAAAGTATGTACATGCAGTACACCTGTGCAGTACGCCTACAGAGTATGCCTTTAAAGTATGTACATGCAGTACACCTGTGCAGTACACCTTTGTGGTACCCCTGAAGAGAATGCCTCTAAAGTACACCTGTACGGAACACCAGTACAGTACACCCGTGCAGTACACCTGTGAGGTGCGCCTATTGAGTATACCTCTGAAGTACGCTCATGCAGTACGCCTGTGCAAGCAGTACACCTGTGCAGTACACCTATGCATTACACCTGTGCAGTACACCTGTGCAGTACACCTGTATGGAACACCCGTGCAGTACACCCGTGCAGTACACCTGTGTGGTACGCCTATCGAGTATGCCTCTGAAGTACGCCCATGCAGTACACCTGTGCAGGCAGTACACCGTGTGAAGGACGCCTGCACGCTGTGAACAGCCTGCTGAATTTCTTCCTGGCCTCTGGCATAAAGCCAGGGGTGGTGCATTCAAGCTTCTCTAGATTGAGGCACAGTCTGACTCTTTGAGTGGGGCTTGTGGTGGAGGCCAGTGTAAAGCCATATAAGAAGGCCAGGCAGCGCCTTCATCGCAGCTCGTGTTAGTTGCACTCATGCGGGGTCTGGAGGAGTGGGGCAGAGCTGCTTCTCAGCGTTGACACCTCACACTCTGTGACTGTGAGGCTGGGGATAAAAGATGGTGTCCAGGGCCTTCATCTCTGGTGTAGGTTCAGGCACAAACATCTGTCTAGGGTCAGCTGGACAGGAGAGGCCCATCCATGACGTCACCACCTCACCTATGCCTCTTAAACAAAGGTTTCCTTCCATCTTCCTGGGTGTGCAGACACTCTGTGATTGTATCCTACCTCTGTGGTACATTCCACGGTGCATGTAAATCTGAGTGTCTGCAGCATAGACACAACACTGAAGCTTGTGACGCTTCATTATCTGGCACTGGGCTGCGTACACACTGGACAGCCAACGAGAAAAGCCAGATCCCTTCTTATGGTCCTGACTGTCCTGCTCCTCCATCAGCAGCTGGCCCTTTCCTGCCCCTCCTGTCCCACAGCACTGCTTGGCTGGGCACCATCTTTGAGCTTCCTTCTCGAGGACAGTGGTGGTGGGGTCTTATAAGGGGCAGCCGGGAACATTTTTCAGCAATTCTTATGGGGAAGGTTTGGGAGGAAGTGGATTCAAAGGAACGTTCCTCGCCTTAAAGATTTGCAAGTCCTTGCTTCACTTGGCGACGAGGATGGGATGGAATCTGTATGGGGTGAGCACCATCAGGATGCTTTTGATTCAACCAAAGACACAAATGTATCTGGACCTACGATGAAACCATTTCAGGTGGTCAAAGAGCGCATTAGTATTGCTTATGCCCGCTCGTAGGGTTTAGGATGCCCTGTTTCGCAAATTGCAGGACATTTAGAATGGAACGTAGTCTTTGCATCGAGAACCATACCTAATACAGACCATTGCTGTGCTGCTATTGAACAAGAATTGCGAGCATTCGTTGGGGTTGTGAACCACTTTAAACCCTGTGTCTGAGGACATACATTTACGCTACAAACAGATCACAAACTTCTAGTGAGCTTTACCTCTTCAGGAAGTGGGTTAGCACCACCTTGTATCAGTACTGCCCAACTTTGCTCCAAATTCCAAGAGAACCATTTTGAGATCAACTTTATTCCCGAGACTAACGTGTGCCCTGCTGACTGCATATTCTTGTTGCCTGTATGCACACCTTAGGTCCAACCAGAGCAAGAACATGAATATGCTGCAGATTCTGCAATCCACAAAGGGTGATCAATGGTTCATAAAATGATTTCGTCACTGCAGACAAAAATGAGGAGATGCTCAGTATGGGTAAGAAGTACTTGAGAGGAGGTTGGACTCTTATTAAATCTTTATAAATACTAATAATTCCTTATTGACATGCTGCACATCAACTTAATATTGTTGGCAATATCGTATACAGAAGTGGCAAGTGCAGTGCTCCACAAGGTAGAAGACCAATTATTCTGAAAGGCTGGCATCATGGGCATGTCTCCATCAAAATGCCTATTGAGAAGAGAGGAGTGGTGGCCTAACATGGACATTGAAGTTGATGCTTCGGTCAGACAATGTGAAGGACGTGCCACAAACGGCAAAAATTCTTTCTCTTCTTTGCCTCTAATGCACACTGTTCAACTGGGAAACAGCCGGCAGAGGTAGTTCTGGACATTTTGGACCATTCCAAATTTTTCCCACTCATGAAGTTTGCTTTGATCATAAATTACTATCATCCTAAGTAACATGAGGTAAAATTTGTGGAAATTCTACAATCAAATCTATCATCAACTTCTTATCTGAAGTTTTCAGCAATTTGGTATTTCCTGAACATTCCTTAAATAAAATGACGTGAAAATGGTTTCTAATGAGATTTACCGCACTGTATCACCCGCAATGTAATGGGCAGGTTGAGCGATTTAACTAGTACCTGAATGATACTGTGAAATTGGCTGCACCTACCAATGTCCCTTGGGCAAGTACAGTGAGAGGTAATTTATGGGCATCTAGAATAATCTGCCATACCTTCACTGGCAGTAGTCCATTTTTTCTTCATAGAGGTGGGCATCTTGTTTCATATGTATGCCCATTGTGATGAAAAAGAAACATCCATAGAGCCACTTTTACCAAAAAGGAAATCTCATGGGTTTTAATAACAAAATTCTGTTAAAGAGTAAAATTTAGTTATGGTAAAAGAGGGAACATACTGATAATAATGTTACCTGGCTTTATTGGTAAAGGCAAATGTAAGGTTTTGCCACCAATCAGAGAGGTCCAAGTGAATTAAGAGGAGTGATCACTCAAGATGGCAACTGTTGGAGCAAGAGAAGGCTAGCCTTATCATGCGGTCCCATCTGTGGGCGCCATCAGTATCATTCTGTGTCCACCAATCAGGTCTCTGGAACCACTCTGAATTCTATGTTTTGAGCCAGGTTTGAACAGAATGAGACAGAAGGAAGTGGACAATGTTCTTCAATACTGATGCGCTCAGCTCAGGTGCCGCTTGTAATGTACCCGGCCGTGGCACGCAGATGGAAGGATGCTTCCAGCCGCGTGCTCAACAATGGCTTTGTGGCAGGCAAGGTCAAATCTGTGGCTGGGACCAAACAGAACATTGTGGATGGTGGTGAAGAATAACAGGGCTTTGTAAGTTTACATCTTTTATGTTAATGAGGTAGATATGCTATATTGTTGATTTAAGAGACGGGATGTGTTACATTCCTAATTGTACTGCCCCTCCAACAGTAGTTGGTTACTTTCCCACCTTTTCTGACCCGAAGTACCGTGTTCACGTGGAACCTTTTTTCGAGTCACCTCCTTCAGGACGTTGGTGTGAGGAGTTTTAGAAGGAGAGTCGG
The DNA here is from genome assembly GCF_964204655.1 of Triturus cristatus. Taxonomy (NCBI): domain Eukaryota; kingdom Metazoa; phylum Chordata; class Amphibia; order Caudata; family Salamandridae; genus Triturus; species Triturus cristatus. The sequence goes on along the minus strand of NC_140590.1, from coordinate 49,869,560 downwards.
GAATATTACACAGTCATTCTTGAGGAGATTGTTTCTGAGAAGGGATACAAAGGAACACTCCTCACCTTAAATAAAGGTCAGTGTGGTATTTGCATTGCAATTGTAATTGTCTCTTTAATTCTATTATGTGGAGCGTGGGATGGAATACTCGTTGTCACCATCACGAGTTCCAATCCAGGGTGTCAGTTACTACCGGTGTCCTGGAGTGGAGGTTGTACCGCCTGGCGCTCACCTGTTTCCTTCCTTAAACCATTTATCCTTCTACACTATGTTTCATTGTTCTTACAATTGGCGACAAGCGGAGAAAGCATCTATCATCAGAATCCATGGAGCAGCAAAGAAGAGGAAACATTTTTATTTATTTTATTTTATTAACGGCAGAGGACTTCGTCGTGCCTGTGCCTGCGGATGAAGCCGATCAACTTTGTGGTGTTCTGGACCTTCGGTAACGTAAATATTATCTTAGTGTATACCGGAGCAGGAATATCTTAAAACAAAGCAAGAAAATTCACCTTCTTAATTGTTGACAGTCGCGTGAGCTGACAGCAGCAGCATCTTTCAAGCTGCCGAAGCGTAGTAACACGAGTGGAGATCTCGCAGCCGCATGCGCATTGTTCAATCATCAAGAGGCACGTTATCGCGCAAGGTTACGAACGTGAACTTTGTGTGGCGGCCATTTTTACTTACACAACCTCAAAGGGGGATTAAGAGGAGGTCAGAACGGTCATCTTTGTGCTGATATTGAATCATTTTAAACGGAAGTATTTGTCTTAATTAGCATGGATTAAGGAGGTCTGCAGGAAACAGGTGATAGAGTCGGGGGTTTAATTAAAACAATATTTTTGTGGAATTGGAATCGTTTTGAGCATAGAACCAGCGTACTATCAAACTGTGGTGGATTATTATTATTATTTTTTTTCTGAGAGACTATGCCATACCGAGAGTGGTTATGAAGACCTTGTGTGAGCACCATTAAATGTATTTAGGGATCAAGGAGACCAAGAAATAGAAGAAAATATGGCACAACAGAATTTCACAATTAGTAATCCACGTGCATTTTGGGTGAGTGGTTCTCAGCCCAGCATCAAGTGGGGTGAGTGGAAGGAGTATTTTGTTAATTACATTGAAGCTATCGATGAAGCAGGAAAAATGAAACCTGAGCAAAAAAAGAGGATTTTGCTTCACTCTTTGGGCCCGGTGGGTTTAAAAACATATTCCCGCATGTCAAAAAGTGCAGGAGGAGAAGAGAATGTGTTCGACGCTGCGTTGAAAGACTTGGATAAATACTTTGCACCTAAGGTGTGTATTGGTGTAGTGAGACATAAATTCTTTCAAAGGAAACAAAATAAAGAAGAACTTGTGGATGACTGGGAGGGTGACCTTAAAAAACTTGCGATCGACTGCAAGTTCAGAAGCTTACATGACGATCTTATCCGTGACCAATTGGTCAAGCACAGTAACAATTCCTCCATCCAAGATAGATTGTGGGTGAATGGAGATGCACCCTTAGATGATATTTTGGCAAATGTAAGACAAGCTGAGATGTCTGGGAGGTGTGCCACGGTGGTCAAAGAGTCAGAGAAAGACAGTGGAGGTGTGTTTAAATTACAAAATCAAACTAGGATCCAAGGACAGAACATGAATGGACAGTGGCGGAACAATCACAAAAGAACGCAGGAGTAGAGAGGAAATGGGAAGAGAGAAGATGCTATCGTTGCAATAGCAGAGAACATCGAACATTTAGCAAATTTTGTCCTGCTTTAAAAAAAACAATGTGGCATATGCGGGCTGTTAGGACATTTCAGTAAGATGTGTCGTAGGAAAAATAATGTAAAATTTGTAAGTAGCAATGAGGAACAAACTGAAGGGGATGCTGAAGTTGAAGACAGTTGTGTCAAGAGTTTACACGCGAATTATCTTTTGAATGTGGTGGATAATGGTGTGAAAGGGAAACCAATATGTGAAATATCTTTGGGAGGTGTTAAAGTCAGTGTGTATGCCGATTCGGGATCGCCTTACACTATGGTTAATGAAAGTGTATGGAAGAATGAGTTTGAGGGTAAAATTGGAAAACATTTATTCCCTACAGATTTGAATCCAGTGAGTTTCACTGGAGAAAACATTGACATGCTTGGTTTCAGGTGGCTTACATTTTTGTTCAAGGGGAGGTCTGCAAGAGGTAAATTATATGTAGCGAAAAATTGTCCGTCAGTACTTGGTTGGTTTGACCAAAAGAATCTACACATCATCCTGGATCCAAACAGTGTGGAAAAAGTACTCATAATGGATGAGACTAGTAAAATGGGGGATGTTCTAGTAAAAAAAATTCCAGAAGTTTTGGGGAAAAGTTTAGGAGCACTTAAAGGTTTTGAACATAAGATCAAATTAAAGGAGCAAGCGGAACCTAAGGTTCACAAAGTAAGGCCAAAACCTATATTAATAAGAGAAGAAGTCAATAAAGAGCTTCAGGGGTTATTGTCTAAGGGGGTAATTGAAGAGGTGGAGAGTTCGGAATGGATTTCTCCGGTCGTAATCGCACGCAAAAGCAATGGTAAATCCGCTTATGCATCGATTTGCGCCATTTGAACAACAATATTGTTATTGAAAGATTTCCCCTTCCAAAAATCTACGAAATGGTTTCATCTTTGAGGGGGGCGAGCTGGTTTTCTACCATTGATCTATCGGCAGCGTACCACCAGATTATGCTGTCACCTGAATCTAGGAAACTCACGGCATTCATTACACCATTTGGATGCTTCCAATTTAAACGCATGCCGTTCGGTTTAGCCTCAGCCGCTGCTGTTTTTCAGCGGCTGATGAATAAATTGTTTTGGGAAGTGAAAGGGGTAAGTTTCTTTCAGGATGACATTCTAGTTGCTGCAAAGAATGAGGAGGAACACAGCTTTATCCTCTATAAGGTTTTAGGAATATTACAAAAAGCAGGACTAAGTGTAGAACTTAGCAAGTGTAAGTTTGCGCAAAGGAACGTATCGTATCTTGGACACGTAATAAGTGCAGAGGGTGTGAAACCAAAACCATCGCTGGTGAATGCTATCATTGCTTCACCTGCCCCAAGTAATAAAGACGAAGTCAGATCATTTCTAGGCATGGCAGAGTATTGCCCCAAATGTATACCGAACTTTGCGAGTAAAATATTCAACATACGCTCCCTTCTCAAAAAGAATGCAACATTTGTATGGTCAGTTGAGTGTGGAAAAGATCTGGGAGTGTTAGTGCCTTGGGCAGTTTTGATCCAAATCTAGAGTGTTTGTTGACCACGGATGCAAGTGACAAGGGATTGGGCGCAGTTCTTTCACAGAAAATGGCACTGAAAAAAATCCTTTTATTTGCGTCAAGGGCAGTTTCTCCCTCTGAGAGTAAATATCCAATTATTGAGAGGGAAGCCTTAGCCTGTGCTTGGGCTTTAGAACCTTTCCGAGCATTTGTCTGGGGGAAAGCAGTCACTATCCGTACAGATCATCGGCCTTTGGTAAGAATTTTAACTAGCGAGGGTAGTGTTGGAGCTTCTGCTAGGTTAGCGAGAATATCTGTGAGAATGAAGGAATACATTTATCGGATTGTGTATGTGCCTGGCAAAGATAATGTTGTGGCTGACTGCTAGTCCAGACTGCCCTCCCCACTCGAAGAATGCCTAGATGATCCATGGGGTGATTTCAGCATTGCTTTAATACATGATTCTGGTGCACCGATTATTACCAAAGATGAGTGGATGAATGAACAATCTAATGACGTGTTGTTACAGGCTGTCTCCAATCATATTCGCAAAGGATGGCCAAAGAAACACCTCGTTAGTGGAGATTTGAAAGCCTTTTGGGATGTACGGAATGAATTGTCTTTGGACAGAGATTTGTTACTTAGGGGTGAGAGGATAATTCCACCTAAGGATGTACAGAAGAAGGTATTACAATTGTGTCATGAAGGACATTTTGGCATAGTTAGAAGCAAGTTGTTGGTCAAAGGAAATGTTTGGTGGCCAGGTGTTGACAAGGACGTAGAGAAATTTGTAAGGGAATGTTCAGTCTGTTCTTCTGCAGATAAATCTCTGGTGACCTTGAGACCTCCAATGAGTGAAGGCCTCATTGCTGATCTTCCTTGGGAAGTGATAGCAATGGACATCTTTGGTCCAGTTGGAGAATCAAAAGAATATATATTAGTTGTAATTGACTTGTTCACCAAATGGCCTATAGTTAAGATTGTAGAGAAAGTGGACACTAATACTGTTTTGAGGTTTTTAGACAAATTATTTTTATTAGAAGGGCTGCCTGTTTGTTTGCTAAGTGACAATGGAGTACAATTCACATCAAAATTGGCGAAGGATTATTTCCAAAAATGTGGGATCAAACACAAAACTACCTCTCTTTATAACCCGAGTGGGAACGGTACTGTTGAAAGATTCAACAGAGTATTAAAAGGTGTGATTCAGGCTGCAATGAGTAAAGGGTTAGAGTGGAAAATAGAATTACAGAAAGCTATTTGGGCATATAGGACAACAACGCATTCTGCAACGAGTTTATCCCCTTTTGTTGTGATGAGCGGTAGGACACCGAGATGCAAGTTTAACCCGAGTTGGATCATGGATGGAAAGGTTGAACAATTGTCACCTAGGGAGGTTAAGGAAAATTTGTTTTTTACACACATGAAAAGTAAAGAGGATTATGACGCACGACATGGCACCAATGATGTTCCTGTTGTGGTAGGTGATTGGGTTTGCATCAAAAAACCGATCGAAATTCCGAAGGGTGAGAGCATGTATGAGGAACCTCAGCAAGTCGCAGAGGTTCTTCGCAAATGCTATAAGACTCAAGGATGGTAGAGTGTGGAGCTTGAAAAGTGTTGCTCTAGATCCTAATCAGAAGCGTGAGGTAGATACTAGCAATTTTGAGCATCCTACTGGCTTTGAGTGGGTGGAGGATTATTTGATCTAAGTGCCTTACAATCTAAGTTGGGGGCGGACACTTGTGCGACAAGTAAAGGTATTGTGTGTGATGAACCATCTATGACAGGTCAAACTTCCAAAAGTGTTTGTGAAGAAGTCTTTCCTCTCAGGACTTCTCTTCTTGTTTGAGAGGAGAGCAGGGGTTGGCGAGTACTTCTAATTGTAACAATGAACTTATTCAAGAGGGTGACAAGGTTGTCATTGCTAAGAGGAAAAGAGTTCTTCCAGGGTGGCTGAGTGAATATGTTAGATAATAATTTTTCAATTGTTATTAGCTGTCATTTTAGATTAGGTATTGTTATTTATTTTCTTTTTTGCCTTTCTCTTTGAAGAGAGGGGGATGTGTGGTATTTGCATTGCAATTGTAATTGTCTCTTTAATCCTATTATGTGGAGCGTGGGGTGGAATACTCGTTGTCACCATCACGAGTTCCAATTCAGGGCGTCAGTTACTGCTGGTGTCCTGGAGTGGAGGTTGTACCGCCTGGCACTCACCTGTCTCCTTCCTTAATAAACCATTTATCATTCTACACTATGTTTCATCGTTCTTACAGTCAGGGGCTCATCAAGGTGCACAGCTCGCGCGCACTTGTTTCACGCGTATGATGTGGCACGAAGGATCTTGTGAGCATCACACGCAGACTACTTGCCTCTTAATTGCTGCCACACTCACTAAAGATTAGATCCACACAGGGCAGTATCTCTGGGTAGCATCGATCGAGGCAGTGTTCTGATCAGGATATCACGGTTGACTGGAAGACGCCACTAGAAGGTCAGGAAAAATCAATGCCGAAAGCGTGATCAAATCACCCCCCACGGTGCAGCCTCCATTGGCTCCTCCTGTGAGCTGAATGCACCCTCCAGATCTGCTAAATCATTTCATTACCTTCAACGAACCACTCAGTCTGGGAACCCGGACAAGATCTATGGTGGTGGACAAAAGGGCAGAGGCTGGCGCCAAGCCCGGCGCAGGCTCTCTTCCTGGACATCCTTTCCTGGCCACTGCTGAGGCTGGGGAGAGGACATGGGCTTTTGAATGAGGTTTACTTTGGTCCACTCCATACTGTAACTGTTTTGTTGGGGTTGAAAGCTTCCACTGTCTCTGCCGGTGTTGTGCCTGTTCCCTTCATGTGAGTGAAGCTTGCACTGCTGCTTTCTGTGCTCTACCTATTCTTTGCATATACATATGACGTGGACATCTTTTTTATGAGAGATGGAAACTTGCATCGCTCTTGTCCTGCCCGTACCTGTCCTGCATGCCAGGGAACCTTGCACTGCTGCTGCTCAGTCTGCAGGTGTGCTGTGTGTGAGGGAAGCCAGCTTTGCATCGACTCTTGCTACCTGTTCTGTGGATGGGCTTCATTTGAGGCATTGTTTGGAGGGGCTCAACAACTTGGCAAACCTCTCAAGGAACCAGAACTGTTTCCACTTATGAAAGCCCACCTGGCATTGCCGGCGGGGCAGCATTGCTTTACATATTCACTTCAGGGCTGCAGACGAAGGGCATAGAAAATATACGGTAGAAGAGTAGGGACCAGGACGCAGCGCAAACAATGATACTGTGCGCCCGATTTACAAAGATAAACTTAAAGCAAATGTCTTTGGGCCGATTCACAAAGGTAAACTGAGACGAAAGTCTAACTTTATGACTTTTGGTATTTACAAACATTCGTAAAGTTAGACTTTTGTCTCAGTTTAACTTAAGTTTTAGTTTTAAGTCTAACTGCGACCAAAACTTACGTTAAACTGAGACAAAAGTCTAACTTTACTACTCGTAAATGCCCTTTGTGAATAACAAAATTCGTAAAGTTAGACTTTTGTCTCAGTTTAACTTAAGTTTTGGTCTCAGTTAGACTTAAGACTAAAACTTATGTTAAACTCAGACAAAAATCTAACTTTACGAATGTTTTTGAATACCGAAAGTCGTAAAGTTAGACTTTTGTCTCAGTTTATCTTTGTGAATCGGGCCCTAAGTTTAGAACTTAAGTCTGAGCTTAGACCTAAAATCTAACGTTACTACTAGTGAAATTAGACTTTTAGTCAAAACTTAGACCAAAATTCTAACTTTTGTACTAGTAAAGTTCGATCTTAGGTCTAAACTTAGGGGCAGATTTATGAGCCCCTTGCGCCACTTTTGCGTCACTTTTCCCATGTTAAAAGTGACGCAAAAGTGGCGCAAGGGGCTCATAAATCTGCCCCGTAGACTTTTGGTCTAAGCTTAGGTTTGTGAATCCGGCCGTGTTAGCACAGGTGAGCAGTCTATATATCGAGTTTTAAATTTCGAACTACAAGTATATCGAGTTGTAAATATCGTAGGTAAAGAATATCGAAGTCAAGAATATCGATGGACAGAATATCGACCCCAAGGTAAGTATTATCGAAGTTAATAATATCGAAGTCATTAATATAGATGTAAGTAATATCGTGATCAAAAATTTCGATGTCAAGAATATCGATATTTTATTACTGTAATGTATTTTAAGATGTATTTTATTTGTATGTTAAAGATTATTGTAATGTATTTTAATACATTTAAAAATAAATGTTTAGAGATTATTAATTATTTAAAATATAATTTAGCGTTTTAGTATCAGAGCGGGTTGTGGGTTTATAGGGGAATAGGGTGGGAAGTAATTTAATTATAATTAATTAATTAATATGTATTGTTTAATTGGTATTTATGATTAATTAATTGTTAATTAATTACTAATTGTTAATTAAATATATTAATTGATTAATTAATTGTTAATTAATTATTAATTGTTAATTAATTTTATTAATTGGTTAATTATATAAGTTATAATTAGTTTAATATTAATATTTATTTATTGGTATTGTTAATTAATTAATTGTTAATTACTAATTAATTGGTGATTAAATTTTATTAATTGATTAATTGATGATTAAATTAATTATGTGAATTTTTATGTGAAGTGGGTTGTGGGTTTATAGGGGAATAGGGTGGGATGTAATTAAATTCAAATAATTACTGATAATTTTTATTTATTTGTAATTAATAATAATTAATTGTTAATTAATTATTAATTGGTATTTAATTGTTATTAGTACGTTACATATAGTAAATATAAATAATTTATTATTCCATGTTATTTGTTGTTATTGCTAATTAATGTATTGTTAATTAATAATTAATTTGTGAATAATTGTAATTTGGTAGTTAATATGTATAAATTTGTAAATAATAAGTATATTAATTATAAAGAATGTATTATTAATTGTAAATAATAGATAAACTGATATTTAAATGTATTATGTATTTTGTATGTGTAGTGTGTTGTGTGTTAAAGGGGGAATAGTGTGGGATGTAATTTAAAGTTATTTATATAAATATATATTTTAAATAATTGGTATTTAATAATACATATTTTGTAAATTAATTATTAATATGCTATTTTTTTATAACTAATTATTTAATTGGTTATTATGTTTATAGAATCCCTATGCTATCCAGTGCTTTCCCAACTGTTTCACTTACTGGAGTGGGAATAGTAATTTGTACCCCTACGCTATCCAGCGTTTTCACTACTGTTGCACTCTCTGGAGTGGGAATAGTAATTTTTACTCCTACGCTATCCAACGCTTTCCCTTCTGTTGGACTCACTGGAGTGGGAATAGTAATTTTTACCCTTACGCTATCCAACGCTTTCCCTACTATTGCACTCTCTGGAGTTGGAATAGTAATTTTTACCCCTACGCTATCCAACGCTTTCCCTACTGTTGCACTCTTTGGAGTTGGAATAGTAATTTTTACCCCTACGCTATCCAGCGCTTTCCCTACTGTTTCACTATCTGGAGTTGGAATAGTAATTTTTAACCCTACGCTATCCAGCGCTTTCCCTACTGTTTCACTTACTGGAGTGGGAATAGTAATTTGTACCCCTACGCTATCCAGCGTTTTCACTACTGTTGCACTCTCTGGAGTGGGAATAGTAATTTTTACTCCTACGCTATCCAACGCTTTCCCTTCTGTTGGACTCACTGGAGTGGGAATAGTAATTTTTACCCTTACGCTATCCAACGCTTTCCCTACTGTTGCACTCTTTGGAGTTGGAATAGTAATTTTTACCCCTACGCTATCCGGCGCTTTCCCTACTGTTTCACTTACTGGAGTGGGAATAGTATTTTTTACCCCTATGCTATCCAACGCTTTCCCTACTGTTGCACTCTCTGGAGTTGGAATAGTAATTTTTACCCCTACGCTATACAGCGCTTTCCCTACTGTTGCACTCTCTGGAGTTGGAATAGTATTTTTTACCCCTACGCTATACAGCGCTTTTCCTACTGTTGCACTCTCTGGAGTTGGAATAGTAATTTTTACCCCTACGCTATCCAGCGCTTTCCCTACTGTTTCACTTACTGGAGTGAGAATAGTAATTTTTACCCCTACGCTATCCAGCGCTTTTCCTACTGTTTCACTTACTGGAGTGGGAATAGTAATTTGTACCCCTACGCTATCCAGCGTTTTCACTACTGTTGCACTCTCTGGAGTGGGAATAGTAATTTTTACCCCTACGCTATCCAACGCTTTCCCTACTGTTGCACTCTTTGGAGTTGGAATAGTAATTTTTACCCCTATGCTATCCAGCGCTTTACCTACTGTTTCACTTACTGGAGTGGGAATAGTAATTTTTACCCCTACGCTATCCAGCGTTTTCACTACTGTTGCACTCTCTGGAGTGGGAATAGTAATTTTTACCCCTACGTTATCCAACGCTTTCCCTACTGTTGGACTCACTGGAGTGGGAATAGTAATTTTTACTCCTACGCTATCCAACATTTTCCCTACTATTGCACTCTCTGGAGTTGGAATAGTAATTCTTTTCCCTACGCTATCCAACACTTTCCCTACTGTTGCACTCTCTGGAGTGGGAATAGTAATTTTTACCCTTACGCTATCCAACGCTTTCCCTACTATTGCACTCTCTGGAGTTGGAATAGTAATTTTTACCCCTACGCTATCCAACGCTTTCTCTACTGTTGCACTCTTTGGAGTTGGAATAGTAATTTTTACCCCTACGCTATCCAGCGCTTTCCCTACTGTTTCACTTACTGGAGTGGGAATAGTAATTTGTACCCCTACGCTATCCAACGCTTTCCCTACTGTTGCACTCTTTGGAGTTGGAATAGTAATTTTTACCCCTACGCTATCCAACGCTTTCCCTACTGTTGCACTCTTTGGAGTTGGAATAGTAATTTTTACCCCTATGCTATCCAGCGCTTTACCTACTGTTTCACTTACTGGAGTGGGAATAGTAATTTGTACCCCTGCGCTATCCAACGCTTTCCCCACTGTTGCACTCTCTGGAGTTGGAATAGTAATTTTTACCCCTACGCTATCCAGCGCTTTTCCTACTGTTGCACTCTCTGGAGTTGGAATAGTAATTTTTACCTTTACGCTATCCAACGCTTTCCCTACTATTGCACTCTCTGGAGTTGGAATAGTAATTTTAACCCTACCCTATCCAACGCTTTCCCTACTGTTGCACTCTTTGGAGTTGGAATAGTAATTTTTACCCCTACGCTATCCAGCGCTTTTCCTACTGTTGCACTCTCTGGAGTTGGAATAGTAATTTTTATCTTTACGCTATCCAACGCTTTCCCTACTATTGCACTCTCTGTAGTTGGAATAGTAATTTTAACCCTACGCTATCCAACGCTTTCCCTACTGTTGCACTCTTTGGAGTTGGAATAGTAATTTTTACCCCTACGCTATCCAGCGCTTTTCCTACTGTTGCACTCTCTGGAGTTGGAATAGTAATTTTTACCTTTACGCTATCCAACGCTTTCCCTACTATTGCACTCTCTGGAGTTGGAATAGTAATTTTAACCCTACGCTATCCAACGCTTTCCCTACTATTGCACTCTCTGGAGTTGGAATTGTAATTTCAACCCTACGCTATCCAACGCTTTCCCTACTGTTGCACTCTCTGGAGTTGGAATAGTAATTTTTACCTTTACGCTATCCAACGCTTTCCCTACTATTGCACTCTCTGGAGTTGGAATAGTAATTTTAACCCTACGCTATCCAACGCTTTCCCTACTATTGCACTCTCTGGAGTTGGAATAGTAATTTTACCTCTACGCTATCCAACATTTTCCTTACTGTTGTTTTTGTTGGAGTTGGACTAGTAGTTTTATTGTGTCTGATATTTAATATGTTTTGTATTATTTTTGCTATTGTAATATATCATTAATAATAAAAATTATTCACATTAAAAATATTGATTATTATTTGCTATATGTAATTATTAAATATTTATTAATGTTATTATTTTATGTGTATAGATGTATTGGTAATTTTTAAAAACATTTAATAATTTATACGTTACAGAAATTATTAGTAAAATTAATTATTAAGTAAGTATATATATTATATATTATATGTATATGTTTAATTAAAGTTTTATTAAATTATATATATTAATTATACATTTAAAATATTATACAATATATTTAATTATGTTTATTTAATTTCTAAGTATAATTTGGTTTATTTTACATATATTTTTAAAGTAAAAGAAAAACGATATTTTTAATAACGATATTTTTGACATCGATATTTAATTTTCGATATTTTTGTACTTACCATGTTGTAGATAGGATGTCGATATTCTTGACATCGATATTTTTGTTGCGATATATTTGTAGGTCGATTTTCTGTCTGTCGAAATTATGTCATACAACCGTTAGCACAAGAGGCAGTGCAGGATATGAGGGGCATCTCTCCGGATCCAGGCTCCGGCAGCTATTTCTGACCTGGATCTGGGACCCGCCGACCCTATTAAATATTTTCAATTTTCCATGGTGTAATTTTCCGATTCTGCGACACCCTTCAGCAGTGCAGCATATTGTCTGCTTTCTGTTCAGAGCAGCCACCTGCTGGGGGTGAGGAGGCTTTCTTATTTTCTCTTTCAGCTGTGTCCAAAACAAAAGCCTGATTAAAAAGGGCCATCAGCCCTTCTTTCATTCAAGTATCATCCTCGCTGGGAGCCGTCTGGTGTCCTACATCTAGATTCCAATGCAATGGAGGGAATCAAAGGCACACAGCTCGTTATCTTTTCACACGTACTTTAGAGAAGCTATTCTTTGAGGCTGGTTTTTAACTTTGTTCAGCCCCCCTATGCAAGAGATGTGCTTCACTGTAAGAATAGCTGACATACCTATGCGGCTGAGTAATTATACAAATGATGATTTAAACGGCACGTCTGGTTTATTGTTCAATCCTTTTATAGTGCTGCTCATCCCATTGTAGGGTGTCAGGGAGCTTTACATCTCACGCAGAGAGACAATAACTCACACAAGTCGATGGTAAATCATACAACTGTGTAAACCAATTTACAAGAAATATTACATAAGAAATCTAGGGTACGAGGCACATATGGTTCATACTTGTAGACATTATGGCCCGATTCACAAAGGTAAAATGAGACGAAAGTCTAACTTTACTGCTCGTAAATGCCCTTTGTGAATACCGAAAGTCGTAAAGTTCAACTTTTGGGATTCACAAAGGGCACTTATGAGTAGCAAATGCCCTGTATGAATACCAAGAGTCGTAAAGTTAGAGTTTCGTCTCTGTGAATCGGGCCCGATATGTTGAGTGCATAGCTGGGACAGAACCAAAGTCGGGATTTGAAACATAACATAGCGGCTGGGGTTGTATATACAAACAAGAATGTATTACTACCCAAAGGAACCTTTCTTTACAAACTTTGAATAGTAACAGAGTGAGAAAAAAGCAACAAGTATCTAAATTCATTCTTGCAGTTTCCATGCAGCTCCTTGAGGCCGACTTTTGGGCGCTGCCTGATATTAGCAGCGTTGCAGCTCTTGGACTGGAAAGGACACAGGGATCTCTGTGACAAAAGCAGCGCCACTTACCTACCTACATAAAATACAAATCTTTGATCTGCACGTTTCAGGGCGCGCTGTGTCCATGTGCATAACCCGAAAACGAACTTTAAGCCAAAACTATGACTTGACAAAACACACATCTCTCCAGCAGGCGCATTGACCACTAGAGTTATCTCACCATTATTATATTTCCCGGAAATGTGCAAGGCATACACAGATCTCCACAGCAGATAACTTGACTCAGGAGACATTTTAAAATGCAGCCTGTGAGCAATTAATCAAGCAAAACAGATTTACTGTTACATTTGTCCTTAGTGCCAATTTCTATGTGGCAAATACATTTTAAAGAAATGTATAAGTTGACTGTCAGACTCTACTTTTCATAACTCCGCCCCTTGTGACTCCACCCACTTTTCTCTGCCATGCCTTGCCCCCCAAGTTATCGATTCCCTGAGTAAATCTTTTCCAATTTCAGTACTGGTTGGAGGGCAAGGGCGTGGCACTACCATTATTTGCACTGTGCACACGACACAGAATACTAGGACGAATGACTCACCACACCCCCGAAATTAAAGCTGCAAGTTCCATTGGCTGACTCAAGAAAGGGCGTTTCGTGGCAGTGTAATCAGCCTGAGGACGGGTGCCCGAGTGCCCTCCCCCTGATCCCTACTGACTCTGGGGCATATCAACAACAACCAGCGATAATTATCGCTAAGCGCACTTAGCGCTAGGATAATTATCGCCGGCTGGCGTTGATTTTTAACGCTGAGATAGCGTGCTATTAGCAACGCTTATCTCAATAGCGATAAAAATCCTCACGCTAAGTGGCTAACGTGAGATTATCGCTGGAAACCCAGCGATAATCATCGTTAGCTTGTTGATAGGGACAGACAAACTTAGCCATGATATCCTCCTTCCATAGGATATCATGGCTAAGTCAGAAAAATACCAGACGTAAAAAAGCAGCGTTAACCGCGGTTAGCGCTGCTTTTTTTGTCTCTAACAGGGTGAGCGATATTCTTGATAATAGGAGAAATGTCGCTTAGCGACATTTCTCCTATTATTTTACTCTGGAACGCCCCCTTTGCATCTCATTAGAGATGCAAGGGGAAGCGTAGAGTAAATGGGCGCTAACATGCAAATTTGCATGTTAGCCCCCTGTTGTTGATAGGGTGCTAGTTTTATCTCTGCTTTTTTGGCTTTTAAAGCCAAAAAAGCAGAGATAAAGCCCTTGTTGATATGCCCCCAAGTCCTCAAAAAGTATCACACCGCTCTCTATGTACTGACCATGTGGCTAAGCCCGGCAGAGTGCTTCATTTGAGCAGGTGGTTGCCGGTTGGACCCACCGGCACTCATTTTTGAGACTTTCACCCAGAGGAAAAGAGAGAAAAACACAAAAGGAAGAAAGAAGGAGCAGAGGAAAACAGAAGAATGGTGACAAAGTGAGAAGGCAGGCATGATAAAGAACATGAGATAAAGAGACATGGAGTTTCTGGTGGTGGCTGAATGAGGGAGATGGTGGAATCAAGATAACGCGGCCTTGCTTTTTGGCACCTCTGAAATTTGTAGAGCCAGCTGCCACTTTCTGAACAAGACTTTGGGTCCCAACACCTATTGTTTTGTAAATTAAGCGCTGCCTGGGCCAATTGATTGGTAAATCAAGGTAGTCATGGAAACGGGAACAATAGGATAGCACACACTCCCACACCCAGGCACCTACCTTCTAACAGGTAGCGGACACTGGTCAGAAATCACAAGCCGGGCGTACGCTATCACAGACCAGGGACCAAACCCGGAATGTCTAGCTGACACAATGTACAGGGTCACTGGGACTTATGCGATTCTGTGGACCTGCCGTTTTTCATGATATTTTGGGATTTGCAGTACTTGTAACCTAATCGGACAGCTACTGAATAATTTGTAGATTTTAGCAAAAAAAATTCTAGCACAAACAGATCAAAATTTGCTAAAAACAAAAGCACCTGAGCTGGTGCCGCCGCGCAGTGGCAGACTCTTTGCAAAGGTTGCCTGGTCATCTTTCAGTTGCTGATCGTTGCAATGAGATGTCAAACTAGTACTGATGAAGTGAAGTCTTTGCCTCAATAGTGTTAATGTGTGTAAAAATGCAAAACCAGCGATATAATACCGCCAAAGTATTATGGCACCTAATTCGCCTTTTCACGCTGCTTAATCTCGGTCTCCATTACTGTGCATTTCCAGTGGCCTGGACACTTGGCTGATGGTGCCACGAAGATTGGATGATGGTGCCACGAGGACTGGCTGATGGTGCCACGAGGATTGGCAGATGATGTCATGAAGATTGGCTGATGGTGCCATGAGGAATTGCAGATGGTGCCACGAGGATTGGCTGAAAATGTCATGAGTATTGGCTGAGGGTGCCATGAGAATTGGCTGATGGTGCCACTAGAATTGGTTGATGATGCCGCGAGGATTAGCTGATGGTGCCATGATGATTGGCTAATGGTGCCACGAGGATGACCTGATGGTGCCATGAGGAATTGCAGATGGTGCCACGAGGATTGGCTGAAAATGTCATGAGTATTGGCTCATGATGCCACTAGAATTGGCTGATGATGCCGCGAGGATTGGCTGATGGTGCCATGAGGATGGGCTGATGGTGTTATGCGGATTAACTGATGATGTCGGGAGGATTGGCTGATGGTGCTGCGAAGATGGGCTGATGATGCCACAAGGACTGGCTTGTGATGCCACGAGGACTGGCTGATGATGCCGCGAGGATTGGCTGATGATGCCGCGAGGATTGGCAGATGGTGCCATGAGGATGGGCTAATGGTGCCACGAGGAATGGCTGATGGTGCTATGCGGATCAACTGATGATGTCGGGAGGATTGGCTGATGGTGCTACGAAGATGGGCTGATGATGCCACAAGGACTGGCTTGTGATGCCACGAGGACTGGCTGATGATGCCACAAGGAGTGGCTGATGGTGCCACGAGGACTGGCTGATGGTGCCACGAGGATTTGCTGATGGTGCCACGAGGATGGACGGATGGTGCCACGAGGAATGGCTGATGATGCCGCGAGGATTGGCCGATGGTGCTATGAGGACTGGATGATGGTGCTACGAAGATGGGCTGATGATGCCACGAGGACTGGCTGATGGTGCCATGAGGACTGGCTGATGGTGCCATGAGGATTGGCCGATGGTGCCACGAGGATTGGCCGGTGGTGCCACGAGGATGGGCTGATGGTGCCACGAGGATGCGCTGATGTTGCCACAAGGATAGGCTGATGATGCCATCAGGACGGCTATCACCATAATAGGCTCATTATTGTAATCATGCCGTGTGTGCAGTTCTGCCAGGGCTTGTTGGGTATTTGAGTGGGATTTCTATGACTCAAGAGGAGGGCAAATAATTTACAAAACTGTGGATGGCCCATACTTTAAAGATTGTGGGGATCCCTTTCGCCTTTGTTTCCCTTCCCTGAAAATCTGCTCGCTCGGATAGAAACTTGGGGCCATGATCTACTGGTCTCCATACTGTTCCTGATGTGGCACCAGGGGCCATGTTCTCCCCTCCCCACATCTGGGAGTGTTGTTCCAGTGCATCGTATCTGGGAAAAAGAGAGGCTGCATTGAAGATGTACACTTATACGATGCACTTAATGCAATGATTAATTCTATCATATATATAGAGTGCCCCTCTGCCCCCTAGGACACTGGCAGCAGGGCACCACAGAGGTTTACTTATGTCAGCACCAACATCATCTGCATGAGAAGCTTTGATGGGCCCAAGGCAGGATTTCAATATTTAAAGAAACAATACGGTTTTATCTACCATAGAAATGCAATACGCAAGCAACCTATACTTTTTGGGTCAAGCCTAGGCAGTGCATGCAATGTCTCTTCGAGACATGCTGTATTCACTCTTTGGACTTAGAGCCCACCCATTGCCTTTTTATTTGTCTCTTTGATTGTTGTTCCAAAATGCTTGCCTGCTAGTGGTTAATCCGGTCACTTTGTTCCACCTTTTGTGTTTGATTTCCTTGCACGGAGCACCGCCCAATTACTGTTAACATTATGCTTCTGTGTTTATGTGTTCATTTGGGGGACCATTTTTTTCTTTGATTCCTGCACGTGTCACTGTTTTCCCATCTTCAATGTTTCAGCTTTGGTGCCCATCACGTAATCTCCTAGTGCCGTGCCCCCAAACCTCTCCCACAACACTGCTTGCCCAACCCCACCACCCCTCTGAGGTCCCAACTCCTCCTGTATCGCTGCTTGTTTAATAATGTTCTAGCACAGCAAATCTGAGCTATAGATGGCTTATTTAACACAAACATTTTGTATTAAAAGAAACTACACATTCTGGGAGATGTCATAGCCCAACACATCTCCTGCTACAACTACCTCTGAAAGCTATTATTTATGCCAGGTCTGCAGTACTTCATCGTCTGGACGGTAACTGCATTTTCTCACAGGTACTTGGTTGCATCTAATATTGACTTTAGGCTGAACACATCGCTTCCCTTCAGAGATGTAATCACAAGTTGGGATTGGATCGACAAGGAAGGAGCACGGGTGGCAGCATATCCGAGAGACAATAAAAACATCTCAGTTCCACACAGCCAACCGGAAATCTTACCTGGAAATCCTACCCAGTGAATAGAATTGTTTGCATTTTTTATTATTAAACTTAGTCGCTACCACAGCAACACCTGAAGACTGGCAGCCATTCAGCTGAACTGCTATCAACAATGTAGAGTGAACACATTCACCGATTTAAGGATTTCGCTATTCATGACTCCCCATCGAAAAAGATGCACAATTTCTCTCACAGTCTCAGTTCTTTTAGGGTCTCAAGCACTCCTGACTCTAGGAGATCTTACCTTGAAGAAAGTCCAACCCACTCAGTCCTAACTAGGCCTGGGCTAAAATTCCATTCTGCTCGCGGAAATTGCGATAATTTGACATTTTCGCATTCCGCGGAGAGCGCGAAAATGTCAAAAATTTCCGCAATCCGCATTTTACCGGAAATTTTTTGCTTGCTCGCGCTGTAAAATAATACATTCTCACGTGCGTGCGATCGCCTTACCTGAATCCCCGCGTTCGCCGACAAGTTTTCCCGGTCCGGTTGCGTTCTCCACAAGATTTTGGATTGTTGGTAGCCATTTGCGCTGTTCTCGCCCGCAGTAACGTCATTCGTCGCGCGATCACGTCTTTCTTCTCGCGATCATGTACCGCGAGACAAGTGAAAACAAGATGGCCGCGCCCGCGAGCAACCGCATGGGTAAGTTGGCGAGCCGCGACCACGCAGAAAATACCGCAAACGGGCGGTAAAAAAACTTCTGCATCTTCGCGATATTTCCGTGTGTTTGCGGAGATTTTTAACATTTTCGCGATAATTTGCAAAAGTAAATTTCGCAAATTCCGCCCACCCCTAGTCCTAACCTGACAGACGAACCTCTAGACCAGACAATGAGGATTAACCTGGGTAAACCAACCTCCCTAGATAGGGACATTCTACCGACCTGGTGCACCCTCACCTACTAACTACCACTGGTCAGACTGGATTACTGCCGCCACCTGGCTAAATGCCCTGATTCCAGTTTCTGCCTTAAGACACACCAGGCCCCATCCAATGAGAGAAGGGAAGAGAGTTGGGCTCATCGCCCTTTGACATTTAACTGGAGCAAGTCACCGCTTCACCTCAAAAGGGTCTTCACCTGAGACATTGGGAAGCCACAGTGGGATCTGTGCCTCAATCCAAGACAGACGTGCACCCGGGACTGGACAAGAACACAACACTTGTAAACACTGCTGTGGGGGTTAACACCCCCATAACAAACACCAAGGCAACTAGAAGCACTGCAAAGGAGGATGTGTAGGGCAGTGCAAGGCTGGAATGGAAGATGCATATGGCAGTGAGAGAGGCATGCAACAAGCTTGTGCTTTCTATTGCCATTAACAAATCCAAAATTACTACACACACAGCAAGTGTAGTACCATTAACAAATATTGTACAAATTGTCTGGCACGAATACCTCACTTTTAACGCCAGCAGCTCTGACCACTGCCAGGCTATCTGACAGGGAAAGGATCATGGCTGCAATGGAAGCCATCGCTCAGTAACTCATCCAGGCTTAGGGGCAGCGCGCTACCCCCTCTATATGGAGGATGACTATATATTAAGGGACAACCACACATCTTGTTGCTTTGACCCAGCACAAGGGTGGCTACTAGCTTTTAAGACTCGTCGAAAGGGTGCCATCTCTGCCACCCTGTATAACAGGACAGGCCCACACCACTGAATAAGATTGTAGTACTTCACATTTCAAAAGTCTGTTCTGAACCTAACTGACCGGAGAAGCTACAGAGCTGTACATGGTTTACCTGTGCCCCACGCACTAACACGATTAAAGATTTACAGAATCACTTGGATCGAGTAGCAGGATTTGCACTGGATTTTCTCCAGTCAGTATCACAGGACTGTCACAGGATGAAGGCATCCCTCCATGACACGGGAAGCTACAGACCTGTACATGGTTACCAGTGGCCGACATACTACCAATATTAAACATCTACAGAATCCCTGGGCCTAGTAACAGCACTGGATATTCATCAGTCAGCATCACAGGACTGTCACAGGATCATGGCATCCCTCCATGACCCAAGAAGCTACAGATCTGTGCATGGTTACCAGTGGCCGACATGCTACCATTATTAAACATATACAGAATCCCCTGGGCCTAGTAACAACACTGGACATTCATGAGTCAGCGTCACAGGACTGTCACAGGATCAAGACGTCCCTCCATGACGCGAGAAGATGCAGACCTGTACATGGTTACCAGTGGCCGACATGATACCATTATTAAACATTTACAGAATCCCCTGTGCCTAGTAACAGCACTGGACATTCATCAGTCAGCGTCACAGGACCGTCACAGGATCAAGACAATTCTCCATGACCTAAGAAGCTACAGAGCTGTATATGGTTTACCAATGGCCGACATACTACCATTATTAAACATCTACAGAATCCCTGGGCCTAGTAACAGCACTGGACATTCATCAGTCAGCATCACAGGACTGTCACAGGATCATGGCATCCCTCAATGACGCGAGAAGCTACACACCTGTACATGGTTACCAGTGGCTGACATGCTACCATTATTAAACATTTACAGAATTACCTGGACCGAGTAGCAGGATTTGCCCTGGATTTTCTCCAGTCAGTATCACAGGACCGTCACAGGATCAAGGCATCCCTTCCATGACCAGAGAAGCTACAGACCTGTACATGGTTTACCTGTGGTTCACACGCTACCATAAGTAAACTTATACAGGATTACCATGACTGAGTAGCAGGATTTGCACTGCATTTTCCCCAATCAGTATCACAGGACCGTCACAGGATCAAGGCATCCCTCTATGACACGAGAAGGTACAAACCTGTACATGGTTTACCTGTGGTTCACACGCTACCATAAGTAAAGTTCCACAGGATTACCTGGACTGAGTAGGAGCACAGGATATTCCTCAGTCAGCTTCACGTGACCGTCACATGATCCAGACGTCCCTCCTGATGTAACAGACAACAACCTTTACTCTACAGTCAATTGAGGAGTGATCAATTTTTTATTGTGCGTTTGTGTTTAATGACATAGCAGGTAGTCCTTGTTATTGTAGACAGGTACAAAACCAAAGCATAGGAATATTGTAGAGAAAAGCAGTACATAGGAACATGTTAGGGAAAACCAGTGTATAGGAATATTGTAGGGAAAACCAGTGCAGAGGCACATGTTAGCGACAACTAATATATAGGAACATGTTTGAGACTACATGAGCAATAGAAGGGAAATGTGGTGTTTGATAAAGTTTGGTGAGCAGCAAGTGGACGCAGACACAAAACGACAACTAAATAATCTAGAACAATCCTGATGTCCAGTGATGCAGAAAGAAGAAATATGGTAAACATATGTACCGATAAGTTATCAATGGAAATGATTGACGCTTTCTATGTAAGATAGTTCTTGGTACCATTAAAGCTGCCACCAGCCATAGGCTCTTGAACATGTCCAATGGCTTGAAGGAAAGGGCATTCCTGGATAGGATATTTAATGTCTGGCTTATCGCTGCCTCTTAGCAAACTGAAAAGGAGCTTTCAAAAACCCCACTCCATGAATGAGTGGCAACAAAAGAACTCACCTGCATGTGCCACGTGTGCGCTTTCTCCAATATGCACCTCCAGTAGCTGCTGTTTGAAGGTTTATAGTAGAGACCAGGTGTGCTGGGCACACACGGGGAAAGTGCGCCCTATTACATAGAATGTGCTACTTTGGGGACAGCGCATTCAGGTGAAAAACAGAGCGGCTGCTTTGTAGCCGCCCTGCGTGTCACTGCACAGGCGGCAACACATCTGCACTTTTAAGGAGACTAGAGATCCCCTGGCAGGGGGTGCAGTGAGTGACTGCACTCGTCTGCAAGGGGATGTTTGGGGGTCCATAGGACCCCTTTCCCCTCTCCAGAGCGCTGATATCAGGCTTCTTCGCCTCTGCACCCACATCTATAATACTATACTAGCTACAGTGGTGCAAGGGATCGATTTATTAGCAACACAAACACTATCACTTCACATATAAAAGACAACAATCAATAATAAAGAGTTACCCATGACAAGTTGTAAGAAAAATGATCTGTTATATTCATACGAGATACAAAACTCCAACATACAATGCACAACTGGTGCTCACAAGGTACATGAACACAATGATTACAGCATACATTTCACAGTGTAAACAGAAGAACAATGGCAAAAGGAAAACATGCACAAGAAAAGAAACATTAAAGAAAAATCCTCAGTTCAGTATAAAAACAGAAAGTAAAGTCTGAACGCCAACTTTAAAATTCGGTAAAATGGTTTCTGACCAGCAAGTTTTCAATTTACAGCAAGTTGAGGCCATGTGACTGAGGTTAGTCTCTTGTTTCACACATGGCCAAGGATGTGAGTGAGGTCAGCCTCTTGTTTCACACATGGCCAAGGATGTGAGTGAGGTCAGCCTCTTGTTTCACACATGGCCAAGGATGTGAGTGAGGTCAGCCTCTTGTTTCACACATGGCCAAGGATGTGAGTGAGGTTAGCCTCTTGTTTCACACATGGGCAAGGATGTGAGTGAGGTCAGCCTCTTGTTTCACACATGGCCAAGGATGTGAGTGAGGTTAGCCTCTTGTTTCACACAAATGGCCGTGGATGTGAGTGAGGTCAGCCTCTTGTTTCACACAAATGGCCGAGGATGTGAGTGAGGTCAGCCTCTTGTTTCACACATGGCCGAGGATGTGAGTGAGGTCAGCCTCTTGTTTCACACATGGCCGAGGATGTGAGTGAGGTCAGTCTCTTGTTTCACACTTGGACGAGGATGTGAGTGAGGTTAGCATCTTGTTTCACACATGGCCGAGGATGTGAGTGAGGTTAGCCTCTTGTTTGACACATGGCCGGGGATGTGAGTGAGGTTAGCCTCTTGTTCCACACATGGCCGAGGATGTGAGTGAGGTTAGCCTCTTGTTCCACACATGGCCGAGGATGTGAGTGAGGTTAGCCTCTTCTTCCACACATGGCCGAGGATGTGAGTGAGGTTAGCCTCTTGTTCCACACATGGCCGAGGATGTGAGTGAGGTTAGCCTCTGTTTCACACATGGACGAGGATGTGAGTGAGGTTAGCCTCTTGTTTAACACATGGCCGAGGATGTAAGTGAGGTTAGCCTCTTGTTTCACACATGGCCGAGGATGTGAGTGAGGTTAGCCTCTTGTTTCACACATGGCCGAGGATGTGAGTGAGGTTAGCCTCTTGTTTCACACATGGCCGAGGACGTGAGTGAGGTTACCCTCTTGTTTCACACATGGCCAAGGATGTGAGTGAGATTAGCCTCTTGTTTCCCACATCCATTAATGGCCAAAGACTTTTTATTGAAACTTAAAGTGGACCAGTCGTTCACCCGAAATAACAGCAGTCAAATGGCAGACCCAGTGACCACAGATGCTGCGTTCGGCATACTCTCTCCACCAGTGATGGTCAGTACAAGTATCGACAATAAAGTGGAGCCCAAATTCTGGATTGAAAAGCAATCCATATGGTTTGGGCATTGATCGTGTCATGTGAACACTATTACAGCTCATCTGTGAAGCATCTTACCAACCCCATTAGAAGTGCAATGATTGCAAATGGATGGGTAATCAATGTGTGTTGCTTAAAAGCTGAATAGGTCACCCAGAATGCAAGAGGTTTTCTGCCCATCTGGGTTGCACCTTAATGGTCCGTACATAAGGTTGGCAGAAGGTGTCGGGCAGCACACTTCTGGTACCAAGCAGTTTTCATAAGGGTTGTTTACGAGGGAGAAGTGTTGAAGTGGGAGTTTTTGTCAAACACAAAAGAACAAACGGTGATGACTGTGCATGTAAATAGGTGAGAACTGGCTTCAGGCTTGCATGTATCTAAGTGAGGACTTGCTGCAGGCTTGCATGTATCTAGCGAGAACTGGATGCAGGCCTGCATGTATCTAAGTCAGGACTAGCTGCAGGCTTGCATGTATCTAAGTGAGGACTGGCTGCAGGCTTGCATGCATCTTTGAAAGAACTGGCTGCATGCTTGCATGTATCTAGTGAGAACTGGCTGCAGGCTTGCATGTATCTAGTGAGAATGGATGCAGCCCTGCATGTATCTAAGTCAGGACTGGCTGCAGGCTTGCATGTATCTAAGTGAGGACTGGCTGCAGGCTTGCATGTATCTAAGTCAGGACTGGCTGCAGGCTTACATGTATCTAGTGAGAACTGGCTGCAGGCTTGCATGTATCTAGTGAGAACTGGCTGCAGGCTTGCATGTATCTAGTGAGAACTGGCTGCAGGCGTGCATGTATCTAGTGAGAACTGGCTGCAGGCTTGCATGCATCTAGTGAGAACTGGCTGCAGGCTTGCATGTATCTAGTGAGAACTGGCTGCAGGCTTGCATGTATCTACATGAGGACTGGCTGCAGGCTTGCATGTATCTAGGTGAGAACCGGCTGCAGGCTTGCATGTATCTAAGTGAGGACTGGTTTCAGGCTTGCATGTATCTAGGTGAGAGCTGGCTACAGGCTTGTGTGTATCTAGGTGATAATTGGCTGCAGGCTTGCATGTATCTTTGAAAGGACTGGCTGCAGGCTTGCATGTATCTAGGTGAGGACTGGCTGCATGCTTGTATGTATCTTTGAAAGGACTGCCTGCCTGCTTGCATGTATCTAGGTGAGAACTGGCTGCAGACTTGCATGTATCTTTGAAAGGACTGGCTGAATGCTTGCATGTATCTAGGTGAGAACTGGCTGCAGGCTTGAATGTATCTTTGAAAGGACCGGCTGCATGCTTGCATGTATCTAGGTGAGAACTGGCTGCAGGCTTGAATGTATCTTTGAAAGGACCGGCTGCATGCTTGCATGTATCTACGTGAGAACTGGTTGCAGGCTTGCATGTATCTAGGTGAGAACAGGCTGGAGGCTTGCATGCATCTAGGTGAGGAATGGCTGGAGGCTTGCATTCATCTAGGTGAGGACTGACTGCAGGCTTGCATGTATCTAGGTGAGAACAGGCTGCAGGCTTGCATGTATCTAGGTGAGAACAGGATGGAGGCTTGCATGCATCTAGGTGAGGAATGGCTGGAGGCTTGCATGCATCTAGGTGAGAACATGATGGAAGCATTCTTGTATCTTTGAAAGGACTGGCTACATGCTTGCATTTATCTAGGTGAGAGCTGGCTGCAGGCTTGTGTGTATCTAGGTGAGAACTGGTTGCAGGCTTGCATGTATCTTTGAAAGGAGTGGTTGAATGCTTGCATGTATCTAGGTGAGGACTGGCTGCAGGCTTGCATGTATCTAGGTGAGGACTGGCTGCAGACTTGCATGTATCTTTGAAAGGATGGGCTGCATGCTTGCATACATCTAGGTGAGAACTGGCTGCAGGCTTGCGTGTATCTTTGAAAGGACTGGCTGCATGCTTGCATGCATCTAGGTGAGAACTGGCTGCAGGCTTGCATGTATGTAGGTGAGGACTGACTGCAGACTTGCATGTATCTTTGAAAGGACTGGCTGCATGCTTGCATGTATCTAGGTGAGGACTGGCTGTAGGCTTGCGTGTATCTTTGAAAGGACTGGCTGCATGCTTGCATGTATCTAGGTGAGGACTGGCTGCAGGCTTGCGTGTATCTTTGAAAGGACTGGCTGCAGGCTTGCATGTATCTTTGAAAGGACTGGCTGCATGCTTGCATGTATCTAGGTGAGGACTGGCTGCAGGCTTGTGTGTATCTTTGAAAGAACTGGCTGCAGGCTTGCATGTATCTAGGTGAGGACTGACTGCAGACTTGCATGTATCTTTGAAAGGACTGGCTGCATGCTTGCATGTATCTAGGTGAGGACTGGCTGCAGGCTTGCGTGTATCTTTGAAAGAACTGGCTGCAGGCTTGCATGTATCTAGGTGAGGACTGACTGCAGACTTGCATGTATCTTTGAAAGGACTGGCTGCATGCGTGCATGTATCTAGGTGAGGACTGGCTGCAGGCTTGCATGTATCTTTGAAAGGACTGGCTGCAGACTTGCATGTATCAAGGTGAGGACTGGCTGCAGGCTTGCATGTATCTTTGAAAGGACTGGCTGCATGCTTGCATGTATCTAGGTGAGGACTGGCTGCAGGCTTGCATGTATCTAGGGGAAAACTGGCTGTAGGCTTGAATGTATCTTTGAAAGGACCGGATGCATGCTTGCATGTATCTAGGTGAGAACTGGTTGCAGGCTTGCATGTATTTAGGTGAGGACTGACCGCAGACTTGCATGTATCTAGGTGAGGACTGGCTGCAGGCTTGAATGTATCTTTGAAAGGACCGGCTGCATGCTTGCATGTATCTAGGTGAGAACTGGTTGCAGGCTTGCATGTATCTAGGTGAGGACTGACTGCAGACTTGCATGTATCTAGGTGAGGACTGGCTGCAGGCTTGCATGTATCTAGGTGAGAACTGGCAGCATGTTTGCATGTATCTAGGTGAGAACTGGCAGCAGGCTTGCATGTATCTTTAAAAGGACTGGCTGCATGCTTGCATGTATCTAGTGAGAACTGGCTGCAGGCTTGTATGTATCTAGGTGAGAGAAGACTGACTGCAGGCATGCATGTATGTGAGTGAGCGAACACTGGCTGCAGGCCTGCATGCAACTTTGAAAGGGCAGGCTGGATATTTGCATTATATAGGAAATGACTAGCTGCAGACTTGTATTTATCTAGGCGAGAACTAGCTGCACACTTGTATGTTTCAAAGGGAAGTGTAGCTGCACAGGTGCATGTCTCAAGAGGGATAGTAGGCTGTACACTGGCATTTCTCAAAAGGGGGTAGCTGTACACTTGCATGCTTCAGGGGGAGATTAGCTTCACATTTGCATGTCTCAGGAGGGAGGATAGCAGCACACTTGCATGCCTCAGGTGTGAGGGTAGTAGCACACTTGCATGTCTCAGGGGGAGGGTTGCAACACACTTGCAGGCCTCAGGTTTGAGGGTAGCAGCACACTTGCATGCCTCAGGTGTGAGGGTAGCAGCACACTTGCATGCCTCAGGTGTGAGGGTAGTAGCACACTTGCAGGCCTCAGGTGTGAAGGTAGTAGCACACTTGCAGGCCTCAGGTTTGAGGGTAGCAACACACTTGCATGTCTCAGGGGGAGGGTAGCAGCACACTTGCAGGCCTCAGGTTTGAGGGTAGCAGCACACTTGCATGCCTCATGTGTGAGGGTAGCAGCACACTTGCATGCCTCAGGTGTGAGGGTAGTAGCACACTTGCAGGCCTCAGGTTTGAGGGTAGCAACACACTTGCATGTCTCAGGGGGAGTGTAGCAGCACACTTGCAGGCCTCAGGTTTGAGGGTAGCAGCACACTTACATGTCTCAGGGGAGGGTTGCTGCACACTTGCATGTCTCAGGGGGAGGGTAGCAGCACACTTGCAGGCCTCGGGTTTGAGGGTAGCAGCACACTTGCATGCCTCAGGTGTGAGGGTAGCTGCACACTTGCATGTCTCAGGGGGAGGGTAGCAGCACACTTGCAGGCCTCAGGTTTGAGGGTAGCAGCACACTTGCATGTCTCAGGGGGAGGGTAGCAGCACACTTGCAGGCCTCAGGTTTGAGGGTAGCAGCACACTTGCATGTCTCAGGGGAGGGTAGCTGCACACTTGCATGTCTCAGGGGGAGGGTAGCAGCACACTTGCAGGCCTCAGGTTTGAGGGTAGCAGCACACTTGCATGTCTCAGGGGAGGGTAGCTGCACACTTGCATGTCTCAGGGGGAGGGTAGCAGCACACTTGCAGGCCTCAGGTTTGAGGGTAGCAGCACACTTGCATGCCTCAGGTGTGAGGGTAGCAGCACACTTGCAGGCCTCAGGTTTGAGGGTAGCAGCACACTTGCATGTCTCAGGGGGGAGGGTAGCTGTACATTTGCATGTCTAAGGGGAGAGGGTAGCTGTACATTTGCATGTCTCAGGGTGAGGGTAGCTGCACACTTGCATGTCTCAGGGGGAGGGTAGCTGTACATTTGAATGTCTGATGGGGGAGGGTAGCAGCACACTTGCATGCCTCAGGTGTGAGGGTAGGTGTGAGGGTAGCAGCACACTTGCATGTCTCAGGGGGCAGGTAGCAGCACACTTGCATGTCTCAGGGGGAGAGTAGCAGTACATTTGTATGTCTCAGGGGAGAGGATAGCTGTACATTTGCATGTCTCAGGGGGGAGGGTAGCTGTACACTTGCATGTCTCAGGGGGGGGTAGCTGTACATTTGAATGTCTGATGGGGGAGGGTAGCAGCACACTTGCATGTCTCAGGGGGCAGGTAGCAACACACTTGCATGTCTCAGGGGGAGAGTAGCGGTACATTTGTATGTCTCAGGGGAGAGATAGCTGTACATTTGCATGTCTCAGGGGGGAGGGTAGCTGTACACTTGCATGTCTCAGGGGGAGGGTAGCTGTACATTTGAATGTCTGATGGGGGAGGGTAGCAGCACACTTGCATGCCTCAGGTGTGAGGGTAGGTGTGAGGGTAGCAGCACACTTGCATGTCTCAGGGGGCAGGTAGCAGCACACTTGCATGTCTCAGGGGGAGAGTAGCAGTACATTTGTATGTCTCAGGGGAGAGGATAGCTGTACATTTGCATGTCTCAGGGGGGAGGGTAGCTGTACACTTGCATTTCTCAGGGGGAGGGTAGCTGTACATTTGAATGTCTGATGGGGGAGGGTAGCAGCACACTTGCAGGCCTCAGGTGTGAGGGTAGGTGTGAGGGTAGCAGCACACTTGCATGTCTCGGGGGCGGGTAGCAGCACACTTGCATGTCTCAGGGGGAGAGTAGCGGTACATTTGTATGTCTCAGGGGAGAGATAGCTGTACATTTGCATGTCTCAGGGGGAGAGTAGCGGTACAATTGTATGTCTCAGGGGAGAGATAGCTGTACACTTGCATGTCTCAGGGGAGAGGATAGCTGTACATTTGAATGTCTGATGGGGGAGGGTAGCAGCACACTTGCATGCCTCAGGTGTGAGGGTAGGTGTGAGGGTAGCAGCACACTTGCATGTCTCAGGGGGCGGGTAGCAGCACACTTGCATGTCTCAGGGGGAGAGTAGTGGTACATTTTTATGTCTCAGGGGAGAGGATAGCTGTACATTTGCATGTCTCAGGGGGGAGGGTAGCTGTACACTTGCATGTCTCTGGGGGAGGGTAGCTGTACATTTGAATGTCTGATGGGGGAGGGTAGCAGCACACTTGCAGGCCTCAGGTGTGAGGGTAGCTGTGAGGGTAGCAGCACACTTGCATGTCTCAGGGGGCAGGTAGCAGCACACTTGCATGTCTCAGGGGGAGAGTAGCAGTACATTTGTATGTCTCAGGGGAGAGGATAGCTGTACATTTGCATGTCTCAGGGGGGAGGGTAGCTGTACACTTGCATGTCTCAGGGGGAGGGTAGCTGTACATTTGAATGTCTGATGGGGGAGGGTAGCAGCACACTTGCAGGCCTCAGGTGTGAGGGTAGGTGTGAGGGTAGCAGCACACTTGCATGTCTCAGGGGGCGGGTAGCAGCACACTTGCATGTCTCAGGGGGAGAGTAGCGGTACATTTGTATGTCTCAGGGGAGAGATAGCTGTACATTTGCATGTCTCAGGGGGAGAGTAGCGGTACATTTGTATGTCTCAGGGGAGAGATAGCTGTACACTTGCATGTCTCAGGGGAGAGGATAGCTGTACATTTGAATGTCTGATGGGGGAGGGTAGCAGCACACTTGCATGCCTCAGGTGTGAGGGTAAGTGTGAGGGTAGCAGCACACTTGCATGTCTCAGGGGGCGGGTAGCAGCACACTTGCATGTCTCAGGGGGAGAGTAGCGGTACATTTGTATGTCTCAGGGGAGAGATAGCTGTACATTTGCATGTCTCAGGGGGAGAGTAGCGGTACAATTGTATGTCTCAGGGGAGAGATAGCTGTACACTTGCATGTCTCAGGGGAGAGGATAGCTGTACATTTGAATGTCTGATGGGGGAGGGTAGCAGCACACTTGCATGCCTCAGGTGTGAGGGTAGGTGTGAGGGTAGCAGCACACTTGCATGTCTCAGGGGGCGGGTAGCAGCACACTTGCATGTCTCAGGGGGAGAGTAGTGGTACATTTTTATGTCTCAGGGGAGAGGATAGCTGTACATTTGCATGTCTCAGGGGGGAGGGTAGCTGTACACTTGCATGTCTCTGGGGGAGGGTAGCTGTACATTTGAATGTCTGATGGGGGAGGGTAGCAGCACACTTGCAGGCCTCAGGTGTGAGGGTAGCTGTGAGGGTAGCAGCACACTTGCATGTCTCAGGGGGCAGGTAGCAGCACACTTGCATGTCTCAGGGGGAGAGTAGCAGTACATTTGTATGTCTCAGGGGAGAGGATAGCTGTACATTTGCATGTCTCAGGGGGGAGGGTAGCTGTACACTTGCATGTCTCAGGGGGAGGGTAGCTGTACATTTGAATGTCTGATGGGGGAGGGTAGCAGCACACTTGCAGGCCTCAGGTGTGAGGGTAGGTGTGAGGGTAGCAGCACACTTGCATGTCTCAGGGGGCGGGTAGCAGCACACTTGCATGTCTCAGGGGGAGAGTAGCGGTACATTTGTATGTCTCAGGGGAGAGATAGCTGTACATTTGCATGTCTCAGGGGGAGAGTAGCGGTACATTTGTATGTCTCAGGGGAGAGATAGCTGTACACTTGCATGTCTCAGGGGAGAGGATAGCTGTACATTTGAATGTCTGATGGGGGAGGGTAGCAGAACACTTGCATGCCTCAGGTGTGAGGGTAAGTGTGAGGGTAGCAGCACACTTGCATGTCTCAGGGGGCGGGTAGCAGCACACTTGCATGTCTCAGGGGGAGAGTAGCGGTACATTTTTATGTCTCAGGGGAGAGGATAGCTGTACATTTGCATGTCTCACGGGGAGAGTAGCTGCACACTTGCAAGTCTCAGGGGAGGAGGATAGCACCCCACTTGCATGTCTCGAGGGAGGGTAGCAGCCCACTTGCATGTCTCGGGGGAGGGTAGCTGCACACCTGCATGTCTCAAAAGGGAGTGTAGGCTGTACACTTACGAGTGTCTCTAGGGCGGGACAGCTGCAGGTGGGAGTGTCTCTAGGGGGAGCACTGCCTTCACAAAAGCTGTCTTCTGCAGACATGTGGAGAGCTATTTATCTCAGCTCTTTCAGGACAAAGTGAAGGCCCCGTTCGACCCTTCCAAAGAGTAGCAGTTTTGCCTTTGGCAATGTTCTCCAGGCAGCCATTGTACATAAACTTTAACGTTCACCTAAAAACGGTGGCAACTCGCCACACTTACTTTTAGAAATATACCTTTGAAAATTGTCGGCCGGAACTGAAAGTGTTATGAAAAAAATCTAGCCATGAAAAGAAGTTCCCCCAGCTGACATGTTGAGCACCTAATAAAACAGATTTAGTTGTGTCGACGGGCGTGTCCTGAGATGTTCCACTCTTTAGTCACCTGGCTCGGATGCTGAGGCTGAAGAGAGACACCGCATCACTTCTGAAAGATGGGAGCACTTTAAACCCGCGGGGGGGGGGGGGGGGGGGGGGGTGGTCCTCGACTTCCTGCTAACAAGGCAGGATGGGTAAGAGGCACAGCTAGCCATGTTTGAACCCTGACGAGCGCCGGGCAATTGTGGGAAAGGCAAAACGCCTTGGATGCAAGAGAAGGGTGTATTGTGTTGTAGAAAATGTGGCTTTTTTTAATGACGTTTTTTATTAGAATGTTGGTGCTGTTTGTATTGTGGTTGATTGTATTTTAAGTATTATTAAATCTTAGCTCTTAATGTGGCTGTATTGTTTGGTATCATGGCTTGGTAATGTACACTGCTCCGTTGCTTCCCACTCAGGTCTGCACTGTATAAACATCAGTACCTACACACATAGGAGCTAATCTCACGACACCACGCAACACTACTTGACTCCATTCACAGAACCACCACCAGCAACAATGCACCACCTCTCGTGGAATTAATCACTACGTTAATCCTACTGACTAGGGCCAGAGGACTTCAACCTACAAGCCAACCTTCCACCACACCTCACAGTCTGCGACAATCACTGAGAGCCTTAGGGTATCGGGGCCAAACAAACAGCCAGCCCACGGCAGAGGACAACTACCCTACGCACCCTTGATAAGTTAAGGGGGCATTGTGAACCACGAGGGCACTCCATCCACATCCATCGAAGAACAGCAACCACAGCACACAAATGGGAACTCTTTCAACACAAGAGGGCTATCTAAGGGCCTGAGAGTATCGGAGCCCAACAAAGGGGCCCTCATAGCGGCCCCTGTCATGTGGTCACATTTAGGCCCTGGCAGGAACACCACCATTTTGCATGAACACGTTTAAACTTAAAATCTTTTCTTGAACTTTGACACTTGACACACTTTTTGCTTGAGCGCTTGTACGGATATTCTTCCACAAAACAACTTTGTTTACATTAAAATCTTCTTAGGCATATTATCAGAACCTTGAATATTCTGTACAAAAGCTAAAGTACACCACGCAAAATGATGTTGTTTGTTGTTCACTCGGCGACAGCTTTGTCAGGATAGAATCGATAATGACAGCCTGACTGTGACTTCGGCACGGCAACAGGGGTGATGTTTATTATATAAACTGCATCACTCCCTTGGTGAGGCAGAGGAGCATTTCATTGGTACTCTGAGGTCAACCCATGCCGGCATTCCAGCTCAGCTGATTCCTGTTTACCTCCTTTGGGGGATGAAGTACATCTCTCCCCCAAGATGTGCTTCTTGATGACACTTACCCACAGGTAACGGGGGAGTTATCTCACCCTACAGGGATTCTGGCAGATTCACCCACCCTAGGGACCGTAGGATAGGTAGCACTAGGTAGGAGTACAGAAAATAGGAGTCCTTCTATGCGAGCATATATCCTGTGTTACAGCACAATGTTTGACCTGTTTATTATCTCCACCATTCTCGCAATGGTGATCATGTTATTCTGTTTCCTTCTATTGATTATTGCAGCACACACATTTTACTGAAGAATCACAATTCTTCAATAAATATTGAGGCACCATGTTGTGTATTTCTTGTGTATCTCTTTGGGTATGCATGAGTAACCAAACTAAATGGTTCTAGCTCTGTTTCCACGATGTCCTTGGGGAGTCAGAGTTGTCATGTTCCGAGGTTGCACATTCCACCTGCTTCCTTACCTAGTCAGGGGCGCCGATGGTGCACTGCGAGCTCGCAGGAGTGAGGCCGACACATCCGATGGCGCGCTTACAGTCAGCCATGCTCAGTTTTGATGTTCATGCTGTCCAACGACGCACCATCGATGAATCACAGTCAGTCTGAGGGCAAGGTCCCAATGTCTCCTCACAGTGTAACTATACAGCTTCATCAAAGAGACATGCACATGAAGACACAAGGCCACAACATGACACAAATCATGTTTCATTCACATCCAGAGCAGTCCTCACACATGTGTGCACAATTCCTGTCTGTGGAATAGAAAGCACTAAACAACCTCCTTCCCCAAACCTAGGCCCTCGCACACCGAGTGATAAACACTCTCTGTGACACCCTCCTCCACCACCTCAGCCCCTCACACACCAAGTGATGAACACTCTCTGACATCCTCCTTTACCACCCTAGGCCCTCGCACACCAAGTGATGAACACTCTCTGTGACACCCTCCGCCACCACCCAGCCCAACGCACACCAAGTGAGGAGCACTCTCCAACACGCTCTAAGACACCCTCCTTCACCATCCCAGCCACTCGCACACCAAGTGATAAACACTCTCTGTGACACCCTCCGCCACCACCCCAGCCCCTCGCACACCAAGTGAACACTCTCTGACATCCTCCTTTACCACCCCAGCCCATCGCACACCAAGTGAACACTCTCTGACATCCTCCTCCACCACCCCAGCCCCTCGCACACCAAGTGATAAACACTCTCTGTGACACCCTCCGCCACCACCCAGCCCAACGCACACCAAGTGAACACTCTCTGACATCCTCCTTCACCACCCTAGGCCCTCGCACACCAAGTGATGAACACTCTCTGTGACACCCTCCTCCACCACCCCAGCCCCTCGCACACCAAGTGATAAACACTCTCTGTGACACCCTCCTCCACCACCCCAGCCCCTCGCACACCAAGTGATGAACACTCTCTGACATCCTCCTCCACCACCCCAGCCCCTCGCACACCAAGTGATAAACACTCTCTGACATCCTCCTTTACCACCCTAGCCCCTCGCACACCAAGTGATGAACACTCTCTGTGACACCCTCCTCCACCACCCCAGCCCCTCGCACACCAAGTGATAAACACTCTCTGTGACACCCTCCTCCACCACCCCAGCCCCTCGCACACCAAGTGAGGAGCACTCTCCAACACGCTCTAAGACACCCTCCTTCACCATCCCAGCCACTCGCACACCAAGTGATAAACACTCTCTGTGACACCCTCCGCCACCACCCCAGCCCCTCGCACACCAAGTGAACACTCTCTGACATCCTCCTTTACCACCCCAGCCCATCGCACACCAAGTGAACACTCTCTGACATCCTCCTCCACCACCCCAGCCCCTCGCACACCAAGTGATAAACACTCTCTGTGACACCCTCCGCCACCACCCAGCCCAACGCACACCAAGTGAACACTCTCTGACATCCTCCTTCACCACCCTAGCCCCTCGCACACCAAGTGATGAACACTCTCTGTGACACCCTCCTCCACCACCCCAGCCCCTCGCACACCAAGTGATAAACACTCTCTGTGACACCCTCCTCCACCACCCCAGCCCCTCGCACACCAAGTGATGAACACTCTCTGACATCCTCCTCCACCACCCCAGCCCCTCGCACACCAAGTGATAAACACTCTCTGACATCCTCCTTTACCACCCTAGCCCCTCGCACACCAAGTGATGAACACTCTCTGTGACACCCTCCTCCACCACCCCAGCCCCTCGCACACCAAGTGATAAACACTCTCTGTGACACCCTCCTCCACCACCCCAGCCCCTCGCACACCAAGTGAGGAGCACTCTCCAACACGCTCTAAGACACCCTCCTTCACCATCCCAGCCACTCGCACACCAAGTGATAAACACTCTCTGTGACACCCTCCGCCACCACCCCAGCCCCTCGCACACCAAGTGAACACTCTCTGACATCCTCCTTTACCACCCCAGCCCATCGCACACCAAGTGAACACTCTCTGACATCCTCCTCCACCACCCCAGCCCCTCGCACACCAAGTGATAAACACTCTCTGTGACACCCTCCGCCACCACCCAGCCCAACGCACACCAAGTGAACACTCTCTGACATCCTCCTTCACCACCCTAGCCCCTCGCACACCAAGTGATGAACACTCTCTGTGACACCCTCCTCCACCACCCCAGCCCCTCGCACACCAAGTGATAAACACTCTCTGTGACACCCTCCTCCACCACCCCAGCCCCTCGCACACCAAGTGATGAACACTCTCTGACATCCTCCTCCACCACCCCAGCCCCTCGCACACCAAGTGATAAACACTCTCTGACATCCTCCTTTACCACCCTAGCCCCTCGCACACCAAGTGATGAACACTCTCTGTGACACCCTCCTCCACCACCCCAGCCCCTCGCACACCAAGTGATAAACACTCTCTGTGACACCCTCCTCCACCACCCCAGCCCCTCGCACACCAAGTGATGAACACTCTCTGACATCCTCCTCCACCACCCCAGCCCCTCGCACACCAAGTGATAAACACTCTCTGACATCCTCCTTTACCACCCTAGCCCCTCGCACACCAAGTGATAAACACTCTCTCTGACATCCTCCTTCACCACCCTAGCCCCTCGCACACCAAGTGATAAACACTCTCTCTGACATCCTCCTTCACCACCCTAGCCCCTCGCACACCAAGTGATAAACACTCTCTCTGACATCCTCCTCCACCACCCCAGCCCCTCGCACACCAAGTGATAAACACTCTCTCTGACATCCTCCTTCACCACCCTAGCCCCTCGCACACCAAGTGAGGAGCACTCTCCAACACGGTCTAAGACACCCTCCTCCACCACCCTAGCCCCTCGCACACCAAGTGAGGAGCACTCTCCAACACGGTCTAAGACACCCTCCTTCACCACCCCAGCCACTCGCACACCAAGGGATGAACACTCTCAGAGACACCCTCCTCCACCACCCAGCCCCTCGCACACCAAGTGATGACAACTCTCTGAGACCCCCCTTCACCAGCCCAGCCCCTCACACACCAAGTGATGAAGACTCTCCAACAGTCTCTGAGACACCCTCCTCCACCACCCAGCCCCTCGCACACCAAGTAATGAACACTCTCTGAGACTCCCCTTCACCACTCCAGCCCCTCACACACCATGTGATGAACACTCTCCAACAGTCTCTAAGATACCCTCCTCCACCACCCAGCCCCTCACACACCAGAGATGAGCACTCCCTGAGACCCCCCTTCACCACCCAGCCCCTCACACACCAAGTGATGAACACTCTCCAACAATCTCTAAGATACCCTCCTCCACCACCCAGCCCGTCGCACACCAAGTAAACACTTTCTGACATCCTCCTTCAACACCCTAGCCCCTCGCACACCAAGTGAGGAGCACTCTCCA
Source organism: Triturus cristatus (assembly GCF_964204655.1). Lineage (NCBI taxonomy): Eukaryota > Metazoa > Chordata > Amphibia > Caudata > Salamandridae > Triturus > Triturus cristatus. Next base: position 49,833,536 of record NC_140590.1, on the reverse strand, counting down.
ACATGCTCTAAGACATCCCCCTTCACCACCCCATCCACTCACACACCAAGTGATGAACACTCTCCAACAGTCTCTGAGACCCCCTTCACCACTACAGCCCCTCACACACCAAGTGATGAAGACTTTCCAACAGTCTCTAAAACACCATCCTCCACCACCCAGCCCCTCGCACACCAAGTGATGAGCACTCTCTAGACACCCTCCTCCACCACCCTAGCCCCTCACACACTAAGTGATGAACACTCTCTTTGACACCCCCTCCACCACCTCAGCCCCTCGGACACCAAGAGGAGAACACTCTGCAACGCTCTCTGAGACACCCTCCTTCACCACCCCAGCCCTTCACACACTAAGTGATGAACACTCTCTGAGACACCCCCTCCACAACTCTAGCCCATCACACACTAAGTGACGAGCACTCTCTGAGACACCCCCTCCACCACCTCAGCCCCTCACTAACCAAGTCATGAACACTCTCTGAGACACACTCCTCCACCACTCCAGCCCCTCGCACTCCAAGTGGTGAACACTCTCTGAGACACCCTCCTTCACCAACTCAGCCAACGCTCAGGAGATGATATCTTCATCTAAAAACACCTCCTCCCACTGTCCAGAATCCCGCTCTGTGCAGAAAGCGCATTGAAGTGCTTACGTTCGCAGCGCTGTCGCTGTTCGCACCCTAAGGTATTACTTGCTGCTTTGCCAAAGCAGTAGTGTCCCAATGTTATATCTGATCAGGGCAGAGCTTTAAATGGGCCGTGTCTCACCGGTGCAGAGCACCAGCAGTTTTTTAAAGGGGGCATCAAAACGGGTATCTATCAGGCTCTGTTTTGTGCCCTGGCACAGGTGGTCAGTTTTTTTCTGGTCTGCAGTGACAGCAGCACATCGGTGTGTATGTACTCACACTGCTCACTTCTCACTAGTGGAGAGGTTTCGGCATGCCCTCATGCCAGGCGAGCGTTGTAGGGGAAGGGAAATCCTTTAAAGAGTAATTTTCTCTCTGGATTTCCCTTCTCTTTTTGAAACTCAGGGGCAGCAACATTCTTGAGGTGTCACAAGGGCTTTAAGTGGAAGCTTTTTCAATATTATATACAAGCCATAGTTGCTGCTTATTTATCTTCTGCAACTAACAACCACTGACAAAGCCAATAGTCCGGACTTGTTGTTGGTATGATGTTACTAGTTGTATCATATCTCTGGATGCAATGACAGAAACAGCAAAATACAAGCCAGACAGCACACTATGCTAAGCACAGATTTTTAGCTTACGTGTTTTTAAGCCACACCTTTAATTACACTGGCCACACCCCTGTGAGAGACCCCCTCAGTTTTTCCATCACACTTAAAGCCCTGGATCAGGGACTATGGGAGGGCACGCTTGGGCATGGAGGGTTAGGAGGGGTCATGTGGTGAGAGAGTGGTGTCGTTCATGGAGCAGAGAGAGTGACGGGCAACGGGAGGGAGGGCTGTGACTCAGAGAGAGTGAGGATACAGAGAGAGGAGGGCAGGGAGAGGATAGGGAGACCTAGAGAACTGAAGGGAGAGAGGGTGAGACAGGGTGAGAGAGGGAAACCAAAGAGAACCAGGGGGAGACAGGGAGAAAGGTGAGAGGGGAGGGAGATCTAAGAGAACTAGAGGGAGTCAGGGAGCGAGAGGAGAGAGGGGGGGAGGAAGAGAGAGAGGGAGACCTAAGAGAACTAGAGGGAGACAGAGAAAGGGGAGAGGGGAGGGAGATCTAAGAGAACTAGAGGGAGTCAGGGAGCGAGAGGAGAGAGGGGGGGAGGAAGAGAGAGAGGGAGACCTAAGAGAACTAGAGGGAGACAGAGAAAGGGGAGAGGGGAGGGAGATCTAAGAGAACTAGAGGGAGTCAGGGAGCGAGAGGAGAGAGGGGGGGAGGAAGAGAGAGAGGGAGACCTAAGGGAACTAGAGGGAGACAGAGAAAGGGGAGAGGGGAGGTAGATCTAAGAGAACTAGAGGGAGACAGGGTGAGCGAGGGAGACCAATAGAGAGAAACAGGGTGAAAGGGGAGCGGGGAGGGAGACCTAAGAGAACTAGAGAGAAACATAAAGAACACTAGAGGTGGACAGAGAGGGAGAGAGAGGAGGAGGAAAGAAAGTGAGGGAGGGAGACCAACAAGAACTAGAGGGAGACAGTGAGAAAAGGGAGGGTGAGGCGGGGCAATAGAGAGAGGAGTGAGACCTATGAGAACTAGAGAGAGACAAGGTGGAAGGGGAGAGAGGAAAGAGCGAGAGCGAGAGAGAGGGAGGGAGACCTAAGAGAACAAGAGAGAGATAAGGGGAAAGGGGAGAGATGAGGGAGGGGGAGAGCAGAAGGGAGACCTGAAAGAACTAGAGAGAGACAAGGTGAAAGGGGTGAGAGGAGGGAGAGAGAGTGAGAGAGAAAGAGGGAGGGAGACCTAAGAGAAATAGAGCGAGACAAGGTGAAAGGGGTGAGAGGAGGGAGAGAGAGTGAGAGAGAAAGAGGGAGGGAGACCTAAGAGAAATAGAGCGAGACAAGGTGAAAGGGGAGAGAGGAGAGAGGAGGGAGGGAGAGGAAGGGAGACCTAGGAGAACTAGAGAGAGACAAGGTGAAAGGGGAGAGAAGAGGGTGAGAGAGGGAAAAAGAGGGAGGGAGGGAGACTTAATAGAACTAGAGAGAGACAAGGTGAAAGGGGAGAGAGGAGGGAGAGAGACCTAAGAGAACTAGAGGGAGACAGGGAGATGAGGGAGAGGGAGAGGAGAGAAAGAGAGAGAGGGAGGGAGAGGGAGGGATACCTAAGAGAACTCGAGATAGACATGGTGAAAGGGGAGAGCGGAGAGAGAGAGAGAGAGAGAGAGAGGGATGGAGAGAGGCCTAAGAGAACTAGAGGGAGAAAGGGAGATGGGGGAGAGAGAAAGGAGAGAAAGAGAGAGAGGGAGGGAGACCTAAGGTAACTAGAGAGAGACAGGGCGAAAGGGGAGAGAAGAGGGAGAGAGAGAGAAGGTGGGAGACCTGAGAGAAATAGAGAGAGACAGGGTGAAATGGGAGAGAGGAGGGAGAGAGGGAGGGAGAGAGACCTAAGAGAACTAGAGGGAGACAGGGAGATGGGGGAGAGAGAGAGGAGAGAAAGAGGGCGAGAGGGAAGGAGACATAAGAGAACTAGATGAAGACAGGGTGAAAGGGAATAGAGAAGGGGGAGAAAGAGGGAGGGAGAACTAAGAGAACTAGAGGGAGACAGGGTGAAAGGGGAGAATGAAGGGGGAGAAAGGGAGAGGGAGGCCTAAGAGAACTAGAAGGAGAGAGGGTGAAAGGGGAGCGATAGAGGGAGGGAGAGAGACCTAAGAGAACTAGAGAGAGGGAGGGTGAAAGGGGAGAGAGAGAGACCTAAGAGAACTAGAGGGAGAAAGGGTGAAAGGGGAGAGCGGAGGGAGACCTAACAGACCTAGAGGGAGACATAAAGAAAGGGAAGGAGTGCAACGAACACTAGAGGTGGACAGGGAGGGGGAGAGATGAGGAGTTAGACCAACATAAACTAGAGGGAGCCAGAGAGAAGGGGACAAGGGAGAGTGGTACGGAGGAGAGAGAAGGGAGGGAGACCTAAGACACCTAGAAGAAGAACGGGGAAAAGAGAGAGGGGAGGGAGGCCAAACGGAACTAAAGTGAGATAGAGAGAGGGGGAAAGAGGAGGGGAGACCAAAAAGAACTAAAGGGAGACAGATTAAGGGAAAGGGGAGGGAGAGATGGTTGATGGTGAGAGAGAGCAACGAGAACTAGAGGGAGACAGAGAGAGGGGAAAAGAGAGGGAGCAGGAGACGAAAGAGAGCTAGAAGGAGAAAGTTGAGGGGAGACCAACTTGAACGTGGAGAGCAAGACAGAAAGGGAGAGTGAGATGGAGAGAAGTAAAGAGTGAGAGATAGAAACAGAGAGAGAGAAGGAGGGAAGCCAAAGAGAGTGAGAGAGGGCAAAGATAACTAGAGGACGACAGAGAGAGGGGAAAAGAGAGGGAGTAGGAGACCTAAGAGAGCTAGACAGAAAGAGAGAGAAGGGGAGATAGAGAGAGAGAGAAAGAGAGAGAGAGAGCGAGAGGGAGAGAGAGAGAGAGAGAGAGAGAGCAAAGACAACTAGAGGACGACAGAGAGAGGGGAAAATAGAGGGAGCAGGAGATCAACGAGAGCTAGAAAGGGAAAAGAGAAAGTGGGTGGGAGGGAGACCAATGAACGTGGAGGGAGACAGATAGAGAGAGGCAAAGGGGCGGGTGACCAACAACATTTAAAGGGTGACAGTGAGAGAGAGGGTGGAAGACCAACAACAAAGAGAGGGAGACGGATAACAGGAAGAGAGGCCGTGACACAGAGACTGGAGACAGGAACGTGATGGAGGGAAAGAGAAGCCTCGGCGGGGAGGATGAGAGACGAGAACCTCCCAACTGCTGGGAGTGCTCACCTCACTGTCCTTCCCACTGCTCATCACTCTGCTCATCACTCCGTCCATCACACTGTCCATCACACTGTCCATCACACTGTCCATCACACTTCCCATCACACTGCTCATCACACTTCACCTTTCACCCTCTCACATGACACTGTGCGCCTCACTGGCCATCTCACTGCTCATCACTCTGCCCATCACACTGTCCATTCCACTGTCCATCACACTGCCCATCACACTTCCCATCACACCCTCTCACATGACACTGCCCACCTCACTGACCATCTCACTGCTCATCACAGTCACACACAGGCACACACTCAAATGAAACACACACACATTCACAGAGCACACACTTATATACAACACACTCACACAGACACACACTGACATGCAACACAGGCTCCCACACATTCACTCACGCACACACATCATTCACACACACTCACTTATATGCAACACGATCTCGCACATAATCACACAGGCCCACACATGCATAAATACACACTTGTACACTAAGAAAAACACGCATATATTCATACTGACACACACATATGTAAAATGACACACACACATACACAGGTGTGTATAAATACATACATGCACAAGAAAACACACACATCATACATTGAAACATACATGTTCGCTGTTACAGGGACATCTTAGTTAGAAAATAGATTTTGAAGAACAATATAAATTCACTTAAGAAAAACAAAGGTTACATGGACATTATAGTTAGGTTAAAGAATTTTTTTTTAATTGGAAATTCCCTAAAAAAGAACCAAAGGATACAAGGATGTTATAGTTATGCTGCTATTTCACTCGTACAAAACCAGAGAAATTCATCATTTCTAGTTATCTGAGCTAACTAAGCTCACACCCCCACAATGCACTGCTTATGACCTCACATATTACATCACAAATAACATGGTCAGTGACATCACTGATGACATCTCAGATGACATCACTAATGACATCATCCGGTGACTGTGAGTGTTTCTAAAGCGTTTTTGAGTGTTACATATAAACACACCAAGATGTATTAATTAGGGGTGGGCGACAATTTCCGTTCCGCTCCCGGAAATTGCGACAATTCGACATTTCCGCGTTCCGACCGAAACGCGGAAATGCCGAATTGTCGCAATTTCCGGGAGGGAACGGAAATTGTTGCCTGGCCAACCACAACAGGAAGCACTTACAGATATAAATAAAGGAGGGGCCCGAGTGGAAGCTCAAATTCAGTAACGCTTTATCAGCACAAAACATTAGGGAGCTAGGTCGAGGCTGGGCAGGTGTGCTTTTCCCCCAGGTCGTCGTCACTTACCCGATCCGTGATTCCGACTCGAGCGCAATCCCCGCGTAGTCTCCAGGAGGTTCAGTCTCCTCATCTGCTGCTCTGCTCGGTCTCTGGCCCATAAACAGAAGGCATGTGAACTGCATGGAAGCCCCGCCCCACACACCAGCGGTGGGCAACGTCTTCCGCCCTTTCCCCCACTGATGGACCTGGACAGCTGAGCTGACTCGAGGGACCCCAGGAACGTCGGCGCCGCAACGTTACAGACACACATGGTCACTGTAACGGCAGCGGCAGGCCGGAAGCACCAATTCCCGCGATCACGGAAATATCGCGTGATCGCGGAAATCGCGGGCATTCTCGCGAGAATTGGCGGAAGTGCATTCCGCCAACTCCGCCCACCCCTAGTATTAATGAATCTGTGGGTGTATGAGTGCCTTTATGGATGATTTAGTGGGTTTGTGGCTGGCTGTATAAATAAGTGATTATAAGTGTCTCAGTGAATGTATGGGTGAGTGACTAATTTGTGGGAATGTCTGTATCAGTCTGTCAGTTGGGGTGTAAGTGGCTGCATGAGTTGGTGAGTAGGTATATGACTGGCTGTATGGGTTATTGATTGGTTGTCTGAGTGCCTATATGGGTGTGTGAGTATATGTGTGGTTGGGCGAGGGTGTGTGTGATTTCATGCATGGATGAGTGAGTGGGTCAATCAGTGGCTATATGGGTTCGTGGGTGCATCTGAGAGGAGCTGTATGGGTAAGTGTGCATATGGCTGTGTCAGTGAGTGAATGGATATGTCAGTGGTAAATAGGTGAGTAACTGCATATGTGAAAGGCAGTATAGGTGAGTGTTGGAGTATATAAGTGACTGTATGTATGAGTGAGTGATTGTGAGAGTGGCTGCATGGATGAGTGTGCTTGTGTCAGTGACTTTATAGATGAGTAAGGATGTGTTAGTATGTGTATGAATGAATGAGTTGGTGTGTGTATAACTGTATAGGTAAGTACGTAGCTGTGTGATTGACCCTATGGGTGAGTGAGTAGGTCTGTGAATAGCTCTATGGGTGACTAAGAGTGAGTGGCTTTGTTGCTGTATGAGTAGATATATCAGTGGCTTTATTAGTGAGTGAGTTGGTGTACGAGTGGCTGTATGGGTGACTGAGTGGATGTGTGTGTAGACCTATGAATCAGTGAGTGGGTGCGTAAGTACTGGTATGGGTGTGTCAATTGTTTCGAGAATGGTAGTGGATGTATGAAAGGTTACATAGGGGTGTGAGTGGGTACAGCAGAGATTCTGTGGATGATGTCATCAGTAATGTCATTAGTGATGTCATTTGAGATGTCACCAGTGATGTCATCAGAAATATCACTGACAATGTCATGAGTTATTCAATATGTGAGGCCATAAGCAGTGCATTGTGATGGCACGAGTTATAGTTAGCTCAGCTAACTATCACTGCTGAATTTCTCTGGTTTTGTGCGAGTGAAATATCACCCTTTCTATAACGTTCCTGTAACCTTTGGTTTTTCAGTTAATATCTAAGTTTTTTTAAATCTATTTCCTAACTATAACGCCCCTGTAACCTTTGTTTTTTTCAGTTTTAAAGGTTTTTTAAAATTTATTATTTTTATTGTAACATCCATTTTTTTAAGTGAACCTCTAAGATTTTTGTACTTTCTTTTTATAATTGGATATTGTGTATTACATTTATATTATACACCACTAATGTTTTGATTTCATATGTGTTTATCAGAAAGTACAATAATAACTGGTTTTATTTTTAACAATTTGTAAGTCGGCACAACATTGTTGCATTTACTGTGGAGAATCTATCATCAGTAAATGTATTTCACATCCTGAAAAATACACTTTAAAACATTTTTTAAAGAAAGTTTAGGTCTACCTTTTTAGTAAAATGTTGTTTTCACTTTTCTTTCTGTGATCAATCTAGAAGAAAGCCACCTTTACAAAAACAAAATTATATTTGTGACTACCAACCAAGCCAACCTGAAATGAGTAAAAGCAGCCCCTGACACAGTGCTTCGCTCTAATTAGAGCTCTTCAGAGAGGTATAGCTTTGTCCAGACACAAGGGAGCACCCAGTATAAGTCATTTTACCAATTCAAAGCTGTAATACTGTGCCTGGAGTGGTAAATGGCTTTTGTCACTTCACAGCTCGGCAAGGACAGCACTGTGCTAGTCCTATGCTTAAAGACTTTGCGGTAGAAATGGCAAACGACTTTGTCCATTTCTATCTCGGCGTGGATGGCACTGTGCTAATCCTATGCTTAAAGACTTTGATAGAAAAGCAGACATTTGAGGTGAGCAGATCTAGCGTGTCGCTGGTGTTGAGAGTGCTCTAACAGGAGCTGCTTTCCACCTAAACTTGAGAACTACCCAGAGTTCTCTGCTTCTTTTTTGCATAATGTATTTGTTACTCTATGCCTGAAATTGTATTTTATATATATATATATATATATGTATTCTACAATATTTTTAACAGTAGAGCTTTATTAGTGTACTTTTCAAACTCATATTTTTGCAGTGAGTTTCCAGAAAAATCGTCCTCAAACATTACTTTCCACTTCGCCAAAGAGAGTGGAAGTCGCAACGACGTTGGTAATTGCTAATTGCGGATACTGCATGTTTTTTAACAACAAATATATATATATATGTACTAAGTATAAGCATCAGTATGTGTTCACTACGTTAGTATTATAGTAGACGTTTGTGCCTTTTCCATAAAGTCTAAAATATATATATACACACATACACCAATATTTTACACACTAGCGGTTTCTTACAGTATTCTCTAAACTCATGATTTTCTGGAGTTTCTATTAAAAAAATCCTTAAACCCTATTTTATGTTTTTGCGGCGAGGCCAGAGATCGCGATGACGTCGGTAATCGTGATCCCCCTGGACATGTTGTGAAAACGGAAAGCAAAAGCAGAAATTCAAAAGCCACCACCACATTCCAAAATTATAACTATATAATTAATTCTAACCATCACAGTAAATACTTCACCATCTAAATCACTCTATAAAAAATGTGTCAAAATCACAATATGCCTTTAACAATGTGTATTAATGATTCACTGATATTTTTTTTAATTTCCACAAATATTTGCGACAATATCGATAGTCATGACGTCCCCGCGACATTTCATGAGGGCCACACTGGCAGTCGCGCCATCATTGTAAATATAGTGCTTGATCAACAAAAAAAAATGTGGACACATAACTTGTGTCACTTACACCCCCATTTCTCAACCATGGGGTCAGAATATCTCCTCTCTGACCGACCCCTTATGTGGGCTTTCACACAGATGTTCAGCCTGGGAACCCTTCCTGGTGGCCGCAACTTTCTGTTCAGGTTGCGTCCAGCCAAACAGAGCATTCCCATTAGCATGTGCATTAGCAAAACCACCGCAAAATATCAGTTTCCAGAGATATCACTATAATTTTAAACTTAAATTACTCAAAAACTACTGAACGTATTTACACCAAGTAAACAAAAGACACTTCCTTGAACCGACATCTACCTCCCTGCTAAATATGGTGTAAGTTCGTTCAGCGGTTTGGGCTGTAGGTGTGGCTAAACATTCCTATGGAAATTAACATTACAAACGCAACCTTATTTTGCACCCCAAATTATCAGTCCCCACTGCTTGGATCACCCCCTAAACTTCCCATAACTATAGAACCCACCTTGACACTTTTTTAGGAAAATGTCACGCAGATTGGGCAAACGACGCCAAAGTTATAGCCAAGTCAGAAAATGCTTTTCCTATGGAAACTAGGTCCTAACTATAACTACCTACTGGCAACCACCAGTAGGTTATAAATATAGATGTATGAGTAGGCACACAATCATACCACCATGGCACAAACATACACGCACAGGACTATAAGTACACAAAGACATGCACAAACAGACACACACAAACATGGTCAAATGCACTCACAGAAGCAAACATCCACATGCTGTTATACAGACACACCGTTCCTGGCACATATAGAACAGTAAATACACAGCCAGGTACTCTTACACACACATATAGCCAAACACATAGGAATACACGCAAACCAGCAGACACACAGAAACAAGCACACATGGGCACACACCTATACAGCCACATACCTACCTATACACAGATACATAAACATGTACGTACCCGAGCAAACGCATACAGATATACATACACAGAGACACATATATTTGCCAACATACACACCAAGTATACAGTCATATACAGAGATACAACCGGAAATACAGAGACATATACACTCATCAACACACGACCAGAGGCAGATAACCATACATACACATAACGATTCAACAGTCAATTCAATTCAATAACTCTATTTGGCCAATAAAGACCGTAAAAGCACATGTAAAACACAAATTAAATGTTATATGAATGCTTTACACCAATACATATAAAAACAAGCAGTGACACTGTAAACAAATTTTACAACAACAAAAGTCCATGAACCGCCCATTACAAAACGCCTTAGCGATATTTTTAAAGAGTCCCTGCTGGTTTTGGCAAGAAACGTTTCGTATTCGATACTTATAATGAAACTAACAATTCATGTTAAAGAATGCAAGCTAATATCATGCAAACCCTCATTAAAAACTAGGCTAAAATGATGTTTGCATAGAACAAATATGAACGGCTGATCCAGCAAAAACCCGACAACAAAAACCTCCAAATTTGGGACGACTATGTTAGCAAGAGATACTCGGGCCTCGCATCAGCCATAAATCTGGTCATGTAAACATACATTTAAAGTGCAAATGCATCATGACAGTACCAGAGCAGAAAGTGCAGTCACAAAACTATCAACAGTCCTGACCCTTTGTGGGGCTATCTATTAAAATGTAGAAAAATATCACAGAAGACTCATTAAAAACAATGAAAGCTGCAGCATAAATAGAAGGAAAGCCCCTCCAATTCTTGAATACCTTTTTTGTGTCCAAGTGCACCAGACAAGAAGCTTGCGACCCCAAAGCAGACTAAGGGTGAGGAGAGCGTTTGCAGATACAACAAGGCTGGTCTCACTTGTACAAATTAGTTATTTCTTGCCAGCGGGAGAATTAATCTGTGCCTTAATGTGCGGTAAAAATCACAAAGAAATATAAATGCGCAGTGTCTTGCTCCGAGAAATGATCTGAAGGACAGAGCTTTACATTTTCCTCTTTGTGGAATACTTTGGAGGCGGCTAAAAACCAATGTATTGTATTAAACCTGAACCTCGTCAGTAGGAAACGATGGTGGCCATTGTGTACTAATGGCAAATAAGGTTCCTCCAGAGATCACGCTTTCAGCAAAATATACTGTTTGACGGTGGGTTTTAAAAGCTCCCTTTCCGCTCTCTCACACTGCCACCTAGATACAAACAAGCTTCTTAGCTTCTGCATCTCCCTCGGCCGCAGTTGTTTAGGACTGGTCAACAAATCTACACTCTCCAACATGTCCTTTGCGTAACCAAGCTATGGGATATGCAGCGCACCTACAAGTGATCGGCAGTCCTCAATCACCAATTGATTTAGATTAAGGGTGGGGCTGGACCAAGTTCTAAGCCATTGCATGATGAGTGCCAGTGCGATGAGACATATACCCTAGTCCAACCTCTTTGTGAACCATAAACGAGGGGCTGCTGGCAGGATCAGCAAGGAGTCCGCGCAAAAATGTAATTTCAACTACCTGAAGCTCTCCAACGTCCTTGTACCCCGAGACATCACCCCCATAACTTGCCATTGGGATACATTTATCTCAATACACTTTTACTAGGGCTTGGACCGGTTTGGCCCCAAGTCTTTCGGAAAAGTCCATTGTCGCATCTACGGCACTCAATAAAATATTGTTTTAAGGGATAATTTTGCAATCCAGCACACTCTATTATCAAAGAGTAACCCCAAATAAGGGAAGGTGGAGACTTTGGTAAGTTCAACCCCTTTACCAAAAAACTTGGTCTCAAGAACCTTCCAACCGCCAATCGTCAATGTGTGTGATTTAGTATAGTTGGTTGACAGGTCTAGGGAATCCATAAAATCAATAACGGCATTCAGGAGATGTCGGGGACCCACAGCGGTGGTCGGTCCGTGCAATCAGGACAGCATCATCTGCATATAGCAAGGTTGGAATACGTTTGGAACTCGGCCTGGGAATTTCGCTGCAAGCCTGTGTTAAAACATCCCCAAATTATTAATGCATATGGTAAATAGCAAGGGTGCCAAAATGCACCCCTGTCTTACACTCCTCTGTACCCCCGCGGGGGCAGTCAAGCTGCTATTCCCATCATATCTCACCGAGGAAGAGAGGTTGGGGTGGGAGCCGTGTGAAAAGGCCGCTAACGCAGATTCCATGCTAGATCCATATGAAGAGGGCACAGCTGGGATCTATTAGCTCAGTCGAATGCCGATGTGAGATCCATAAAAGCCATGCGCAGGCCACCTCCCCCGGCTATAGTATATTTGCCCACAATCAGATGTAAAGTGACACACTGGTCCAGTGTCCCTCTCCGCTGCCTAAAGCCATATTGTATCTCAGATATTACATTGATGCTATCGCGGCAGGAGGTTGGACGCTCCAGAACGGCCTTCCCCATCATTTTTGCATCTGAATGTAAAAGTGAAATGGGATGAGAACCCTATGGATCCCCCCTTGCCCCTGCATTAAAAATCTGTGAAATAATCCCGCGGGACCAGGTAGAGGGAGCCCGTGTTTGCACGCGGCATTAAAAACGAGGGTCAGAATCTTGGCCCACGTTAGAGGGTCGGCTTTATAAAGGTCTGGGAGGACCCCCATCCGGGCCCGGCACTTTCCCCCGGCCGTGGCAGGGAGAGCTTTAGACCAGTGATACTCAAAGTACGGCCAGGGGCCGCATGTGGCCCTTCTGATATTTACATGTGGCCCCTGGTCAAGAGCAGCGTTGGGCTGTTTACGGCTCAGCACTAATATAAAATATATGTTAAATAAACCAGCAGGAATTTATTTAAAGGTTAATTGAAGTTAAAGAGAGGAAGTAACCTGGGTGTCATTAACCACTTAACTTTAGGAACACCATCATTTGTAAACGCATCTTGCAGTAGAGGTAAGATAACGCCTGGTAATCATTCATTACGATGCAGAACCAAGTCACCTCAGTCCATCAGATCACCAGTGCATTGAGAATGTGTTTAAAGGGGTAGTTTTCAAACATGAATTGAGAAACATTCATTCTTCCCCGCACCCTGGTAACAATGCCAGTAGTGTATGAAGAGGCAGGTCAGCTGTCAGTGCACCTTGTTGTGGCTGGGGTTTCTATTATACATGAACTACATTTACTTTATTAAATCAACCACTGGAGAAGGCTTTGGACAGCACACATCCTGGCCTCATGTATCTGGAGGTCCCTGTGTGCTAATGAAGAAAAAGGGGGAAGTGAAATAGAAGTACCTAGGATCACACTGTTTGGGTAAGCAGAGAAGCCGGGATTAATCCCGAGTTTTGGGTTTACATTGTGCATTTCAGACACTAGATGTATACGTCTAACTCCCTTTTCACTCACCTTACCACAAACTCCTCCCCGAACTCGGACTGCCGCCTTGCTGGTATCAGTGCGGCCCTCGGTCACATCACATTCACAGCCCAGATGTGTGGCCCCTGGTCAAATGTTTGTGAGTACCCATGCTGTAGACACTTCTTCCAAAGCAAAGATCAACAGTGGGATTTCACTCTCTGGAAGCAATGAGGTATCAGAGTCCGAGTCCACACCCCTCCCTCTATACATACCCTCAAAATGGGGGAGCCATTTCTCAGAGACACTCGTACAGTCCACTCTGCAATGAAGGGACCCTGTGACGAAAGGTCTCTTTGCCATCGCCCGGAATGTGGCACGATTGGCTGTAACTCTAGGCGGAAGGCACTCCTCCCAGGCCGGGCCTTTGACCTTCCTTCTTCCGGCTGCATCGCTTGGGTGTACCCTCACCTACATGCCCTCATCTTGCCCTCCTCCCTGGCTGCCGCTTCAGATTCCCATGGGCCCAGGAGCAGCCACCGTCAAACCACCTGCCTTCCTCGATATTCCAGTGACTGCCCATGGCACTCTGCTCGCATAGCTCATTGGCTGTTGAAGGGACGCGTCATCCTGCGTGACATTTTCTAAGCATGGGCCAGTGTCTCCTGTTATTCGTAATATAGAGATTGTTGTAATGCCTCCAGAGCCCCCCTGACCCCTCCTGGCCTGCTCCTTGGTGCTAAGGATGCTGCCAGGCAGGCCCTGTTTCCCAGCCGTCCATATCTACTCCCCTGTCCAGCTCTGGCGTTGTGGGGGTATGATCCCTAAAACGATTCCAAGGTAGTCTCAAGGATTTGACTGAAGAGGCGGGGGGGGGGGGCGATAGAAGGGTCAGATCAATGGAGGAGGGACAGCCCCTATCGATAAAGGAGGGATAGGCGTCCCCCCAGCCGCCCCCCCTCTGTTCCAATCACCAGTCACGCACAACAGATATCACACGCACATACAACACCGTCAGTACCACAGATGTACATAGACACATCCATGCACTCATGGGCAAACTGTAACAGACACACATGTACATACATTCAGAGATACATACACAGTACACAGAAAAGTACGCAGAGACGCAAACACACACACATTAACTAGCTTGTACACACAACTACAAGGTCAAATGCGCTCACAAACATGTACAGAGGCATGCAGACACATGATCATGGCTCACAAAGATACACATGCATAGGCACATGATTACACACACACAGGCACGTGACCACATACACACACACACACATGGAAAAACACACGGATGTACACACACATACATAGGCACTGCCACCTAAACAAGAGTACGCAGACAAACTTCATACCTAGATAGACACAAACAGACACAGGTTTTAGACACAAAACCAGACAAGCACCTCGAGGCACAACAGACCCAGGCACAAAAGTACACATGGAATGGAAGCCAACAAATACAGTGAATGATAACAAGCATACATACACACACATGTACACATTACTGTTGTGAAACCAGATTTACAGGCACACACACATAGACATAATTTTACACAATTTGAACGAAGTTGTACTACACAAAAAGACATGGGTACATACGCAAGTATAAACAAATATAGAGACATACAACCACACGGCACAGGCATAAAGACACAGGTCTACATTTGCACACTGACACACACACATACACGCGCTCGCAAACATACACCTGCCAACTTCTAAACACATCCTATATATAACCAACTCCATGTGTACTTATGCGTGCACATACATACACCAAGAAATATACAGATAAAGAAGCACTTATGCAAATGTCAAAACATACAAACACAAACGAACACATACAGACACGTACTCAAAATCGACCACAGGCAAACACAAGCACAGACGCATACGCAGGCGCAAACATACATAGACTCACAGGCACATAGACTCAGATCCAGACACACCATCCAACACACTGACCCACATGGCACGCACATACAATCACACACACAGACTCACAGATCCAGACACACACCATCAGACAGACGCACAGACACACGCCGTCAGAAAAACACATATAGACCCACACGCGCGCACACACACAAATACAGATCCAGACACACGATCAGACAGACCCACGCACGCACACCCACGTGCATCCACAAGGCGCGCCCACATATAATCACGTACACACTGAGAGGCAGGGAAGAGGGCCAAGGTGAACTGTGCAAATGGTGGGGGGGGGGGGGGTGCATCGCGCAAACGGGAAGGATGGGCAGAACCCCTTCCTCCCTCACCCAGCCCCTATACATCTGTCATTCAGACATGGACCCTCTCTCTGGGCTGAGACCCCGGGTGACCCCATAACAGGAGCAGCAGGAGAGAGGGGCGCCCGGTGCCTCCGAATACCACCTCGGGCACTCTCCTCTGTGTCACCTCGCGCAGAGCCAAGTTCAGATGAGCCACGGAGCATGTGAGAAGGGGGGTACATCATACAGAGTGCTGAAAGTGTGTGGGTGGTCACCGCCCCTCCCCGGCCCACAGACCACAGAAGCGCAGCCGAGCGCATGAATAAAACGAGCACAGAGAGACTTAAAAGAACTGGAAAGAGTCACTTACAGAATGCGAGAAGTTTCCGGGAGGCCCTGCCCCCCGCGCCGTCTCTTGGTTCCGCCAGAGGGCGCTCTCCAGGGTCCTGATGTGGGCGAGCCGTCCACAGGTGCTGGTCCTGGCCCAGTGACCCCTTCCCTGGGGCTCTCAGACCCTCCGGGTGAGTCTGGTGCTCACAGCCGCTGTAAGATCCGATTGTATGTTCGCTAGCTCAGTGGCCTGTGCGCCAACTGCACAGATGTGAATCCAGGCATTGCAGGCTCAGCCTTTCATCATTCGAAGTCCATGATATGAGTACCATTGAGCTGGCCCAGAGGGGCACGTTATATACATCCTGTGGGTCCCCACGGGCAATGCAGGTCTATTTAAAAAACAAGCGGTTGCTGTTTCACAGGCGTCCGTGGTCACTCGCAAGAATAAGGAAAGGGCGAAATGTATCCACGGGTGGGATTAAAAAAAATCAGGTGACGGGAACCGGGCTCCCGCGGGTTCAAGAAGCAGACTGGAAAGAGGAACCCCGCAGGCTGCCCACCCCCCATCAGCCCACCCTCTCTCTCATTGACTTGAGCTCAACAGGAAGCAGCTGAAAGCTCACTGCCCCCCGCCCCTTCCAACCCACTGATGCCCGTGCCACCACCAGGAGCTTGCAAGCATCGGGAGGAGGGGGGTCACCTAGCCTTGGTATGGGGCAAAGGGGCCTTCCACCCGATGCGGGGCGGCCCTCCTGTTAGCAGAGCCTTAGGGCTTCCAGTTGGGGCAGGTGTCGGGTCCCGGGGGCACTTCCATAGCTAAGCTCAGCTGTGGTGGGGGAGCTGGGGGCATTAAGAAAATATATTTAATACCTGCGGATAGTCCTCAACGCACTGCCAGGGAGTACACGGAGCACTCTCTGAAATATGTTAGGGGTACAGGAGTTCATCCTTTCGGACACCCCCTAACTCCGAAACGTTCTGTCGCCCTCTCACCCCCAGAAAAGGCCGCTACCCCAGAAGATGCGTGCTCTCCGCCTCATCCCCTAAAATGACCCCCTCTTTCTGAATCTGAGGTGCTCGTAAGACACTCACAGACGGCGCCCTTATAGGGCCGCCCCTGAAGGCTGTGCTCCCTTTCGGCCTCCAATGCTCTCCCCTCTGCCCCCAACTCTCACAGCTTCTTTGGTGTCCTCGGCCCCAGGTCTACGCCCCCCCAAAAGGTCTTCTGCTCCTGTCCTAATCTTTACGAAATGCCACGTTTTTACCGCCTCCTCTTTTTGAGCAGCCCCCCGCGGCCTCGCCTCCCAGGAGTCCCAGTTCGCCCTCGCACACCCAGGGCGACCCTTTAAAAGCCTCTCCCCGGGCCCACACCAGAAACAGACCTCTGGAGACTTGTATAGACTACCTGGGCCCCCACACTTCGGCCCCCGCCCTAGGGGAGGGGAGGGGGGGGCTCGAGGAGTCTCACCGTGTCCTATTCACTCTCTATAGACCCGGTAAGGTCTGTGCACCCCACCCTCGTTTCCTCGCCTCAAAGACCACCAAGGCCTTAGTTGCCCCTCTTGAAGGGGCCCTCCTCACCTGCAAATGTCCACTTCCCCCAGCCCGCCATACCTGCACCAAACGCTCTCACACGACTGGCTACGTAGCGCCTAGAGCAGATTCTAGGAGCTGCCGGCCTGGGTAAGCACCCTCCTGGTGGTTGGTGTGAACGTGGTCAGCACCGCTCCCCCCGTGGACCGACGATAGAGGGGGTGCTACGGGGGCCACCAGGGGTATCACCGGATCCTCGCGCGGTGAATCCGGTGCATTTTACGGCTCAGATGCCCAGGTGGGGGCAAGAGGAGCCCCGGGGGGCAGGATGTGATGGACCTGATGGAACCAGGTGCTCCGGGGTCCACTCCTGATGCTACCGATGGAGAGAGCGGAGGAGGTGACACGGCCGCGGGGCCAAGGGAATAACACAGGAACAATATGTACCCATCCTTTCCTCTGTAGAAACAAGCGCCTTCTTCAAGGCGCTACGTAAGCACACAAATAGGGTGGAGACAGAGACCCAATCCAACAGTGAAAAAGGGAGGCAAAAAAACCACGAAAAGGAAAAACTTGAACTGTCCAGCAGCGGCAAATCCGTGAAGTGAATGCAGCAGATTGGACCGACGGGGATGTGGGGACGGTGGGGGCTCGGCAGCCCTCCCTAGCACCGCTCAGATGGGCTCACAGAGGGCTCTCGGGGTTCATGCCGGGGTGCACTGTCACCCCTGGGAGATGTGCTGCGGGGGCTCGCCTCTGCCAGTCGCTCGGTCCGGGGTGCGGGTCTCCGCGGGTCTCAGCAGGGCCGCTGCGTCCGTAGGGTGCGGCGGCGGCGGAGGGTGGGGGGCTCCGCTCCTCTCCCGGCCTCTTCACTCCCTCTTGCGGTGTCTTTCGTCGCCTCCGTCCTCCGTGCTGGGATTCCTGGAGGGGGGCGCGGGGGCTCCTCGTCCTCGGTGAGGGAGGGGGGAGTGTGTCAGAGAGTGGATTGGCATGCAGAGCCTGTGCTCGGAGCGCGGGCAGAATCCTGATGAACTGCTCTGTATGCGGGTCTGAGCGCCTCGCGCACCATCAATGGGGGAGAGAGGGGGCGGGGGAGGGGGCTCTCACACACCGTCAATGAGCAGGAGAGAGGGGCTGGGGAGGAGGGGGGTCTCACACACCATCAGTGAAGAGGAGAGAGGTGAGGAGGGTTAGAGGGGGTCTCACACACCATCAATGAAGAGGAGAGAGGTAAGGAGGGAGGGGAGAGGGGTCTCACACGCCATCAATGGGGGCAGAGGGGGAGGGGAGTGAGGTGAGGGTGGAGGGGAGAGGAGAGGTGTCTTACACTCCATCAGTGAAGAGGAGAGAGGTGAGGAGGCTTAGAGGGGGTTTCACACACCATCAATGGGGAGGAGAGAGGGGGTAGAGGGGTCTCACACACCGTCAGTGAAGAGGAGAGAGGGGGGAGATGGGAGGGGTAGAGGAGAGGGGTCTTACACACCATCAATGGGGAGGGGAGAAGGGGAGTGAATAGGGGTCTTCCACACCACCAGTGAGAAGGTGAGGGAGGTGAGGGGGAGGGGAGAGGGGTCTCACACACTATAAGTGAGAAGGTGAGGGTTTAACATGGGGAGGGAGGGGGAGGGGAGAGAGGTCTCAAACACCATCAGTGAAGAGGAGAGAGGGGAGAGATGAGTGAGGAGGGAAGAGGGGTCTGACACACCATCAATGAGGAGGGGGAGAGGTGAAGGGGAGAAGGAGGGGACAGGAGTCTCACACACTATAAGTGAAGAGGAGGGAGGGGTCTTACTCACCGTCAATGAGGAGAGAGCTGAGAAGGGAAGAGGAGAGAAGCCTCACACATACCATCAGTGAAGAGGAGAGAGGGGGAGAGATGAGGTGGTAGGGGGAGGGGAGAGGGGTCGTACGCAGCATCAGTGAGGAGGAAAGGGGGAGGTGAGGATGGAGGGTGGTCTTACATACCATCAGTAAGGAGGAGAGAGGAGGAGAGGGTCTCACACACCATCAGTGATGAGGAGAGAGGTCAGAAGCGAGGGAGGAGGAGTGGGTCTCACACACCATCAGTGAAGAGGAGGGAGGTGAGGAGCGAGGGAGGAGGAGAGGGTCTCACACACCATCAGTGAAGAGGAGGGAGGTGAGGAGCAAGGGACGAGGAGAGGGTCTCACACACCATCAGTGAAGAGGAGGGAGGTGAGGAGCGAGGGAGGAGGAGAGGGTCTCACACACCATCAGTGAAGAGGAGGGAGGTGAGGAGCAAGGTAGGAGGAGAGGGGTTTCACACACCATCAGTGAAGAGGAGGGAGGTGAGGAGCGAGGGAGGAGGAGAGGGTCTCACACACCATCAGCGATGAGGAGAGAGGTGAGGAGTGAGGGAGGAGGAGAGGGTTTCACACACCATCAGTGAAGAGGAGGGAGGTGAGGAGCGAGGGAGGAGGAGAGGGTCTCACACACCATCAGTGAAGAGGAGGGAGGTGAGGAGCGAGGGAGGAGGAGAGGGTCTCACACACCATCAGTGAAGAGGAGGGAGGTCAGGTGCGAGGGAGGAGGAGAGGGTCTCACACACCATCAGTGAAGAGGAGGGAGGTGAGGAGCGAGGGAGAAGGAGAGGGTCTCACACACCATCAGTGAAGAGGGGGGAGGTGAGGAGCGAGGGAGGAGGAGAGGGTCTCACACACGATCAGTGAAGAGGAGGGAGGTGAGGAGCAAGGTAGGAGGAGAGGGTCTCACACACCATCAGCGATGAGGAGGGAGGTGAGGAGGGAGGGAGGAGGAGAGGGTCTCACACACCATCAGTATAGAGGAGGGAGGTCAGGAGCAAGGTAGAAGGAGAGGGTCTCACACACCATCAGTGAGGAGGAGGGAGGTGAGGAGCGAGGTAGGAGGAGAGGGTTTCACACACCATCAGTGAAGAGGAGGGAGGAGGAGAGGGTCTCACACACCATCAGTGAAGAGGAGGGAGGTGAGCAGCGAGGGAGGAGGAGAGGGTCTCACACACCATCAGTGAACAGGAGGGAGGTGAGGAGCGAGGGACGAGGAGAGGGTCTCACACACCATCAGTGAAGAGGAGGGAGGTGAGGAGCGAGGGACGAGGAGAGGGTCTCACACACCATCAGTGAAGAGGAGGGAGGTGAGGAGCGAGGGAGGAGGAAAGGGTCTCACACACCATCAGTGAACAGGAGGGAGGTGAGGAGCGAGGGAGGAGGAGAGGGTCTCACACACCATCAGGGAAGAGGAGGGAGGTGACGAGCGAGGGTCTCACACACCATCAGAGATGAGGAGGGAGGTGAGGAGCGAGGGAGGAGGAGAGGGTCTCACACACCATCAGCGATGAGGAGAGAGGTGAGGAGCGAGGGAGGAGGAGAGGGTCTCACACACCATCAGTGAACAGGAGGGAGGTGAGGAGCGAGGGAAGAGGAGAGGGTCTCACACACCATCAGTGAACAGGAGGGAGGTGAGGAGCGAGGGAGGAGAGGGTCTCACACACCATCAGTGAAGAGGAAGGAGGTCAGGAGTGAGGGAGGAGGAGAGGGTCTCACACACCATCAGCGATGAGGAGGGAGGTCAGGAGCGAGGGAGGAGGAGAGGGTCTCACACACCATCAGTGAAGAGGAGGGAGGTCAGGAGCGAGGGAGGAGGAGAGGGTCTCACACACCATCAGTGAAGAGGAGGGAGGTGAGCAGTGAGGGAGGAGGAGAGGGTCTCACACGCCATCAGTGAAGAGGAGGGAGGTGAGGAGCGAGGGAGGAGGAGAGGGTCTCACACACCATCAGTGAAGAGGAGGGAGGTGAGGAGCGAGGAAGGAGGAGAGGGTCTCACACACCATCAGCGAAGAGGAGGGAGGTGAGGAGCAAGGGAGGAGGAGAGGGTCTCACACACCATCAGTGAAGAGGAGGGAGGTGAGGAGCGAGGGAGGAGGAGAGGGTCTCACACACCATCAGTGAAGAGAAGGGAGGTGAGGAGTGAGGGAGGAGGAGAGGGTCTCACACACCATCAGTGAAGAGGGGGGAGGTGAGGAGCAAGGTAGGAGGAGAGGGGTTTCACACACCATCAGTTAAGAGGAGGGAGGAGGAGAGGGTCTCACACACCATCAGTGAAGAGGAGGGAGGTGAGGAGTGAGGGAGGAGGAGAGGGATTTCACACACCATCAGCGATGAGGATAGAGGTCAGGAGCGAGGGAGGAGGAGTGGGTCTCACACACCATCAGTGAAGAGGAGGGAGGTGAGTAGCGAGGGAGGAGGGGAGGGTCTCACACACCATCAGTGAAGAGGAGGGAGGTGAGGAGCAAGGTAGGAGGAGAGGGGTTTCACACACCATCAGTGAAGAGGAGGGAGGTGAGGAGCGAGGGAGGAGGAGAGGGTTTCACACACCATCAGTGAAGAGAAGGGAGGAGGAGAGAGTCTCACACACCATCAGTGAACAGGAGGGAGGTGAGGAGCGAAGAAGGAAGAGAGGGTCTCACACACCATCAGCGAACAGGAGGGAGGTGAGGAGCGAGGGACGAGGAGAGGATCTCACACACCATCAGTGAAGAGGAGGGAGGTGAGGAGTGAGGGACGAGGAGAGGGTCTCACACACCATCAGTGAAGAGGAGGGAGGTGAGGAGCGAGGGAGGAGAAGAGGGTCTCACACACCATCATTGAAAAGGAGGGAGGTGAGGAGAGAGGGAGGAGGAGAGGGTCTCACACACCATCAGTCAAGAGAAGGGAGGTGAGGAGCGAGGGAGGAGGAGAGGGTCTCACACACCATCAGCGATGAGGAGGGAGGTGAGGAGCGAGGGAGGAGGAGAGGGTCTCACACACCATCAGCGATGAGGAGGGAGGTGAGGAGCGAGGGAGGAGGAGAGGGTCTCACACACCATCAGCGATGAGGAGAGAGGTGAGGAGCGAGGGAGGAGGAGAGGGTCTCACACACCATCAGTGAACAGGAGGGAGGTGAGGAGCGAGGGAGGAGGAGAGGGTCTCACACACCATCAGTGAAGAGGAAGGAGGTCAGGAGTGAGGGAGGCGGAGAGGGTCTCACACACCATCAGCGATGAGGAGGGAGGTCAGGAGCGAGGGAGTAGGAGAGGGTCTCACACACCATCAGTGAAGAGGAGGGAGGTCAGGAGCGAGGGAGGAGGTGAGGGTCTCACACACCATCAGTGAAGAGGAGGGAGGTGAGGAGCGAGGGAGGAGGAGAGGGTCTCACACACCATCAGTGAAGAGGAGGGAGGTGAGGAGCGAGGGAGGAGGAGAGGGTCTCACACACCATCAGTGAAGAGGAGGGAAGTGAGGAGCGAGGGAGGAGGAGAGGGCCTCACACACCATCAGCGAAGAGGAGGGAGGTGAGGAGCGAGGTAGGAGGAGAGGGTCTCACACACCATCAGCGAAGAGGAGGGAGGTGAGGAACAAGGGAGGAGGAGAGGGTCTCACACGCCATCAGTGAAGAGGAGGGAGGTGAGGAGTGAGGGAGGAGGAGAGGGTCTCACACACCATCAGTGAAGAGGAGGGAGGTGAGGAGCGAGGGAGGAGGAGAGGGTCTCACACACCATCAGTGAAGAGGAGGGAGGTGAGGAGCGAGGGAGGAGGAGAGGGTCTCACACACCATCAGTGAAGAGGAGGGAGGTGAGGAGCAAGGTAGGAGGAGAGGGGTTTCACACACCATCAGTGAAGAGGAGGGAGGTGAGGAGCGAGGAAGGAGGAGAGGGTCTCACACACCATCAGTGAAGATGAGGGAGGTGAGGAGCGAGGGAGGAGGAGAGGGTCTCACACACCATCAGTGAAGAGGAGGGAGGTCAGGAGCGAGGGAGGAGGAGAGGGTCTCACACACCATCAGTGAAGAGGAGGGAGGTGAGGAGCGAGGGAGGAGGAGAGGGTCTCACACACCGTCAGTGAAGAGGGGGGAGGTGAGGAGCGAGGGAGGAGGAGAGGGTCTCACACACGATCAGTGAAGAGGTGGGAGGTGAGGAGCAAGGTAGGAGGAGAGGGGTTTCACACACCATCAGTGAAGAGGAGGGAGGTGAGGAGGGAGGGAGGAGGAGAGGGTCTCACACACCATCAGTATAGAGGAGGGAGGTCAGGAGCAAGGTAGAAGGAGAGGGTCTCACACACCATCAGTGAGGAGGAGGGAGGTGAGGAGCGAGGTAGGAGGAGAGGGTTTCACACACCATCAGTGAAGAGGAGAGAGGAGGAGAGGGTCTCACACACCATCAGTGAAGAGGAGGGAGGTCAGCAGCAAGGGAGGAGGAGAGGGTCTCACACACCATCAGTGAACAGGAGGGAGGTGAGGAGCGAGGGACGAGGAGAGGGTCTCACACACCATCAGTGAAGAGGAGGGAGGTGAGGAGCGAGGGACGAGGAGAGGGTCTCACACACCATCAGTGAAGAGGAGGGAGGTGAGGAGCGAGGGAGGAAGAAAGGGTCTCACACACCATCAGTGAACAGGAGGGAGGTGAGGAGCGAGGGAGGAGGAGAGGGTCTCACACACCATCAGTGAAGAGGAGGGAGGTGAGGAGCGAGGGAGGAGGAGAGGGTCTCACACACCATCAGGGAAGAGGATGGAGGTGACGAGCGAGGGCATCACACACCATCAGCGATGAGGAGGGAGGTGAGGAGCGAGGGAGGAGGAGAGGGTCTCACACACCATCAGCGATGAGGAGAGAGGTGAGGAGCGAGGGAGGAGGAGAGGGTCTCACACACCATCAGTGAACAGGAGGGAGGTGAGGAGCGAGGGAAGAGGAGAGGGTCTCACACACCATCAGTGAACAGGAGGGAGGTGAGGAGCGAGGGAGGAGAGGGCCTAACACACCATCAGTGAAGAGGAAGGAGGTCAGGAGTGAGGGAGGAGGAGAAGGTCTCACACACCATCAGCGATGAGGAGGGAGGTCAGGAGCGAGGGAGGAGGAGAGGGTCTCACACACCATCAATGAAGAGGCGGGAGGTCAGGAGCGAGGGAGGAGGAGAGGGTCTCACACACCATCAGTGAAGAGGAGGGAGGTGAGGAGCGAGGGAGGAGGAGAGGGTCTCACACGCCATCAGTGAAGAGGAGGGAGGTGAGGAGCGAGGGAGGAGGAGAGGGTCTCACACACCATCAGTGAAGAGGAGGGAGGTGAGGAGCGAGGGAGGAGGAGAGGGTCTCACACACCATCAGCGAAGAGGAGGGAGGTGAGGAGCAAGGGAGGAGGAGAGGGTCTCACACACCATCAGTGAAGAGGAGCGAGGTGAGGAGCGAGGGAGGAGGAGAGGGTCTCACACACCATCAGTGAAGAGAAGGGAGGTGAGGAGCGAGGGAGGAGGAGAGGGTCTCACACACCATCAGTGAAGAGGGGGGAGGAGAGGAGCAAGGTAGGAGGAGAGGGGTTTCACACACCATCAGTTAAGAGGAGGGAGGAGGAGAGGGTCTCACACACCATCAGTGAAGAGGAGGGAGGTGAGGAGTGAGGGAGGAGGAGAGGGGTTTCACACACCATCAGCGATGAGGATAGAGGTCAGGAGCGAGGGAGGAGGAGTGGGTCTCACACACCATCAGTGAAGAGGAGGGAGGTGAGGAGCGAGGGAGGAGGAGAGGGTCTCACACACCATCAGTGAAGAGGAGGGAGGTGAGGAGCAAGGTAGGAGGAGAGGGGTTTCACACAACATCAGTGAAGAGGAGGGAGGTGAGGAGCGAGGGAGGAGGAGAGGGTCTCACACACCATCAGTGAAGAGGAGGGAGGTGAGTAGCGAGGGAGGAGGGGAGGGTCTCACACACTATCAGTGAAGAGGAGGGAGGTGAGAAGCAAGGTAGGAGGAGAGGGGTTTCACACACCAACAGTGAAGAGGAGGGAGGTGAGGAGCGAGGGAGGAGGAGAGGGTTTCACACACCATCAGTGAAGAGAAGGGATGTGGAGAGGGTCTCACACACCATCAGTGAAGAGGAGGGAGGTGAGGAGCGAGGTAGGAGGAGAGAGTCTCACACACCATCAGTGAACAGGAGGGAGGTGAGGAGCGAAGAAGGAAGAGAGGGTCTCACACACCATCAGCGAACAGGAGGGAGGTGAGGAGCGAGGGACAAGGAGAGGATCTCACACACCATCAGTGAAGAGGAGGGAGGTGAGGAGTGAGGGACGAGGAGAGGGTCTCACACACCATCAGTGCAGAGGAGGGAGGTGAGGAGCGACGGAGGAGAAGAGGGTCTCACACACCATCAGTGAAAAGGAGGGAGGTGAGGAGAGAGGGAGGAGGAGAGGGTCTCACACACCATCAGCATAGAGGAGGAAGGTGAGGAGCGAGGAAG
Organism: Triturus cristatus; assembly: GCF_964204655.1. Lineage (NCBI taxonomy): Eukaryota > Metazoa > Chordata > Amphibia > Caudata > Salamandridae > Triturus > Triturus cristatus. Next base: position 49,807,952 of record NC_140590.1, on the reverse strand, counting down.
AAGAGGGTCTCACACACCATCAGTCAAGAGAAGGGAGGTGAGGAGCGAGGGAGGAGGAGAGGGTCTCACACACCATCAGCGATGAGGAGGGAGGTGAGGAGCGAGGGAGGAGGAGAGGGTCTCACACACCATCAGCGATGAGGAGAGAGGGGAGGAGCGAGGGAGGAGGAGAGGGTCGCACACACCATCAGTGAACAGGAGGGAGGTGAGGAGCGAGGGAGGAGGAGAGGGTCTCACACACCATCAGTGAAGAGGAAGGAGGTCAGGAGTGAGGGAGGCGGAGAGGGTCTCACACACCATCAGCGATGAGGAGGGAGGTCAGGAGCGAGGGAGTAGGAGAGGGTCTCACACACCATCAGTGAAGAGGAGGGAGGTCAGGAGCGAGGGAGGAGGAGAGGGTCTCACACACCATCAGTGATGAGGAGGGAGTTGAGGAGCGAGGGAGGAGGAGAGGGTCTCACACACCATCAGTGAAGAGGAGGGAGGTGAGGAGCGAGGGAGGAGAAGAGGGTCTCACACACCATCAGTGAAGAGGAGGGAGGTGAGGAGCGAGGGAGGAGGAGAGGGCCTCACACACCATCAGCGAAGAGGAGGGAGGTGAGGAGCGAGGTAGGAGGAGAGGGTCTCACACACCATAAGCGAAGAGGAGGGAGGTGAGGAACGAGGGAGGAGGAGAGGGTCTCACACACCATCAGTGAAGAGGAGGGAGGTGAGGAGTGAGGGAGGAGGAGAGGGTCTCACACACCATCAGTGAAGAGGAGGGAGGTGAGGAGCGAGGGAGGAGGAGAGGGTCTCACACACCATCAGCGATGAGGAGAGAGGTGAGGAGCGAGGGAGGAGGAGAGGGTCTCACACACCATCACTGAACAGGAGGGAGGTGAGGAGCGAGGAAGGAGGAGAGGGTCTCACACACCATCAGTGAAGAGGAGGGAAGTGAGGAGCGAGGGAGGAGGAGAGGGTCTCACACACCATCAGCGATGAGGAGAGACGTGAGGAGTGAGGGAGGAGGAGAGGGTCTCACACACCATCAGCGATGAGGAGGGAGGTCAGGAGCGAGGGAGGAGGAGAGGGTCTCACACACCATCAGTGGAGAGGAGGGAGGTGAGGAGCGAGGGAGGAGGAGAGAGTCTCACACACCATCAGTGAACAGGAGGGAGGTGAGGAGCGAGGAAGGAGGAGAGGGTCTCACACACCATCAGTAACGAGGAGGGAGGTGAGGAGCGAGGGAGGAGGAGAGGGTCTCACACACCATCAGTGAACAGGAGGGAGGTGAGGAGCGAGGAAGGAGGAGAGGGTCTCACAAACCATCAGTGAAGAGGAGGGAAGTGAGGAGCGAGGGAGGAGGAGAGGGTCTCACACATCATCAGCGATGAGGAGAGAGGTGAGGAGCGAGGGAGGAGGAGAGGGTCTCACACACCATCAGTGAAGAGGAGAGAGGTGAGGAGCGAGGGAGGACGAGAGGGTCTCACACACCATCAGTGAAGAGGAGGGAGATGAGGAGCGTGGGAGGAGGAGAGGGTCTCACACACCATCAGCGATGAGGAGAGAGGTGAGGAGCGAGGGAGGAGGAGAGGTTCTCACACACCATCAGGGAACAGGAGGGAGGTGAGGAGCGAGGAAGGAGGAGAGGGTCTCACACACCATCAGTGAAGAGGAGGGAGGTGAGGAGCGAGGGAGGAGGAGAGGGTCTCACACACCATCAGCGATGAGGAGTGAGGGAGGAGGAGAGGGTCTCACACACCATCAGCGATGAGGAGAGAGGTGAGGAGTGAGGGAGGAGGAGGGGGTCTCACACACAATCAGTGAAGAGGAGGGAGGTGAGGAGCGAGGGACGAGGAGAGGGTCTCACACACCATCAGTGAAGAGGAGGGAGGTGAGGAGCGAGGGAGTAGGAGAGGGTCTCACACATCATCAGTGAAGAGGAGGGAGGTGAGGAGCGAGGTAGGAGGAGAGGGTCTTACACACCATCAGCGATGAGGAGGGAGGTCAGGAGCGAGGTAGGAGGAGAGGGTCTCACACACCATCAGTGAAGAGGAGGGAGGTGAGGAGCGAGGTAGGAGGAGAGGGGTTTCACACACCATCAGTGAAGAGGAGGTAGGTGAGGAGTGAGGGAGGAGGAGAGGGTCTCACACACCATCAGCGATGAGGAGAGAGGTGAGGAGTGAGGGAGGAGGAGAGGGTCTCACACACAATCAGTGAAGAGGAGGGAGGTGAGGAGCGAGGGACGAGGAGAGGATCTCACACACCATCAGTGAAGAGGAGGGAGGTGAGGAGCGAGGTAGGAGGAGAGGGTCTCACACACCATCAGCGAAGAGGAGGGAGGTGAGGAACGAGGGAGGAGGAGAGGATCTCACACACCATCAGTGAAGAGGAGGGAGGTGAGGAGCGAGGGAGGAGGAGAGGGTCTCACACACCATCAGTGAAGAGGAGAGAGGTGAGGAGCGAGGGAGGAGGAGAGGGTCTCACACACCATCAGCGATGAGGAGAGAGGTGAGGAGCGAGGGAGGAGGAGAGGGTCTCACACACCATCAGTGAACAGGAGGGAGGTGAGGAGCGAGGAGGGAAGAGAGGGTCTCACACACCATCAGCGAAGAGGAGGGAAGTGAGGAGCGAGGGAGGAGGAGAGGGTCTCACACACCATCAGCAATGAGGAGAGAGGTGAGGAGTGAGGTAGGAGGAGAGGGTCTCACACACCATCAGCGAAGAGGAGGGAGGTGAGGAGCGAGGTAGGAGGAGAGGGTCTCACACACCATCAGCGAAGAGGAGGGAGGTGAGGAACGAGGGAGGAGGAGAGGATCTCACACACCATCAGTGAAGAGGAGGGAGGTGAGGAGCGAGGGAGGAGGAGAGGGTCTCACACACCATCAGTGAAGAGGAGAGAGGTGAGGAGCGAGGGAGGAGGAGAGGGTCTCACACACCATCAGTGAACAGGAGGGAGGTGAGGAGCGAGGAGGGAAGAGAGGGTCTCACACACCATCAGCGAAGAGGAGGGAAGTGATGAGCGAGGGAGGAGGAGAGGGTCTCACACACCATCAGCGATGAGGAGAGAGGTGAGGAGTGAGGGAGGAGGACAGGGTCTCACACACCATCAGCGATGAGGAGGGAGGTCAGGAGGGAGGGAGGAGGAGAGGGTCTCACACACCATCAGTGAAGAGGAGGGAGGTCAGGAGCGAGGGAGGAGGAGAGGGTCTCACACACCATCAGTGAACAGGAGGGAGGTGAGGAGCGAGGAAGGAGGAGAGGGTCTCACACACCATCAGTAACGAGGAGGGAGGTGAGAAGCGAGGGAGGAGGAGAGGGTCTCACACACCATCAGTGAACAGGAGGGAGGTGAGGAGCGAGGAAGGAGGAGAGGGTCTCACACACCATCAGTGAAGAGGAGGGAAGTGAGGAGCGAGGGAGGAGGAGAGGGTCTCACACACCATCAGCGATGAGGAGAGAGGTAAGGAGTGAGGGAGGAGGAGAGGGTCTCACACACCATCAGTGATGAGGAGAGAGGTGAGGAGTGAGGAAGGAGGAGAGGGTCTCACACACCATCAGTGAAGAGGAGGGAGGTGAGGAGTGAGGGACGAGGAAAGGGTCTCACACACCATCAGTGAAGAGGAGGGAGGTGAGGAGCAAGGGAGGAGGAGAGGGTCTCACACACCATCAGTGAAGAGGAGGGAGGTGAGGAGCGAGGGAGGACGAGAGGGTCTCACACACCATCAGTGAAGAGGAGGGAGGTGAGGAGCGAGGGAGGAGGAGAGGGTCTCAGACACCATCAGCGATGAGGAGAGAGGTGTGGAGCGAGGGAGGAGGAGAGGGTCTCACACACCATCAGTGAAGAGGAGGGAGGTGAGGAGCGAGGGAGGACGAGAGGGTCTCACACACCATCAGTGAAGAGGAGGGAGATGAGGAGCGTGGGAGGAGGAGAGGGTCTCACACACCATCAGCGATGAGGAGAGAGGTGAGGAGCGAGGGAGGAGGAGAGGGTCTCACACACCATCAGGGAACAGGAGGGAGGTGAGGAGCGAGGAAGGAGGAGAGGGTCTCACACACCATCAGTGAAGAGGAGGGAGGTGAGGAGCGAGGGAGGAGGGGAGGGTCTCACACACCATCAGCGATGAGGAGTGAGGGAGGAGGAGAGGGTCTCACACACCATCAGCAATGAGGAGAGAGGTGAGGAGTGAGGGAGGAGGAGGGGGTCTCACACACAATCAGTGAAGAGGAGGGAGGTGAGGAGCGAGGGACGAGGAGAGGGTCTCACACACCATCAGTGAAGAGGAGGGAGGTGAGGAGCAAGGGAGGAGGAGAGGGTCTCACACATCATCAGTGAAGAGGAGGGAGGTGAGGAGCGAGGTAGTAGGAGAGGGTCTTACACACCATCAGCGATGAGGAGGGAGGTCAGGAGCGAGGTAGGAGGAGAGGGTCTCACACACCATCAGTGAAGAGGAGGGAGGTGAGGAGCGAGGTAGGAGGAGAGGGGTTTCACACACCATCAGTGAAGAGGAGGTAGGTGAGGAGTGAGGGAGGAGGAGAGGGTCTCACACACCATCAGCGATGAGGAGAGAGGTGAGGAGTGAGGGAGGAGGAGAGCGTCTCACACACAATCAGTGAAGAGGAGGGAGGTGAGGAGCGAGGGACGAGGAGAGGATCTCACACACCATCAGTGAAGAGGAGGGAGGTGAGAAGCGAGGGAGGAGGAGAGGGTCTCACACACCATCAGTGAACAGGAGGGAGGTGAGGAGCGAGGAAGGAGGAGAGGGTCTCACACACCATCAGTGAAGAGGAGGGAAGTGAGGAGCGAGGGAGGAGGAGAGGGTCTCACACACCATCAGCGATGAGGAGAGAGGTAAGGAGTGAGGGAGGAGGAGAGGGTCTCACACACCATCAGTGATGAGGAGAGAGGTGAGGAGTGAGGAAGGAGGAGAGGGTCTCACACACCATCAGTGAAGAGGAGGGAGGTGAGGAGCGAGGGACGAGGAAAGGGTCTCACACATCATCAGTGAAGAGGAGGGAGGTGAGGAGCAAGAGAGGAGGAGAGGGTCTCACACACCATCAGTGAAGAGGAGGGAGGTGAGGAGCGAGGGAGGACGAGAGGGTCTCACACACCATCAGTGAAGAGGAGGGAGGTGAGGAGCGAGGGAGGAGGAGAGGGTCTCAGACACCATCAGCGATGAGGAGAGAGGTGAGGAGCGAGGGAGGAGGAGAGGGTCTCACACACCATCAGTGAACAGGAGGGAGGTGAGGAGCGAGTAAGGAGGAGAGGGTCTCACACACCATCAGTGAAGAGGAGGGAGGTGAGGAACGAGGGAGGAGGAGAGGGTCTCACACACCATCAGCGATGAGGAGAGAGGTGAGGAGTGAGGGAGGAGGAGGGGGTCTCACACACAATCAGTGAAGAGGAGGGAGGTGAGGAGCGAGGGACGAGGAGAGGGTCTCACACACCATCAGTGAAGAGGAGGGAGGTGAGGAGCGAGGGAGTAGGAGAGGGTCTCACACACCATCAGTGAAGAGGAGGGAGGTGAGGAGCGAGGGAGGAGGAGAGGGTCTCACACACCATCAGTGAACAGGAGGGAGGTGAGGAGTGAGGGAGGAGGAGGGGGTCTCACACACAATCAGTGAAGAGGAGGGAGGTGAGGAGCGAGGGACGAGGAGAGGGTCTCACACACCATCAGTGAAGAGGAGGGAGGTGAGGAGCGAGGGAGTAGGAGAGGGTCTCACACACCATCAGTGAAGAGGAGGGAGGTGAGGAGCGAGGGAGGAGGAGAGGGTCTCACACACCATCAGTGAACAGGAGGGAGGTGAGGAGCGAGGAAGGAGGAGAGGGTCTCACACACCATCAGTGAAGAGGAGGGAGGTGAGGAGCGAGGGAGGAGGAGAGGGTCTCACACACCATCAGCGATGAGTGAGGGAGGAGGAGAGGGTCTCACACACCATCAGCGATGAGGAGAGAGGTGAGGAGTGAGGGAGGAGGAGGTGGTCTCACACACAATCAGTGAAGAGGAGGGAGGTGAGGAGTGAGGGACGAGGAGAGGGTCTCACACACCATCAGTGAAGAGGAGGGAGGTGAGGAGCGAGGCAGTAGGAGAGGGTCTCACACATCATCAGTGAAGAGGAGGGAGGTGAGGAGCGAGGTAGGAGGAGAGGGTCTTACACACCATCAGCGATGAGGAGGGAGGTCAGGAGCGAGGTAGGAGGAGAGGGTCTCACACACCATCAATGAAGAGGAGGGAGGTGAGGAGCGAGGTAGGAGGAGAGGGGTTTCACACACCATCAGGAAGAGGAGGTAGGTGAGGAGTGAGGGAGGAGGAGAGGGTCTCACACCATCAGTGATGAGGAGAGAGGTGAGGAGTGAGGGAGGAGGAGAGGGTCTCACATACAATCAGTGAAGAGGAGGGAGGTGAGGAGCGAGGGACGAGGAGAGGATCTCACACACCATCAGTGAAGAGGATTGAGGTGAGGAGCGAGGTAGGAGGAGAGGGTCTCACACACCATCAGCGAAGAGGAGGGAGGTGAGGAACGAGGGAGGAGGAGAGGATCTCACACACCATCAGTGAAGAGGAGGGAGGTGAGGAGCGAGGGAGGAGGAGAGGGTCTCACACACCATCAGTGAAGAGGAGAGAGGTGAGGAGCGAGGGAGGAGGAGAGGGTCTCACACACCATCAGCGATGAGGAGCGAGGTGAGGAGCGAGGGAGGAGGAGAGGGTCTCACACACCATCAGTGAACAGGAGGGAGGTGAGGAGCGAGGAAGGAAGAGAGGGTCTCACACACCATCAGCGAAGAGGAGGGAAGTGAGGAGCGAGGGAGGAGGAGAGGGTCTCACACACCATCAGCGATGAGGAGAGAGGTGAGGAGTGAGGGAGGAGGACAGGGTCTCACACACCATCAGCGATGAGGAGGGAGGTCAGGAGCGAGGGAGGAGGAGAGGGTCTCACACACCATCAGTGAAGAGGAGGGAGGTGAGGAGCGAGGGAGTAGGAGAGGGTCTCACACATCATCAGTGAAGAGGAGGGAGGTGAGGAGCGAGGTAGGAGGAGAGGGTCTTACACACCATCAGCGATGAGGAGGGAGGTCAGGAGCGAGGTAGGAGGAGAGGGTCTCACACACCATCAGTGAAGAGGAGGGAGGTGAGGAGCGAGGGACGAGGAAAGGGTCTCACACACCATCAGTGAAGAGGAGGGAGGTGAGGAGTGAGGAAGGAGGAGAGGGTCTCACACACCATCAGTGAAGAGGAGGGAGGTGAGGAGCGAGGGACGAGGAAAGGGTCTCACACATCATCAGTGAAGAGGAGGGAGGTGAGGAGCAAGAGAGGAGGAGAGGGTCTCACACACCATCAGTGAAGAGGAGGGAGGTGAGGAGCGAGGGAGGACGAGAGGGTCTCACACACCATCAGTGAAGAGGAGGGAGGTGAGGAGCGAGGGAGGAGGAGAGGGTCTCAGACACCATCAGCGATGAGGAGAGAGGTGAGGAGCGAGGGAGGAGGAGAGGGTCTCACACACCATCAGTGAACAGGAGGGAGGTGAGGAGCGAGGAAGGAGGAGAGGGTCTCACACACCATCAGTGAAGAGGAGGGAGGTGAGGAGCGAGGGAGGAGGAGAGGGTCTCACACACCATCAGCGATGAGGAGAGAGGTGAGGAGTGAGGGAGGAGGAGGGGGTCTCACACACAATCAGTGAAGAGGAGGGAGGTGAGGAGCGAGGGACGAGGAGAGGGTCTCACACACCATCAGTGAAGAGGAGGGAGGTGAGGAGCGAGGGAGTAGGAGAGGGTCTCACACACCATCAGTGAAGAGGAGGGAGGTGAGGAGCGAGGGAGGAGGAGAGGGTCTCACACACCATCAGTGAACAGAAGGGAGGTGAGGAGTGAGGGAGGAGGAGGGGGTCTCACACACAATCAGTGAAGAGGAGGGAGGTGAGGAGCGAGGGACGAGGAGAGGGTCTCACACACCATCAGTGAAGAGGAGGGAGGTGAGGAGCGAGGGAGTTGGAGAGGGTCTCACACACCATCAGTGAAGAGGAGGGAGGTGAGGAGCGAGGGAGGAGGAGAGGGTCTCACACACCATCAGTGAACAGGAGGGAGGTGAGGAGCGAGGAAGGAGGAGAGGGTCTCACACACCATCAGTGAAGAGGAGGGAGGTGAGGAGCGAGGGAGGAGGAGAGGGTCTCACACACCATCAGCGATGAGTGAGGGAGGAGGAGAGGGTCTCACACACCATCAGCGATGAGGAGAGAGGTGAGGAGTGAGGGAGGAGGAGGTGGTCTCACACACAATCAGTGAAGAGGAGGGAGGTGAGGAGCGAGGGACGAGGAGAGGGTCTCACCCACCATCAGTGAAGAGGAGGGAGGTGAGGAGCGAGGCAGTAGGAGAGGGTCTCACACATCATCAGTGAAGAGGAGGGAGGTGAGGAGCGAGGTAGGAGGAGAGGGTCTTACACACCATCAGCGATGAGGAGGGAGGTCAGGAGCGAGGTAGGAGGAGAGGGTCTCACACACCATCAATGAAGAGGAGGGAGGTGAGGAGCGAGGTAGGAGGAGAGGGGTTTCACACACCATCAGGAAGAGGAGGTAGGTGAGGAGTGAGGGAGGAGGAGAGGGTCTCACACCATCAGTGATGAGGAGAGAGGTGAGGAGTGAGGGAGGAGGAGAGGGTCTCACATACAATCAGTGAAGAGGAGGGAGGTGAGGAGCGAGGGACGAGGAGAGGATCTCACACACCATCAGTGAAGAGGATTGAGGTGAGGAGCGAGGTAGGAGGAGAGGGTCTCACACACCATCAGCAAAGAGGAGGGAGGTGAGGAACGAGGGAGGAGGAGAGGATCTCACACACCATCAGTGAAGAGGAGGGAGGTGAGGAGCGAGGGAGGAGGAGAGGGTCTCACACACCATCAGTGAAGAGGAGAGAGGTGAGGAGCGAGGGAGGAGGAGAGGGTCTCACACACCATCAGCGATGAGGAGCGAGGTGAGGAGCGAGGGAGGAGGAGAGGGTCTCACACACCATCAGTGAACAGGAGGGAGGTGAGGAGCGAGGAAGGAAGAGAGGGTCTCACACACCATCAGCGAAGAGGAGGGAAGTGAGGAGCGAGGGAGGAGGAGAGGGTCTCACACACCATCAGCGATGAGGAGAGAGGTGAGGAGTGAGGGAGGAGGACAGGGTCCCACACACCATCAGCGATGAGGAGGGAGGTCAGGAGCGAGGGAGGAGGAGAGGGTCTCACACACCATCAGTGAAGAGGAGGGAGGTGAGGAGCGAGGGAGTAGGAGAGGGTCTCACACATCATCAGTGAAGAGGAGGGAGGTGAGGAGCGAGGTAGGAGGAGAGGGTCTTACACACCATCAGCGATGAGGAGGGAGGTCAGGAGCGAGGTAGGAGGAGAGGGTCTCACACACCATCAGTGAAGAGGAGGGAGGTGAGGAGCGAGGGACGAGGAAAGGGTCTCACACACCATCAGTGAAGAGGAGGGAGGTGAGGAGCAAGGGAGGAGGAGAGGGTCTCACACACCATCAGTGAAGAGGAGGGAGGTGAGGAGCGAGGGAGGACGAGAGGGTCTCACACACCATCAGTGAAGAGGAGGGAGGTGAGGAGCGAGGGAGGAGGAGAGGGTCTCAGACACCATCAGCGATGAGGAGAGAGGTGAGGAGCGAGGGAGGAGGAGAGGGTCTCACACACCATCAGGGAACAGGAGGGAGGTGAGGAGCGAGGAAGGAGGAGAGGGTCTCACACACCATCAGTGAAGAGGAGGGAGGTGAGGAGCGAGGGAGGAGGAGAGGGTCTCACACACCATCAGCGATGAGGAGAGAGGTGAGGAGTGAGGGAGGAGGAGAGGGTCTTACACACCATCAGCGATGAGGAGAGAGGTGAGGAGTGAGGTAGGAGGAGAGGGTCTCACACACCATCAGTGAAGAGGAGGGAGGTGAGGAGCGAGGGACGAGGAGAGGATCTCACACACCATCAGTGAAGAGGAGGGAGGTGAGGAGCGAGGTAGGAGGAGAGGGTCTTACACACCATCAGCGATGAGGAGGGAGGTCAGGAGCGAGGTAGGAGGAGAGGGTCTCACACACCATCAGTGAAGAGGAGGGAGGTGAGGAGCGAGGTAGGAGGAGAGGGGTTTCACACACCATCAGTGAAGAGGAGGTAGGTGAGGAGTGAGGGAGGAGGAGAGGGTCTTACACACCATCAGCGATGAGGAGGGAGGTCAGGAGCGAGGTAGGAGGAGAGGGTCTCACACACCATCAGTGAAGAGGAGGGAGGTGAGGAGCGAGGTAGGAGGAGAGGGGTTTCACACACCATCAGTGAAGAGGAGGTAGGTGAGGAGTGAGGGAGGAGGAGAGGGTCTCACACACCATCAGCGATGAGGAGAGAGGTGAGGAGTGAGGGAGGAGGAGAGGGTCTCACACACAATCAGTGAAGAGGAGGGAGGTGAGGAGCGAGGGACGAGGAGAGGATCTCACACACCATCAGTGAAGAGGAGGGAGGTGAGGAGCGAGGTAGGAGGAGAGGGTCTTACACACCATCAGCGATGAGGAGGGAGGTCAGGAGCGAGGTAGGAGGAGAGGGTCTCACACACCATCAGTGAAGAGGAGGGAGGTGAGGAGCGAGGTAGGAGGAGAGGAGTTTCACACACCATCAGTGAAGAGGAGGTAGGTGAGGAGTGAGGGAGGAGGAGAGGGTCTCACACACCATCAGCGATGAGGAGAGAGGTGAGGAGTGAGGGAGGAGGAGAGGGTCTCACACACAATCAGTGAAGAGGAGGGAGGTGAGGAGCGAGGGACGAGGAGAGGATCTCACACACCATCAGTGAAGAGGAGGGAGGTGAGAAGCGAGGGAGGAGGAGAGGGTCTCACACACCATCAGTGAACAGGAGGGAGGTGAGGAGCGAGGAAGGAGGAGAGGGTCTCACACACCATCAGTGAAGAGGAGGGAAGTGAGGAGCGAGGGAGGAGGAGAGGGTCTCACACACCATCAGTGAAGAGGAGGGAGGTGAGGAGCGAGGGAGGAGGAGAGGGTCTCACACACCATCAGCGATGAGTGAGGGAGGAGGAGAGGGTCTCAAACACCATCAGCGATGAGGAGAGAGGTGAGGAGTGAGGGAGGAGGAGGTGGTCTCACACACAATCAGTGAAGAGGAGGGAGGTGAGGAGCGAGGGACGAGGAGAGGGTCTCACACACCATCAGTGAAGAGGAGGGAGGTGAGGAGCGAGGGAGTAGGAGAGGGTCTCACACATCATCAGTGAAGAGGAGGGAGGTGAGGAGCGAGGTAGGAGGAGAGGGTCTTACACACCATCAGCGATGAGGAGGGAGGTCAGGAGCGAGGTAGGAGGAGAGGGTCTCACACACCATCAGTGAAGAGGAGGGAGGTGAGGAGCGAGGTAGGAGGAGAGGGGTTTCAAACACCATCAGTGAAGAGGAGGTAGGTGAGGAGTGAGGGAGGAGGAGAGGGTCTCACACACCATCAGTGATGAGGAGAGAGGTGAGGAGTGAGGGAGGAGGAGATGGTCTCACACACAATCAGTGAAGAGGAGGGAGGTGAGGAGCGAGGGACGAGGAGAGGATCTCACACACCATCAGTGAAGAGGATTGAGGTGAGGAGCGAGGTAGGAGGAGAGGGTCTCACACACCATCAGCGAAGAGGAGGGAGGTGAGGAACGAGGGAGGAGGAGAGGATCTCACACACCATCAGTGAAGAGGAGGGAGGTGAGGAGCGAGGGAGGAGGAGAGGGTCTCACACACCATCAGCGATGAGGAGAGAGGTGAGGAGTGAGGGAGGAGGACAGGGTCTCACACACCATCAGCGATGAGGAGGGAGGTCAGGAGCGAGGGAGGAGGAGAGGGTCTCACACACCATCAGTGAAGAGGAGGGAGGTGAGGAGCGAGGGAGTAGGAGAGGGTCTCACACATCATCAGTGAAGAGGAGGGAGGTGAGGAGCGAGGTAGGAGGAGAGGGTCTTACACACCATCAGCGATGAGGAGGGAGGTCAGGAGCGAGGTAGGAGGAGAGGGTCTCACACACCATCAGTGAAGAGGAGGGAGGTGAGGAGCGAGGGACGAGGAAAGGGTCTCACACACCATCAGTGAAGAGGAGGGAGGTGAGGAGCAAGGGAGGAGGAGAGGGTCTCACACACCATCAGTGAAGAGGAGGGAGGTGAGGAGCGAGGGAGGACGAGAGGGTCTCACACACCATCAGTGAAGAGGAGGGAGGTGAGGAGCGAGGGAGGAGGAGAGGGTCTCAGACACCATCAGCGATGAGGAGAGAGGTGAGGAGCGAGGGAGGAGGAGAGGGTCTCACACACCATCAGGGAACAGGAGGGAGGTGAGGAGCGAGGAAGGAGGAGAGGGTCTCACACACCATCAGTGAAGAGGAGGGAGGTGAGGAGCGAGGGAGGAGGAGAGGGTCTCACACACCATCAGCGATGAGGAGAGAGGTGAGGAGTGAGGGAGGAGGAGAGGGTCTTACACACCATCAGCGATGAGGAGAGAGGTGAGGAGTGAGGTAGGAGGAGAGGGTCTCACACACCATCAGTGAAGAGGAGGGAGGTGAGTAGCGAGGGACGAGGAGAGGATCTCACACACCATCAGTGAAGAGGAGGGAGGTGAGGAGCGAGGTAGGAGGAGAGGGTCTTACACACCATCAGCGATGAGGAGGGAGGTCAGGAGCGAGGTAGGAGGAGAGGGTCTCACACACCATCAGTGAAGAGGAGGGAGGTGAGGAGCGAGGTAGGAGGAGAGGGGTTTCACACACCATCAGTGAAGAGGAGGTAGGTGAGGAGTGAGGGAGGAGGAGAGGGTCTTACACACCATCAGCGATGAGGAGGGAGGTCAGGAGCGAGGTAGGAGGAGAGGGTCTCACACACCATCAGTGAAGAGGAGGGAGGTGAGGTCGAGGTAGGAGGAGAGGGGTTTCACACACCATCAGTGAAGAGGAGGTAGGTGAGGAGTGAGGGAGGAGGAGAGGGTCTCACACACCATCAGCGATGAGGAGAGAGGTGAGGAGTGAGGGAGGAGGAGAGGGTCTCACACACAATCAGTGAAGAGGAGGGAGGTGAGGAGCGAGGGACGAGGAGAGGATCTCACACACCATCAGTGAAGAGGAGGGAGGTGAGGAGCGAGGTAGGAGGAGAGGGTCTTATACACCATCAGCGATGAGGAGGGAGGTCAGGAGCGAGGTAGGAGGAGAGGGTCTCACACACCATCAGTGAAGAGGAGGGAGGTGAGGAGCGAGGTAGGAGGAGAGGAGTTTCACACACCATCAGTGAAGAGGAGGTAGGTGAGGAGTGAGGGAGGAGGAGAGGGTCTCACACACCATCAGCGATGAGGAGAGAGGTGAGGAGTGAGGGAGGAGGAGAGGGTCTCACACACAATCAGTGAAGAGGAGGGAGGTGAGGAGCGAGGGACGAGGAGAGGATCTCACACACCATCAGTGAAGAGGAGGGAGGTGAGAAGCGAGGGAGGAGGAGAGGGTCTCACACACCATCAGTGAACAGGAGGGAGGTGAGGAGCGAGGAAGGAGGAGAGGGTCTCACACACCATCAGTGAAGAGGAGGGAAGTGAGGAGCGAGGGAGGAGGAGAGGGTCTCACACACCATCAGCGATGAGGAGAGAGGTAAGGAGTGAGGGAGGAGGAGAGGGTCTCACACACCATCAGTGATGAGGAGAGAGGTGAGGAGTGAGGAAGGAGGAGAGGGTCTCACACACCATCAGTGAAGAGGAGGGAGGTGAGGAGCGAGGGACGAGGAAAGGGTCTCACACATCATCAGTGAAGAGGAGGGAGGTGAGGAGCAAGAGAGGAGGAGAGGGTCTCACACACCATCAGTGAAGTGGAGGGAGGTGAGGAGCGAGGGAGGACGAGAGGGTCTCACACACCATCAGTGAAGAGGAGGGAGGTGAGGAGCGAGGGAGGAGGAGAGGGTCTCAGACACCATCAGCGATGAGGAGAGAGGTGAGGAGTGAGGGAGGAGGAGAGGGTCTCACACACCATCAGTGAACAGGAGGGAGGTGAGGAGCGAGGAAGGAGGAGAGGGTCTCACACACCATCAGTGAAGAGGAGGGAGGTGAGGAGCGAGGGAGGAGGAGAGGGTCTCACACACCATCAGCGATGAGGAGAGAGGTGAGGAGTGAGGGAGGAGGAGGGGGTCTCACACACAATCAGTGAAGAGGAGGGAGGTGAGGAGCGAGGGACGAGGAGAGGGTCTCACACACCATCAGTGAAGAGGAGGGAGGTGAGGAGCGAGGGAGTAGGAGAGGGTCTCACACACCATCAGTGAAGAGGAGGGAGGTGAGGAGCGAGGGAGGAGGAGAGGGTCTCACACACCATCAGTGAACAGGAGGGAGGTGAGGAGTGAGGGAGGAGGAGGGGGTCTCACACACAATCAGTGAAGAGGAGGGAGGTGAGGAGCGAGGGACGAGGAGAGGGTCTCACACACCATCAGTGAAGAGGAGGGAGGTGAGGAGCGAGGGAGTAGGAGAGGGTCTCACACACCATCAGTGAAGAGGAGGGAGGTGAGGAGCGAGGGAGGAGGAGAGGGTCTCACACACCATCAGTGAACAGGAGGGAGGTGAGGAGCGAGGAAGGAGGAGAGGGTCTCACACACCATCAGTGAAGAGGAGGGAGGTGAGGAGCGAGGGAGGAGGAGAGGGTCTCACACACCATCAGCGATGAGTGAGGGAGGAGGAGAGGGTCTCACACACCATCAGCGATGAGGAGAGAGGTGAGGAGTGAGGGAGGAGGAGGTGGTCTCACACACAATCAGTGAAGAGGAGGGAGGTGAGGAGCGAGGGACGAGGAGAGGGTCTCACACACCATCAGTGAAGAGGAGGGAGGTGAGGAGCGAGGGAGTAGGAGAGGGTCTCACACATCATCAGTGAAGAGGAGGGAGGTGAGGAGCGAGGTAGGAGGAGAGGGTCTTACACACCATCAGCGATGAGGAGGGAGGTCAGGAGCGAGGTAGGAGGAGAGGGTCTCACACACCATCAGTGAAGAGGAGGGAGGTGAGGAGCGAGGTAGGAGGAGAGGGGTTTCAAACACCATCAGTGAAGAGGAGGTAGGTGAGGAGTGAGGGAGGAGGAGAGGGTCTCACACACCATCAGTGATGAGGAGAGAGGTGAGGAGTGAGGGAGGAGGAGATGGTCTCACACACAATCAGTGAAGAGGAGGGAGGTGAGGAGCGAGGGACGAGGAGAGGATCTCACACACCATCAGTGAAGAGGATTGAGGTGAGGAGCGAGGTAGGAGGAGAGGGTCTCACACACCATCAGCGAAGAGGAGGGAGGTGAGGAACGAGGGAGGAGGAGAGGATCTCACACACCATCAGTGAAGAGGAGGGAGGTGAGGAGCGAGGGAGGAGGAGAGGGTCTCACACACCATCAGTGAAGAGGAGAGAGGTGAGGAGCGAGGGAGGAGGAGAGGGTCTCACACACCATCAGCGATGAGGAGCGAGGTGAGGAGCGAGGGAGGAGGAGAGGGTCTCACACACCATCAGTGAACAGGAGGGAGGTGAGGAGCGAGGAAGGAAGAGAGGGTCTCACACACCATCAGCGAAGAGGAGGGAAGTGAGGAGCGAGGGAGGAGGAGAGGGTCTCACACACCATCAGCGATGAGGAGAGAGGTGAGGAGTGAGGGAGGAGGACAGGGTCTCACACACCATCAGCGATGAGGAGGGAGGTCAGGAGCGAGGGAGGAGGAGAGGGTCTCACACACCATCAGTGAAGAGGAGGGAGGTGAGGAGCGAGGGAGTAGGAGAGGGTCTCACACATCATCAGTGAAGAGGAGGGAGGTGAGGAGCGAGGTAGGAGGAGAGGGTCTTACACACCATCAGCGATGAGGAGGGAGGTCAGGAGCGAGGTAGGAGGAGAGGGTCTCACACACCATCAGTGAAGAGGAGGGAGGTGAGGAGCGAGGTAGGAGGAGAGGGGTTTCACACACCATCAGTGAAGAGGAGGTAGGTGAGGAGTGAGGGAGGAGGAGAGGGTCTCACACACCATCAGCGATGAGGAGAGAGGTGAGGAGTGAGGGAGGAGGAGAGGGTCTCACACACAATCAGTGAAGAGGAGGGAGGTGAGGAGCGAGGGACGAGGAGAGGATCTCACACACCATCAGTGAAGAGGATTGAGGTGAGGAGCGAGGTAGGAGGAGAGGGTCTCACACACCATCAGCGAAGAGGAGGGAGGTGAGGAACGAGGGAGGAGGAGAGGATCTCACACACCATCAGTGAAGAGGAGGGAGGTGAGGAGCGAGGGAGGAGGAGAGGGTCTCACACACCATCAGCGATGAGGAGAGAGGTGAGGAGCGAGGGAGGAGGAGAGGGTCTCACACACCATCAGTGAACAGGAGGGAGGTGAGGAGCGAGGAAGGAAGAGAGGGTCTCACACACCATCAGCGAAGAGGAGGGAAGTGAGGAGCGAGGGAGGAGGAGAGGGTCTCACACACCATCAGCGATGAGGAGAGAGGTGAGGAGTGAGGGAGGAGGACAGGGTCTCACACACCATCAGCGATGAGGAGGGAGGTCAGGAGCGAGGGAGGAGGAGAGGGTCTCACACACCATCAGTGAAGAGGAGGGAGGTCAGGAGCGAGGGAGGAGGAGAGGGTCTCACACACCATCAGTGAAGAGGAGGGAGTTGAGGAGCGAGGGAGGAGGAGAGGGTCTCACACACCATCAGTGAACAGGAGGGAGGTGAGGAGCGAGGAAGGAGGAGAGGGTCTCACACACCATCAGTAACGAGGAGGGAGGTGAGAAGCGAGGGAGGAGGAGAGGGTCTCACACACCATCAGTGAACAGGAGGGAGGTGAGGAGCGAGGAAGGAGGAGAGGGTCTCACACACCATCAGTGAAGAGGAGGGAGGTGAGGAGCGAGGGAGGAGGAGAGGGTCTCACACACCATCAGCGATGAGGAGAGAGGTGAGGAGCGAGGGAGGAGGAGAGGGTCTCACACACCATCAGTGAACAGGAGGGAGGTGAGGAGCGAGGAAGGAAGAGAGGGTCTCACACACCATCAGCGAAGAGGAGGGAAGTGAGGAGCGAGGGAGGAGGAGAGGGTCTCACACACCATCAGCGATGAGGAGAGAGGTGAGGAGTGAGGGAGGAGGACAGGGTCTCACACACCATCAGCGATGAGGAGGGAGGTCAGGAGCGAGGGAGGAGGAGAGGGTCTCACACACCATCAGTGAAGAGGAGGGAGGTCAGGAGCGAGGGAGGAGGAGAGGGTCTCACACACCATCAGTGAAGAGGAGGGAGTTGAGGAGCGAGGGAGGAGGAGAGGGTCTCACACACCATCAGTGAACAGGAGGGAGGTGAGGAGCGAGGAAGGAGGAGAGGGTCTCACACACCATCAGTAACGAGGAGGGAGGTGAGAAGCGAGGGAGGAGGAGAGGGTCTCACACACCATCAGTGAACAGGAGGGAGGTGAGGAGCGAGGAAGGAGGAGAGGGTCTCACACACCATCAGTGAAGAGGAGGGAAGTGAGGAGCGAGGGAGGAGGAGAGGGTCTCACACACCATCAGCAATGAGGAGAGAGGTAAGGAGTGAGGGAGGAGGAGAGGGTCTCACACACCATCAGTGATTAGGAGAGAGGTGAGGAGTGAGGAAGGAGGAGAGGGTTTCACACACCATCAGTGAAGAGGAGGGAGGTGAGGAGCGAGGGACGAGGAAAGGGTCTCACACACCATCAGTGAAGAGGAGGGAGGTGAGGAGCAAGGGAGGAGGAGAGGGTCTCACACACCATCAGTGAAGAGGAGGGAGGTTAGGAGTGAGGGAGGACGAGAGGGTCTCACACACCATCAGTGAAGAGGAGGGAGGTGAGGAGCGAGGGAGGAGGAGAGGGTCTCAGACACCATCAGCGATGAGGAGAGAGGTGAGGAGCGAGGGAGGAGGAGAGGGTCTAACACACCATCAGGGAACAGGAGGGAGGTGAGGAGCGAGGAAGGAGGAGAGGGTCTCACACACCATCAGTGAAGAGGAGGAAGGTGAGGAGCGAGGGAGGAGGAGAGGGTCTCACACACCATCAGCGATGAGGAGAGAGGTGAGGAGTGAGGGAGGAGGAGAGGGTCTTACACACCATCAGCGATGAGGAGAGAGGTGAGGAGTGAGGGAGGAGGAGAGGGTCTCACACACCATCAGTGAAGAGGAGGGAGGTGAGGAGCGAGGGACGAGGAGAGGGTCTCACACACCATCAGTGAAGAGGAGGGAGGTGAGGAGCGAGGGAGGAGGAGAGGGTCTCACACACCATCAGTGAAGAGGAGGGAGGTGAGGAGTGAGGGAGAACGAGAGGGTCTCACACACCATCAGTGAAGAGGAGGGAGGTGAGGAGCGAGGGAGTAGGAGAGGGTCTCACATCTCATCAGTGAAGAGGAGGGAGGTGAGGAGTGAGGTAGGAGGAGAGGGTCTTACACACCATCAGCGATGAGGAGGGAAGTCAGGAGCGAGGTAGGAGGAGAGGGTCTCACACACCATCAGTGAAGAGCAGGGAGGTGAGGAGCGAGGTAGGAGGAGAGGGGTTTCACACACCATCAGTGAAGAGGAGGTAGGTGAGGAGTGAGGGAGGAGGAGAGGGTCTCACACAACATCAGCGATGAGGAGAGAGGTGAGGAGTGAGGGAGGAGGAGAGGGTCTCACACACAATCAGTGAAGAGGAGGGAGGTGAGGAGCGAGGGACGAGGAGAGGATCTCACACACCATTAGTGAAGAGGATTGAGGTGTGGAGCGAGGTAGGAGGAGAGGGTCTCACACACCATCAGCGAAGAGGAGGGAGGTGAGGAACGAGGGAGGAGGAGAGGATCTCACACACCATCAGTGAAGAGGAGGGAGGTGAGGAGCGAGGGAGGAGGAGAGGGTCTCACACACCATCAGTGAAGAGGAGAGAGGTGAGGAGCGAGGGAGGAGGAGAGGGTCTCACACACCATCAGCGATGAGGAGAGAGGTGAGGAGCGAGGGAGGAGGAGAGGGTCTCACACACCATCAGTGAACAGGAGGGAGGTGAGGAGCGAGGAAGGAAGAGAGGGTCTCACACACCATCAGCGAAGAGGAGGGAAGTGAGGAGCGAGGGAGGAGGAGAGGGTCTCACACACCATCAGCGATGAGGAGAGAGGTGAGGAGTGAGGGAGGAGGACAGGGTCTCACACACCATCAGCGATGAGGAGGGAGGTCAGGAGCGAGGGAGGAGGAGAGGGTCTCACACACCATCAGTGAAGAGGAGGGAGGTCAGGAGCGAGGGAGGAGGAGAGGGTCTCACACACCATCAGTGAAGAGGAGGGAGGTGAGGAGCGAGGGAGGAGGAGAGGGTCTCACACACCATCAGTGAACAGGAGGGAGGTGAGGAGCGAGGAAGGAGGAGAGGGTCTCACACACCATCAGTAACGAGGAGGGAGGTGAGAAGCTAGGGAGGAGGAGAGGGTCTCACACACCATCAGTGAACAGGAGGGAGGTGAGGAGCGAGGAAGGAGGAGAGGGTCTCACACACCATCAGTGAAGAGGAGGGAAGTGAGGAGCGAGGGAGGAGGAGAGGGTCTCACACACCATCAGCGATGAGGAGAGAGGTAAGGAGTGAGGGAGGAGGAGAGGGTCTCACACACCATCAGTGATGAGGAGAGAGGTGAGGAGTGAGGAAGGAGGAGAGGGTCTCACACACCATCAGTGAAGAGGAGGGAGGTGAGGAGCGAGGGACGAGGAAAGGGTCTCACACACCATCAGTGAAGAGGAGGGAGGTGAGGAGCAAGGGAGGAGGAGAGGGTCTCACACACCATCAGTGAAGAGGAGGGAGGTTAGGAGCGAGGGAGGACGAGAGGGTCTCACACACCATCAGTGAAGAGGAGGGAGGTGAGGAGCGAGGGAGGAGGAGAGGGTCTCAGACACCATCAGCGATGAGGAGAGAGGTGAGGAGCGAGGGAGGAGGAGAGGGTCTAACACACCATCAGTGAACCGGAGGGAGGTGAGGAGCGAGGAAGGAGGAGAGGGTCTCACACACCATCAGTGAAGAGGAGGGAGGTGAGGAGCGAGGGAGGAGGAGAGGGTCTCACACACCATCAGCGATGAGGAGAGAGGTGAGGAGTGAGGGAGGAGGAGAGGGTCTTACACACCATCAGCGATGAGGAGAGAGGTGAGGAGTGAGGGAGGAGGAGAGGGTCTCACACACCATCAGTGAAGAGGAGGGAGGTGAGGAGTGAGGGAGGACGAGAGGGTCTCACACACCATCAGTGAAGAGGAGGGAGATGAGGAGCGTGGGAGCAGGAGAGGGTCTCACACACCATCAGCGATGAGGAGAGAGGTGAGGAGCGAGGGAGGAGGAGAGGGTCTCACACACCATCAGGGAACAGGAGGGAGGTGAGGAGCGAGGAAGGAGGAGAGGGTCTCACACACCATCAGTGAAGAGGAGGGAGGTGAGGAGCGAGAGAGGAGGAGAGGGTCTCACACACCATCAGCGATGAGGAGTGAGGGAGGAGGAGAGGGTCTCACACACCATCAGCAATGAGGAGAGAGGTGAGGAGTGAGGGAGGAGGAGGGGGTCTCACACACAATCAGTGAAGAGGAGGGAGGTGAGGAGCGAGGGACGAGGAGAGGGTCTCACACACCATCAGTGAAGAGGAGGGAGGTGAGGAGCGAGGGAGGAGGAGAGGGTCTCACACATCATCAGTGAAGAGGAGGGAGGTGAGGAGCGAGGTAGTAGGAGAGGGTCTTACACACCATCAGCGATGAGGAGGGAGGTCAGGAGCGAGGGAGGAGGAGAGGGTCTCACACACCATCAGTGAAGAGGAGGGAGGTGAGGAGCGAGGGAGGAGGAGAGGGTCTCACACACCATCAGTGAACAGGAGGGAGGTGAGGAGCGAGGAAGGAGGAGAGGGTCTCACACACCATCAGTAACGAGGAGGGAGGTGAGAAGCTAGGGAGGAGGAGAGGGTCTCACACACCATCAGTGAACAGGAGGGAGGTGAGGAGCGAGGAAGGAGGAGAGGGTCTCACACACCATCAGTGAAGAGGAGGGAAGTGAGGAGCGAGGGAGGAGGAGAGGGTCTCACACACCATCAGCGATGAGGAGAGAGGTAAGGAGTGAGGGAGGAGGAGAGGGTCTCACACACCATCAGTGATGAGGAGAGAGGTGAGGAGTGAGGAAGGAGGAGAGGGTCTCACACACCATCAGTGAAGAGGAGGGAGGTGAGGAGCGAGGGACGAGGAAAGGGTCTCACACACCATCAGTGAAGAGGAGGGAGGTGAGGAGCAAGGGAGGAGGAGAGGGTCTCACACACCATCAGTGAAGAGGAGGGAGGTTAGGAGCGAGGGAGGACGAGAGGGTCTCACACACCATCAGTGAAGAGGAGGGAGGTGAGGAGCGAGGGAGGAGGAGAGGGTCTCAGACACCATCAGCGATGAGGAGAGAGGTGAGGAGCGAGGGAGGAGGAGAGGGTCTAACACACCATCAGGGAACAGGAGGGAGGTGAGGAGCGAGGAAGGAGGAGAGGGTCTCACACACCATCAGTGAAGAGGAGGGAGGTGAGGAGCGAGGGAGGAGGAGAGGGTCTCACACACCATCAACGATGAGGAGAGAGGTGAGGAGTGAGGGAGGAGGAGAGGGTCTTACACACCATCAGCGATGAGGAGAGAGGTGAGGAGTGAGGGAGGAGGAGAGGGTCTCACACACCATCAGTGAAGAGGAGGGAGGTGAGGAGCGAGGGACGAGGAGAGGGTCTCACACACCATCAGTGAAGAGGAGGGAGGTGAGGAGCGAGGGAGGAGGAGAGGGTCTCACACACCATCAGTGAAGAGGAGGGAGGTGAGGAGTGAGGGAGGACGAGAGGGTCTCACACACCATCAGTGAAGAGGAGGGAGATGAGGAGCGTGGGAGGAGGAGAGGGTCTCACACACCATCAGCGATGAGGAGAGAGGTGAGGAGCGAGGGAGGAGGAGAGGGTCTCACACACCATCAGGGAACAGGAGGGAGGTGAGGAGCGAGGAAGGAGGAGAGGGTCTCACACACCATCAGTGAAGAGGAGGGAGGTGAGGAGCGAGGGAGGAGGAGAGGGTCTCACACACCATCAGCGATGAGGAGTGAGGGAGGAGGAGAGGGTCTCACACACCATCAGCAATGAGGAGAGAGGTGAGGAGTGAGGGAGGAGGAGGGGGTCTCACACACAATCAGTGAAGAGGAGGGAGGTGAGGAGCGAGGGACGAGGAGAGGGTCTCACACACCATCAGTGAAGAGGAGGGAGGTGAGGAGCGAGGGAGGAGGAGAGGGTCTCACACATCATCAGTGAAGAGGAGGGAGGTGAGGAGCGAGGTAGTAGGAGAGGGTCTTACACACCATCAGCGATGAGGAGGGAGGTCAGGAGCGAGGTAGGAGGAGAGGGTCTCACACACCATCAGTAAAGAGGATGGAGGTGAGGAGCGAGGTAGGAGGAGAGGGGTTTCACACACCATCAGTGAAGAGGAGGTAGGTGAGGAGTGAGGGAGGAGGAGAGGGTCTGACACACCATCAGCGATGAGGAGAGAGGTGAGGAGTGAGGGAGGAGGAGAGGGTCTCACACACAATCAGTGAAGAGGAGGGAGGTGAGGAGCGAGGGACGAGGAGAGGATCTCACACACCATCAGTGAAGAGGAGGGAGGTGAGGAGCAAGGTAGGAGGAGAGGGTCTCACACACCATCAGCGAAGAGGAGGGAGGTGAGGAGCGAGGGAGGAGGAGAGGATCTCACACACCATCAGTGAAGAGGAGGGAAGTGAGGAGCGAGGGAGGAGGAGAGGGTCTCACACACCATCAGTGAACAGGAGGGAGGTGAGGAGCGAGGAAGGAGGAGAGGGTCTCACACACCATCAGTGAAGAGGAGGGAAGTGAGGAGCGAGGGAGGAGGAGAGGGTCTCACACACCATCAGCGATTAGGAGAGAGGTAAGGAGTGAGGGAGGAGGAGAGGGTCTCACACACCATCAGTGATGAGGAGAGAGGTGAGGAGTGAGGAAGGAGGAGAGGGTCTCACACACCATCAGTGAAGAGGAGGGAGGTGAGGAGCGAGGGACGAGGAAAGGGTCTCACACACCATCAGTGAAGAGGAGGGAGGTGAGGAGCAAGGGAGGAGGAGTGGGTCTCACACACCATCAGTGAAGAGGAGGGAGGTTAGGAGCGAGGGAGGACGAGAGGGTCTCACACACCATCAGTGAAGAGGAGGGAGGTGAGGAGCGAGGGAGGAGGAGAGGGTCTCAGACACCATCAGCGATGAGGAGAGAGGTGAGGAGCGAGGGAGGAGGAGAGGGTCTAACACACCATCAGTGAACCGGAGGGAGGTGAGGAGCGAGGAAGGAGGAGAGGGTCTCACACACCATCAGTGAAGAGGAGGGAGGTGAGGAGCGAGGGAGGAGGAGAGGGTCTCTCACACCATCAGCGATGAGGAGAGAGGTGAGGAGTGAGGGAGGAGGAGAGGGTCTTACACACCATCAGCGATGAGGAGAGAGGTGAGGAGTGAGGGAGGAGGAGAGGGTCTCACACACCATCAGTGAAGAGGAGGGAGGTGAGGAGCGAGGGACGAGGAGAGGGTCTCACACACCATCAGTGAAGAGGAGGGAGGTGAGGAGCGAGGGAGGAGGAGAGGGTCTCACACACCATCAGTGAAGAGGAGGGAGGTGAGGAGTGAGGGAGGACGAGAGGGTCTCACACACCATCAGTGAAGAGGAGGGAGATGAGGAGCGTGGGAGGAGGAGAGGGTCTCACACACCATCAGCAATGAGGAGAGAGGTGAGGAGCGAGGGAGGAGGAGAGGGTCTCACACACCATCAGGGAACAGGAGGGAGGTGAGGAGCGAGGAAGGACGAGAGGGTCTCACACACCATCAGTGAAGAGGAGGGAGGTGAGGAGCGAGGGAGGAGGAGAGGGTCTCACACACCATCAGCGATGAGGAGTGAGGGAGGAGGAGAGGGTCTCACACACCATCAGCAATGAGGAGAGAGGTGAGGAGTGAGGGAGGAGGAGGGGGTCTCACACACAATCAGTGAAGAGGAGGGAGGTGAGGAGCGAGGGACGAGGAGAGGGTCTCACACACCATCAGTGAAGAGGAGGGAGGTGAGGAGCGAGGGAGGAGGAGAGGGTCTCACACATCATCAGTGAAGAGGAGGGAGGTGAGGAGCGAGGTAGTAGGAGAGGGTCTTATACACCATCAGCGATGAGGAGGGAGGTCAGGAGCGAGGGAGGAGGAGAGGGTCTCACACACCATCAGTGAAGAGGAGGGAGGTGAGGAGCGAGGAAGGAGGAGAGGGTCTCACACACCATCAGTAACGAGGAGGGAGGTGAGAAGCTAGGGAGGAGGAGAGGGTCTCACACACCATCAGTGAACAGGAGGGAGGTGAGGAGCGAGGAAGGAGGAGAGGGTCTCACACACCATCAGTGAAGAGGAGGGAAGTGAGGAGCGAGGGAGGAGGAGAGGGTCTCACACACCATCAGCGATGAGGAGAGAGGTAAGGAGTGAGGGAGGAGGAGAGGGTCTCACACACCATCAGTGATGAGGAGAGAGGTGAGGAGTGAGGAAGGAGGAGAGGGTCTCACACACCATCAGTGAAGAGGAGGGAGGTGAGGAGCGAGGGACGAGGAAAGGGTATCACACACCATCAGTGAAGAGGAGGGAGGTGAGGAGCAAGGGAGGAGGAGAGGGTCTCACACACCATCAGTGAAGAGGAGGGAGGTTAGGAGCGAGTGAGGACGAGAGGGTCTCACACACCATCAGTGAAGAGGAGGGAGGTGAGGAGCGAGGGAGGAGGAGAGGGTCTCAGACACCATCAGCGATGATGAGAGAGGTGAGGAGCGAGGGAGGAGGAGAGGGTCTAACACACCATCAGGGAACAGGAGGGAGGTGAGGAGCGAGGAAGGAGGAGAGGGTCTCACACACCATCAGTGAAGAGGAGGGAGGTGAGGAGCGAGGGAGGAGGAGAGGGCCTCACACACCATCAACGATGAGGAGAGAGGTGAGGAGTGAGGGAGGAGGAGAGGGTCTTACACACCATCAGCGATGAGGAGGGAGGTCAGGAGCGAGGGAGGAGGAGAGGGTCTCACACACCATCAGTGAAGAGGAGGGAGGTGAGGAGCGAGGAAGGAGGAGAGGGTCTCACACACCATCAGTAACGAGGAGGGAGGTGAGAAGCTAGGGAGGAGGAGAGGGTCTCACACACCATCAGTGAACAGGAGGGAGGTGAGGAGCGAGGAAGGAGGAGAGGGTCTCACACACCATCAGTGAAGAGGAGGGAAGTGAGGAGCGAGGGAGGAGGAGAGGGTCTCACACACCATCAGCGATGAGGAGAGAGGTAAGGAGTGAGGGAGGAGGAGAGGGTCTCACACACCATCAGTGATGAGGAGAGAGGTGAGGAGTGAGGAAGGAGGAGAGGGTCTCACACACCATCAGTGAAGAGGAGGGAGGTGAGGAGCGAGGGACGAGGAAAGGGTCTCACACACCATCAGTGAAGAGGAGGGAGGTGAGGAGCAAGGGAGGAGGAGAGGGTCTCACACACCATCAGTGAAGAGGAGGGAGGTTAGGAGCGAGGGAGGACGAGAGGGTCTCACACACCATCAGTGAAGAGGAGGGAGGTGAGGAGCGAGGGAGGAGGAGAGGGTCTCAGACACCATCAGCGATGAGGAGAGAGGTGAGGAGCGAGGGAGGAGGAGAGGGTCTAACACACCATCAGGGAACAGGAGGGAGGTGAGGAGCGAGGAAGGAGGAGAGGGTCTCACACACCATCAGTGAAGAGGAGGGAGGTGAGGAGCGAGGGAGGAGGAGAGGGTCTCACACACCATCAACGATGAGGAGAGAGGTGAGGAGTGAGGGAGGAGGAGAGGGTCTTACACACCATCAGCGATGAGGAGAGAGGTGAGGAGTGAGGGAGGAGGAGAGGGTCTCACACACCATCAGTGAAGAGGAGGGAGGTGAGGAGCGAGGGACGAGGAGAGGGTCTCACACACCATCAGTGAAGAGGAGGGAGGTGAGGAGCGAGGGAGGAGGAGAGGGTCTCACACACCATCAGTGAAGAGGAGGGAGGTGAGGAGTGAGGGAGGACGAGAGGGTCTCACACACCATCAGTGAAGAGGAGGTAGATGAGGAGCGTGGGAGGAGGAGAGGGTCTCACACACCATCAGCGATGAGGAGAGAGGTGAGGAGCGAGGGAGGAGGAGAGGGTCTCACACACCATCAGGGAACAGGAGGGAGGTGAGGAGCGAGGAAGGAGGAGAGGGTCTCACACACCATCAGTGAAGAGGAGGGAGGTGAGGAGCGAGGGAGGAGGAGAGGGTCTCACACACCATCAGCGATGAGGAGTGAGGGAGGAGGAGAGGGTCTCACACACCATCAGCAATGAGGAGAGAGGTGAGGAGTGAGGGAGGAGGAGGGGGTCTCACACACAATCAGTGAAGAGGAGGGAGGTGAGGAGCGAGGGACGAGGAGAGGGTCTCACACACCATCAGTGAAGAGGAGGGAGGTGAGGAGCGAGGGAGGAGGAGAGGGTCTCACACATCATCAGTGAAGAGGAGGGAGGTGAGGAGCGAGGTAGTAGGAGAGGGTCTTACACACCATCAGCGATGAGGAGGGAGGTCAGGAGCGAGGTAGGAGGAGAGGGTCTCACACACCATCAGTAAAGAGGAGGGAGGTGAGGAGCGAGGTAGGAGGAGAGGGGTTTCACACACCATCAGTGAAGAGGAGGTAGGTGAGGAGTGAGGGAGGAGGAGAGGGTCTGACACACCATCAGCGATGAGGAGAGAGGTGAGGAGTGAGGGAGGAGGAGAGGGTCTCACACACAATCAGTGAAGAGGAGGGAGGTGAGGAGCGAGGGACGAGGAGAGGATCTCACACACCATCAGTGAAGAGGAGGGAGGTGAGGAGCAAGGTAGGAGGAGAGGGTCTCACACACCATCAGCGAAGAGGAGGGAGGTGAGGAACGAGGGAGGAGGAGAGGATCTCACACACCATCAGTGAAGAGGAGGGAGGTGAGGAGCGAGGGAGGAGGAGAGGGTCTCACACACCATCAGTGAAGAGGAGAGAGGTGAGGAGCGAGGGAGGAGGAGAGGGTCTCACACACCATCAGGGAACAGGAGGGAGGTGAGGAGCGAGGAAGGAAGAGAGGGTCTCACACACCATCAGCGAAGAGGAGGGAAGTGAGGAGCGAGGGAGGAGGAGAGGGTCTCACACACCATCAGTGAAGAGGAGAGAGGTGAGGAGCGAGGGAGGAGGAGAGGGTCTCACACACCATCAGGGAACAGGAGGGAGGTGAGGAGCGAGGAAGGAAGAGAGGGTCTCACACACCATCAGCGAAGAGGAGGGAAGTGAGGAGCGAGGGAGGAGGACAGGGTCTCACACACCATCAGCGATGAGGAGGGAGGTCAGGAGCGAGGGAGGAGGAGAGGGTCTCACACACCATCAGTGAAGAGGAGGGAGGTCAGGAGCGAGGGAGGAGGAGAGGGTCTCACACACCATCAGTGAAGAGGAGGGAGGTGAGGAGCGAGGGAGGAGGAGAGGGTCTCACACACCATCAGTGAACAGGAGGGAGGTGAGGAGCGAGGAAGGAGGAGAGGGTCTCACACACCATCAGTAACGAGGAGGGAGGTGAGAAGCGAGGGAGGAGGAGAGGGTCTCACACACCATCAGTGAACAGGAGGGAGGTGAGGAGCGAGGAAGGAGGAGAGGGTCTCACACACCATCAGTGAAGAGGAGGGAAGTGAGGAGCGAGGGAGGAGGAGAGGGTCTCACACACCATCAGCGATGAGGAGAGAGGTAAGGAGTGAGGGAGGAGGAGAGGGTCTCACACACCATCAGTGATGAGGAGAGAGGTGAGGAGTGAGGAAGGAGGAGAGGGTCTCACACACCATCAGTGAAGAGGAGGGAGGTGAGGAGCGAGGGACGAGGAAAGGGTCTCACACACCATCAGTGAAGAGGAGGGAGGTGAGGAGCAAGGGAGGAGGAGAGGGTCTCACACACCATCAGTGAAGAGGAGGGAGGTGAGGAGCGAGGGAGGACGAGAGGGTCTCACACACCATCAGTGAAGAGGAGGGAGGTGAGGAGCGAGGGAGGAGGAGAGGGTCTCAGCCACCATCAGCGATGAGGAGAGAGGTGAGGAGCGAGGGAGGAGGAGAGGGTCTCACACACCATCAGGGAACAGGAGGGAGGTGAGGAGCGAGGAAGGAGGAGAGGTTCTCACACACCATCAGTGAAGAGGAGGGAGGTGAGGAGCGAGGGAGGAGGAGAGGGTCTCACACACCATCAGCGATGAGGAGAGAGGTGAGGAGTGAGGGAGGAGGAGAGGGTCTTACACACCATCAGCGATGAGGAGAGAGGTGAGGAGTGAGGGAGGAGGAGAGGGTCTCACACACAATCAGTGAAGAGGAGGGAGGTGAGGAGCGAGGGACGAGGAGAGGGTCTCACACACCATCAGTGAAGAGGAGGGAGGTGAGGAGCGAGGGAGGAGGAGAGGGTCTCACACACCATCAGTGAAGAGGAGGGAGGTGAGGAGCGAGGTAGGAGGAGAGGGTCTTACACACCATCAGCGATGAGGAGGGAGGTCAGGAGTGAGGTAGGAAGAGAGGGTCTCACACACCATCAGTGAAGAGGAGGGAGGTGAGGAGCGAGGTAGGAGGAGAGGGGTTTCACACACCATCAGTGAAGAGGAGGGAGGTGAGGAGCACGGGAGGAGGAGAGAGTCTCACACACCATCAGTGAAGAGGAGGGAGGTGAGGAGCAAGGGAGGAGGTGAGGGGGTCTTACACACTATCAGTGAGGTGAGAATGGGGAGAGGTGGCCTTACACACCATCAGTGAGGAGGAGAGTAGACCTGGGCAAAATTTCCGTTCCGCTTGCGGAAATTGCGATAATTTGACATTTTCGCGTTCCGCGGAGAGTGCGAAAATGTATAAAATTTCCGCATTCCGCAGCTTAGCGATAATTTGTTTCTTGCTCGCGCGGTAAAATAATACATTCTCGCGTGCGCGCGATCGCCTTACCTGAATCCCCGTGTTCGCCGACAAGTTTTCCCGATCCGGTCGCGTTCTCCACGAGATGTTGGATTGTTGGTAGCCATTTGCGCTGTCTCGCCACAGTTCACGCCCGCAGTAATGTCATTGGTCGCGCGATCACGTCTTTCTTCTCGCGATCATGCACCGCGAGAAGAGAGGAACAAGATGGCCGCGCCCGCGAGCAACTGCATGGGTAAGTTGGCGAGCCGCGACCACGCAGAAAATACTTCGAACGGGCGGGAAAAAAACTTCCACATCTTCGCCATATTTCCGCGTGTTTGCGGAGATTTTTAACATTTTTGCGATAATTTTGCGAAAGTCACTTTCGCAAATTCCGCCCACCCCTAGAGGAGAGGGGGTCAGGTGAGGAGGGTGGGGAAGATGAGAGGGGTCTCACACACCATCAGTGATGAGGAGGGAGGGGGAGAGGTGAGGACGGATTAGGAGGGGGTCATACACACCATCAGTGAGGTGAGAAGGGAGAGAGGGGTCTCACACACCAACAGTGAGATAGGAGGGAGGTGAGGAATGAGGGAGGAGGAGAGGGTCTCACACACCATCACTGAAGAGGAGGGAGGTGAGGAGCGAGGGAGGAGGATAGGGTCTCACAAACCATCAGTGAAGAGGAGGGAAGTGAGGAGCGAGGGAGGAGGAGAGGGTCTCATACACCATCAGCGATGAGGAGAGAGTGAGGAGCGAGGGAGGAGGAGAGGGTCTCACACACCATCAGTGAACAGGAGGGAGGTGAGGAGCGAGGATGCAGGAGAGGGTCTCACACACCATCAGTGAAGAGGATGGAGGTCAGGAGCGAGGGAGGAGGAGAGGGTCTGACACACCATCAGTGAAGAGGAGGGAAGTGAGGAGCGAGGGAGGAGGAGAGGGTCTCACACCATCAGTGAACAGGAGGGAGGTGAGGAGCGAGGGAGGAGGAGAGGGTCTCACACACCATCAGTGAAGAGGATGGAGGTCAGGAGCGAGGGAGGAGGAGAGGGTCTGACACACCATCAGTGAAGAGGAGGGAGGTGAGGAGCGAGGGAGGAGGAGAGGGCCTCACACCATCAGTGAACAGGAGGGAGGTGAGGAGTGAGGAAGGAGGAGAGGGTCTCACACACCATCAGTAACGAGGAGGGAGGTGAGGAGCAAGGGAGGAGGAGAGGGTCTCACACACCATCAGTGAACAGGAGGGAGGTGAGGAGCAAGGAAGGAGGAGAGGGTCTCACACACCATCAGTGAAGAGGAGGGAAGTGAGGAGCGAGGGAGGAGGAGAGGGTCTCACACACCATCAGCGATGAGGAGAGATGTGAGGAGTGAGGGAGGAGGAGAGGGTCTCACACACCATCAGTGATGAGGAGAGAGGTGAGGAGTGAGGAAGGAGGAGAGGGTCTCACACACCATCAGTGAAGAGGAGGGAGGTGAGGAGCGAGGGACGAGGAAAGGGTCTCACACACCATCAGTGAAGAGGAGGGAGGTGAGGAGCAAGGGAGGAGGAGAGGGTCTCACACACCATCAGTGAAGAGGAGGGAGGTGAGGAGCGAGGGAGGACGAGAGGGTCTCACACACCATCAGTGAAGAGGAGGGAGGTGAGGAGCGAGGGAGGAGGAGAGGGTCTCAGACACCATCAGCGATGAGGAGAGAGGTGAGGAGCGAGGGAGGAGGAGAGGGTCTCACACACCATCAGGGAACAGGAGGGAGGTGAGGAGCGAGGAAGGAGGAGAGGTTCTCACACACCATCAGTGAAGAGGAGGGAGGTGAGGAGCGAGGGAGGAGGAGAGGGTCTCACACACCATCAGCGATGAGGAGAGAGGTGAGGAGTGAGGGAGGAGGAGAGGGTCTTACACACCATCAGCAATGAGGAGAGAGGTGAGGAGTGAGGGAGGAGGAGAGGGTCTCACACACAATCAGTGAAGAGGAGGGAGGTGAGGAGCGAGGGACGAGGAGAGGGTCTCACACACCATCAGTGAAGAGGAGGGAGGTGAGGAGCGAGGGAGGAGGAGAGGGTCTCACACACCATCTGTGAAGAGGAGGGAGGTGAGGAGCGAGGTAGGAGGAGAGGGTCTTACACACCATCAGCGATGAGGAGGGAGGTCAGGAGTGAGGTAGGAAGAGAGGGTCTCACACACCATCAGTGAAGAGGAGGGAGGTGAGGAGCGAGGTAGGAGGAGAGGGGTTTCACACACCATCAGTGAAGAGGAGGGAGGTGAGGAGCGAGGGAGGAGGAGAGGGTCTCACACACCATCAGCGATGAGGAGAGAGTGAGGAGCGAGGGAGGAGGAGAGGGTCTCACACACCATCAGTGAACAGGAGGGAGGTGAGGAGCGAGGATGCAGGAGAGGGTCTCACACACCATCAGTGAAGAGGATGGAGGTCAGGAGCGAGGGAGGAGGAGAGGGTCTGACACAACATCAGTGAAGAGGAGGGAGGTGAGGAGCGAGGAAGGAGGAGAGGGTCTCACACACCATCAGTAACGAGGAGGGAGGTGAGAAGCGAGGGAGGAGGAGAGGGTCTCACACACCATCAGTGAAGAGGAGGGAAGTGAGGAGCGAGGGAGGAGGAGAGGGTCTCACACACCATCAGCGATGAGGAGAGAGGTAAGGAGTGAGGGAGGAGGAGAGGGTCTCACACACCATCAGTGATGAGGAGAGAGGTGAGGAGTGAGGAAGGAGGAGAGGGTCTCACACACCATCAGTGAAGAGGAGGGAGGTGAGGAGCGAGGGACGAGGAAAGGGTCTCACACACCATCAGTGAAGAGGAGGGAGGTGAGGAGCAAGGGAGGAGGAGAGGGTCTCACACACCATCAGTGAAGAGGAGGGAGGTTAGGAGCGAGGGAGGACGAGAGGGTCTCACACACCATCAGTGAAGAGGAGGGAGGTGAGGAGCGAGGGAGGAGGAGAGGGTCTCAGACACCATCAGCGATGAGGAGAGAGGTGAGGAGCGAGGGAGGAGGAGAGGGTCTAACACACCATCAGGGAACAGGAGGGAGGTGAGGAGCGAGGAAGGAGGAGAGGGTCTCACACACCATCAGTGAAGAGGAGGGAGGTGAGGAGCGAGGGAGGAGGAGAGGGTCTCACACACCATCAACGATGAGGAGAGAGGTGAGGAGTGAGGGAGGAGGAGAGGGTCTTACACACCATCAGCGATGAGGAGAGAGGTGAGGAGTGAGGGAGGAGGAGAGGGTCTCACACACCATCAGTGAAGAGGAGGGAGGTGAGGAGCGAGGGACGAGGAGAGGGTCTCACACACCATCAGTGAAGAGGAGGGAGGTGAGGAGCGAGGGAGGAGGAGAGGGTCTCACACACCATCAGTGAAGAGGAGGGAGGTGAGGAGTGAGGGAGGACGAGAGGGTCTCACACACCATCAGTGAAGAGGAGGGAGATGAGGAGCGTGGGAGGAGGAGAGGGTCTCACACACCATCAGCGATGAGGAGAGAGGTGAGGAGCGAGGGAGGAGGAGAGGGTCTCACACACCATCAGGGAACAGGAGGGAGGTGAGGAGCGAGGTAGGAGGAGAGGGTCTCACACACCATCAGTGAAGAGGAGGGAGGTGAGGAGCGAGGGAGGAGGAGAGGGTCTCACACACCATCAGCGATGAGGAGTGAGGGAGGAGGAGAGGGTCTCACACACCATCAGCAATGAGGAGAGAGGTGAGGAGTGAGGGAGGAGGAGGGGGTCTCACACACAATCAGTGAAGAGGAGGGAGGTAAGGAGCGAGGGACGAGGAGAGGGTCTCACACACCATCAGTGAAGAGGAGGGAGGTGAGGAGCGAGGGAGGAGGAGAGGATCTCACACATCATCAGTGAAGAGGAGGGAGGTGAGGAGCGAGGTAGTAGGAGAGGGTCTTACACACCATCAGCGATGAGGAGGGAGGTCAGGAGCGAGGTAGGAGGAGAGGGTCTCACACACCATCAGTAAAGAGGAGGGAGGTGAGGAGCGAGGTAGGAGGAGAGGGGTTTCACACACCATCAGTGAAGAGGAGGTAGGTGAGGAGTGAGGGAGGAGGAGAGGGTCTGACACACCATCAGCGATGAGGAGAGAGGTGAGGAGTGAGGGAGGAGGAGAGGGTCTCACACACAATCAGTGAAGAGGAGGGAGGTGAGGAGCGAGGGACGAGGAGAGGATCTCACACACCATCAGTGAAGAGGAGGGAGGTGAGGAGCAAGGTAGGAGGAGAGGGTCTCACACACCATCAGCGAAGAGGAGGGAGGTGAGGAACGAGGGAGGAGGAGAGGATCTCACACACCATCAGTGAAGAGGAGGGAGGTGAGGAGCGAGGGAGGAGGAGAGGGTCTCACACACCATCAGTGAAGAGGAGAGAGGTGAGGAGCGAGGGAGGAGGAGAGGGTCTCACACACCATCAGCGATGAGGAGAGAGGTGAGGAGCGAGGGAGGAGGAGAGGGTCTCACACACCATCAGGGAACAGGAGGGAGGTGAGGAGCGAGGAAGGAAGATAGGGTCTCACACACCATCAACGAAGAGGAGGGAAGTGAGGAGCGAGGGAGGAGGAGAGGGTCTCACACACCATCAGCGATGAGGAGAGAGGTGAGGAGTGAGGGAGGAGGACAGGGTCTCACACACCATCAGCGATGAGGAGGAAGGTCAGGAGCGAGGGAGGAGGAGAGGGTCTCACACACCATCAGTGAAGAGGAGGGAGGTCAGGAGCGAGGGAGGAGGAGAGGGTCTCACACACCATCAGTGAAGAGGAGGGAGGTGAGGAGCGAGGGAGGAGGAGAGGGTCTCACACACCATCAGTGAAGAGGAGGGAGGTGAGGAGCGAGGAAGGAGGAGAGGGTCTCACACACCATCAGTAACGAGGAGGGAGGTGAGAAGCGAGGGAGGAGGAGAGGGTCTCACACACCATCAGTGAACAGGAGGGAGGTGAGGAGCGAGGAAGGAGGAGAGGGTCTCACACACCATCAGTGAAGAGGAGGGAAGTGAGGAGCGAGGGAGGAGGAGAGGGTCTCACACACCATCAGCGATGAGGAGAGAGGTAAGGAGTGAGGGAGGAGGAGAGGGTCTCACACACCATCAGTGATGAGGAGAGAGGTGAGGAGTGAGGAAGGAGGAGAGGGTCTCACACACCATCAGTGAAGAGGAGGGAGGTGAGGAGCGAGGGACGAGGAAAGGGTCTCACACACCATCAGTGAAGAGGAGGGAGGTGAGGAGCAAGGGAGGAGGAGAGGGTCTCACACACCATCAGTGAAGAGGAGGGAGGTGAGGAGCGAGGGAGGACGAGAGAGTCTCACACACCATCAGTGAAGAGGAGGGAGGTGAGGAGCGAGGGAGGAGGAGAGGGTCTCAGCCACCATCAGCGATGAGGAGAGAGGTGAGGAGAGAGGGAGGAGGAGAAGGTCTCACACACCATCAGGGAACAGGAGGGAGGTGAGGAGCGAGGAAGGAGGAGAGGTTCTCACACACCATCAGTGAAGAGGAGGGAGGTGAGGAGCGAGGGAGGAGGAGAGGGTCTCACACACCATCAGCGATGAGGAGAGAGGTGAGGAGTGAGGGAGGAGGAGAGGGTCTTACACACCATCAGCGATGAGGAGAGAGGTGAGGAGTGAGGGAGGAGGAGAGGGTCTCACACACAATCAGTGAAGAGGAGGGAGGTGAGGAGCGAGGGACGAGGAGAGGGTCTCACACACCATCAGTGAAGAGGAGGGAGGTGAGGAGCGAGGGAGGAGGAGAGGGTCTCACACACCATCAGTGAAGAGGAGGGAGGTGAGGAGCGAGGTAGGAGGAGAGGGTCTTACACACCATCAGCGATGAGGAGGGAGGTCAGGAGTGAGGTAGGAAGAGAGGGTCTCACACACCATCAGTGAAGAGGAGGGAGGTGAGGAGCGAGGTAGGAGGAGAAGGGTTTCACACACCATCAGTGAAGAGGAGGGAGGTGAGGAGCAAGGGAGGAGGAGAGAGTCTCACACACCATCAGTGAAGAGGAGGGAGGTGAGGAGCAAGGGAGGAGGTGAGGGGGTCTTACACACTATCAGTGAGGTGAGAATGGGGAGAGGTGGCCTTACACACCATCAGTGAGGAGGAGAGTAGACCTGGGTAAAATTTCCGTTCCGCTTGCGGAAATTGCGATAATTTGACATTTTCGCGTTCCGCGGAGAGTGCGAAAATGTAAAAATTTCCGCATTCCGCAGCTTAGCGATAATTTGTTTCTTGCTCGCGCGGTAAAATAATACATTCTCGCGTGCGCGCGATCGCCTTACCTGAATCCCCGTGTTCGCCGACAAGTTTTCCCGATCCGGTCGCGTTCTCCACGAGATGTTGGATTGTTGGTAGCCATTTGCGCTGTCTCGCCACAGTTCACGCCCGCAGTAATGTCATTGGTCGCGCGATCACGTCTTTCTTCTCGCGATCATGCACCGCGAGAAGAGAGGAACAAGATGGCCGCGCCCGCGAGCAACTGCATGGGTAAGTTGGCGAGCCGCGACCACGCAGAAAATACTTCGAACGGGCGGGAAAAAAACTTCCACATCTTCGCCATATTTCCGCGTGTTTGCGGAGATTTTTAAAATTTTTGCGATAATTTTGCGAAAGTCACTTTCGCAAATTCCGCCCACCCCTAGAGGAGAGGGGGTCAGGTGAGGAGGGTGGGGAAGATGAGAGGGGTCTCACACACCATCAGTGATGAGGAGGGAGGGGGAGAGGTGAGGACGGATTAGGAGGGGGTCATACACACCATCAGTGAGGTGAGAAGGGAGAGAGGGGTCTCACACACCAACAGTGAGATAGGAGGGAGGTGAGGAATGAGGGAGGAGGAGAGGGTCTCACACACCATCACTGAAGAGGAGGGAGGTGAGGAGCGAGGGAGGAGGATAGGGTCTCACACACCATCAGTGAAGAGGAGGGAAGTGAGGAGCGAGGGAGGAGGAGAGGGTCTCACACACCATCAGCGATGAGGAGAGAGTGAGGAGCGAGGGAGGAGGAGAGGGTCTCACACACCATCAGTGAACAGGAGGGAGGTGAGGAGCGAGGATGCAGGAGAGGGTCTCACACACCATCAGTGAAGAGGATGGAGGTCAGGAGCGAGGGAGGAGGAGAGGGTCTGACACACCATCAGTGAAGAGGAGGGAGGTGAGGAGCGAGGGAGGAGGAGAGGGTCTCACACCATCAGTGAACAGGAGGGAGGTGAGGAGCGAGGGAGGAGGAGAGGGTCTCACACACCATCAGTGAAGAGGATGGAGGTCAGGAGCGAGGGAGGAGGAGAGGGTCTGACACACCATCAGTGAAGAGGAGGGAGGTGAGGAGCGAGGGAGGAGGAGAGGGTCTCACACCATCAGTGAACAGGAGGGAGGTGAGGAGTGAGGAAGGAGGAGAGGGTCTCACACACCATCAGTAACGAGGAGGGAGGTGAGGAGCGAGGGAGGAGGAGAGGGTCTCACACACCATCAGTGAACAGGAGGAAGGTGAGGAGCAAGGAAGGAGGAGAGGGTCTCACACACCATCAGTGAAGAGGAGGGAAGTGAGGAGCGAGGGAGGAGGAGAGGGTCTCACACACCATCAGCGATGAGGAGAGATGTGAGGAGTGAGGGAGGAGTAGAGGGTCTCACACACCATCAGTGATGAGGAGAGAGGTGAGGAGTGAGGAAGGAGGAGAGGGTCTCACACACCATCAGTGAAGAGGAGGGAGGTGAGGAGCGAGGGACGAGGAAAGGGTCTCACACACCATCAGTGAAGAGGAGGGAGGTGAGGAGCAAGGGAGGAGGAGAGGGTCTCACACACCATCAGTGAAGAGGAGGGAGGTGAGGAGCGAGAGAGGACGAGAGGGTCTCACACACCATCAGTGAAGAGGAGGGAGGTGAGGAGCGAGGGAGGAGGAGAGGGTCTCAGACACCATCAGCGATGAGGAGAGAGGTGAGGAGCGAGGGAGGAGGAGAGGGTCTCACACACCATCAGGGAACAGGAGGGAGGTGAGGAGCGAGGAAGGAGGAGAGGTTCTCACACACCATCAGTGAAGAGGAGGGAGGTGAGGAGCGAGGGAGGAGGAGAGGGTCTCACACACCATCAGCGATGAGGAGAGAGGTGAGGAGTGAGGGAGGAGGAGAGGGTCTTACACACCATCAGCGATGAGGAGAGAGGTGAGGAGTGAGGGAGGAGGAGAGGGTCTCACACACAATCAGTGAAGAGGAGGGAGGTGAGGAGCGAGGGACGAGGAGAGGGTCTCACACACCATCAGTGAAGAGGAGGGAGGTGAGGAGCGA
The DNA here is from genome assembly GCF_964204655.1 of Triturus cristatus. Taxonomy (NCBI): domain Eukaryota; kingdom Metazoa; phylum Chordata; class Amphibia; order Caudata; family Salamandridae; genus Triturus; species Triturus cristatus. The sequence goes on along the minus strand of NC_140590.1, from coordinate 49,770,825 downwards.
GGGAGGAGGAGAGGGTCTCACACACCATCTGTGAAGAGGAGGGAGGTGAGGAGCGAGGTAGGAGGAGAGGGTCTTACACACCATCAGCGATGAGGAGGGAGGTCAGGAGTGAGGTAGGAAGAGAGGGTCTCACACACCATCAGTGAAGAGGAGGGAGGTGAGGAGCGAGGTAGGAGGAGAGGGGTTTCACACACCATCAGTGAAGAGGAGGGAGGTGAGGAGCGAGGGAGGAGGAGAGGGTCTCACACACCATCAGCGATGAGGAGAGAGTGAGGAGCGAGGGAGGAGGAGAGGGTCTCACACACCATCAGTGAACAGGAGGGAGGTGAGGAGCGAGGATGCAGGAGAGGGTCTCACACACCATCAGTGAAGAGGATGGAGGTCAGGAGCGAGGGAGGAGGAGAGGGTCTGACACACCATCAGTGAAGAGGAGGGAGGTGAGGAGCGAGGGAGGAGGAGAGGGTCTCACACCATCAGTGAACAGGAGGGAGGTGAGGAGCGAGGGAGGAGGAGAGGGTCTCACACACCATCAGTGAAGAGGATGGAGGTCAGGAGCGAGGGAGGAGGAGAGGGTCTGACACACCATCAGTGAAGAGGAGGGAGGTGAGGAGCGAGGGAGGAGGAGAGGGTCTCACACCATCAGTGAACAGGAGGGAGGTGAGGAGTGAGGAAGGAGGAGAGGGTCTCACACCATCAGTAACGAGGAGGGAGGTGAGGAGCGAGGGAGGAGGAGAGGGTCTCACACACCATCAGTGAACAGGAGGGAGGTGAGGAGCAAGGAAGGAGGAGAGGGTCTCACACACCATCAGTGAAGAGGAGGGAAGTGAGGAGCGAGGGAGGAGGAGAGGGTCTCACACACCATCAGCGATGAGGAGAGATGTGAGGAGTGAGGGAGGAGGAGAGGGTCTCACACACCATCAGTGATGAGGAGAGAGGTGAGGAGTGAGGAAGGAGGAGAGGGTCTCACACACCATCAGTGAAGAGGAGGGAGGTGAGGAGCGAGGGACGAGGAAAGGGTCTCACACACCATCAGTGAAGAGGAGGGAGGTGAGGAGCAAGGGAGGAGGAGAGGGTCTCACACACCATCAGTGAAGAGGAGGGAGGTGAGGAGCGAGGGAGGACGAGAGGGTCTCACACACCATCAGTGAAGAGGAGGGAGGTGAGGAGCGAGGGAGGAGGAGAGGGTCTCAGACACCATCAGCGATGAGGAGAGAGGTGAGGAGCGAGGGAGGAGGAGAGGGTCTCACACACCATCAGGGAACAGGAGGGAGGTGAGGAGCGAGGAAGGAGGAGAGGTTCTCACACACCATCAGTGAAGAGGAGGGAGGTGAGGAGCGAGGGAGGAGGAGAGGGTCTCACACACCATCAGCGATGAGGAGAGAGGTGAGGAGTGAGGGAGGAGGAGAGGGTCTTACACACCATCAGCGATGAGGAGAGAGGTGAGGAGTGAGGGAGGAGGAGAGGGTCTCACACACAATCAGTGAAGAGGAGGGAGGTGAGGAGCGAGGGACGAGGAGAGGGTCTCACACACCATCAGTGAAGAGGAGGGAGGTGAGGAGCGAGGGAGGAGGAGAGGGTCTCACACACCATCTGTGAAGAGGAGGGAGGTGAGGAGCGAGGTAGGAGGAGAGGGTCTTACACACCATCAGCGATGAGGAGGGAGGTCAGGAGTGAGGTAGGAAGAGAGGGTCTCACACACCATCAGTGAAGAGGAGGGAGGTGAGGAGCGAGGTAGGAGGAGAGGGGTTTCACACACCATCAGTGAAGAGGAGGGAGGTGAGGAGCAAGGGAGGAGGAGAGGGTCTCACACACCATCTGTGAAGAGGAGGGAGGTGAGGAGCAAGGGAGGAGGTGAGGGGGTCTTACACACTATCAGTGAGGTGAGAATGGGGAGAGGTGGCCTTACACACCATCAGTGAGGAGGAGAGTAGACCTGGGCAAAATTTCCGTTCCGCTTGCGGAAATTGCGATAATTTGACATTTTCGCGTTCCGCGGAGAGTGCGAAAATGTCAAAATTTCCGCATTCCGCAGCTTAGCGATAATTTGTTTCTTGCTCGCGCGGTAAAATAATTCATTCTCGCGTGCGCGCGATCGCCTTACCTGAATCCCCGTGTTCGCCGACAAGTTTTCCCGATCCGGTCGCGTTCTCCACGAGATGTTGGATTGTTGGTAGCCATTTGCGCTGTCTCGCCACAATTCACGCCCGCAGTAATGTCATTGGTCGCGCGATCACGTCTTTCTTCTCGCGATCATGCACCGCGAGAAGAGAGGAACAAGATGGCCGCGCCCGCGAGCAACTGCATGGGTAAGTTGGCGAGCCGCGACCACGCAGAAAATACTTCGAACGGGCGGGAAAAAAACTTCCACATCTTCGCCATATTTCCGCGTGTTTGCGGAGATTTTTAACATTTTTGCGATAATTTTGCGAAAGTCACTTTCGCAAATTCCGCCCACCCCTAGAGGAGAGGGGGTCAGGTGAGGAGGGTGGGGAAGATGAGAGGGGTCTCACACACCATCAGTGATGAGGAGGGAGGGGGAGAGGTGAGGACGGATTAGGAGGGGGTCATACACACCATCAGTGAGGTGAGAAGGGAGAGAGGGGTCTCACACACCAACAGTGAGATAGGAGGGAGGTGAGGAATGAGGGAGGAGGAGAGGGTCTCACACACCATCACTGAAGAGGAGGGAGGTGAGGAGCGAGGGAGGAGGATAGGGTCTCACACACCATCAGTGAAGAGGAGGGAAGTGAGGAGCGAGGGAGGAGGAGAGGGTCTCACACACCATCAGCGATGAGGAGAGAGTGAGGAGCGAGGGAGGAGGAGAGGGTCTCACACACCATCAGTGAACAGGAGGGAGGTGAGGAGCGAGGATGCAGGAGAGGGTCTCACACACCATCAGTGAAGAGGATGGAGGTCAGGAGCGAGGGAGGAGGAGAGGGTCTGACACACCATCAGTGAAGAGGAGGGAGGTGAGGAGCGAGGGAGGAGGAGAGGGTCTCACACCATCAGTGAACAGGAGGGAGGTGAGGAGCGAGGGAGGAGGAGAGGGTCTCACACACCATCAGTGAAGAGGATGGAGGTCAGGAGCGAGGGAGGAGGAGAGGGTCTGACACACCATCAGTGAAGAGGAGGGAGGTGAGGAGCGAGGGAGGAGGAGAGGGTCTCACACCATCAGTGAACAGGAGGGAGGTGAGGAGTGAGGAAGGAGGAGAGGGTCTCACACACCATCAGTAACGAGGAGGGAGGTGAGGAGCGAGGGAGGAGGAGAGGGTCTCACACACCATCAGTGAACAGGAGGGAGGTGAGGAGCAAGGAAGGAGGAGAGGGTCTCACACACCATCAGTGAAGAGGAGGGAAGTGAGGAGCGAGGGAGGCGGAGAGGGTCTCACACACCATCAGCGATGAGGAGAGAACTGAGGAGTGAGGGAGGAGGAGAGGGTCTCACACACCATCAGCGATGAGGAGAGAGGTGAGGTGTGAGGGAGGAGGAGAGGGTCTCACACACCATCAGTGAAGAGGAGGGAGGTGAGGAGCGAGGGACGAGGAGAGGGTCTCACACACATCAGTGAAGAGGAGGGAGGTGAGGAGCGAGGGAGGAGGAGAGGGTCTCACACACCATCAGTGAAGAGGAGGGAGGTGATGTGCGAGGGAGGACGAGAGGGTCTCACACACCATCAGTGAAGAGGAGGGAGGTGAGGAGCGAGGGAGGGAGGAGGAGAGGGTCTCACACACCATCAGCGATGAGGAGAGAGGTGAGGAGCGAGGGAGGAGGAGAGGGTCTCACACACCATCAGGGAACAGGAGGGAGGTGAGGAGCGAGGTAGGAGGAGAGGGTCTCACACACCATCAGTGAAGAGGAGGGAGGTGAGGAGCGAGGGAGGAGGAGAGGGTCTCACACACTATCAGCGATGAGGAGAGAGGTGAGGAGTGAGGGAGGAGGAGAGGGTCTCACACACCATCAGCGATGAGGAGAGAGGTGAGGAGTGAGGGAGGAGGACAGGGTCTCACACACCATCAGCGATGAGGAGGGAGGTCAGGAGCGAGGGAGGAGGAGAGGGTCTCACACACCATCAGTGAAGAGGAGGGAGGTCAGGAGCGAGGGAGGAGGAGAGGGTCTCACACACCATCAGTGAAGAGGAGGGAGGTGAGGAGCGAGGGAGGAGGAGAGGGTCTCACACACCATCAGCGAACAGGAGGGAGGTGAGGAGCGAGGAAGGAGGAGAGGGTCTCACACACCATCAGTAACGAGGAGGGAGGTGAGAAGCGAGGGAGGAGGAGAGGGTCTCACACACCATCAGTGAACAGGAGGGAGGTGAGGAGCGAGGAAGGAGGAGAGGGTCTCACACACCATCAGTGAAGAGGAGGGAAGTGAGGAGCGAGGGAGGAGGAGAGGGTCTCACACACCATCAGCGATGAGGAGAGAGGTAAGGAGTGAGGGAGGAGGAGAGGGTCTCACACACCATCAGTGATGAGGAGAGAGGTGAGGAGTGAGAAAGGAGGAGAGGGTCTCACACACCATCAGTGAAGAGGAGGGAGGTGAGGAGCGAGGGACGAGGAGAGGGTCTCACACACCATCAGTGAAGAGGAGGGAGGTGAGGAGCAAGGGAGGAGGAGAGGGTCTCACACACCATCAGTGAAGAGGAGGGAGGTGAGGAGCGAGGGAGGACGAGAGGGTCTCACACACCATCAGTGAAGAGGAGGGAGGTGAGGAGCGAGGGAGGAGGAGAGGGTCTCAGACACCATCAGCGATGAGGAGAGAGGTGAGGAGCGAGGGAGGAGGAGAGGGTCTCACACACCATCAGGGAACAGGAGGGAGGTGAGGAGCGAGGAAGGAGGAGAGGGTCTCATACACCATCAGTGAAGAGGAGGGAGGTGAGGAGCGAGGGAGGAGGAGAGGGTCTCACACACCATCAGCGATGAGGAGAGAGGTGAGGAGTGAGGGAGGAGGAGAGGGTCTCACACACCATCAGCGATGAGGAGAGAGGTGAGGAGTGAGGGAGGAGGAGAGGGTCTCACACACAATCAGTGAAGAGGAGGGAGGTGAGGAGCGAGGGACGAGGAGAGGGTCACACACACCATCAGTGAAGAGGATGGAGGTGAGGAGCGAGGGAGGAGAGGGTCTCACACACCATCAGTGAAGAGGAGGGAGGTGAGGAGCGAGGTAGGAGGAGAGGGTCTTACACACCATCAGCGATGAGGAGGGAGGTCAGGAGTGAGGTAGGAGGAGAGGGTCTCACACACCATCAGTGAAGAGGAGGGAGGTGTGGAGCGAGGTAGGAGGAGAGGTGTTTCACACACCATCAGTGAAGAGGAGGGAGGTGAGGAGCAAGGGAAGAGGAGAGGGTCTCACACACCATCAGTGAAGAGGAGGGAGGTGAGGAGCAAGGGAGGAGGTGAGGGGGTCTTACACACTATCAGTGAGGTGAGAATGGGGAGAGGTGGCCTTACACACCATCAGTGAGGAGGAGAGCAGACCTGGGCTAAATTTCCGTTCCGCTTGCGGAAATTGCGATAATTTGACATTTTCGCGTTCCGCGGAGAGCGCGAAAATGTCAAAATTTCCGCATTCCGCAGCTTAGCGATAATTTGTTTCTTGCTCGCGCTGTAAAATAATACATTCTCGCGTGCGTGCGATCGCCTTACCTGAATCCCCGTGTTCGCCGACAAGTTTTCCCGATCCGGTCGCGTTCTCCACAAGATGTTGGATTGTTGGTAGCCATTTGCGCTGTCTCGCGACAGTTCACGCCCGCAGTAATGTCATTGGTCGCGGGATCACGTCTTTCTTCTCGCGATCATGCACCGCGAGAAGAGTGGAACAAGATGGCCGCGCCCGCGAGCAACTGCATGGGTAAGTTGGCGAGCCGCGACCACGCAGAAAATACCGCGAACGGGCGGGAAAAAAACTTCCGCATCTTCACGATATTTCCGCGTGTTTGCGGAGATTTTTAACATTTTCGCAATAATTTTGCGAAAGTTACTTTCGCAAATTCCGCCCACCCCTAGAGGAGAGGGGGTGAGGTGAGGAGGGTGGGGAATATGAGAGGGGTCTCACACACCATCAGTGATGAGGAGGGAGGGGGAGAGGTGAGGACGGATTAGGAGGGGGTCTTACACACCATCAGTGAGGTGAGAAGGGAGAGAGGGGTCTCACACACCAACAGTGAGATAGGAGGGTGGAGAGGAGAGGAGAGGAGGAAGGGGGGGAGGAAAGGGGTCGCACACACCATCACCACGGAGCACCTTGTTTGCCAGAAATGAGAAAATAAAGTGCATACTGTATAGTCTCCGTTGGAAGGGGGGGGCAGTGGAGAGCTGTGTTGAGTTGTTGTTACGAAAACAATAAAAAATGTTTAAAAAAATAAATACTGTATACGTGCTGTCTCATATTTTCAAGCCGAGAAACAAAACGTGGAGTTATGTCCAAGAGGCCCAGGAATTGAATAGGTATATGAAATGAATTGACATTTTAGTTTGTAACGTGCACTAATACCCAAGGGTGTCTCGGCGCGGCTGAACTAGAAAGAGGCTAATCAGGAACGGGGCAGCTGGATTTATGAGCTCAGGCTAGCTGTTGAACAGCCAGGTTTAGAAGTTTGCGAAACACCAGGAGATTGCTTTCCTTCTTAAGTGCCAGTGGTAGCGAGTCCCACAGCTTCCCAGTGCCTGCAATGGAACTTCTCCCCCCCAGGTGGCAGTTTGTGCCCTTGAGATTACCAGATTAAAAGATGCCACTGATCGGAGCTGCCTCTCTGGGACGTACCACCTGAATCTGTGTGAAAAATAGTCCGGGCTAGATCCGTGTAGGGCTTTAAAGGCGGTACAAAGGGCCTTGAATTCAATTCGCTGCTTAACAGGTAGCCAATGCAGAATTGGCAGGGCATGTGCCACTGACGGATGTTTCGGGACGGCAAGTAACAGCTGTGCTGCTGCATTTTGCAAGACCTGCATTTTGTTTGGGAATCTTGATTGAATGTTGAGGAATAGGTCACTGCAATAATCAATTTTTGACAGAATGAGTGGCGAGACCACCGCTTTTTGGAGCTCTGACGGAATGAAGGGTAGTACTTTCTTAACACCACCAAAAAAAAATCACTCGCACTCCAGCTCATTCTGTTGCAGGTCTGGTTTTGATCCGGTAAAGTAACAGCCGTCTGGTCGAAACACGTTGGTTTGTGAGCCGTTGAAGGTGATGGCTGTTACTTTACTGGAATAAATTAGCATTGCAACAGAAACTCCTGGAGTGCGAGAGGATTTGTTCTTTGGTGGTTACAATAACTGCGGATCTCGATTCCTTTACCACACCACTCGCACCGATCGCAAGCGTGCTGACATAAGGAATCATTTGGTGGCATGCATATAGATATCATCAAGATACACATTTGTGGAGTTATATATAGTAAAACTCTGCTTCCCTATATAAACTTACTTTCACCATGTTTTTCCTCAATACTCTTGAAACAACATTTTGCTCCACAATATTTCTGCTTCAGATATTCCGTCTAGACACCAAATATTTGTAAGTCACCCCTACGTAGGCCTTGTAGCCCACAAGGCAGGGTGCATGGTATTTAAAAAAGGTATATGTAAAAAAGTGATGTCCCTATTAGTACAAGGCCCCAAAAACTATTTTTACCGCAGCATGCTGAGCTGTCCTATGTATAAAACCAGAGTACAGATTAATATAATACTACTACAATCTCAAGAATGGGAGCAGACGGACAAATATTTAAACCACTATTGTTAACAGTAATGTTAGACCTGGCACCTTGGCGTGAATTTCCCTTCCACTTTTTGCTGATGTGCCTCATTGTGTTTTGTTGGTGTTAGCTGCTCGGGGCACTGTTCCACTGCCAATCAGTGCCACAGTGCAAGTGCTCCCTTTTGAAAAGTGTATACATTGATTGGTGTCCATGTTTGGCTTATTTGGTTTACTATCAGCCCCTAGTAAAGTGCACCAGGAGTGCCAGGGCTTGTAAATACAAATGCTGCTGGTGGGATTACAGCACTGGTTGTGCCACCCACAGAAGCGGCCTAGTAAAATGTGTCTAGGGTCTGCCACTGCAGAGCCTGCGCGCGGTCTGGTACTGTCGCGCTGATTGCGCAAGTGCACCTACTTGCCGGTCTCCAAACCTTCACTTCACTACATATTAGTCATCCCTCTGGTAGGCCCAAGGGCAGGGTGCATTGTAGGTATAAGGTTGGACATGCCCTGATGTGTGTGGCATGTCCTAATAGTGAATTACAGCCATTTTCGTTTTTCACTATTGAAGGCTACCTGCTCTCCATAGGCCAGAATGGGCTGCTGGAATTACTACACGCTGTAATCCCAGTGGACTCAGAGAGCATGGTAGAAAGTCAAGTTTAGTATGCCTGAACTCAGAATAATAAAATACTTCTTTTAGTAAAGTTTATTTTAATATCCTGTGTTTGTAAATACTACTTTTAGAAAGTTAGTATTTACTGACCTGGCCATTTCAGTCCGCCTCTGCTGTGTGTGTGTGTTCTGCCTAGTAACAGTAAGGAGCAGGGCTGGGGAATTCCAGGAGACAGGCTGGCTGCCAGGTGGTGGGTAGAGAGATTACACCAGGATGGGTGGGAGGAGTACACCTTTGACTCTGAATAGACCTGTGCTCTGCCACCACAATGCCGGCTCCGCCCCCTGTGGAGCGGCTGATGTCTCTGCCCTGCTGCTGAAAGGAAAGAGCAGAGTCATCACAACAAAGTGCTCCAAAACTGGACTGAGCCAAGCCCAGGCCCCCTGGCGACAAAGAACAAAAGAATTGTGCTATAAAAGAAGGAGCCCTGCTCCTAAGAAATCAGATCCTGTTTGCGCCAAGAAGAACCCCTGCCCGAAGAGAAGGACCTGGGAAAGCTGCATGGAGGAGTACTGTCTCTAAGCCTGAGAGACTGGCCTGTGGTGGGTGCCTTGCTGCTGAAGGAGAGGAGGAAAAGACTGAAAGACTTTGAATTCAACTTGTGCTTGTGACTTGGTGCGGTTCGTCCCTAGCTCATACGGTGCGTCCCTGCGCCTGTACGGTCCATCCTGCTTTAAAGATATAGACGTTGCTCACGCGGGAAGCGTGAGGTGTGGCAAGAGGCGTACCGGACTCGTACGATGCATACCTACGAAGGTACGGTCCGTACGGCTTGAGTCCTAGTATGCGTGCTCACGCGGGAAGCGTGAGAAACGGCACGACGCGTCCAAAAACCCGTACGAAGCGTACAGACGGCCCTACGAGGTGTACAGGCCCCCAGAAGGTGCATATTGCACCAAAAGTGACTATTTTGAGAACTGTGGACTCCCTGAAAATAATCACAAGTAACTGGAACCTCATTTTAAGTGAAGAACTGTATTTTTAAAGCCTGCTTGAAGACCTTTATATAAAGAACTTTATTTTTATAAATACAGCCTTGTGTCTCTGTGTGGTGGGTTGGTGGTTTTTGTTGGACACCTTGAATGCCTAACCTAATACCCTCTGGAATCTAGCCTGACTGCTCGAGCCAGGGGTTATTTTCCTAGAGTAATCCTTCGCCCTGACTTAAAGGAAAGGGTCCCTGCTTGTCGCAAGTGCATACCTGCGCCAACCAGAGACCCTGGATTCTAACAAGTAATATAATGCAGTTCAATGTTGAAGTCGGATTTCATTAAATATCAAATAAAGGTAACTTTTGGAAAGTTACCTTTACCCCAAAGCACCTGGAAGCTAATTGACCTCTGCTTTCCAGAAACTCTCAGCCTCTACATAGTTTTTAATGAGGAGTGCCCTTCACCCAGGAACCACACAATAGGCCTCTTTGAGTGACATATCTATTTGAATGGGCAACAATTGCTTCTCCAAGCTCATCAGAATGTTCAGGGTGAGGGCGTTGCCATTCTGTTGGCGTAACAGTGTCCTATCATGCCTGAGAGGTCTACCATTGGCCAATGTAAAACCTTTGCATCCTTGAAAGCGCTCAAACTGGACCAGATATCAATTTTTGTGTCTCCCTGTTTGGCTGCTGAGGGACCCTGCTTTTATCCTACCAGACTTCAGTCTCCTGTTTTGCTGTAGGTCCAGAACTTATGTCAAACTGGATTTTAGTGTTAGATGTGGGAGAACTCCAGTGATGCTCATATTACAGTCCTGCACAAACAGGACCTTTCAGAGCACAAGTTTAGTGTGAGTGAAGACTTTTGCCATCTTGGCATTGCCCTGGCACATCATCTTCATATCAATGGTAACCATCAACATAATGACAGTCTGGCTTCAGATCATGCTGCAGCATGGAGACTTCCAAATGACACATCATAGATGATGTCCTCTTGACCACAAATGAAGATGACCTCTGCCTCCTGACATTGTTGGACATGTCAGGTGCCTTCAACACTGTCGACCATCCCACCCTCACATGCTCCCACCAGTTGTTAATGGGATTTCCTGTCAAAGTCCTTCACTGGTTTTCACTCCTACCTTTCCAACCAAGACTAGTTTGTTAACACGAGGACCTCAAGGTGACACACGATCCTTATCAGACATGGGGTCCCCAGGGTTTCATACTGTCTCCTCTCATCTTCAACCTTTGCATGGGACACAGTATCAAGGTTCGCCGATATGCTGATGTAACACATCTCTGCTTGAAAGTCTCCTCCACTTCAGACAGCCAAAGTCTCAAACACTGCTTGCACATCATCCAGACTTGAATGTCCAGCACCTACCTGAACCCAACCACGACTGACTTCCTAATATTTGCCAAAAACAACAAACAAGATACTGTGCAAATCCGACTCCATGACAAGAACCTTGATGGGTTAGAACTCCAACTCTTGCTGAATCCCAAATCACTCCTGGACATAAACCTCTTCCCCACGACGAAAAATTGACAAAAAACACAAAGATGGGCAAGAACTACTGGAAAACGTAGAGCAGGTTGCTCCTAGGAGCCTTTACCCCATTGGTTAAGGAGAACCCAGGAGTCAATCCAATTCACTAGCTAGTGCCAACCATAATTGCGGCACCCCGAGGAACCCGCCTCTAAACACCTACTGGACCTGTAGAAGATCAGAAAAGGACTGGACCTGCTTTTGGTGACCCGAGAAGTGCCCTGAAAGACTGGACATGCGCCCTCTTTAGAGCCAACCTCAAATGATTCTGCTAACCACCATTACTGGGTTGGTGTTTAACAGAGACATTGCAGTACATACAATCTGACGTTGTTCTGGACTCAGTCAGAACTGGAGAGCAGCAAACCCCAAGTGCATCATTCACCACACCTATGCAGAGTTCGCCATTAAAAGATGTTGACGTTATTGTGCTGTCAAGCACTTCAGCATCCCCTGGTTTGGCAGCTGGTGAAAAATGAATTAGTGCTCAGGTGATGATGTGCACTTTGTGCCAGAAGATGTTCTACAGAGGGAACACTGGTCAGTATTTGATGAGAATCACGGAAATGTGAGAGCATTGGAAAACGAAACCAACTGCTTCAAGAACAAGAAAAAGCAGAAGAAGAAAATTATGACAACATCCAGTATTTCAGGTACACTACACAACTCTCATAAAGATGTAGCCTGTGATAGGTTAAATGGAAGAATATATTAAAGGGTCATGCAACAGCACCTGCAAAAATAGCACAAAAACGTGTGTAAAAAAATAAAAGTAGTAACAAAAAAGTTAACAAGAATATAAAAAAATCAAAAGCAGTAGTTAAAAAACTGTTAAAAAATTAGAAAATCAAAACAAATTAAAATAATATAAAAACAGTAGGTAAAAACTGCTAAAAAGTTTGAAAAACAAAAAAGGTTTAAAGATTCACCCAAAATCTGCTGTGCTCTCCAGATGAAGTTGGGCGATTGTTGAAGGGTTGTGAGCAGGTCTTGACCACAGGAAAGGCCCTGTTCCCTAGCCTCTATTGTGCATGGCTGAAGGCTGTGCACAGCACAGTGTTTGCCAGTTTGGAGGGGGGGTGTGTGCCCACCCATGAGGGGGTTGGATGCAAGGCCTAGCTAAAGGCCAGTGTGCAGAAACAAGGGACCCCTTGTATATCGATAACGGCTCCTAGGACAGGGAAAATACATCAAAGCAAAACAACAACCCCCAGGCAGCCCCTGAAATCGTAGAAGTTACTATAACAGATTGAGGCCATCAGAGCATGTGAGAAAAGCAGTAAACTTTATTACATCTTCCAAATAATATGATATCGCAATTACGTGTTGATCATACTCTTACGCATGGGGTAATGAAAACCTCCAATGTACAATTCGAGTAATATTTTGTTACATAATACAAATACAAAATGGACAATGTTTTGGATCTACAAAATGACACACTGAGACAAGAAGGGGAACATGTGTGGATGTTTAAGGCCATATAAAATATGCAATTAAAAAACAAGATCAATGGTAACATGATGCATCATTCTGGGAAATAGTTTAAACATTATAATGAAATTAGGTGGCTGACAAAAATGATGAGAGAAATTACATCTTCTACGCGCGTTTCGGCGAATTGAGCCGCCTTCTTCAGGACAAGCCCCCAATGAAGTGCAACGCAAGCCCTTAATTCTGGTATCACATATGAGATGGAGATGAATATTGTAACGATCTGATCCACTGTGTAGAATAACTATCATGTAGTATGCTGGAACAAGTAGTTCACGCCCCCCAAAAAAGGCTACGAAATGCCCAAACACAAGGACATCTGGAAAATATCCGCAGTTTCCAATGAAGACTTAATAGTGAAACCGGAGCACGTTAGGTGATCAATTGGCTGCCCACAGATGCAAATACTCCACGGAAAGGAAGGGCTGACATGTGCTAGGAAGATTAGGCGTGGCAAAAAAAACCTCAGTCTCCGCCTAGGATCGATTAGTATCCCCTTCCGGATGCCCAGATATTATTTTGTGGCCAATACGAACACCTGCAGGATATGGAAAGAGTGCCTAAAGGCCAGGCCTTGTGGCCAACCCCCTGGCATGTAATGCCAAAAGCTATGGTCAGTAGGAAAGTTGAATGAATATGATAAAAAAAACACTGAAATTCACTGAAAAAAACAAAGGTTAAAGTGATGTTATAGTTAGGTATGGTCACAAGATTTTACCTTACATCTAAAACCCCCCTAGATATTCACTGGAAAAAACAAATATTAAAGTGGCATTATATTTGTGAGATCTCTTGGCTGTGTCAATGTTTTTTCAGCCATATTGTACGGCAGCGGGGCTGCTGTGAAAAATGGTTGAAAGTTAAAAAAACAGAAAACGCTATAATGCAGCCTGCATTGACCACATCTTAGTACTTCTTTTATTAACTTTGAACCCTACTGTACAGCAGCAGCACTGCTGTACAACATGGCTAAAAAACATTGACAAAGCAAATAGTGGCTTTGCCAATGCTTGTTTATATATTTTTGCAACTAGAAAAACCTTTCTTCCATTGATATGATGGCTGGAAAGTGTAATTGTACACATAATTTTCCTGACCAGTGGTGTTGGTTATCAATCTTTGACAAGAGTCCCTTACTCATCCTGTCCCCCAAGTAGACTATTGTAGACTTTGTGTTTCTCCTGACCAGGCACTCTTGACAATTTGTAATCCTCATTGTATTATGTAACATACTGTAGATTGATTTGAACACTTATGATTTATTGTCTTTTTTTAACGTGTGCATGGGATGTAACATACTCTGACACCCTAAACTGGGATGAGAAATTTTATGAAACAATTAAATAAAAAAATGAGAACATTTTAAAAATCATAATTTGTGTAATTACCCAGATCTGACATACTTACGGTGTGTGCTCATCTCTTATACACAGAGGTTGAACGACGTCAAAAACCTGTCTCCAAATCAAATTTTCCTTGTACAGATCACAAGTTTAGTTTCCCTCGATTGCATTAGCATTTAGGTGTTAGGCTCCAGGTAGTTCCCACCATGGTGATACTCAAACAAAAGGAGTGCTGATGGCCCTTTAAATTAGGCCCTTGTTTTGGGTTTCCACCAGGTGATACTCGAACAAAAGGAGGGCTGATGACCATTTAAAGTAGTCCATTGTTTTGGGTCCACCTGGAAGTGAAAATAAAAAAAGCCCCTTCACCGCCTGCAGGTTGATACTGTAGGAGAGTAGGATCTGCTTCTTATGGTTACCCCCACTTTTTGCTGATGTTTCACTGTTTTTCGACTTTAGTCTAGCTGGGGCCCTGCTATTCAGGACCCCATCCTAGCCGCTTCCTATCTAAAATGGATTCCAGGTACCTTAGGTACCCTACAGATTGGATTCTGGAGTGCCCTTTTAAGTCCCTAGTATATGGTATACTATGTACCTAGGGCATAGGTACTCTAGAGGCCTACCAGGGGCTGAAGCATGTATTATGCCACCCCTGGGAAGCCCTCCAAAATGACACCACTGGACTGCTACTGCAGCCTGAGTAAGGTGGTGCATGCACCCCTTACTGTGATATAGGTTACCTGTATCACTACCCATACACACACATATAAACCTATAAGTCACTCCTATGGCAGGCCTTATCAATCCTGAAGGCAGAGTGCTTGGTTTTCATGTGAGAGGGTGCCCCTGCATGAGCAGAGCCCCTCGGAAGCGTTCGGAGTCTATTCTCTGATTCTGTTTGTGGTGCAGCCTGACCATATACTCTTAAGTGCATTTTAACCTGGCGGTAAATGCTAACTTTGGGATGGCTGCACGGAAACATGTCGTGTTTGGTGTCAAACACCTTGGAATCCTACCCCCACACCAGTAACTGGTGTGGGTGTAGGATCCCACCCTTCTAGAGGGAGAGACATGACAGCACCGCTATACTCGGTACCAACAATTTAACAGAGCCCTGGCATGACAAAATGGATGCTACAGCCACAGACACAAGTCTGGCCTCCTGCTGCTGACCAAAACTCCAGCAGGGGAGGCCTGGACAATAGGTTTCCTGTCACAGTGAGGTGTAACCACCTCTCAGACAGGCTGATGTGTATTGGGGCTGGGCGGGAGCACTCTCAGAGAGATTTGAAGTCCAGCACTGGGGGTACATTTGGTGTCTCTGTGCATAGTCCAGCTCAAACCGGTTGCAGGGGCTACCAGCCCCTGCTCTGGCGCAAAACTGGACAAAGGAAATGGATGTAGCCACCTCTTTTTCCAAACCCACCCATTGGTGGGTCCCCTGAGTTAGTCCAACCCCTTCCTTAGGTATAAGTAAGGGACCTCTGTAACCAGAACTTTAGATATCCCTGGACGAAAGTCTGAAACTGAATCCTGGAACTTCGACTTTCTACTCAAGACTAGAAGACTGAAGAATCTCCCTTGGAGTCAAGGAGTGACTCCCCTGCTTGGCAGGCACCAATGACGCATCTGTCCAGTCTGCATCTCCGAAGCTCCCGCCGGACGGCAAAGACTTTGCAACACCAGAGGTGGATTTCCAGACTTCCCCGAGGCTGACCTGAGTCCCCAGCAAAGCTGAGACCCGCTGCTGTCGTGGGTAATGTGGAACCGGAACCCCTGGACTCCGTGCACATTTGCAAGTGCATCACCTTCCGGACGACTCTCTAAGCTGTGCTTTGGGTTACTTGTAGCCCAGACCCCGAGCACCAAAGATTGCTGGCCTACCCACTCCGAGTGACCCGTGGGCCGCCATTTTGTGATTCAGCTCGTGGTACCTTCGCGATCCCTTGTCCGTCTACTTGTGGGTCCCCAAGAATGCAACTCTGATTTTCCTTGGGCTTTCCTGGTTGCTCCAGACATGCCCCCACTTGCCCTCGCTGGGTGAGTTCCTCGGACCTTGCTGGTCCTCACCGAAGCCATTGTTCTCTTTCTGCATGGATTGCTGTTGCCAAGCCTTGGTGTGTCCAATCTGGACCCCGACACTGCAGCACTCGACATCCTTCGTGGGACAGCTAGAATCCAGCTCCTGGTTGTCCTCGATGCCTCCTGGCCCTCGTGGCTGAAGAGTCAAGCTTCCTGTCAACTCACCTGAAGCACCCGACATCGGTGGGCATTCGACTATCATGCCCCTGGTCACTGGCAAGTGACCCAGACTCTGTCCCCTCTGCTTTCAGGTTCTTCTCATCTTCGATCGAGGCTTGGATCTCTTCGGAGACTTCGCATCTTCCCGGCAGCAGCACTTCTTCGCCATCTTCCATTGAAAACGATGACGCGACCCAACACCATTTGACACCTATGCACCCGGCTCCCCTGGGTTAGGTAACTTGAGTACTCTGGTGCTCCCGTGGGTGTTGGCCCTAGACACCTCTAAGTCCAAAAGGGTTTGCTCCCAGTCATCTCCTAAGTGTCCTTAAACTTTAAAATTCCAACCGCGACATTCCCCATCGAAGCTAACGGCGCTTGCGGCTGTCTTCCCACACTGCACGCGTCCCTGTGGGTCCCCTGTGTCACTACCTTGGGTGGTTCTGAAGGGGCCCAGCAATTCTTCAGGCTCTAGACCTTGTGTCTAGTTAAGTCATGGTTCTTATACCACTATTTTAGTATATGGTTTGATACTCCCCTAGGGCTAACTGTATATTGTGCTATTTACTGTTGATATTTGCCTTGTAACTTGTGTACATTGACTTCTAGCCTCATAAAGAGACTAGAGGGGTGTGTTTTAGAATAAATACATATATTTTATATATACCTGGTATGGTTCTCCTTTCATTTGGTCATTCAAGAGATCATAGACTGGTAAAACAAGCTGCTTTACATTCCTTCAAGACTTAAGCCTGAAGGCTGCTCTCCATAGCTACCACTAGGATAGCTTTCAATAAAGGTTGTCTTTAACATACCTACCATAAGGCGTTGTTTGGAATGGTGCAGGGTGCCCACTATAACTAGTGGACAGCATATACCAGGACAACTTCTCACAGATGCTCAGAATAAAGAGCGGTCAGTGGCGGGTGCTGCTGAATGTGTCATGGTGTTGGCAAATTACGCCAGGCCAAAATCAGCATTACCTCATGGAGGGCACCCTGGATCCTGGACCATGCTTAATAACAGCCCCGGGATCTGGCAGGGGCACCCTCATGTTCTGCACTGTACATGAGCACATGTATTACCCCACATGAGGTCATTCTCAATATACTGTAAAGGTGTGTGGTAAATCACCCGTTTTAAAGTGCACCAATCTCTGAAGGACGTGGGTTTACCTCAAATAAATAACGCTCACAAGCAAGTGGTAAATGCTTTCTACCATCTATTAACAATATGTGCCAGGACAGGTTGCACAACAAATATGCAATTACACAAACAGTTACATTAGTTTGGTCTGGTTCTTACGCCGAGGGTTTAAGAGGAAACAGCACCTTACAGGCCTAATGCTGAGGTGGGTGGAGAGAACGAAGGCAAATGGTTATATGTTTTGTTCTTACTCCTGTTATGAGCGGATCATACATGCCGTTTGCTCTTGTGTTTGCTCATGCAATTGTCAAAGGGTTCTACCTGGAGGATATTTGATGTACAAATCTGTACGCTAGGAGTAATAACATTCAAAACTTGCCACAGGAAATGTTTACTCATGTTATTCCTTATTTCAGGGCACATGTAATTGGGTGCAAATACATACCCCATTGCCAGCACCCAAATAATAATGCTGTATCAGGTGCAAATGAGAGTTTGTGCCTGAATTGTTATCACCAGCAAAGCTGCCATCGGAGTCTAAACTACCAACAAACACATTCACAGATTTTAGCACCAAGAGTGTCTAAAGTCAGGCCCGCAACGCCCCTTTGCGCTCAATGGGCTTCGGCAGGCACCCCCGTCCCCCACCCTTCCCGTGTGTGTTAGACCGGCTGAGATAGCTTCCCTGGCACATACACAGCCGTACTGAGTACTTCACACAGGTCTTTAAAAGACCATTTACTTGTTAATGAGGCTTTGTTGTGCTTTCACCCCTTCTTAGAGCCCCTGCATCTCCACTCTGCATATGGCTGGATGAATTAGTCCCTCCCACCCCCCCCCGAAATTTGACTCTAGTTGCGCCTCTGTTTAAAGTCGAGGTAGGAGAAAGATGAGTTGGTGTGAGGTTTAAAAGAGGGGTGAACGAGGGATTGAAGACGCCGCGTGGTGATGGTCATGGGCGTCTGCAGGGAGGGCAAGGAGGGGCACTCCGGGGGGGGTGGGGGGCAAGCGCCCCTCCTTGCCCCCCTGCGGACGCCCATGGATGATATGTGCCTAGGAAGATTAGGCGTGGCAAAAAAACCTCAGACTCTGCCTAGGATCGATTAGTGTACCCCTCCGGATGCCCAGATATTATTTTGTGGCCAATATGAACACCTGCAGGATACGGAAAGAGTACCCAAAGGCCAGGCCTTGTGGCTAACCCCCTGGCACGTAATAACAAAAGCTATGGTCAGTAGGAAAATTGGATGAATATAATATAAGAAAAACACTGAAATTCACTCAAAAAAAAACAAAGGTTAAAGTGATGTTATAGTTAGGTACGGTCATAAGATTTTACCTTACATCTAAACCCCCCCTAGAAATTCACTGGTAAAAAACAAAGATTAAAGTGGCATTATATTTGTGAGATCTCTTGGCTATGTCAATGTTTTTTCAGCCATATTGTACGGCAGCGGGGCTGCTGTGAAAAATGGTTGAAAGTAAAAAAAAGAAAAAACGCTATAATGCAGCCTGCATTGACCACATCTTAGTACTTCTTTTATTAACTTTGAACCCTACTGTACAGCAGCAGCACTGCTGTACAACATGGTCAAAAACACTGACAAAGCCAATAGTGGCTTTGCCAATGCTTGTTTATATATTTTTGCAAATAGAAAAACCTTTCTTCCATTGATATGACGGCTGGAGAGTGTAATTGTACACATAATTTTCCTGACTAGTGGTGTTGGTTATCAAACTTTGACAAGAGTCCCTTACGCATCCTGTCCCCCAAGTAGACTACTGTAAGTATATATTGAATCATGTTGTGTTAAAAGAAATATGGCTCTTCTCCCTCAAAACAGACCTATTTGTTTCTAAAAGATGCATTTTCATTGTTTCTTTGATTACTTATATGACAGAGCCACGTGTATCTGCAGCTTGAGTACAGAGATTCGTGTCAAGGGCCTGCAAGGCAAGCGGACACACAACGTGGCCGCTGCTGGCACCTCAGTGCTTAATTTGAGCAGGTGGTTTCTGCTGCTCAGCGCCGGCACTTAATCATCAACACCAGTGCTTTTCATGAGCACCAGTTAAGGACACATTCATTTATCGTAGGAACAGGGAGATTCAGTGATCAGCCCAGAATGACAGGATGTTGAGCCGACGCCGAGACTTGAATCTGGTTCCCCAGCCCCAAAGTCTGCAACTCTGGCCACTAGGCCACATCCTCTCTCCACTTTCATGGTTAGTAGTTGGTTCTGTTTTACGTGGCACTAACAGGAGAAATGGGCTAGTGCAAGCTGCCTCCTGACAACAGCCCCAGCATTGATATTTTTACGAATTAACCATCGCACCACGTGCTCTGATTCTGCCAGGGTGTGGATCCATCACCCACCCACATACACACCACAGGGTGTTCCCCCTAACAGAAAATAAAGACACAGACTGTGTTTCTCAAATGCATGGAACTTTCTGCTGCAAGGACAAGTTGGTGCTTTTGCAAGCACTATCATAGTTGCATCTGACGTAAGAGTTTCCAGAAAAATTACAAGATAGCATGGGGAGCCATTGCTCTCAAACCAGAGATGCCACACCAAGCTGTTGAACAGTTTCAGTGCTGCCTACTGTAGATATGGCCTGTGCGAGAAATCAGAAAAGGGTATAATTTCATTTTTATCAGAATATGCCTGTTCTCAACACAATGTTCTAAAGCACCATTCCCTTCCGTTTCCGGTCACAGGTAGAAGCAGAGAATGATGGTCCTGCTCTTCAGTGTGCCCACCAATGCTTAATTTGAGCCGGTGCCGAGGAAAAAGAAGATTACTAAGCCTGCTCACAGCGTCTCCAATTGATCCCACAAGGAGCCTATCACACGACACAGTTTGCTGCAGCCGAAGAGCATTTTTTGTGAATCTTTTTACCACCCACATCAAAACCTTCAGGGAGTAAAATAGGGGAAAACAAAAAATTGAGGGGTATATTATCAAGGCCAGGCGATAAACTTATCGCCGCTTTAGCGTCCGTTTTCGGGCGTAAAGCGGCGATAACTTTATCGCCTAATCAGCATAGACACGCTAGCGCTTGTTTTGCTGACTTAGCCCCCGTTTCCAGCACGCCTAACTTTGCACCGCTAATGAGATGCAAAGTAGGCGTGGCTGTGAAACCAACCAGGGAAAATATTGCGAAGGCAGCTCCGCGATATTATCAAGGAAGGGTAGCGATTTTTTTTATCGAGTTAAGTATGCCTTAACGCAGGAATTTAACGTCTGTTAAATTCCTGACTAAGGCATACCTAACATGGGGGGTGGATTGTGTGGCGAAGACCACAGGCCCCTATCATCAAGGGTATCGCCGTTTTCCATGGAACATCGCTGGAAAACCAGCGATGTTCCATGGAAAACATCGCTATTGCTAGGATAATTATCGCCATTGTGTTGAGCGTTGTTAATACTGCACTAGAATGGCGATAATTATCTGCGATAGCCGGCGTTAAACATTTTAACGCTAAGAGCGGCCAGCGATGATTATCGCTGGCCGTTGATAATATGCCCCAAAGTTCTTACATTGCAGGTGGGGATCATTACAAATTTCCTCAGACTTTTACTGGTGTAAAAATAAACAAGTAACAGTGCTGGAGGGGGTGGGAGAGACAGACGAACAACAAGCGACAAACAGGGTGATAGGGACTGGTGCAACAAGCAACGGTAAAGGATGTGGCAACAGGGTGGAAGGAACAGCGACAACAAGCAACAGAGCAGTAGGGAGGAAAGATAAAAAAGTACCGCAATTCGACTGCAAGCAGCAGAAGGATTCTAATAAAGACATTATTCAGTACTTGGTCCATGCTCAATGAATGAGAGAAACACACAAAGTGAAAGTGAAACCAGCATGCACTGACTAATGAGGTGGTAAGAGTGCCAGCTGTTCCAGAGGTTGTAAGAGTGCCTTCAGTGTCAGAGGTTGTAAGAGCATCAGCAGGACAATAGGTTGAAAGAGTGCAGCAGTGGACAAGGATGGGAGAGTGTCAGCAGCATCAGAGAATGTAAGAGTGCTGGCAGGACATGAGATTGGATGCATGCAGGCAGTGAGCAAAGTTGTAAGAGTGCCAGCAGCTCCGGAGGTTGTAAGAGTGCCAGCAGGTCCAGAGATACTAGGGGTGCTAGTAGTGCCAGAAGTTGTAGAAGTGCTAGCAGGGCATGAGACTGTAAGACTGCAAGCAGGGCCAGAGGTTGTACAAGTGCTGGCAGGGTATGGGTTTGTAGGGGTGCAGGCAGTGGGAAACGTTAAAAGAGTGCTAACAGTGCTGGAAGGTGTAAGAGTGCCAGCAGTGCTGGAGGGTGTAAGAGTGCCACCACTGCTGGAGGTTGCAAGAGTGCCAGCAGTGCTGGAGGTTGTAGGAGTGGTGCCAGCAATGTCCAAAGTTGGAAGAGTATCATCAGGGCATGAGAATCTGTGAGTGCCAACAGTGCCAGCAGTTGTAAGGGAGCTGGCAGGACAAGAGCTTGTAAGAGTGCAGGCAGTGGGAAACATGTTAAGAGTGTCAACAGTGCTGGAGGGTGTAGGAGTGCCAGCAGTGTCAGAGGTTAGAAGAGTGCCATCAGGGCATGGGAGTTTAAGAGTGGCAGCAGTGTTAGAAGTTGTAAGAGAGCTGTCAGGACAAGAGATTGTAAGAGTGCAGGTGGTGGGCAAGGGTGCAACAGTTTCAGTAATGCCGAGGTGGTAAGAGTGCCAGCAACACCAGAGGTGTAGGAGTGCCAGCAGTGCCAGAGGTTTTAGACAGTGCCCACAAGACATTAGATTAAAGGAGTGTCATCAGTGCCATAGGTTTTTGATAATGCCAGCAGGGCATGAGATTAAAGAAGTGCCAGCAGTGCCATGGGTGATAGAGAGTGCCAGCATGGCATGAGATTAAAGGAGTGTCAGCCGTGCCAGAGGTTGTAACAGTGCCTTCAAGGTATGAAATTGTGTCGGCAGTGGGCAAGGTTGTAAGAGTGCCAGCAGTTATGGAGGTTGTAAGAGTGTGAGCAGTGTCAGAGGTTGTAGGTGTGCTGGCAGGGCATGAGATTGCAGGAATACTGGTAATGGGCAAGGATGTAAGAGTGCCTGAAGTGCTAGAGGTCGTAAGAGTGCAAGCAATGCCAGAGGTTGTAGGAGCGCCAGCAGTGACATAGGTTTGACGAGTGAGACCAGAGGTTGTAAGAGTTTCATAAGTGCTGGAGGCTGTAACAGTGCCAGCAGTTCCAGTTCAAGAGCGCCAGCCATGCTGGAGGTTGTAAGAGTGCCACTAGTGCCAGGGGTTGCAAACGTGCTGGCAGGGTATGAGATTGTAAAAGTGTAGGCAGTGGTCAAGGTTGAAAGAGTGGGAGCAGTTCCAGAGGTGGTAAGAGTACAAGCAGTGCCAGAGGTTGTAAGAGTTTCACAAGTGCTGGAGGTTGGAACAGTGCCAGCACATCCAGTTTAAGAGTGCCAGCTGTGCTGGAGGTTGTAAGAGTGCCTGCAGTTCCAGAGGTGTTAAGAATGCAAGCAGTGCCATAAATTGTAATAGTTTCACAAGTGCTGGAGGTTGTAACAGTGTCAGCAGTTCCAGAGGTTTCAAGAGTGCCAGCTGTGCTGTAGGTTGTAAGAGTGGCACTAGTGCAGGAGTTGTTAAAGTGCTGGCAGGGTATGAGATTGTAAGAGTGTAGGCAGTGGTCAAGGTTGAAAGAGTGGGAGCAGTTCCAGAGGTGGTAAGAGTGCAAGCAGTGCCAGAGGGTGTAAGAGTTTCACAAGTGCTGGAGGTTGTAACAGTGCCAACAGTTCCAGAGGTTTCAAGAGTGCCAGCCGTGCTGGCGGTTGTAAGAGTGCCACTAGTGCCAAGGGTTGTAAAAGTGCTGGCAGGGTATGAGATTGTAAGAGTGTAGGCAGTGGGCAAGGTTGAAAGAGTGGGAGAAGTTCTAGAGGTAGTAAGAGTGCAAGCAGTGCCAGAGTTTGTAAGAGTTTCACAAGTGATGGAGGTTGTAACAGTGCCAGCAGTTCCAGTTCAAGAGTGCCAGCCATGCTGGAGGTTGTAAGAGTGCCAGCAGTTCCAGAGGTGGTAAGAGTGCCATCAGGGTATGAGATTTTAAGAGTATAGGCAGTGGGCAAGGCTGAAAGAGTGGGAGTAGTTCCAGAGCTGGTAAGAGTGCAAGCAGTGCCAGAGGTTGTAAGAGTTTCACAAGTGCTGGAGGTTGGAACAGTGCCAGCAGATCCGGTTTAAGAGTGCTAGCCATGCTGGAGGTTGTAAGAGTGCCAGCAGTTCCAGAGGTGGTAAGAGTGCAAGCAGTGCCAGAGGTTGTAATAGTTTCACAAGTGCTGGAGGTTGTAACAATGCCAGCAGCTCCAGTTCAAGAGTGCCAGCCGTGCTGGAGGCTATAAGAGTGCCACTAGTGCCAGGGGTTGTAAAAGTGCTGGCAGGGTATGAGATTGTGAGAGTGTAGGCAGTGGGCAAGGTTGAAAGAGTTGCAGCAGTTCTGAGGTGCTAAGCGTGCCTGCAGTTCCAGAGGTTGTAAGAGTTCCATAAGTGATGGAGGTTGTAAGAGTGCCAGCAGTTCCAGAGGTGGTAAGAGTGCAAGCAGTACCAGAGGTTGTAAGAGTTTCACAAGTGCGGAGGTTGTAACAGTGCCAGCAGCTCCACTTCAAGAGTGCCAGCCGTGCTGGAGGTTGTAAGAGTGTCACTAGTGCCAGGGGTTTTAAAAGTGCCAGCAGGGTATAAGATTGTAAGAGTGTAGGCAGTGGGCAAGTTTGAAAGAGTGCAAGCATTGCCAGATGTTGTAGGAGCACCAGAGGTTTGAAGAGTGAGAGCAGGATCAGAGGATGGTACAGTGTCACAAGTACTGGAGGTTGTAAGAGTGCCAGAGGTTGCAAGAGTAATAGCAGTGCCAAGGTTGAAAAAGTGCCAGCATGGCATGCGTTTGTAAGAGTTCAGGCAGTGGGCATAGTTGGAAGAGCGCCAGCAGTGCCAGAGGTGGTAAGAGTACCAGAATGTCTGTGTGAAGGTTGTAAGAATGCCACCAGTACTGGAGGTTGTAGTAGTGCCAGCAGTGTGAAGGTTGTAAGAATATCACCAGTACTGGAGGTTGTAGGGGTGCCAGAGGTTTTAATAGTGTCAGCATGGCATGATATTGTAAGAGTGCAAACAGTGACAGTGTTTGTAGGGGCGCCAGCAGGTCCAGAGGTTCTAACAGTGCCACTAGTACTGGTGGTTATACGAATACCAGCAGTGCCAGGGTTGTAAAAGTGTTGGCAGGGCATGAGATTGTGAGAGTGTAAGCATTGGACATGGCTGTAAGAGTGACAGTGGTGCCAGAGGTGGTAAGAGTGCCAGAAGTTCCATAGTTTGTAATAGCGCCAGCTGTGTGAAGGTTATAAGAATGCCACAAGTACTGGATGTTGTAGGAATGTCAGACGTTTTAATATGGCTAGCGGGGTTTGAGTTTGTGAAAGTGCCAGCAGTGTGAGGGGTTGGTAGAGTGCTACCAGTGTCAGAAGCTGTAGGCGTGCCAGCAGTGTCAGAGGTTGTAAGAACGACAGCCGGGCCAGAGGTTATAAGAGTGCTGGTAGGATATGAAATTGTGAGAGTGAATACAATAGACAAGGTTGTAAGAGTGCCTGCAGTGCTGGAAGTTGCAAGAGCTCAAGCAATGTCAGAAGTTGTAGGAGTGCTAGCAGGGCATTAGATTGTAAGAATGCAGGCTGTAGCAAAGGTTGTAAGAGTGCCAGAAGTGCAAGTGGTTGTAAGAGTGCAAGTAGTGCCAGAGGTTGCAGATTGCAAGACGTGCTGGAGGTTGTAAGAGTGCAAGCAGTACCAGAGATTATAGGAGTACCAGCAGGACCAGAGGTTGTAACAGTGCTACAAGTACTGGAGGTTGTAAGAGTGCCACTCATGCTGGAGGTTGTAAGAGTGTAGGCAGTGGGCAAGGTTGGAAGAGTGTCAGAAGTGCTGGAGGTTGTAAGAGAGCCTGCAGTGCTAGAGGTTACAAGCACACAAGCAGTGTCAGAGGTTGTAGGTGTGCTGGTGGAGCATGAGATTGCAAGAATGCAGGCAGTGGCCAAGGTTGTAAGAGTGACAGCGGTTCCAGAGGTTGTAAGAGTGACAGCAGGGCCAGAGGTTGTAATTGTGCTGGTAGGGTAAGACATTGTAAGAGTGAATACAGTGTAGGAGTGCCAGCAGTTCCAGAAGTTGTACGAGTGCCTTCAGTGCTGGAGGTTGCAAGAGTACAAGCAGTATCAGGGATTGTAGGTGTGCCGGCAGGGCATGAAATTGCAAGAATGCAGGCAGTGGCCAAGGTTGTAAAAGTGCCAGCAGTTCCAGAAGTTTTAAGATTAAGAGCATGACCAAAGGTTGTAAGAGCTCCACAAGTGCTGGAAGCTGCTTGAGTGCTAGTAGTTCCAGGGGTTGTAAGAGTGCCAACAGTGGGGTAGGTTGTAAGAGTGCCAGCAGTGGTGGAGGTTATAAGAGTGCCAGCAATGCTGTAGGTTGTAAGAGTGCCGGCAGTGGTGGAGGTTATAAGAGTTCAAGCATTGGGTGAGGTTGCACGAATGGCAGCAGTGGGGCAGGTTGTAAGAATGCAAGCAGTGGTGGAGGTTGTAAGAGTGCCAGCAGTGGCAGAGGTTGTGTGAGTGCCAGCAGTAGGGGAGGTTGTAAGAGTGCAAGCATTGGGGAGGTTGTA
The DNA here is from genome assembly GCF_964204655.1 of Triturus cristatus. Classification (NCBI taxonomy): domain Eukaryota; kingdom Metazoa; phylum Chordata; class Amphibia; order Caudata; family Salamandridae; genus Triturus; species Triturus cristatus. The sequence continues at coordinate 49,745,071 of NC_140590.1, read as the reverse complement.
AGCATGCCAGCATTGGGGGCGGCTGTAAGAGTGGCAGCAGTGGCAGAGGTTGTAAGAGAGCCGGCAGTGGTGGAGGTTGTAAGAGTGCAAGCAGTGGGGGAAGTTGCACGAATGGTATCAGTGGGGCAGGTTGTAAGAATGCAAGCAGTGGTGGAGGTTGTAAGAGTGCCAGCAGTGGCAGAGGTTGTGTGAGTGCCAGCAGTGGGGGTGGTTGTAAGAGTGCAAGCATTGGGGGAGGTTGTAAGCATGCCATCAGTGATGGAGGCTGTAAGAGTGTGAGCAGTGGCGGAGGCTGTAAGAGTGCCAGCAATGCGTTAGATTGTAAGATTGGTGGCAGTGGTGGAGGTTGTAAGAGTGCGAGCAGTGGGGAGGTTGCACGAATGGCAGTAGTGGGGCAGGTTGTAAGAATGCAAGCAGTGGTGGAGGTTGTAAGAGTGCCAGCAGTGGTACAGGTTGTGTGAGTGCCAGCAGTGGGGGAGGTTGTAAGAGTGCAAGCATTAGGGGAGGTTGTAAGCATGCCAGCAGTGGGGGAGGCTGTAAGAGTACCAGCAGTGGCAGAGGTTGTAAGAGTGCCAGCAGTGGTGGAGGTTGCAGGAGTGCTGATGGTGGTGGAGGTTGTAAGAGTGCCAGCACTTGTAGAGGTTGCAGGAGTGCAAGCATAGGTGAGGGTTTTAAGAATGCCAAAAGTGGTTGAGGTTGCATGAGTGCCAGCAGTGATGGAGGTTGTAAGATTGTCATCAGTGGTGGAGGTTGCAGGAGTGCCCCAAGAGGGGGAGGTTATAAGAGTGCTAGCAGTGGGGTAGGTTATGAGTGCTTGCAGTGGTGGAGGTTGCAGGAGTGACAGAAGAGGTGAAGGTTGTAAGAATGCCAAAAGTGGTTGAAGTTGCATGAGTGCCCCAAGAGGTGGAGATTATAAGAGTGCCAGCAGTGGGGTAGGTTGTCAGAGTGCCAGCAGTGGTGGAGGTTATAAGAGTGCAATCAGTGGGGCAGGTTATAAGAGTCCCAGCAGTGGCAGAGGTTATAAGAGTGCCAGCAGTGGTGGAGGTTGCAGGAGTGCCAACGGTGGTGGAGGTTGTAAGAGTGCAAGCACTTGTGGAGGTTGCAGGAGTGCAAGCAGAGGTAAAGGTTTTAAGAATGCCAAAAGTGGTTGAGGTTGCATGAGTGCCAGCAGTGATGGAGGTTGTAAGAGTGTCAGCAGTGGTGGAGGTTGTAAGAGTGCAAGCAGTGGTGGAGGTTGTATGAGTGCCAGCAGTGGAGGAGGTTATAAGAGTGGCAGCAGTGGTGGAGGTGGCAGGAGTGCCAGAAGTGGTGCAGGTTGTAAGAGTGCCAGCAGTGGGATAGGTTGTGAGAGTGCCAACAGTGCCAGCAGTGGTGGAGGGTATACGAGTGCCAGCAGTCGTGTAGGTTGTAAGAGTGGCAGCAGCGGGGTGGGTTGTAAGAGTGCCAGCAGTGCCAGCAGTGGTGGAGCTTATAATAGTGCCATCAGTGGTGCAGGTTGTAAGACTGCCAGCAGTGGGGTAGGTTGTAAGAGTGCTAGCAGTGCCAGCAGTGGTGGAGGTTATAAGAGTGCCAGCGGTGGGGTAGGTTGTAAGAGTGCCAGCAGTGGAGTCGTTTGTAAGAGTTCCAGCAGTGCCAGCAGTGGTGGAGGTCATAAGAGTGCAAGCAGTGGGGGAGGTTGCATGAATGGCAGCAGTGGGGCAGGTTATAAGAATGCAAGCAGTGGTGGAGGTTGTAAGAGTGCCAGCAGTGGCAGAGATTGTGCGAGTGCCAGCAGTGGGGGAGGTTGTAAGAGTGCAAGCATTAGGGGAGGTTGTAAGCATGCCATCAGTGGGGAAGGCTGTAAGTGTATCAGCAGTGGCGGAGGCTGTAAGAGTGCCAGCAATGCGGTAGGTTGTAAGATTGGTGGCAGTGGTGGAGGTTGTAAGAGTGCGAGCAGTGGGGAGGTTGCACAAATGGCAGCAGTGGGGCAGGTTGTAAGAATGCAAGCAGTGGTGGAGGTTGTAAGAGTGCCAGCAGTGGCGGAGGTTGTGTGAGTGCCAGCAGTGGGGGAGGTTGTCAGAGTGCAAGCATTAGGGGAGGTTGTAAGCATGCCAGCAGTGGGGGAGGCTGTAAGAGTGGCAGCAGTGGCAGAGGTTGTAAGAGTGCCAGCAGAAGTGGAGGTTGCAGGAGTGCCGACGGTGGTGGAGGTTGTAAGAGTGCCAGCACTTGTGGAGGTTGCAGGAGTGCAAGTAGAGGTGAAGGTTTTAAGAATTCCAAAAGTGGTTGAGGTTGCATGAGTGCCCCAAGAGGTGGAGGTTATAAGAGTGCTAGCAGTGGGGTAGGATATAAGAGTACCAGCAGAGGTGGAGGTTATAAGAGGGCTAGCACTGGGGTAGGTTATGAGTGCTTGCAGTGGTGGAGATGGCAGGTGTGCCAGCAGTGGTGCAGGTTGTAAGAGTGCCAGAAGTGGGGTAGGTTGTAAGAGTGCCAGCAGTGGTGGAGGTTATTAGAGTTCAAGCAGTGCGGTAGGTTATAAGAGTCCCAGCAGTGGCAGAGGTTGTAAGAGTGCCAGCAGTGGTGGAGGTTGCAGGAGTGCCGACGGTGGTGGAGGTTGTAAGAGTGCAAGCACTTGTGGAGGTTGCAGGAGTGCAAGCAGAGGTGAAGGTTTTAAGAATGCCAAAAGTGGTTGAGGTTGCATGAGTGCCAGCACTTGTGGAGGTTGCAGGAGTGCAAGTAGAGGTGAAGGTTTTAAGAATTCCAAAAGTGGTTGAGGTTGCATGAGTGCCCCAAGAGGTGGAGGTTATAAGAGTGCTAGCAGTGGGGTAGGATATAAGAGTACCAGCAGAGGTGGAGGTTATAAGAGTGCTAGCAGTGGGGTAGGTTATGAGTGCTTGCAGTGGTGGAGATGGCAGGTGTGCCAGCAGTGGTGCAGGTTGTAATAGTGCCAGCAGTGGGGTAGGTTGTAAGAGTGCCAGCAGTGGTGGAGGTTATTAGAGTTCAAGCAGTGCGGTAGGTTGTAAGAGTCCCAGCAGTGGCAGAGGTTGTAAGAGTGCCAGCAGTGGTGGAGGTTGCAGGAGTGCCGACGGTGGTGGAGGTTGTAAGAGTGCAAGCACTTGTGGAGGTTGCAGGAGTGCAAGCAGAGGTGAAGGTTTTAAGAATGCCAAAAGTGGTTGAGGTTGCATGAGTGCCAGCAGTGATGGAGGTTGTAAGAGTATCAGCAGTGGTGGAGGTTGTATGAGTGCCAGCAGTGGAGGAGGTTATAAGAGTGGCAGCAGTGGTGGAATTGGCAGGAGTGCCAGAAGTGGTGCAGGTTGTAAGAGTGCCAGCAGTGGGGTAGGTTGTGAGAGTGCCAACAGTGCCAGCAGTGGTGGAGGGTATACGAGTGCCAGCAGTCGTGTAGGTTGTAAGAGTGGCAGCAGCGGGGTGGGTTGTAAGAGTGCCAGCAGTGCCAGCAGTGGTGGAGCTTATAAGAGTGCCAACAGTGGTGCAGGTTGTAAGAGTGCCAGCAGTGGGGTAGGTTGTAAGAGTGCTAGCAGTGCCAGCAGTGGTGGAGGTTATAAGAGTGCCAGCGGTGGGGTAGGTTGTAAGAGTGCCAGCAGTGGAGTCGTTTGTAAGAGTTCCAGCAGTGCCAGCAGTGGTGGAGGTCATAAGAGTGCAAGCAGTGGGGGAGGTTGCATGAATGGCAGCAGTGGGGCAGGTTATAAGAATGCAAGCAGTGGTGGAGGTTGTAAGAGTGCCAGCAGTGGCAGAGATTGTGCGAGTGCCAGCAGTGGGGGAGGTTGTAAGAGTGCAAGCATTGGGGGAGGTTGTAAGCATGCCATCAGTGGGGGAGGCTGTGGGCCCGATTCACAGAACTAACTTAAGACAAAATCCTAAACTTACTACTTTTGGTATTCACAGAAGTGAGGATTTTGTCCTAAGTTTGACTTAAGACAAACTTAAGACAGACTTAAGACAAACTTAAGACAAACTTAAGACAAACTTAAGACAGACTTAAGACAGACTTAAGACAAACTTAAGACAAACTTAAGACAAAATTCTAACTTAAGTCTGTCTTAAGTTTGTCTTAAGTCTGTCTTAAGTCTGTCTTAAGTCTGTCTTAAGTCTGTCTTAAGTTTGTCTTAAGTTTGTCTTAAGTTTGTCATAAGACAAACTTAAGCCAAAATCCTAACTTCTGTGAATACCAAAAGAAGTAAGTTTAGGATTTTGTCTTAAGTTAGTTCTGTGAATCGGGCCCTGTAAGTGTATCAGCAGTGGCGGAGGCTGTAAGAGTGCCAGCAATGCGGTAGGTTGTAAGATTGGTGGCAGTGGTGGAGGTTGTAAGAGTGCGAGCAGTGGGGAGGTTGCACAAATGGCAGCAGTGGGGCAGGTTGTAAGAATGCAAGCAGTGGTGGAGGTTGTAAGAGTGCCAGCAGTGGCGGAGGTTGTGTGAGTGCCAGCAGTGGGGGAGGTTGTAAGAGTGCAAGCATTAGGGGAGGTTGTAAGCATGCCAGCAGTGGGGGAGGCTGTAAGAGTGGCAGCAGTGGCAGAGGTTGTAAGAGTGCCAGCAGAAGTGGAGGTTGCAGGAGTGCCGACGGTGGTGGAGGTTGTAAGAGTGCCAGCACTTGTGGAGGTTGCAGGAGTGCAAGTAGAGGTGAAGGTTTTAAGAATTCCAAAAGTGGTTGAGGTTGCATGAGTGCCCCAAGAGGTGGAGGTTATAAGAGTGCTAGCAGTGGGGTAGGATATAAGAGTACCAGCAGAGGTGGAGGTTATAAGAGGGCTAGCACTGGGGTAGGTTATGAGTGCTTGCAGTGGTGGAGATGGCAGGTGTGCCAGCAGTGGTGCAGGTTGTAAGAGTGCCAGAAGTGGGGTAGGTTGTAAGAGTGCCAGCAGTGGTGGAGGTTATTAGAGTTCAAGCAGTGCAGTAGGTTATAAGAGTCCCAGCAGTGGCAGAGGTTGTAAGAGTGCCAGCAGTGGTGGAGGTTGCAGGAGTGCCGACAGTGGTGGAGGTTGTAAGAGTGCAAGCACTTGTGGAGGTTGCAGGAGTGCAAGCAGAGGTGAAGGTTTTAAGAATGCCAAAAGTGGTTGAGGTTGCATGAGTGCCAGCACTTGTGGAGGTTGCAGGAGTGCAAGTAGAGGTGAAGGTTTTAAGAATTCCAAAAGTGGTTGAGGTTGCATGAGTGCCCCAAGAGGTGGAGGTTATAAGAGTGCTAGCAGTGGGGTAGGATATAAGAGTACCAGCAGAGGTGGAGGTTATAAGTGTGCTAGCAGTGGGGTAGGTTATGAGTGCTTGCAGTGGTGGAGATGGCAGGTGTGCCAGCAGTGGTGCAGGTTGTAATAGTGCCAGCAGTGGGGTAGGTTGTAAGAGTGCCAGCAGTTGTGGAGGTTATTAGAGTTCAAGCAGTGCGGTAGGTTGTAAGAGTCCCAGCAGTGGCAGAGGTTGTAAGAGTGCCAGCAGTGGTGGAGGTTGCAGGAGTGCCGACAGTGGTGGAGGTTGTAAGAGTGCAAGCACTTGTGGAGGTTGCAGGAGTGCAAGCAGAGGTGAAGGTTTTAAGAATGCCAAAAGTGGTTGAGGTTGCATGAGTGCCAGCAGTGATGGAGGTTGTAAGAGTATCAGCAGTGTTGGAGGTTGTAAGAGTGCAAGCAGTGGTGGAGGTTGTATGAGTGCCAGCAGTGGAGGAGGTTATAAGAGTGGCAGCAGTGGTGGAATTGGCAGGAGTGCCAGAAGTGGTGCAGGTTGTAAGAGTGCCAGCAGTGGGATAGGTTGTGAGAGTGCCAACAGTGCCAGCAGTGGTGGAGGGTATACGAGTGCCAGCAGTCGTGTAGGTTGTAAGAGTGGCAGCAGCGGGGTGGGTTGTAAGAGTGCCAGCAGTGCCAGCAGTGGTGGAGCTTATAAGAGTGCCAACAGTGGTGCAGGTTGTAAGAGTGCCAGCAGTGGGGTAGGTTGTAAGAGTGCTAGCAGTGCCAGCAGTGGTGGAGGTTATAAGAGTGCCAGCGGTGGGGTAGGTTGTAAGAGTGCCAGCAGTGGAGTAGTTTGTAAGAGTTCCAGCAGTGCCAGCAGTGGTGGAGGTTATAAGAGTGCCAGCAGTGGTGCTGTTTGTAAGAGTGCCAGCAGTGTGGTAGGTTGTAAGAGTGCCAGCAGTGGGGAAGGTGGCAGGAGTGCCAGCAGTGGTGGAGCTTGTAAGGGTGCCAAAAGTGGTGGAGATTGTAAAAGTGCCAGCAGTGGAGTAGGTAGTAAAAGTGCCAGTCGTGGGGTAGGTTGTAAAAGTGCCAGCAGTGGGGTAGTGTCAGCAGTGTTAGGGGTTGTAGGAGTGCTGGCAGGGCATGATATTGTAAAAATGTACAGGCAGTGGGCAAGGCTGTAAGGGTGTTAGCAGTGTCAGAGGTTGTAAGCGTGACAGCAGGGCCAGAGGTTGTAAGCATGTCAGCAGTGTCAGAGGTTGTAAGCGTGACAGCAGGCCCAGAGGTTGTAAGCTTTTCAGCAGTGTCAGAGGTTGTAGGCGTGCCAGCAGTGCCAGAGGTTGTAAGTGTGTCAGCAGTGCCAGAGGTTGTAAGAGTTCTGATAGAGCATGGAATTGTAAGAGTGAAGACAGTGGACACGGTTCTAGGAGTGGCTACAGTTCCAGAAGTAGTAAAATGCCTGCAGTGCTGGAGGGTGTAAGAGTCCCAGCAGGGCCAGAGGTTGTAAGAGAACCAGCAGTGTCAGGGTAGACCATGAGGTTTTAAGAATAGAAGCCATGGACAAGGCTGTGAGAGGTTGTAGGAGTGACAGCAAGGAAAAAGGAGAAAAAACCTGCCGAAGAAACAAGGACACTCATAGCCAAGCTGTAAGGTGGCCCAGATATCTGCAAAATGAGTTTCAAAGTGATCTCAAAGTGGAAAGAATTGAATGTATTGGATACACATGAAACGAGATGAGAGAGTGTTTGAACATTGCCAAAATTAACAGTGTGATTGAAAATAGAAACGAGTGGATTCCATTAAACGCTAGCAGCAGGACTCAAAGCACAAACATGTTTAGTAGAGAATTCAGGGAAATCACACAATGCGTAAATGGGAAAATGCTGTGTGTGTGGGACTGTCACAGTTATTGCTTAACAGCTTATTCACACACTTGAAAAAGCAATTAATTTCACCAGCTGGACTGTGTCCCAAACGTCATTAAAATAAATAAAACAATGGGCCCGACATACGATGGATCCTGCGATTCACAAAATCATGTTTTTCAATGTAATAAAAGTCAGAAAAGTCTCATATCGTAAAATAACTTTTACGACCCTCTCTGAGTCGCAAACACGAGTGGGCGAGTAAGGGGGGGGGGTCACTCTCCCATTCAGGAGGGGCAAAGAAGTGATCAATTGTTTCTTACCACAACTAAGGTCGCAAACCAATGACTAGTCCCACCCTGAGTTGGAATGGCAACTGAGTCTCAAAGAGCAAGTTGTGTCCTTGTAATACTGACCCTTGCAGAGTTGAGTCGGGGGGGGGGGGGGCTGCTACTCGGTCTCGGTGCATTCAAAAACAAGAAGCAATCATTGAAAAGCAATGGCAAGTCCTTCAGAAGTCATAGCTTGCTTTTATAAAAATCGTTTCCAGTTCGGGAGTGCACATACCCCAGCACGCTTGTATGCAGAGGGGGCAGGGGGTGGTATGCAGCACCAGGTAGAAGGCGTGGCCTTCTGGCCAATCTCTGGTTTGCAGGATTGAAGAACGTGCACAAGAAAGGATGGCCGCACACGGGGCTTGGGGCAGGTCCCTGTGGCCAGCCGCCACTGTACAGCTTGTAGCTGTTTGGTGTAAATACATTCAGTGGTTTTTAGAAGTTGGCATCTAAAGAGGTGCTAAGGGTGAGCATGAAGGGGTTAATCTCCTGGAAAACTTAGTGAAACCAGGACCGACATGTACCGCAGACACTACAGGTCTTGGGGGCTCGGTCCCAATGTCCAGAAATCTTTTTTCTAGAAAGGGCGTAGAGGAGCAGCGTATTTACATCCAGACCCCTAGAAATTGTGGGATGTGGGGGAGTTAGATGAGGGCCCAAAGGAGCCCATTTTAATGATTAATACTGTGGGACCCAGCAAAGCCTTTGGTGGGAGGAGGGCCCAAGGGGCTGCTTGAATTAATCGCAGCTGCTGGCAATCGCTGCTCGGGCTACATCCCAATCCATCTTTTTCGCCCATCATTCCACCTCAGTTTGGACCCGCCATATGGAAATAAGTACTGGCCTTGCGCCGATGGGGGGTACAGTCCAGCCCAAACTACCGAGCCAGGTTCTCCCAGAACTGGAATACAAGCAACCCAGGTCTGGCTTAATCTAAATGATGGGCTCATCAAAACGATGGATCATGAATAAGGCTTTTCTTCAAAGCCGAAACACATTGGCGCATATTATCAAGAACGTGTGATAATCATTGCAAAAGTTACTTAACGCAACTCCCAACATCGCACTCTATCACATGAATTTTACGCCGTGTTAACCAGGCATTCACAACACGGTGAGACCATGTGATAGTCACCAGATAATGCGTCAACTGACCGCGATAAAATCAACGTCACGCCGCAAAAATGCGAAACACGATCACAAAAAAAGCTGCGATGAGGCCAATCGCGATACAAAAATCAGCGAAAACCAGCTATAGGCCTGCAAGTCACAAGCTTCAGGTGGGAACAATCACCATAAAAGTAGAAAAAAAACTGACAAACACATGCCAAACAACAGCCAAGCACAATGGATGTTGCCGGAGCAAGTACGGAGGAGAACCAGAACCCCACAAGCCCCCCCGGAGGACCAGCCTGGGACCTCGGGGTCAGGGAAGGCCAAGGACAAGAAGAGTAGGAAGAAGCTCTTCAGTCCGCAGGAGAACAGGATCCTGATAACGGAGGTGGTCGAACACCATCAACAACTGTTCGCTACCTCCACTGTGTCATTGGCGATAAAAAATGGACTATGGCAGGCCATCGTGGACAAGGTGAGGGCAGTCGGAGTGCTGAAGAGGACAATGGACGAGGTCAAGAGGCGCTGGAATGACGTCAAGGGCGAAACCAAACTGAAACTCACCAACAACCGGAAGGCAGCAATACAAACTGGAGGTGGCAGTCCAGCGCCACCGGTGGAGCTGGACGAGATGGAGGAAATGGTGTCCACAGTCATCAGGGGGGAGACGGTGGCAGAAGATGGTGGCCCGGACACTGCTCAACAGGACCGTAAACAACAGCAACAGGGTGAGAAACGAACAGGGACTGGGGGGAAGGGGGGAGATGGGCACAATGGCACTCATGCACAAGTAAGCACCGCACATCATCAGACAAACCCTGCCCCAGACACCCAACTCCCACCAAGATACCAATGCACCCACAAATGCAACATCCAGCACTGTAGAAGCACAGAAGGCAGAGGCACACCACATGTAAGGGATCAGGGGCAGCCAACTCAGAGCTGCAGTGGCGACTCCCCCAAAAAGCAGCACACACATCACATGCAGAGCACAACAACATTGACAACGATGTGGCTCAATCCGCAACACTTCACCAATAGAACAGAGGACACAACTGGTGCCAACTGGATGTAGACACTGGCCAATCACAAGTGGCATTGCAGGGAAATGTTAGTTCAAAATGTACAAGTACAAACACACAGCCATGATGTTGTAGGAATGTCCAGTGTCCCGCAGCAAATGGGCAGCCCCCCGAAACAGCCACGATGTACACAGTCATGCAGTCTGTATGTAAACATGTACAATGCGACAACACACATGTGAACACATTGTTAAACTGCATCTGCCATTCACATTGCAGAGGGACAATCACCACCTCCTGCAGAGCAGTCTCTACCTCTCTTCTCTGATGACGAAGAGGGCCACGACACCTTTGACTCCGACGCCCTCCGAGAGTTCATTGACAGTCTCAGCAGCACACCTCCAGGAGCAAGGCAGGCCAGCTGCAACGAGCAGAACTCACCCCCTGCACAGACCACACTGCAGGAAGCACCCACCACCACGGCTGACTCCTAAGTTTCCCACAAAGAACACATGGCCTTCCAACGCCGTGTGTTGGGATGCCAGGAGCAGCTGGCTGAACATGTGCGGGTGGGCTTCGACCGCATGGCAGCCAAACTAGATGCCATACGTGGGTGTCTAAGTTCCATCATGGACCACTCACAGTCCCTAACTGACACCCATAGTCCGCTCCATGCTCTCCAACAAACCATGTCTGACATCGCTAGAGTCCTGACTGTGAGACAAGAATGACTGTCTAGTCAGAGTGGCTCTAGTGACCTCACATGGCTGCACACCGACGAGGGGTAGCTGGGTTCCACAATGACCTCAAAACCATCCTCATGGCATTGCTGCCACAAGGCCTGGCGCAGATGCATGCCGCTGCACCCACTACATCCACATCTCCGCACCCTGAAGTGTCAGTGCCACACAGTACTGGAGAGAGGCCAGCACCACCCACACGTAAGGCACATGAGACAGCAGAAGACAAAGATGCGGATGAATCTGGCTTCATGTTAAGAAGGATGCAAAAGCATTCATCTCCGCCTCATGGCCGGTTTCAGCTTGGTTCTGCCCTCTGCATCATCACCTTTCACTGTCCCCCGATACACTCTGCGACACTCACCTTGGACCTCGACATGGACTGCCATATTCTGTTTGATCGCTAATGACCCAGCTATCAGACTGCGGACTGAACTCTTCCACTTCCTTTGTACCTGTCATTCCCTGAATGACTCTGGCTGGCCCTTCACGGGCAAACATTTGAAACTGTGGTTTGCATGGCCCTGTACTGCTCCAGATGCAACACCCCACTGAATGTGCATTAAACATTCTGAATCACACAGATGTGTCATCTCTATGGTCTTTCAAGTGCGGTAGTATGGATGAATGTGGGGTCAGGGAATTCCTCTTACTTCCATTTGGCTCATGTCGTTGGACTTGGGTCACAGGGTGACACATTGCCGATTGTCGTCCATGTGGTGCAGACGCAACAACAGCGACACACACATTTGTAACTCCCTTGTCCAGCCCTGTACGGAACCACGCACAGAGCCCTGGGGTGATTGTTCAAACCCTTATGCTGTACTGGCATGCGCCAGGCCAGCCCACTACGCTTACGCTCCAGGGGGGGACAACAACGCCACATGTGCCCGGACTTTCCTGTAGTGATCTGCTGCTCACAGGTCTAGTTGTCAGCATGCCACGGCCACTCCCTCACGGCTGGTTTACAACCACACCACACCCATCCAGCACACATGTGACCCTGCCAATAAAACGGGATGGGCACACATGCACAACGCCATTTCCAACCCCTCTCGGGGTGTATCCGTGTGGTGTGCATTTAGGCATGAGGGCCCAGGGGCTTGCGACATCACATTACGCAGGCCCGGAGAGGACATGAGGGTGTCCGCACCACGATACCCAATCATAGAGGGTCCATAACGAGCGGGGCACAGACTTGGTGGCACCAGATACACTGCGACCGGCACAGGCACACTGCCATGGGACGGTGACTTTCGGTGCACCGAGGTAGGGGCACCTTAAGTGCTGAGCGGGCGTGCAGCCTGCGATGATGCCCTGTCCCGGCGGTCTGGACGGCTCAGGATTTGTGTGCCCTGCTGGACCACAGTGTAGGCCTGAGCCAGCGGGCAGCGCGGGTCTACTGCCACGTGACGTCGCCTTGGGGATCACCGAGTTAGTGGCACCTAAGAGGCTGAGCGGGTGTGCTGCCTGCGACGATGCCGGGTGCACTGGTATGTCCTCTGCCATGGAGCAATCAAGAACCATCTCCAAATGTGAGACCTGGTGGCCTGCGGAGTGGGGCTGCATGATGTGGAGGGTGCCATGCCTGCGTGCTCCGGGCTTGTGGCTTGCAGCAGCACGTGGTGGGCCCTCTTTTCTACACGCCGGTGGCGGAAGGTGTGCAGTGCGCAGGGGCGGGCATGCACCGCTGGGCGGCGGGAGGGGCTAGGGTGCATCTGCCTGGATGCGCAGGGGCAGACAGGCAATGGTGTCATGTGCAATTGCATGTACTTTGCCATTCAGATATCTGGACTATGCTTCAGATGATGGGCATGTCTCAGATGTGGGACCTGGTGGACTGCACTACATACCGGCACGTGGTTGGAGACACACCGTTGGCAGCAAGTGAGCAGTGTGGCCTGGGTGCGCAGTGTAGGCACTCTCTCTCCCTGTCCCTCTCTTCTTTTCTCTGTCTCTCTCTCCCCCTCTCTGTCCGTCTATCTCTCTCCCACCCTCTCTGTCCATCTTTCTCTCACTCCCCCTCTCTGTCCGTCTATCTCTCTCTTTCTCTCTCTCTCCTTCGCTCTCTCTCTGTCCCTGGATGTGCGCAGGACACACCTTCTCATCATGGTTTTTGTCTTGCAGGCTGTGACCTACGGATTTTCCCGAGGGGAGCCGACATGTGTCTTCATTTCTGTTCTGTGTTTATTTTAAGAAATTTTCATTTGTTGCTTCGATGGCGAATGTGTGATGCTCCTTTTTGTGACAACACATGCATGTCACCAGATGTGATTGTGCGACATCATGCGGGTTATTTGGTATATGATTCCGTGTGGTTGATGTGACATATCTTTGTCTGGGGGCGGGTGGGGGGTGTCCGGAGTGGGGCACGGGGAGGGGGTAGCGGAGGTGGGGTCCTGGGAGTAATGGCAGTGGGTGTTGTTGCCCTCTTGTGGCTCTGGGATGCATGTTCTGTGGCTTCATGGCATCTGTTGTTCTTCAGGTGTGGCTCTGGGCTGGGCTCCCTTTTGTGGTGCAGGTTGTAGTCTGACTTTGCACCAGGTCGAGCAGGTGTTAGTTTCCTGTTGCTAACGCGGCTTATCACACATTTTGTGATCTTATCGCCGATGTGGCTGGTTGTTGAGAATGTTGTGGAGTGGTGTTGTTGCGGCTTTTTGCTCGGGAACGCTTAATCTGCATCTCATTAGCGATAGTTGCCGGGGCCATCCTTGGTGATGTTTTTTGCGGCTGCTATCACCGGAAAAGTGGTGATACGGGCTGTTTGCACCAGCTTTTGAATGGGGTGGTAAGTTTATTGCAAATTTGGTTGCGTTAGGGTGCTGATAACTCGGCGATAGCTCCTTGAGAATATGGCCCATTGATTGTTTCTCAGCAACAATAAAGGATTTCTTATCTAGCAGCTACAGGAGAGTCCAGCCTCTTTTCATTTCAAAAGGGTATCTTTGTGGATTTCTGCTAGAGGTGGGCGGAACTCCCAGGCTTTCACTCCCCAGAATTCCCCACGTCCATGGAATTCCACAAAGTTACCAAAGACTCAGTTTTTCTGTGGAGTTCCACAAGCAGTGGCATTTGGCGTGTTGAGCTGCTTTTGCTGATTGTTAGCACCTGGAGCTTATTCCGTGCTGTAAAATCAGCGTGAACAGCATCACACGGTGCACCAGAGGGAGTTGCTTCTTTCTGCTGTCCGAGTAGATTATCTGCTCAAGCCACATCTTTTTCAACGCAAACAGCAGGAACCTGCCTTGACCGCACGTGTTGAGAAATCTCGCTGGGAGGAGTTCTCGTGCTCGATTTTCTCACTCATGCTTGGCAACTTAACATGGGCGAGCTGCACGCAAGAACATACTCTGCCACATTGCGGTTGGTGGAGCCTTTTTGGAACTCCGCTCTCCTAGTAGAGCACAGTGAGGGCAAAACTCAGTGAACACTACTTGCAAAGTGGAGTTTACCACCCACCCCTAGTTTCTACATCCATGGTTGGGCCGATCCATGTAGCACCGCCACCAATCCGGTGTACTCTAACAACCGCCCTACTTTAAGCATGAAGATTTATATAAAGTGCTTTATGCCACCTTGAAGTAGCCTCCAAGCACACTGGAAGTATTGTTTTATTAGGGAATATAAAGAAAGAAAAGAAAATGAGTTTATCAGCAAGCCTAATGGAGTAGTCAACCGGTAAGAACCCTCATACATGGATACTGACATGCAGTGTTAAACCCTTGTTGAAGGTAATCATCTAAAGGACTTATCTATACAAAACACAGCCCTCCACTGTGCCCCTAGCAGGACACTATTCTCAGCGAGGGCATACCTCATTAGCTAACAAGCCTTCCAACATCTGGAGTCCTCCGTTCTGGAATGTACTAATCTAAAAATGCATGGCTGATGGCTGGATGTATATTCTGGAATGCAATGAACTAAAGTGGCATGGCAGATGGATGAATGGATAGATGGATGTTATGGAATACACTTATCTAAAACTGTATGGTGCATGGATGGATGATGTTCTGGAATTCATTAAACTAAAGCTGTGTGGCTGGTGGATGGCTGGATAGATAGCTGGCTGACTAGATGGATGGATGAATAGAATGTACTAAACGAAAAAGGTGTGGCTAATGGATGGATAGCTGTTCTGTAATGCATGGCTGATGGATAGCTGTTCTGTAATGCATGGCTGATGGATAGCTGTTCTGTAATGCACTGAACTAAAGCTGCATGGCTGATGGATAGCTGTTCTGTAATAAACTAAATTAAAGCTGCATGGCTGATGGGTGGATGATTAGATGGAGGAATGGATAGACAGGAGGAAGGAAGGATGGATGGGTGTTCTGGAATGCTCTGAACTAAAGCTGCATGGCGGATGGATGGATGGACGGATGGATGGAATGTACTAAAATAAAGCTGTGTGGTGGATGGATGGATGGATGGATGGATGGGTGGATGGATGGCTGATGTTCTGGAATGCGCTAAACTAAAGCTGTGTGGCTGACAAATGGCTGGATAGATAGCTGGCTGAATAGATGGTTGGATGAATAGAATGCAATAAACTAAATCTGCACAGCTAATGGATGGATTGCTGTACTGTAATGCTCTGAACTAAAGCTGCATGGCGGATGGATGGGTGTTTTGGAATGCGCTAAACTAAAGCTGTGTGGCTGATGGATGGCTGGCTGGATGACTGTGTGTATGTATGGATGGATGGATGGATGAATGGATGGGTTGTTGGATGGAATGAATGCACTAGACTAAAGCTCTGAGGGTAAAGGAAGGATAGCTGTTCTGTAATGCACTGAAATAAAGCTGCACGGCGGATGGATGGATGGATGGGTGGGTGGATGGTTGATGTTCTGGAATGCACTAAACTAAAGCTGCATAGCTGAAGGATGTATTTTGAAGAATGCTCCTAACTAAAGCTGCATGGCTGATGGATGAATGAATGGATGGATGGATGGATTGCACTAAAATAAAGCTCTGTGGTGGATGGTATTCATTAAACTAAAACTGTGTGGCTGACAAATGGCTGGATAGATGTCTGGCTAGCTGATGGGATGTATGTATGTATGGATGGATGGATGGGATGCACTAAACTAAACCTGTATAGCTGATGAATGGATGGATTGCACTAAAATAAAACTGTGTGGTGGATGGGTTGTTAGATGGAGAAAGGGATAGACAAGAGGCTGGATGGATTGACAGATGAATGGAAGGGCCTAAAATAAAGCTGCACAGCTAATGAATGGATAGCTGTACTGTAATGCTCTGAACTAAAGCTGCATGGTGGATGGATGGATGGACGGATGGATGGAATGTACTAAAATAAAGCTGTGTGGTGGATGGATGATGTTCTGGAATGCGCTAAACTAAAGATGTGTGGCTGACGGATGGCTGGATAGATAGCTGGCTGACTAGATGGTTGGATGAATAGAATGCACTAAATTAAATCTGCACAGCTAATGGATGGATAGCTGTACTGTAATGCTCTGAACTAAAGCTGCATGGCGGATGGATGTGTGTTCTGGAATGCACTAAACTAAAGCTGTGTGGCTGACGGATGGCTGGCTGGATGACTGTATGTATGTATGTATGTATGTATGTATGTATGGATGGATGGATGGATGGATGGATGGATGGATGGATGAATGGATGGGTTGTTGGATGGAAGGAATGCACTAGACTAAAGCTGTGAGGGTAATGGAAGGATAGCTGTTCTGTAATGCACTGAAATAAAGTTGCACGGCGGATGGATGGATGAATGGATGGAATTGATGGATGATTTGATGGAAGGATGATGGATGAATTGATAGGTGTTCTGAAATGCACTAGATTAAGGCTGCATGGCCGATCGATCGATGTTCTGGAATGCCTTAACTAAAGCTGCATGGCGGATGGATGGAATGGATGGCTGGAATTGATGGATGATTTGATGGAAGGATGATGGATGATATGGAATGCACTAAACTTAAACTGCTTGGCTAATGAAAGGAGAATGGATGGATGTTACGGAATTAACTAAACAAAAAGTGTGTGGCTGATGGCTGAAGGCTCTGGAATGTACTTAATCAAAACTGTGTGGCTGAAGGATGGATGGCTGGATGGATTAGTGGATGGATGGATGGATGGATGGATGGATGAATGCATGTATGTATGGATGCATGGGTGGATGGATGGAATGTACTAAACTAAAGCTGTGTGGCTGATAGATGAATGGATAACACTAACCTAGCCAGAGGCAGAGGAGCACTGTACAGGGTGAAAAGCAAGGACACTGTCAACAAGTGATTTGAGAGATAGGTGAGTTGGGCACTCTTACCGCACCATGATACAGTCCTTTAATGAAGGTGCGTCCTCAACTCTGTCCCGCTCTGAGGCATTTGTAGAAAATGTTAAATACAGACCTGTTCTGCACCTGAAACCACATCAATCAGCAAAGAAAGAGGGCCCAATTCACAGAACTAACTTAAGACAAAATCCTACATTTACTACCATTTTGGTATTCACAGAAGGCACTTACTCATTTTGGTATTCACAGAAGGCACTTACTCATTTCGGTATTCACAGAAGTTAGGAGTCCTAACTTTAGGACTCCTAAATGCCTTCTGTGAATACCGAAAGTCTTAAAGCTAGGATTTTTCTCAGTTTAGGAGTAGGACTCCTAACTTTAAGACTAACTTTAAGACTTTCGGTATTCACAGAAGGCATTTAGGAGTCCTAAAGTTAGGACTCCTAACTTCTGTGAATACCGAAATGAGTAAGTGCCTTCTGTGAATACCAAAATGGTAGTAAGTTTAGGATTTTGTCTTAAGTTAGTTCTGTGAATCGGGCCCGGAGTGTGCAAGTACACTGGCAGGAAGGGGGTAAAGGTTCCAGCAGACTAGGAGTGTGTATGCGTGCTGCCTTTACACGCTGGAGCGTGTAAAGGCAACAGCAGTGTGTGAGAAGTTGGCCTGGTATATGCTGTCCACTAGTTATAGTGGGCACCCTGTATCAGTCCAAACCACCCCTTATGGTGAATAGGTCAAAGACAACCTTTATTGAAAGCTATCCTAGTGGTAGCTATGGAGAGCAGCCTTCAGGCTAAGCCTTGAAGGAATGTAAAGCAGCTTGTTTTACCAGTCTATAATCTCTTGAATGACCAAATGAAAGGACAACCACACTAGGTATATATTTAAAATATATGTATTTAAGATAAAACACACCCCTCTAGTCACTTTATGAGGCTGGAGTCCGAAGTACTTAATTTACAAGTTAGCAATCAACAGTAATAGCACAAATACACGTTTGGGCCCTAGGGGTGTACCAAACCATATACCAATAAAGTGGTATAAGAACCACAACTGAACTAGACACAAGGCCTAGAGCCAGTAGAATCGCTGGGACCCCAACGAACCACCCAAGGTAGTGACACAGGGGACCCACGGGGGCCGTGTACAGTGTGTAAACACAACCGCGGGTTCCCGTTAGCTTCTATGGGCAATGTCACGGTTGGAAATTTAAAGATTAGGGACACTTAGAATCGAGTTAGGACCAAACCCATTTGGACTTAAGAAGTTCTAGGGCTCGCACCCACGGGAGCACTGGAGTACTCGTGTTACCTCACCCAGGGAAGCCGGGTGCATAGGTGTCTTTTGGTGTCGGGTCGCGTAGTCGATTACAATGTAAGATGGCGAAGAACTGCTGCTGCCATGAAGAGAAGTGTCCGAAGGGATCCAAGCCTGGATCTAGGATGGAAGGAACCAGGAAGCAGAGGGGACAGAGTCTGGGTCACTTGCCAGTGACCGAGGGCAGGATGGACCAATGCCCACAGATGTCGGGTGCTTCAGGTGAGTTGATGGGTGTCTTGACTCTTCAGCCACGAGGTCCAGGAGGTGTTTACAAAGTCCATGAGCTGCATTCAAGCTGTCCCACAAAGTTTGTCAAGTGCTGCAGTGTCGGTGACCAGAATGGACCCAACAAGCCTTGGCAACAGCAAGTCTTGTGGAAAGAGAAGAAGGGCGTCAGTACAGACCAGCAAGGTCTGAGGGACTCACCCAGTGAGGGTAAGTCAGGGCACATCTGGAGCAACCAGAGAAGCCCAAGCAGAAGAGGAGTTGCCTTCGTGGGGACCAACTAGCCAACGGGCTAGCGATCGCAAAGGAGCCTCAAGCGGTCGCACTGGAACACAGCCCACGCGTCTTCAGTGCAGTCAATGCTCAAGGCTGGGGCTACTCGGAGCCCAAAGCAGAACTTCATGGATAAACAGGAAGTTGATGTACCAGCAATAGTATGCAGAGCCCAGGGGTCAAGGTTCCTCGTCACCCACGATAGCCACGGGCCTCAGCTTTGCTGTGGACTCAGGGTAGCCTCGGGGAAGTCAGGAAATCTACATCTGGCGATGCAGAGACTTTGGCATCCAGCGGGAGCTTTGGAATTGCAGACCGGACAGTTCCTTCTTTGGTGCCTGCCACGCAGGGGAGTCACTCCTTGACCCCAAGGGAGATTTCTTCAGTCTTCTAGTCAGGATAGAACATCGAAGGTCCCGGATATATATTGCAGAGTTGCACCCAGGGTAATCTAAAGTCGCAAGGACTGGTTCCCCATACTTATACAAAGTATGGGGGTTGGACATACTCTAGGGACCCACCTATGGGAGGGTTTGGAAAGAGGGGTGGTTACACTCATTTCCTTTGTCCAGTTTCGTGCCAGAGCAGGGGCAGGTAGACCCTGCAACCGGTTTGAATTGGACTATGAACAGGGACACCAAGTGTGCCCCCAGTGCAGGACTTCAAAGTACCAGAGTGCTCCCGCCCAGCCCCAATACACATCTGCCTGTCTGGGGAGGTGTTACACCTCCCTGGGACAGGAAACCTATTGTCCAGGCCTCCCCTGCCGGAGTTTTGGTCAGCAGCTGGAGGCCAGACCCGTGTCTGTGGCAGAGGCATCCATTTTGTGATGCCAGGGCCCTAGAAAGTCCTAGCGGGTTAGACCAGTGTGAACATGTCTCTCCCTCTAGAAGGGTGGAAATCTACCCCTGCCGCCAGAACTGGCGGGGGGGGGTGGTATTCCAAAGTGTTTGACACCAAATGCGACATGTTTCCGTGCACCCATCCCAAAGTTAGCTTTTACCGCGAGGTTATAATGCACTTAAGAGTACATGGTCAGGCTGCACCACAAACAGCATCAGAGGAGGTACTCCAAATGCTGCAGAGGGGCTCTGCTCATGCAGGGGCACCCTCTCACATAAAAACCAAGCACTCTGCCTTCAGGATTGTTAAGGCCTGCCATAGGAGTGACTTATAGGTTTTATATGTGTGTGCAATGATAGTGATATAGGTAGCCTATACCACTGTAAAGGGTGCAAGCACCACCTTACCCAGGCTGCAGTAGCAGACCTGTGGTGTCATTTTGGAGTGCTTCCCAGGGGTGGCATAACACATGCTTCAGTCCCTGGTAGGCCTCTGAGGTACCTATGCCCTATGTACATAGTATACCATATACTAGGGGGTTATGCAGCACTCCAGAATCCAATTGGAAATGTACCTAATGTACATGGAAACCATTTTACAGAGAAAGCAGATAGACTGGGGCCCTGAATAGCAGGATCCCAGTCCAACTAAGTCATAAACCAGCAAAACACCAGGCAAAAAGTGGGGGCAGCCATATAGTCAGATTCCACCTTCCTACACAGTGGAAGAGCGTTTAAGAGCCCTGGCAGTGCTGAAGGGAGTAAGGATGCTGGCAATGTGGGAGTGTGTGGAGATACTGCATGGGTCAGTGTAAGGTTGCTGGCAGTGTGGGAGTGTGCAGAGATACTGCATGGGGCAGTGTAAGGATGTTGGCAGTGTGCTAGTGTGCAAAGATACTGCATGAAACAGTGAAAGAACGCTGGCAGTGAGGGAGTGTGAAAAGATACAGCATGGAACAGTGTAAGAATTTTGGCAGTGTTAGAGTGTGCACAGTAATGCATGGAACAGTGTAAGGGTGTTAGAAGTGTGCAAAGATACTGCATAGAACAGTGTAAGGATGCTGGCAGTGTGTAAAGATACTGCATGGAGCAGTGTAAGGATGCTGGCAGAGAGTTAGAGTAAGAGCACTGGCAAACTGGAGAGTATGAGTACTAGGAGTTCAGGAGGGTACTTGAGGGACAGCAGTGGTGGAGGTTGTAAGAGTTCCAGCAGTGGTGGAGTTTGTAAGACTTCTAGCAGTGGCAGAGGTTATAAGATTGCCAGCAGTGGTGGAGGTTGTAAGACTGCCAGCAGTAACAGAGGTTGTAAGAGTGCTGGCAGTAGGGGAGGTTGTGAGAGTGCCAGCAATGGGGTAGATTGTAAGAGTACCAGCAGTGGAGAAGGTTGTAAGAGTGCAAGCAGTGTTGGAGGTTGTATGAGTGCCAGCAGTAGGAGAGGTTTTAAGATTGCCAGCATGTAAAAGTGCCAGCAGTGGTAAAGGTTGTAAGAGTGTAAGCAAAGGTGGAGGTTGTAAAAATACCAGCAGTAGAAGTACCCGGAGTAGGGGAGATTATAAGAGTGTAAGCAGTGGGGGAATTAATAAAATGGCCAGCGGAGGTGGAGGTTGCAAGAGTGCCAGCTGTGTTGAAGTTTGTAAGAGTGCCAGCAGAGGGGAAGGTTATAATAGTGTCAGCAGTGGTGGAGGGTGTAACAATGCCAGTAGTGGTTGAGGTTGTAGGAGTGCCAGCAGTGGTGGAGGTTGTAAGAGTGTCAGCAGTGGGGATGGTTATAAGAGTGGCAGCAGTGGTTGGGGTTGTAAGAGTGTCAGCACTTGTGTAGGTTGTAAAAGTGCCAGCAGTGGTAGAGGTTCTAAGAGTGTTAGCAGTGGTGGAGGTTGTAAAAATACCAGCAGTAGAAGTACTCACAGTAGGGTAGATTATAAGAGTGCCAGCAGTGGGGGAGTTAATAAGAGGGCCAGTGGAGGTGGAGGTTGAAAGAGTGCCAGCTGTGTTGAAGGTTGTAAGAGTGCCAGCAGAGGGGAAGATTGAAATAGTATAGTGCCAGAAGTGGTAGAGGTTGTAAGAGTGTAAGGACGTTGGAAGTGTGCAAATATACTGCATAGAACAGTGTAAGGATGTTGGCAGTTTGTAACGATACTGCATGGAGCAGTGTAAGGATGCTGGCAGAGAGTTAGAGTAAGAGCACTGGCAAACTGAAGGGTATGAGTACTAGGAGTTCAGGAGGGTACTTGAGGGCCCTCAGTGGTGGAGGTTGTAAGAGTTCCAGCAGTGGTGGAGGTTGTAAGACTGCTAGCAGTGGCAGAGGTTGTAAGATTGCCAGCAGTGGTGGAGGTTGTAAGACTGCCAGCAGTAACAGAGGTTGTAAGAGTTCCAGCAGTAGGGGAGGTTGTAAGAGTGCCAGCAGTGGGGAAGGTTGAAAGAGTGCCCGCAGTGGTGGAGGTTGTAAGAGTTCCAGCAGTGGGGAAGGTTATAAGAGTGTCGGCAGTGGTAGAGGTTGTATGAGTGCCAGCAGTGGGAGACGTTTTAAGAGTGCCAGCATGTAAAAGTATCAGCACTCAGCAGTGGTAAAGGTTGTAAGAGTGCCAGCAAAGGTGGAGGTTGTAAAAGTACCAACAGTAGAAGTACCCGCAGTAGGGGATATTATAAGAGTGTCAGCAGTGGCGGACTTAATAAGAGGGCCAGCGGAGGTGGAGGTTACAAGAGTGGCAGCAGAGGGGAAGGTTATGATAGTGTCAGCAGTGGTGGAGGGTGTAACAATGCCAGTAGTGGTTGAGGTTGTAGGAGTGCCAGCAGTGGGGGAGGTTGTAAGAGTACCAGCAGTGGTGGAGGTTGTAAGAGTGCCAGCATTTGTGGAAGTTGTAAAAGTGCTAGCAGTGGTAGAGGTTCTAAGAGTGGAAGCAGAGGTGGAGGTTCTAAGAGTGTCAGCAGTGGTGGAGGTTGTACAAATACCAGCAGTAGAAGTACCTGCAGTAGGGGAGCTTATAAGAGTGCCAGCAGTTGGGGAGTTTATAAGAGTGCCAGTGGAGGCGGAGGTTGAAAGAGTGCCAGTTGTGTTGCAGGTTGTAAGAGTGCCAGCAGAGGGGAAGGTTGAAATAGAGCCAGCAGTGGTAGAAGTTGTATGAGTGCCAGCAGTTGCAGAGGTTGTAAGAGTGCCAGATGTTGTGTAGGTTGTAAGAGTGCCAATAGGGGGCAGGTTATAAGTGTGTCAGTATTGGTGTAGGTTGTAAAAGTGCCAGCAGTGGTAGAGGTTTTAAGAGTACCAGCAGAGGTTCTAAGAATGCCAGCAGTTGTGGAGGTTGTAAGTGTACCAGTAGTGGGGAAGGTTACAATAGTGTTGGCAGTGGTGGAGGTTGTAAAAGTGTCAGCAGTGGCAGAGGTTGTAAGAGTGTCAGCAGTGGTAAAGGGTGTATTAGTGCCAGCAGTGGGGTAGGTTGTGAGAGTATCAGCAGTGGTGGAGTGTGTAAGCGTGCCAACAGTGGAGTAGGTTGTAAGATCGCCAGCAGTGGTGGAGGTTGCAAGAAGGCCAGCAGTGGTAGAGGTTGCAAGAGTGCCATCAGTGGGGAAGGTTGTAAGAGTGCCAGCATGGTAGAAGTTGTAAGAGTGCTAGCAGTGGGGAAGGCTGTAGAAGTGTCAGCAGTAGTGGAGGTTATAAGAGTGACAGCAGTTGTGGAGGTTGTAAAAGTACCAGCCCGAGGGGAGGGTTGTGAGAGTGCCAACAGTGGGGGAGGTTGTGAGAGTGCCAGCAGTGGGGGAGGTTGTGAGAGTGCCAGCAGTGAGGAAAGTTTTAGGACTGCCAACAGTGGTGGCGGTTACAAGAGTGCCAGCAGAGGGGTAGATGGTGAGAGTGCAGGCAGAGGGGTAGGTTGCAAAAGTGCCAGCAGTGGGGGAAGTTGCAATAGAGCCAGCAGTGGTAGAGGTTGCAAGAGTGCCAGCAGTGGCGGAGGTTATAAGACTGCTAGCAGTGGGGGAGGTTGTAAGAAGGACAGCAGTGGTGGAGGTTTTAAGAAGGCCAACAGTGGTGGAGGTTGTCAGAAGGTCACCAGTGGTGGAGGTTGTAATGGTGCCAGCAGTGGTAGAGCTTGTAAGGGTGCCAGCAGAGGTAGAGGTTGTAACAATGCCAGCAGTGGGGAAGGTTGTAAGAGTGCCAGCATTGCAGGGGGTTATAAGAGTGCCAGCAGTGGTAGAGGTTGTAAGAGTATCAACCGTTGTGGAGGTTATAAAAGAAAAGTGTCAGCAGTGGGTGAGGTTATAAGATGCCAGCAGTAGGGGAGGTTATACGAGTGCCAGCAGCAGGAGATGTTGTAAGAGTGCCAGCATTCGGAGAGGTTGTAAGAGAACCAGCAGTAGTGGAGGTTTTAAGAGTGCCAGCAGTGGTGGTGTGTTTGTACGAGTGCTAGCAGTGGGGAAGGCTGTAGAAGTGCCGGCAGTGGTGGAGGTTGTAAAACTACCAGCCGGGAGGGGCGGTTGTGAGAGTGCGAGCAGTGGGGGAGGTTGTGAGACTGCCAGCAGTGGAGGAGGTTGTGAGAGTGCCAACAGTGATGAAGGTTTTAGGAGTTTCAGCAGCGGTGGGGGATATTAGGAGTGCCAACAGTGGTGGAGGTTATTATTATTATTATTATTTATTATTATTATTATTATTATTACATTTATATTGCGCACGAATCATCCCCAAAGGGATCTCTTGGCGCAGATGAGGCAGGCTCTGAATGACTGCAACAGATCAGCTAAACAGCCAGGTCTTTAAGTGCTTCCTGAAGATGTTTAAATCTGTACAGGAGCGCAGATCCCAGGGCAGCTGGTTCCAATACTTAGGCGCCAGATAAGAGAAGGCACGACCCCACATTTTCTTCTTCCTAATTCTCGGCGTTTGAAAGAATTTTAGGCCACTCGATCTTAGGCACAGTACCGGAGAGTGCCAAACTAGTTTCTTTGTGAGGTAAGCTGGCCCATGTCCGACCAGTGCTTTAAAAGCTAGACAAAGGAGTTTAAAGAGAGCCCTCTTTCTGGTTGGTAGCCAATGTAGCTCTCTCAGTAGAGGGGCAGAAGGCGTGCGTGGAGGTTTATTCAAGGCCAGTCGCGCTGCCGTATTTTGTACGACTTGTAGCCTTGACAATAGATCTTCCCTGACTTCTACCAGAAGAGCATTCCCATAGTCAAGGTTACAAGAGTGCCATCAGTGGGGAAGGTTGTAAGAGTGCCAGCATGGTAGAAGTTGTAAGAGTGCTAGCAGTGGGGAAGGCTGTAGAAGTGTCAGCAGTAGTGGAGGTTATAAGAGTGGCAGCAGTTGTGGAGGTTGTAAAAGTACCAGCCCGAGGGGAGGGTTGTGAGAGTGCCAACAGTGGGGGAGGTTGTGAGAGTGCCAGCAGTGGGGGAGGTTGTGAGAGTGCCAGCAGTGAGGAAAGTTTTAGGACTGCCAACAGTGGTGGTGGTTACAAGAGTGCCAGCAGAGGGGTAGATGGTGAGAGTGGAGGCAGAGGGGTAGGTTGCAAAAGTGCCAGCAGTGGGGGAGGTTGCAATAGAGCCAGCAGTGGTAGAGGTTGCAAGAGTGCCAGCAGTGGTGGAGGTTGTAAAACTACCAGCCGGGAGGGGCGGTTGTGAGAGTGCAAGCAGTGGGGGAGGTTGTGAGACTGCCAGCAGTGGAGGAGGTTGTGAGAGTGCCAACAGTGATGAAGGTTTTAGGAGTTTCAGCAGCAGTGGGGGATATTAGGAGTGCCAACAGTGGCGGAGGTTACAAGAGTGCCAGCAGAGGGGTAGGTGGCGAGAGTGCAGGCAGAGGGCTAGACGGCAAAAGTGCTATCATTGAAGAGGTTGTGTAAGAGTGTCAGCAGTGGCGGAGGTTATAAAAGTGTCAGCAGTGGGGGACGTTGCAATAGATACGGCAGTAGTAGAGGTTGAAAGACTGGCAGCAGTGGTGGAGGTTATAAGACTGCTAGCAGTGGGGAGGTTAAAAGAAGGCCAGTAGTGGTGGAGATTGTAAGAAGGCAAGCAGTGGTGGAGGTTGTCATAAAGCCACCAGTTGTGCAGGTTGTAAGAGTGTCAGCAGTGGTGGCAGTTGCAGGAGTGCAGCAGTGGGGGAGGTTGCAAGAGTGCCAACAGTGAGGGGGGAGTTGCAAGAGTGCCAGTAGAGGTAGAGGTTGAAAGAGTGCCGTTATTGGTTGAGTTTGTAAGAGTGCTGGCAGTGATGGAGTTTCTAAGAATGCCAGCAGTGGTGGAGGTTGTAAGGGTACCAGCAGTGGTGGGGGCTGTAAGGGTGTGAACATTGTAAAAGTTGTAGGAGTGCCACCAGTCAGAAAAGTTGTAAGAGTGTCAGCAGTGCGGGAGGTTATATGATTACCAGCAGTGGTGGAGGTTATAGAAGTGTCTGCAGTGGTGGAGCTTGTAAGAGTGGCATCAGAGGTGGATGTAGTAGGAGTGCCATCAGTGGGGTAGGTTATAAGAGTGCCAGCAGTGGTGAAGGTTATATGAGTGCCAGCAGTGGTGGAGGTTGTAAGAGTGCCAGTAGTGGGATGGTTTGTAAGAGTGCCAGCAGTGGTAGAGGTTGTAAGAAGCTCAGGAGTGGGGAATGTTGTAGGAGTGCCATCAGTGGAGTAGGTTATAAGAGCGCCAGCAGTGGTGAAGGTTATAAGAGTGCCAGCAGTGGTGGAGGTTGTAAGAGTGCCAGTAGTGGGATGGTTTGTAAGAGTGCCAGCAGTGTTAGAGGTTGTAAGAAGTCCAGGAGTGAGTAATGTTGTAGGAGTGCCAACAGTGGGGGAGGTCGTAAGAGTTCAAGCAATGGTGGAGATTATAAGGGTGCCAGTAATGAAGGATGTTGTAAGAGTACCAATAGTGGTAGAGGATGTAAGAAGGCCAGCACTGAAGGATGTTGTAAGAGTACCAGCACTGAAGAGCGTTGTAAGAGTGCTGACAATGTGGTAGGTCATTAAAGCACCAGCAGTGTGAGTTTTTTAGAGTTCCAGCCTTTTACGATTGTGTAAGGTTGCTAGTAGGGTGGGTCTGTGTGAGACTGCCAGCAATGCGGAAGTGTGGAAGATTGCTAGTTGTATGTGTCATGTTAGACTGGCAGCAGTGCAGGAGGGTGTAAAGTTGCTAGTAATGTGGGTCAGTGTGAGACTGCCAGCAGTGAAGGAGGGTGTTCAATAGATTTTTAGTATTGTAGGTTGGTGAGAGACTGCCAGCTATGAGGGAGGATGTACGTTTGTTAGTTGCGTGGGAAGGTGTGAGACTGCCGGCAGTTCGGGAAAGTGTAAGATTGCTTGTAGTGTGGGTCAGTGTTAGACTGCCAGAAGTGCATGGAGGTGTAAGGTTGCTAGTAGTGTGGGTCACTGTTAGACTGCCAGCAGTTTGGCATGGTGCAAGGTTGCTAGGAGGGTTTGAGTTTCTTAGCATTCAAGAATTGCAGGAGAGTGTAAGATTGCTATTGGTATGGGTCAGTGTTAGAGCACCACCAATATGGTATGCTGTTAGACTTCCAGCAGTGCAGATGGGTGTAAGGTTTCCAGTAGTGTGGGTCGGTATTAGATTGCTGGCAGTGTGGCATGGTGTAAGGTTGCTAATAGGGTTGGACTTTCTTACCATTCAAGAATTGCAGGAGAGTGTAAGATTGATATCAGTGTGGGTCGGTGGTTGATCACCACCGGTGTGGCAGGTTGTAAGAGTGTCAGCAGTGGTGGCAGTTGCAGGAGTGCAGCAGTGGGGGAGGTTGCAAGAGTGCCAACAGTGAGGGGGGAGTTGCAAGAGTGCCAGTAGAGGTAGAAGTTGAAAGAGTGCCGTTATTGGTTGAGTTTGTAAGAGTACTGGCAGTGATGGAGTTTCTAAGAATGCCAGCAGTGGTGGAGGTTGTAAGGGTGCCAGCAGTGGTGGGGGTTGTAAGGGTGTGAACATTGTAAAAGTTGTAGGAGTGCCAGCAGTCAGAAAAGTTGTAAGAGTGTCAGCAGTGTGGGAGGTTATATGATTACCAGCAGTGGTGGAGGTTATAGGAGTGTCTGCAGTGGTGGAGCTTGTAAGAGTGGCATCAGAGGTGGATGTTGTAGGAGTGCCATCAGTGGGGTAGTTTATAAGACTGCCAGCAGTGGTGAAGGTTATAAGAGTGCCAGCAGTGGTGGAGGTTGTAAGAGTGCCAGTAGTGGGATGGTTTGTAAGAGTGCCAGCAGTGGTAGAGGTTGTAAGAAGATCAGGAGTGGGGAATGTTGTAGGAGTGCCATCAGTGGGGTAGGTTATAAGAGCGCCAGCAGTGGTGAAGGTTATAAGAGTGCCAGCAGTGGTGGAGAGTGTAAGATTGCTATTGGTATGGGTCAGTGTTAGAGCACCACCAATATGGTATGCTGTTAGACTTCCAACAGTGCAGATGGGTGTAATGTTTCCAGTAGTGTGGGTCGGTATTAGATTGCTGGCAGTGTGGCATGGTGTAAGGTTGCTAATAGGGTTGGACTTTCTTACCATTCAAGAATTGCAGGAGAGTGTAAGATTGATATCAGTGTAGGTCGGTGTAAGATCACCACCGGTGTGGCAGGTTGTTAGAGTGTCAGCATTGTGGGAGGATGTAAGGCGTGCTAGTAGGGTGGGAGGTTGTTACAGTGGCAGCAGTGCCAGAGGGTATAAAGTTGCCAGCAGCGCAGGAGGTTGTAAGGTTACTAGTAGTGTGGGTCAGTGTTAGACTGCCAGCAGTGAGGGAGGTTATAAGATTACCCGGATTGTGGCTCGGTGTTAGACTTCCAGCAGTGCTGGGGTGTGTAAGGTTGCAGGTATTGTGGGAACTTAATGTGGGTTAGTTGAAGAGCCAGGTCTTTAGCCTCTTGAGAATTTAAGAAATGAGGAGGAGGCTCTGATGTGTTGAGTGAGGTTGTTCCATGCTTTTTGTGTGTTGTAGATGTCCAAGCCACCCATTCTGCTTTTGTGCATACTGGGCCTGTGTGTGAGATAGAATGAGCCTCAGCATAGGTGTCCGATGGGTTGGGAGAAGTGACGTCTGCAATTGAGGCATGCTGGTCCAGTGTTGTGTAGTGCCTTGTGTTGTAATCGCATTTGCATTTATATGGCACTAACTACCCCTGACGAGGCGTTAAAGTGCTTTTCGGCGAATAGCATGCTACTGCAGAACTCAAAGGATTAGTGGTGGATTAGTATAGGGAAATATAAGTTGC